>NC_069364.1:89087500-91487500 GCF_021730395.1 Mercenaria mercenaria | reverse complement strand
GTGTCCAACTGTAAACGGGTTGAACACTAAACATGCGGTTTGTCTAAAACAGTTGGGTAGCCTACTTTACAGATCATATATGCATGTGGTATTTGTTGAGTACATGAAACCTATATTTATCACTGTGGATGGCCTGATAAATTGGCCCATGTTTGACATCACGAAGTTGGCAGCCCTCCATATATTGTAGCAAAATTATCTGATTACGTGACGCGATCTGCTGAAGGATACGGCATTCCCAAAGAGTACACACTGCACAGTAATAAGCCTGTAAAGATATTATTTTACGGTAACGTCTGCATACGATGATTGTCATCAAAAATGAACAGGCCATTGAATTAATAGACGCGTATGTAAAACGTATAGATGTTCATTTTGTGAGAATTGTATTAGCCAATGATTATATCCGCAGCCACTATAGGACGCCACAATAAGTTGCTTACACTGAAATAATAGTGAAATTTTAGTCTGCAGAAAGGTCTCAAAAACCCACATTAACTTGTGATATATAATGGCGTTTTGAAGTTATCCTTACTACAAACTAGTCGTTTTCTCAAACGGAGTCTGACTAGACTACCAGTATTTAGTAGAAAAACAGCCATCAACTCGACAATAGGTCAATATTTTTAAAACATGGTGAACTTCAGTATATATTGTTTGAATTCAGTATTCTTATTGCAATAAATTTACAATGGTAAAATCTAGGTCTTGGATTAAATGTAATGCAAGAGTACTATTTTCTGGATTTTACTGCTTTTTAATCAAACTGAGCCTGCAATTTTCGTTTATTTTCCACTTTTTCTATTTTACTTGTGAAATTATACATATAAATACCTTATTCTAGGGACTCAATGGTAATCGTTTTTTTACTTGATAATTTAATTAATATTGATTTACATAGTGCGATAAATGTTTATTCATAATAATAATAAGATTTACGTGGTTTTGAAATAGCCAATCATGATAAGAAACCGTGCCGACATTACTCGTGTTATATATAAAGGACGACATTTATCGTTGCCTCAGTGCGAAACTGTTGGAACATTTTTTTTCATATGAAGTTGCAATAGTTTCGCGCTGAGGCGAAAAATGCAGTCTTTAATGTTCTGATTCTTCATCCAAAATATTATTTCTAGATAAAGGTAGTTTAAATTTAAAACAAATCCATATAATGTCACATTTTATTACCTTATGACAACATCCGAGAGCAAAGACATGATGCATTTGTATTTGTAATTTTATAAAGAGAAATTCCTTCCAAACCTTATCCAAAACATATATTGACAATTTGGAAGCGTGCAGATAAACAGGTTACCCATACCCAGAAATATTCTAAGCATATTACTGTAAAGTATAGTTGAAAAGAGTCACTATTGCAACATGTTCATCTGCACACACAGTTTCACTCAGTCTGACTTACTTAACGGATTTTTCTCCGTCTTATCTATTTGTTTCTTTTCGAACGACATCGAAAGATGCGGAAAGACTCTCTGCATTCTTGCCTTTGAGTATAAACAGTTTTGTCTGATTTCTTCTTGGCTTAAGTCCGGTTTATATCTGTCTGGGAGTTGTTCATCTGATAATCTACCAAGCACCTTCCAAAGTGTAGTTGACATTCCAGAATGTTTGTGCAAATTTTCCAGATTTTTCAGGTGGGTTTTTGGATCTCCTAATTCAGCAACAAGTGGTAGAAGAGAATCGAGGCTCCTGCCTAGTTGGTCTAAACGCTGCATGAGCTCCTGGTTTTGTTTATGTAGGTAAGCAATAACTCTTTGATGCTCTTGCAGCATTTCAATAGGAACCATCTTACCTATCAAATAAAAACATGAGACAAATCCGCTCTCTCACATGCATGTATATGTTGGGGTTTAACGTCTTTTTCAACAATTTTTCAGTCATAAACGGCGGTTTTACAGTATAGATAATTAAGTACTGATAAGGTAAAAAGTCAATAAAACATGTAACACTTTTCTGAAACAGATATCTCTTAAATGGAGTGTCATACTCCTCACAACTTGTTTTCAAAACAATTTTAAAAGAAACTTTACGAAACTAACGACAAGAAATAATCTAAAGTATATATTTATTGTAATCTGAAATTTTGAAATGTGACAAAATGATGCGACAGTGGCCTGTTTATATTCGGTAAAATACTTCTTAAACTACAAGATTATGCACGGACGTTTGACTTTCTTTAGCATTTACCAAACACCGTTACCTAGTGATTCATATCAGGCGAGATGTAATAAACGTATTAATTGTGAAGTGTGAACTTTTTTAAAATACATGTATCACTCACTATCATTTTGTTTAGAAACATGTTTATAATAAAACACATTATTAAAATTTATTAAGTAAATACAACGCTTTAATAAATTGCTGTAAATTTTGACATGGTCCAATTTATCAAATATACATTCTTTGTTTAACATTACCATAAAATAAACTGGAATTTGTACTAATTTTGAACGAATGCATTAAACTGACAATATTATACCTTTTATTTTGTACGTTGTGTTACAGATGAAAACATCCGTCACCCCACAAAAGTTCAGTCCACTGTTACCATCATCGTATACAAGATAGTGTTGCAAAATATCTGTAATGAGTCAATATAGCAATTTTAAGTTTAAAAGTAATCTGTATGTTACAAAATTTTTACGACATAATTATATACAAAACACCTTTATTTCATTGATATAGGCTCATTATTCATAGTTGATTTTACAGAAACAATAATTTTATATTTCCTGGTTATGACAACAATAACTGTGTTCCTGCAACACAGCAACAAACAAATTTTGTTTTTAAATCTTTACACAACTAGAACAATAACAAAGAACGATACCTGGCTTATCAGAGATGTTTTCAACCTCTGAAACCTGCTAGAAAAAAATATTAACTGTGTGGCAGTAGGAGGTAAAACGGATGATGCATACTTGGTATTATACCTTTGGTACACAGACTGAGGAGGTCAACAAACTTGTCTCGATTAACTGGTATACCATCCCTCCTTAAAATCTGTAGACCGATTTTGCTTGGACATGGAACATCATTTGACCTTAAACGCCTAAAAAGATCAACATGCTTGGTTTGCCCATTGTAATCACTTTGGTACATGAACATGTTTGATTCTTTGGTAGCCAGTGTTATTTTTTATACTATGTCACCCCACAGTTTCCTTACCTGTGTTAGTAACAAAATTTTTCAAATTACATGACAGAGATTTAAAGTCAAGAAAATCAGCTAGACTCATTTTCTTTACATGGTAGGGCTGTTTATGCCTAGCAGTTCTAATAATGGCTGTCCATTGAGGTGGAGCCATCGAACTGTAATAAAAATGTAACGGATGACATTCTTCAGAAAGGTGACAAATTAAGGTGAGGAAGATCCCAGGTGCCCCTCCGCGCATTGTTTCATCAGGGGCGGGTACCTGGGTAGAACAAACAATATTCCGTAAGCCAGCTGGTAGGCTTCCTCACATGAAAAATTCAACACTCCGAGTGAGGCTCGACACCACATCGGTGATAGACGTGATTCAAAGTGAGCGACCATAACCACCCAGACACACAGGCCCCTTAAATAGAAGACAAATGCGAAATAAATACATTAAGGAATACAGTAGTGCGTCGTAATCCCTGCCAGATTTTTTATAGAATCTATGTAGTGTATTATTTCTAGCGGAGTTATTTTAAGAATAAAAGATAATTTCTTTCGGGCTTTAGCTGTAGATCAATTATTAACATTTAAACCATTTAATGTATTTTCTGCATGTTTGACAAACCGGGAGTAATGGCATAACGTCATTTATTCGGAAAAACTCAGAATAAAGCCTGGACTCGGTATACGGAAATGAAAATCGTTTAAGAATAAATGGCAATTCGTGAGCAAATATATTAATATGGCAATGTTACTATCTTTCTAAAGATAAAATATGATGTATAAAAAGATGTCCTAAAATCAGCGTGAAACGTGTGGATCTCTTTTATCAAGGGTAATATCTCAAAAACAAGAAAATGGACCTATACTTTTTATTTCGCCATATTATGTAGAAATAATTCTGTTAGCAAAAATGTCATCCCAAATTCCGATTGACGCCCATTATGAAAACTTGTGCGCGGTCCAGTTTTTCAAATTAGACAAGCAAAAATTAATCACACTATGCAATCGTTTTAGTTTTAACATATTTATTCCCAGTAATACATGTACAAGTTAAATACATACATCAAAGTTTGAACAAGATAAGTAGGAAAGGATAAGAATGAAAGACACATAGTCTTATAGAATTCCTTTGCGGACAAAATAATTTGTGCAAATACTTGAGCTCTTAGTTGTACCGGGATAATGAATATAGTCTTAAGAAACAATTTAATTGAATATAATTGTAAAGACGAATATGATAAAACTTTACAATTTATGTGATTTGACAGTAAAACAAAAAATAGAAGAAAGGAGAGAAAGAAGGACTAAGAAAATATCTCAGTGGAGTTGTCTTATAAAACTAAAGGAATCTCTTGCTCTCGGATATGTAGGTTAGTACATGTGAAAATATAGTAGTGTTTTTCTGATCAGAAAGGTTAGGGTTACCAAATAAAATCGTGTTTAAGTCAATGTCAAATCCCTGCAGACTATTTAATAGATCGTTACGACAGGCAGAAAGAAGTGGACACTCAAAGAAGTAGTTAAAATTAGAGTCGAGACTGGAACTTCAGTTAATTAAAACTAACAATTCGGATACCGATGCTTCATTTTTAGATTTACATCTCTCTATTTATGACAATATTATACATACCAAAATTTATGATAAGAGGGATGATTTTAATTTTAGTAATGTAAATTTTCCCCATGTGGATGGGGATGTACCTCAGGCTACATCTTATGGGGTATATATTTCTCAATTAATTCGGTTTGCCAGAGCGTGTAGTCATGTCAAGCATTTCAATGAACGTAATCAATATATTACAAGTAAACTTCTTCAGCAAGGCTACCGTTATTACAAATTGCGTAAATATTTTGCTAAATTTTACTATCGTAATTCTGATTTAGTTTTAAAATTCAATAGTAATTTAAAGACACTTCTGCGAGAAGGTATTTCTAAACCCGTTTTTTACGGGGATGTGGTTTACAAACTTCGTAAAAACTTGGGTCATGGTAATTTTCCAAATGTATTTGGTAAAATTATAAAACGTTTTATTAAAAGAGGTTACGACCCAACTGTTTTGAGACATACCGCATGTTCAGTGTTCAACCCGTTTACAGTTGGACACTACGCTTCCCTCTTTGATTGTGTCTGACGGAAGAGGGGGAGGACTCTTAAATCTTACCAGGACTGAACTGTTTTGATATCTGTCTTCTGGCCTGTTTCGTCGGGCCCTTAAGGGTGTTTCTCTTATTGCTCTGTCTTCTGAAAAGGCATTGAGTACATACGTTTTTGGTTCTAAAGGTTTGCTTTTTATATATTTATACACGAGCATTTTTGTGTTTTACATGCCATGCCTTTTTGTTTCCATTACGTGTGTTAGAGATTAACCTGGAGGGGATTACTTTTATTTACACTGCCCCGTGTCTTTGGAACATGGTGGGGGTAAGAGTGAGGTTGTATGCGCACCATAAACCGGTTTAAGCTCCGCAGTGGTGTTTTTGCCACTGACCGTTCCAAGGCGGTGCCCCACTGTGTTCTTTTGTTTGTTCGTTTTGTCCTAATGTGTTGGCTTTTTGTGTGCGCGCGTGTATGTGTGTTTGTGTGTGTGTTTGTGGTGTGCGCGTCTGCGTGCTGTGGGTTTCGTTTTGGGGAGGCTGCGTTTTTGGTACGTGGCATTCCCTGGTTGATATTTGTCTGTGTTTTTTTCTCACATCGGTATAATGGTGTAGGAGAAATGTTTTTTCGAAAGAGGTGATAATTAAGTGAACTACATTTAGTGC
Organism: Mercenaria mercenaria; assembly: GCF_021730395.1. Taxonomy (NCBI): domain Eukaryota; kingdom Metazoa; phylum Mollusca; class Bivalvia; order Venerida; family Veneridae; genus Mercenaria; species Mercenaria mercenaria. The sequence continues at coordinate 91,481,578 of NC_069364.1, read as the reverse complement.
GAAGTCTTCAATGGAGCACATGGAGTTTCCTGTCGCCAAAGTAATAATATGATGGAGTGTGTTTTTTTATTTTTATTTAGGTTGTTTAAAAACGATGCTAACGTTTTGGAGTTGCGTATTGCAGGTGTCAGTAGGTTCCACACTCGAACAGCGGTGGGTAGAAAGGAATAATAATATAAAGTTGTTCTAGCAGGAACGATATGAATATCTTCAGAACTTTTTAAATTGTAACGTGAATCACCCTGCTCGAGAGAAGATAGATAAGCTGGTGTTAGATTAGACTTCATTTTAAAGAACATAATTAGTCTTTGTTTGTATCGTCTGTCTGAGAGGGTTTCCCAAGCTACTTGTCGATATAAATTTTCCAAGGAAACAAGTCTGGTAGTACCTGAGGCGATGCGTGCACATTCATTTTGTATTTTTTGTAGTTGGTCAAATTCGTATTTTGTACAGTTACTCCATACGACATTAGCGTATTCGAGGATAGGTCTAATAAATGAAGTATTTATTGTTTCAAGAGATCTACGGTCCAATGAAAATTTTAGTTTGCGCATGATATTAAGACTCTTCCATGCTTTTTCTACAATGTAACCGATATGAGAGTGCCAACAGCAGTCATTTGACAGGAAGATGCCAAGATGTTTATGTTGGAGTACCTCAGGTATATACTGATTGAACATTTGGAGGGGAGGGTGAGGTTGACAGTTCTTTTTTCTTGAGACTAGCATAGATTCGGATTTGGAGGGATTGAAAGTCACTAGCCACTTTTCAGCCCATGAAGAAGACCTACCGCTGTGTCGGGCTGCTCAGCAATTACATAGAGACTTGTGTCGTCCGCAAAAAGATTAATACAAGATCTGATTTCTTCGACGATGTAGTTTATAAAGACAAGAAAGAGTAAGGGGCCAAGGATTGATCCCTGGGGAACACCAGCACGTAGGAGAGCCCATAAAGATTTAGCTCCTGGAAGAACAACACGTTGGCGTCTGTTTGAAAGGTAGTTTTGAAACCAGTTGAAAAGAGATCCGGTTATTTCAGAGTATTTAAGTTTAGAAAGTAGACCTTTGTGCCAGACTCAAATGCCTTGCTGATATCGAAAAAGCCAACTCGCAATTCTAGGCCATTATCAAGTGCCCTACAGACGGTGTCGTATATGTAAACAAGTTCATTAACTGTAGAGTCACCTGGAATGAAGCCAGACTGGACAGGAGTAAGGGAACGCGAGTCATGAAGATGGTTAAAGACGTGTTTGAAAATAAGGCGTCCAAAGACCTTTTCAATGGTATTTAGGAGTGAAATGGGCCTGTAATTGCTCGGTATGGAGGCATCGACTTTCTTATAAAATCATTTTTATTTGCTGAATTTTCTATGTATATTCTGAAGTTAAAAAAATACAGGATTTAATGAAATTCTACACCAGAGAAAAACAAATGATCCGAAATACCTTAAATAATAATATTTTGACAGTATGATATTAAAAGGAAAGAGTATACATTTGCGAAGCATTACGCCTGAGTCTAAATTAAAATTAAATACCGCAAATTAGGTCGAACTGTAGTGATAGTAGGCGGGCTGCTTCAAATATCCTTAAACAAGTACATTTTATTTATTTAAAATATATCAAAAATGGCGATGGTGTAAATTCTGGGAGGGGGAAAAGTAGGCGGGGGGGGGGGGGGGGGATAAACACTGTGGGTGGAATGAAAAAATTAGTCAGGTGTGGGTGGCGAAGGGAAGAAACTGAGGGTTCAAACGCGTCTAAATTAATGATGTCGAGCCACCCATAAAGTAACGGAAAAAGTAAGATTATTTTTTTTGTTTGGGTTTAAAGAGGCACCACAAAATAACTGTATTCTTTTGTATTTCCATGATGGTAATTTTACATGCTTTGCATGAAGAAAATGAGAAATAACAGGTACCTAGTTACAAATTGACAGTGGCATATATTAGGCTAAGACAATGTGTGTAATGTCTTAACATTTTATTGAATTACTGTAGCAATATGTACAGAAATCTGTGTATTTAGTTAAATTTCAATCACATTTTGTTTCTACAGTGTAAGATAGTTATTCATCTATATTTTTGAAATTATGCTGAAAAGAGATGACTGAATAAATTTGCAGATGAAGTTGTCAAAACACATTTATTCAGGAAAGACCTAAATTGTCCACCTGAAAACTTGTAGTATAGCTGTATATTACCTTTATTTTAAGAATGATTTTCAAGAAGTTTTTGTGGGTGAAAAAAGTAGGTCACTAGGTCGTGGTGGGTCTTAAACGTCGCACCGACACAATTATACGTCATACGGCGACTTAAGTAAGATTATAGTGAATGTCATATACTTTTTTCATTAAGTTAAGATCGTCTGTCCGAGGTTATCCACAGTTCCATACACAGGACGTGTATAGAATACTATTAAGAAGAGTTATTGTAACCTTTAATTCAAATGTGAATTTCTTGTTGTTAGCCCTTCTTTGAACCGACTTAAATTTTGTGTTATGACTACAACACTACCTCCCACCTAACTAAGAGGCCAGTACAGGCTTTTCCCAGGAACGACGGCATCGCATGTATCAGTGCTATACAAAGGGTACTTTAAAGAACCAGACTGGCTATGCTAAGTTAGCCTGACAGGCCTGTATCTAAAGGATTTCTCTCTCTGTGCGTGTTCTGTGGGCCTTCTCTCACTCTGTCCCTCTGGTCAAATCGCTCTGTGTCTGTACTAGTAGAGGATGAATTTGGTGTCCTGAGTTGCTGCAACTGTGCTGTGTCAAGCGCTTTTGGAAACGGGCATTATATAAATTTGGTATAATAATAATTAATGGTCACTTAAATGATACTTTTTCCAACAAAATACAGAAAATAAAACGAAAATCTGAATCGAGCGAGTTGATATTATGCGTGCCGTTTATGTAAGGTAGGAATATGATCTTCTTTGATTTTACGAAGGTATTCATACTTTTTGATTACCTGAAGATGTAAGGATGATATACTTAAGTAACAATAACTGCACAGTGAATAGCTAAACTGATGGTAGCGTTGCCCGTGCTTCCATTCGTCTGTAGTCGCCCGTCCTTCCGGGGTAGTATCTCTGTTATAATCGGACTTACATAGCCTACATAATTATGTTTTTTTTACTGTAATATATTATGTACCTGTCGCTTTCCCTTTTTGATTTCATTTCTTCTTATTTTTACTTTTTCTGTTGAGTGTTGACGTCTTAATTTGATATCATATATCTTTTAATCAGATGGGAAAATCCATCGTGTATTAATCTTAAAATAGTAGACTTAATTTTAATCATGTAAACAAACTTGATTTTAATCATGAAAAACCATTTTACTATACTATACTATTTTACATTTTGCTGGTAAAACATACACACTAAATTTTCAAATTTAAAACCTGTTTTTAACGGGTTCATATAAATTCATAAAAAAGCTTACTGATAGTGTAATATCAGATGCACATTATTTAGAAAATCGGAAAATGATTGAAAAAGTATCTTTAATGAATATGCAAGTATTGCGAAAAATTGCTGAATCAAGCAGAGCAAAACTCTTTATTTCTTGATACTTCATCGCTGGATACTTCTTGTTTTAAGAATTTCCAAGATCATTACATTTCTGAGAAACGTACTTTCCTGAACTTTTTTTATTAATCTTTGAAAAGGGCGATTTCCTTTGGTGCAGCTAAACTCTATGTGTGTGTAATCAAAGATGTAAGTTAACATTTAAGTTCAACTTGAAATGAAATTTCAAAGAAAATCTGCCCCTTTTATAAAATAAGCACATTTATCACACAATCATTGTCTTTGATATTTTTTTAAATTTCAATATCCTTCATTGATGTTTTCTAAACGTTGTATGAAAGATTATCAAGAACCAGAAAAGTCACCGCGAATGCTCGCAATCATGAGAAATGGGCATAAACCGTAGTAAAGCCGGACTATTGTCGTATTTTCTCCATTAAAACTATCCCCGATACATTACATGTCTATCCCTAGTTAACATTTCTAAGGGTGCATCTAGAAGAGTTAAAGAATTTTAACTGTTTTTTTTTTAGAAAAGATTCAGAATATGGTTCAATGATATGTACGCTTCAGTATTTTCTTTATTCATTTTTTTTTCATAATAACGATATTTACATAGGTGATCATCTAGAATATGAGGTAAAATGTTTCTCTGTATTATATCTCATTACCTTTAAACTGTACGTCACAGTGCAGATTTATCATTCAATTAAGAATTAAAATTATAAATTCATTTGTCGATACGGTAAGACAAGTGGATACAAGAAGATCTTGCCTGTTTATGTTTTTTTTCTATAAAAAAACATGTATTTTTTAAATCGTGTTGATGAGTATTTGGTTTAGGTGGTTCTTATACTCCCGCTTATATAGCTTTGGTTATTGTTTAATCACTCTTTGGATATTTCGATTGCTTTTTTAATTTTGTGTTTTGGCAGTGTCTGTGATATGCAGGCTCCATAACCTCAAATACTCTCTCTAAATTCCAGTTTGTTTTGTTCTCTTTGTTTTTGCGTTTAGGACAAAGACATTATTTTAACAGGGGTTCTTACGATGTTTTTTCATGGAATTTCACTCTATGCACCGCCGTATGAATTCATCTGCGGGTGTCTCAAACTTATATTCAGGTACTTATAACATATGAAAATGTTTAATTCTGCTCAACCCTGGGCTAGCTAGATGGGGTAGACGGTATCTTGCATTTCCATGAACAAGCTCAATCAAACTGAGCCTGCAACATTTTCGTTTATGTCGTGTTGGGCGAACTGTGGTTTTCTTTTTTTCTTTTCTATGAACTGGAGAAATCATTATGCAAACTATAATGCGTCTACCAAGCAGAATATACTTCGGAAGCATAGAACGTGACTTAGGAAACGGCTGTATACAACATCCCTCTCGTTTCCTTGCGCTGGCTGAATCCATCTATGCATATCCATTAAAATAGACCCCCATGATCCAAAAAGAAAAACAAATTGAACAGATAACACTGCGACCAACTGCAAAACCCCTCTCTCCCTTTTTGACTGCAAATGGAATACATAATACATACGTATTAAATAAAAAAAACATGATCCAAATAAAACCAGAAAATATAACAACACTGAAGTCAGTTATCACTTTTCGAGTGCATTTTATTTGGAAACCGCGGAATATAAATTCTACGTGCAGCTGCACTTTCCCTTGTAAATGAAGTTTTTGTGAGAAAATGTGTAACTGCGGTTTGTACAATATTTGTGTTCGTAACTCTAAATTACAAAGACATATTTTAACAAACTGAAACTATGCACAAGTATACATTGATAACAGGGAATTTGAAAACTAGTTGCGACTGCATGTGTTATAGTTTTTCAGATTAACATTATTAATAAAACATTAAATCAAAAGCAGTGTCATTGGGTCTCCACTTCTTGTCGGTCACCGTAAACACTAAAACAATTGTTTTTGATGTCTTCTTATTTACAGTAATTACAAAACATTTTAAGTGCTGTATAGAAATTTACTTAATTTTGTTATAATTTCTGGTATTTTCTGATCATGAAGTTCATTCAGTGATTTCATTTAACATAGTTCTGCTTACTCTATGATGCGTGATAAGGTAAAGGGATGCAAGACAGCGCACGGAATTATTCCAACAGCGTCCAACTAATTTCCAACATAACACTACATACTTTGCTATATGGTAATTCATCAATCACAAACGCACAAAATAATTCCATCTTTCTACACGTACAAAAATACATACAGCAAACAAACAGATTTGAAACATAACACGACTCCAAATTATCTAATTTCTTAATTCAGACCCTATATGAGTATGATATAAGTCCGTCAAACATAACCAAGTGCTCTAAAGTGACCACTACAACCTGTCTTTTCTTGCTTCTTGCTTTTCTGTCCGTTCTTTCCTGTACGATCTCATAGATATGTTTTTGTCTTTAATTTTGCTTTAAATACAAAATGAATACACGTCCATTTATTTTCCTTCATTTTATGTCTAACCGGTCTACATACAATACTGTTTATTGTGAAGTTAACATGTTACCGAAACAAAATATCAAAATACGCAAGGAGAGAGTTTCAAATAAGCTTGGCTTTCTACTCAATCCTTCATGATGTAATTATGTAACGTTTCATGTTGTAAATATATATGAACAAAATATTGTTTAAACCAAGGGGATGCACGTTCTTAGCTTCTTCTGACGAAATGACTGAATCAACCGAGTCTGCTTTGCATTCTATCGTTTCATAGACTCTATTAACTCATTGTTTATGTTTATGATTATAGTTAATGATTATAGTTAATGAATATAGTAGCATTATTGTCATAAATACTTATATTATGAAAATGTACTATAATTCGTCAAATGCACAAAATCAGAAGATAATTCCGTTTTCTTCAATAGCCTTTCAGATCCTTTCATTTCATCTCTACAAAATACGTTTATTTGTAGTTAATATTGTTTCTAGTTTGATACATTTATATCAGTTTAAGAACAGGTTTCAGGTTAATTGGCATATTGGTATACAATATACGTTTGGCCATTTACAAATATATAAAGGATGACAAAGAATTCACAAAAATATACATTAGTAAATTAATGTGTGCTAAATATGTTGCAGCAGTACCTGAGAGTTTTTTCTTACTAAGCTGTATAGCAGAGTTTACATATTTAACTGTATTTCTAATAATTTTGTTATCGTTTGACGATAATACTCTAGTAAATTAATTAGCCAATGCCATATACTTTTGACGAAGGTTTCTGTGAAGTGGAAAACACAACAGATAAATTAATTTTGATTCTACATTTCGTGAAAAAACTACATACTCGTAAATTTCTGTCAACACCAGAAACTCTTCCACTTTTAATTGCAAGATATTGTGAACAAACCCTAAAACAAGACATTTCTGTTCTATGCTATATCTAAATACTATTTTTGTACACTATATTAAATCAATTAAACTATAATTTGTTACAACGAGGTACAGTTCCAGTTTAAAATATTCTTCATGTCGCCTTTTTGGGCAGTAAAACATATAACAAAAATACCTACAGCCTTTTTCAAATTAGTTTCTTTTAGCGGGCTGCATACGATAGATAAACTAGTGTGTGGACGGTGTAAAATCTAAAAATAGATATCGTCCGAAAATAGAATATATCTCGGTTTGGTTCATTTTCAGAAAATGAACTCCTGCATGTTACATTGACAATGAAATTAAATGGATTCTTGAGAATTTTTTTGTAACTGCTGGGTTGTTTTCATAGTTTATCGCGACGATAGATACGTTTAGAAATTGTTGTCTAGATAACAACTAGTCTATTTTATACCGCCGCTAAATTTTGTAACCGAAAGTAGGATAGCCTCGTTTTGACTTTCGTTTTCAGAAAACAACATTATTGTTCAATATGGAATCTTACAGGTTACCAACGGAAATTTAATCATTTATTTTGGAGAAATGTTTAAGACATCATGAGATATTTAAAACACACGTTCACAGAGAATTAAACAGATACTTGGAAACACAGGTAAAATAGTATATGATTCAAAATTCGGCTAACATCCATTTTGTGGGTGTCAAACATGGCGGTATCTCGACATAGACTTAGTAGTTTAAAATCGTATTAATTGATCAAAGGCATTTTCGTCATAAAAAACATTTGTATGAGATAAAGTAGTGTACATTGTTTATTTGATATTGACTAGACTTGCATTCATCTTCAAGATTTCAAGATACAATTAAACTTAATAGAAGTACAATTTTAAGGTGAAGGTCTCATATAGCAGCTACATATAACTTAACACGTGTCGTAGTATATGCGTTCATATCTATGCATTTTTTTGTATAAAGGAAATTTTGAATGGAACAACATAATCGGTCAGGCGAAATTCATTCTTTTAGTTATTATGGCAGTATTAACCGACAACACTGCAGTGTGTATGCTGTGAAGTCGTAAAGTACATGTTAAAATACATGTACACTTGTTCATAATTTATGACTGAATTGAAATATTTAGCCCGATATAGGTCGAAATGCTGCAATTGCTATATTAAAATCATCTTTCAAGTTGGCTTTAAATTTGAATTGTCGAATATTATCAGAAAATAATGTTAAATAGAATCTATGCGATTCATTGTAACACGATATTTACAAAACCTAAGTAATAATATCTTTATATGTAAATTCAAAAGCCTTTGAAGTGTCGACATCAAAGTACTAATCTGAAACCACAATCTTACCTCTACTTGTAATTCTTAAGTTATATTTGAAAAAAAGGCTCATTTTACTCGGGTAAACGCGTCTGATTCCTGTTTAAAGAATGTGTAGATGACAAAGAGCAGGCCCATTTTCAGGGGATGAGGGGTACCCCACACCCTTCGCAATCGACTGAGAGGTGACATATAAGTTAAGACCCAAAAATGCCACTATTTCATACATGTGTTCAAAATATGTCCGGTCCCCTATTACAGGACCATCTCCCATACCTAACCCACGAATGATCAGCATTTGCAGTTCTGTCAAAATAATGTTTAAGATAAAGACGTTGTGAGTGTATCTAAGTGTTTGGTATTGTTAAAAAGGCAAGAAGAATGATCTGAGAGAAACAAATTTTCGCCTAACATATGTGAACGAGACGCTTCAATAAAAGTACACTCTATAGATTAACTATGTAACATTACACTTTGCGCGTATAAAGTACCACCGTGTCCAATCGTTACTTTGAAAAACCGGATCAGTAACGCATGATCTCGGATCAAATGGAGATGTTTTGGAGATTTTGGGTAAGAAAATTATATTTTTCTGTTATTTAGAATTTGTTGTCAATGAAGGCATATAGCGCAAGATGTGCTCCGAATATTATGAAATACTCGTTGTTATTCATTTTCCAGCAAATCTAAGCACTTTTCTGTATTACTTTGGAAAACCATGCGAAAATAGCAGGTAAACAATGCCACGATTCAGAAAAAGTATTATTTCAGTACGTTATTCGGCAAAAACCCTAAATTACCATTTCCACGATATCACTGACACATTCCTGTAATATATTTTATCATAAATGATGAATTATATTTCTTGGAAGACCAATATAAGGCGATTCATGACCGTGCTGGTCAGTAACGCAGGAGACACAGGATCAGCGACTGCAAAATGCAGTAATATAGGAGCTTCTGAGTTTTCTTCTGTGTTCGTTTTCATCAATTTACAAGGGAAACATACCTTTATTCACTTTATTTATCTATCAAAACAGTGATAAGTAGTGGCAACACAAAGAACAACATGATCAAAAAGATGTTTAATGCTCCACTCTAGTAAGAGTCACGTCACCATATGTTGCTACTAAATTGAAGTATACGAAAATTGAATAGATGAAGTTAGAACAAACAGGACGGCTCCAACTTACCTAAGAAGTTGAAATCAGTACTGGTTGTTAAGGTATACGATTATACTGGTTGTAATAAAAAAAAGCGTTCCACACTGTGGACATAACATTGGGTTCCCTGTTCCATGAAGGCCAGCACAGTAGAATGATTCAATTACGGCTGTGCATTTATCAGAACATGTACAGAGAAGCAGTAACGCTATCAAGTGCACTCCTTGAAAAATGACGTTTTCAACTTTGAAATTCACGTTTAAAATATAATTCAAATAAACCATGTACCAGCCTAATTGAAATCTAACAGAAAGCATGAACGTGAGAAATCAAAGCCCTTTATCGTAGTTAGTTTATACATAATTTATTTTAGGTCGATTGTGAAGGAAGTTCTACAACTTATATTAATCACTCTCGACACCTCATTCCTGATGGAATCCATCGCCACGAGGGTATGAGAGAAGAGGCCAGTTTCTGCCCTTTTAATGCTGAGCGCCAAGCAAGGGAGACACTGGTACCATTTTTTACGTCTTTGGTATGACGCGGCCGGGGATCGAACCCACGACCTCCCGCACTCGAAGCGGACGCTCTGCCACTAGGCTATCGAGGCGGTTAAATTGTAGTTATCATTTTATGTCAAATATTTCTGCTTTCATTAGGAGATGTGACAAAAGAACATACATATTTAATAAACTATTCCACTCCGCCACATCTTGTCAATGAACTTAAACTGAATTCGAATAACTGAATGTTTCTTGATGTGAATGTTATAAATTCTAAATAGGAAAACAAGAATTACTTATCACTTTCCATTTACAGTATATATTTGTAAATTTGATGCCATTTGGTCGTTTACTAGTTATCTTTGTAAACTGATCTGTATAATTTTTGCTACAAACAACAATTGATGAATTTAACAATCTCTGTTCTACTATTGTTTGCAACAAAAGTCAATGTGTTGAGCTGTTGACGTGGCGTTCGCTCCTCAGGGTTGTCAAAACAGCGCTTATCCTTGTTTTTGTGGTAAGCATCTAGCATTGTGTTTATTTAAATTGTCTAAAACTACTTGCATGATTGAAAGTAAATGGTATGTCACTGGAAAAAATAACAGTTTTATGTCTTTGTCCTGTACTTACCTTTGTACTTACTTCTAAAAGGATTGATCCAGTTCATATTACATTTTTCTGTCACCGGTGCTTGTAGCGGTTGTAGCAACCTAAACGGATACCTGCTTGATAATCATGTATGAAATAATATGATCCCGATGATCATTATTTCACCTTTATTTTATGCTAACTGGTGAAATACTTAAAATTGTCAGTGAGAGATTTCTCCTCATTTTAAGGAAATATTATCTCCCTTGAAATATAGTCTTTAATTACCCCCCTTTGTTGCCTGTACCCTATAGTTATCCTTATATTCAAGCATACATGAGTCATGTACAGCTAGACAATACTGCATAAGACAATTCTGCATATAACAAGATTTTCGAAAACAAATAATAGTAATGCTCTGGAAATGTAACCTTGGTTGCTTGAACTTGCTATTCATGTATGTGTGTGTTTCCTCCACTTTTAATATGTTCACTATCGTTTGGTAGATTATACTGGCGACAGCACCTTTAGTTGATTGTTGTCTTATTTATAGTAATTTTCACAAGACATCAACTAAATCTTACGTAATATGCCACCAAGTACTTTGTAGTACTTTCCCAGCCAGTTGTCAGTTGTGTTACATCCCAATTTCGCGACATAGTTTGATATGCTATGCATAGGTATTTCAATGACATTTTATAAAAAATACACTTCCTATTTTTCAAAATATTTATAATTTACTTCATTTTTAAGGAATTATCTTTCTAAAAATGTTGATAAATTAGTTGAATTTATTACAGAAAAAAAAGATTCTGCTCCATACAAGTTTTTCTCCTACTCTTCAAAAGAGAGACCACTACTTCCAACAAAGGGATAAGTTTCAGAATGCATAATTAGCAATGTTTTAGTTACTTCCCCTTTAGTGGTGATAGTTCATAAAAAAATACAGAACGTGAATAATTGCTTCTCCCTTAGAATTTCATAACTTCCGTTGCGCATTCGCAGTGAGCACTTTACGATTGGAAGTTTTGGAGGCAGATCGCTTGTATATGCGAGTTGATAATGATTTTATTTCTGAATAATAAATACTTGCTAGGTAATTCATCATCTGTAGAAATTTCTTTTTCTTTGCTGTTGTATTTATGAAAATTGACAATAATTTCCAACTTTCTATGTTACTAAATAAAAGCAAAGTTTCACCGCCGACTTTGTTCTTAAAGAACATGTCTTTTTCACCGAAAAAATCACGAGTGTATTTATGAATTTTCAAGCAAGAGGCACTTTCTACTTTCAATCTCGGCGACCGCCATATTTGTTTACATTAAAGGTCAAGGTCTTTGAAATACCTACTATGCAGCTCTTGGATCAATATTTCCTAGCTATTTCAATCGAACCCGTAATAATATTCAATTTTGCAGCTTAATAACATTATTCAATATAATCAAAAATTGTAAACTACCGTTATATATACAGTGTGAACAGTTTTGCGGGCACATACGCACGAGAAGTATTGACGTTGAAGCTGTTCAATTTTGTTTGTCAAAATCCTTCCTACTGGTGTAATGTATCATATGTGGAGGATCATTTCATATAGTTGTAAGTACATACCTTTACCATTTGCTATGTTAGTTAAACATTAGATATAACGTTAATTCAAATCATAGCATACCAGGTAAGAGTAGTTATCAGATTTATACAGAAATAAATACAAACCATTTTCAAGTATATCTGTAGGACATGCCTCGACCTCATGTGAAATAGCATCATCCGCAAGTTAGACAAGGCTAACGATTACTTTCTACCATATGATCTTGGATGTGCTGATACGTGATAGGTAAATACCTTTGATTCTTATGGTTACTGAAATAGTTCTTAGACTGCCGATTTACGTGCACTACAAACTAGATATATGACTATTAAGTACGTTTTAACTAGTCCTTTGCAATTAGAGTACATTCAGTATATACGTATAACACAGTTAACCTGTGGGCACGAGAGGTGTTGTACATGCCATTACCTTTCATGGGCAGACAATAAACTCCGTTACGGCCGAAATTCATAATCAATGCTACTAATATTTTAAACAATTTCTGAAACGTTTAGAACAAAACTCTAACAGCAATTGCACCACCTATTTTCTTTTCTTTAAGTTCTTCTTCTTGCTTAAACCAACTCGCCTGGTTTAAATGTCGGTAACTGTAAGTAAAATGTTAAAGAGGTGTATGGAATTTCAGGCAATGTAAATAAAATATTCCAGATTTTCAAATGTAATGTGCATGATATATAATATTTAACCTAATCAATCAAAGGGTACAAGTATGTTGAATTATCCAACAACAAAACCGGAAAGTATTAAAACTAACAAACTGTAATTTTAGACTCATTTATTTTAAAAAATATTGGCATAAAAGTGGCCATGGCTGAAAAATTATTGGAAATTTATATACTAATGATTTGCCCCGGCAACGGATGCAAAAAAGTATTTTATGCTAGAAAATGCCTTAAAGATGGTCAATTTTAACTAAGAAATTAAACTGTGTATAAAAGTCATATTTTGTTAGAAATGAAAATATAAAATATACAATTATTCAGCTCCGGCAACGGTCGCTGATAATGTGAAGCATTTAAATATGGGTCAGCTCCGGCAACGGTCGCTGACATTCAGTAGTGTCCAAATTTAAATTGGTGTATCTCCGACAAGGTCGCTGATATTCGTAAGTGTCCAAATTTGGCTAAGCTCCGACAACGGGCGCTGTAAATGTATTTTGTCTTGTTCATATTTTGGAACAGTTCAGACGATGATGTGTAATTTGACCATCTGTTTCAGCCATGACGGAAAGGTAAAACTGAAAGCAGAAAACACAGGAAAGAAAAAGGGTCGGGGAAGTGGTGGGGTTTTGTTTTATAAATTAAATGAATATTAAACGTACAGTTTAAGAAATGTAAATAATTTTTGATGTCTACCTTGCAATGGAGCTGTCGTGAAAAGAGAAAGTTCTAGAGATCGCTTTACTTATATAGAGGATGAGTTGTCTCCCTTGAAAACTCTCTTACACAAAATGAAATCTAAGGAGGCCCTTATGAGATATTTGGTTCCGGTGATGTGTTGGATAAAATATTTATCCTTAAACGAATAAATAGAGTATTATCCAACAACAAAACCGGAAAGTATTAAAACTAACAAACTGTAATTTTAGACTCATTTATTTTAAAAAATATTGGCATGAAAGTGGCCATGGCTGAAAAATTATTGGAAATTTATATACTAATGATTTGCCCCGGCAACGGATGCAAAAAAGTATTTTATGCTAGAAAATGCCATAAGGCCACGATCACAGTGTAAGAAACTGGGAGAAGTGGGCTTCCGCCAAAGCGGGCTAGCATAAAAGAAAACCCTTCAGACAACCACAGAATTAAAAGTCCTAATTGTCCCTGTTATGTTTGACAGATGTGTATCGTCTTGTGCGAAGAATCTTTGACTTTCATCAATGTCTGGATATTTAATGTAAAATCCTCCTTGTTTAATAAAAAATGTACTAATACAACTGTTGATTCTAGAACGTATTTTATTGGCTATAACATTATCAGAAATATATCTCCAAGATCTCCTCGGTAAAATTTGAGACCAAATTATTTTTGTTTCTGGCATTTTAACCAATACTGTTTTAGTAATGAAGTCTTTAATAGCCCATGCAATTTCGACCATAGGACGTTGACCAATGTCATTGCCGCCACAATGAATAATTAAAAATTTTGGTGGACGGTTAAAATTAAGAAGATATGTTATGGTATCACTTAGGTCAGAAACTTTCATTCCCCCTAAAAACTCCCACAAAACATTAACCGCTAATAGACTGGAGTCCCAACTGTTCGCCATTGATCCTTTGGCATGCGGTGAGATATGCACCTTTAATTAGAGAGGATCCCACAATCCAAACCGTGAAGTTCGGTTGGGAGTCTGAAAGCATGGAATTTAGTTTGTATCTTATAAATTGATAAGGTAATGATTTGTCAAGTAATAAATCGGACTGCGTATATCGTCTGCACATAATGCAATATATATATATCAAATATCATACATCATTTTGCACATTTAACCTAGAACATTATTATTTGCACATTATGCAATAAAATAAGAAATCGCACATTATGCGTTACATATCCATAGCACATTATGCTTTTAATATGAACTATTTATTATCCGCAGAATGAACTGGCAGTTTCCTACAAAAAATGGGTGTGTAATGGCCCGGCAACGGCGCCATACACAATGAAAAATATCATTAGTTTGCCAAAGTTGGATCGCCGGCATTCACATTACAGCCATTTGGCAAATCCAGTCAGATAATTTTGAAAATATATTACTAGCGGATATATGATTTATAGGCATTTGACTGCCATCTTCCTCTGTATTTTATATCATTAATCGAGCAGCCTTCTTTAAACATATTTGTAGCCCCGCCTATTCTGAAGGAATGTGTTTTGAAATTGTTTGTTTCCAGTCCTACCCATACCAGTGCTTTATTTAAAACGGCATTAAATTGGTACGTTGTGAGTGGACTAGCGTCAAAATGGCAAAATAGTGGGCCCTGTATGTTCGTTCTATATTGTAGAAATATTTTTGTTTTTTCATAACAGAACTTGTTTTGGTCGGTTATTGGGACATCAATCGAAGATCCCATGTATCTCTGATCAGTTTTTGAACATTTGAAATAAATCCGTATCATATCTTGACTAATAACTAAATCATCTATATTCAAGATGGATTTTTTCGCGTTTTTCTTAGGCAAAGCGAATTCACCAACTCTTAGAAGAGCCATGTAGGCCAGACTAAAAGCGGCGGAAAACATCAGAAATTCATACTGTGTATGACAAACAAATCTTAAGGCTTCAGTAAGGCTTGTCAGTACGCCTTGCGTTATCGGTCGTCTGATGTCATGACTTTTTCTGATCCTCCGTAAACCTTCTAACATACTTTTGATAACAAACTGTTTTGTATGATCTAAAAAATTGTTAATTTTGTTTACATAACTGATCGCCGATATATGGCAACTAACTGTTGAATATGCGTATTGTCTTAAAGACATGAAAGAAATATATTCTGCTATTTCCTCAACGCTAGGTGACCAGGACCGGGAATATCCCGTTTGGAGTCGAAAATCTTCAAATGACTTTAATCCCGTTTCATAATTTTTGTGTGTACTCTGAGATAAAGATGCGTCAATTAATCGTTCTTTTTCCACTCGAAGATACGGAGAAATGCTTCCGGAATTGGACAAGGTTCTTTTGCCCCATTGGGTGGTAATGCCTGGTACAATCTCTGCCACTGAAATCGACTAATACTATCACATATTGTATTCTTTGACCCTTCAATATGTTTAGCTTTTACTTGAATGTTATTCTTTAACAGTAAAAGCACAAAGTGACGAATCAAATCCATGACAGGTTTGTTTTTGGATGATTTTTTATTGATAATTTCTACCAAGGCACTATTATCGTACCAAAGTATAATTTTCTTGTTGCAAATTCCCCCCCCCCCCCCCCCCCCCCAGGTATAAAATGCCAGAATAATAGGTACAAGTTCCAGGTATGTAATGTCTTTGTAAATATCGTCTTCCCAAAGATGTGGCCATTTAAAAACAGTCCACTCGCCATTGAAATAAGCCCCGCATCCTAAATTTTTATTGCCCGAGGAATCTGTGTACCATTCTAGCTGAGTATTGTCAATCCATTCTTGTTCGCTAAATATGCAATAACCATTAAATTCATCAAGAAATGTTAACCAAACATTTGCATCACTTTTCATACCTTTGTTGATGCGGACGAAAAGATAAGTTTTTTTCGCATAAGCCATTGCGTCATAGAAACGCCGGTTAAATGCTCTTCCTGAAGGTATTGCTTTTGAAATAAAATTTAATAGACCGACAATCGATTGTAATTCTTTCAACATAAGTTTCTTAGCGTTAATGAGCTGTAAAAGGGATTGTTTTGCTTTCTGTATTTTTTCCAAGGGGACCCGGACAGTCTGATGAACAGAGTCTATTTCAAGACCTAAATATGTTCTATTTGTAACAGGCCCCACCCATTTTTCGTTGCTTAGTGGTACATTTAGTTCTTTGCATGTGGTATAGAAAGTTTGCATGAGATAAAGGCATTCTTCGAAAAACCTTCCGGCCATGAAAAAATCATCGAGTAGATGGTCAAATTTTTTTTAACCTGCTTCTTTGCAAACTAACCATTGCAGAAAATTGGAAAATTTTTCGAAGATAAAACATGAACAAGATGCTCCTTGTGGAAGCATCTTCTGTATCCAAAAATAAAATAAGATTTTAAAATCAACATGGCGCTGTTTGAAAATGTGGTCGCCATGTGCTTCGGATTAAAATAAAGCAGAAATTGTCACTAGTAATTATTTCGTATCAATTAAGTATTTTTAAAATGTTAATAATTTATAAAAAACATCAATAATATTTTTGTTTTATAAATTAAATGAATATTAAACGTACAATTTAAGAAATGTAAATAATTTTTGATGTCTACCTTGCAATGGAGCTGTCGTGAAAAGAGAAAGTTCTAGAGATCGCTTTACTTATATAGAGGATGAGTTGTCTCCCTTGAAAACTCTCTTACACAAAAAGAAATCTAAGGAGGCCCTTATGAGATATTTGGTTCCGGTGATGTGTTGGATAAAATATTTATCCTTAAACGAATAAATAGAGTAATATATTACACTTTTGGTAATGCTTTATAGTGAACTGCAAAGATATCAACAAAAGAATATTCTTTATGATTTCATTACTTTAGAAACGTGCTTATCTGTTCAGAGGATTACAATATTTAGCGTAAATCGGGAAATAGACGAGTCTTTTGATTTTAAAATGTTAATAATGATAGAGTTCTATATTAGTGTTAGGATTCTTATTTATAAAGTTTCTTTCCTACTCTGCATAAATTCAAGTTACAATTTAAAATTATAATTCATTATCTTCCCCTTTATTTACATCAAATTGTCCCTTATCATTTTCCTCCGTGCATTAATGACATACTGCTAATATTACGTGGCCCATGTGTATCGTTTTTAACCAGGTTTTCAACGAAAACCTGAGTTATTAGATTGGGGTATGTCGTTGGGCGGACGGGTGGGCGGCGTCAAACTGGTGTTTCCGGTCAATAACTTTTGTTTCGGTAAAGATATTTGAATAAAACTTGGTATGTATGTAGCTTATATCAAGACAAAGGCTGGGATTGATTTTGGGGTTTCTTGGGTCAAGGTCAAGGTCACTGTTACTTAAAGTAGAAAAAGGGTTTCCGGTCAATAACTTAACTTAGGAATGAGCTATCATGATGAAACTTGGTGTATAGAAAACTTATATAAAGTTGTAGCTTGGGATTGATTTTGGGGTTTCTGGGATCAAGGTCAAGGTCATTGTTACTAAAGTTAGGGTTAGGGTTAGGGTTAGGGTTTAGGGTTAGGGTTAGGGTTAAGAGTTAGGGTTAGGGTTTAGGGTTTAGGGTTAGGGTTAGGGTTGTGCTTCAAAGTGGTGCACTGTGATTCAGTATACTTTTTTATTCTTATGAAAAGTGTTGAAAACCTGGTTTCGTGGCATTGCCGCGTTTCTTGTTTTTTACATTTCACACGGTATAATACCCCAATCACACATACGGCGCGGATAGCTACATTTAGCCACGGGTAGAAACGTAGTTATCCGTATCGATCCGTACCTGAGCCGTACCTCAAAGTAGTAATCCTTATCAATCCGTATTGACACTTGGTCAAATATTCCAAACTTGCAAGTTTCTCCAACTTTTGAACATGCACAAAAGTTTGAGCGATCCGTAGCCATTTGAGCGTGACTTAGTCCAACTTGGTCGAAACTTATTCATCCGTAGTTAAACGTACAAAACGTAGTTATCCGTACTGAAACGTACCTTGCCGCAGTTTGACATGATGTCAAAGATAATCGTAATGAAAACGCTGGTTACACGTGACCCAATTTATATGAAACTTACCGACCCGCTACTAAACCTTAATGCGAACGTAGTAATGCTTATTGATCCGTAGCTTAACGTAGTTATCCGAGGCTGTCCGTATTTAAGCGTAGTTCAACGTAGTTCACCGCAGATCCGTCCACGCGCTGGGCAAGTTGTCAGGCGCAGTAAAACGTAGTTCAACGTAGAACGCCGTACCTATACGTACTTAATCGCGTCCTGTATCTTTTTGTTCCCCATTTCTCACTTATTTTCACGTACTAAGACTTACTGCTCCGTATTTATCCGTGTCCAATCCCCCACAGATCATTCCCATCCGCACCGTACCTCAACGCACGGACATATCCGTATGTGTGACTGTAGCTTAACTTAGAAACAAATGTGCATGCTATTTTCTCCTTCCTGTTATACTGTATCTTAGTTTTGTGTATTATGTTATAAAGAATTTCATATGTTCAATTATGTACCGTGCCACTACAATAGTTTAACTAAAGATAATGTAAAATTTTTGGACAAACATATTCCGTGCTTTTTTCCCGACTGAGTACTTCGTGGTGATTTCAACCACTGGAGATAAACTGAAACAGAACTTTGTTCATTTGTTTCCGGCGTGAAGTTAGCAGTAGAGCATTACAGCAGTATTACTGCATTACTGCTATTACTGCTATAATGTTGGAAGTTAGAGCAGTAGCAGCAGTGTAACTGTTATTACTGTTGTAAAGTTATAGCAGTAACAACAGCATTACTACTGTCACAATGATTATTTGCCATCGAAAATGTTCAAAGCTGTTTTAAATAATATTTTTGTCTTTTTATGTCTCAGGAAACGGGTTCGATACCCTTTTACTGCTGTAATTCACAACTTTCATGTGGGCTTTAGGATGCATTGCACGATAATGATATATTATGAGACTTCATATTACATTGTCCACGGATGTTCAGGATACCAACGACATGCAATTTTTTAGAACTTTTTAGATGTCCGAAAATGGCCTCGAATTCTTGTTACTACTGTAACACAGCGTCCGGGAGGACTTTAGGATAAATCAATCCCCGTGGATATATTACTGGTATGTATGTCCAAATAAAAGTAAATATTACATTGCCGATTGATTTTCAGGATGCAAACGGCATACATCCAAAGAAGAGCTCATCGCGAAATTTGAACATGTTTTAGTGCCCCGTTACTGCTGTATTCTGCGCTGAAACGATGCCTTAAAGAGAATGCCTATAGTTTCTTTATTTCATAGATTTTTTTTTCAAATTCACATATCTGATAGGAAATTTTGTGCTGAAATCAATAAACAAATAAAAAAATGGGTCACCAAGCTTGTTTTTGTGAAAAACTGTTTTGAACACACCCACAGTTGTTGAAACTGCTAGCGATTTTTCAACATTTTCAACATGTTCTGCTTTTTTTATAAATACCAACAAAACATGAATCAAGACAGCACAATAAGGTTTATATATTTATTTCATATCATAGTCATATTTGTAATACAATATCATTACAATGATGGGTACAAATGAAAAAAAAAATATTGTCTCATATTTACGTTTGTGAACTTTTTTCAATGAAATAAGAATATTTGTTTTTAATTTCGAAAAAAATGTTTCATAGATTTTTTGTTTGTTTTCCTTGTGTATAGATAATTGTAATGTGAACATTAAAATGGCCAAAAGTGTATGGATCACCAGGCTAAATTGTATGTTAAGACCGCTTGAATACAACACCTGTTCAGACGAAAAATGGCATGAACATGACCAAATTGATTATATCTGCCAGCGGATTTTCAGGGTGCCGACGGCATACGTGCAAAGAAGGCCTCATCACAAAATTGAAACCTGTTTTGGTGCTTAGATATTGCTGTATTCTGCTCCGAAACGATAAACATGAGCCAAGATCTGGTTTCCTTAAGTCGTCTTTGAAGTCTTTATGATATACAAAATAAAATTAATTTTAGCAGTTCATGCTTTATATTCCGTGGAAGAACGGTTAAATCTGTTAAATGTTGGAATTTTAAGCATTTTTTCAAATGAAATGAATTTAGTTTTAGCAATTTATGCAGACGAAGAACAGTGAAATGTGTTGAAAATTATGATGATTGATTTGTTCATTAGTGAGTGTGAACATGAAATATATTTAAACTGGCATGACTTAAACACGCAGAAGCACACACAGAGACATATATATTCTCTCTTATATCTTAATATATAAAAACCTGAAGTAATATCTATTAGTAAACACAAATTAAATACACTTTACCCAGGAAAGGCATGATAGTAAATACAGAACAGATTTTTAGTGACAGGACATGGGAACTCAAGGGTATAAAAAAGCCATGTTCACACGATTTTGATCAGCTCAGTAACAGAAAAAGGTAGTACTGTATAAGTGGTTATTTCCGCGGGTCGAAGAGTTAGCGAATTCGGAATTCCAGACATTTGGCGTGCGGAAATATTAGCGAATTCCCTTTTTCCAACTTGCATGAAAAATAGCTTTTCATAAGAATCACTAATGTGTCTGGCCTGGCGTAATAATTATATTTTTGCTGCATGACAGCATTATTATCCCTTATAAGGAGCCAGTGAACGTTCATATATTAAAAAATGTGTTACACATAACTAAAATTGTTGTTTGTCTTTTCTATATAAAAAAATAATTACTTGAAAACGTACTAGTATTTATTAAGGAAAGCAGAATATGTGTAATTATCAACCTGAAAAAGGCTAACAATATGTATTGAAGTAAATCCTTTTATTACATTTTGTAAAGGTGTGAAATGCAATTTTAAAAGGCAGTATGTTTTCTCGCTTCCGTACTCGCCTATGCCAGTTTACGGTAATTAGCTTTGCTAGTTTTATATCTGTCAACCAATGATTGGAATTTAATCAAATTATGATAATCTTTACTATTTTTGAAATATAAACAAAGAACTCTGGCTTTTTTGTTTGACGTATTTAAGGCCTAAAAGGTAGCTTTAAAAACGTGTATAGTGTATAGATAGATACAGATGGTCAATTTCTCTCGTTTACTACTGGTGTTTTTATGATGGGTTGGCTGATATTTACGCTGCAGAAAATGTAAGCGAATTTTGTCAGTTCGCGAAATTCGCCAATATTTCCACCTCGCTAACTTAACCACTTATACAGTATTGTAAATGTTTTGTTTTCCGTAAATGATATAAAATCATGCTATCTACGACACTTGTGCTGTATTTAAATGTTAATTATTGAAGGTGTTTGAATTTCAAGGTAAATGTCCATATTATGCAGTTGAGTATTAGGGATACTGCCAAGACTGTCAGAACCAAACATGTTTGGATATATTTGTTTCAGTAAGAAAGTTTGATAGAATTTTCCAGAAACAGCTGCCACAACGGACTTGATCCTTATCTGTCTACGAACAAGATGTTTATCCAGTATGTGTTTAATATGTCTGTTTAATCTCTGCTTTCCTAGCTGGTTACATGTATAGTTGTCTGCAAAAAAAACCAGTTATAACAAGTTAAAAATAAAAAAATATATTTAATAATGTCAATTAAAAAGTATATTTTATCAGTTTACTTTGCAAGTAAACGTAGTGGGATATTTCTAAAGTCTTTCATTGATGTAAAGAAATCAAATTACAATAATTTCTAACCTTTAATAAGAAGAAATTAAGTGCAAATCAATATAGAGACAAAAATATTTGCATGTAATTGTGTGTATATATTGTTTTATAAGTGTTTTCTAAGGTCGTCCATATTCTTTAAGTTTTGAAAGTAATTTTTCTAACAATGTATATGTATAACCATTTCACCATCAATAGATGTTTTAGGTATTGATGCATCACAGAGATAAGACTGAGCAGACATTCTGTCAATTCAGTTGAGTATGTTTAATGGCTAAACTGCATTTTTGCTTGCAAGAAAATGAATGATGGCATGACTGTCTTTTTCGTTTTGGTAACTTAAAGTTATTCAATTCCAAACAAGCCAAGACGGTTTAAACATTCACACAATATAATTTCAAAGTTATTACATTTATTCTTTTAAGCAATGTAAAAATGTACATTTCAAGTAGTTATTATTATTTGTAGCTAAATGACAACTGAAATGTTATCCGTGTGTGTATAATCTTTTTAAGTACATGAAACCGTATGTTTCCTTAAGTAATTATAACATTTTCCGCTGTTGTAATGTGTTTTGTATTTTATATGCTAAATACAAAATTTAAATATCCATTTATTTTGTGCATGTTGTAGATACAGAATATCAAAATATTATTCAAGCAAAGAAAACATTTGATATTTACCAATACATTTCTGATCTGTAAGGAGCTTTCTGTACTCATATGATTTTGTTTAGTTAATTTTGAAGTCTGCATTTCTGGCTTTGCTTTTCCTTTCAATAAATCACCAGATGAATCGGTTTGTCCCCTCTTTCCATTTGACATAGTTTCGCATTTTTCATTCTGCACTGGTGTTGGAACTTTTTTTACAATGAAGTATGTACCTGTGAAACGAGCGACAAATTGTTTCAATAATTGATTTAATGTGTTTTTCGTGAATCAGACATTGCATTTTATTATTTAATGATTTTTCTCAAGATTTATATCAAATGGATGACCAAACACGAATAATTTGATATTTATAAATATGACATCTATGTGTGGATTCTAAATATAGACAAACGTTTACCTACCCTCTTTCTGCAGCTGAAATATATCTGCCGGGAAAATAACTTGATCTATGTTTTGTTGCATCAAAGATGCAAGAATGTATTGTGTGTGTTTTCGCAGCTGCCTTTCGAGAAATGTAACATACATATCTGGAAGCATTACAGTGACAAGAATACTGGCAGTCAGTTGCACTCCTTTGAATATGACTTCAAGAAGTGGAACCGCTAGGATGGTTGATATTTTCTTTCGGAAGTTTTCAATATCATCTCTTGATGCCAAATTATGTCCAACAACATGGAACTCAACGATACTACAACCATCGGCTGTAATATATTAAAAATATATTAGTTCAAAGATTGTTTACCTAAATTTGCTATAAAAAATCTTTGCATAATAAAATATACGACTAATCTATATGTCATTTTACCAAATTTGTCACAGAGATATATCAAAATTTAATTATAAATATTTAAAAGCTATGTAAAAAACAGGTTCCAAGGTTTTCATTTCCTTACATTTATCCACATAATATATATTTAAAAAAATCTTTGACTGTCCATATCTGTTTTGCAGAGAACATTAAACTTCCTTTAAAACATGTTTTCATGAAGCTTGCTATACTTTTGTATCCAATATATTTAACATATAGTATCTATGTAGAAAATGACTGACTTGTTTCTAGCAGTGTTTAGATCATTCCACTTTTACTTAGTCTGTAAATATTACAACTATTTGAAATTTTCTTCTTTTGTTACATTTTCACAATTTAAACAGTCTGAACATATGTAAAACACACTGACGAAGTAGACGATGAAAATGA
Organism: Mercenaria mercenaria; assembly: GCF_021730395.1. NCBI lineage: Eukaryota > Metazoa > Mollusca > Bivalvia > Venerida > Veneridae > Mercenaria > Mercenaria mercenaria. The sequence goes on along the minus strand of NC_069364.1, from coordinate 91,457,614 downwards.
TAGGATTTGATGTTTTAAAAGGTATTATTTTTAAAATACAATAACGATTGTAGATTGTCTTTGAACATTTTGCAATGTCTATTATTAGAAGAAACTGTCAAAGAAGAATATATTTCAAAAACAAGTTATTAAAGGGCAATAATCAAACACATTACTTGAACCTTAACATACATGCATTATTATGTGCATGTGATTTTATTGTTATATAAATCGTTTACTGATATATACATGATGTACTGTAGTTGTGTTTATCTGTCAATCTAGCCAGACTCTCTAAGCTCCGCCTAATATTATATTTTATTGTAGTTTATCAGAATTTAACCAACATGCAATCGTAGCTGATCATTAAAATATACAAATATACAATATCATGGACAGTCTTTATTTATTCAATTATAACTTAGACACTCTACACATGCATGTTATACTGTTTAAATTGACCTAACAAAAACTGCGTAAACTTGATGCTTTTCCAAGCCTGGTTGGACTATATTTAGGGGAATATACAAAAATAGAAAAAGTGGAAATTCCACAGTTCGCTCAACACGACAAAAACAAAAATGTTGCAGGCTCGGTTTGATTCAGAATATTATGTTCACAATATTTATATTCTTGTTTAAAAATGTTTTTATAATACAGCTGTTATCGAAAGAAATTAGAATACTATAATAAACTATATACCAGTAAAGGTGGATTTCTTATAGAAGTGCAGAACGCTGTCTTCCTCGAACATTGAAGTGTATCTGGTAGCAACTTCAAGAAGATCATCTCTCTTAAGTACGTGGATAATTTGTTGAATGTAAATTATATTATAACAGTTTATATAACCCTTTTCTTTCAGGTCACTAAACATCTGTCTTGGGTCATTGACCTTAGAATCAATAACACCTGAAATGAAGTACATATCTTGATGCTTTTTCTCACGATGTCATATTTCATTTAAAATTAATATTGCCCCTACCGATATTTATAAACTGGCTGGGAACCAGTAGCCGTACAAATTTTCATATTTGTCCTCCAATATTCTTTTCAAAATATTTGACATGCATAACACCCGCACCGCATATACTGCAGCTCCTACTGCATCGGAAATTGTATGGGTTTCCTAGCGTCTCAAATGGGGCCGTAAAAAGTAGTAATTTTTCCCGTGTTCTAAACAAGAAGCCAAACAAATATTTTGACGATGATTTGCAGTTTGTTTTAAGTAAAAAGTAAATATAATATTTTAACCTACCTCTTTATCATTTATAATTTAACCTTTGAAACAATGCACATTAAAGATAACAATACTTTTAAAAGCGGCTAAGAAATCAATAGAAACTCAAGTTTTGTCTTACATAAATTCTTCACAAAATAAAATTAGCGCAAAAATAGATAGCCCTGCTTTTTTTTGTGATTATTAAAAGTAACCTATGTCATACGCACAAATGGAATATGCAGTTGAATTGTTTCTTGCTGTACTTAATAATGTAATGCACAATGATGTATCATGGCCAATTCAGAACGAAACTTCATAGAACATAACGTAATACAGTCACGTGAAACAGTTCTTTTTCAAAGACTAGAAGAACAAACATTCAAAAGATCCAGTTGAAACGACTGCGTAAATGACGCTTAAATAAAGCGGTTGTCACATGTGTCAAGAATCTGGTCCTGTCGGAACACTGGTTCTGAACCAGTACAGCACAACAGAAAATAATACCATACACATAAAGACATTGTTAAAAAGATACATATTTAGGGATAGTGTTACTATAGGTGGCTCATTTTCTGAAACATATGATGCATTATCAGAACAGGCATTAAAAGCAACCTTTAAACTTAAAAGTTATCTACAAAAACTCACTGACTTTACAGTTAAACACATTCTTGACCTTTTCGATAAACTGATTACAACTACATTAAATTATAGAAGTGAAGTCTGGGGGATAACTCTAGGAAAATAGAAAATATACAATAACATTTCTGCAAGAACCTTTTAGACGTTAAATTACAAACACAAAATAACTTTATATACGGTTAACTCGGCAGGATGCCACTCAAATATAACAGAATAGTCAGAATCATAAAATACTGAATAAAAATAATTAAAAGCGACAATTAAACAAGTACATTAAACAAATTTATAATATGATGGTTGAAGACATGGAAAAAAAAAACAAATACGAATTTAGGATTTTATTATGTTTGATTATTCCACAGAGTAGGAAATGGAACTCTATTTATTAGTGAACTTAAACAAAACCTAAAGGATACTTAGTCAATACTGGAATGCAAATTTAAGTAATTCAACACGCGCCTCAACATTTAATGCATTTGAGAAAAGAAATCTAATAGTTTACTAATCACTTTTCTCCGTCTGCACCAGATTTACACTAGTTCTAGACTTAACATTATGACCACATCCCAGGAAGCACAGTAACGTTGTGACAATGTTGTTACAACGTTGTGCTGTACGTTGTGACAACGTTAGAAACAACGTTGCGACAAAGTTGTGGCATAACGTTGTGTTGCGGTCAGATACAACGTTGTGACAACGTAAAAATGTGGAGTCGTATCAACGTTGTGACAACGTTGTTGGTTAACGTTGTGAAACCACCAAAATACAACCTACTTTTGACAGCTCATGTTTAAATAAATAAGCAAAACAAAATTTCAATTACATATTTTAATTCAAGATCTAATTATAAAATTTACTAAAATATTCGTTAAAGTTCAGAAACAACGAAAGTAATCCCTTAAGCAGTATATGGGAATACTGCACCCCTTGATAATACAATATAGTTTAAAGCATACGTAACAATTATTTAAATCCATCAAATACAAAAAAGTTATGTAGTTTAACAATAACGATAATTCAAGTCCAAAATTATAAAAAGATTATGTAGTTTAACGATAACGATAATTCAATTTAATTAAATACAAAAATCTTATGTTGTTTAACGATAACAAAATCTAATACAATGACATGCCCACAGGAACAAGGTAAATACGGACTTCATGAGCTGCAAGTTCGGCAAAGGTGAACTAGAAGATGATTTTGAAGAAAAATGCATGTCTCCCCAAATGCATAGTCGTATAGGCAAGAAGTCAACAGGGGACAGGAGCAAAAGTCAAAGAGACAATGATGGTTGGCTGCAAAAGGGATCATCTACTTGGCATGTCCATCCGACTTAGTTTCAAAATTCTGGGCCTAGTGGTTCTTAAGTTATGAAATGGAAATTGTTTCTCATGTTCAGGTCCAGTGACCCCCCAAATAAATAGGGGTCATAAACTCCGCATGTGCAATCATCCTATTAAGTTTTAACATTCTGGGTAAAGTGGTTCTCAAGCTACTGATTGAAAAAAACATCTATGTTGTACCACAGAAAAGTGGTCTTGGTTTTTCCATATGGTCAATTATAAAAAAGTTACAATGTAAGTTATTTATAGTAACAACTAAGGGAAGTTAATCTTTAAAAAAAAAACCCCCCCCCCCCCCTCCAAAAAAAAATATTGCAAGTCCACACAAAAATCTTACCAGGTAGAGACAGGTCAAAATACATCTCAGAAGTGGATGTATCATGCATGTTGCACTACAGAAAAGTGATCTCGATTTTTCACTACGACTAGTAATGAAAAAGTTGCAATATAAGCTATTTATAGTAACAACAAAGGGAAGTAATTCTAAAAAAGGGACCTGCGCATAACACTCCGTCTCAAGATGGTGTACAATTGTGCCAAGTTACATCAAAATCCCTCTATGCATGAAGAAGAAATGCTTTGGACAAAGTGTTTCTTGTATCTGAACTTTAGCCTCTAAGTGTGACCTTGACCTTAGACCTAGGGACCTGGTTCTTGCGCATGACACTCCGTCTTGTGGTGGTTAACATTTGTGCCAAGTAATTTCAAAATCCCTCCATGCATGAAGAAGAAATGCTCCGAACAAAGTTTTCATTCTTGTATCCTTTGCCCTCTAATTGTGACCTTGACCTTAGACCTAGGGACCTGGTTCTTGCGCTTGACACTCCGTCTCATGATGGTGAACAATTATGCCAAGTTTCATCAAAATTCATCCATGCATGACGAAGAAATGCTCCGGACAACGTCATTATTGAACTTAACATTTGACCTCTAAGTGTGACCTTGACCTTTGAGATAGGAACCTGCGGTTTGCGCATGACACTCCATCTCACTGAGGTTAACATTCATGCCAAATATAAACGAGATTACTCCATGCATGTCAAAGTTACAGTCCGGACAATCAAATCCGGACACACGCACGCACGGCTGCACATACACTGAACAGCTCTAGTGACCTGGTTCTTGCGCATGACACTCCGTCTCATGATGGTGAGCAACTGTGCCAAGTTTCATCAAAATCCCTCCATGCATGAAGAATGGGGGTTTCCATAATACGTCCAAAACGGGCGTATAAAAAGGGCAATAATTCTTAGAAAATGATCCTTGATAGAGTTACCTCCTCTTGTCTAATAAATTGGGTCATCACAATAAATTATGTCTAGTATCATGTCAATACCTGTGATAAGATATTGGGTAATTGGATTGAAAAAAAAAAAAAACTGAAAACTTAAGGTCGAAAAAGGGCAATAGCTCAACAAAAAAATCATTGAAAGTCACCTAGTCAACAGAATGATGTCACCACTGTAAAGAAGAAAAATACCTTGTTACATTGTATTGAGAAATTGGAAACTGACAGACAGTAAGAGGTATTAACTCTGTAAAAACAAATCACAGGGTTACCTGCATTGCAATGAATAAAATGTGTAAAAGTGAACAAGTTTTCCAAGTTTCAAATGGTTACCTTTGACAGTTTCTGAGAAAACAAAATTGAAGTAACGCAGACGATCAATAATTTGATTTTCTGATAAAAAATAGTAAAAGAATAAACAAAGAATGTGTTAGAATCAACTCTCTTTTGACCTTTGACCAAAGTGTGACCTTGACCATGGTTATATGGATGCGACTTGTGTGCAACACATCAGAGTGAAGATTTGCGACAACAAATTTGAAATTCTCCAAAGGGTCTCAACAACAAGAGCTGTCCGTAAGACAGCGCGCTCCACTATTCGGCGATTTGACAGTAAAATGAATATATGTCTCAATAGGAGACCTCTACTTTAAAAGGAAGATACATCAAGGTGCATAATTCTGTCAAGAACACATATTAGAGTTATTGGGATTGCTATCACACATGCAGATGATGATGATAAGGTGAAGTCACTATCTTTTAAAGAACCAAAGGTATGTCTATAAACGAAGCTTTCCAAAAAATTTAACATGAAAATAATTCCAAGTATAACAAGTTTGTGACCGTAACCTAAGTATAACACCTTGGTGACCTTGACCGAGGGTATAATGGGCCCACCCCCTTTACATACTTTGTTTGTATGCTGGACAATGTTTATGTAAAGTTACAGAAAGATATAAGCAATAACAAAGCTATGACAGAAAAACAAAGGTTGCCGAAAAACTTTAACCTTAAAAATAACCCAAGACGTCACTATAACACCTTGGTGACATTGACCTTGGGTATAATGGACCCAGCCCCTACATTTCCCTTTTTGTATACTGGACAATGTTTATGGGAAGTTATAGTAAGATATAAGCAATAGTAACAAAGATATGACAGAAAAACAAAGGTTGCCAAAAAACTTTAACCTTAAAAGTAACCTAAGTATAACACATTGGTGACCTTGACCTTATAATTGGCCCAGCCCCTGTACATACTTTGTTTGTACACTGGGCAATGTTTATGTGAAGTTACAGTAAGATATAAGCAATAGTAACAAAGATATGACAGAAAAACAAAGGTTGCAGAAAAACTTTAACCAAGAAAAGTCATGCCGAGCCGACGCCAGGGCGAGTAGAACAGTCCTCCTTTTCTCTGAATAGCGGAGCTAAAAAAATCAGTCAACATGAAAAGCTTATCTGAGCCTTTATTCATAAAGCATCTCGGCAAACATTTCTATTTAGTTCAGGTTTCTTTTTACTTGATGTTTTGCGTTACCCTGTTTATTTTCAATATTAAAGGGAGTTCAATCATTTTAATTTTACTCTTCAGAGTACTCAGTATAATCAAAGAACTATAAAATACACAGAATGGCAACTAGAGAGAGTCTTGCGTCAGCTCGTGTTAGTGCGTTATATTATTTGTATATAAGTGTTTGCCGATTTGATCAGTCGTGATCAAATCAACAGAAGCTTACTGAAGTATTAAACTGGCGGTACAGCCGGTGTAACATTAAATATTGACCCCATTGATCAAAATTTAATGTTGAAATGTTGACGGGGTCAGTTCTCAACGTTGAAAAAGGACCCTTTGATCAAAATTTGATGTTGAAATGTTGACGGGGTCAATTCTCAACGTTGAAAAGGATCTATGGGGTCAATTGTCAACGTGGTCAGTATTTAATGTTACACTGGCGCGTAATAAACCGAATCGAGTCCATTTTTCAACAACTGTTGATTTCTCAGACTTCCAATCAAAAATTCATTGCTTTCCTGTGTAGAAAATACTGATAAAATTATTAAACAAGAACTGTCACTAATGGTGACAAATGCCCCCGCAGCACCTTGATCTTTGACCTGGTGACCCCAAAGTTAGTAGAGGTGGTGTACTCAATAAGTATTATCAGCATGTGAAGTTTGAAGGTCCTGGGTAATGTGGTTCGAATGTAAAGTGCCTTCATGCAAAATGTTAACGTTGGCCCCTGTGACCTTGACCTTTGACCTGGTAACCCCAAAGTCAGTAGAGTTGGTGTACTCAATGAGTACTATCAGCATGTAAAGTTTGAAGGTCCTGAGTGAAGTGGTTCGCGAGTAAAGTGCCTTCATGCAAAAAGTTAATGTTGGTCCCTGTGACCTTGACTTTTGACCTGGTGACCCCAAAGTCAGTAAGAATGGTGTACTCAATAAGTACTATCAGCACATAAAGTTTGAAGGTCCTGGGTGCAAGTGGTTCGCGAGTAAAGTGCCTTCAGCAAAAAGTTACGGGCCCTGTGACCTTGAATTTTGACCTGGTGCCCCCAAAAGTCAGTAGGGTGGTGCACTTTAATAAGTACTATCAGCGGGTGAAGTTTGAAGGTCCATGGTGCAATGGTTCGCGATTTAAAGTGCCTTCATGCAAAAAGTTACGTTGGCCCTGTGACCTTGACCGTGACCGGGGTGCCCCCGAGTCAGTAGAGGTGGTTTTACTCATTAAGTACTATCAGTATGTGAAGTTTGAAGGCCCTGGGTGCAGGGGTTCGCAAGTAAAGTGCCTTCATCCCAAAAAGTTAACGTGGCCCCTGTGACCTTAAACTTTGACTGGTGACCCAAAGTCATTAGGGGTAGTGCACTCAATAAGTACTATCAGCAGGTGAAGTTTGAGGTCCTTGGTGCAATGGTTCGCGAGGTAAAGTGCCTTCATGCAAAATTTAAAACGTTGGCCCCTGTGACCTTGACCTTTGACCCAATCAATAAGTACTATCAGCCGTAATTTTTGAAGGTCCTGGTGCGTGGTTCGCGAGTAAAGTGCCTTCATGTAAAAAGTTAACGTTGTGACTAACGAACTAACTAACTAAAGAACGAACGAACGAACGGACGGACAGTTGAAAACTAATATGCCTCCCTTCGGGGGCATAAAAAGTACCTTAGCATTATACACAAACGATAAGTTTTCTTATTTCAAAGCGTTTGCTGACTTGATCAATTGTGATAAATATGCTTACTAAAGGAGATCTCATTCAGTTGTCATGTGTGCTGGCTAGATTTGCTCTATACGCCTTTCAATTTGGGCAATCTATTTTTCTTTGGTTATAATATACAAGTTTGTAGTCATGCTGTGAAATATTTAAAGAGCGTGAAAGTTTTTGACTTAATTGAGAATATTAAGTTCTAGATAATTTTTTTTTACTAAGATCCTTTATGATACAGGCCCAGATCTAGTTTAACAATATCAATAATTTTAAAATCACTACTGTATGTTTTTATTTTATGCCTTCTTTTGGTTCATAAATATCATTCAGAGATCAGGCTATATGATTATCTGTATCGAGCAGTGAACTTGTTCACTTTCTACAGTATATAATCATGGGCCTATATCACCAATACGGGTTTATTAAACAAAAGCTCATGACGTAAAAAGGACCCCTTCAAAGTTCTTTGAGTTAGTAGTTTGAGAAAAATTGTCATAGCTCAATTTTGAAACTGACATACTTTCACACACACTAAACCCTTGTGAAAACTTAAATCACAGCAAGTTCCACATTAAAGACATTACAGTATATCTCCAAATCCTCTGGCTGACCGTCAAATCCTCCCTCCCTGCAGCAGACGCACCCATCACACCTTTCTGTAATAATTTGAATGTTTTGTTTTAATGTAATACATAATATTAAGTACTTGTGTAAAACAATGTCAATGATGAATGATTCTGGAGCAAAGACACATTATTTGTTGATTGTTTCTGAAACTTAAATTTATTTTTTAAAGCAAGCTTTTAAAGATGAAGTTTTGGTTCATTAATTTTATATCAGTTCAACCATCCTGAATCTTGCAGTAAACCTTGAATCAATTATGTGGCCTTTTAGTGCAACACCAAAACAAAAAAAGTAAAGCTGAAGATTTAAACCCAGCTCAAGTTACACTGATCTTTAGATACATTTAACTGTAACACTAAGTCAGTTGCCCTTCAAGCAAGTGCTGTTTTAATGTTGAAAAATTTTCTGTCTTATCCAAAAAGCATCAACACTGAACAATAGAAAAGCAATAGAATCTAAGCCTCCCTTTAAAATTTCAATCCACCTTTTTTGAATGGAGATGTTTTAAAAACAGCATCCTCAGCTTCTTTTTTTGTTTTTGGTCTTATGAGTTTTCATAAGAGCATCTGAAAAAAAATCATTACAGTGGTGTAAAAGTTGTAATTAATAAAATTGCCGTTATCACAAAAAGAGGCATCCACATTAGGCGCATGCTCCATGTTAATTTAAATCTTATATTCTATTAATAAAACCCAACAAATGAGATTTAAAACTATCTAAAATAGCTATTTAAATGGATTCCCGATTGATTATGTGTTTTAGATAAACAACAAATGAGACTGAAAAATGGTTTGAGAAATGAGGCCAGCTGATTTTTTTCTTTTTGAATTGTCCTAAAAAAATCCCTGTCAGTGATGATGATTTATGTTATCAATATTTAAACATATTTTTTTTCAATTACCAAGCTCCCTATCCTCTTTCTTGGACATTTTTAAAAAAATTTACTCCACATTGTAACAGTATACAGAAACTTACTCAATATTGCCCTGCAGCCAGCATTGGCCTGCAGATACCCAGGTCTTCCAGTTTCTTTTCTCCTCTCATTCCTTTCAGGGAATACAATGACCAAACCTTATTCGATCCCGTAAAACTATCATCAGACGACATGTGGTTTGTCAACATCTTTGCTACCGAATGTGCAATAATATTGGGACTGTGAAAAAAGGAAACAGAAAACAGTTTAAACTATTTTAAATATGTAGGTCCAATTTAGTTCTACAGCAATGTATTGACAAAGTAGATCGCATTATTTAAAAACAAGACAGTACTCATTGAAAACTTTTATGCCATTAATGGTATCAATGATTCAATTTCAGTCATTAAAACTTTAAAATTAAATACTAGAGCTATCACTGAAGGTGATGAATACCTCCATATCGTATGGCACCTAAATTGCTTATTTTCTGAAGACCCTGACTTTAAAAAGTATTCGTTTAAGGTGAAGGTCAAAGTTATGTAAATGGGACGTGTTCCTTGCGCATTGATGGTGATGTGCATGTAACATTATTGAAAAAATTTTGAGAGCAGTTTAGGAGACATAAATGTAGATGGACAGACTGATGTGATCCCATATATGCCATGATACTAGATCTCTAGGTATGACGTACTTAAGAATTTACATCATGCTAAACTTGGTATTACATGCATATTTTACATCTCTCATGTCTCACTCGACATGAGGATCGTACAAATTAAGGTATTCGCCACCTCTCCGTGTCACAGGCCTGAAGATTGACAAAGAAACATGAGATGCTTTTAGTTTGAATTTGGTTTTACTATGTATGACATACTTAAATATTTACATCATGCAAGTCTTGGTATCTACATGCATTTGTACCAAATCTCCCAATCTATCCTACTTGGCATGAGGATCGTATTTATTTAAGGTATTCGCCACCTTCCATGTAAAAAAGGCCTGAGGATTGACAAAGAAAGAGAGATATCTTTTCAGATTTGAATTGGTTTTTATACGTATGACAAACTTAGGTATTTACTCCTGCAAGTTTGGGATCTACATGCATTTGTAGTTTTGTCCACTCTTCTATCCTACTTGGCATGAGGATCGAACCATTTAAGGTATTTGCACTCTCCATGTAAACAGGCTGAGGATTGACAAAGAAACTGAGATAGCTTTCAGATTTGAACTGAATTTTTTTTTTAACCTATACTGTGTTGGTGTGTCGTAAAACACAAATAAATTAATTAGTTTTACTATATTGTATGAAGTACTTAAGTATTTACATCATGTAAGTCTTGGTATCAACATGCAATTTGTACCACCTTTTCTCAGTCCCATTTGCACAAGGATCATACCATTTAAGGACATTGTATTCGCCCTCTCCATGTAAAAGGCCCGAGGATTGACAAAAGAAACATGTAACAGCTTTCAGACTTGAATTAGTTACTATGACATACTAAGTAGTGACATGCAAAATTTTTGGTATCTACATGCATTTGTACCACCTCTCCTGTCATACTTTCTTTAGGATCGGACCAATTAAGGTATTCGCCACCTCTCCGTGTAAACAGGCTGAGGATTGACAAAGAAACACGAGATATCTTCCAGTTTGAATTGGTTTTACTGTAGCTTTCAGATTGAATTAGTTTACAATGACATACTAGTAGTGACATGCAAATCTTGGTATCTACATGCATTTGTACCACCTCTCTGTCTTACTGGCATGAGGATTGGAACAATTAAGGTATTCGCCACCTCTCATGTAAACAGGCTTGAGGATTGAAAAGAAACACGAGCTATTTATACAGATTGAATTGGTTTTACTATGTTTGACGTACTTAGGTATTTACATTATAGATGCAAGTCTTGGGATCTACATGCATATGTACCACCCCTCCTGTCCTATTGGCATGAGGATCGAACCATTTATCTGCCATCTCCCATGTAAACAGGTCTGAGGATTTAAAAAGGAACATGAGATAGTTTCAGACTTGAATTAGTTTATATGTTTGATGCACCTAGAATTGACATGCAAGTTTTGGTATTTACATGCATTTGTACGACCTCTCCTGTCCCACTTGGCATGGGGATCATACCATTTAAGGTATTCGCCACCTCTCCATGTAAAAAGGCCTGAAGATTTACAAAGAACCTGACTTAGCTTTCACACTAGAATGATTTTAAATATACCTTTATAGTACTGACATGCAAGCTTTGTATCTACATGCACGGGTTAAAAATAAATCTGTAGTATGTATTCACAAAAAAGTTTTGTTTGCAGACGAGTATTTGACATCTATATTTTTTCAGTAAATAACAGGTATCATTACTTATTCATTAGGAAATCTATTACCGGATGGTTAGAAAATCCTTGAGGATTTGCTAGCCGTCTGGTAAAGGGATGTCAGATCGGCTAAATCTCAGACTAGGCATTCGGTAACCGGACGGCTAGACACATCCTTGTGTTAATTTTTTTTAATTCAATCAGGTTTTCTGAAAATTTATTTTCATAAGTACGCAGCTTATTGAAGCTCTGATTTAATACTTTATATAGTTAAAAAATATAAAATAATCTGAAACGTAGATCCAGGGTTTTCTTACCATTTTGGGAACACTGCCGGTACCCATAGAATTGGGAATTTCTTTGATAAAATTTGGGTTAAACGTTAATCACAAATCATATCGTATGACTTTAAATACACAATTGTTTATACCTTTGCTCAAAAATTTTTTCTGTATCACACTGACAAAGAGTCTGGTATTAAAAAATTGTCCATTTTTTGACAATTCTTGTCCGTTTTTTAATTTTTTTTTTCTAAGAAAATTGGGGAAATTTTACAATCAAATGGGAAAAAAATCAAAAATTTTGCATTGGAATGGTCCCGTTTTCTGGTCCCCGTAATTAAGGGAAAAAAATCCCTGGATCCTTTTCGAAGCCCCGAGAAAAAACAATTTTAAAAACAGTGAAAATTGCGATCAGTTTGTTTGAGTCTTTTCATAGCAGTTAGGATAATGCAACAGCCCACCCCCCCTATCCCCGCTTAAGCATATTCAATCTTCAAAAATTTTAAAACGTTGAAAACAATGACCCAAGGACCCGAAAAAATTCAACACTGAGATGAATCGGGGTGACTTTTTATGGCCGCCACCACATTTAAAACCCCCCTTTTTGCGTAAAAATAATTGAAAAGTAGATCCCGTGAAAGCACTGAAAGACTTCGAAACAGAAATTAAATAGTTGCGGACGCATTGGCCGAGAGGGCTAAGACGCTTTCCTACGGAGGTGAAGGCCCCTGGTTCGAATCCTGGCTACTCCCACTCCGGTGTGTCCTTGGGCAAGGCACTTTATCACGATTGCCTCAGTCGACCCAGCTGTAAATGGGTACCAGCAAATTGCAGGGGGTGAGGTATTGGTTTAAACTGTTTTTAATATAGGGTCGTTAATTGTTTCACCAAGCGACGGTAAATAAAACTTACCTTTACCTTTACCAGTGCTGAATATTATATGGAAAGTTTCTTGTTTAACAGAAGTGGGTGGGGTATGGCAGCAATTTGCATTCGTTTTTTTTTCTTTATAGAAACTAGACTTTAGGGTTTTTACTGAATAAATTTCATGTTGCTGTTAACGAACGCGTATGTAGGCTATTTGATCTGCAACAAAATCTTGACTTGGCCCAAATCTTGGGATAACTTTGCGCCAAAATGAATTTAAGAATTATCAAGATAGATCTGGAGTATAAGTATTAATTTATATGTACTTACCTCAGTCTTACGTAAAACTACAGATATATCGATAGTTAATTGAAAGGAGATTTTATTCAGTTGTTCTAATGTGTAACAGTATCACCGAAAGACACCAAAAATACTAACGGACTTTGTAAACATTCGGCGCGCATCATGGCATGCAGATATTCAGGTGTCAGTACAAATACTAACGGACTTTGTAAACATTCGGCGCGCATCATGGCATGCAGATATTCAGGTGTCAGTACATCCGAATCAACGTTTCTTTTTAAGAAGGAGATACTCAAAGTAAATTTACGAAAAAATATTTAAGTTCAATGATATTACAGTATATTCGACAACTTCAATTGAAATAAACGAAATTACAATGGCAAAATATAGATTCGAACCTATCGCTACGAAGTCAGCTTTACATAATGAAATACTACAACAACAACAACAACAACAAAATATTGACACAAAATAACCTAATTTATTTCAAGAAACAGGCTTATTTTTCAGAAGTTTGAAGTTCAGGTCATCAGTATTTCTGATATACCCTCATAAATACATAATTTGCATAAGCGTAGGTCCCAGGTATGATCGGGCGGGGGTAGGTTGGGGGAGGGGGCATATTATCCTTCTAAAAATTGACACTCGCAGTAATATTTAGGAACTTGAACAGAATATTTCTCCTTTGAGCTGAACTGCTCTTTAGAAGAAGCTCAATTCTATCCGTAAATTTAAACATCATTCAGTCAACAAATTTTATTAAAGATTTGGTGTATTCATGTATCTGAATTACAATTTAGTCAAAACTGCAGGGTTAAACTTAGAATGCATAAGATGATTTTTTGTGTGATTTTCTGTCAATATTGACAACTTTGAATTTTTGGAAAATGTGAAAAAAATAAAGTGATCCATCTGTATGAAATAATTTCTATGTTTTTAATCTACATGCTTAATGTAATGAGTGAAAAATTTCATTTTAACTTGCAGTTATGATTTAAATTGTAACTTTAACAGATCTCATATAACCAGTCTATAAATTTATACTGAAAAATCTTCAGATTTGTGGATTGTAAATATATTTACAGAATGTCCATAAAAAAAGAGAAAATTCTAGACCTGCATACAGCATATGCTGTACAAATTACCTATATAGTTGGCAATGTTTTGCGGCAGAAGGGGAGTGGTGGTGTTGGAGACAAGGTGTCGGCTGTTTACCACGGAGACGTGGGTTTGAACCCTAATAATGGGTCATGACAGTTAACATCCTCATTAAATGCCATTCCAAGGTTTTCCCGGATTCGGACTCGAAGCTTTATTCTTCACAATCGAGCGAAAAAAAAAATTATATAAGGGAGTAGCAAAGCAGTTCTCGTATGAGGCAGTTGACAGCTGCTGAGCAGGCGACCGCGGTAGCTCCACAAGTAGGCAGGCTTTTCTAGGCAACTGTCAGTTTTGAATATACTTTCATAACTACTCTTTCACTGAAAATTGGCAACATTGTAAAAACATTAATATAACGTTACCTTAACAACGTTGTGATTCAAACTTGAGTAAAACGTTGTGACAACGTTACTTAACAATGTTGTGACAACGTTACAGCACTGTTACGTACACAACGTTGTAGCCCAACGTTTGCACAACGTTGTACTAACGTTGTAGATTTTACAAGATTTACAAAATTTCTCCTATACGTTTCAAATCACTATTTTGAATAGTTCTCAACGTTGTTACAACGTTGTCACAACGTTGTAAAATAACACAACTACCATACAACTAAAACACAACGTTGTCTTAACGTTGTGTGTTTGCTGGGATAACTCTGGTTATTAGCTATTTTTCTTCCCAAACGGTTGATAAACCATCTAATTTGTACTTTTATATTAATCAATGCTGTCAATAGACTCAATACAAATCATGGAACCCAAAGACCAAAACTCACAAACTTTCGATAATTATTACACCGGCCCATGCTGCTGACAACTAGCATAAAGTATGAAAATCAGTATATATTGAATGTATTGTAGATATAATTACCATGATCGACAATTTGTGGAGGCAAAGCAGTTTATTTTCTAAAGTTTAAGTCACGGAAGTAACATTGCACATTTTTTCGTAAACTAGTCAAGTGTCATAAAGTGGGATATGATGGTCTGTATAATTGAATACGGATGTCAAAAATAGTAAACGTTATCGTCATATCTAAAGATAACGCTATCGAATGCGACCACTTATGATGATGTCAATTTATACCACTGATGCTTTTCATGTATTTATGTTATGTTTGCATTTATTTACATGTGGTAAACTCATAGGCATATTGCCTTTTCTTTGAATAATCTATCTATCTATCTCTCTATCTTAAAAGCTTCATTAATCGTTTCCCTTCGAATCTGTATGCAAACAGGGATACTCTAAGGAAAATCATAGTGGCATATGTGTAATATTGTTTACAGTCTCAGTACAAGTTCAGGTGAAAGTAAATTAATTCTATCAAAACATATTTAAAGAGTAAGATATCACTGGTTATTGAAGAGTTACCTCTGTTTAAGAATCCACTTAGTAGTGACAATCAGACGAAACTATAGCTTTAACAGGAATACATGTTTAAAGCATTTTTCAATATTCGTATATTTCATCGAATAACTACTTTGCAGTTTAACATGCTGTATTACAGTGAACGCGAAAGAATGACAAATACATGACTTATTCTATATAAGTATTCTACTTTACTACCTTTAAAACGATCTTTCAATTCCTCTAATTCCCCATTCGAAATTGCCTTGCACAAATCGTTGATAAAATTGTCGTAAATATAACTAGGCCCATGTGGTGGTGCGGGTTTAACGGCTTTGTGTCAACCATTATTGCTGAAGAATAAATGTAAAGGTGTTGCCTTTTGGTGATTTTTTTTTTGTTTCTGACTCCCTTTAACGATTAGTTTTTGATATCAAATCGGGTTTTCATGTGTTTAATGTTCAAAATCCCTGTGTAATGGCCTAAGAAATGGTGTTTATGAACATTCCTGACTGTGATGTTTAAACTGATCATCTGAACAAGGTATCACATCTACCTCTATTTCCTAGATGAGATATCTATTTCCTAGATGAATAGTATAAGATGACTTAAAATTACTCTCTTCCGAAAATAATTTGCTAATATTTATTTCAACATAAGCAATCAAACAAATATACTACAAGCAATGAATACTCACTAAAATGATAGAATATCTCACATTCACGCCACACAAATTTCTCAGTAAATTAACTGATGAAAAAAAACACATTGTTACTTAGATCCTGCTTTAAAGCAAATTTTTGAGCATTCAACAAACGAATTAAAGTAAAATTTACAGTGTAAAAGTATTTATATGCACAAAACAATAATTATTATATGATGTCACTGTGAAAACATTGAATAGTTTGAATTATTCCTTTATCGTTACATTTTATATATAGAAAATTTAAATAGAAAGATATATAGAAAGCTGACATAATGTTATTTGGTTACACTATCGACCATTTCTTCTTCCTTTTGATAAATTATGATCTTTATCAGCTAGCGAAAAGTTTATCCAGCAGTTAAAGCTATTGACAAATAGTGTTGAAGTGGAATGAAAATCATATATTTTAAGTTACAATATTGAGCAATATCACCGCCTGACTTCAGTAACATTTAAAAATATTAAAGAAACTGCTGAAATAAAACAATAGTTTGGAATACGTACAGCAGTCAAAAAACATTAAACAGCAAAGTTACCTTCAACTGATTTGCTCTGATGTCTTTGAGGAGAAGTGGCATTTCCTTCAATAGGTGCCTGTGCCACTTCTGCAGATTTTCCACCTATTAATAATAAACGTATACAATGACGCTTTCAAACTGTATTTTAAAATTTATCATTTCAAATTATATTTCTTTTCCCGTTACCTCGACATATGATTAATATCAGGACATTTTCTGTAATATATCTTCTGATATTCACTAGTGAAATAAATTCAAAATGCACGAACCGGAGATGTAAAACAAATTAATTAACGAAATGTGTTCTCTGAGAATATTCATCCTCCCGTCAATCGAACATTCACAACTTTTAAGTTGTTATTCATATTGGGAGTATAGATTTAGACTGGTAGGGAAGTAGAATATTAACTTTTATCGTCAATTAAACACTTATAACCTTTATATTTGCAGTCAGATTGAACATTCGCCCCCACTGTCCATCGAACTGTCACAACATTCAAACTGGTAGTCAGATAGAACATTCCCCCCCCCCCCCCCCGTCAGTCACTAACACCCTTTAGATTGGTAATCAGGCAGACAGTTCCCCATCCCTCGCCGATCGAACACTCGCAATCGCAACCTTAAGATTGGTAGTCAGGGAATGCAGTCACCTCCCCGTCAAGTGAACACCGACAAATGTTAGACTGGTTGTCAGGAATTATAGTCACCTCCCCCGACAATAGAACACTCATAAACTTTAGATTGGTTGCGAGGGAGTATTGTTACCTCCGCCGTCAATCGAACTCTCAAAACCTTTAGATTGGTTGTAAGGGAGTAAAGTCACATCTGCCGTCAATCCAACTCTCAAAACCTTTAGATTTGTGTATAGTCATTTCCCCTATCTATCGGACACTCACAACCTTCCGATTGGTTTGTCAGTGATTATTGTCACTTCCCTTGTTGTCCCATGTCAGTCGTACACTCACAATCCTTAGACAGGTTGTCAGGGAGTATTGTCGCCTCCGCCGTCAATCGAACACTCAAAACCGTTAGAATGGTAGTCTTGGACTCTACAATTAGCGAACGGGCTTATCGTAAAACTTTATATACAATCGCGCTATTAATACTGTATGGTAATCATTTATATACCTGGTTCCTTAATGGCTGCCTGTACCTGCTCTAAATTTACAGAAGGTGTAACTGTTATTTTTGTATTTAACTCATCGAATACAGCTTCTGTTATTCTCCACGCTTAATTATGTGTGATTGAAAAACTGAGTGGTCGCAAGTACGTTCATAACTGAAAAAAGATAAATTATATCAACTCACTTAGTTCATATAGCAGGCCCTTCATACATTCTTGTGTAACATTCGTATCAAGTCTAAACTGACCGCTCACATAAGGAAGAGTGGAACTCAGTGCAAGGGCAAGATCATTTAGAGAATCCAAGAAGCTTCTGCTCTCCAAATACGTCAGCAGGTTTAATATACCTGTATAAGTTGTACATCTAAAGCTAAGAAGGATACATTTGTGTTCTGCTGGTAGTATTTCTACATCAGACATGTTTTCAATATCTTGAAGAATCTTGTCAACAACGTGGCGAATTCTCGGATAATCGTTTTCGTTTCCGACTTTCTGTATTGCTTTATTGATAACCGTTGTGATGATTCCTTCAACAAAGTCTATGTCCTTGCTTTCATTTACTCCACTCAATATTACCGCAGTATTCATCACTGAAAGAAAAATTCTGGAAATCCATCAACCTTAAATTTGTTAAGTTATCTGTTTTCAGTGTATTTGTTTTAACTAAAATACTGTTGTAAAAAGGCATAATTTCGCATTATCCAGATCATTATTACGGAAATGTTGTGGTAACAATATATGCAACATATTAACATATTTTCAATTTCTAAACCTTTGTACATTTTTCTACGAATACCTTTTACAATCTTTTTACTTCGGTCTTCAGTCTCACTGATTGTGTTTAATTTGTCCATTATATCTGTGGAAAAAAATGTGCTGTGAAATATGAGCTTATTTGATATCAAAACAACACAGCGTAGAATTGGGCGTAACGAGCTAATATTCTTTAAGTACAGAAAACAATATACTGAATATTTACTAAAGTTTTAAGCAGTCATATATACATCAGTAGTCAAGGTATAACGTAGCTGAGACGGTTCCTGGGTCAGTGCTGACTTTTTTGTCAAAAAACACAATTAAAATAATCAAAGTTGCCAACTTTTTCGCTACGAAATAATCTAAATTCAAAATATACTGACAAGGATCATAACACGACAGATACCTTTTTTCATTTCGCAAAGAAATTCGGCCTGGTTTCTCAATTTGTCCATTACAGCCTGCAACGAGTGTTCTGTATCTTCTATCTGTTTCGTAAGTTCTGCTTTTAATGATGGGCTGATGGGGCCAGCCGTGCATTCCTGAATGATCTTAAAACAGTCGTCTTTTAGCTTAACCCATTCGACAGTGAAGTGAGTGCGTTATGTAATTCCTTCCGGATGTCTTCGTATTGATCGGCACTAAGCGACGAAGAATAAGTATGGGCGTAAATCTCATCCCTCATACACTTTATAGATTTTAAATAATTTTTCTCATCGTCGGTAAGTGACTGTTTAAAAACCGTCAGTGACACCGTTATAAGCAGGGCTAAATCCCATGTTTCTACGTCGGTTACTCCAACATCTGGAAACAATTTCTCCTTCTGTTTCTTTACTAATTTGTGCTTGAATTTCCTTTCGTGTTGTTTTAGAAGTACATCAAGATTTCCCCCGGCCTTTCGTAGTTCTTTGTACAAAGTTTCTTTTGACATCAATCGCCCTCCTTTCAGTAGCAAAATGGAGGCTCTCAGAAAATATTCGTCTTCCTCGGTAATCATGTCGTCTGTAATGTAAAAGCTCTTAATCTATATTTTAACAAAACAACGGAACCTTAGAGGCCCTATATAGCTCGTCTGGAGAACGGAAATAAAAAATATGAAATTTGGATTTAAGACACCTTTATCTGAGGAAGTGAATAGTTTTAAAATTCTTAAATTCCGATTTGTCACATTACCCCCCGAAATCTAAAGTAATGCCAAATTTCTTATACTCGTGCCTTTTGTACTGTACTTATTTCAGATGAAGAAAATAATAAAAAAAACAATGAGACCATGTATGCTATAATTACCAAGAACAAGACTTAATCTGCCATATTCAACATTTTATAACTTTTATTTCAGTTATATAGCATGATATGGTGAATAAATCGCTCGACCCTGAACAGTAGACCTCAAAAAGGTACACTATAGTTTAGTGCTGTTTTTATTTAATGCATTCATGTATGTACTAAGTATCTATATATTCCGTTCAATTAAAATGGAACTTGGTACACATCATCAACATAAAGTGGACATGACCATATTGCCAGGCCTTTCAAGTTTGATTGTTTTATCTTAAGTCAATATGCCCTTTGTATTCTATTATATCACAGTTACATGGATACCTTGTGTATTGAAACACCTCCTTGTGTATTGTGTTTTGAAACATTCCATCAGATTTAAGTGAACCTTGGAATACAACATAAACAGGCAGCAGACATGCACATACTGTGGTGACTTCTATATCTGATGATTGTTTTCTGTTTTATGTCCCTTTGAAGACTTTATGATTTAAATATTACAGCTTGTTTTGTACTTTGTGAATTCCGCACCTCCCTCTCTCTCTATCAAATTCCCATGAAACTTGTTATACATCATTACCATAAATGTCAGGGCATTTATGCCTTTTTAGAATATTACAATTACGTTTGTATCTTATGTTCTCCTCACCTCCTACATTTTTCATACAATGGAAATGTTTGTTGGTTTGAAATTATCAACACGAAGTAGGCATGCGCATATTTCCGGGCTTTCATGTCAGATTATATTTCCTTGAGTTATTTCCTTTACTTTAAATTATCACATGTACACTTGTACATTGTGTATTCACACGTTCAATCAATTCAAACAAAACTCAGTATACAACATCAACATGAAGGGATCATGTACAAAGTGCACGTTGAAAATGTAGATTTATGAAGGCGATGTGAACAAATAATCTATCATCTGTTGAAATGCATAGGTCTTTGACTTTTTTACTTGTGTGAGATATTGTTTTACCACTTTTAATAGTCATGACATTTTTTCTTTTAATAATATCTGTCAGATTAATATTGATATATTTGACAGATATAACATTCTAAGATTTGTAGTTTAAATGCACATACGAAACCTGTAAGATTGATACTAGTGTAAATGTTGATTAAACAGTGACTTAAATTTTTCCTTTCAGATGCTTTTCCAAAGCTGTTTGAAACATTGGTCATTGATGGATTATACAATACATGTAGTCATATTTCCAGATAAAAATTTAGAGAATCAAAGAAAAATAAATGTCAAGGATTAGAGAGAATGAACTATACATCATGCATGAAGAACCTGCCCTAGATTAATTTGCAAAAATACTTTGAAATGTCACAACTGTTAATGGCATTATGCAAATGGAAGTTAAGAAAGGTGTACTATTTTAGAAAAATGTGTTAGGTAAATTCTGCCACAATATCTTTTTTTTTCAATTTTCTGAGCATAATTCTACTTAAAAAATGTACCATGATTACATGGATCATTACAAAATGTGCAATCATCTTTCCAGACACAAAATTGGGAGAATCAGAGAAAAAATATCAAGAATTAAGGGAGAAAGAAAGTATACATCAAGCAAGGATAATCTGCTTTTAATTAGATTATTTACAAAATACTTTGAAACCTAACAATTCGTAATGGCATTATGCACATGGAAATTTAGAAAGACGTATTTTGTTTAACCATCTCTTCTTGAAATGCTAAATACTGACACAATAAAATAATTATTTTCTTTTCAATTATTTAAGCATAATTCTACATCTAAATTGTAACTTGGCTACATCAATTTAATATTCTAGTCTGATCGATTTGTTTGTCAGTCTGTCTTTTCGTGCCCGAGCAAAAATTGTTTTAAACTAAGAAACACAAATATCGTATATTCGATTCGATAGTCTGTATCTGTAGGCTATAAATTATTGTATATTTACGTTTTTAAAGTAGAAGTCTTTCGTTTTTGTTTTATAGAAAACTAACCATTATGTTTTCAATGTAAATGTGATATTGGTTTTAGCATGTACCAATAAGTAGTCAAAAAATAAACATTTATTTTCTGTTCGTGTCTGTAACTTTTAATGAAAATATTAAAGCTCACATGACGTGGCACAAATATATATCATAACAAGATGAGATGTAAAATTTATAACTCGGACTGCTAGCTCAAAGATCAGTGTCATATATAGAAGCTCCTGTTAAACTAGGTTTATGAAACAAACTTGCTACGTTATGAAAAGCGTACTTATTATGATGTTGATATATAATAAACACCTTCCATGTCCCCAATGCGTAAGAAATTCCCATACACGTTTCCATCAAATCATACAAAACTTGGTATACATAATCAACATGAAGGGGAAGTAAACATTGTATCGAGACATTTATGGCAAGTTATGTTTCCTGGAGTTGTTGCCCTTTTAGGACATCGAAATATTACAAATTCATCACATTATGAACTCCATCCTACAGTTTCCATCCTGCTAAAATGAAATTTGGTATACATCAACAAAATGAAGTGGAAATGCACATATTATCCGAACTTTTATGGTCGATTATTTTGTCTGGAGTTGTGGCCCTTTTCGGCCTAAACTATTACAACAGCTTCGTTGTTTCCTACAGTTTTCTTCATTTAAAATAGAACTTATTTAGCATCATAAACATCAATTAGACATGCTCATTTGTTTTATGTTCAGTTATGTCCCTTTTTTAACTTGATAACATTATTGAATCGAGGGTAATATTAAAGAATCGAACATTATCAGGGGCGTATGTCATACAATGCCGACATCATTCTAGCTCCTTTAGTAGCACAAATTTTTATACATAATTGTGTATTGATAATAGATACTTTTATTTGTGTAGACATGCATGAATTTGTTACTCTGCAAAACAAACTGGTCATTATAAATTACTTAACGTTGTTGTCCCTTTCTCTTTCTTTTACCCTTACTGAGACTGATTGATGTACTGAATCTTTTACAGAAATACAAAGTATAACAAGTGCACAACGTGGAAAAAAAAACAAGCAAATGAACGCAGCTGGGCAGTCAGAAAAAAGTACTTTCAGTTTCAGTTGTCGGTAATTATGATAAATGTTGCCATTTCGTGACTTCTGGACAGTCCTTATATATAAAAGCACACTAGGAATGTGTATATTATGTAGAAGAACTCTCAAAAACGTTAGTTATGTAGTAAACAACGAAATAAATGTCATTGGTTCCGCAGACATACGTTTTCAAAATTTTCTTTAAAGCTCGTCCAAAGTACTGCATAGGTTAGAGCCGCAGCTTCAAGATTTATCTTGCCCTTAGTTATGTTTTATGGGCCCTTTAAATGTGTGTCGAGTTTCTGACTCGCTTCATCTTAGCCTCATTGGTCCGACACGCCATTTAGGATATAGAATATATCTGTGAAGAAGTTACCCATCTGAAACTCGGACGGTGGGTCTTGAATGAAACGACTTGCATCTTTTGCAACAACTAAGTTTATCAACGACTTCTGCGAACAACATAAAATGTGTCTATCTTGTTGATTTGTTGTCAAGTTTTAATTGGAGGAATGCTAAAACCCCTTAATGACATCCGTTGTTGACATAAAAACAACTTATTTAACGTAATATTAGAGCTCCATCACGTTTGATTTGTTTAAATGATTGCGATATGTACTTTGTACAGTAGTTATCACCTCTGCGTGTAGACTGGTTGACAATAACTAGTTTGGTAGTCAAATTTTTCAAAAGACGTAATGTTCTTGGAAGAATATTTTACCAAGTCGAGAACGATAACGCTTTTATCAAATTAGTTAGACCGTTGCAAAAAATGTAAGATATTTCAATGAAGCACACAATTTATATTTCATTTGAGATTGTAGAATATTTTGAAGAAAAAAGACTGTTAAATGTTATTGAAATACTATTTGACTGTACCATTGGAATAATGCTATTGGATCTATAATAACATCTGTCATCGGGATAAAGAACTCTCCCTTCAAGTAAACGGCATGAATAACTATCCTTTAACATATTTGGCGGGAACTGGACACGATCTCTCCGTGCAATACTCATAAAGGACGATGAAAACAATCGTTTGAAGCTTTCTAAAGTACATTTTTGAGCGTAAATTGTCAACCTTTTAAAACTCAGTGGAGTTATTTAAAGGGTGGCAGGAACTAGATACTTGTCTTGTCTGTATATTTATACATTTTAAGTAGACTACGCATGTATTTTGAAACAGCCCTTGATTTTGAACAAAAAAAACATGACCAATTTTGTTCTTAAGTTTGTCATCGTACGACTTATAACAGTCGTAGTCCTAGTTTGACTATCTGGTCGTATACTTCCTTCCAAGACAAATTCATTAGTATATACTTATAATATGTTTTGTGCAGTAACAAACCCGCAAATCTTAAGTATTTAGGCCCATTCTTGGATCGATTTTCGAAAGAATGAACCTTAAAACCATGTCTCCCAAAGAGTTGGAAGGAGTTACATTATAAATAAGTCAAAGTGTCACTCTCAAAATCAGCCTTTTACTAAAGTATTGGCCTATTGATGGCAGCGGAATTCCTATTTTTTTAGTTCAGTTCAGTGCGATTAATTACGGTAATTTTTTTCGGTAATAACCTCCATAAATGATGATTTAGTATAACATTATAAAACATCACATGTTTTTGTTCTTTTCTATCTTTCCTGTAACATTGATAATGTGATGTCAACGGGAAAAGTTTTAAAACTTCAACACTTACGGTAAAACATGCCATGTCAGATCATTATATCATCAAATGATAAAAGTGGAAAGTAATTCTTATTTATTCATTTATTTATAATGAATTAATGTTTAGCTGTAGCAAAACATTTACCTGATTTGAATTCTTCTAATCCCTTTACATATTATCTCGAATCCCAAGTGTAGTCAAACACATAAGATATATTAACATATATGTTCGTTTAATTATCACATTTTGTCAACTAAAGTAAATATTAGATAATCAATACACGTTAAAATCGTATGACAATATAATGATAAAAATGTAGGTTATGTAAATAGCACAAATTAATGACCTTACATCACACTATGTAAATATCATATAGCTGATATATATATATCAGAATTGACACACTGAAAACAAAAATATTTCACCTCAAGATGTAGATCTAACTAGTTATAAACACATACACAGAGCTCTTTCGAAGGTTCTTAGGGCCGACCATTTGAACTTCTGCGGGGTAGGGGTAAAGTAGGGTGGGGGGGGGGGGGGGGGGGGGGGCGGGGGGATGACTGGGATTCTACTGAGAGCCAAGCAGTTGTTTGCCTTTTATGAAAGTCAGATTTTTTTCAGAGTAATTCAAAGATAATTTCTTTTCTTCTCAAAATAGTTTGTGTTATATCTATGGTATTCAAAACAAACAATATACTGGATGTTGATCAGGACAAATTAGGCTCACAATGAAAAAAACTGAATTTGAAGAATAGCTCTGGTGCATTCCGATGTATATTTAGAGGCTTTTGGATTTTTTATATAACATCATGAACATGCCCTTGCCTCTGGACCTGTGTGGCTTATCTGATGTAAATGTAGGCAAAACTGTCTGATAAAGTTCACCCATATATTTGAATAATAATTCCTCCTAGGTTATAAGTTACAGTGATAACTGTCTTGACCTAAGACGAGGTACAAGCAGTCTGCTGGGTAAAGAAAGGGAGAAGAAGCAAAATATCTTGTATTACTAACAGAAAGTGGATCTGTTTTCTGCTCTTCGGGGCTTCAGGTTAATTGATACTACTGATAGCATATTTGCGAGCGTAGCGAGCAGAAAATTTCTTTTAAATATGATCTGAAATCTGAATTCTAGGCTTTAATTTATGTACGCTTGCAGTTTTTTAAGAACTATGATGCCTTGTGTGCACCCCTGACTCAGATAGTGTATACACATTATTATATATGTGTGTATGTACACCAGGGTGTAGGAGGGTGGAGGAGACTATTCGAGGGGGGGCATCTTCCAGTAATAGTTTGGTATTTCAAACACTAAATCGTGCATTCTGTCGAATTTTTAAAGAAAGTCGTTTCTGTCATTAACTGAAGTTTTGCAAGTGTTTTAATTTTCTCACCTGAAGAAAAGTTTGTATTTTTAAAGGAATTTTTTTATAAAAAGTTAAACATTATCTCCGCGCCCACAGGCGCGGAGTATTTGTGATGGCTTTATTTGAGTGCAGTGGGCAGTGTATGTCGTAAATGAAGATTTTTTCCTTTCGATTTGCAAAATTTCAAATTTTTATTTAAATGTCTGCTCTGGCCAATTTAAATGGAATCAAATTTAACAACGCAAACGAGAAAAATAAGTTTCACACGAGTAAAGAAGCAGGAAAGAAAGTGCAGAAAAGAAAGCAATTTGTGTCGGACATCACTTTGGAAATTCCTTTCGTTTTCAGTTTGATGAAATGCGCCAGAAAGGTTTCCTTTTTCGTGTGTAATAATTTTACTTTCTATTTTATTTTAAATATTGATTTATTATATTGTTGATATTGTTTTTTGCCACATTAATTATCTATGACAGATGGTATAGAGCTTTTATTCTAACGAAATTCCGGATTACTGCTTTTTAAAGGTAATTTATGCTAATTTTTAAACTTTTTTTATTGTCTTATCTTTTTTGGTACTGTATATATACAGTTGAACTTCAACGGCCCGAGCTCGGATCTTTCGAACACCCGGGATCGCTCGAACTCTTCGCCCGGTCCCGAATTTATTCCTTCTTTATTCTATATAGTTCTACCTCGGATCGCTCGAACTTCGATAATTCGAACTCTCGAACTCATTTGGTGGTCCCCTCGGCTTAATTACAGTGATAATTACACCTATTCAGTCGAACAGACAATTTTTGCCGGGATGGCTTGTGTTTACAAAGTTTTTCACACTTCTGCCTGTCATTCGCCAAGCTTCCCCTTTAACCGGCGCGTGCGTAATTTTCACACGCTTACGTAATTAGCATCGGTATACGACAAACAAATTAAACAAAGTGACTTTCGTTCACTGCAATGCTTTAATGCGCTTTGATTTATGCGAATAAAATTATTTAAAATGATTGAGCAATGTACATACTACGTCTGTCTTTATTTTTTTCTGCATAAAAACGGGAGATCCGACGTCAACTTTTAAGCATGGCTGAACAACTTAGTAAAGGACCCGGATACGGGGGGATAGCTAAGTCGGCTATACTGGAAAGCAATAAATTTGATAATATTTGTACTGGACTATGATTCAAAAAGGTTTGTTATTCATGTCTTTCTATTTGATGCTGTCTTCACCAAATTCTTATAATTATATTAGTGTTTTATTTGTGTTTTTTCCGTATCATGTCATGTTTGAAAATAAATAAATAAGCATATTTCAGCGTTCGTTTTTTATTTGTCATCGTATCATACTCACATTTAGGTACAATATGACAATATATTACGATGTAAGGTTTGTAACACATCATGCCCTCGAATTCCCAAATTCAAAATGACCGCCATTTGAATGGCTCGAACAACGGAAAACTCGAACTAATTTCCACGGGACCCTCGAGTTCGAGCCATCGAAGTTCGACTGTATAAATTAATTTATTTCTTAACTTTTATTATCACTAATTGCGACAACGCTTCGGCCCATGTCCTTTATCAAGTCACATACACAATTCTTAGATTACATATTTTGCAATTATTCGGGCTAACAAATACATAAGAAAAGTTATATGGAATCACAGAAGTGACGTTTACTTAAACAATACAATCGACGTAGACTCGTAATCATCGGGGTACATACTTTCTACTTAAAGCCCTGCTCCGCGGCTATTCAAATTCTATTGTGTGTATGCGACCCATGATTACAATAGGTAACATATAACCACGCGCCGCACTTTAGCACATTTAGATCTTATTTTACATAGAATATTATATAAATAGACTCTATTTTGACAGGCGTCACTGTTCATGCAGGATTGTCATGCTTTTTCAGTGACGATTTAAGGTTAAAAAGTAGGACTGGAGCAGGTTTTTTTTAAAAAACATACACTACTAGTAGTTAGAGAAATAAGGGTTTTGGCGTTTTGACCCCAAACTGACCCCATTTGACCTTTTACCACTGACCAACACCGGTCAATTAAAAAAAAACCCGGTTTGATGAACATAAATTTCTGGGAACAAGATTCACTTACACAATAAAAAACCCCACAGATTTTGAATCCAACGAAAACAAATATTTTTAAATACGTATAATATAAATGAGTTTACAGAATAAAATATATTGTTTGAAAGAAAGAAGATTTACTGATAATATAAACCCTCGTTATGTTACAGCAAAAAACGGGAGAAAAATGATACTAGCTACCTGTTCATCTTGTGGAAGAATGAAATCAAAGTTTGTTAAAAGTACAGGAGGTAATTTAGATATTCATAAAACAATGTTACCTTTATTACCTAAGAAAGGTTTAACACTCCCAGGATATAACTATTGTGGGCCAGGAAATCTTTTAGCTAACGGACCCCCTGTTAATGAACTATACGCAGTATGTATGGACCATGACTTTTGCTACGACAGCGGTGTAAACAAAGTACATGTGACAAACAAATGCTTTCCAACTTAAATAACACTAAATCAAAAACATTTGGAGAAAAGATTGCAAAACATTTAGTTGTAAAACCTGCAATTAAAACGAAATACAAACTTGGTCTCGGACAAAAACGAAAATCAAAAAACGGGAAAAGGGGTTAGAGTATTTACTCAAAAAGACCCCCAAAATAACGTGGAGTGATGAATTAGCAGAAGAATTACATAAACCAATTAAACGAAAATTTATTAAACGAAGAGTGATAGTTAATGATGTTGATGACACTTGGTCTGCTGATTTAGTTGATATGCAAGCTTTTTCAAAATATAATAAAGGTATGAAGTACTTGTTAACCGTTATTGATATATTCAGTAAATATGCTTGGGTTATTCCATTAAAGAATAAAACCGGAGAATCTGTTACTGAAGCATTTAATAAAATAGTTTCAGAAGGCAGAACACCCACAAATTTATGGGTAGATGAAGGAAAAGAATTTTATAACAAAAAGTTTGAATCATTTTTGAATAAAAACAAGATTAACATGTATCATACATTTAACGAAGGAAAAGCTGTAGTAATCGAAAGATTTAATAGAAGTTTAAAAAGAATAATGTGGAAATATTTTACAGCAAATAATACTTACAATTATTTAGACAATTTACAGGAAATGGTTGATAAATATAACAAAACAAAACATTCTAGTATAAAAATGTCACCAACTAAAGCCAGTAAAAACTTAAATAAAGGTACTGTTTACTTTAATTTGTATGGTAATTTAAAGACACCAAAGAATAAACCAAAGTTTAAAATTGGTGACCGAGTTCGCTTTAGCAAACTTAAACGACATTTTGAAAAAGGATATACACCAAACTGGACAGAAGAAATATTTATAATTTATGGAATTAATAACACAAATCCCAGAACATACACTATTAAAGATTTGAATAATGAAATAATTCAGGGTTCATTTTATGAGCAAGAACTTTTACCTACTAAACAAGAGGTTTTTAGAATAGAAAAAGTTATTAGACGAGACTATAAGAAAAAACAAGCTTTAGTAAAATGGAAAGGTTATAGTGAAAAATTTAATAGTTGGATTCCGTTTAGTTAATTGGAAGAAATTTAATTTAAAAATATATTATATAAATGAGTAATAAAAATCTAATTTCTAATGAAGACCACGGATTTCCTAAAATAGAAACAATAGATCAATTAATTATTCACTTGACTAAACTTGCTGCTGCTTACAGAAAAAGTTATAAGTTTTGTGGAAGAGTAAATACAGGATTCCAAATTACAGCAGGTATTTTTGGTTGTTCAGCCGCATTAGCACTTGTTCCAGCGATTCCTATAATTGTAGCAGTTACTGGTGCCGTTCCAGCAGTAATTATAATATTTACTAATAGACTAAAAATTGGAGACAAAAAAGCTATTTTAAAATTACACCATCACAAAATAAAACAACTAATAACAAAAGCACGGATCGGAAAAATAAGTAAAGAAGATGCAAATAAAGTTATTCAAGATATTTTTACAATACTGTTAGAAATGTAGAAAGAAAAAAACTATTCAACGCCTCTTGAAACACATATGAAGGAATTTAATCTTAACGGATATAAAAGAAAAAATATTCTTTAAGTATATTATATATAAATGAGGAAAATTATATCAGTTGAAGGTAATGTTCTTTCAGGAAAAAGTACGTTTTCAGATATTATTAAAGAATATAATCCTAATTTTAATATAATTCCAGAACCAATTCATGAATAGCAAAATGTTATGGATCCAAGTTATAATTCATATAACCTATTTGAACTTGCTGCTCAAGAACCTCTAAAATATTCATTTCCTTTTCAATTAGCAACTTTAAACAGCCATATAAAAATGTTAAAGTCTGCTAAAAACTTTGATGGTGTTTCTTTTCTTGAACGATGTTATTTAACTAACAGCAATGTCTTTACAAAACAATATCATGTCAACGGAGTTATAAATGATCCCGAATGGGCAGTATACAATCTTTTCTTAATTGATCATGTTATTAAAATACATGGAAAAACCCCAATTGATGCTTTTATTTATGTTAAAACCGATCCTAAAATTTGTTTTCAAAGACTTCAAAAAAGAAACAGAACTGAAGAAAACAGAGTTGGTTTAGATTATTTAGAAAAACTACACAAATTACACGAAGAATGGTTAAACAGAATGTCTCAAGAAGGTATTAAAATTTTAACAGCTGATAACAATTTAAAAAAAAATAACTTTAAAATCTTATTCAAAAGATATAGATAATATTAACCATTTTTTAAACGTTCTTTAGGTGCGTTGTTAAAGATATTTTTTTCTATAAGTATATTATATAATGGTTAATAGAAAAGTAGACAGAATGATTATGCCAAAATTATCCAGTACTTTAGGAGAAATAACAAACCCAGATAAAGATTCATATAAAAAAGTTCTTAAAAGAAGAAATGTTATTAACTCCAAACTTGATAAAATAGTTACTGAAGAATATAAAAAACATGTAATTGATAAATTAAAAAATGTTATAGATCCATATCTTTTTCAGAAAGAACTATATAAACACGAATGAGGTTGTTTGATGCTGGAAGAAAATGGTAAAAACTGTGATTGTCCTAAACCAAATAATCACCGAAACAATCCTAAAATAGTTATTGCAACCGATTGTGATACTAACGAAGAAAAAATATATAAAAGCATTTATGCAACATCTAAAGATCTTGATATTAATTCTGGACTAATAAAAATGTGTTGTGAAGGAAAAAAACAGAATAATAAGTGGAATATCAAAACTTAATGGAAAAAGATATAAATTTAAATACTCTTAATGTTTTTGTTTTTACTTAACGATTTTTTTTCTCTAATTATAATATAAAGATGATTAAAGAAATCGCGAAATCTACAAAACAATATTTGAAAAAAATTGAAATTAAAATTTTAAGTTCAGATCCAAAAATTCAATTATATTCGAATATAAAAGATATAGACAATACTCTTAAATCTGAACTTAAAACTTTAAAAGGTATAAACATAAATGCTGTTTTAAAATTAACTTTTGTGAAATTGAGCAAAACAGATACAATATATAAATAAGCTTATTTTCAATCTAACCCTTCAATTATTATTAATATAAACGAAATAAAAAACACTTTACATCAAGCCTTTGATGAAATAATAAATAGGATTGGTAATTGGATTTCAGAAGGAAGCGGTTGGAGAATAGAATCAGTTGATGCCCATTATATAAATAGATATAAATATACACCGCTGGCTGCTTCAAGTTATTTAGAATTACCAAAGCCATTACAACATCCAAATGAAAGGATTAATAAATATAAAGAACGGTGATAATGAATGTTTTAGATGGTGCCATTTGGCTTATAAATTTCCTGTTAAAAAAGATCCTCAAAAAGTTTCAAAATATAAAAAAAACATATAGAAAAACTTAATTATAAAGGAATAAAATTTCCTGTTACATTAAATCAAGTACCTAAAATAGAAACTCAGAATGAAATTAGATTTAATATATTTGGCTATGAAGATGGACAGGAGTCCCTGGAAACTTCCAGTTCTCATAATAATGTTTATCCATTGTACGTATCAAAATATCAATATGAAGAACACTGTGACATGTTATTAATAAGTAATAAGAAAAACAAATTTTGGTTGGATTAAAGATTTTAATAGATTAATGTTTAACAAAACAAAATGTAAAAATAAAAAACATTTTTGTAAATCATGTTTACAATGTTTTTCTCAAGAAAGAATCTTAAATGAACATATTCCAAATTGTTTAGCAATTAATGGTGTTCAAGCTGTAAAAATGCCAAAAGAGGGAAGTAAGATTTATTTTAAAAATTATCACAAACAATTAGAAGTACCTTTTGTAATTTATGCTGATTTTGAATCAATAACTAAGAAAGCTTTAACTGCTTTACCTTCGTCTAAATCTTCATTTACTGAACCATATCAAAAACATATAGATTGTGGTTATGGTTATAAAGTTGTTTGTTGTTACGACGATAAATATACTAAACCAACACTAACCTACAGAGGTCCTAATGCAGTTTATAAGAAAAAATACTTGAGGAAGAGGAATATTGTAAGGAAATATTTAATGAAAATTTTAACAAAGATTTGAGAATGTCTAAAAAAGATGAAATTGAATTTAAAAAACAAAAATTGTGTCATATTTGTGAAAAAGAATATAAAGAAGACGAAATTAAAGTAAGAGATCATTGTCATATAACAGGAAAATTTAGAGGTTCCTCTCACCAAGACTGTAATATTAATTTTAGACTAACTCACAAAATTCCTGTCATCTTCCATAATTTAAGAGGTTATGATGGTCATTTAATTACGCAACAAATAGGAAATTTCAGAAAAGAAATTAATGTAATTCCTAACAATATGGAAAGATATATGGCATTTATGGTAAGTTATTTGGTTTTTATAGATAGTTTTCAATTTATGTCTCAATCATTGGATAACTTAGTAAAAAATATTCCAGAATTTAAGTACACATCTCAAGAATTTAGAAAAAAGTAAACTTGCGAAGCTTGAACCTTCGGTTGCACTTGAATTATTAAAAACAAAAGGTATTTATCCATATGATTACATTGATTCATTTGAAAAATTCAAAGAAGAGATGTTACCTCCTAAAGAAGAGTTTTTTCAAATTTTAAACGAAACTGAAATTAGTGATGGAGAATATGAACATGCTAAAAATGTTTGGAATAAATTTGAAATTAAAACAATGGGAGAATATCATGATCTCTACCTAAGAACTGACGTATTACTTTTAGCTGATACATTCGAAAATTTTAGAAGGTTGTGTTTGGAATATTATAAACTTGACCCTTGTCATTACTTTAGTAGTCCTGGTTTAGCTTGGGATGCAATGTTAAAAATGACCGGAATAAATCTGGATTTAATAACTGATATTGATATGTATTTTTTTTATTGAAAAGGGACTGAGAGGAGGAATAAGTTATATTTCAAACAGATATAGCAAAGCAAACAATAAATATATAAAAATCTACGATCCTGAATTAGAAAATAAATACATTATGTACCTCGACGCCAATAATTTTTACGGTTGGGCTATGTGTCGACCTTTGCCCTTTGGAAACTTTAAATTTATATCCGAAAAAACAATATAAGAAATTAATTGCAAAAGGTAAAACTAACTTTATAATTGAATGTGATCTTGAATATCCAAAAGAATTACATGCTGTACACAACGATTAACCTTTAGCTCCTGAAAAAATTAAAATACCAGATCAATGGCTTTCTGATTATAGTAAAAATATTAAAGAAGAATTTGAAATAGGAAAAAGTAATGTAAAGAAGTTGGTTCCAACTTTAATGAAGAAAAAATAATTATGTACTTCATTTTAAAAATCTTGAACTATATGCACAATTAGGATTAAAAGTAACAAAAATACATAGAATATTAACTTTTGACGAAAGTCCTTGGTTAAAAAGATATATTGATTTTAATACTCAAAAAAGATCTAAAGCAAAAAATTCTTTCGAAAAAGACTTTTTTAAGTTAATGAACAACTCTGTATTCGGTAAGACATTAGAAAATTTACGTAAGAGGGTTAATATTAAGCTGACGCATGATGAAAACCTTTTATTAAAATATATTGCCAAACCTTCATTTGTTAGTTCGACAATGTTTAATAAGAATTTGTTTGGTATTCATAAAATAAAAGAAAGTTTATTATTAAACAGACCTTGTTACGTCGGAATGTGTATTCTAGATTTATCAAAATATTTAATGTATGATTTTCATTATAATTTTATTAAAGAAAAGTATAAAGGCAACTGTAAATTACTATTTACCGACACCGATAGTTTGTGTTATGAAATAAAAACCAAAGATGCATATAAAGATATCTAAATTTGATAAAATTTAATGTATTTTGAAAAAGATGTACATGAACATATCTAAATGGAATAAGCACATGACAGTCTTTGAATATCTGTAAAAAAAGCACATGTTTTGCAGTTCTCATCAGATTTGGTTACCAATTTACAGCATAATTATACATGAAGGCTTATTACTCAAACATATGCAGATCTAATTGTATATTTTCTACCATAGATAATTTTATTTCATATAGATTTTTTAAATCTTTAAAAAATACTGAGAAAATATAGCAAAACAATGGTTGAATTAGTATAATTGATTTTGTGAGACTGTTGAAATACTACAATTCTTTTTCCCTCTTAAGCCTGTATCATAAAATCATATTTTCTGATGAAATTCATTTTTTAAGAATGTTGCAATGCAGATTTTAATGAAAATTCATACATTTGTAAAGTTACCTATGTTGTGTTAGGTAATAACTTAAGCCCATATATACTAATTGGCCAATGATTAAAGAGAACATCTGAGTTTCTAGCAGACTTTCTGACTAATTTAAGACCTCATTCATGTAACAACATCTATTAATCTTCAGAAATCCAGTAAAATTGTCATCTGTAAAGCTATAGTCACACATACGGATATGTCCGTGCGTTGAGGTACGGTGCGGGTAGGATTAGTCTGTGGGTGTATAACTACGGAGCAGTACGTCTTAGTACGGAAAAAATGGTGAGAAACAGGAAACAAACAAAACAATACAGGACGCGAATAAGTGCGGATAGGTACGAGGTACTACGTTGAATTACGTTTTACTGCGCCTTGCAACTTGCCCAGCGCATGGACGGGTCTGCGGTAAACTACGTTGAACTATGCTTAAGTACGAGCAGCCTCGGATAACTACGTAACAGC
This sequence comes from Mercenaria mercenaria, assembly GCF_021730395.1. NCBI lineage: Eukaryota > Metazoa > Mollusca > Bivalvia > Venerida > Veneridae > Mercenaria > Mercenaria mercenaria. Next base: position 91,422,339 of record NC_069364.1, on the reverse strand, counting down.
ACGATGAACTACGTTTAAGTACGTTTAACTACGGATGAATAAGATTCAGCCAAGTTGGACTAAAGTCACGCTCAAATGGCTACGGTTCGCTCAAACTTTTGTGCATGTTCAAAAGTTGGAGAAACTTGCAAGTTTGGAATAAGTTTTGAATACGTTATGACCACGTTTTGGTACGGATTAATACGAATGACTACTCTGAGGTACGGCTCAGGTAGGGATTGATACGGATTACTACGTTTCTGTCCGTAGCTAGACGTAGCTACCCGCGCCGTATGTGTGACTGGGGTATTAAACAGGTTTCATTCTAAGATATACAAGGCATATAACATCCTATTTTACCAGCATGTATTTACTTTAATAAATAAAGTAGATTTAGTTGTGTATTTTGATAAGTTTTGGAAAGGACCATGTATGATAAGGCACAGTTTAGCCCCCAAATTTTGAAGAAAATGAAAGTAAAAATACATCTCAACGATATGAATTATTTGAAAGATAAAGGATTAATCTTGCACTTTTTAAAGAAAAAATGCAACAGTTTTGCGTAAAAAGTCATGATCCATGGTCTAGTTTCATGCCTCATTTGTACATTTTTAGACATTTTCGTGCATTTTATCACCAAAGTACGATACGAGCGCAGGGGAGAACAATTTTAATTTTTGGATATGTTTTGAGGATTGCAAAAACACGAAGAATGATACATGAGAGAAAATTGTTCTAAGGTGCGCTCGTAGTAAATTTTGAACAAATACGGTATTTTTGTCGGAAAATTCTACTCTAAAAATAGCCATGTAAAGGGACGGAACTCTTGATTTACTTGATGAGCTTGGCGTAAAGGTAAATAAAAACATGTTGTGACGTAATGCGGAAGTGATATCGATTGCTTGAAAAATGGATTTTTCTCAAATTACAGGTAAATTAGACCTTTTGACAGTATTTGCATAGAATTTTAAGAAGTATTATCATTAACCTATAATCCTCGATTTATTTCAATGCTGTTAGCGTGTCATACAAAAATTACGTTATTATTACTTGATCAGTCGGCGGAAATCTTTGGTCAAACTCGTCAAAGATTTTTAGAATCTGTAAAATATTATACTAAATACGTGTGATATGAACCAGATCTAAATATCACGGTACTAACTTGGTCTCACAATAGGGAACTTGTGTAAAGCAGTCATTCAATCAGAACGGGCTATTTCAGAAAATTCCCCACATTGAAACATTTTGCGCCGGGGGGGGGGAGGGGGCGTAAGGGGGTAATTTTACTAATTATTAACAGAATTTACAGATGATTTAAGGGGGCAGGGAGGTGTCTAGAAGGAAAGAGGGGTGCATTTTGTTTGTATAACGTGGAAGCAGTTCTAAAGATGAGGGAGGGGGGTATTTTACAGATAATTGGGAATTGGGGGTCTGTGGAAATTGGAATTACTCTGTGGGGGTATTGCCGTGGAAGGGGAGGGGGTATTTTGAGTTAACCGGGGTGAGGAAGAGTAGGTAAAATATGTTTTTGAGAGGATGGGTGCTTTTTTCTAAAAAAACTACTTCCAATGGCGGGGTGGGGTGGGAGTAATTGAATTTCTGAAATAGTCCATTTATTCAAGGTTCATCTGCGAGCCCCAGCCAAGATTGGTTGCACATTCTTCTCAGACCGTGTTTTAAGATTGGAATTGTCTAGCCGTCCGGTAACTGGATGCCTAGCCTGCATTCTAGCTGTGCGGTCAGCTTTGAAATACTCTGGGGATTTTCTAGCCGTCCGGTAATAGATTTCCTAATGAATAAGTAATGATACCTGTCATAAATAAATTTACTAAAGATATCGATACTTATCTGCAAAAAAAATTGTGTGAATACATACTAAAGATTTAGTTATAATCGTCTCGAATAAATCAATGCATTATTCATCATGTTCATGTAATGCCAAAATCAATGATTGCCATGACGTCACTCATTAAAATCTATTCATCTGGTGGTGGGCCAAACAATGCTTTATGGGATCAGAATTTTTAGATTTTAACAACCTTTTCACTGGATTTTCAAAAATAGAATAGTTTTAAAATACTGACATATATATATAATGAATAACTGTTTTAAATGACATTTAATTTCTATAGCCGCAGTGCAATGTTCAGAACCTGAAAGAAAAACAGTAGTTAAGCATTCATAATTAATCCATTTTATTTCGAAATAAAAGTCACAATTAATGAATTGCTTTCCATTCATCATTTTTTTTTTTTATAAATTTATGTTTTAAGAATTAAAGTTTAAGCCGTTAGAATAACATCAGTTTTTAAAAAATAACATGGACGTTCGGCGATCAATGTTTTATCATTTACAAAAATAGAATATCAATGGATTTGTATACAAACACAATCTCATTCGTTAATATTGACTTTCAGTCGATGAAAAGTTTGGTTTGTTTTCACACAATATTTTGTTTACAGATAAGTATTGATATCTTAAGAAAATAACAGTTAAAGGTATATAAAATATTAAGAAATCAATTACCAGACGGCTAGAAAATCCCCTGAGGTCAGGATTTGTTAGCTGTCCGGTAACTGGCTAGCAGTCCGGTTACCGAACGGCTAGACACTTACTTTAATGTTTGTAACAGTATACATTTTATAGCACACCAACATGTGACTGTGTCATAAGCGCTTGTACAGTTTTGCGACAGGACATATTTAAGTAAAACATGTCATGTTAGAATAAGGAAGTGTCTAGCTGTCTGGTAACTAGTGCCTAGCCAAAATTCTAGCAGTGAGGTAACCAGATGTATCTAGCACATCCTTAAGTGTTTTTTTCGTCATCTGGTTACATGTGATTGATATTTTATGTTTGGAAAACAGCTTTATACGAAATTGTAATTGTCATTGTTTAAAAGGGTTCCACTTATGTTTTTGTTGTTGTTTTACTAATTTTGTCCAATATACGATTCAGTGATACATTTTGTAATATAACGATTAAGAGTTGCGTTTGAAGATTTGATTCACAGAAAATAATGAGAATTGTGATAAGATCCACTTTAAGCATGCTAATGACGTGAGCACAAAAGTATATATATATTTTTTTATAAAAAAAAGTCATTAGATATGATCCTTGACAAAATATGAGCAGCGCCATGAGAAAACCAACATAGTGGCTTTGCGACCAGCTTACGCGCAGTCTGGTCAGGATCCATGCTGTTAGCTAACGGTTTCTCTTATTGCAATAGGCTTTGAAAGCAAACAGCATGGATCTTGAGCAGACTGGTCTGGATCCATGCTGGTTGCAAATGCACTATGTTGGTTTTCTCATGGCGCAGCTCATATTATTATTTCATTACACATTCACAATACTTTAATAGATAAGTATAAATTTCTTTTTCAGTGAACAAGTTATTGTGAGGTAGTCTGATTACTTTAGAGCCGCCAGATTGTGTATTTCAACAACTTTTTCATGAACCACAGAAACTTCATTACTGAATTGTGTGAGTGTATACTTTTGCTAGAAATATTTTTATGAATTTGTTGTCCGGATAATCAGTAAAAGCCAGTTTCAGAATACTACACAGGTTAAAGATCACGACTTAAAATATTTCATTGTTTCATGACATATAATCTATAAACATATGACATTATATATGTATCTTCTTCCTGTTACACATGCTTTTCAAGGAAGTTCCACAATCATAAATTGACGACAATAAATGCAAAAAAAAATGTAGAAAGAAAACAGGGAGTTGAATAGTTCCTATTTGAAATGCTGGTCAGTGGTGGTCTGCTACCTTAAATTTAATGCTTACTCTCAGTTTCGATATGAAAAACTTGTCATAGACATGAAAACCATCACATTTCTTGTAGAATACATTCCAGCAGTCGGGGACGTAGCTTCCCAAAAATAAAAAAATCGGTGTGTAGGTACATATTTCCTAGGTAGAGTTCAGTGGCATACCTTCTCGGAAGTTACAGAAAGAATGCTTAGTATTATGTTTCCAAGTTCATTCATAATATAAATATTTCTTTTTCAGAGGACCAGACATTGTGAGAAAGTTTGATTGCATTTAAGAACTGCCAGAGCTACAGCTAGAAAAGAAACTTTAAACAATTTCTTTTCATGATCTGCTTAATTGATCTCCACATTGAATTGTGTGAGTTATGAATTTTGCTTCAAAGATTATCATAAAATCTCTTTCTGTTTAATCTGTAAGAACCGGTTGAAATATTAAACATTCCTATAATTAACATTACAGGTATTTGATCATATAATTCTATGTTCATTTACAAGTTCATGAAGCTTACATTAAAAATGATTATGTCACATGGCGGAGATATACTGTTTCTGCCTTCGCGGTCTGTCTTTCCGTCCGTCCAACCTGATTAAGCTTGGCCGGCATTCTTAGGTCAAACTGCTGGATGGATTTCGAAGAAACTTCACAGGAGTGAATCAGTGATCAAAACAAAGCCTAGGTTTGTATATCGCCACCACGTTCCGCCTCACTGCATAAAACGGCTGCCAGAGCTTAAGGTTTACATAGGGGGGAGACATAGGTTTTTGTGACAAAAAGACCTTGTAGTTATTCTAACAGATTTCAGCTGAAGGGAGTAAATTTATTTAATAACCAGTTACATCAAAGAAAGTGAACAATTGAAAAGTTACTTAAATACATTGAAATTTAAAGGCAGTTCACCGAGCTGTATATTCATTACTCAGAAAAAAATGCATATTTACTCTTTTTGTTTTCAGCAACCTGTATGCTTCATTGTATAATGACGTTGAACAAATAAAGATACTGCAGTCAGTGTTACAACCTTCATTAAACAGTAAGATTTTTATGACAATATTTTAAATTACTTTACATATATCTTTGTCAAGCACAAATGGCTGTTCAGTGTATGTGTGTCTGTCCGTCTGTCTAGTTTGGATATCTGGGCCATAACTTTGACACACATAAAGTAATCATGTTTATATTTTGCATGAATGTTAATCTCAGTAAGACAGAGTGTCATTTGCAAACCCAAGATTCCTATCTCAAAGGTCAAGGTCACAGAAGTCAAAGGATGGGCCCAACATATTGCCTGTGGGCCTCTAGTTAAGGGGGCTTATTGCACTTCAAATCTAGGTTATACATGCAGAGTTCTAGTTTCCACTTCACCCAAAAAGGAAAAAAAAGTACTTCAAACATTTTCCCCACAGAAACTGCCGGTCTGATTTTGAATTCTTTATCTCTACAGCTTCGATATTTGGCATGTGATATAAGGGTTTGACTGTCTACCATAATTCTCCAAAATATTGCCCTAAGGTCAAAAAAGGCCATGCCCCTATGTATGACATGTACTTATTATAGACTTAAGTTATATATGCGAAACGTTGAAAACCTTGAATATGGTATAGGCTAACATAGAAGAAGCCAAACTCTACTTGTACCATTATACAAACACACTTGAAGCCTTGTACACAGGTGAACGCTTTATGATATATACACTTGGAACCAGTGTAAGGTGGTGCAGAGTATAAAAATTATACTTACAACTTTTTCTTGTATATATGTTTTTCTTTTGCAATTAACTGTTTTTAATTAAACAAATACTTAAATGATAATATGCACTTCAGTTTATGTTATCACTCTTTATTTCAGAAATGAATTGATGTTACAGAAATGGATAACATATAGAGACAAACACTTTCAGGCTACAGAAACTACACATTGTTTGAGACTACGAGAATGTTTTACTTGCATGATGGAACTCATACCACAAAGAAAGAACTTGCTTTTTTTTCTTATAACAAGTCCTCAAAAACATACTCAAGTAAACTACAACAGGAAAGAAAGCGAACAAAGTTGATTCAGGATTTAGAATTGAATGTTTTTGTGTGTGAAAACCCTGGATAAAAGGATTTTAATTTCAAGGATTTGAATTAGTATGTCAAGGACTTATTTGTTTTTAATTCATCACACAAGTTATTGACAATGATCTAAAATATAAATAGGATGTATAAATACAGACTTTCATACCTAACTGAAATAATGTTGAACTCAACAGAATAAACAACTATCATTTTAAAAACCTATTTTATAATATATTACTTCATTTTTTTACTTATCATTGATAGAATCTATTATCTAATAAATCTTTACAATGTTTCAGGTACTCACCATGATTAAGCTATTTTGAAATAATTACAGGACTGATATTATATTAGTTAAATGTGTTGTTATTAGACCCCTTACATTTGAAAGTGAGTTTTTTTTATACACACAGGATTCTGCTATTTCGTCTGTCGGCTAGTCCAGCCAGTCAGATCTTTGTCCAGAAATTACATTTAAAAGACAATATAGCATCATTCTTAGTTATTCTTGCAAAAAAAAACAAAAAAACTTTAAACAAGGTGATGTACTGCTTGCATGATTTCGACTACTTTTTTCCAAGAGAAAGGTGACATTTGAAGGTCCAAAGAGTGCAATTCTTTGAGGACTGTATAAAATTCTTCTTTTTCTGGATTGATACTCTATTACCAGTATTATTCAGCCAATTTGTTGCATGCAAAATTCGATGCCCTGATTCAAGGGTTAATGTTACACAGAAACATTTAAGTTTGTTAGCTCAGATATACGAAGTATGGAGAGCTGTCTTACTCATCCTGGACGTCTTTCTGCGTCCGCACCTTGGTGAAAGTTTTGATGCACTTTATCCCAGTAACTACTTGAAGGCTTTGTTTCAAACTTAAAGTATTTATTCGTCATCATTACCCACATTATATGGCACAAGGGTCATAATTTCAACACCAATATTTCATGAATTATCTGCCCTTTTACTTAGAACTTCAGGTTGAAGTTTTGATGCACATTCATTCTGTCTCACTTATTACTAAATGGATTTGATTCAAACTTTAAAAAGTTGTTTCACATCATCACCCACATGATATGAAACAAGGTTCATAATTCTAGCAGCAATATTTCATGAATTATGTTTCCCTTTTACTTAGAATTTAAGGTTCATTTCGATGCACTGCATCTCTGTTATTACAAAGAGGTTTTGATTCAAACTTAAAATAGTTGTTCCATAACATAACACACATCCTATGTCACTAGGACAATAACGTTAGCACCAGTATTTCATGAACTCTGGTTGCCATGGCAACTGAAATGAAACTTTAAAAATATTCTTGTCCAAAACCACAAGGCCTAGAGCCTTGATCTGTGGCATGTGACATCATCTAATGGTCCTGTACATAAAATGGTTCAAATTATGCCCCTGGGGTTAAAAGAGGCCCACCCGGGGGTCCCTAGTTTTACATATACATGTACTTTCATAGGAAAAAACTTTAAAAATCTTATCTGACACCACTAGAACTAGGCCTTTGATATTTGGTATGCAGCATTGCCTTGTGGTTCTTTACCAAAATTGTTCAAATTGTAACCCTGGGGTTAAAAGAGGCACCGCCCCGGGGGTCCCAAGTTTTGCATAGACTTATATAGGAAACAATTTAAAAATCTTTTTGCCTGAAACTGCGAGGCCTAGGCTTTTGATAATTGGTATATTGCATTGCCTAGTGGTTCTCTACAAAAATTGTTAAAATTATGCCCCTGGGGTGAAAAGAGGCCCTGCCCTGGTGGTCACTTGTTAAATGAATTATATAGGAAAATATACTTCAAAAATTATCAATTCATATTTCCTAGACAGTTTTATTATAATTACCTGATGACCCCAAGTTATAAGGGTCACATAACTATGACCTTGACCTACAGACCTACTTTTTTTTTTTAAGATACAGCCTTGAAATTATGAAGACATGTACAGTTTTGCACACCGATCTTAAGACTGACTCAGTAACCATTAATATGACGTACTGACCTACTTTGTTAATATTTTAGCATCAATTTGGCTTTTGAAACATGTAGCTAATATTACTCAGGCGAGCGATCCAGGCTTATCATGACCCTCTGGTTGCATAGAATTATACTTATTTTATGTTTTATAACTTTATCTCTCTTAATATTTTAACACAGACTCAAGACTCAGACTTTAACACAGACTAGTGTCCAATATCCTCATCCACATTGGAGTCATTAAACACTTAAGTGACAGCTCCAGCTTCCTGAGATGTGCCCAGTTTAAATATCCAGCATCAAAATAGTAGAGCGCACTGTCTCCACTGACAGCTCTTGTTATGTCCTTTCGATTACTTTTTTGTGACCACTGGTGTCGATGACCCGAGAGGCATATGTAGTGTTTGATATATTGTGAACTCGACTCGTACAGTTTCTATCAAATTAAAATGAAACTTGGTATACACTATCAACATAAGTTTTATGTCTAAATAGTTTTTAGCTCACCAGAGCATGAAATGTAAGGATCATCCGCAATTTAAAAAAAAAATCCTCTTCTTAAACAACTACGCCAGTTTCAACTAAACTTCACAGGAATGGCCCTTGTGTGGTTCCTTTTCATATTCCTTTAAATCATGCTGAATTCTGGTTCCTATGGCAACCAATTTTAAAACCTTATCCCTTTTTCTCAAAATGCTGGTTCGATTTCAAAATAAGTGTTCTGTGAATATGTACCAAATTCCTTCAAGCCAAGTTGGTTTGTTAAAAACACAACTGCTGAAGGATGGGGCTAGTTATCTGTGTAAAACTATGGATACTTTTAACAAGAGCTGTCCGTAAGACAGCACGCTCAACTTTTCTCAGTGCTTGAATCTGAATAAGAGCTTTGCAAGTAAAACCTTTACAAAACTTCAACCAAAAAATTCTATAAAAGGACATAACTCTGTCAAAATTTTAATCAGAGCTATGGGGATTGTTTCTCCTGGTGTAGACTTTGATAGTGAATAAATATTTTAAGTTTCAAGTCAAAAGCTTTAATAGTAACTGAGATATTTGACTTTATCAAAAACTTTAACCAAAAATATACAACTTAAAAAGGGGCCTAACTCTGTAAAAATTCAAATCAGAGTAATTGGGATTGTTTCTCCTTGTGTAGACTTTGATAGTAAATAACTATTGTAATTTTTAAGTCAAAAGCTTTAATAGTAACAGAGATATTTGACTTTATCAAAAACTTGAACCAAAAATTGTAAGTTAAAAAGGGGCATAATTCTGCCAAAACTCAAATTAGAGTTATGGGGATTGTGTCTCCTAGTGTAGACTTTGATAGTAAATACCTATTTTGAGTTTCAAGTCAATAGCTTTGATAGTAACAGAGATATTTGTCTTAATTAAAAAACTTTAACCAATGGTGACGCCGACGCCAGGGTAAGTGCAGTAGCTCTACTTTTTCTTTGAAAAGTCGAGCTAAAAACCAACCCGTCAAGTTTTTAAAACTTTTTTATATTGTCTCTCTTAGTATCATATATTATCCCCTACACCATACCTATCCAGATTTATTTAGTGAAAACTTTTATAACCATCTTGTCAGAAATGACATATCCTATTTCAAAATAATTTGACAAATGTTTTCCTTGCATGGCCATCTACCAAAATTGTTCAAGTATGAAGTGTAATTCAGGTGAGCAATCTGGGATCTTTATAGTCCTCTTGTTTTTATTTTAGCACCACAGACTTCATATGACACCAACACATTTGTCTTACTATAGTTTACCTACAAAAGTTCCCTTTTTAATATCTCGAATCAAACTTGAGTAATTGAGGAGAAATAATGGATGCCTAATTAAAGAAATGCATTAAAAATAATCTGTAACCATGGTAACAAGTCATTAGATTTATAATCATAGCAATTTCTTAACTTACAAAATAAGATAAAATGATATAAAACAATAAACATTTCTTGATGCGTCTTTATTGTGGAAAATTGAAAAAATACATACTTTAGTTAATTTTTACCTTAATTTCCAGTTGTTTTGAGTGAAGAAGAGTTATCTCCATTGACATTTGTTTTCTTATTCAAGTATTACAATGGATATTAAATGTCAAAATAGATTTCACACTAATTTAGCAATGAATGATAAAATAAATTTCTAATTTAAGTAAGTAATAACTTCAATATGACACTTTTTTAAAGCATACCACCTTATAAAGCAAATATTCATACACTTGGACGCATGTATATATAAATCAGTATTTTTCAAAAAATACTGACTTTATTCAGTATTTGGCAACTAAATAAAGAAAATAGACATATTTTATAGTCTAATGATGCATTTAAAAACAAAATTGATTTGGGGGCCAAAAACACCCCTTATCATACATGGTCCTTTAGGAGATATGTCTGCAACTGCAGTTTGTATTAACTGAGTATTTACTGGCACTGGAATGTGCATGATCAGGGTTTTTCTGAATAAACTTAGTAAAGTCTTAAATCTACAAATTATAGCTATCCGTAAAAAGTCTAGCCATTGTATTGATAGTTTGAAAGAATTAAATATATTTGAGCCGCGCCGTGAGAAAACCAACATAGTGGCTTTGCGACCAGCATAGATCCAGAGCAGTCCGCGCAGTCTGGTCAGGATCCATCCTGTTCGCTTTCAAAGTACATTGCAATTAGAGAAACTGTTAGTGAACAGCATGGATCCTGACCAGACTGCGCTGATACAAACGCACTATGTTGGTTTTCACACGGCGCGGCTCATTTAAAGTTGTATCTAGCAAAATATTGACTAAACTGTTCTGTAGATAATTTGATTTAATTTGATTGTTAAAGGAAGAATGTGCATCATGATTGTTATTACGTGAACATACTGTACTATTTTTAAATATCATGATATTTTTCAGTCTTGAATTACACTGTTATTTGCTGATAATTTTGAATTATATTTAAAATGTATATATTAAATCAAATGGCGAAGTAGACATGATTTTGCTTTTACTACTATTTGTTTCCATGATTTCCAAAGGTGAGAGGACACTGTCTTTACACAAACACACATAGATATTTTTATGCCGAATCTTCTCCCTAAATTCCTCGATTTCTTCCTAAATTCTGTGGAGGGAGAAGTCACTTCTCCCTAAATATTTGACCTAGGATGATCCCTGTTTTTTAGTGCAAAATGAATGTTGTAACCATGGCAGCTTGAAAAAAAAAATTGGGCAGTCATGATTAGTAACCATACAATACCTTAAAGGCCAGTATCAGTTGGTTATTTCCACCTGCTTTGAAACTCAAAATTAGTTTACCCAAAAGAAAGAAAAGTGCATACAAGGTTGTTGAGAACTGACCTTGTGATAATGCTTTAAGTTTCATAGATCATTATTATGGTTGTATCCGTCTTAATTCTGCCCAGAATGTGCTTCAGGTGCGTTAGATGCATTGACAGTTTGCAGATGAGCTTTTCTTGTTTCATAGAATACAAAATTGATACAGAAAGTGCTTTAAAAAGGTCTGAATTATAATTTTCTTGTACATTGCCATGGTAACGGAACATTCTCCTTAATTTCTAGACAAAGTGTTGGACAGTATAACTTTGCAAAATGATTTTTCATGAAATACTTATGTTTTGCTACAATTCTGTATCTGGCAATGTAATATTATTTCAGGTTATTCTGAAATTTAGGCATAAATGAGTTTGCTGAAAACTCATTTTTGTCAATTTTCAAATTTCTGTAAAAAGCTCAAATATGAATGACCCACTAAAATTCCTCCTTAAATTGAAATGGGTATCATAGCTCTGCTGAATCCATACAAGTATTATATTCAGATGCGTGCACTTTTTTTCTGTTAGAAGTTGAAAAATATACATGCAGACCAATTTTTAAAGATAATGTAAAATCTTAAAAGGTGATATTTATAAAATTGTTGCTTCTAAAACTGTGAAAATGTTGAAAGACAATATTTGTTTTAAATAATTACTTCAGGTATGTATTTCAGGCAAATATGAAAATTAGTGCTCTATTTCAGACATAGAGACCACTATGTGTGAAGAAAATTGTAACATTTTAGTAAAATTTGACTCTCAGAAATTGTTTTTTTTTTCGCAAAAAGTATAATGTTCCCGTTTCCATGGTAACCAGAGCTGATTCATTCACCCTTGATTCTTCATATATGGCTTGAATACTAAAAAGGGTGCAAATATGAAGTAATTCTGAGACTATGAGTTTCCGACCCCTTCTTTAATGTTTTGGTTCTTACAGAGAATTGGTATTAATTAGCTAAATCATTAAAAGGTGTCATACTTTTCTTCCTCTCCACAAAGACAGAGGTATGGTAATAAAACAATATATGTCTGAATATTTTTATTCCTTAGTATAACTTCCAAATGTTTTCATATTTTCTTCGTTGTGTTAATAACTGTTAACTCTAAGACTGATAACAGCATAAAGTTTAGAATTTATCACAAAATATGACATTGTCAAAATATGACAGTACAGCAGGAGAAATGAGTCTTAATGAAATTACATTCACGCAGATTGTAAACGCTTTGAACCAAACCTCTGCTTTTAGAGTGTTCTATCATTATTTGTTGATATCAATCCCTTAATGAAATGATAAGTTATTGCAATTATATATTTCCTGTGTGAAGATGCAAGAAATAGGTTTATGTCTTCTGCAATGGATTTCTCAATTTTGTCCTCCGGATTCCATTGGTATGAAAGAACAAGATTATATATATCCATTGCTGTGGGTGTTTTTTTTTCTCGGACGTAAATTAGAAGTTTTTCCCCCTCACTGAGTCGGTTGGAGGAATTACGACTTGATGATTCAGATTTATGTCCGGATGATCTAATGCCTTGCCTCAATTCCAGCAGCATCCATAGCAGTGATAGATGTAGCTCTGATACTATGGTTAGTGTATATTTTTTTCAAATTTCCTAGTTTGGACCATTTAGTTAGACAATGGGTTTTTTTCCAACTAGTGCTTTACAGTACCAAATCAATGATGATGTTTCAAAAGATTCAGATGGCCTTTGTCACAGAGCATCAAGAGCAGGATGAAGTTTTTCAATATATTCACTGGGCTCATTGGATCGCCGTGCATACATTCTATCCAACTGTGTCATCTGATGTAGCTTTTGATCTGCAAATATATACGTTTTACATAATAAAAGTGATTTATTTTCACAAGGCTGTGCCTATTAAAATGCATTTCTAAATAAATTAATTAAATATCTCATGTAGATAAAAAACCAGTTTTCGAAGTTGTCACTTTATTTAATATTTAAGTCAATACAACATTTAAAATAGATTCAAAGGGATGCAAAAACATGCTATTTGTGACAACAAAGAAAAAAAACAGTCGTCAAATCATAAAAATTGGGAAATTTTAATGAAAAAAACAACAACAACAACAACACATTGCTCGAGGTATTAATTGAAACTTAGCAATGATTTTTATCTGCCTAATGTATATTTTAGTATACGTACTCAAGGCCAGTAGCGTCGCAAGCAACAGCAAATGTTGATTTTGACATGGATCGAAGGTTTTCCCTATCTCGTCGACAAAGGAAATACATGAGATCAAACCAAACTTTGTATTCCAGCCCACATGGTGTGTACACATTGAACACAAACAGAATGCCTCTGGTACAAGAGTTTCAAGTCCTCACTAGATATCGGGGGTTTGTGTTCCACAGAACCAAGTCCACACTTTTTTAAGTTATTCACTTTAACTTTAAAGATTTGCTGGCAACTGCTGAATTCTTTGTCTGTACTCATATCAATCGAACACTTTTCGTTCAAGTGTTTAGATATACCGTATTTGTATGAGTTCAGAGTCGAAGTTTTCACATTTTCCCCTGATCGATTTCGAGCTGAAGCAAAAACATTCCGGAGTTCCGTGTTCAATTCCTCTTTTGAAAAGTCATTGAAATTGCATCTCTCTCCCAAATATTCACGGAATAAAGCAACACGATACATCACCAGGCGCTTTGTATTGTTTGAGTCTTTTTGGTCAAGTAAAGACTGCAGGTCCTCTTCAGTTTTTGCGGCAAATTGCTACAAGACATGGTTTTCTTTCTCAAGATTTTCTATTTGGATACATTGATCTCGTCTGCTGTTAGACGAACGCTTTACAGCTAAAAGTCAATAAGCGTCTAGTCAACGCTGATCATCGAAGTATTGGCGGAGTATTATCTCTTATCTCTTTGAATCAAACCAATGCTGCTATAATATTGTTTGGATATGTTCTATGCTTCCAAGTGATCTTCTTAAACATTTTTGGATCGATTGTTTCACAATCGATCCAATGTTAACAATGAGGAAATTTCCTTACTGCAGACCGAACAAAAGTAGTGTCATAGGTACAAACAAGTAGTTCCATACCGTACATTTATTTAAGCATCAAAATATATCATTTTGCCACGGCGGTATTTTCAGCTGTCGAACGTCAAAATTTTAACGTATTTTTCAATCAGTGTAATATACATTTCTGTAATTGTTTTCCGACTGCAGTAAACATATTAATGCGCGAAAACTAGGTCACCGAACAAACGCCGAAGATATAAATAGATTTATTGGCTAATATATCCACGACTATTTTGGATTCTGGCTAATACATTTACGATTATAGTAGCATAGCATCGCTAGACACGGGAAAGTTGTAAATACATACTTTTGAGTTGTAAATATTTGTAAATGAGTAATATAAGGTTCGATTTTATAGATGTTTTGTTTTGTTTTTTCTTGATAATTCATTTTGTTAGTAGCGTTTAAATACAACTGTACATGTAGGCCTATTCCATCAAAATGTTGATACAGTAATGAAATGATGGCACTAGGATTTTCAATCAAAGGTTTACTTTACTTTTGATTATTCTCCGCGCCTAATTTATAGATGTGTCACTCAGTTCGCTTGCCTATATCGGATAGACAGCAGTCGGAATATTGGCGGGCAGGCGCTATATCTGTCTGATATAAAATTATGACCCACACAAATTTTTCTTAACGAATAGGCCTAGTGTTATGTGTGTAACATATGATCAAAAATCCCCTCAGTCAGTACCTTACCATTCATATGTGTTAAACACATAAAAAAACAAAGGTCAGATGTCGTTTACTTAAGAAATGCAACGGGCATGCCGATTTCAACGTTGATGATTTTCTTTTGTCAATAACAGTGAACTGCGTAAAAGACGGAGTATTACCAGTGACGGACCTGATATATATTGTACCTAGACATGATATCGGTCCGACTTAAAACCAGTGAACAAAAATATAATGGTCTGATACCATTTTACGATATTTCAGATATGGACTGGATTAGATAACACTTTTACAAAGTGTTGAAGCGTTTCAAAACGGAACAGAAATTATTTTAGAAACTATATCTTCTGCTGGCTTTACAGACCTTCATTTTGGAAATCTGTATAGAAATGTTGTTTTATTTTATTTTATTTTTGAAAAATATATTACGTACTAGTAAATCAAACAATAATTTGTTTCTAAATGCTTAAAAGCATCAAGTTAAGTTAAACGGTCAGAAGCTACTTCATGAATGCAATTACTAATAATGATGGCGGGTAATGGTTTTATCGGTCACGCAAAATATTGCAAAGGGCTCTGTCTTACCTTATTTGCAGTATTTAATTCATATGTACACAGAGTATAGCTTACGGATAACTGATCAGAGGCTAATAAATTATATATTTCGAGAAATCATTGACGAGTAGTATGTATTAAACAGTCGTATATGCGGAGAAAGTTATATCTATAGGGAATCTATGGAAGGCCGGTGCGCAATCAAATGCCAAATGCCGAATAGTTAATGTTAAATGCCAATAACTTAATGCAAAATTACAGTTACTTATTGCTAAATGACAGTTATTTTATGCTTAATGCTTCATACCAAATGCTTTATGCCATATAATTAATGCTGAATTCCTAATGCTAAATGTCAATTGATAAATAATAAATGCTAATTGTCAAAATTTTGTACAATCTGTGTTGTTCAGAGACAATCGATCCTGCAGTGCTTTCAGTCCTTTGATATTAAGTAGATTACTAATGTTGCCGTAGAACATTGCAGTACATTATTAGCGAGTATAATTTCTAAGTCATCGATTCATATCACACTTTTCTTTAAACCTTTACATTTAGATTTACATCTGAAAAATTATTTCTTTAAACGGGAAATTAATTCAAATACGTAGATGGTCTTCTAAATGAGTTTTCCTATGGGTAAAGGATGTGCCACCTTCATTTAACATTGATTTTATTCAACGTCACAGTTTATACAAATCACATTTTTGCAATTTATATGCAGATTGATAATCATACTTACTTTGTCTAGAATTGTCACTATTCCAAATATTCTGTAAATTACTTGTTTAAGTTCCTTAAAAAATAGAATTGGTGATTCTCCAGTAAAGAAATTGACCATGCCTGTTTTTCTATCCTTTGTATTGTTTCTTTCAGAAGGCAGTCATACTTTAAGTTGAAATTAAAGTGAAACTCTCCTCGATTACGCGTCACTTAATATTACCTATTGAGAGGAGGAGTTTTGATAGCATTGACTGTATTGTTTAATAAAAGGATTTTGTAATGGATCCTCTTTTTTAAATAATACATAGCATTTGCATTGAGCAAACGTTTTATACCAGATATTTTGTTAAACAATCCGTGGAGATTGTTCATACATTGCATCGACATAAAATGAGTGTAAATGATTTCAAAAAGACCTCTGAAGCAAGAAGAAAAAATTCTAAAACTGTTCCGTTAGCCAGAATGATGCCTACTGTTATACGCTCGTAAAATGAGTTATATTATTTGATAACACGCGGCGGGTGACGTCCACAAAAGTTGTCTACTCTCTAACTTTAGCAGTTATTATCCGATGTTCATCAAAGTTTTATTACGGGCATAGTGCTTCTGCTAAGTTTCATAATCAGCTGTATCGGCTTTGGAATGCCTGCTGTCCTTGAATTACTCAAAATTGTGAAACTGACAGTATACTTTCTTTGAACACCATTATTCAACAATATAAAAGTTATTTAACGGTGGGCAGTTAACCTAACGAGTGTTCCTGGATTTTGTATCCGGAACAAATCTGTTCTCCGCTAGTAACTGCCAACTTCCCAACATAAATCAGAGGTGGAGGACAAATGATTTCAGACTCAAGGTCTTTTATCAAATCGTCACGGAGAACATATGTCTCGACCGAGGACTGAACTCACGACCCGCGATCAGTAGAACTGCGCTAAGCGGACGTGCTATTTAACTTTTGTGACAAGACTGGCCGTACCGGCGACAATAACTATCAGAACAAATCAACACCCTTTACAATATTTACAAATTTATTTACATAAAATGAGTATTAACAATGAATAAATGATATGTAGAAAAGCAACTGATTATAAGAAAGAAAGAAAAAAAAATCAACGTTCAGTATCTCTAGATACAAAGGTCTATCATTGACAGTTCCATTTTAATGTGACGTGGCACAGATCTTTCAGTTAATTGCGAACTTTAAGTAGCACAAAAAATATATAACATATCTTCAAATCAAGTCCTTTAAACCGTGAATACGTTGACTCCGTTTTGGCTCCCTATGATGGTAGGTGATTGCATCCCTGAGCTGACTTCAGAGGATAACAAAAATCAGCGTCTTTGCGGTTTACGGCACAACCATGGGACGAAAGCTCTGCGCTGGGAAAATCACATCCAGGCGAGTGAAGACAAGTGAACCTCGGGCATTGTACTTCCGGGTTATGACATCACCAGGTAAAATCGTCTGACGGAAGAAGCTAAAATATATAACATATGGTAAGCACCATAGCAAAACAAATAAGTCAGGGCATAAAACTGCTCCTTTGGGTACACCATACCTCCGTAGGCTCCCATAAATAATATGTGCTACTTATACAAAATATATGTGCTACTAAGTTCAGACGTCACGGGATTAAATTACGTCATTTATTACTTCCATTATTACAAAAATTAATTACTTAAAAGTTTAAAATTGAAGTATGAAAAGTTTATGATGAAACATTATAGCAATGGAAATGATAAACTGCAGCTATTATTTACAACTACAAATTAACAAAATTCAATGTAAATCAAACGTTATATCATAGTTGGCATCCATATAATATCTAATGCCATACAACAACACGGACATTGTATGTATATGCTATAGACTGGCACAATATTTCATATTACAGTAATATAAATTACATACATGGTACTAGACTTGCCATATAGATTTATACATTACAATACAATGCAGTATCGGCGTTCCATAACAACGAAATGTTTGACATAAGTTTTTGAAACAGAGTACTTTACAATTATCATGTTACAAATTTCCGTACAAATCTTACATCTTATAGAAACGAAACATTTTAGACTTCTCTTTCGAAATAATTTACAAAAGTCTGAAAAATTTAATAAATTATCCTGACATACCGAAACTAGCTAAAATCACATGCCGAAAAGTAAATGTTACAGAATTCTGTAGAATGCACAAAAATTTACCAAATAAAAATCTTAATGCAAAAATCATACAAAAATCTAACAAATAAATTTCTTACCTCGATCGAGCATAAATTTCTAGCAAGAAAAATTAGTCTAATGTCGGAATGTGGTGTGCGCTAGGCATATCTAGTCCAGTCTATTTGTAGGGTAATGTCCCGCCAAATACTAAATTTCATGGGACTCACGGCTAATGCGTGAGCTCTGACTATTTTTATTTTCACGGGATTCACGATATAGCCGGGAAATCTGACTACTTTGGCGCGGATTGATATTGACAATTTGAGGCCCGTTATAGTGGTTTTGGGGATAAAAACATAAATTACTGAAGTTTATAAAATATCAACTTCCTTATTACTGAACCGAATTTAATAAAATTTACATGGAAATTTAAGTTATGAAATACCGAAAAACATGAGAGGTATTTTATGCGTGAAATCTGACATTTACCTCAATAACTCAAAAATTTACAAAAAGATGATGCAATAGCTGCATTTACATTACAGATACAAAGAGGCCCGTATGTCAATTTGTGACAACTTTGGTATTTCATATTCATCGCTTACCATACTTAGTCTGAAAATCCATAGATACAAGATCTCGACAATCTCAGATAGTTCCTGTCGCTTTTAATTTATGGCACATGATATTCTTAAAAATGCCTGAATTGACAGTGTCCACTCTCTAGTTTGGTAGTTCTCAGACGTTCTTTTTAAACATGGACAGAATATGATATTTTAGCTAGGTCTGATAACTAACTGAATCGTCTGTGTGGCTCTGGAGTTATTGCTCTTAAATTACTCATAACTGCGAGAATTGGAAGTGTCCACTATCTAATTTTAGTAGTTTTTAACCAGTTTTCATCAAATGTGTTCAGGTCAGAATGTTTATGGGCGTAATATCTCGACCAAATTTGATAACCTGCTGGAGAGCCTCTGTCGTTCTTGGGTACGACCCTTAACTCACTTAAATTTGCAAAACGTAACAGTGTCCGCTTACAAATTTAAGCAGCTCTTATCCAATGTTCACAAAGTTTTTAGACATAATACTATGACAGTCTTACTCGCTGTTGAGTTATTGCCCTTGAATTCATCATAATTACGACATTTGACAGTGTCCCTCAATAACGGGTGTGAGAGTGATTTTCTTTGATCTCGATCCAATTAAGTACATGGCCATCTGCATAAGTATCTCCAGAATTATAACCCATGAATATGTCATAATTGAGACGATTGACAACTTGTCTCCTCGATGAAGGATTTTAAAATACTGTATCGGGCGTATATTGTGCCCGGCTGGCTATGCTATTCATTTTTTATACTTGACCCTGAGAGAAATATGCAGCGCAAAATCAATTTTATACAAACGAGTTGCCTTTCTCAAAAGCCATCCCGTTTATAGGAACGATCTTCAATTTAAATATTTTGTTTAAACAATATTTGTGCTTTAAAATAGATATTTCACAGAAAAAACGGTTTTAGGAACTAAAGGATTGCGCTTTTACGTTCGTCGGTGCGACCACATGCTGGTTTCCGCTCCATATTACTTGGTACAAATGTTCCCCATAATAACACAACATTTGTCATGCGCAACACCAAGACCACAAGCTGAATGAACAAAGTTGTACTTTGAGTTCAAAGGTCAAACTGGGTTAAAATTTGAAAGGCCCGAATATCACTTATTTAACATAGACTCATTTGAGAAAACTTCTTGTTTGAAACTGCGAAATCTAGAGCTCGGATATTTAATATATAGCATCGTCTGGTAGTTCTCTACCAAGTTAATTTCAAATCATGGTTATGGAGTCAATCCTTGAACCACACTGGGGTTTACTTCTTTTCCATAGACTTAAATAGGAATGTTTTTAATATCTCCTCTCACCAAAAACTGTAATGCCCTGAGCTCAGATATTTAGCATGTAGCATTGTGTAGTGGTCCTCTGCTAAGTTTTTTCGAATCATTTCCATGGATTCAAAATTATTGCCGCTCTAGGTTTCATTTGTTTTACATAGATTTATGTAGGAAAAACGTTAAAAATCTTCTCGTCTAAAACATCAAACCATTGAACGTAAGAATATAGCATGTACCTTTGTGTTGTGCTCCGTTACAAAGTATGTTCAAATCATGTCTCTGGGGTTAAAATTTATCCTACTCGGCTGTCAACAGTTTTATCTAGACTTATATAAAAAGTTTATAAATCATGTATCTGAATCTGCCAACCCGGAGATTAGACATTTGGTATGCAGCATTGTCTGGTGTTCTTCTATCCAGTCGTTTTATTCAAATTATGGAGTCAACATTGGCGCCAGCCTTGGGTTCACATTTTTTACATAGACTTATATAAGACTTTTATGTCCACCCGGGATTGGTATATAGTAATTGCAGCGTCCTTTCATCCGTCCGTCCCTTCGTTTGTTCCAGTTTCATGTGCGGTCTATAACTTTGTCATCCATCAAGGGATTTTAATATTACTTAACACAAATTTCCCATAGTAAAAAATGTGTCAACTAGAGCATCCAGATCCCTAACTTAAAGGCCAAGGTCATACTCAGAGGTCAAAAGGTTTCTTTTCTGTCCAGACTATAACTCTGTCAACCATCAAGGGTTTTAATTTGACTAATAATGAGACGATATGTCAACTACCAGATCCTAATTCAAAGATCAAGGTCAAACTTGGAGGCTAAAGTTCAATTGGGCTTTTTTCCTGTGCGGTCCATAACATCTATCAATGTAATTTAGTATTTTTTTCACAAATGTTTCCCATAATGAGAAAAAGGTGTCACGGACAGCAACCAGTCCGTCCACTACCTTAAAGATCAAGGTCACATTCGGAGGTCAAAGGTCAACAGGTTTTTTCCCGTTCGGACCCAGACTTTGTCATCCATCAAGGGATTTTAATATTTTTGGGCACAAATGTTTCCCACAATGAGACGCTGTGTTATACACAAACACCTCCCTAACTCAGAGGTAAAGGTACCACTTGGAGGTCAAAGTTCAGTAGGGTTTACCTGTCCGGTCCATAACATATAGGTTATAAAAGCTTGACCAATCATTTACCCAGATATTACATAATTTTTATCAGTTACCACTTCTACTCAAAGAAACATTATGGGGGATGTATGGGAGGGGGTGGGGAGGAGGATGGGCGGTAGGTGGTGGGTGTTCATGCACGTCTTCAAATTAGTTTTTTTTTAAATCTTCTTATCTAAAACCGTAATGTCCTGATTTGTTTGTTTGTTTTGGGTTTAGCACCGTTTTTCAACAGTATTTCAGTTATGTAACGGCGGGCAGTGTTTCTGGATTGTGTACCAGTATAAACCTGTTCTCCGCAAGTAACTCTCAACTTCCCTACATGAATCAGAGGTGGAAGACGAGTGATTTCAAACACAACGTTTTTATAAGTCGTCACGGAGAATATAACTCTCGCCCAGGAATCGAAACCAAGACCCCGTGATCAGCGCTCTCCCTCTTGAGCTAAGCGGGCGGGCTCATGAGCTTAGTTATTTTGCATGTAGCAGTGTGTAGCGGTTCCCTATCAAGTTTTTTTCAAATTATGCCCCTTGGTTCAAAATTGGCCATTCTCTTAGGTCCAATTACATACACTTATACAGGACAAACGTTAGAAATCTTCATGTCTAAAACCTTAAATCGCCCAACATCCGTTGGAACTAGTGACCAATCTGTATGCTTAATTACTTTAGATCCTACAACATTTCTGCCAGCATAAAAATAGCATGATTACATGCGTCTCGAATGTGTGTATGGAGGTATGGAGAACGTTTCTAGTATGAATGCAATGATGAAAAGGGATAGTAATTGCTTAAAAAATGTAAGTAGGACACATTTACGTTTTACCTGTAAAATACTGGTAGATCGAGTATACGCCTGACATTATTACTCTTTCTAAACAAGATCCCCGTTTAATGAGGTTATTATTTTAAACAAGAGTGCCAGAATGTCACAATATACGCCCGTCACAGCAAATTTCTTTACACTAGCACCTGTATTTGCAAATGGAATTTTAATTTTGTGGTAGTAATTATTGTAATTCTTTTGTTTTTCTAAATCCACATAAAAACTCCTTACCAGGTAGATGTACCTTAAAATACACCTAAATTTTGAAAGTAACATCTTTGTTGTACCACAGAAAAGTGGTCTTGGTTTTTCCCTACCTACCTACAGTCAATTATAAAAAAAGTTACAATATAAGTTTTTTATAGTAACAACTAAGGGAAGTTATCTTAAAAAAAAAAATCCCCCCAAAAAATTGTAAGTCCACACAAAAATCCTTACCAGGTAGAGATAGGTCAAAATACACCTCAGAACTGGATGTAACATGCATGTTGTACTACAGAAAAGTGGTCTTGATTTTTTCCTACGATTAGTAATGAAAAAGCTACAATACAAGCTATTTATAGTAACAACAAAGGGAAGTAATTCTAAAGAAGGGACCTGCGCATGACACTTCGTCTCATGATTTGTACAATTGTGCCAAGTTACATCAAAATCCTTCCATGCATGAAGAAGAAATGCTTCGGACAAAGTCATTCTTGTATCTGACCTTTGGCCTCTAAATGTGACCTTGACCTTAGACCTAGGGACCTGGTTCTTACGCATTACACTCCGTCTCATGATGGTGAACATTTGTGCCAAGGTATATCAGAATCCCTCCATGCATGAAGAATGAAGAAGAAATGCTCTGGATAAAGTTTTCATTCTTGTATCCTTTGTCCTCTAAGTGTGACCTTGAACTTAAACCTAGGGACCTGGTTCTTGCGCATGACACTCCGTCTCATAATGGTGAACAAATGTGCCAAGTTTCATCAAAATTCCTCCATGCATGAAGAAGATATGCTCCGGACAAAGTCTGTGGACGCCGGCCGCCCACCCGCCCGCCAGGGGCGTTCCCATAATACGTCCCGTTTTTCAAACGGGCGTATAAAAATCACAAAAAAAAAACACTTTTCGTCACAAAACAATTTAAAGTAGAAGCTCTATCATTTTAATTTATAACTGCTTTATGATGAGAAAAATGTAGCAGGATCGGTTAGGCATGTGTTGTCGGCAACCTGCGGCATTCCTACCTAGCCTTAACATGAACATTCTCTTGACTTGCATTTAGAATTTAACTGAACTTCAATAAATAGGGTAGATATTTACCACACTGGATATCAGACTATCCTGACGCCCGCTGGATAAAAAATCCCGCTGAAAAATAACCCCGCTGTAAATGGGTAGGCAGAGTTTATCATTTTTTTGTATCGATACGAAGCCAATCCTTGCAATTCAACATGGCAGTTTTGTTAAGGAATGGACATGGCTAAAATTTTCAACTTTTAGGCTTAAAGCGATTGTTATATTTTAAAAAAATTCAAAAAGTTACAGCTGTCAAACCAAATGATTAAAGTTTTTACAGATTTGCGTAAAACTTTGGAATTTTGTTAGATTTTTCAGACTGGAGAAATTGTTAGGAAATCTCTAAGAAAACAATGACCGTTTTGAGGCCAAAAGTTGTAAATGCAAGACACATCTATTCCTTAACATAACTGTCAAGTTGAATTGCTAGGACTTCGGCTTCGTATCATTAGAAACAAGCAAATTCGATGAATCGATATCCTCCGCCGAATGGGTTTGTTTTGAGGAATGGCAAAGAAATATATTCAGCAAAAGTCAAGGACGTTACTAAGAAGAAATATTTTCATTACATTTGAACTTAAAAGAACAGAAGTCCTTAAGACAGCACAATCAAGAAAGAAATCTGGAATGATGGTGGGGTGGGGGGGGGATAACATCTTCACATGTTGATAAATATTCATGGAAGGTTTAAAAAATTTAAGAAAGGAATAAAAAAAAATTTGGCGGTGACCGGGTGCATGTGGGAGTGGGGGGGGGGGGGGGGGGTGGTATGATTGGGGTGGTGGGTGTGACTGGGTGGAGTAGCGAGGTGCTAAACGAGATTTTTAAACAATTAATGGGCAATAGCTCTGAAGTTACTATAGAGATCCTGACGAAATTGAGTGTGCACTTCCATATTGTGGTGATCTAAATTAAATTCAAGTTTCATAGTTCTATGTCAAATATGCCATAAGTTATTCAGCAGAAATTGCCATTATTATAGTACCCTATATAGTTAACACTAGAAACTACTAAGGACCATAACTCTGGTGTCACTTGGGCAATTTGACTGAAACTTGACAAGCCGCATTTCCCTATAGTGGTGATCATGTATTTGAAGTTTCATTTAAATATTCCCAACTACTTTCTAGATATGGTTCCGGACGGACGGACGGACGACGCCAGAACTATATCCCTCCGCCTTCGGCGGGGGGTAATAAATGAAAAACTCTACCTACCCATTTACAGCGGGGTTATTTTTCCAACAGGGTTTTTTTTTGTCCAGCGGGCGTCAGGATCGACGGTTATCCAGTGTGTTAACGATACTTTAGTGATGTCATGTGTTGTGTAATGACATAATTTATATTTAGCGTTGCAAAGCTATTTTTGGGGCAGGGTGAATTAGAGACGGGAAAATGAAACTCACTGCACTTTTTAGTGCAAAACAGCAAATTACATCCTCCAGACTCTACATCCTCTGAAAAATAAGTGCAGCTACACCAAAGCGCATGAACGTGGCCTATTTACGGCTATTTTTAGAATGTTATGTGTACCACGTGATATACACAACAAACACGTTGGAAGCTTCTGAAAAAACAATTCTCAGGGCGAAGATTCGCTCAAGTGATATAAATTAGCATTCAGTATTTGAACTGAAACGTTGGCTTGAATGCCGGGGATTATCTACCAGAGTGGAAATAAACCGGAAATTAATAGTAGAAAAGGTTTGTAAAGTATAAAGTCGCTTTTTCTGTATCGATACATCATCTATAATTTGTTTTTATACTGCAAACCACGTACTTAGTTTGCACAATGTTTTCATCTAATGAAAATAGAATTTATGTGTAGCCAGCATGTGAAATAACTAATTAACTTGTATGTAATTGTAACCCGATTGACCATTTTGAAGTTAATAGCTGTATTCAGTTATTATCCCCCGACGAAAGTCCTTCCGTCCGTCCGGAGCCATATCTAGGAAATGGTTGGGAATATTTATATAAAACTTCATATACCTGTTCAACACTATGAGTTCTTGCGGCCCGTCAAGTTTCAGTCAGATTGCCCTAGTAACACCAGAGTTATGGCCCTTAGAAGTTTCTAGTGTTAACTATATAGGGTACTATAAATATGGCAATTTCTGCATCATAACTTTTGATATTTTGACCTAGAACTATGAAACTTAAATAGAATTTAGATCACCATAAAGTGGTTGTGTACACACAATTTCGTTCGGATTTATATGTAAATTAAGAATTATCGCCCTTTAATTGTATAAAAATCCACATATTTGTACATAACAAACTTACCATTTGGTAGAATTTCATTAAATTTCTTTCATTCTTTTCCATGAACATTTATTGTAAACATGTGAAGTTGTGTACCCACACCTGGTCACCCCCTTACCTTGATCACACCCCTCCCAACCCCCCCCCCCCCCCCCCCCCGAAAAAAAAATCATTCCTTATTTTAGATTTTTTTCAAACAAACTTCATATACATGTTCACCACTATGAGGTTATGGGGCCCATCAAGTTTCAGTCAGATTGCCCAAGTAACACCAGAGTTATGGGCCTTAGAAGTTTCTAGGGTACTATAGATCTATAGATATGGCAATTTCTGCATCATAACTTTTGATATATTTGACCTTGAACTATGAAACTTAAACAGAATTTATAGCACTATAATGTGGTTGTGCACACACAATTTCGTACGGATTTCTTTTGTAACTTCAGAGTTATTGCCCTTTAATTGTCTAAAATCCCACATATTTGTACACAACAAACTTACCATTTGGCAGAATTTCATTAAATTTCTTTCATTCTTTTCTATGAACATTTATTATAAACATGTGAAGTTGAGCACCCACACCTGGTCACTCACTTGCCTTGGTCACACCCCTCCACCTCCCAACCCCCCCCCCCCCCCCCCCAAAAAAAAATAAATTTTTTTTTTCATTCCTTATTTAGATTTTTTTCAAACCTTCCATGAATATTTATCAACATGCAAGTTGTACCATTCCCCCACCTCGCTCCTCCACCCAGTCATGCCCACCACTGATCATGCATCCTCTGCCCACCCCCCACCCCCCCTCCCACCACTTCACCCATTTTTTAAAAAAATTTCCATCAATATTTATAATTCCCTCACCCGTTCCCCCGCAGACCCTAAAAAAATAAATATATACATATATATATTTCCATTCCTTTTTTTTTTAAATGTTCAAACCTTCAACATGTTAAGTTGTGACTGCACAAACCTTGCCCTCAGCCATGTTCAAGATATCTTACTTGATTGTGTTCTCTTAAGGACATCTGTTATTTTAAGTTCAAATGTACATGTTAAACAGCAACACCTGGTGCCAAACCACTCAAAGACAATATTTCGTTCCAGTTAAACTTCAAGCTCACATTTCAATTAACTGCATTTAATTTTAAAAGCTAAGCTTATTACAGTAAGCATATCCCATTCAAAATAAATTCTTTAGTCAAGATCAAAGTATCATACATTTATTATGTACTCTTTAATTAAACATTTGTTTTCTGTTAAATTGATTTTGACTAATGAAATTATTTGCTTCTTATTAACATCCTTACCTTTTTGCCGGATATATTTTTTTGCCATTCCTTACCACAAACCCTTTCGGCGGGGGATACCAATTCATCGAATTTGCTTGTTATTATTGTTCTTTTTGTCAAGATAGTAAGTAGTTTGTTTTAATAAAATAAAGAAATAGGATTAAAATATGAGTATAAAGGCCTATTTTATTATTATCATTGGAGCAGCCATTTGTTTACGACAGCGATAATACTGGTTTCTGTCTGCATTGCTCAATAATTAAATATTACCTTAAGTAATTTTTACTTACCTTATACTGCAGTTTGTTTCCAGATGTTCGATTTATCATTGAGACACCAAATTTCATTAAGTAAAAGGTGCTTAGATCGCACTTCATAGTATATTTATACGTATGTCCACACTGCTTTTCTTTCAATTAAATGCGTTTTGTTGTTTTTTTTGCCCTAAGATTTCAATGTGTTCTCCATGTGCTGCAGTTATTGATTGTACATGTATGTTTGATTTCCTTGTCAATTGTATGTATATATGTTATGCTCATCATAAGTTGAGGAATAAAAGTTATTTATTAAGTTACTTATTACCGCTCTTGTTACCTGTACATATATTTTTTATTTGATGTCAAGCAAAATTGAATCATTTGACCGAACATTTTATTGATGAAAAAAGGAGCAGTACTTAAATTAAGACGTACATTCTTATATCCATAATAATAAGTTTCAAATAATGTTACTGATTTCCTATGAAAAGTGTAACTAAATTAAGTACTTGTCAATTTTATCATTTCAGATGTTTTGAGTGTATACCGGTAATTATATAGATGTTGGAAAGACAGACATTGTCATTTCTTCTGACAAGGGAAGGTGGTACGAGCAGAAAGTACGAGACATTTAACAGACTTAGTGAGAAAGGAGCCGATTATGAAATTTCCAAGTCATGATACTCCAAAGCGCTTTTGTTATTGATTGATATATGAAAATATTATGGAATCGGCAACAGTGACTGATTCTGTAAAGTGATCTGACAGACTCAGTGAAAATGATGAGAACTTAAACAAGGAGTTCCATAAAGCTTCTTAAATACAAAAAAATGTACTACTTGCATAAATTTATTGTACTATGTAAAATAACTGCATTTAACAGCATTTTGTTTGTTTTATAAGCCAAGATAAAAAGCTAATTAATTTGAAATATAAAACAAGTACTAATACAGATGCTTAGACTCGGGATAAAAAGATGTAATAAATTTGCTGGAAGCTGCCATATTGGAACGCAGCTTGAACTTGTTGCATTGTCATAAGACCGGGCATAATTTGCAGTGCGGCGCTGTCGCAAGTTTCGCAAAGATCTTTTAAAAGATGAATTTCATTTTCGAGCAGATTCTTGATTTTCTTCACAGAAGTGCTTGTTTATTTAGCAAAGTTGGTCTGGCGCTATATCTGTTTTCTGATGATCGCATCCATTTTCTTTATAGAATGATTCGTAACAGCACATTAATAGAGGATATTACATGAGTGTCTTTTCATATTGAATTGATTAAACGAGTTGAATAATATAATAAAATGCGAGGCTCTGCCGAACATTTTATCAGTTTTATTCAACGAGTTTAATAAATTCAGTGTGGAAAGTCACAAATGTAATATTCTTTTTATCACATGTTAGCTTTTCCTGTCGAAACATCAAAAATTCTACTTTCTTTTACTATATAAACAGGTCGATTTGACCAACGTCTCCTATATTGTAAACGACGTTGACGTCAAAGCTTTATTACACTATAGACTATAGTGTATTATCATTTTTATTTAATGGCTTTATTACACTCCCGCGACGTCAAACATGTGATAAATTAATATCTTTTAAAAAAATAAATGTGAAAAAGAAAACAAAATCATTATAGTAAAATTATCGCATTTTTTCACCTGAGAACGAATGTCTTTGGGTACGAACGAAGAGTATTCAACGGCATGTACTCTCTGTTGCATGAAATATAATACTGGCATTGCAGGAAAAGAGTGATGGAATTCAAGTTTTTGAACCCTGAAAATTTCTTGGGAAGTCCGTGAAGTTGAATATTGGGGGAAATAATTTGTATGAACCATTTGCCGCTGAATATCTATGCTGCTGTAACATGTTAAGGGAGTTAGATACACATTGTCACTGGTCATATCGCACATCGTTGTCCTGTTAATAAACTACTTTCATCTTATTTAATCATAATCTAGCTATTTAATCATGGGGCTATTGTTTGACTACACAGATCCTGAAAAATAACCAGGAAAGACGTTGATATTTACAAATCGGCAAAATTGAATTAAAGCAAATTACAGGCATGTTTGGAAGTTGGAAGAACATGCAGTATCTACATAACACTCCTGTTCGAAATTAGCCGAGTACAAATGTTTTGCCGTGTGTCTACTCCCATTGTCTGAATGCACTTTAAATTCACACATCTTTTACAATTATACTGTTATTTTCTTTATTAATTACAGATAAGTAAATATTTGATACCCTGCATTCTAGATATTATATGGATTTAATGCTTTAGTTTTGATTTAATGTTGAGCTTTTAAACATAGTGAAAAGTGACAATTGAGTTGTGCTTAAACATGCTGTACATGTATATTTTAATTTTTTATACAAGACTTAAATCCTGTTTATATTGGAGGTGAATTATTACCGTATCTTGGAGTTGAATTATCACCATCATATCTTGGAGTTGAACATTTACAAACAGCTTACAGAATTGAATTTTGAGTAAAGTGATGCTGATAAATATGAGAGTTAAATTGTCACAATTTCATGTTTACACATTGACAATTTATATTATGCTGACATATTTTGGAGTTGATTTCTTGTAATAAAAATCTTAGGAGCCAATTTGCTGATACAAATTTTATATTCACTAATAAATTTGTAAAGCTTACAGTTGAATTAATTTTGGATGAAGGAATGTCTGAAAGATTAGTTGTTTAAAAAATAATATATCTCATCCACTGATTTGTTGTTGAATAAAATCATTGTTTGGAGTTCAGATGCGAAGGAATTATATCACGAGGGCGCAGCCCGAGTGATATAATAATACGCATCTGAACGACAAACAATGATTTTATTCAAGAGCAAATCACTAAATGAGATATATTATTTTGATTCTAACACATTACCAAGGATTTTAAAGTACATTCTTGACGACGTCCGTCAAATATTTGCCTGTTTTTTATTGGTTTCTTTTTCAACGCGCCGCTATGCCGTTTGACGCTTGACATAATAATTGTGACGTCAGAACAGTGATTTGTTGTAAAATAACACACAGCTTTCAGCCTTCTTTGTTTAATAGGAAAATGAATCAAGTTGTGTTAGAATAAAATTTTATGTTAAACACAGTCATAGTATCATATTCTAAGCTGAACCTACACTGATTTACCTTAGAATTGAATTACAAGGAAAAAAGTCCTTTTACTTGAATTTCTTATCTCTTTTTTGTCATCACTTGATCGGCTTCGGCGTTGCCAGGTTAAGTTTTATGTTCGGGTCAGCTTTTTTCCTAAACTATCAAAGCTATTGCGTTAAAGCTTGCAACACTTGTTCACCATCAATAGCTGACTCTGTACAGCAAGAACCATAACTCCATCCTGCTTTTTGCAAGAATTATGGCCCCTTTTGGACTTAGAAAATATCAGATTTCTTGGTTAGGTTTTGCGTTTAGGTCAACTTGTCTCCTTAACGGTCAAAGCTATTGCTTTAAAACTTTGAGCAGTTATTCGCCATTAAAAGCTGACTCTGCACAGCAAGTACCGTAACACTACATGACTTTTTTGCAAGAACTATGGCCCCTTTTGGACTTAGAAAATCATGGGTAGGACAATATTTCTATCATACAGAGACAAAAAAATCAGGTGAGTGTCTGCCCCTCAAGGCGGTGCTCTTGTTTACAAATTATACTTAGTTGAGACTTCTGTTTTTTACAGGTATTTAGTTCAGACTTGTACTGAAATAATTTGGAGTAAAGACGGTACTTTTGTCAACATTCTTGTTCACAAACGTTATTTTAGAGTTACAAATTATATTTAGTTGAGACTTCTGTTTTTTACAGATATTTAGTTCAGACTTGTACTGAAATAATTTGGAGTAAAAACGGTAGTTTTGTCAACATTCTTGTTCACAAACATTATTTTAGAGTTAAGTGCTACTGTCACATCCAGGAATTGAATTTTCACAGAAAGCTTAAAGCTGAGTAGACTATGATATATATTTTTTAATTTTTAGACGCCCGTTTGAAAAATGGGACGTATTATGGGAACGCCCCTGGCGGGCGGGCGGGCGACGTCCACGGACTTTGTCTGGAGCATATCTTCTTCATGCATGGAGGGATTTGATGAAACTTGGCACAATTGTTCACCACCACGAGACGGAGTGTCATGTACAAGAACCAGGTCCCTGTGTCTAAGGTCAAGGTCACATTTAGAGGTCAAAGGATACAAGAATGAAAAATTTGTCCGGATCATTTCTACTTCATGCATAGAGGGATTTTGATATAACTTGGCATAGATGTTCACCACCACGAGACGGAGTGTCATGCGCAAGAACCAGGTCCCTATGTCTAAAATCAAGGTCACACTTAGAGGCCAAAGGTCATATACAAGAACGACTTTGTCCGGAGCATTTCTTCTTCATGCATGAAGGGATTTTGATGTAACTTGGCACAATTGTACACCATCATAAAACGGAGTGTCATGCGCGGGTCCCTTTAGAATTACTTCCCTTTGTTGTTACTATAAATAGCTTATATTGTAACTTTTTCATTACTAGTCATAGGGAAAAATCGAGACTACTTTTCTGTAGTACAGCATGCATGTTACATCCAATTTTGGTGTGTATTTTGACCTATCTCTACATGGTAAGAATTTTTGTGTGGACTTATAATTTGTTTTTTGATATTTTTTAAGATTAACTTCCCTTAGTTGCTACTATAAATAACTTACATTGTAACTTTTTTATAATTGACCGTAGGGAAAAACCAAGACCACTTTACTGTGGTACAACATAGATGTTACTTTCAAATTTTAGATGTATTTTAAGGTATCTCTACCTGGCAAGGAGTTTTTTGTGGACTTAGAAAAACAAAAGAATTACAATAATTACAAAAAAAAATCATTGTAAACAACCACAAAATTAAAATTCCATTTGCAGATACAGGTGCTAGTGTAAAGAAATTTGCTGTGACGGGCGTATATTGTGACATTCTGGCATTCTTGTTAGAAATGTGAATGCAGCCAGTCTATATCATATGTCCATCAGTTCTCTGAGAAAATCTCAAAAATAGACTTGCATTTGTCAGTGAGGGTAGAAAAATATATGTTCCTTTATATCCATAAATATGATTTAAATACTAAAGTATTTATGTAATGTGGTATATCATTACTAGTATTGACAATAGATCATGTTTTTTGTATGTGCTCTTTAATTATGTTATGCTAATGGTATGCTAATGCTGTTTGCTCAGTATATTCCCTAGAAAATACTGTTCTATGCATCAGTTTAGTTCCAATAAACAATTTGTATTTGTACAAAATAGAGAAAAATTACAAAAGTTGAAATTTTGTGACAAATTATTTATTATCAGTCTAGTGTCTAGCCTAACAGTTGAGTTACGCTGACATACTTGGGGCTTGGATTGCAATGATTATTTTTATTTTAAACATAGATATAATATCTTTTAAGTTGTGTTGACATGTTTTGGAAGAAAATTGTATGGAAAAACTTACAAACCTAACCCAAACCTGATATATTGGATTTGATTTTTGAAGCAAGGAAAAACATTGATAAAAATATTCTTTTTCAAAGTTGAAGTGGTTACTGTTAAATTTTGGAGTTGAATTTCCACAAGAAGCTTACAGTTGTGTTATGCTTGAATATTGTTATGCCTACATACCTGGGACTTGAATTTAAGTGCATGTATTTCATTAGGGTCTAGACCTACTTTATATTTAAGGTACTTCCGCCATCTTGAATTTGGAGTGACCTTCATTTGAGGTGTGAACATATAGTGAACAAAAGCTTTCAAATGCAGCTGTTCCAGAGTACAAAAACAGCTCAGTTTGCAAGACCTGAACTAAAAGTAGCTGTATAAAAAGTAAAACTAAAATTTGGAAATAAACTAAGAAGATATTTTACCTGTATTTTTCCAAATGTTTGGTTAGATTTATAAATCCTTTCAAAATACTTTATTAAAAATTCACGAATGGCAAAAGTTAGTTCAAAGTTTCAATTAGTGCATAGGAGAATTGTCTTACTGAATAGAACTAAACTTAGTACAAAATCTGTTCAAATCTGACCACCTCATGTATTAAAACGAAAATAAATCTGTACATATTGCTATTTTCAGCATACATAAAAGTAGTGCAATGTGCGGACAATGGTTTTTCTACGTATGGTGTACCAAACTGACTAAAATTGTAAGACAAGTCTCAGACTTAATGTGAACAAGATTTGGCAACGATCCAAAATTCTTTTCAAGGATTGTGCAAGTATAAGAAAGGTTTAATTTATTATAGTGAAGTTTATGTACTTACGCGCTGCTTATCTCACGGAAAATTTGGTGGAAATGGAATTTTCGGCACTTCCTGTGGTAACTACCGAAATTACTTAACGTAACTTTCTCACACATACGTGATTGTATATTTTTAAATTATAAAAACAATCGAAATACTTGTTTATCACGATATATGCAAATATTTTAAGACAATCTTGAAACATTGGGCCACAGTATTTCCGCTTACTGGTCCAGGACAAGTTCGATGTGTATAGTGATTCCTTATTAGATGCTTCATGCGTCATAAACTAACCAATTTTGATCTATCGACTTTTTATACAATTTGAGAATTTATGCAGCATGTTTTTAAAAACACAGTGAGAATAAACCGCAGAAAAAATGTACAGCCAAATATGTTAGGAGGTAATACAATTTGTATACAATTGTAGATAACTACGAATCATTTTACAAAATGCAATCAGTTGAACTTCTGACGCGAAAACCTGATGATTGAAATAAGCAATATCTCAAAAGTAACTTTTCTGTATCTTGGTTCTTCGTTAAACAATGATATTTTTTCACACTTTCATAGATTTAAACTGATAATAAATGTGTATTGAAATTCCGGCATAGAAATGGACACTGACTTTACATTAGTGATTACTGCGGTGTTGATAGTGGAAGCAGCGGTCCAGTACTAAGACTGTCTACGAAACCAAGGATAACGAGTTCTTTATCTGAAAATTACGAACATTGGGATCTGTGTTCAGTATACACCTGAAAATAATAGACTTGCTATTTGCCGACTGCACACTTGTTTTCTATCGTCGTAAATATAAAGTAGACTAGTAAATATTCGTACACATGCATAATCTCATAAACACTTCTTTAATGTATGTTCTCTGAAATTAACAAATAACTGGCTCAACTGAGACACCATACTTTAAATTAAATTCTGTTTATTCACCACGAGGGTTCAAAATGCACGGGAGTCTCGTGATAGTACATGCCTTCAATTTCACATGGTTGAAGTGTAAACAAATAGTTAAATTTGCTTCGTTTTATTTCTCACGGAAAAGATCGGACGGTTTTTTATATTGGAATAATTATAGAACATATATGCATTTAAAGTTGAAAGTCGATTGTTTTCTACAGGACGTAAAACTGAAACAAGTAAGCACTTTTACTTTTTCAGCAATGTTCCTCAGGTGAACTTTGATATTGTTTACGAAGAGAAATCAGTTTTGTGTCATCTTGAAATGCGGTGTTCGGCTGAAACGTATAGATCCCGGAAAAGTTCTAAAATGGTTTATTTTGGGGATTTTTGTTTCATTTATAAATTCAACACAATGTGCAATATTTCTAGCTTTTGAAAATGATTGAAATTGAACTCTATTTTAGAAAAAGTTCCAATCTTTCATTAATATTTTGCCAGCGGATGCTTACACATTTTAAGTGAAGTAGCTTTCTTGTCCAAGAGAGGCGTGTAAAGCGAAAAACTATCATTACACATTGGGTTTATTCTTTAAATGTGAAGGATCGGTAACAGATTAAGGAGATCGGACAGTAAAAAGCTATACTAAATGGATATATCTAACCATGAATAAGGAGACATACATATTTCAGTAAGGAAATCTGAGGTAAAAGAACAATCATATATTTTATTTCTTGAAATAAACATGGCGGCGAAATGTTTTAGAAAAACTGTGCACGTGTTTTGCGCATTCGAATGTTTAACGACATTTTCTTGAAAAAGTAACGCTTGTATGCACTATTTTAGTATTTCTTTGATTTGAAAATAAATATTTTATAGCAATTTAGGTTGCATACGATACCAAAATTTTGCACCAAAAATGTTCACTCATTTTCTTCCAAAGCACTGTGGAGATAGGGTTCAGCCTAGCTCTCATGCTCGCAAGTTTACCTACAGATATATCTTTTCAACTTTTATCATATATATTTTGTGTCTTTGCATTTCGAAAGCTGTTTCGAGGATTCTGATTTTTCACATAATTTTCTAATTTCAATTTGCGGAAGTACCTTAAAATACGTATAAACTGTTGCAATGGTGTTTTCATTATTTAGTACAGCCAACTTTTACGAAACTGCTGAATGTCTTCCAACAGTGGCAATGGGTGGACAATGTGTCCCAAGTTGCCTTATATTTCTGATTACTGTGAATGACAAAAAACCTGTTCTGATACTCAAACTGAAGATATAAATGACATCCTGTTTGCTGGCAGCCACCTTTATTGTGCAATGTCCTAAATAAATCCAACTTTAGAATTGACAGATCCGGTCAGTTTGCCAGAACATATTTCACACAAAGGTACAGAGTGTTTATTAGGCACAAAGAATTATTCTCTGGGTTTTTAAATAAAAATCTGCTTGCAGATGGGCAGACACATCATATCAGCTCGACTGAACGAAGTATGGAGAGCTTTTCTACTCGACCTGGCGTCGGCTTCCTTCCGTATCGGCACCTTGGTTAATTTTTAATGCACTTTCTCTTTATTTCTGTAATTACTAGATGGATTTGTTTCAAACTTAAAATAGTTACTCCTCATCATCACCAACATCATATGGCACAAGGGCCATAACTTTCAGACCAATATTACATGAATTATCCCCCTTTTACTAAGAATTTCAGGTTAAAGTTTTGATGCATTTTCGCTCTATCTCAATTGTTACTATATGGATTTAGTTCAAACTTAAAACAGTTGTACCACATCATCTCCCACATCATATGACAAATGTCTATAACTCTAGCAGCAATTTTTCATGAATTATGCCTTATTTTAGTTAGAATGTAAGGATAATTTTGTTGCATTTACACTATAACTCTGTTATTAAAGAGAGGATTTGATTCAAACTTAATGGTGCTAAAGTTATGTTCCTTGTGTCATATGATTGGAGTGATAATGCTGAATAACTGTTCATGAATTATCTTCCCTTTTTACTTAGAATTTCAGGTTAAAGTTTTGGTGCAATTTTCACTCTCAGTTATAACGAAATGGATTTGATTCAGACTTAAAGTAGTTGTTCCGCATCATCACTCAAATCATATGACACAAAGTACATCAGTCTTGCACCAATATTTCATGAATTATGCCCCTTTTTTACTTACAATTATACGTATCTAATGTTTTGAAACACTTTATCTCTCTTAATACTTAATTCATTTGACACATTCTCAAGCTATTGTCTAATATCTTCATCCACATTGGAGTCATTAAACACTCCAGTGACAGCTCCAGCTTCCTCAGATGTGCCCAGTTTCACTATGCAGCATCGAAATAGTCGAGCGCGCTGTCTCCTGTTACAGCTCTTGTTAAAAGCATGTGCTGTTTAAACGATTTCATTATAATAACAGTTAATAGTGTTTCAGTAGGTGTTAGGTGATAGTGTCGAATTCTACATATCTGATAGCCATTCTCGTGATATTCGAGGCATGAGCTGTCCTGGTGGAAAGTGTGTTCTAGATGTTGTTCCTACTCTATTCAAATTGTGCACATTCTTTTGAAGCTTGACATTGTCTTTAGGGCTATATTCTGATGATATACAGTTTGACTTGCATTCATTTATATTTACAAAAAGGTTAAGATGTACTGAATTTTAAGTACAAATTCTTCGTGATAGAGAGGGATTCCTGGTTAACGAAATAAGAAAGCGTAAGAAAACCCTAGCAGAACCGTCAATAAGTCAGTTGAAAAAGCGAAAAATTCATGACTTGACAAAAGGGAAGTCCTTGAGAAATTTTGTTGATGCTCTGTTTTAAGTTAGCTTTCTTAACGGTCACTGCAAGTGCATTCTGCTATGTTATAAATACAGCTGAAATGCCCCGCCCCATCAGTAATATCAGTGCTTTGATTGTGATATGGCGACAGGCGAGTTTTTTTCTCGCAAAGCCGTAGAAGTGCTGCTGTTGTGTCGTAAGGTCGTTTTCAAATTATGGATTTTGAAGAAAATACTGTTGCTAAGATATTGTTTCATATGAATAATTGAATTATCTACCTAAAAATCTTCAAAACACTGTCTCAGATTGACAGGACCATTTTTTGTATGATGGATTTCTGTGGAATTTCAGACTTAGAAAAAAAAAGGATGTATTGAAATAGACATTAGTTTATAGGATTTTAGGATTATAGGTATTATTTTTACAAGAACTTTTGATAACGCATAATGACAGAATTCTCTCCTTCAAAGTGAGTTCTTTTTCTAATTGTTATTTTCACATATTCTCCTGGTTTTTTTGTATTCAAAAGCCTCTTTTCGAAAAGAAAAGTAAGTTTTATAATGAAAAATATCCCCGATGACTGCTTGTGACAAAACATAACATGAAATTTCCCAGAAATCTCCAAAATAAAGAGTGGCGACCAGAAATGAATAACAGCGTGTTGCCGTAGAGAAAATAAAATTCAGCCATAAGAGAAAACCAGACGACTGATGCATAATTCTTGAAATTCTCGAGGGTGATTTTTAAAAATCATGTTTACTGCAGTAATGTCCTTTGACCCCGTTTCAAGTTGATGTCCAAAATGAAAACGGGCAGACTTTTTCCATTAAGAACATCTTTCTCATTTTACGCTTTGCCCGCGTTTCTCTTCAAACAACACTCTCTACTGTCGTTTACAGTTTCAATGAAAAACTTATTAGCCAATCAATAAGCGCGGTGTTTTAATTTTTGCGTTGATTTCTGATATAAGATAACTGTTTAAATTCAGGACAAAATAAAGTTCAACATACTTTCCAGCGGACGCAGTGGTTTTGTAATTAAACTGTCTGACTACGAACCCAGGAGTCGCGAGTGCGAGCCCCCGTTCCTCCAATTAAAATTAATAACATTGGAATAAGAATCCCGTGTATGGGTGCTTTATAACTGGCACACTTAGAAACCAAGGAGGCTTTTGGAATAGGGACGTCTTTTGTATCTTGCTGTATCCTCCAGTTAAAAATACGAAAAAAGCATCGTTTCAACACGTTTCTAAACCCACAAATATTTCTTGAAAAGGACTGCATAGAGGGGCCACACTTTCGGACAGTTCAGTGCCTTTAAAAACGCACCATTTTCACTATTACGTATCTTCGTTTTGACAGCATTTGTAATAATGTCCCAGTGCTGAAATTTCACATAACTAGGTTAAACGTAGTTTCAGCAATTGTTTATTTTTACAAGTGACATTCATTTTTAAAAGAGGACAACTTTTTGAGAATAGTTTTGTGTTTTGATGATATACTCCTGAACCTTAAACGAGACTGGATCTTAATAATAACAAGCGGAATGGCGTTATTGTACACTGAACCGCTTTAAAAACGCAACACTTCTATAGCTCTAAGTAACTACTGTTTTTGGCTTAGGTTTTAATTCAACCTTTCGAAAAACGTTGCATTATATGGAGTTAACACTTGATAGAAATATCATCACGAAGAAATGCTTATTCGCAGAACTGTATGCTTCATAAGACAGACAATCCAAAAATGAATGTCACAAAATGAAATAAAATTTGAAATAAAATTTGTGCTTATTAACTTTAAGTTTCAGGTATAAACAATAGAGTTATCCTTAAGCCTGTTTCTTTATCAGTTTCGAAAATGAACCTTATGTTTCAAATACTTTCATATTACATCGAATTTATCGCAGACCGGAAATCGTTATACAAACCTTAAATCATTTACTCTGTTTTCACGCGTTTATCTTCAACATTAGAAAAGTATAAGCAACAGATATATGTTTATATTGGTATCAAAAGTATTGCTTCAAATATTCACAATAAGTTTTAACTAAACGCCAAAAAGTGTTGAGTTTTAAAAGCGGCTCAGTATAGAATAATACATATAGCATCGTTTCAACCTAATACAATTTTATGAAGAATTATTTTCAGTAAAGGCCTTTATTTTAAAACAGGACCAAGTATGCCTTGACGCCGAAAAGACTGATGATTCCTAGAACATTAGTCCCGGATTCGTTCTGTAATTTCAAGCAGGACGATAATTCTAAGGACAAGGATATTGTGTGGTGCATGTCTTGGCAAAAAAGAAGAAGGTTTTTTAAATAGGTATTAGGCGATAATTACCACTTTGTGATATATTTTGGAGACACATTTTCTAATGTTGAATTTTATGAATAGTGCAAGTTAATAAGACAGAACGTGTTTAGAAAAATACTTGAAATGGTTCGCAAGTCTAAAAATATTCTTACTTTTGTTTTGATTATAGTATCAATCGAAACTCTGACAATGTTTTTAAAATCTTTGATCAATTTTCTTAGTAGGCTGATCTTGTCATAAGTATATATATTAAATTCGGAAAAACGGTTATGATAGGATAGTAATGTTCTCAGGAATGAATTACATTCCTTCCATTAACTTTAAATATGCTCATCAGCAATATCAAATTTGTTTTATCATGCTCAGTAGAAATATAGTCATGTTTTCTTCATGGCATGTTTTGCTCATTTTAAAAATGAAATCTTTTATGGTGCATTTACTTTCTCGACGGAACAGTTAGACAGAAAAATAAATAAAATTCCAAGTACACGACAGCTTTATTATACATCTAATTTTATGCGAAACTTTTCTTTGCAAAGGAATCATCTGACGTGTAAAACTTTCATTTGGTGTCTAAGAAAATAAGAAATACAGCTGGGTAACTGGCGCTTTATGCATTTGACATTGTTCAAAAACTTACTGTAGGGTTCACTGGTAGAAGGCTCGAAGTGAAAATAGTCAAAATACCACCTTTCCCATTCTACTTAATTAGGTGGGTTTATTTCGGCAAAGAAAAATTTCTAACATGATCATAATAGCAATATAAGATTAAACAATAAAAGTTATTACATAAAATAATATGTCATCACCTTGAATAAGGGACAAAATAGTTATATGCGTAAAGAGACCTACATTAATTGGTGACCGAAATAAGGTACCCCGAAATAACCTATCAGCATACATATAATATGAAAATAAGTAGGCTTACCAAAGACATTAGACAGAATATTAAATAAAGGACTTGCATTTTCTGTTGTTGTGC
Organism: Mercenaria mercenaria; assembly: GCF_021730395.1. Lineage (NCBI taxonomy): Eukaryota > Metazoa > Mollusca > Bivalvia > Venerida > Veneridae > Mercenaria > Mercenaria mercenaria. Next base: position 91,381,754 of record NC_069364.1, on the reverse strand, counting down.
TTCTTCTATCTTAAATTCAAACAAGTCTTTGAAACTTACTAAGTACATATTTCAAATGCTGGTTATGCATTGAGAATTTATATACTATGCTGAAGTTTATTAAATGTTTTGTAAAATGCCAGATTTCGTTTAATTATGGAGGAACCCGTTGAATTACCTGTGCACCATAAATCGTTGATAGTTCTGCCGGTGCGTTGTTCGATGATATAAATTTATTGTTTTTGCATAGCGTGTGCTCCTTAAATAGTTTAAATAATGAGATGTTAAGACATCACTAACATTCATCTATGCGGCATTGAAATATCACAGAACAGAACAGAACATACATTTTATTTTGACCTGAACATAGTACATCATCATAAGACAAGACAAGACAAGACAAGACAATTTTATTGCAAATCATTTAGGCTTAAAAGCCCATCATGACATAAATATTACATAATACAAGACATACAGCAAACAGTGGTGCACATCACGATATAAAAGTTACTATAAAGAGTTATATAACATGAAGTCGAGCGACAGAAAAGACAAAGTCACAACCATAAAACACACAAACAAACAAAACATAGATCTATTCAAATCACTAAACAGAAGCATAATTAATGCTTAGATAAGTAGCTTCAAAACAGAAGCAATCAACCAAATAGACACTATATATATGGACGGTTTAACAATACATTTAAATACAACATATATAGAACAATCAGTTCAATCACAGCCTTGTCGAAACGAAATACAAGACCTGAAAAAACACGCACATTTAACTACAACCATAACATAAAACATAATAACATAGAGTATTACAAAGTAGACTGTCTAAGTTTAAATGCATTAAATATAAATATTCCTAAATTTTGTATTATTTTCTTATTTTCGGAGTTCAAAAATTCTATAAATTTAAACATATTTGGTCTAATCCAGTATTTTCTTGGTATATATTGTTTTCTTAAATCATTATACAAATCACATTCTATTATAAAATGGTATTCATCTTCTAATTTTTGACAAATGATACATTTCCTTTCATCTAATGGTGTACTAACTGGTCTTACCCATCTTCCAGCTTCTACTTGTAATTTATGAGAAGATACCCTTAAACGTGTAACAGATATACAAAATTTATTTACATTAAAATATTCAAGATACGACTGAAATCTAAAAATTGAAATTCTTTTATACAATAAAGCTCTAGAAGAATTATTTATTCTTGAATTCCAATTTTGTATCAATTGATCATTTAATCTTTGTTTAACCATATATAAAAACATATCAACATTACCTACGCCTTGATATATCCAAGCATCTACAAAACCCAGCGAACAAAGAAAATCTTTAAGTAAAGAGCACCAGTTACGTCTACCATGATTTTCAAAGTCGTTTTTTAACAATGTGTATGTAATAAAATCATAAAAGTTTCAACTCTTTTATTCAATCTTCTAGTAAAAAGTTTAGATACTGTAAATCCGGTATTATTCGCGGTGTTTTAATTTTCGCTATTTTTCGCGAATCGGTTGCATCGCGAATTCATTAATCCGCGTAAATTTCCTTTCATAACATACAGACATATCCAGAATACGGTCAGGTTCAGCAATTAATACTAGCCGCCTGTACACGTTGTTTATTGAATGAACTTTATTTCAATATGTTATGAATAAGTACAAAAATGTATACTGAAAAATCCTGGAAACTACATTTCATGTCAAAAATATACTGCTTAAAAGACAGAATTAACACTAAGGTCTAGAATTTGGATTTACAAGCAGCTGACAGGGACATATATAACATGATAACTTTGGGTCTTTTTTGAACGTGTTACGGAGAGCATCTCCCTTATGCACTTTGTATGTGTCAAACAAGCAGAGCGCGTGTTGCCTGAGAAGATGATCCATATCATCCTTTATCTTCTCCACAAACCTGATATTTTTACACATTTTGTTTAGATAACAATAGGGATTAGATGACAATTTATCACACCATTGTTATATTTTTTTATGAAATGACAGTAATAAACTTTGAACATTTTATCAGCTATTATATGTAAAAAGAATAATTGCTCGTATATTGAATAAAGGATAAAAGGCACTTTTCTATCAATTTCAGTCGAACAAAAGCAATTTGTATGAATAATTTAAAAGTAACCGATTTCTATCACGAAATAACCGTTACGGACCATGCATATAACGAGTCTTTGGTGTGCATAAATTCGGTACGGTACGGAAGAAAGGGCATTAATGTAATCAAGATTTCCGGAATTGGAATTTCGCTAATTAAGACAAGAACTTTCGCGAATTTAAATTTCTGACCCTCCCGTCGCGAATTCATAAATCCACGAAATAATTCAGGGTACGGGAATTCGCGAAATAAATATTCACGCGAATATAAAGCGATTTACAGTAAACAGCTTACTAAGGTTATCCCCCTATAATTACCTGCAAGTTTGGGATCACCTATTTTAAATACCGGCAGAGATATGCTCTGCGAAACAATTTTCTAAAAGTCGGTACATTATTTTCCAAGCAGCCACTTATTACTCATTTATGGATTACGTTATATTACAAGGTGACAAGTATGTAGCTGAAAATGTACATTTTATTGCTAAGAAAACAAATTTAAAGTAAATATTTTTGTTATTACTGTTGTGACAGTCATTAATATTCATTGACCACATTTACTACAACACAATCAGTTTGTTAAGAACACTTCTGTAAACTGACTACGTTATTGAGTCAAGGTATCATCGTTATTTCTCTTTGGAACTAACTTCGAAGATGCATGTGCATTTCCGAATGTCTTTCTCCTTTTTAATGTCGGTCTTACTCTCTTTAATAACGCACGTTCTTTGATAGGCGTAGCATAGCTCCTCTTTTTGACTTTCTTTCCGTTGGGAACTACTTTGATGTTGTTTCTTTTTATCTTAAGGATTTCATTCTCTAACTCCTTCATCTGATAGGTTTTCTGTTGAAGTTCCAGCTGCAGCTGATGTATTATGTTCCCACTGTGTAGTGTTTCGTCTATAAAAAGAAAACAAAATGTATCGTCTCAGAACGATAACGCATGCTGATTAACATAAAGACACTGGAATAAAGGGGACTAACGATATTTTCATGATATTTTCATTTCTGTGTTTGGTTTGGCAAATACCCTTTTCTAATTAGTTGAAACATTTATGTATATTTCAGTCATGTATGTCAATGTGACCACTATATGAGAAGTGTATTTTGTGTACTTTCTTTTAATTGAAACAGCGAAGTGATAACTATCATATCACTCAACAGAATATAATAAGATGTGGGTAATAAAGATTCAGTAAGACAAAAATATGTTTGTTTTATATACCGTCAGTTTCTACATTGAACGTAGAGCCAGGCGGCAATATTATTTTGTCAATTCCTAAACGACCCAATGGTCCCAAGATATTTCTTGATCTTGGGTTTTCAAGAATTTGTCGAAGGACTTCAATGAAAAATTCTGGAAGCATCAATGTTAGATACACGCTGTTTCCTTCTTCTATGCCTGCCACCATTATATCTTCCATCGGGATGAAAAGTGCCTCTGAAATTGTATTGCGTATTGAATACAGGTGGTCTTCTGTCACACATCTTCCGCTTTTGACATGAATGCGAACGTAGTCATGGCCTTCCACTAAAATAATGAAAATCTACTTTTGAGTTTACATAATAACATGCAAATACTACGTCAATGAGTTCAATATAACCTTATTGCAAAATTACTTAGATAGATATGACTAATATTTATTTTTCTGTATCCCCTTTTGGGAACGCAGACTTTTATACCGAGGTTTTGTTGTCAACAAGGACAGATTGGCCAATGCTTATTACAATGGTTAAAGCAAAACATACGGAGTGTTGTAGTTTTGTAGAAATGTAAAATCCTGTGTCTACTTTTCGCCGCATACTCGACAGTCTTGGCAAAGAGGTCTTGATGGTCAAGCACACGTAAAATGATTTGGAGGTAAACCAAATTGTCTGCAGAAATATATCGTTTAATCATTAGTATATCAAATGCTTCTTCCCATGATCTGACGGCTTCATCTATGATTCCTGAAGTAGGAATATATAAATTTAAAAATATGAACAAAAAGACATTTCAATTTAAGAGTGATTAGATTCTGTTAGTATATACACACTTTAATTGCGCAGTATTAAAGTATACATATTCAAAATGCATAACAATGTAACTCTTTAAAGATGTAAACAAAGCAAGGTTGGTTCATATTACTCCTTACTCTGTGAATTACTGTCATACACGTCTTTAAACATAAAATGATTGTTAGAAGAATATGTGCATTAACAGAAATGACTTGTATGCGTGAGTTTTTGTGTTGAATGATTTCTTTGGTTTGTGCATTGATTGTTCTATGTGGCCTTAATGTGTTCCTGTTTGAACAATGTGACACGCAGATTAATACTGCTTTGGAAATGATTTATAGTTCCGTTGTTTCCCAAATTAAAATCAGATGGATTTTCTTCAGCTGGGTTACTGTGCGTTTTATTCAACCTGGTGGGGCGGAGCTAACCTCTGACTTATGCAAATAATGGTAATCTCAAAAAAGACCAAAATAAGTAGAGCAATACAATTGTTTAATTCCGTAATATTTCGGTAACCAACGACTAAACTTCAACGCTACATTGGTTACAATGTAAGGTAGATGGCCACTGAATAAGAAATCAGTGTAGCATGATGCCGAATATACTACATATCCTGCACAATAATGCAGTGGACCGTCGCGAAACCCCGCCCGCCAGGTCGATTCAAACGCACAATAGCAAGAATCACTTACTGAGAAAACAAAATTAAACGTTTATAAATATTTATTTATTAATTATTACAATATCTTTATAACATGCCCATGATTATGGCCCTTGACGACAGGTTCAAGTAGCCTATTTATTTCCCAAATCGTTTACCTTTAAAACGCAATTTTATTTTATCAATATCATTTGCATCCAAGTTCTGAAGTATGTGTGCAATGAGATTGTTGAAAGCCCAATCACTTGGTGGCTCCATGAATTGACTGCTGGCTTGACCGTTGCCATCGTTTGTTTCCGTCATGTCATGACTGTCATCACTAGGTATGAATTCAGCCATGCTTCTGTCGTGCTAAATGATAAACATTTATGAATTCTGTCATACTGAAGTTTAACAAAATGCTGATTTTGTTTGTAACAATATATGGTATCGATTATAAACAAGGGGCATGACTCCAAGCTGTTGTTGTTTGTTGCGAGGTTAATTTTCAGAAAATACATTTTTGAATAAAAAGAAAGCGACAAGTATTATATATAGAGTAGTTAAATATTCAGCGTTAACAAGGCAGTAAAATACAGTAAGAACCTAGCATTTAGGTATACTTATAGACTGAAATAGAAATGATTTATGAAATTTGGTACATGCTTATATATTTCTATGTGTGCTTATGCTATGGTATGATCTGGGGCGTTTTAATAGAAACGCTTAATGATATACAGGATAAGCTTTACACCAATCACGTTATGCAAAGAATATCAGAGGAAAGTATCATGTCCAGTGAAATCTTGAAAGAAATATATTTCAAAAATGAAAAAAAAAAAAAACTACAAACAATTTAGTATATAACTACTTTAGTGCAAAACGTAAAAGATGGACATGAAACACACTCAAAAAATTGAAAATCCAATATGTTTGAAAAATCCAAGATGGCTTCCATATAAATGGCGACCTTTTTATTACTATTATAAATTTAAATCAACTTTTGAATAAAGTCAAACAAAATATTTCACATCCAACAAAAGGGATTAAGTTGTCTTCCCCTGAAAAACGAAGAACGAGAATGCATTTTTCACTGCGGGGAATCACATGATCAAAATAATCTCTAAACCGAAATAAAAATATGAATAATATGGGATAATATTGAAGAATCTTTTGCTGTAAATTTAAAATATAGCCTATCATATGCTAACATACATGTATCCTAAAACTACATAGATTTCAATCACAATAATCTTTTGATTATCTGGAACACTTCAAGAAACTGATATTTATTATTTTCCTTAGTGTTTGTAATTACAGGATATCTATCATTATTGTAAACTACATGATAATTTAACAATTTTCATTAGTCATATGATAGGCTATGTTTAAAGTTCATATCTTATCATGACAGGAAATTTATTCATGTTCTTCAAAATATAACTTTGGTTTATAGATTATTTTGACCATGTGATTCCCCACTGTGTTTTTGTGAGTCAGAATTAAATAAACAAATGTTACTGACATACAAATGTTGCTTAAACGGCTTTAGTCCTATGTTAAACTTCAAAACAATTGTAAAACATGTTAAACAGCATGTATTAGTGAACAAATGCGACGCGTTTCACGTCGTAGTTAGTTTTCGCGACTCAGACTTTGTTTGTATTGCTGTGTTCCTTTAAACCTGTTTAAAATATTAAGAGAATGATGACGCTGAGAAAAACTGTATCATTATGTTTGCTAGCACGTGACTGCTACTCTGTACTTGTGAACATTTGTCAGAATTTTTTTGTCGCATTAAACACGTTATCTTTACAATATTTCACAGTTTCATGTCATTAGCATATGATGAACAGTCACTAAGTCTTAAACAAAACCCGTCAGATCCATGAGGGTGTAATTGTTCAAAAATACCCGGAATAATTTTCTATTTTTGATGCTATTTTGGTGAAATCTAAGAAGAATACGATAGATAAGGACATATTAATGTGAAATCATAAGCCATAGTTTTGAGAACATGAGTATTACTTATTCAACGTTTCTTAGGCTACGTCGCTACAACCTAAGTAGCCCAACGTCATTATGACACGGTCCTATCTAGCAGAATTAGTCAGTAAAACTCCTGAGTACTAACGATTCAAAGTTTCTTGGAATTAAACGCATTTTCTACACCTTCCTACAAACAAATTATTAGACCTGTGGAATTAATGAAATTGGACTCTGAACTTCGACACACCGATCTGTATCAATGGATCTTTAATTTTTAAAATATGACTGAAAGATATAGTTATATTACTTCTGAAATGCGAGTCGTCAATGATATTCTCGTCACCACTTTTCGTCTTCCCTATCACCGAATAGATGTTGTTTTGTTCATGGTTTTGCCCCTTAAATCTTACGCGCAAAAGCATTTGTCTTTTTGCTCGATTCAAAATACAAATTTTATCACATATCTCTGTTACGCATTGTTTTTCAGGCGATAACCGACATAATATGTCACTTTTATATTTTAAAAGAATATTCACCTCAATTAAGAAAACGTACCTTGTAAAAGTGGCAAATAATGTTTAAGTGAATGCAGTGCAAGAAATGAAACATACGTCACATGTTGTTGCAATTATTATTTGTCTAAACTAATTATCATTTCGACATACCAACTAAATTCCCTTATCTACATCATATATACGTTATATATATGTATAACAGTTTCATCAATTGTTGATGATATGTGAAATAAGGAGAGAAATTTTCCAAGTATTTACTAGCACCCTCCGTTTCCAGGTATATAATTTTGTTTTGTTTTAAGACTCTTTCGTTTGACAAATATGGCTTAGCACAGTATTGCACAAGGACGCACACACTAACAGACTTCAGGTTTCTAATGTTTACAGGGCCTTTATGCATACTAGTATCGACTTAAAGCTCATTGTCTACATGTATTTGATTCCAAGAAATTAAAATTTAAATAAAGAGGAAAGAAACCGACCAGTTGGTCCCCCCCACCCCCAACACATACTAGTGTGCATGTATCTATATGTACCTACATGTCTGGATGATAGACTGTGAAGGTGGAAGAAACTGACTAGTTGGTTCTTTCCCCCCCCCCCCATAGTGTGCATGTATCTGCAACAGGTTGGATTGTTTCCCTTTTTGTACAATAATGAAGGGGGGAAACCAACTGAGGAGGACCAGCTGGTTGATTTTTCCCGGGGGGTGGGGGGGGGGGATGGGGGAAGGGAATCAACCGGTTGATTTTCTCCTCGGGGAAAAACTGACTTGGGGAAAACATGGGTTGTTCATCATTACCCTATAATGCCTGGAATTGAACATTTTATATGCAATATCATGCACAGATGACAGGCGTAAACTGAATTCTAGATCAATAATTTATTGCGTCTGCAACATGTTATCGTTTGATGACGGATATACTGCTGATTTCATTTTTAAACATTATGGAGTAATACGTAAGGAATTTAATGAAACACACTTAAATTTACATAATATTGTCTGTTGAGTACATCCGTCCTATCGCTTAATACTTGCATTATGGAAAAGCGTTATTTTAGGAAAACAGAAAAATGTATGATTTATTCAAATCCTACTAACAGTAATGTCACGTGACACTAATGACAATGGGGTTTTCACTGGGTTAAAAACATGTGAAACGAAGTTTATATTTTCATTACAGAAGAGTAAGCAACTAGGTTTTACACGAATAAGTAAAGAAAACGGTTATAATTATTTCACTATTATTTCCTTTATGTGAAATCGTTTCATTTCTTTGGCATAAGATTTCGTGGTTTTAGTCAAAACAGCCATTTCATTAGGGCTTAATATCGTGGATGTCAAAATTAAATGATAGATTGTACTGTGTACGTTTAGATTTATTATAATTGATTGATACAACCAAGACATCCATGAAAATTAGTTCCTATATTAAAGAATATCATATTTATGAATATAGCCTTATGGTTGCGTTTCACGATTTATGAATTTTTACGTGATACATTCTGCAAACTTTTATGTCTTTTTATTATAATTGGAAAGTACATTAATCGGAACATATTTGGAAAGGTCCAAGACTATTAAATTTAAACAAACGGATATTCTCTTTTTGCTATGTACTTTTTAATGTTAAGCTGAGAAAATAATTAATAAATTGATTTTATGTATTTGTACGGCAAACATTTATTTTTTGTACTGAAATAAATTATATTTTTGTTCTCTCTGATGGTTATATATCATTGCGTAGTTAAGTTTGTTTCAGAAGCAGACAAAATGCACTGTAATGAACCTTAATTTGTTAATGAAATAATCTAAACATAAAGATGAAAATACAAGAAGACTAGCAACATCCAAAGCGCGCTTACAGCACTACAGTATCTATTTTACAGCCACTCATGCAACACTGAAAGCCCATAACTCTTTACAAAGCACAAATTCATTTGAGGAGGCAAAATTTCATTAAAAGATACCCGTCTTTAAAACCCGCATCCCATACTCAAATCGCTAATACAAGATTGATATAACTTATAAATATGCTGTTTCTAGATTATGCATAAACAATTTTTATACAGAATATACCTACTTGAAAATAGGAAGGTAACAGGTTATAAATTATACCAATTAGTTACGCCATTTATTTACAAGAGCAATAACAAATAATTATGACTATGCAGAAAGGTATTTTACCTTTTTTATATTTTCGCTCGGAAAAGATAATGTTAGCATAAATTTATACCAGTAAATCTCAGGTTCAAAAAGTACAAGTTAAAGTATTTAATACAGTTTTATATAAAAAAACATATCTGTTTGCAAAGCTCTTGTCATAAAGCAGGAAGTACATCACTTTAAGCTCTTAATCATCACTTTAAGCTCTTAATCTTTAATCATAAAGATAGTGTCATGGTATGTTTACTTTTAACCATCTTGTAAGAATATATATTAGACTTATATTTTACTAACTTGTTAGGTCTACAGCAAGATTCATTCCGTAAAAGTTGGATCTCTACCTATTTATTGGGTCTTTTCCCTTTTGACCTAGGCCTTTATTGGGTTTTTCTTTTGTTTTTTGAAGACCATCAAATGGAAAAAGACCCAAATAAGTAAGTAGAGACCCAACTTTTACGGAATAAATCTTATTGTAGACCTCACGAAATAAGTATTATCTAGCAGACTATGGTTTACTTACCAAAAATGTAGTTGTGATGGTGCGCATCAGGCAAATTATTTGAAATAAAACGCCATTTTCATATATCACAAGGCCGCTCATTTACATATATGTTATTTTAAGTAACTATAATTACAGACGCATCCGTTCAAATTACATAATAATCAGTTCTGAATATCGCCTAATACCGAAAAAAGTGGACGCTCTGACTCAGAAAAAATGTATTCGTTTGGAAACCAGACGTTTTTCAACAGATTTTTGGGATGTAACAGAAATGCTCTTATGTTTATTGATGCAAAGTCATCGTGTTAAGTTATGTTTCAAGGCATCCTGTTTATGTGCCGCATACTCTACTAGTTGACAAAGATATTTGTTAACGTACTCATTCCGACTCCTTAAGTTTAGTGCAAGTGCTTTAAAGCTGGATGTGTATAATTATATAAAAAAAGTAAATACGCTTCACATACTTCTTGAATAGGCTTGTATAAATGTTGTTCTTATTTATGGTCCTTTGGGATGATGGAACTCATTCAATGTTAATGCTTAGTATAATTCCGTTTAGGTTGGTGTTATTGACCGTGAGGTGTGTTACATGTTTTATTACCTCAAATGAAATGACTAAGTTTAAACGAATGTGCTGGTATTTACTCGGCTATTTTGCTATATTTTAAAGAAACTTCCTGTAGATTTGATAAACGTTGAAAGCGTCAGCCTTTAAGTACTTTGCGGTAGCTCTAGAGTTTGCGCCAATATTACACTTGTCTCGGATCATTTTTGAACACAGAGACAAGTTAATGTTGTTTCATAAAAGAGTTTTGCTTGAGCCGAGAGTTGTTAAACATTTTGATTTCTTCGCACTAACAAATTTAATTAAAATGAATTTATCTATAATTGCTTGCCTGCGTTATGATTTCAAAAATGAATTAGCATTTTGCGTGTCGGCTTGTATTTGGAGTGGTATTATAATTTCAAGTCCAAGTACATTAAATGACGGTCCGCTTATGCTTGTGTGTCAGGGCATCAGAGGTGTTGTACATTTCAGTACATCTCACGAACAGAATCAAGTCTGCTATTATGCGCTTAGATGTGCTTCTTGTTATGTTTTCAAAGATTTGACTCACCAAAGTAGGAGTCTTTGAATGCCGTGTAGCTCCGAATATAGACACAGTGTTGTTACTATATCTGGTTCTTTGATAACATAAAGTCCATATAAAGATTCACTTATGTAATCGATCTTTATTGCAAGAGGCATTTGCGACCGTAAAGTAATATAGTAAGTTATCAATAATATGATTGTGATAATTATTCTTATAAATTCTGTAATATGAAATAATAAATAAATAAAAGAATATAAAATATTTTAATTAACGCAATGACACAAAATATTTTGACTCACTCAGTAGCATATGATGTTTAATTAACTCAATAAATTACTCAATAATAATTTGATGGTGCCTAAAAAATTTGATTTCTTACTTATATCACAATGAAAATCAGTATAGTTTATTTTGACAGGAACGCTTTTTATAGTGCTAAAATCACGTGTTCATATACATTCTTTTCCAAATATAAATGCATTTTTCAAGTTTAAATTTATTACCTATCTCATATTGAAATTTTGAATTTTGTTTAAAACTTCTACATTTTATCGCCATATTTTAACTAGCTTAAGCTTTTTACATGATAAGAACGACATACAGAAAAATTTAAGTAGCTTTATTTTTTCGACAAATTTCCTAAATTACCTAAACAGCATCCAATGTGTAGCGGCGATGATATAACCTAGTGTTTGGTCTCAGTGTTATTTCGAAAATTGAGTCCATTCAAGTTAAATTCTCAATCAAGTTTCGCTTAAGCCTGTTCTTGAGATGGTGTTATGGGTGTTGCATACCCCATTACCTTCATTAATAGACTCGAACAAACCCGATGATATTTTGTTAACCCAATAAATCAATGGCAAACATCATCATATTAGCCTCCTATATTGCATAAATACTGTGAAATCATCTGTATTAGCACAGGACTAATATTTCGAAAATGCGCGAGTCCATAAAATTAAACTTCAACGAACATAAACAATTCCTATTCATTTTATCTAAAAAAGTTGAAATCCAAAATTTATATCCCCGTGAAGTAGTTGTTTTGGTCAAAATGACGATAATTAAAGTGGAATTATACGCATTTTTCAAGTAAAAATCCAGCTGAAATAGATGTGTGTGTAAAAAGGGTTGGTGGAATTATAGCTTTTAACCCAATATACCAAATTCGCCCTGTTACCAGTACGAAATAATAACTTTCCAAATATGACTTTTCTTATTTTGAGTGGGGCAGTCTTTTTAAGAAAAGTCAAAATGCACGCAGAATTTGCTTCCCTTCAACTTCAGAAATCTCTGCATTTAGGTAAGGGAGATAACTGCATGAAGATTGAAGAAAGGAACTATTACTATTACTTTATTAGTCCGATTTCTTTATTGTGAAGTGCCTTGCCAGCCGACAAATTAAAGTTCTAACATATCAGGCGAATAACTAACAACACTGAATAAACAGGTTATTGAGGTTATTCATGTATACTTTGTAATATTTCTCTGTAATGACATCAGAGAAAATCCTAAATTGACCCTAACGACCATAACGAGTGTGTAGTTTAACAGTTAGAACTTGAAAAATAGCGATGTAATTATGTACTATAATTAAGGCAGCTCACGCTTTCCATACTTCTTCAAAGATAAGTGCATGTGCACTTAGTAAATGGCATTTGAGAATACTAAACTAATCAAAAGTTATTCTAAAAATAAATATATATTGTTCTCTTACATGTTGCTGGTACGCGTATGTAAAAAGTACAGAAGTTACTTACAACAATGTAGACTTACAAAGTCTGTTGAGATCAAATAATCTGTAATAATGTTAATTTCTTTCTTTATACCGACACTGACATTTTCTCAGAAAACCATTGTCTCTCTAGGCTCAGAGACAGAGGCAAGAGATATTGTAAATTTTTTCAGAAAGTGCTATTAGAGAGGATTAATTTTATGGCGGTGCTTTACATTTAATGACTCTAACGACTGATGCCAGTCTAACAACAATGTTACTCCTGCTGAATTTTAATAATGCTATAATCTGAGAAAATTTTCTTAAGATGCTACAAGTAAAACTTGGAGTATCTGCTTACTATTTTGATTTTGAACTGAAGTGACCCAGATGCTCAAAATTTGAGCCCTTTTCTGATAAAATCTCAATCACAATCCGAAAAGTGGTTGAAAAGATTAAAAAAACACACAATCAAATCCACCACTTTGATTGGTGGTTGCAAACAAAAATGGTTGGTGCCAACCATGGCCATCAACAATAAACGGTAAAAATACTTAGAAATTGCTATACGATATTTGACTAGAAAAAATAAACTGAGAAAATATTTTTTTCTTAACAAAAATATTTTAGCTCATTCCATTCCAGTAACATTAGGACGGTTTACAGAATTAAAAAATTTTTGTAGATGATACATCATATACTTTGATCGTCTTGATAACGGAAGTAAACAAATCAATAATGCATCAGTGCAACTTAGCTTCCTGTCGACACATGTGAAATAACACTGAAACATTGTAAAACAAAGAATTTATGCTAAATTTCTCAGCAGTGTGATGTAGAATCAATACATGAAAAAGGATTAACTCCAGGAATAACAAACAAAATAGCCTACATTCAAGGCAACACTGACATCGTGAAAACAGATGACTGCAGGTAAAAGTATAAACATTGGTTTCTAGAGTCATTAAAACAGCATATAACCTGTATCAATGAGCTTTGGTGTTTTGTTATTTTGCCAAAAATACAGTTCATTGTGCATTTTGTGCAACGACAGACAAAACATAAACAGAAACAATATTACAGTCTTTACTGTGAGTATATGTTAAATTGTTTACTGCACAATTTAATGACACCCAATGTCCTGATCATATCATTATTTCTGCATAAGTACTTATTATCAATTTGTTAAAATATTTCTAATCTCATTGAGGCCAATCAAAAATGTTAGTTTTAAATGACCTTAAACAAAACGAACATTTATCTTGACGCGAACAGTATTGTAAAGTTAATGTATTACAAGATATATATCTCCGTATTCTTTAATACCTAAGCTATTGAACTATCACCGAAATTTTTAATTCTATGTTCGTTTACTATATAATTTGGCAACCCGTTTTCCTTACTAATTTTTCACCTTAAAATGGATTTTGTACTGTTGGTGCATTATTCATTTGTTTAATTTGATTATGTTTGCCGATATCGGGCAGAAATTCTAATATTCATATTTAAGGTAATCGAAACCAAAAGTTATTGACTGACCTCCTTGGCACGTCAAAATCCAGTATATTATTACATAAATGTGACTACCTCTGTATTGTAAAATAGAAAATGTGGAATTTCCACAGGTCGCTCAACACGACAAAAACGAAAATGTTGCAGACTCGGTTTGATTAAGCCTGTTCATAGACGGTAGTGGAAATGGATGCTACCGTTCACGCCCTCTAGCCCCGGGTTGAGCGGAACTCAACATTCACACATGCTACAAGTACAAAAAGCAATGTAGAGACATCCACAGATGCGTTCATACGGCGGTGCACATGGAATCTTCAATGATAATTCCATGAAAAGAGGCGTATGGTCCCAAGTTTTTATTGAAATTACCATATTTAGAATTTAATGTTTTTCACTCAGAAGTTATTTCTCATGAAAAAAGCAGAGGTTTGCAATTTATTTAAAGGGGCAATACGTTAACGCAGCTTCGTAGCAAGATTTGAATTAGACGACCTTATAGGGAACAAAATTCGAGAGTGAAAATGTCAAATTAAACAAACATATGTTGTTACAACTTGTCGGAAGAAGAAAATAAATGTAACCAATCGAAATAAAGTAAAGACACAAGTCAAACAGGAATAAACAATACGACCCAAACGAAGCCTTATAATCAAGTCACTGTGTGACTAATATGGGCATAAAAGTAGAGATGGTACCTAAAAAATTCAAATTCATCTTTACATATTTTTATCTGAGTGAAATGATAGCTAAGTGCACCAGTTTACTAAATATATTTATGGTTTTCTTCCTGTCCATGTGAAAATAGAAATATTTGATATTTAAAAAATGACTTTCTCAAAATGTCTGAAGCAAAATGGACAACTCTTGTATTGACCGTTTTTCAATGATTATAGGATTTCACCAATCATAGTCTATATCAAAAGTCTCCACAGCTAAATAAATTCAATAAAGTCAAAATCCAAGACTAGTCAAGAGCCTAAAATTCATGAAAAAAATCTGAGTGAAAGAGAATGACATGCTCTTTATTATAAGCTTACCAAAACCATACCAAAAATTACCTGAAAGAAGTTATTAAAGATTTTATAATGTAAACAAACCCATACACCATTTTACCATCAATATTTCCCACTCATGAATGCACTCAATTCAGGTGATAATTGTTGATATAATTGTAAATGAGAGGCCCCAACAAAAATCTTTTTTTTAGTTGTGTAAACAGTTTAAGTTGTAAACTAATGTTGATATCTGAAGCTACCCGCTTACTTTGTTTACAACAATAAATAAAACACCTTATACATGTAGTTTGTTTAAAGTAGTTGACCTGTAAAGAAAATCTCCATATGCTTTTTCAGCATTTATTCGTTTTTCATAAAAAGCAATGATCGTGATAGTTCCATCCAGAGAATGTTGAATTGCTTAAAATACATTGCAGAGAGTCATTACCTATCAGCTACCTTAAAATGTTGTAATTTCAACCACTACCTTAAAATGTTGTAATTTCATTTGATGACAATGACTTTTTGTGTTACTTTTTTGCAGCAAAGTACTTCTGAACAGTAAGAGAAATGCTTCAAAATGACTAAAGCATAAGAAACACTTTCAAAATGATTCACTGAAATTATGAATATAACCAGTCTACCTACGTTGTTACACAATCGTGATACCAATTTAACGGGTTTTTTTTTGTAATTTCTCATTGTTGGATATATAAATTTAACATCTTAATATATAAATTTTGTGTAAACCAAGGTATCATCAATGAGAACAATAAAAAACGTTGGCTAAAAGATCAAAACTTAATAAAGTTTCTTAATGTCGTAAAATTTCTTTAAAGGAATTTATGCATTATTTTTCTTTATTTTCATGAACTACTAAACTTTCTATCAGGGCCTCACTACAACTTATAAAATAACTGTCAGTGTAAGCCATGAGAAAAGTGTGCATGTTGTATATTGAATACAAATAGATCTAAACAAATGTAGGTCATATTTTGTCTGCCTGATCAGTTGTTGGGAAAAGGACCTATTTGATTTTTCTTTCACTTTTGACCAAGGTTTTATGTTGGCTTCAGTTTATTGGTCAATTCAGAGTTGTTCCCCTTAGATTTTCTTGGGTAGGTACCATCTCAAATAAAAGTACATTGAAAAGCAACACCTAATTTTCCCTAAGTTTTAAATAAAAGTGGCGGTAATATTTAACTTATTCTGTTTTCCTAACATGGCTTATACAAGTTAAACGATAACAAAATTTTATTCAAATCTCGCTTTTAATCAGTTTGAACTAGGAAAACAAATCCAAATCAAGAGATGAAGCTGAATAAAACAGAACATAGTCTAAATTTAAGAAGAAAATATTTTTTGCAAGATTTCTTTTCATTTCTGAGCAATTTCATTTGACGTTTATATTGTTACGTATTTAGCTTGTAACTGTTATAACGTGAGTTCGTCTATAAGAAGATAATTTGGAAGCATAGAAAGTCACCAGACAAAATAATAGTGGACTCGGTTTGATTGAGGCTGCTAATGAGACGAAATGAAAACTTTATTACAACTCCCGTCCCCTAGCACAATTATAAGCACACATTACGAATTTATTAATTTATGAGAGTGTATAATAGAAAGCCTTCAATATCCTGTAACAAAAAGCTTCCTTCACCTCCACACCCCAGTCCCGACACGCACACACGCACACATACACGCATATTCGCACGCACGCACCATGTGTGGATCAGTTGCAGAATATTTGTATAACGGATAACTTGAACCCAATTATCCTTCAGTAGGAAGTGGAATAATTTTTCGACGTGAATCGATTTTTCTACATGAGACAGAGTGATTGATATTCAATTTACGTTCGCGGTAAAGCCGCTTTCGGCATATTTCCAAAAGATGAGTTTAAGGCTTTGAATAGCTGATAATATATCAGGCGCGTGTCTAGAATTCTCTGGCTTTGTAATCTCTTCTACAAACATCGGTTTTAAATTCAAGAACTGCTTTTAGAAAACTTCCTTGGTCTATTTCAACACTGGTAACAAAATGGAGCACGTTCCAGCAAAGTCGCACATGATAACTATCTTGTTTATATATTCTTAGTTTCATTTCACCCGAGTGGATTTTCCCGTATTTTTGCCAGTGCTGGGAAAACTCGTCCTAGACGCCGGGGTGTAAGATGACTCACGTGTAGTTGTATGAATAAATGCGTAATTACATATGCTACTATAGTCAACAAGTGCTTAAGTGTCTATCACTGGTTGTTGGTAAGTGTTTTACAGTAACTCATTAGAGCCCGGTTTCCGTTACGTTAGTGGTGGTATCGTTATTCATATATTCGAAATGCACATTTTGACAGCAAATATTCAAGTGTATTCAAATTGATAAGATATTCGATTATTCATAATTTCTGATGTTTCTATTACATTTTCATTATTGTTACACGAAAATTATTGCAAAATGACTAAAGCATAAGAAACACTTCCAAAATGATTCACTGAAATTATGAATATAACCAGTCTATCTACGTTGTTACACAATCGTGATACCAATTTAACGTTTTTTTTTTTTTGTAATTTCTCATTGTTGGATATATAAATTAAACATCTTAATATATAAATTTTGTGTAAACCAAGTTATCATCAATGAGAACAATAAATAACGTTGGCTAAAAGATCAAAACTTAATAAAGTTTCTTAATGTCGTAAAATTTCTTTAAAGGAATTTATGCATTATTTTTCTTTATTTTCATGAACTACTAAACTTTCTATCAGGGCCTCACTACAACTTATAAAATAACTGTCAGTGTAAGCCATGAGAAAAGTGTGCATGTTGTATATTGAATACAAATAGATCTAAACAAATGTAGGTCATATTTTGTCTGCCTGATCAGTTGTTGGGAAAAGGACCTATTTGATTTTTCTTTCACTTTTGACCAAGGTTTTATGTTGGCTTCAGTTTATTGGTCAATTCAGAGTTGTTCCCCTTAGATTTTCTTGGGTAGGTACCATCTCAAATAAAAGTACATTGAAAAGCAACACCTAATTTTCCCTAAGTTTTAAATAAAAGTGGCGGTAATATTTAACTTATTCTGTTTTCCTAACATGGCTTATACAAGTTAAACGATAACAAAATTTTATTCAAATCTCGCTTTTAATCAGTTTGAACTAGGAAAACAAATCCAAATCAAATGATGAAGCTGAATAAAACAGAACATAGTCTAAATTTAAGAAGAAAATATATTTTGCAAGATTTCTTTTCATTTCTGCGCAATTTCATTTGACGTTTCTATTGTTACGTATTTAGCTTGTAACTGTTATAACGTGAGTTCGTCTATAAGAAGATAATTTGGAAGCATAGAAAGTCACCAGACAAAATAATAGTGGACTCGGTTTGATTGAGGCTGCTAATGAGACGAAATGAAAACTTTATTACAACTCCCGTCCCCTAGCACAATTATAAGCACACATTACGAATTTATTAATTTATGAGAGTGTATAATAGAAAGCCTTCAATATCCTGTAACAAAAAGCTTCCTCCACCTCCACACCCCAGTCCCGACACGCACACACGCACACATACACGCATATTCGCACGCACGTTCCATGTGTGGATCAGTTGCAGAATATTTGTATAACGGATAATTTGAACCCAATTTTCTTTCAGTAGGAAGTGGAATAATTGTTCGACGAGAATCGATTTTTCTACATGAGACAGAGTGATTGATATTCAATTTACGTTCGCGGTAAAGCCACTTTCGGCATATTTCCAAAAGATGAGCTTAAGGCTTTGAATAGCTGATAATATATCAGGCGCGTGTCTAGAATTCTCTGGCTTTGTAATCTCTTCTACAAACATCGGTTTTAAATTCAAGAACTGCTTTTAGAAAACTTCCTTGGTCTATTTCAACACTGGTAACAAAATGGAGCACGTTCCAGCAAAGTCGCACATGATAACTATCTTGTTTATATATTCTTAGTTTCATTTCACCTGAGTGGATTTTCCCGTGTTTTTGCCAGTGCTGGGAAAACTCGTCCTAGACGCCGGGGTGTAAGATGACTCACGTGTAGTTGTATGAATAAATGCGTAATTTCATATGCTACTATAGTCAACAAGTGCTTAAGTGTCTATCACTGGTTGTTGGTAAGTGTTTGTTTTACAGTAACTCATTAGAGCCCGGTTTCCGTTACGTTAGTGGTGGTATCGTTATTCAAATATTCGAAATGCACATTTTGACAGCAAATATTCAAGTGTATTCAAATTGATAAGATATTCGATTAATAATTTCTGATGTTTCTATTACATTTTCATTATTGTTACACGAAAATTATTGCAAAGTAAACTGCGCAAAATCATGTTTTATGACCTACCATTAATTAACTGCTTATCACTTCATCAAAAATGTTACAGTTGCACGTGTTATCGATTAATATCTATTTATATCATTTATTTACTATATTTAAAAATCTATAAATAAACAAGTACATTTAAGAGAGTGTTCAATATTTTAAAGTTAGGGTGATGATAAAGATGTGAATGATTGTTCTGTGTCATAGTCAGCTGTACTCTGTAATTATGTCTGTGATTTACAAGGGAACCTCTGCAGAAGAGCAAACTTTTGAAAACTTTTGTACAAGAGTTAACGAAATGATATCTGAAGAAGAACTGGATGTTATGAAGCAGTGTGTTAAAGGTATCATACATTTTAGTCATTCTAAATAATGATTATATCGTGATTAATACAGATTATATCTATCTCTATACAGGTGTTTATGTTTATTACGGTATACCGTATTGTTTCGGTTCAATAATTGAACTTTTCTGTTTTAAAACTAACTATTGTTTATTTTTTGTTTGTTTGATATGGGTCTAATGTCATTTTGATACAGTGTTTTATATGAAACTAAGATCTTTTAAACTACACAATATTGCAACATTTTATCACTGTGCTGATTAATTTGTACTTAGTAAGTGAGCGACAATTTTTTTATTAATAATCAATAGTGATAAAAGATATTCTAATTTGTCCAAATAAATTGTTATTATGTGTTCAATTGCAGAGACAGATTCAATCAATTAAAGATATTCTGCTAAGTGTTAGTATTTAAAAATGTCATTACTACAATATTTTCCGGATATGACATACTAGTAGTACACGTAGATATGTAATCATGAATGAATCGATTTTTATTGTTTTAGATTACTTTGGCGAAGAGTTGATGGATATTCAGACGTTTCCGTTGCTTATACAAGAGTTAATCGGGAAAAGGCATATTTCTAGTTCACATTTGGCATTACTTAAAGAAATGTTGTACAGTGTCGGAAGAAAAGACCTTATTGAATTGGCAATAGAAGACAAAGATATAAAAACAAACAACAGAAAAACAAAATACGTGGACACAGGTACAATTTGTAAATGATTCTAGTCATAATTTCAATACATATATGTCGTAGGCCTCGTTCGCTTCCACATATTACTCGAATAGGGAATGCACTAATATGATATTATGTACATATGCGCAGTGTTTCTTAAATACTATGAACTTGAACTCCAAATCAGTTAGATATTGTTTTCTTTTTGTAACTGGTATAAACAATCCGGTAATATATTGTAGTTAGTTGTTTTTGCTTACTGGTTAAAAGCTAAGGAATACTGGTTGACATCGTACCTAACTAAAAGTATAGTGTAGAACCAAACAAAACTATTGAGAATTTCAAATTTTCTACTTTTAGACAGAGAACGTGTGTCAATAACAGTCCGGATTAAGTTTTCGTCGTGCACAGTTGACCATGTGCAGGAGTTGTTGCGGAAACTGTCTGATGTAGTGTTTGCTCCAGCTAATCACATTAAAGTGAATCGGATTGAACAACTATCTACAGGAGGATTTATATGTGTTCTGGGGATTGATAAAACTTATGCAGATATTTTGCAACACTATCTTGTATACGATGATGGTAACAGTGGACTGAACTATTGTGGGGTGACGGATGTTTTCATCTGTAACACAACGTACAAAATAAAAGGTATAATATTGTCAGTTTAATGCATTCGTTAAATTTATTTTATAGTAATGTTAAACAAAGAATGTATATTTGATAAATTGGACCATGTCAAAATTGACTGCAATTTATTATAGCGTTGTATTTACTTAATAAATTTTAATAATGTGTTTTATTATAAACATGTTTCTAAACATAACGATAGTGAGTGATACATGTATTTAAAGAAGTTCACACTTCAAAATTTGTATGTTTATTACATATTGCCTGATATGAATCACTAGGCAACGGTGTTTGCTAAATGTTCAAGAAAGTCAAACGTCCGTGCATAATCTTGTGGTTTAACAAGTATTTTACCGAATATAAACAGGTGATTGTCGCATCATTTTGTCACATATCAAATTATATAAATATTTAGATTACAATAAATATGTACTTTAGATTATTTCTTGTCGTTAGCTTCGTAAAGTTTCTTTTAAAATCGCACTGAAAACAAGTTAAGAGGAGAATGACACTCCATTTGAGAGATATCTGTTTCAGAAAATTGTTATATGTTTTATTGACCTTTTACCTTATCTGTTCTTACATATCTATACTGTGAAACCGTCGTTTATATGACTGAAAAATTGCTGAAAAAGACGTTAAACCCCAACACATACATACATGTACTGTAAAAGAGAGCGGATTTTTCTCAAGTTTTTATTTGATAGGTAAGATGGTTCCTATTGAAATGCTGCAAGAGCATCAAAGAGTTATTGCTCACCTACATAAACAAAACCAGGAGCTCATGCAGCGTTTAGACCAACTAGGCATGAGCCTTGATTCTCTTCTACCGCTTGTTGCTGAACTAGGAGATCCAAACACCCACCTGAAAAATCTGGAAAATTTGCACAAACACTCTGGAATGTCAACTACACTTTGGAAGGTGCTTGGTAGATTATCAGATGAACAACTCCCAGACAGATATAAACCAGACTTAAGCCAAGAAGAAATCAGACAAAACTGTTTATATTCAAAGGCAAGAATGCAGAGAGTCTTTCCGCATCTTTCAATGTCGTTCGAAAAGAAACAAATAGATAAGAAGGAGAAAAATTCGTTAAGTAAGTCAGACTGAGTGAAACTGTGTATGCAGCTGAATCATGTTGCAATAGTGACTCTTTTCAATTGTACATGAAAGTAATATGCCTAGAGTATTTCTGGGTATGGGTAACTTGTTTATCTGCATGCTTCCAAATTATCATTATATGTTTTTAGATAAGGTTTGGAAGGAATCTATTTTTTATAAAATTACAAATACAAATGCACCATGTCTTTGCTCTCGGATGTTGTCATACGGTAATGAAATGTGACATTATATGGATTTTATTTTTAAACTACTTTTAACAAAAAATAATTAATATTCCTATCGGTTCAATTTGGATTAAGAATCATAACAGCGAAGACTACATCTTTCGCCTAGCGCGAAACTATTGCAACTTCATATGAATGCAAAAATGTTCCAACAGTTACGCACTGAGGCAACGATAAAAGTCGTCCTTTATATTTAACACGAGTAATGTCGACACGGTTTCTTATCATGATGGGCTATTATAAAACCACGTAAATTTTATTATGAATAAACATTTATCGCACTATGTAAATCAACATTAATTAAATTATCAAGTAAAGAAAACGATTGTACCATCGAGTCCATAGAAACCGTGACCCTAAGGTATTTATATGTATAATTTCACAAGTAAAACGCAATAAAATCCAGAAAATAGTACTCCTGCACTACATTCAATCAAAGACCTAGCTCTTACCATTGAAAATTTATTCCAAAAGTATTATTTGTTTAAGAAAACTGCATTCCAACAACATCACTGAAAAGTCAATGCACTGAAGTCCACCTTTTTCAATTTTTGTCTATTGTCGAGTTGATGGCTGTTTTTCTACTAAATACTGGTAGTCTAGTCAGACTCCGTTGGAAAGAACGACTAGTTTGTAGTAAGGATAACTTCAAAACGCCATTATATATCACCAGTTAATTAATGTGGACTTTTTTGAGACCTTTCTACAGACTAAAATGTGACTATTATTTCAGTGTAAGCAACTTATTGTGGCGTCCTATAATGGCAGCAAATAAAATCATTGGCTAATAAAATTCTCACTAAGTGAACATCTATACGTTTTACATACGTTTGCAGTGCTATACATTTAATGAGCGTCTTTCAACTCAATGGCTGTTCATTTTTGATGTGAATCATCGTATGCAGACGTTACCGTAAAATAATAATCCTTACAGGCTAATTACTGTGCAGTGTGTACTGTGTAGTGTGTACTTTTTGGGAATGCTGTATCCTTTAGCAAATAGCGTCACGTAATCAGTTAATTTTGCTACAATATATGGAGGGCTGCCCACTTCGTGATGTCATACATGGGCCAATTTATTAGGCTAAATATAGGTTCCATGTACTCAACAAATACCACATGCATATATGATCTGTAAAGTAGACTTCTAAACTTTTAAATATTTTTCAAAATAGTAAGAACATTAATTGGTTGGTGGCTGTATTTTCATGTACGAGGGTATTTCTTAAGGTAATGACTCTTATGCACTTCCACAGCCGAGAAGTACGAGAGGCGAACGCTGCAGAGTAGTAGTCTAAAATGGTCTTAAGTAACTGGAAAACTACCACTCCCAAGTGCTTTATTCGATAAATATTTGCGCCTAGCCAACATCTTTTCCAGCCTTAGAAAGACGAAAAAGTCATACGGACTTAGAACTGGTGAATAAGCGGGATCATTAATTTGTACCACTTTTTAGATCTCTCAGAAACTTTAGAAAAATGGCACTTTTTTGAGCCGCAGCGTTGTCATGGATCAACTGGAGACCACGAATATCTGTCCTTGGACACATGTTTTGGTATTTTTGTTTAGCTTTCAGTAATTTGTCTCTATAAAACTGTCAATGACTGCCTTTCCTGACTAGGTAGAAATTTGTACCCCTTGAGTAAAAGAAGATATAATACAAAATGTTTTTGACACTTTTAGTTTTTTTTTGCAAATACTGGTCTACGGTCACCTTTTCGCAACCAGTGTCGGTTGTCAACGCGTCGCTGTGGCTCATAAACGAATATAGAGGTCTCATCTCCTGTTATGGGCTGTGACATTATGCGACCATCTACATTTTCTTTGCACGTTTGACTCTATTGGCCTTTTGCTCCTCGGTTAGCATGTGAGGTACCCATCGAGCTCAAGCCTTTCTTAACTCTTAGCCTAATGGCGGCAAGTGATTCTGCCTTTGCGATTTCAGATAATTTTTTGGTTATAAAGGTGTCATTCATGTATCATCCATGTAAAACACGAATTTCGTGTGTGTCCACCTTCTATGGAAGCGCACGATTTTTATTATTTTTGGAATGGTCTTCGTATTGTTATACATTTTGCTTGAAATCTAGACAAAGATATTTTCAGGCCATATGTAGCTTGATTTTGAGATGAGAGACATGAATGTGCCAACAAGAAATAAAAATGGTAAATGACACTTGATCAAAAGCTAGAACATTAGAATATAAAAATCAAATATGTGTTTAGCCTCACGGTTTACAAAACGACATTGACTGTGGAGGATGCAAACGACAGAAATGGGCTTTGTTCTAAATATTGAAATCGGAATTTTAGAATATTTGGTAATGTTGGGAATAATTAAACTATGTAAAATTAGTGCATGTGATATACGTTTGATATTCTTTCCTCCTTAAAATAATTTGAATTCATTTGACATCTTTGACCTACTTCTACACTTCCATTTCTACCAGAAATATATTTTCTTAGGAATTTCGCAAATATGTGGGGACTTCCTAAACGGCATCAAACTAACGGAGTCACGAATCTAGGGTGCACGACGATATGTCATTTATATACCTATTCAGACCGACAGCAAATTATATTGACTATCGGACGGGAAGCCATTCAATATGTGTTTTTATTACATCAAAAAGATCGGTATTATAGCCCAAATTTACGGGAGATTTATGTTTGGGACGATGTAATAAAGGAACTTTATACCCCTATCAGCCGTTTTATAAGTTCATTAGTCGATCTATAGTGGATTTTATTTAGTACATAAAAACATAAGGTACATAGTTCTTTAAATATGATTTATTCATCCCAAAGCCCGAAATTATCCTGAATTAATTAATACATATTAAGATCTCTCTCTAGATGCACATTTAAAATTAATAATCTATCTTTTTATAAATTAATATATCCATAGTTCAGAAACTAAACTGAATTTGAAAAAAAATGATTTAGAATTTTAAATGCCAAAACTGAGAGACACCCATTATCTTACAGCTATGTCCGGAAGCTAAGACGCTCTGCGGTCTGTCGAGGAGACCAGAGTTATGTAGCAAAACCGTAAAAGATGATGTGTCAACTGCTGACCATTTCTCATGCCACCTTAGTGGAATTAGTATATAATATATTCTAACAAGGTATCTTTAATGTAAACTATCCAGTAACATCTTATAATAGTGATAAATATCCGCACGCCGAATAGATACCACTGTGGCATTTCCTATACTTTATCTAAAAGTGCTGACCCCTAAGGTTAGTCTCGCCTTTACTATAGTCGAGCTGCTTTAAAGAAAATGAATATGATTTCAAGTTTAGAAAATAGATAAAAATATTAAAACTTCTTAATAATTACCATAACGATACAGTCATAGTGTAATATTTCCTCCCTTTCTTGGAAAAATAATAGTGAGAATCACTTTTCTTTTTAAAATCAGTGCAAAATTAAATAAACATGTGCATCCTTACATGAAACGCACCTCTCTCTCACAGTCTTATCATAATGAACAATGATTATATACAATTCATTTAAAGCATTTCAAATAAGGTTTCATCGTCGTGGAGGCGATAGTGGTTCGCTAGTGGGACATCATGGAGACATCAGTGAATATCAATGAGGCGATAGTGGTTTGTTAGTGGGACATCACTGAGACATCGGTGAACATCAGTTAGACGATAGTGGTTAGAAGAGTTACATCATGGAGTAATAGAGTATTGACTTAGATTTGCGTAGTCAACACTGGATGATTCAAGTGAAAGGAATCATCGTGCGCAGCTACCCATGTGCTGCTGTACTGTGGCTACTGTTGTACCAATACACTGTTGACCATAACATCAGGATGTTGTAGCGTTACCATTGCTATGACCATTTTTCCATAACACCATTGTACCATAACGCCTTTGTACCATACACAGTTGTACAATGACACCGTTGTACAGAGACACCGTTGTACCATATCACAGTTGTACCATCACACAGTTGTACGATCACACCATTGTACCACAGCACTGTTGTACCATAACACCGTTGGACCATGACATCGTTGTACCATAACATCGTTGTACCATAACATTGTTAGACCATATCACCGTTGACCATAACGTCATTGTACCATAACATCGTTGTACCATAACTTCGATGTACCATAACATCGTTGGACCATAACATCGTTGTATTGTTGCTTCGTTGTATAAATGTGATACTCTTCATGCTGTAAATCTCAGAGAATGGATTGTTTGGCATTTTGAACAAAACAGATATTAAAGAGAGGTTCATTCATAGTCCAACGCAGAATCCAGTTTCATTAGTAAAAGTTTTGTAAAGATAATGATTGCTTGCGGAGAGAGAGAGTGAGAGATAACAATCACTAAGAATGTCTATAGATGTTATGATATGGTAGTTATCAGTCCTCCTTGTAAGTTCGACATATACATAATTTCAAATAACATAGTTTAAAATGTAATGTTTGTTAAAGCATATCCTTCACCATATAAATAAATTTCTTTTATGCACTTTTATTCTTCACCGTGCTGACTTGAATTTCACAATAAGATTCTTGTCTTCTTCAGCATCCATCGCCTGTTACCCTACCCTTTCTGCTAGAACCTCTTGCAAGTCAATGCCTTATAGAAAATTACTAAAGTCTATAACAATTGAAGCAACAACAAACAAAAGTTATTATACCACGCATAAAGACAGGAAACCCCAACAACAACAGCAATATACCGGAATAATAAACCTGTCCATTTCTTTATCTTCATACCGCGTGATGCCTTTTTTGTCAAAGCAGACAAAGGCCACTCTAAGCGAGTTTATTTACTTGTTGTAAGCTTCACAAGTTCAAACATTATTTTAAGTCATTGTTCTCTTAAAATGACATACTTTAAATGCTGCTAATTTATTGCTAGACAATTCCTTGCAAATGATACTTAGCAATTATCAGAATATGTAAGGTAAGAAACCATGTTCTACAATGGTTTTCTAATAGACAGAAACGAAATAAAATGCATCTCATGCAAATTTCATAACACACCTTTAATTCTATAAGGTGCTATATAACATTTTATCAAGTGTTATATAAATTATGTCTGTCTTCAGTATGCTAGGAGATGTTTATCGATAGAACAAAAATAATAACAGAAAAAAACAAAAACTAAACATTTGCCTTCACCCTAACTATTGCCATTAAATTTTAGTATATACAACATATTATTAAAGCCTTTCACTTATCCTGCATTGACGTATAATAAACAATTCACTAGTTTCAGAGAACATTTTCTCTTTTAATCAAAAGAAAACATTTTGACCAGTCCTTTTTATCTACAATTAAAACAGGTTAGCTACATGTACAAGAAAACCTTTTGATTGACTAAGTTTCTGGCTTTTCACAAGTAGCCTTATCT
This sequence comes from Mercenaria mercenaria, assembly GCF_021730395.1. NCBI lineage: Eukaryota > Metazoa > Mollusca > Bivalvia > Venerida > Veneridae > Mercenaria > Mercenaria mercenaria. The sequence goes on along the minus strand of NC_069364.1, from coordinate 91,353,779 downwards.
ACTACTGACCTATCTTTAATAGATCGAAATAATAATACTTCTATAATGTCCTCGGCTTCTTAAAATATGAGTATTAAATTATGTTTTCAGTTTTAGCGGACTCATACTTCTAATGTCCTAGGTTTATTAAAATACGATTATTATATTATGTTTTAAGTTTTAGCTAATGTCCTGGGCTTATTAAAATTTCTGGGATATATTCTCATTACATTGACAAATAACGATCGAAGTCTGACGACCTCTTCTTTAGTAATGCATAGATCCTCTCTAAAGAATGTCAAAAGCATTTGTTTCGGCGTTTGATAATAACATGAATTATCTTTCGCTAAGTATTTAGGGCATTTCAACAATTATCGTCTTGAGAGTCATTGGCATAAGGGTCCAGCTTTTTATCTAATCCTTTACTCTCAAGGCTGTCTACATCTAGTCATGTATATGAACTCTTGTTTAGCAATGCTTTCTATTTTCTAAGGCCGTTGTCCTGGTTGCCGATTTCTCTATTTCTCGCCGGCATGTTGAAAGGATATGAAAATATGGTCTTAATCTTCCGATACCACGTATCAATTGTTGGCAGTCCAGAAAAAGCACCTCCACTACTGTCCGAAATTGTAGTAATCAAAGGTGGTGTAAGACCTGAAATTGTTTAAAGGAAACATGCTGCAATTGACATAAGCAGCAAACCTGTACATAAGGACCTGTTTATTTAATTTATACTTATGCTAAAATAATGCTGTCTTGGTTGGGCAACCAGCACAAGAAAAACAAATTTTAAAAATACTTTCAGTGAAACGTGTATTAAGAGTTCAGTGAACACAAATAAATGTAAATGATCAGTTATTTAAGTTTTGGACAAATCCATTAGTTGAACAATTTCTGATTTACCACCTTTAATTGTGCTCAGAAAAATCATTTCATCTGCCAGCTAACAAAATAATTTTCTTTTCATCTGAACTGGTTCCGTAATTCTTTATGACAAATAAAACAAAGGGTACCAATTAAAACTTCTATTTACCTAGCTTTATATTGTAGGATTCACCAGATACTATAATCTCATCTACTCCTAGTCGAATTAGGGGTTGAAATAAATGAAATTTCTCCGTATCAAGAAATGCGTGAAGAACTTTCACGTACAATTCTGGAAGCATGAATGTAATCAGAAGGCTTTTGGTTGTTTCCATGCTGATCACAGATATGTCTTCAAGAGGTACAAGAACTATGTCAGAAATAGTTTGCCGTAGTCTCTGAAGATCTCCTTCTGTATTGTACGTGTGACCTTCAACATGGATCTTAATAAGCGTATACCCAGGCCCTGAAAAGGTCATAAATATCATTATTTCGTAGTAAAACGTGTTATAACAATAAAATGGAAACGGATTCATATTTAGTCGTTGGTTATTAAAAAAACAACTTATTACATAATGGTGTTACTGTCTCCAATTTTTCCTATTGAAATAACGTCATGGAATCAGTATACAAAAATGAACTTACGTAACTTTGTTGACGATACATGAAAATGCAGTACTTTCTCTCTCTGTTTATTAGCATACTGAATTGTTTTTGTCAGTAAGTCCTCTTTTTTCAGGATCCGCACTATCTGTTGTAGGTAAACGATATTGCGGTCAGAAATATAAGCATTCTCTATGAGAGCGTCTACTAATTCTTGACCATTTTGAATTCTCTCAGGTAATATATCTAGAAAAAATAAACATAGAAAGTATTGCTCTTAATGTACTAACAATAAAATAATTATCAGAACAACATATCACATGTATAACGAGCAATGTTGAGGCACATGCAACAGTCCTGAAAATAGGAAAAATAACGTATGACAAAATAGAAAACTGTTATATCACTTATATGCAATAATTCGTATGGCCGAGTGTAAATCAGTATTTCCATTCTTGATGTGATTTGATCAGCAATCTATTAGTTCCGTCATGTGCCATATGTTCTATTTTAAATACTGCATTATCTGTCTTATATACCATACTTAGACCTTACGTATCCTTATCTAGAAGTAAAATCATTCGGATAAATATAAGGATGAAAGTGTAACAGAAAAATTGAAAAAGTGGAAAATTCACAAGGCGCCCAATACGACAAAAATGAAATGTTGCAGGCTTGGTTTGACTGAGCCTTTTCATAGACGGTAGCGGAAATGCATGCTACCGTCTACACCCTCAAGCCCCGGGTTGAGCCTAACCTGTCATTTAAAAATGTTACAAGTACCAAAAAAGAAAACATTTTAGAGACATTCGCAGATGTGTTCTTACGGCAGTGCGCAGACATATTCAACGACCATAGTCCCTATACATATCTCAACATCGAAAAGGGTGCATGCATAAATGTTTACACGCGGATAACGATTAAACACGTGTACACAAAAAGGAATGCAATGAATAAAATTTACACAAAAGAAACACACAGACATAACTGAAATGTCGATAAGCTGGGTACCGCCTTGGAACGGCCAGTTGCAAAAATATCATTTTGGAGTTTAAACTAGTTTGCTGGTGGCCTACTCACTTTTAAACCTCAACCATGTTCCTAAATTATAAGGTATTATAAGTACAATTACTCCTCGCAAATAGAATTCCTTGTACACGTAACAGTTACCACAGAATCTAATATTATTATCATTTCTCTTGGTGGGGCCTTACCTTGAAAACGCCTTTTCACTTTTCTAACGTCGTTTTCATCCATAGCTTCACAAAAGTCTTGAATAAGATTATTAAAAGCATAACTCTCCGGAGGATTCCTTAGCTCACACTGATCCATTTACTCTATCTAATAAAAGTATGAAGTTTCTATATTATTCATTTTATGGAGTTCATACTTTTGGTTACATTAACTGAAACATGATAACTATATTTGTGCAAAATTATATTAAAATCAAACACGCAGTTTTCACAAGCAGATTTCTTAAGTTTCTACATATATGTTGGGTAAAGGATCCACACTTTTTTTATGTTTTCCAGTGAATTATAGAGTGTTTTCAGTGAAATAAAAGTGATAATCCACAGTTTTGAAACAGTAGATTATCATTTTTATGTTTCACTGTTTTTGCCGAACTAGTTCCGGTGTAACGTTGTAAACTGACCCCCATAGAATAATGACCCCTATCTATAAAATACTGACACCCCTTATAAAATAATGCCCCCCCCCCCCCCCCCGATTTTATCTATAAAATATTGACCCCCACCTAACCTAGTACTAACATACCCTTTATCAATTCAAGTCACTGTCGTATTTCTATTGCTTATATTTGTTGTTGTTGTTGTTTCTGCTGCTGCTGCTGCGTCTACAGCTGACACAACAGCAGTGTATCTTAGAGGCCCCGCTAAGAAATAAACGTACACCTATAGAAAAATGAAATTTAAAAGGGTTTTCATTTGAATTATCGTTGTTGTATATAAAGAGAAGTATTACAATAATAGAAGATATACCTAAGTCGTTTCAATGTTACTATAGAAATAGAGAGAACCGATATTTAGGCTTGAGGATAATTTGGGTTTTTTTTACAAACAGTGTATCATCTTTTATTAGTCATCTGAAATGATTCTTGTCATGTTTTCTTGATAGCAATTGAGATCATCCTTTAGAAATAAAGCAAAAGTCTCACCATACAAACTCTGGTGAGAGATCTGGCCTACCGAAAATGATTCAAACCACTTGTCACTTACAGTGATTTGGCTTAAGTATTTGGTTGGAGTTGCCGAGTGGTTAAGGTCGTTGACTACTAATCCAGCGGCCAGGGTTCGATTCCCGGGCGGGGAAGCTGGAAATTATGAAACACATGTTTCCCTCCCAACTAGAGGAGATCTGGTATGCAACCCAGCGTTACTGGATTGAAACCCAGGCATCCTCGCCGCCTGAAAACTAGCCAATTCTGGCTATCTAAAAGTGGGCGTTAAACTGAATATGAATCATATGGATATGAACAAATTTATGAAATAGAAAATACGGGTCTTTCCGTGAATTTTTTCACAAACAGCAATTACATTAAGATTTTGTAACGTTGAAACTTGTGTTACGTCGGATGACGTTTAGGCTACTTCAGTGATGCACGCGATGCAAATATATGCTTCTACCGCATTTTGTGAAATATTTCACGGAAAGAGCCCCTTTTTTATTTCATAAACTAGTTCGGAATTTTCATAGCAAAAAGACTGCGTAAGTCGTTAGTAAATCGTTAGTAAATTGAATCGTTTTCCGTCGACCAAATCGTCCACCGGAGCTCGTATGGTGCTACTCTAAGATCAAAAGAATCGCGCATATTTTTAGAACATTTAACGCCCATCATAGCGACATTTTATGAAAAACACTGACATATCATTCTGTTTCCCTTATCAAGAGCATCCGAATGTTGTTTTTGAAATTAATCTAGCTAAAAAAAAGCCATTTTTACTCCAGATACTTCAATTTTTCATAAATTGTACGAAACAGCCCTTTGCTAAACAAAAAAGGAATATAAAAGATCTGAATCGTACAAAATGAAGGAGAGGTGTCCTTATATATGAATACCAAATATCAGGGCAGTATGGTAAATTCACTCTATTCTTCGAATTGCGGTGGCATAACAACGCATTTTAAAAACCAGCTATCCCGGTTGAGGCCGAATTATGCATCCTCTTTTAAATATACTTACGACTTTTGTGAGCCTCGGTGGCCAATGGTAGCGCGCTTGCTTATAAAAGCGGATGGGTCTCCCCAAAGGGATAATTTTTCGCCGTATCAAACCTTTGCCAATAGAAACAGATGACCTAATGGAAGGGGGGTACATAAAGGAATCCTTTTGCAACTTGGAACCGCTGCAACTTTCAAGGTACAAGGTAGAACATACTTAGAACATACATGTAGATCACGAAACTCCTGCTTTAAAAGGTGCATGACTTTTTGTTTAGAACATGTTTTAGATCTAAATCTTTTTGTTACCTATAAAAGTCTCATGCTTCAAGTATTTCAATAGGCTTAAGTTTTATTTTTCCAAGATTTTTCCAAGATTTTTCCAAGATTCTTTAACAGTGCCTTTAATTTAGTACCTTTTGCAGCCTCGTAACTTTGTGACATCGCATTATATGCAAGGTATAACGTATGATTATGTTACACATACATGTAAATAAGTATTAATTTACCTTCTGTACAATGTAGTCTAAGCATTCTGGAACTTATAATAATGATGACCTCGAAATTTTAGAGGAAACATCATTTTGTTATTGCATCCTACATGTTGCACTTATTTCGTAATAGCATGGGCTCGCGGGCTCATTACGAAAAAATGCTGTTGACGGTAAAATACTAGTAGTTCATTTTCTGGAGTGCAAGATTGTTAAAAGGCAATTTATACGTGGAAAAGCACACTGTTTTATGCTACCCCTGAAAGTGAAGTCAAATACTCTTAACTTTCATTATGTCACCTATATATCACTCATATATACCTCCAAAAATAGGCGAAACTGGTATGAGGTAGCCCAGTGGTTTTATTGCCTATGACGTTCCTCGTCGTTACAAATTATTCAAAGTTCAGTATATTGTTGAAGAGACATCCTTATTTGGATTTTGGGTATTTTTGTTATTTTTCAGGCGTTTTTAAGTAGAAAAAGTCAACAATTATTTCAATATTAGGCATAAAATATGAAAATCGGTTGTGGGGAAGTCCCACGTTTTATGACCTGTGACGCCAATGACAATAAGAAATTGTTCAAAGTTCAGTATAATATTGAAATATAGTCATTTCCCTGGAGGTTTGGGTGATTTTTGCCACTTTTCAAGAGCTTTTAAGTAACACGTATTGAGCAATTATTATACCTCTTTATAACAGTCAAAGCCATTGCAAAATATGTTAACTCAGTTTCTGTTACGATATCCGTCATGATTTATATATAAAGTTGTAATGTGTTTTTAAAGAAACCATGGAAGCCAGGACCACTTCTTAGAAAAAAACAAGGGCTGCAGTCGAATGACAACCATATCTCCTGCCGATGCCATTTGAAAAAGGGCCATAACTCCGGAACGGGTTGAGCAAATCCAAGATTTGTTTCTTCCTCCACAATTAAGCATTAATAGTAGTAATTCCTGAAAGTTTGAATCGATTCAATCCTATAATGAATGGATAATGAATGAGTAGTTACGGTCACAAAAACTTGCAATATATATAAGAAAAAAGTAACAAAGGGCCATAACTCCCGAACAGGTGGAGCAAATCCATTTTTTTTCTTCCTGCACAACTAAGCATTAGTAGTAGTAATCCCTGAAAGTTTGAATCAATTCCGTCCAATAATGAATGAGGAGTTGCGGTTACAAAAATCTTGCACGGACGCATGCACGAACGCACGCACGGACGCACGCACGCACGGACGGGTGCCATTACCATATTCTCCTCCGATGCCTATCGGTGGGGGATAATTATATTGTAGGTGTACCTTAGACGGGTTAGAGTTAGGGTTTGGATTAGGGGTCGTTATTCTATAGGGGTCACAATTCTATGTGAGGGTCACTTTTCTACGTGTGGGGTAGTCATAATATGACCCCTCGGTCATAATATTATGACCGGGGAGTCACTATTCTATATAAAATAATGACCGGGGGTCATTATTCTATATAAAATAATGACCGGGGGTCATTATTCTTTGGGGGTCAGTTTACAATGTTACACCGGGCCTGCGTCGCGATTGAAGTCAAATTGTATATCGAGCGTTATTCATACCGGGGACCATAATGACGATGACGTCGTTAAAATGACGTCATTTGTGTTATGCTTTCTGCTGACCTTTCCCGCGATTTTCGACATTTTATAAATTACGCAACAAAAGAAGAGTTTTAAACATAAAATAAAAAGAAAATTTGTTCGTGAGCACCAAAAAAGTCATTTTCACTCGTGGCTACGCCACTCGTGAAAATATCAGTTTTTGATGCACACTTGTGAAATAAAATTGATATTTCACTGAAACAAACAAATATCCTCTATCTCTTTCAATTTCATATGGTAGAATGTCAAACAACGAACAATAATGTGAAATCATTTTAATTTAGGAAACGATATCGATTGATAATAGTTTTACTTCTAGCTTTGGTGGCCGCATTCTGGACGTAAAAAGATTACCTTTTAAAAGGGTTTTAGCATTTGTGTGAAATGGTTTTGAAATCTGGATAGAACGGTTTTGACGATAAAATTTAAAAGTTTCCTTTTTTAAAAAAGGAAAACATTCGTGGGGGCTCTTTTCCCCTTTAAAGAAACGGATATTAAACAATTAGTCAGGGGAAAAATTATTTTCGTTTGCGCCTTTTTAACAAAATTTTTTTAAAAAAAAAACCCTATTCGAAAAGACTAGAAAAAATCCTCTCTTGGGGCATTCTTTTAACAGTCAAAACATTTAAACAAGTCGTTAAGACTCTTTTTTAAAGGGAATATTTTGCAATTGATTTTCAAATTGGGCATTTTTTCAAAAAAAAAATCTGCCCCCTTACACATCGGTGGAATTGCAATTACTTTTCTTTTCATATTCAAAATACGTTGTTTTTAAAATACCCCTTTTTCTTAAGGTTTGTTTATTTTGAAAAAAAATGATTTGACGTCTCTTCTTTTTTAAGATAACCGCTATTTTTGGGTTTTTTGAAAGGAATTAGAAAATCAATTTCCCTTTAAAATTTCCCTAGGTTTATGGATTTGAAATTTTTTCAGTCAAATTCCCTTTTTTCTAAAATTTTTTATTTTTGGGGGTTTAATACTTTTCCCTGCTTATTTTGTATTTGTTTATAAGTATATTTTAACATAATTTTCACTATTTCCCAAAAATTTTCCCAAAAGTATTTTAAAAAAGAATTTTTAAAATCGGAATAAACTAGCTTTTTTCTTTTTTAAATTTTTCATTGGTGGGGTTACAATTTTTTTTCTTAAGATTTTTTCCAAAGAAAATTCATATCTTTTTGGTGTAAATTTTGGTGCGCTATTTTTTCCCCAAACAAAGGAAAATAGGTGTTTTCAGAGACCGATTACAAAATTCCCTTTTGTTAAATTAGGGTTTATAATTTCTTAGCTACAAAAAAGCGTTGGGGTCGCAGTCGAAAAAATTACCCTTTATTGCTATGTTTTTGCTTTCCCCAAAACCAAATTTATGAAGAAATTTACTTTTTAGTTTTTTTTATATTGGGGCAAAATAATATTTTTTAAACCCTTTTTACCTTTTTTGTTTATGTATCATTTTAAAAAACTCGTGAAAGTGCAAATAAGGATTATATTTTTTTTATCGTGAGCTTTTTAAAAGGAAATTTTTTTAAATAAGTTTTTAAATTTTCACTATAAAAATTGCGTGGAAAAACATTATTTGAAAAACTATTATGATCAATCTAAAGAATGGCACTTTCAAAGTTGACGTAAATTAAAAAAAGCATGAACAAAATGGCGTCTTTTGAAAAATTCTTTCAAATGGGCATAAAAAATTTCCGGTAAACTTACTTTTAGTTAAATTTATTTTTCTAAAGTTTTGAAAAAAACAGAATTGAAACGATGAAAATTTTTTCAGGGATTTAACAAAAAACGAGAAAAAGGGCATGGGGCAGTTTTTTATCATAAGCACATTGATTGTTCCTTTTTGTCGTGGAATTTTTGATGCTGGTTTCCAGGGCGTAGCTCATTTCACAAATTTTATGACATGTACAATTTTTAAAGCGTAGTGGTGAAAATGAGTTTTTGGGGGGGAAATCATTTTTTTTACTAAGCCTGTGAAAATTTTCCCTTTTCCCCAAAAAATTTTGGTAGGTTTATGTTTTAAAATGGTCTTTTTTTAAAATCTGTAATGTGGGACACCTTTGTTGAAAATGTGATTTTTTTTGAAAGAAACCAAATTTTTACGATGAAAATAATTTTATTAATTTTATACTGTCTACCGATTAGGGTAAATTGATTTACTTTGCCTTTATTTAGGAAAGAACCACATCGTTTGAATAACTACCTAAATAAAGGGAAACCGTTCCATTTTTAAAAAGTCACAAACATCGCTCCCCTCAAAACGAACTATAGGATTGTCCGAAGTTTTGACCTGGCACTCATTAACTTCCCCCATTTTTCGGCGTTTCTTAATGTAGCAATATTAGTACCTGAAAGTTCTCATTAAATAAGTATATGAAAAGTTGATCGGGGGAACGGGGGCGTAAGGTTGTGTTGACTTCCACGCACTTTAAAACAGGGTTCGAAACATTTAAATGAACAACTTTTTCTTTTTTTTTTTCTTTATTGTTTTGTAATTTTTCGTTTCATTTTTTTTTGTTCATATTTCATGAATTTTAATTGTTTTTTTTTTTGTAGTTTTTTTTTTGGAACGTGGTGACGACAATTTTTTTTTGTCTTTTTATCTAAGAACATTTAAAACAATTTTATTCCTTTTTTTTAACGGGAGATTTTTAACAAATAAAAATTTTCCCAAACGGGTTTTTCCCTTTAAAATAACCCGATGCGAAAGAATAATTGTTTGCAAGAACAAAAAAATGGGTTATTCTACGAAAAAATACATTTGGGCTTTTTATTTCGATTCTAAACGACGTTTAGTTTCAACAGTGTTAGAAAAAATGGAAAACTATTTTTTCGCCTTTTACGACTTGGTCGGATGCGTCATTCACGCGAGTGGTTTTATTGGAAAAACCCGAGACAGTTTTGTCTACTGTATGTAGGTTTTTTGTGGTCGTTTTAGAATGTTTTTTATGTTTATTTTAATTAATAAATGAACAATAATTTTCCCGATCCCTTTGACAAATGATATATTTCTCATAAAAAAAAATTTTGGAAAAAGGTTTTTTAAAGACGTGGCTCGAACCTTAATCTGATTTGGCGGTAAAAGCTTTGGCCGCCAGCTCCCTGCACATCGAAAGTTTCAATTAAAAACGATTGTAATATTTGTTATATCGCTATTTTTGTTGGGGACCAAAAAATAATTTGGAATTACGGAATTTCATGAGTCCCAGGTCAATACTTACGGAAAATGCGAAAGTATTATCTTTTAAATAAAAAAAAATAATAAATTTTTTAAACAATACACAAAGTTTTCGATTTAGTCGTTTTTCTTCTTGGCCGGGGGGTTTCGGTTTTTCGTATTTCCTTTTTCGTCCATTTTTTTTCAGTTTGCTTACTTTTTTGTGTAAGTTTGTTTCTCTTGGTTTTTTATTTTTTTGTTTTTTTTCTTATTTTCGTATAAATTGGAGTTCTATAAATCAATAAAAACCCCAAAAATTTGGGCGGGGCAATGTTTTATTATTTTAAAAGAAAAGAGGGAATAAAGAAAAAGGGTTTTGGGTTGATTTCTGGGAAAGCACAGGCCCCAAAAAAAGCCTCAGGCCCCGCTTTGCAAAGTGGCCCAAACCAAAAAAAAGGGAACGGAAAAAATTCAGCGGGTTTGTTCAAAAATTAACGTACTTTTATTTTTATCAAAAAAAAAAAAAACAACAAAAAAAACGAAAAAGAGGGGTGGGGGGGGGGGGGGGGGGGGGGGGGGGGGGGGGGGGTTGGGGGTAAAGGGGAAATGGAACGGATAATTTTAAAAAAGGAATGCGACGTACCTTAAAACTTATAAAATAACTGTAAGGTTTAAAATACCAAAAGCTTAAAAAACTTAGATCATATTAAGGTGGAGTGTTTTTAACAAAATTTTACGTGTCAATGTGACATATAATTTTGTAAATTGTTAAACTAGATTACATTCCCGTTTTGTCTTTTGAATGTCTGAAGAAAAAATTAAAGACAAAATTTAACGGGTGGGAAAACAAATCAAAAAAAAGTATAATCAAATACCGTAACAGCTCTAACGGAAACACGGGTGCATCGAAAGTACTAAGGGTTTTGACTTTTTTTTATGTTATTGTTTTTTTTGTTTTTTTTCAAAACGTCAAATTTTTTTGGAAAAGGGAAATCACGTGAGTTTGTGAGGGGATTCTTTTTTTTATAAAACCGGGGAAAATTTTTCAAAAAATTTGTAGATATTGTTTTATTTTTCATTTATTGGGAAAAACGATTTTCAACTTTTGATAAAAAATACTTGTGGAACATCGAATATGCAGCATAAGGTGTTAGAAAAAGTTGATTTTTTTTTAATCGACACCCGATGTGGGGGTTAGTGCTTTAAGAAAGACAGGGGAAATTAAGACGATATTTACGACAAAAAAACCTCGCAAGATTTTTAAAAGTCTCGCTGTATATATTTTTTTGGACGGACAAAAACGCGATAGTTTCCCCATTATGCGTGTGGTGAATGAGTTTAAAATGTGGCACGATGGGTTTTCCGTAAAATTGTGTACTTTAAACTTCTCCTTTCCCCATAAAAATTTTAAAAACTAAAATTTGTTTTCTTTTGGTGAAATGGGGCCCCCAATTTTTTTCCCTTTTCCGCTTATATGACGTTGTCACAGTTCAGGGGCTCATAGCTATTTGCATGTGTTTTGGGGGTCTTTTTTATCCGTGATTATGGTTAAGCAATTTATGATGGTTTTTTTTTAACCCAAATTAGTGTCTGGGGCATGTTTATTTTTCGTTGGGAAAACCCCAAAGAGGTTTAAGAGTAGGAATGTGAAAAACTTCCAAAAAATAACTAAAGAGTAATTTTTTTTGACAAAAAACAGCATGCTGTACCCGAAGTAAACTTTTGCAAACACACGAAAGCCTGGTGGTGATATCTTTTCACTATTCCCGTTTCCAATTTTTATTTTTGCTGTAAAAAAATATAGAAACTATTCAGTGAAGTGGAAAGTTGAATTTCACATTCCAGTTTCATTTTCAAATTTTTTGTTACAAACTTGAGATTTTGAAGTGGAATTCCTTATTCTCTTTTTTATTTTCATTTTGAAAAAATATAGAAACATGAAATGAAAGTAAAAAAAGTGAACTAACTTTTTTATAAAGGCGCCCTGGCTTAAATTTACTTAAATAAATGTCTGCAAAACAGTTGCATAAAAAAAGTGAAAAGGTGAAAGTAAACTTAGATTTTTGGTTTTGAATTTTTTGATAAATAATATCTTGTTACTATAAAAAGCTTTAGATTAAAACTTAAAAACTTTTCCATCAAACCCTCCCCCGGGAAAAAACAATCCCATAATTTTGGTTTAAAATTTTGACCGAGTTTCCCCCTTTTTTAACTTAAAATTTTTTGGGTTAAATTTTTTGAAAATTTTTTCTGGCAAAGCTCTAATTCGAGTCAGACTGGAAAGTCGACGCGCTGTCATCAGACAGTTTGTTTTCCCTTTGTCATTGTATTTTATTTGAAAATGATCAGGGAAAAGGGTTCTAAAAATCATTAGGGTCGAATTCTGCGACGAAAGGGTTATTTTAAAATACAAATTTTGTTTTTGCCTGGATGTGTTTTTTTGCGGTTTTTGAAATCACAAAAAATAGTGTCCAACATTTATTCTAAGACCCATCTTGGATTTTCCGAAACCAAGGATTCCCCGACATAATCTTGGTTTTTGTTGGTTAATCGGTTCATACGTTTCAGCTGACGAAAAAATGAAACCCATTAGGATCCCCTGAACCTGGTTTTCCGTTCAAATGGGATGAAAACCCTGAATGCCATTTCCGGAATAAAAAACCTGACCGTTAATGAAATAAATTGAGAAAAATTTTTCAAAGCCCAAACCCTTCATGCCTGTACGTTTGATCGAAGAATGACTTGGACTCCGTTGTTCCAAAACTTTGGGAAAGTCCAAGACGGTACATTCTGCTGTCGTAATGTTTGGAAAATCCAAGGGGTTATAAAATTTTCACGAGGAAAATAAAGCCCGATTGCTTAGTAAAAAGACGAAGTTCCCCCGTGGCCTATAATCGAAAACCCCCGGGTATTTTGCCTTGTTTGTAATGCCCTTATCTTTGCGGTTACTGTCCGATAAGGGAAGAACAAGTGTTGGTTTTTGGCCTCTGTAAAGCTGTTTGGGTTTGCTGTCTTGCAAAAGTGTGAGGAATAAAGCACATTACAATGAAAAAAATGATAGACAATAGACTGGTCTTTTGTGGACTGTTGTTTTTCGTCAACATTTTTTTGAAGGTTTTTGGATTTGGGACGTCCCCCAAGTGCGATAACATATCAACTGGTGCAAAACAGATTGAACCCGAGTTTCAGATCCAAGGAACTTTTTACGGTAACTCTTGAAATATTATCAGTTTCAGCGCATTACCCAAAATTTGTTTGGGATTGGTTTTTAAAAAAAAGACAAAATTAGGATTCCCCTTCCCTGGAAAAGTGTACGGGATGCATTAACTCTGCTCATTAAAGAGCTACAAAATGGACCAAGAGCGGATTCTCGGGGTTTTGGCTTGGAATTACAACTGATATTATTCAGTGGGGAAAACAGCTGAATCACTATAACCAAAGGGCCCCCTTCACCTAATGCTCCCCCAACGGCCCCAAACCCAAACCAGTGTACTCCCTGCTGTGTATTTGTGCCGTTTCTTCTATTACAAGGGGAAACTATCGGGTTTTTTTTGTGATACTTAAAACGGCCATAAAAGCAGAAAAAAGCGGAACCTCAGGGCTGTTTGACTGTCCCCGTCGCCCCTTTGAAACCCTTTTGCACCCCGGGTTAAACTGTCTGTGGTCCGAATTCACAGCTACCTGCACTGAGACTTCCACTTCAGGGATTACCCCCATAGATTTATCCAGGGCATTCCCACACAGAAATGGAGAGCAGGTTGGGGTTTAAAACTAAAAACGCTTGATCCAGATAATTTTTCCTAACGGTGAATGGATGTAAACAGCTTTGCGTGCGGTGCGATACGGTAATACCCTGACAGAGTACAAAGTTATCCCCAGCATGTGTGTGTTTGGAAAAACCCTATCAAGGACTTCTCCCCAATGTTCCTGGTCCTACGCTCCCCTAATACGGGATGATACACTTCGGCTACGCGGCGAAAAAACCTTTGAGAAACAAACCAGCTGAAAACTTTCTAAACATACCAACGCTTCCCCCTTTGTGTGTAAGGAACATTGTCAGAACAAATCCTTTAAAAGGGGGACAAAACGGGGAAAGTATTTGGGTTTTCGCCCAGTTTTTTTCTATATGAAATTCGTGTTGATGGTACGGCCGGTAAACAGCCCGTAATAGGAATTTTTTGCAAAGTTATGCCTTTGTCACCCGTTAGTAGCAGCTATTACATAAAATTCTTCTTTTTTTCATCTAATAAATAAACCAAACAGACCCTTACCTTTCGATCAAAAAAGAGAAAACCTCACATAATCAATGCTAAAGAAAAAGTCACCGTCTTACAAAGCTAAAATCCCCCCAGTGTTTTGACCTTTAAAAACGAACTTTTGTTTTTTAAAATTTTTAAGAACATATTTTTTTTGTTTTTGTCTTTAATTCTTGTTTCCATATAAAAAAACCCACTGACCCTATAATAAATAGAAAAACTCTGGGGGAATGATATTTTTTTCAAAAAAAAAGGCACTTTTGAATAACAGTGGAATTAAAAACTTAAATTTACAATTACAAATTACACGCAGCCTTAACAATTGTAAAACTAAACAAACAGGATATAGTCAATTTATCCATAAATAAGAAAGCTATTTTGAATTATGAACAAATGAGCATCACTGTATAATCAAAACTCAGGTGTTTTCAAAGATCTGTGAAAATGTTTTTTAGGTTTGGTCATTTTCTTTTAACAATTGACTGTAAGAATGTGGGATTTTGTTCAGCGCATACCGTTAATATTGACCATTTATGGGTCATCAAACATTTCTTTAGTTGTCGTCCATTCTTCGTGTACAAACCCAAAACGATTTTTTTCTTTTTGAGATTCTGTCATAAATTTCGAGGGGAAAACTAAATGACCCAATGTTGTTTGTTGAACTGATTATAAAGCACTAATCGGGGGGGTTTTTAGGGTTTGTAGTTATTCCTTTAGGACCGTTGTATAAAATGATGGAATAAATTAGGGGGGTAGAACGTGAAGTTTGAAATGATTTGGGGATTGGGGGTCTCCCCCAAAGAAATTTACAGAATTTTTGATCTATGGTTTCAAAATTATGCTCTTTATCGAATACGCCCCGGGCCCCGCAAAATCTTAAAAAAATTTTTTACGCTGTGACTGGTTAATACTTGAAACCGGTTGAAACGGGGATAGGGTCCCATATTTCGCGTCACTTTGTGGGCTTTAAACGAAAAAATATTCCGGAGATGTTGCCCATTAAAAAACCCGGGTCGATTAAAGGTTTGGGGTTTTTTGGAAAAGAAAAGTGTTTTTTTTTAATCCCCGACCATTTCGTTTTCTACGAAAAAATTTTTAAAATTTCTTAAAAAAGTAGAAAAACGTGTGAATTTGACTTTGTCAGACTTTTACATCTCTGCCACTGCTTTTTAACCCCCGCCAAAATGGGTGGGGGGTTATGGAATGTATCTGCCCGTCCTTCCCCCTTCCCGTCCGTCGTCCGAAACATTTCCTTCCGCTCCAATTCCTAAACCCCTTAAAGGATTTTCATGAAACTTAGGTCAAATGTCACCTCATAAAGACAATGTGCAAAAAACCCTGGCGCCATAAACGGTAAAGGTCAAGGTCCAATAATGTCAAATGTTTTGCCTTTCCATTTTGTATCGCTCTAATCTCCTAAACCCTTGTGAATTTTTATAAACTTGAGTAAAAAGAACTCATCTGCGTGTGCTGCCCCCATAAGTCAGCCATCCGGTAAAGGTAAAGGTAAACAATCGATCAAATGTTTGAGCCTTTCCCTTTTTGTACCCGCTTATATTCCAAAAACCCCCTTGAGGTTTTTTTATAAAACTTGAGTAAAATGATCACTCATCAGACATTTGCAGAACCAAAAGTCAGCCATCCCGGCTAAAGGTCAAGGTCAAAATAAAGGTCAGGGTTTGACCCTTCCATTTTGTGTCCGTCTATATCCCCTAAACCCCTTAAAGGGTTTTTATAAAAACTTAGGTAAAATGTCCCCTCTTCAAGACTATTTGAAAACCCCATAGCGCCATGGGGCTCAAGGTCAAGGTACATTAAAGGTCAAGTTTGACCCTTTACATTTTGTGTGCTCTAATTCCTAAACCCCTTGAAGGATTTTTTTCCATATTTGGGTAAAATGTCACCTCATGGGGAAAATGTGCAGAACCCCAGAGTCGCTTGGGGCGAGGTAAAGGGCCCAAAACTGAGGTTAAAATTTTTGAGCTTCTTTTTGTGCCCCGCTTATTTCCTTCCCCTTTTGGGGTTTTTTCATGAAATTTTTTCAAATATCCCCCTCTAAAGGGCATGTGCAGAACATTGAGCTTGTCATACCGGTTTTTTTTTCGGTTACAACTCTAGGTCAAATGTTTTAACATTTGTTTTGTCTGCTCGATCTCCAAAACCCCCTTTAAAGGAAATTTTTTAAAATTGGGGCAAATGATCACCTTTCAAAACAAATTTTCGAACTTCGAGTCACCATGGGCTCAAGGTCAAGGTACACTTTGGGTAAAGTTTTAGCCTTCCATTTTATGTCCCTCTGTTCTCCTAAACCCCTTAAGGTTTTTTATAAACTTGGGGGGAAATGACACTCACAAGAGCTCTGGCACCCTGTCAAATTAAGGGCAAGGGCACAAAAGGTCAAAGGTTTTAGCTCTGTTTCTCCTAAACCCCCCTTTTTATTTTTTTATGAAAAATTTAGAAAAGACCCCATCAAGACGTTTGCAGAAATTACGAGTAGCCATATTTGTTCAAGGGGAAAATCACAGTAAAAGGTCAAAAGGGTTTAACCCTTTTATTCCCCTAAACGTGGGGGGGATTTAAGCTGTCTTTAGACGCCTTTTTAATGAACATTTAAAAGTTCGTTTCCTTGATCAGGAAAAATCAAATTCCGTTGGAAATCTGTATCCAGTTCTTATTACAAGCTGAAATTTGGAAATTAAACGACTTTTTAGTGAATCGTCCATTTTAAAAGGTTTTTGTCTGAAATTCACAAGACAGTGACATTGTTCAGAAGATGCCTCTAAGGGAAAAAACTTTTTCTTGAACCGACAGTTTTTGGTACCCGGATACATAAAACAGCTGAAAATACAATCGTAATAGGAAATCTTTTTAATGACAAATTGACCTGTAAAGAAAAATTATAGTAGTGTAAGAAACATATATCGTGCTGAATTTTAGGGGAAGGTGGTATCCAAAAAAAAGATGGAGAAGCGAAGGAAAAAACCAAAAAAACTATTTTGTTCATCAATTTACTGGGAAGGGGGAAGGACAATCCGCTCCCAAGCATTACCACAAGTGCATATCTTTGGGAAATGACACCGACGATACTTTGCCGGTAAAATATCAAATGAGTAAAAGATCTTGACAAAATACCAACTGAAACACCCAGCAAGGTAATTTTCCTACTTTAATCCCCTGTGAATGAATACATTTACTGCTTCAAACACTGTCCGAAAATGAATTTTTAAATTGTATATGCATCAAAAAAATTTCAAATTGAATTGATTGATTCCAAATAAATTTAAAGGAGCATTTTTCACAATTGTCCCCTTGTGACAGAAATTGTAAACGATCAGCTTCTGGTGGGCTCCCAAATGGAAAAATGTGTGATAAAGCCCCTTTTTTGCCTTTAAATAGGGCCCGGGGGAAATTTTAAAAATTCCTCTCAAAACTTTTGAAAAAGCTGCATAAACCAAATCAATAAACATATTTTAAACAACAAATTCCCCCAAACTTACCCGGTGTCATAAAAATTCACGAGGTTGAAACAGCTGGAAAATGTAAACGTCTTTTGGAAACCTAGATAACAAGGGACCAGTTGGGTTAAACGTCACCCGTTCCCACATGACCAGTTTTGAGTATGAGTCGTTTTTTTATTTTTGACATAGTGCCCAGTTTTTGAGCTATGTGCCCGTTTTTTTAAAATAGACCCAAAATTTCAAGATAAAAATTTTGACCAATTTTCTGAAATCCATTGAAAAAATTTGGGCCCCTAAGGGGGTACAAGGTTTTTCTTTATTTTTTCCTATGACCCAGTTTTCGAAGGTACGTGACCCCTTTTTTAACTTTATTGTATATCAAGGTGAAAATTCTCACTTTTTCATGAAAATCTCTAAAAAAAAATGGCCTCTAGAGAGGCCAGGTTTTTTTTTTTTTTTTTTTTTTAACCCATGGCCCCGTTTTTGCCCCCAATAACCCATTTGAAACTGCCTAGAATTTTATCAAAAGGAAACATTCAGACCCTATTCAAAGATCCTTGAAAAAAATGGCCTCTAGAGGGTCAAAAATTTTTCTAATTTTAGACCTACTGCCCCGTTTTTTACCCTGGCTAGTTTCAAAATTTTAACTGATATCATCAAAAATGAACATTCGACCAATTTCTACAGTCCCTTTTAAGTTTTGGCCTTTAGAGAGGTCCAAGGTTTTTTTTTTATTTGACCCCCTGACCAGTTTTTTTAAGGGACTGACCCGTTTTAAACTTGACCCAATATATCTGAGAAATTCTGACTAATTTTATGAAGATCCCTTCAAGGGTTGGCCTCTAGAGAGGTCACAAGTTTTTTTTTTTTTAAGACCTTGACCCTTTTTTTTGATTGCAGTTGCCAATTTTTAAAAATTTACCTAATTTTATCAAAAATAAAAAATTCAGACCAACTTTAACAGATCCCTGAAAAAATTTTCCTTAAGAGGCACAACTTTTTACATTTTTTTGTACTGACTATTTTTTGATGGCACGTGACCCTTTCAACTTGACTTAATTTCATCAATGAACATTCTGCCAATTTTTTTTGGGATCCATTCAAAATATGGCCTCTAGAGGGTCCAAGGTTTTTCTTTTTTTGACCTACTGACCTTTTTCGACCGCACATGACCCCTTTCGAATTGACCTAGATCTCAAGATGAAAAATTCAGACCAACTTTTTACAATCCCCTAAAAATATGGCTTTAGAAGGTACATGGTTTTTCATTTTTTGGTCGGGCGAGTTTTTGAAAGGGATGTGACCCACTTTTTGAATTTTACCCAGATATCTAAGAGAAATTCAGACCAACTTTCATACAATCCCCTGAAAAATTGGCCCCTTTTGAGAGGGCACAAGGTTTTTTTTTTATTTTACCTATTGACCTATTTTTGATGGCACGTGCCCCCCTTTCAAAAATTGCCTAAATCTCAAAGGGAATTTCTGACCCCAAATTTTTATGAAAATCTTTTTAAATTTTATGGCTCTGAGGGTCACAAGGTTTTTTTTTTTTTTAACCAAATACCTAGTTTTGAAGGCGTGACCCTTTCAATTTACCCAGATTTTATTAGAGAAAATTCCGACCAATTTCATACAGACCCATAAAAATATGGCCTTTAGAGGGCACAAGGTTTTTCTATTTTTTAAAAACCCACGACTGTTTTTGTCGCACGTGACCCCTTTGAAACTTGACCCGGATACTCAAGTAAAATTTGACAAATTTTTATAAAGACCCCCCTGAAAAAAATTTACCTCTAGATGGTCCAACAAAAGTTTACCCGGAGGACGGACGCACGCACGCACGGGAAAGACGGACGCTGCGCGGTCCAAAAGCTCACCTTGTCACTTTGTGACAGGGGAGAAAAATCAAAATAACAGTCATGGTCTGATCGACTTTAGTGCAGCTTTCGATCCCCCGATTTCCCCATAGATTCAAATCCTTAAAGTGAATTTGGTATACATAGCACTCCCCCGAAATGGATAGAATCTTATCTCACGAAAGAACAATGAAAGTCTTAGTTGAAAAAGTCGCATCTGACCGGAAACCCCTGGTTTGGTGTCCGCAGGGTTCTTGGCCGGACCCGGGGTCTTTTTCCCCATTATATCGGTCTCAACCGAGTTGTGCAGAAAAATCGCGATCTCTTGGGTCGCAGATGACCCCAAGATTGGTTTAAAAGTTAAGCGGGAAATTCTCAAATGGGGGAAACTGTTTTTTCAACAACTTAAAGTTTTCAATGAAAAATTTTTGAAGGAACAACCTTCAAAATGAAATGAATCAGTCTAAAACAGAAATTTTAATTTTGTATGGAACCGACAACAGTTACGAAAATTTAAAGTATAGGTGTAAACGTTGGTGGGTGCGACGTAAAATGCTCGACTGTCAGGTGGGTTAACCATACCAAAAACTCAACTTTTACCCTCACATCCAAAAAAGTGTCAGATAAACTATTTGAGTTCGAAACCTTAGGTTTTCGGAAACTCTCACACAAAATCAAATGAATTTAGTGCATGGACTGGTTCATTCCCACATTTACTTTCAAAAGTTATTTACCGAAAATTCCAGCACCAAATCAACAAATACGCAGTCCAAAATCTGCTGCTAGGTAGTCATGAATGCTTCAAAACCTATGAACAAACCGTGCTAAATTCTGAAAAAAATTCACGGCTTCCAGTTAAGGGTAGGTAGTTCAAAATCCCAGTGTAGTCTTCGTGTCATCCAAAGGTACAGTCCGTAATTTAAGGGAATGTTTTTTACCTATCGACAACGGAAGACTACGTCACAAAATGACATAACTTTAACTCCCCTTTACGGCGAAAAAAAAAAGGGACAGTCTATGGCCTCGTTGGTCCCAAAAGGTATACAAACTATAGTATTATTAAAATACATTTAGTCTAAAGTCAGCTTTGATAAACTGAAACCTTTGTTTAGTCAGTTTTATGAACAATGAGTGTGTCGCAGGTGTGAAGAACCCTTTAATTAAAACTAAACCTTTACTTATTTAGTAACACATATAAGATTGTCGCGACGTAGGCCGTATTTACGTACTTTTTTGTATACTTACCTAGTCCACTTACCGTGTCCATACTTACCCGTGTTTGTATTTTTTCCCTTTTCTATATTCCCTTTTTTCTGGAAATTTTTACGGAGTCACCAAGATACTAGAAGCCAATTATTATTTCCTATTTCCATCAGTAGTAAGCCCTAACTAACAAATGCAACGTGACTGACAAATTACCTGTCCCTTTTACCGTTCTTTTTTCCCTTTGTTAGGTAATTTTTTATTATTTTCCTATACTTTTCACCCAAAGTATCAAAATATTGTTTCGATGATTTTTGAAAATGTTATTGTTTGGTTTTTATAAAAACCAAATAAATTTATTTCATATATATAAAATATTAAAAAGGGTTTTATTGTTACCGGTTCATTTGCATATTTTTTCAAATTTATACAAAAATTTAAATTTTGTTTTATGTATTTTTCTTTTGATAGATAATCTGTTCAAGTATATTTTAGTAATCGTCGTCGGCCCTGTTTGTTTAATTTGCTTTTTTATGGTTTAGTTTTACGTGATATTTTGAAAATGTATATTGTTTTTTTTTTTTTAAATCCCCAAATAAAAATTTTATTTCATAGAATTTAAAATATTAAAAAAGGGGTTATTTTGTTCAGTTACGTTACGCACTGAAATCCCAGTCCCAGATAAAATTTTACTCACCGGAACGAATCGCATCCCAATAAAATTAGAGGGCGTATGGCGCCCCGGCGACAAAGTTACAGTGTACTTGTTAAATACAAAAAAATTTGTGTGGTATAAATGTTTTTAAATGATAAATCAAGTTTAGTCGTGTTCATATTTTGAATGTTTGTTTTAAAATTTTGGGTTATGTAATTGTAAAGCGCATAGATATTTTTTAATTTTTGCGCTATATAAATGTCATGTATTTGTATTTGTATAAATAAGCATTTAATGCTCACTTTTCAATCTTACTTGGTTTACACCACCAGTAAACTGTATTCAAATAAATTTTGAAAACGAAAAAAAACATAACATTGACTAACTTTAAAGCATAGGTTTTGATTAAATTTTGATTATTAACCTATCGCTAAATTCACTGTTACTTGCGTATAGTTTTGAAATGCAGAAATTTGTAATCCGTAGTCGACATTCGTCTGGAGAAACCGCTGTCAATATGAATCTCAAAATGACACGAAATTTGTTAAATTAATGACTTCATCTTGATACACTAAATCACTATGTAGACAAAATAACTTTATATCTGTGCATTGTATTTATTGACATATTCAATGTCAGTATTATTTATCTTATAAGCTGTAAAAGCTTTTATACATTTGAATGCTTAAATATAATGTTGAAATATACACAAAATGATTATTTTTTTAATATAATAAGTGTCGGTGGATTTCATTGGGCGTCATTCCACATGCTTTTCCTTTCATTATTGAAATATTACAGTGAAATATATTCGGTATTTTACAGTGAAAATGTCAAAAATAATTTTCACGCAAAAAGATTAAAATTTTTCCAAAAAAAAAGAAAATTTAAAAAAAATTGTTTTTCTTTCCTGTGGGGGCGAAATAATTCACTCGTGAAAACCTAATATACGCCCCTTGTAAATTTTTTTGATCTTACATGAGAAAAAAATATCCCTTTTTATTTTTTTCTATTTTGTTTTTTTTCCAAATTTTAAAAAAGGGTTCCATGGAAAAGGTTTTACTCTTACTTTAAAACCCACCCTGCTAATTTTTAAAATAAATTTTCCATCTTTCAATTTGGACTTCCCTTTAATGTTAAAAGGGGTGTTACCAAAAAAAATGTGAATGGGGAACAGTGCGATCTGATCCATACTGGTCGAAGGCAGAATTTAATTTTTTTCCCCGCATGATAAGAGTTAAAAAAAAATTAAAATCGAGAATGAGTATCCCCCCAATAGATTTCCTGAAATACATTCATGCTCCAAAATTAAAAAAAATTTTACACTGAGAGACTTAATTGTTTTATTATTACATTTATGTCCAGTTTCATGTTTTTACAATGTGGTTCGGCGGCATGGTCACTTGCAATCATAATTATTGATGTGATTCCGGTAGTGCATTCAGCATTGCCCTTGAGAGACGCAAACCCCCGAGATGTTTTAAAGTAGAAATTAAAATAAAGTTAAAAAAGATTAATGTTTTTATTGCATTTTCTGCCCAAAAACGGGGGTTGATCCCCGTTAAGGGTCAGGGTTTTTGAGGAACCATACAACCCAAATTTACGATTTAAACGGGGAAAAAATTGAGAAAAAAAAGAAAGCTTTTTTTGTTTAAATCAAATCATACTTAACATACCGTTTCTATTCCCCCTTAAGTTACACTGGTACCCCAAAGTCAATATTTTTGATATATTCTTGCATAAAATTGCTTTTTTACTGGATCCCCCCAGTATTAAAAGGGGAAAAAAAAATCGTGTGCAAAAGGCAATTCACGTCTGTTTATCCGATTTTTTTTTTGAAATGCTTTCCCAGGGGCTAAATGTATTTCTGCGCAATTGAATCTGGTATCTGCTCTTGTTTCTTTCATAAAAAACCCCTTTTTAAAGCATAAAAAATGCAATATAAAAACATAGATGTTTTGCTGTTCGGTAACTAACGCCAAATGCGCTGCCCCCCAAAAATGTTGGTACTCGTTTTTCCCTTGAACTCGGCGTCGATTCCCGATTTTGTAGACGACTGTGAATTTAAAAAAATCGCGTGTAACCTGTGGGTTCTTTTTTTTTAGGAATCATATTTTATTTTGGTAATGATCGTCGGTATGTTTTTATCTAATTTTTTCGAAAAAAATTTTATAAACAGTTGGGGAAATTTACCTACGTTTTACTCTCCGTACTCCCAAATTTGTCCGTACTCAATATAACTCGAATGTTAAATTTTTTTTTTTCTTGAAAATTTTTTCCGATGCACTAAAATTTTGAAGTGATTAAAAATTTTGGGGAATTTAATATTTTAATAAGAGAGTTAAAAAAACGTTTAAAAAACCCCTTTAGATTGCTTTCGATAGTTTTTTTATTTTTTGGGCTTGGTCGGATATTTAAAAATGTTTACCGTTTCAAACAACGAGAATGGTAAATAAAAAAAAGTACCGGAAAACGTCAAGTCATCAATAGAAAACAAAACATAAAGTCGTCGGTAATTTTTTTTATGCAGGGATAGGAAATACCGTTTGTTTTTGTATTTTAAAGTCTGCAAACCCTTGGGATATGTTTGTACCTCAAAAACCCTTTGGTCTCGGTCCCAAACAATCCCCCGGGTTTCTGCAGACTTAATACACAAAAAAAATTTTTTTTTCCATACCCTGATCTGAATTTCATATTAGGTGCGTGACGTAATTCAGTGTGTGTTGTTCACTTTTTTTTTCTATTTATTTCATATTTCATCCTATTCAGGTGTTGAACAAATTTTTTGGGTATTTACATTATTTTTTTTTCGTTGTTGTATGTAATAAAAAGATTATTTTCTTTGCATCGGGAAATTTGACTCGTTTTTCTGCGGGGGAATATTGCCTCCCAAAGTCGCGCAAAATTTCCCCGAAGAATGTGCATATTTCCCGATACAAAAAAATAACCCATAAATATTACCTTTTATTCTTGTTACTATTTCACAAAAGAAGATAAAAATATGAAAGTAAGGTACATTTACAAAAGTAAATATGGTATTAAAATATAAAAAAAAAAAATTAATATTTTTAAAATCTGCAAAATCTGAATTAGCATGGGCCCCCCCACAAAACGTTATTTCGTTTTAAAAGAATTGTTACATTTTTATGTATTTTACAAAAAATTTAAAATTGTTTCACATAACTAGATATATAGATGGTTAAAAGTTTAAATCGCCTTTTTTTGACACCTTTAAAAACTTAAAATTTATGGGCATAAAAGCAGGAAATTCTTTTTTGTGATTAAAATTTGATACGCTTTTTTATAAATATATTTAATTCAGGTACACAACATTCCGTACAAAACCACTTTGTCGAGTAAGACTGAATCAGAAAGTGCTTGTATATGTTTAAGTAAATGCACTTATTTATAAATAACATTTGATCATGGTATTCGGGTTAAAACTAAATTTCGACGAGTTGGAATTTTTACATGATTTCGCGATTTTGTGGTTTTTTGCGTTGCTTTAAACAGAATGAAAACGACATTTAAAATAAAGAAATTTTCTTCGTAGACTTCCGTGCAATTAAATGAAGTTTGCTCAATTTTTTTTTTGATTTTTTGTGAACATGTCTTTAAATTTAAACAATCTAAAAAGGGAAAATTAACCCAAAACACAAAAGTGATCACGATACGATCTGAACTGCCCTTCTCATGACCCACTAAATGGTACTTGGCGTTCAGCAGAGGTCTTGTCATTCATTTCAATGCCGGTATACAGGATTAAAATGTAAATTTCTGCACACTTTTGCAAAAACCCTTTATTTATTGTTAATGACTATTGATTTTCCATTTGAAAATGGGTTTCATTAATAATTCCTTTCAAAAGGGCCCAAATTTTACCATTATAAACCTACCTACTTTTTTTAGAACCATTCTTACCACCTTGGACGACAGAGAAAAACAGACTGTTATGTAAACAGCTAAATTTTTAAACCCCGGGGCGGATAGCTCAGTGGTTTGCACACTGGCTTCCCAAACTGAGGTCGGGGGGTTTTTGATCCCCCGGGAGCTCTCGGGAATTTTTTGAAACGCTTTTCGTGTTTCCCCCCCAATAGAGGGGTACTGGTCAGGACCCAGGAACCCTTTCGTGTATCGTGCTATACACTGGGTACGTTTTAAGAACCAGGCTGTCTATTCGCAACGGTAGGCTAAGTTAGCCGAACAAGCCTTATCTATTTTTGATCTCTCTGTCGTGGGGGCTTTGTCTCACTCTGTCCCTCTGGTCAGATCGCTCTGTGTCTGTACTAGTAGAGGATGAATTATGCGCCCTGTGTGGCTGCATTTGAACTATGTAAAGCGCCTTTGAACGTGAAATTGATCATGAAAAGGGCGCTATATAAATCTGGTATAATAATAATAATAATAATAATAATTTTCCGTATTTCCAACTGTTGAATACTTAAATGTCGGATTCAGGTGATTTTTTGTTGATATTACTTTACAAATTGAGACAGCCGGTTAAGAGCAATAAGATGAAGAACATGGAATGGAAACGAGAATCAACACATGTTTGTAATGTCTGAATTAACTTTTGTCTCTAAAAATATTGTCAAGTTGGTTTTATTCCAGTTTCTGCAGTTATTCTAATAAAAAGTAAATAAACCTGAAATAAATAAAACTTAACTAACGAAACATATATTTATTCTGGTCAAATGTGCGAATTTCAATAGTGTTTACAAGAGATAAAATCAGAATTATATGTAAATCTATCACGTACCTGCACTTTGACGAGCTAGTTGTAGATTGTTTGATCAATGGTATAGCTTTCTTATTGTTTAAAACATAAAAAAATGAATGTGACAATACTATGAATAACAAGTTACAAAACGTTCTTTTTCAGCTTAAGCTTAACACAGCCCTTTGGTAATAGCCTGTAGCACATATTCGTGACGATTAAAAACCACATCGAAAAATTCCAAAATTACATGCTGATGTCATTTTCTGTGTTTGATCATCTCAAGATAAAGCAAAACTAGTACATTTTGTACCACATTTAGACTTGATGACGAAAGTTATGCATTTAACCCACCTAATTAAATATAGGTATCTCTATCCTGTGAATGTATTCTGTCACCTTATATTATAAAGTGATCATAAATCGAAAAAGTATTGGGCATGTATAAACTTAATTTTACTGATAAAAGCATGACATACGAAGAATGATAAAGTTACACGGTAAACTGTTCTTATACAAGAGAGGACAGTTTATTCTGCAGAAAGCAGTTCGAGTCCCAAAATAAAAGTTGTTTTGCATGTATTGTTCTGGTCCTTTAAACTGTAAGAACTTAGTAACTGCTGCCGGAAGGAGTCATTAAATCGTCAGGATTGTTTCTATCATGATGGAGATGAGGACTGAGGTTTCGTGCATCCTTAACCTGTATAAACTCCCCATGATGGTTCTGCCACTGAACGTTCTAGTTTTTCATTCTGTTCCTATTTATGTGTTTCACGTTGTCTATGTATTTTTGATAAATATGACGCCAATGAAATATAAGTATTCAAAGGATTTAATCTTGACGACAACAAATTCTATTATAGTTTTATGAATATAATATTTAAAATTCACTAAATATTTTGCATAATAAAAATAACGTTTATTTTTGTACAAACAACATTGGTGAAATGAAAAGAAGTGTAACTCTGACTAGATCACCCGAGTTCACCTGAGTGACACGAGTAACAATTGTAGTCCGAACGCTTTATCGAGTAACTGAAAATGACGGATAACGTTACCTATATGCTAACAGTTCAAAAGCTTCTGAGCTGTAACAAGAATAAAGAATGGTTGCTACTTTTGACACATAATGGCTTCATTTTCCAAAATAAACAGCTGATCAGACGAAACAGTATCCCTCGTATCAGAAATTGTGTTGAATTAGTGGTCTACATGTATGTGGTATAGTGCTGTTATCTTGAATAATGTTTGCATTTTCAATGACAGTGAAATAAATGATTTTTGTGAAGAACCTAATGTAGATATGTTTGATGAACAGAAGGAGGACCGACAGTCTGGTATGATCGTTGTTAGAGCTGAACTGCTATGATTTCTGTCAGAGTGAAAAATTAGCCTGGATTATTATCAATCGACTTTTCAGATTCTGGGATCAAGTAACACTTGGAAAAAATGTTCAGCCCATAATGTTTAATAGACTAGAAATTTCTATTTTATGTTAATTTATACTTTAATTCATTTCAGAAGCAAGAGCTACAACTTATATTAATCCTCTTATGTCTAAACATGACTCTACTGCCCCGAACCATTTCAAATTAAAAGGGTGTTTGGTATAATTATTTCTTTTATTTTTCATTGTTGTGACTGAAATTCATTTAAGGAAACAGTGGAGACCCTGATCTCATGATCTGTTTTGCGGTGTTCAACTTAGTCTGCACTGTTTGCCAAGCCCCATGTATAGGACACTGGGCATAATAATCACTCTTGACGGTAACCATTGTCACGCAGGTCACGGTGAGGGAATCCACTTTCCACATTTCAGCTGAATGCCAGGGACAGTTGCTGATACATTTACCATTTTCAACTACTATTGTATATCTTGACAGGTGATCGAATCCGCAACCTTTAGCCAGGGACGGTCATCTATCACTTAGCCATGTCCATTGAAGAAATATATTACGAAAATGAATAAGCTCAACTCTGCTGTCTTTATTTCCCCATGCTAATGAATTTCTTTTTTTGAATGAAAATGTCTTTGTTTAAAATGACATAACTGAATGCACCATGCTCACAAATAGCACATAACAAACATTATGCTTTTTTGTACGTAGTACAGCCATGAAATGTGCTAAATGCTAGTTTGACTTTTAAAAGACCGAGCACCAGTTCTTGATGTTGTTCAATTGGGTTCAACACCATTTCCAACAATCTTATTGCCATACATATGACTGACAGTCTCTAATGGTAACAAATGTTCACTCTCTCTGGCAAACTTAGCAACCTAAGAGCACTTTCATATGAAACTGACAACTCTACATTCGCATGGACTGAGGTAGACTGCAAATGGCCATGGAAGGCATTTTTTCGCTAACGGGATCAAACCCGTTACCCTTTAACTGGCAGTACAATGCATCAACTACTGAGATAACTAGACAACAGTACCATATGTGTCTGTGGAAAGAAGGTTTGTCGACAAGTAGGGAGGTTGAATTTTTTACTTATAACTTCAACATCAATGTGTGGGTTCTTTTGTGGATTATTTGTTCTTATCACCCATTATGTGTTCTTAAGCCTAGAAAGAAAACTTACAAGCTTTAAGAATCAGATCGAGAACCCTCGAAATATGTTAAAAGAACAATGACAGCACGCTCCACTATTCGAAGGCAATAGTCAATATAAATGATTTTCGGTTCTAGAATTGAAATAATGATTCAAGGATTATTTGACTTGATTCTATGATCTGGCTTTATACTCTGAATAGATATAAGAAGTTTTCAACCCAGTACCGCCCTTAGTTTTGGCAAGAGCAACTTGACTACAAAAAAGGGACATAACTTTGCCAAAAATAAAGCAAATGTTATGGGACTTGATGCTTTTACCTTGCTTTAAAACCCTGAAGACATGTGAGAAATTTCAACCCAATGCCCCCATTAGTTTTGGAGATAACAACTTGCATGCAAACCCAACAATATCTATGCACAAGAAAGTGGGCATAACTTGTCCAAAATTAAGGTTATGAGAATTGATGCTTCGACCTTCTTTTACAACACTGGAGACATGTATGGAAGTTTCAATCCAATGTCTGCATTAGTTTCCGAGATAGTAACTTGCCTACAAAACTTTAACCAGCTTTTTCTAAGTTTAAACTGGCCAAAGTTCAAGTACGGGTTAAGGAAGTTGATGCTATGTCCTTTACAACATGGAAGACCTGTGTGAAGTTTCAACCCAGTATCTGCATTAGTTTCAAAAAAAATATAACTTGCATGCAAAACTTTAACCCCAAAAAGGGGTATGTCTCAAGTAAGAGTTATGAGGCTTGTAATATGTTGATATGACCTTCTTTTACAGACCAGAAGAAATGTGTGAGGTTTTAATCAAACATCTGCATTAGTTTGATTATACTAACTTGCATGTTAAACTAAAAACTGCATTTTCTGAGTCCAAAAGGGGCATAATTTTGTCAAAATACATGTTAGAGTAATGGGACTTGATCATCTGCGGTTAGTTAATGACCTTAAAAAGTAAAATTAGTTTTCAAAGCAATATGTATATAAATGAGACCCATAATTTACATTAGATTCGATCAAGAGATACCTAACTTGGTTATTGTGGTAGGTCAGGTGAGTTGAAAAAAAAACAAGGGAGAATATCCAACAGGAAAGCCGCGTTCTAAAAACGCAGCCTCCCCAAACTCGCACATGATCAACAGACGGACACCACACACACAAAGCAAACACACAAGGACAAAACAAATAAACAAAGGAACACAGTGGGGCTTGTTTGAAGTTTTAATTCAATATCATCTGCGGTTATTGAGATAAAGCTTTGATAGTAATTGCACCCAAAACTTTACCAGTTATCAATGATCGACGCCATGTTTAAAGTGTTAATGCATTCGGATACGATCACCCGCCTTTCCCAGCTTCAGGAGGTGGGTAGAATTCGGGTGACACAACTACCATCGCCCGGGTAACACGAGTTATACTCGAGTAATACCAAGGGTGACTCAGGTTAGCTTGAGTATTTATGCCGAACGCGCCCATTCTTTCAAATTTGAACACCAAAATTTAAAAACGAACATTAAATTATAGTTAACACTATTTTTTTCCCTGCAGTATTGATAAAAATTGAATCGACTTGACTATGTTTTTTTTCACTGCATTTAACGATATCAAAAATAGAAAAAGCAAGAACAGAGTTTTTAATGGGAAGGTAAATTACGCGAGTGCTATTTGCAAGCAGTGCCAATGTGGTTTATACCCATATTATAAAATAAAAATAGCATTTAATTCTTAATTTGTGTAGACACGCAAAACTCTCATTATAATTATGCTATTCATAATGGAAACACCATGAGGATACTAAACTTTCAGCTGTTTCTACATAATATCATAAAAACGAGATTGTTCTATACATGAGCAGAAAAACTAATAGCTCAACTGGCATTGGGAATGTGAAATACAAGCAATCACTTGAATTAATGGGAAAATATAAAAAAAAGATTTAAATAACTAAGAACATGAAGTACGAAACGGTTTAACCCTTAATTTCAAAATAAAACTCGAAATTTCCATTGTCTATTGAGTAGTGTATATTGAGCTGTAGCTCCCTTTCTTGACCGTCCACATCCTCGTAACTAAAGGGGGTCGCCAGCTGTGATCTTGGCACAGCTGGTTACATAAGAATCACATGTATAACCCCTTTGTTTAAATTTAGAATCACAACCCGTTGTTTTATTTTTTTTTCCATGTCACGAATATTCTACTCAACAATTGACTGGAGAACCTGGACGGTAGCATACATTTCCACTACCGTCAATCACAGTGTGTAAATATTAATATTTGTCGTGCTGGACGACTGTGGCCTTCCACTTTTACTATTTTCTAATCACAGCAGTCTTCTGTCGTGTGGCAGCCGAAACAAATTCTCGGTACAGTTTCTGTGAAGTGTAGGTTCCATAGCTTTAGTTCCCGTGTCTAAATACTGGTTATGTTTAGAAAAGAGCTATCCTTTTATTTTAAGGACCATTTGCCGCTTTTCATGGAATTACACTCCTGCGCATCATTGATGGTTTCATGAATACCGCCCTATAAACACATCTACATATGTCTCTAACTGTATTTTTGTACTTGTAACTTGTATAAATGATTAAGGAGTTCAGTAAATATCTATGTAATAGAATTCAACTTAAGACGAGGAAATGGGTGTGAGGAGTATTGCACTTTCCTTTACCTCTCATGACCAGACTCAGATAAACCAAGACTGCTATTACATGTATTGAGCTTAGTTGCATTCTATGCTTCTAAAGGATCTTCTTACAAATTTTATTAGTTCTGCTAAACCCAGGGCTAAATAGCGTAGACGGTAGCATGCTTTTCCACTAGGCTCAGTCAACCCGAGTCTGCAACATTTTCATTTTGTCGTGTCGGGAGACCTATTGATTTCCACTTTTTTTATTTTATCAACACATCATTGTTTGTACTGTGTGGTAGCCGTAAAAAGTATCCCCATACATTCAGTCAGAGCTGTTCTTTATCGATTTTTCAAGATCGTTCAGCACGACAGTAAAGGTTACATGGGAAAGGTTTGAGAAATGTGTATCCAAAGAAAACATTGGTACACACTTTCTCATTTGCTTATCGAGAGAACGTTGTAGAAGTCCTTTTTATACGAGGCCATGGTGTGAACTTCGACAAAGATGCTTATTCATTCGTTCAAGGTCGCAAGGCTGGATGTGGAAGTTAAAGTAACGGAGCTATAACTCAATATATACTACTTACATGTTGTTCAGCAGCCTAAGTTTTTATATCATACACCGCAAAGACTTTTTAAAAAATCTACTAAGTTTTCTAGATTATACTGTTATATTAGGGCGAATTTCGAAAAGCATTAGCTTTCTGTACACATTTACCTTCTATATCTAACTGATATGTGACCCCATGTACACATTTACCTTCTGTATCTAACTGATATGTGACCCCATGTATGTACACATTTACCTTCTGTATCTAACTGATATGTGACCCCATGTATGTACACATTTACCTTCTGTATCTAACTGATGTGTGACCCCATGTATGTACACATTTACCTTCTGTATCTAACTGATATGTGACCCCATGTATGTACACATTTACCTTCTGTATCTAACTGATTGTATGTACACATTTACCTTCTGTATCTAACTGATATGTGACCCATTTACCTTCTGTATCTAACTGATATGTGACCCATTTACCTTCTGTATCTAACTGTGACCCCATGTATGTAAATTAAATATATTCCTTGTCGACTCACTAATGACAAACTAATATTACCTATTCTAAATTACTGGAAAAATGATGAGAAACGGGGAACAGAAAAAAGGAATACAGGACGCGAATAAGTACGGATAGGTACGGCGTAATACGTTGAACTACGTTTTACTGCGTCTGGCAACTTGCCCAGCGCGTGGACGGATCTGAAGTGAACTACGTTGAACTACGCTTAAGTACGGGCAGCCTCGGATAACTACGTTCAGATATGGCAAGGTATGTTTCAGTACGGATAACTAAGTTTTAGTACGTTTAACTACGAATGAGTAAGTTTCAACCAAGTTGGACTAAAGTCACGCTCAAATGGCTACGGATCGCTCAAACTTTTGTGCATGTTCAAAAGTTGGAGAAACTTGCTCGTTTGGGATAAGTCTTGAATACGTTTTGACCAAGTGTTGGTACGGATTGATAGGGATTACTACTTTGAGGTAGGCTCAGGTACGGATCGATACGGATTACTACGTTTCTATCCGTGGCTAGACGTAGCTATCCGCACCGTATGTGTGACTGGGGTATAATACCCCAGTCACACATACGGCGCGGAAAGCTACGTCTAGCCACGGATAAAAACGTAGTAATCCGTATCGACCCGTATTGAAACGTACCTGAGACGTAACTTAATGTAGTAAGCCGTATCAATTCGTACAAATTCGTACGGCTCAGGTACGGATCGATACGGGTTACTACGTTTCTATCCATAGCTCGACGTAGCTATTTGCGCCGTATGTGTGACTGTGGTATTACGCAACATTACTACGTTTGGTAGATACGCATTTATTTCGTTCTGTTGTTTCAATGCATTGTTCCGTGAATGAATACATTAAATATTTACTTAGTTAAGAGATAACGTTCTGTATATCTAATGTATTTATTTGTCTGATGTTGACACATAAATATAGAAAAATACAAACGTCACACCATGTTAGTTTCGCTTTCGAGCAAGACATGCTAATAGACTCATTGAGTGTATGTATACGCAACATTACTACATTTGGTTTATTTCGTTTTATTGTTTCAATTTCATAATTCAACGAATGAATATATTAAATATTTACATAGTAAAAAATGTAACTTTTTGTGCATTTAATGTATTTATTTGTCTGATGTCACATGGGTCTCAGACCTTCTGGATGGAAATAAACTTGAAACTTGAATATTAACTTGATTCTCTTATTTTCACATTATGCACTATATACAGCTCTCGTGCAGTATACAACTTTATTAGATGACTACTTTTATCCAATATGAAAGGCCCTAAAATGTATTATATAATCATAATGGTATTACTTGGAACAACTGCATAAAACTAAAACAATTATTTTGAAAAATCTTTTAACGTTTACACACAGGTCTTGTGCACTGATCGGGTAGTTTGTTTTCTGAAAAAAAAAACTTGCATAAAGCTATATATGATAAAATAAACAGATTTGTTGGAAAGGTAAATGTTTGAACACAAGACCAATGTATTTCTAGTCTGGGGCGTTACCTTTAGAACATGGTGTATTTCTTGAAGTTATATACTGTTTATTTTACCTTGAAATTGACTTACATTGTTGTCAGCTGAAATATGGATGTTAATGTCGGGGATTGTGTCAAACCTCTTGGATCTTTCGAATTTTGCTTGGGCTCTCTCTTCAGTCCTACGAACATTTTTATCATCGTCGGAGTCACTGGCAACGTCTTTTTTCTCATACTCTGTTATCGTGGACCACCCAGACGGTAATGCGACTGAAATCAACTTATTTCAGTGATTTAACTATAAGTTTGTTGAGCTTCCTTTCTGAGATTTAAGGCTTTCTAACTTTTATAGCTAAATTGAAACTGTTTCGTTTTGAAAGAAGTAAAATTCTCACTTCGTATTTTCTCCTTGTCTGCCTTGAGATCACGTTTAAATCTGCAAACGTCTCGTCAATTTTATTTTTTTTTTTCAAATTAGAAGATCGTTCATTGGAATCGCCATTTTATTGGTCAGACATTATATGATAAGTTGTGTTTGCTGCCAAATGTTAACCTCTAGCGAAGATAAAGTTCCAAAAACGCTATGTATACTGACTGAAAAAACAACATGCACCCCCTCCACCATCCCATGCCAAAAACACATACTGTAGAAACTAATAAAATATAAAACTAATGAAGGAGAAATCTTAAGATAATTAATTTCGATGCGATAATAATTACATTTACCTAATTCTAATTGTCACTTTTTATTAATTATTAATTCTTCACCGAATTTGATATACACCAGTAACATTTCATAATATTGCACTGAAAATGAAAGTAGAAACTACCACTATTCCACGAAAGCCTCGTTGCGAAAAAATCTATAAATAAATTACAAGTACGCGCAAACATGTAGAACGTGACATTGACTTTTCTCTTCCGTTTTTAACACACATTTTTAAAGTTTGGATTTCTTTTTGGAAAACTTGTCTTCAAATATCTTATTAAAAGTAAGTTGAACGATGTTTTTTACTTAACATAATGTAAGACCTAAGTGTATGGCACTACTGAGTGAAATCTATTGATAACATTCGGAAAGGAATGTGGTTGTCAAACATGGCGGATCATCATGTTTTTGTTGTGTAGTTTAATAATTATTTGTCTTAAAAAATTTAAGGTAAACTACTGTAAAATTGTTTGGAATTTTATTAATGTACCTACTTAGGTTGACACTTCAACAAAAAAATGTTTCACAATTCATTTGTATTTAAAAATAATTATAATTATATGTCCAAAATCATATCTTATATCAGGCTTCATCATAGCTTTTTTTTTTTAAAAGTACAATTTTACATGAAAACATTACTGTTATGCTAACTAAGATATTCTAAAAGTTTTTTTAACAATAAATTAAGAAGCAAAGACAAATTTGAATTAAAAAGAAACAGTGTAACAAAAACTGGCAGAAATTTACAAATGGAAAATACCTCTCAAAATCGTATTTTACACTAATGATTTTTTTTAAATTGAAAAAGTTTCTATCACCAATATCTGAATTCTTTAGTATATGTATAATAGTATAATATCAATGGAATGGTTTTACATTTAAATAGAGGAAAAACCTTATTACGTAAAGCATAAGATAAAAAAGAACAACACATAACACAACTGTTTTCTCTTTCATTTTTATGTTAGAGTAAATTTTATTACATAATTCTTATTTTCAACAGCAAATTGTTCTTATGAAAGAAAATAAATATCCAATTAGAATCCACAACAATTTACAGTACCTATGTACTTTTACAATCGTAGAATAATTATCAAAGCATAAATAATTTATAAAAAACGGTTATTTCATTCGTATATTTGTCGCCCTCTTATCTCTTTAGTTAGGTGCATAATCCCTATTTCGTAAAATCGCTAAATCTTTAGAGCTTTAATAACATTCCTATATGCTCATTTCCAGTCTGACATGCATTTAGAGCTTAATTCCTATAAGCAAAGAGTGTTGTGTTGTATAAAAAATACAAAATATTCTTTTTAACTGTTAACATATGCCGAATCATGTTTCATTTTCATAGCTTTAAAATTAGTACATCAAAATATCAACATTTTTAACAGATAACTACTCCCATGAAATACATAAAGCATAAATCAATGTTAATACATTTATTTGTACTTTCGGAAGTATGATACAAAGTACAACTGAAAGCCTTCCATCTTATGAAGGAGCAGCTTAAACAACATATTTAATATACTTATTTTTATATATATATCTTCTAAAATGTTAGCTTTAACTTCTCTATTTCCTTTATTTTAAGATAGCAGTAGTAAATAACATCTTTTTATATGACCGTCTTTGTACATTATCTGTATGTATGGATTTTATCTCTACCACTGCGATATTTTCTAGTACTTTAAGCGTATGCTATTGCGTGCATTTATCCATGCAACATGATTTATCGGCTAATGTTATCGCATGAAGTCGGTTTAATTTATGCAGTATAAGAGTTCATGTTTATGCGCCAAATGTTTGCGCGCTTTGCTGATACACGTCAGTAACATGCGGATGTAACTGGATACAATACAGTACACTCCCGCCGATGTGCATTTAAAATTTTACATACTAAAACACAATGCATGTTCTTTCTAAATTTCTATAGAAATAAGCCTGTTAAATGAAATAAACTTGCGATTTATTTAAATCTTTTTGTTTCAATAACTTTCATAGATATTATAAAAAATTAAAAATAAACTTAATATTGCTATTCATATATAGTTGATACTGTTTTTGTTTAGAAAACGGAAGATAAACAAAGACAGTACATTTAGGGCTTGTTGAGACTAGCCTTGTGAATACGAATTTCTTGTTACAACGTTTAATCAATGGTGTTTTATTCCCGGGGACATATAGTGTTACAATTGTCCATGTGTGCGTCCGCCCGTGAGTTCGTGTGTACACAAAATCGTGTCAATAAAATGACATAGCACAAATTACATCCATAACAAAACAACATGTAACGTGCAACATCCAGACTCTTAGCTCAAAAGCCAAGGTCACATTTACAGGTCAAAGATTTAAAGCCATTTGTCTTTCCTGGTCTATAACTTTTCATGCATACATGGATATTTGAATATCATGGTACAAACATTTACCATATCAAGATGAAGATGACCTTAAATGTTTTGGTCACACTTAGAAATAAAGAAAACAACATAATTATACCCCCAGATACAAAGTATACCGGTATAGCTGTCCTTCCGTTCGTCTGCCCATCCGTCGTGTCTGCTCCATATCTTCTAACCATCTGTTAAGATTTATATAAATCTAGCATCAGATCTAAGCCTCATCAAGATGACGTATAGAGCGAACAACTAGGTCACTTGGTCCGAGGTCAAGGTCACACTTGGAAGTCAAAGGCCAGACACATTAATTTTGCGTCTGCTCTCTATTGTGTAAACAGCTTCGACGATTTTTATAAAACTGATATCAATTGTTTACCTCATATAGACAACGGGAACAGCGAAAACTACAGGTCACTAGAACCATGGTCAAGGTCACACTTGGAGGTCAAAGGTTAAACAGATTAATTCCTTGTCCGCTCATTAAACTAACATTAATTGTTGACCTCACCTAGACGATGTGCAGAGCACACAACCCAGGTCACTAGATCCAAGGGCAAGGTCACACTTTAAGGTTAAAGGTAGATTTTCTATATCTTTGATTAAAATTTAATCTTTCTACTACAATATTATTTACAGCTAAACGAGTACATGTTGATCATATTTGAAAAGGACAAAACCCGTTTAAATGAACATGATTCCTCTAAACGAATAATTGCATTTTAAAGTATTAAAGTAATCTAATTAATCATTCGCAATGTTCTGAAATAACTCTCTCTTAAACTTGCTGAGAAGAGCACATTCGTAACTATCATTTTCGTCTGAGTATTGTTAACTTTGCTTTTTCTTCTGATACTAAATGTAATGAAGTATATACATGCCTATGTATTATCACAGAAGGATGGAACTACCTAACGCTTCTCTATCGACGGATGCTTTGCCCATGGCACCAAGACAACCAACAGATACTGTTAATATTGCACCTAGTACAGAAACAGCTCAACCAACGAATGCCGATAACCCGGTATCTCAAGCTGATTCAACGGAAGATTTTGACGAAATACCTGAGCCTCACCCTGACTGGCAGTTCAACATTTTTCTCGATAATATAGCAGAAGGAATTACTTCAGAGGTATTTGAAAAAATGAAGCATCTGTTTCGAGGTATAGTTAAAGTCCCATAAGGCTTTAAACTTTATGTTAAAAACAAATGAAATAGCTGTCCAAACAGATGTTATGCACAATTACATGGTGAAAAATGTGCTACTTTTAATACTGTACATGAAGGTTTACCGTTAGAGCTATAAAGGGAGGTAACCAAAAACAATAAATTCAAATAAACTTTCTATTATATTTATCAATTTTCAAACTTTGACATATATTAGAGAAAACAATTGATGCAAATAGGATATAACAACATATTAATAATAGTTTTTGTTTTCATGGTGGAAAATGTGGCAGCCACATTTCAAATAAAAGCATTATGAAGCTTTAATAAGATTTATACAGCTTTGGGTAATTCGTCTCATATTTTTTTCCTAACTAAATGTGTAAAACAAACAATGTTAAGATGAGTTGAATTAGTATGTTAACCCTTAGCCTGCTGGCGGCAAGTGATTCTGTCTTTGCGACCAGTGCAGAGAAAGAATAGTCTGCACATCAATAAAGGCTGATCATGGTCTGCACTGTTCGCTATTCAGTCAAACATCCCTTTGAATAAATAAATTGAAAGATGGACAAGTTCATAATAGAAATTTAGCAGGGTAAGGGTTTAGTTGTTTTACATGTTCAGCTGCTTTATTGAAACTAAACTTAATGTTAAAAATAAGCGAATGAATTTCATTAAAACCAAGTTAGATTCTATAATTTTAAAAATAAGAACGTATTGATGAGATTTGAAAATCACACGTTTTATTCGAATTGTTACAACGATAAAAGCGGCACATCAAGAAATATGTATTTTAATTTATATCCATTTTACGAACATCACTTACAATAAGATAAGTCACACTAAATCGTAGCGCCACATACATTTGTTCAGCCGAAGCTGAATAAGTTTAATTAATAACATTTTCAACATTCAGGACCTGGTGGAATTAGCGACACAACGTTGAATGAAATGCGATCGGCCCTAGATTTGTTCAGTATCATGAGGACAAGACGTTTACTGACTCGTGACAATCTGATTTATCTTCAAGCAATTTTGTATAGATTAGGAAGAGTAGACCTTACCAAACAAGGAGTTGAATACGCTAACACTATTGGAAATGTGATTCATTTCTACCCTGCGTCCGCACTACCAGGTAATTATTATGAGTCATCCTACTCCATATTATAAGTCATCCTACTCCATACTTATCTATAGCTTTTGTCAATTCAATAACAGGATAAAGAAAGATCCGAAGAATTAGGCTTTATACTTTCATCAATCTAGGCCATATCAAGACACAATCGCAGAGTCAAAGACAAAAGCTCGCAAATAACAATAAACTATGTATTTTAAATAATTGCATGCAAATACTTGTTCATTAGCAAACGAATTCTATTTTTTATAAGCAATATACATTCTCGTCGAGAATATAAAATTCATGAAATATCAAATTCAGTGTTTTACAGCTGACAAGAATTAATCTTACATCGCCAATTATTCTGTTTTTTTTTGTGTGTTTCTGTACGAATGTGATGTA
The DNA here is from genome assembly GCF_021730395.1 of Mercenaria mercenaria. Classification (NCBI taxonomy): domain Eukaryota; kingdom Metazoa; phylum Mollusca; class Bivalvia; order Venerida; family Veneridae; genus Mercenaria; species Mercenaria mercenaria. The sequence continues at coordinate 91,314,169 of NC_069364.1, read as the reverse complement.
CATGATACTTAAAATGTTACAAAACATGATTTGTAACTGTTCTTGAATACGAAATTATTTACAATTATATTTCAGAAAACGGATTTAAGTACGTGAAATTACATGTTGAAGGACGTAATTTTCGAAACTGCACAAGGGCGTATGTACAAAACATCCGTAATAGAGTAGCGGCAATTCTTTTCATACCACTAGAATTTGTGATTATAGCTGGACTGGAACCCTCAACAAGTCTTCTAATCACCCTGATGATTCCAGATTCATATGTCACCATTCTAGAAGAATTGCTCGATACCGGGGCATGTAACGTTGAGTTTACAGAGCTTGGTATCGACATTGTCAAAATAAACAAAGTTTACAATGTCGGAGGTAAATATTCCGTTGTTTGCGAAATAAGAGAAACATAAGAAACTTTTTCTCTTGTCGTTTTTATAACGATTTTCATCCGACTGAAAAGTATTTTGTAGATGACGGGTGAACATAAATAGAACAGACATCTGACGGATTAAGCACGTACTGTATAAGAAATATATAACTTTGTTCAATTAATAAAAATATTTTACAGTTACAAAAGTGCCATGATATATTATATATATAATTACAGACTTAAGACTCACCTCACAAAATATACTTTCAGATTTCATGGACCGAGAAACTTTGGACATAGATCAGCAACCGAAACTAGCTAGTATCTATCAACAATTTGAAGCAAAGTCTAAACAGCTGGAAGTTAGCGAGGTAGAACGTCTACGCCTTTCAGGAGAGATTGCAAAGAACAAAAAACAAGTAGCTGAACTAGAGACGAAACATTTCCATGACGACGTAATGATTAGAACTCTCAAGACTGTTGTATCAGATGATCATTTATGCCTAGCTTCACTATCGAGTCAGTGCGCTTTGACAGAATTCGAATCTGCCATAAAACAAGTCAGCACATGCGATAAAAATGTTCTTCGAAGACTCATATCTGCAAATTCAGCTGTTGTCGCAAACAGACTGAATGACAGTTATAGGATTAGACAAAAACAACTGGAACTAGCTGTTGAAGATTTACAGTCTCAGATTATACCTTTAAAGCTCCAAGTACACAAATACAGATTTTTCTCCGAGGTCACTGTCGAGGAGATGGATAAGATTCTTTTAGACAGCTTCAGGAAACTTTTGCAGTCATTTGCAGAAGAAGGTACGTATACTATTGTGCTATGCTTGATGAGATTTGTTATTACTAGCATTTGAGATAAATAAGAGATATATATTGCAATTCAATGTTTCTTATATAATAAACACATTTACCCAGTTTGACTATTTTGGTTAAAGCTAAATGTTAAATGAATTAATGTGGAACAGTTTCAGCCTTGGTCTTATAGTTGATATGATCGGTTATACGATTATTTCTGTAATATTTTCAGTATCTGTTGGAGTAGAAATTAATGCAGAGGCTCTCCAAATTCTTAAAAAGATAAGCAGATCACTACGTTGTCGTGAAAAAGAAAAGCTTGCAAACAAATATGTCTGGGACCCAAATGACAAACTCAAACAAACTATTGACAACGACCAAAGTTTCTTTCTAGCCGGTATCCTGTACAAAGAAATAAAGGAAACCCAGACGATCGTGGACATGGGTAAGTTCTATCACCATACTCTGTTGTTGAAACACTACCATTTGTCACACTGACACAGTTATAGGTCATATAGCGACTTTTCCAACTTTTCAAACTAGATGAAGGCACAAGGTGCCCCTCCGGGCATTATTACAGGCAGAGACTGACACCTTCGACCTTCTGTTAGCCAAGCGGTTGAAAGAATTCTACACCCCAAGCGGGGATTCGAACCCATGGTAAGGGGCAAGAGATTCGAAGTGAGCGACCTTAACCATTCAACCACTGAGGTCCCTACTAATTTTAGAAATCTTCATGCAATGAACACTAGTCTGGATATCAGTCGCAACCTGTAATCGAACCTGCTTCATCGGCATCATTATCGGACGACTTTCTAAGCACAGTGCCGCTGATTGTATTTGACAGTTCTTGTTCACTGCAATAAAATGTTGTACAGCTATATTTGTAAGAAACTGAAACAACAGGTATCCTTCATTTTTAGCCTACCATCATCAGATGGTGGGCTATTCAAATCACTCTGCGTCCGTGGTCCGTCCGTCCGTCCGTCAGTCCGTCCGTGCCCGCGAAATGATGGTTAAGTGACTTCATAACGGTACTTTCTCTTTGATGTCATTCATTCCGTTCTGTTTATTTGACCTTTTTTTCTTTTTATGTGACTGATAGAACAATAGAGAGAACAATTGGGGTGTCACATAAATACCGTTTCGTGAGAACTTCCGTCCGTCCGTCCGTTAACAATTTCTCGTTATCGCATCTCCTCAGAAACTACCGGGGGGATTTTGACCAAACTTTGTCAGAATGATGTATTGGTACTCTAATTGTGTCCCCCTGAAAATCAGACTGGTTCAACAAATATTGAGTGAGTTATGGCCCTTTGTTTATTTCTATAATTTACATAGATTTATATAGGGAAAAACTTTGAAAATCTTCTTGTCCAAAACCACAGAGCCTAGGGCTTTGATATTTGGTATGAAGCATCATCTAGTGGTCCTCTACCAAGATGATTCAAATTATTTCCCTGGGGTCTAATATGGCCCCGCCCCGGGGGTCACATGGTTTATATAGACTTATATAGGGAAAAACTTTTAAAAACCTCTTGTTCAAAACCACAGGGCCTAGAGCTTTGATATTTTGTATGTGACATCATCTAGTGGTCTTCTACTAAGATTGTTCAAATTATCCCCCTAGGGTCAAATATGGCCCCGTCCCGGGGGTCACATGGTTTACATAGACTTATATAGGGAAAAACCTTGAAAATTTTCTTGTCCAAACCACAAAGCCTAGGGCTTTGGCATTTGTAATGTAGCATCATCTAGTGGTTCTCTACCAAGTTGTTCAAATTATCCCCCTAGTGTCAAATATGGCCCCGCCCTGGGGGTCGCATGGTTCATATAGACTTATATAGGGAAAAGCTTTTAAAATCTTCTAGTCAATAACCTACAACATTCAAATTTGGACCACATGTATGGTTTTGAGTGGCAAGATGAACCTTGACATGAATTGACCTTGATTTTGTCCTAGTGACCTACTTTCACATTTCTGTAGCTACAGCCTTCAAATTTGGACCACATGCATAGTTTTGTGCACTGAAAAAAACTTTAAACTTGACATTGACCTAGTGACCTACTTTCACATTTTTGAAGGTACAGGCTTCAAATTTGGACCACATGCATAGTTTTGTGTTCTGAAATGAAATTTGACCTTGATTTTGACCTAGTGACCTACTTTCACATTTCTCGAGGTACAGCCTTCAAATTTGGACCACTTGCATAGTTTTGTGTACCGAAATGAACTTTGACCTTAAGATTGACCTAGTGACCTACTTTCACATTTCTGTAGCTACAGGCTTCAAACTTGATGCACATGCTTAATTTTGTGTACAAAGAACTTTGTCCTTGAAATTGATCTAGTGACTTACTTTCACATTTCTCAAGCTACAGCTTTCGAATTAGGACCACATGCACAGTGTTGTGTACGGAAATGAAATTTGACCTTGAGCTAGTCAATAAGTCTTGAAATTTGGAACACTCAAAAATGGCACATTGGTGGGCGCCAAGATCACTATGTGATCTCTTGTTAAAATTGTCTGTTTTAGATAATTTTAACGCGTATTCGTTTGAAACATCATGATTTAAACACATAAATGCTGGAAAGTAAAAACTTTAGTAAATATATAACATAATTTCAAATAAATGGCTATGTAAATAACCTTACTTCTTGCGATATTTGATTTGCGACATACTGGAATGTAAGCATTATCAGAGTTCATCCTGATTTAGTAGAAAGTAATTGTTTGATAAGACTTAACCTTATACTTGTATAGGCGTAACAGAGTCTTAAGTCATTTGATAATTTTAACTGTTTATTATTTAAATATTTCTCTCTGGTATGATTCTACTGACCATTTCCTGAGTATGTCAAAATATGTACTTGTATCCCTTTAACAATTTACCTGTTTCTTTTAACTTTCGTAAAGTCACATTTACAATTACTAATTCCAAAAGTAATTGATCCATCACTCAAATTTCTGTTTGTATATAGTTAAATGTTCAGATGTGACTATATTTTTATCGTAAAAAGATGATAGCATATACCCAATTTGACACGCTCATTTGATTGGTTGAGAGAGTTGCAAGCACGGAGACTTAATCAAAAACTGAGATTGGATGTCTTGCTGTAATATTTATATTTTCAATTTTTCTACATCGTGGGTCGTAAACTTATGACTTCACCCTTTTTTTAATGGAGGATTAGTTTTGTATCAATCAATATTAATGAGTTCTGGTTTTAGAGGCTTTCGCATTAATAAAGCAAGAAACTTTTAACGCGAGGCCTAACATTAAAACTTCCGAGATGAAATTTGTACGTCAGCCCTCGGTCACAGGTAAATATGTCAACATTAATATAATAATCCCTGTTATTCCTTTGTTATTCAGAAAAAGTGAAAACAGCTTTCTTTTAAACGTTTGCTCAGTCCAAGGGAAACTCGGTAGACTAAACAATGCTTAAGCATACATTAGAGTTTCAGCATCAGATTATCTTGCAAATTAAGTATTACCATTATTTACTACAAATGTCATTTAAAGATGTCCAAAACTTGTAACGGCAGATCGTATAAAAGTGTCTTTATACTTTTAATACTTTTAGAGCAATTTATCTCACAATGCTTGGAGGACGTTGGACGTACAGACCTCATGAAGAAATTTCAGGATTTAGTCAAAGGCATGACGCGAAATTCAGCGAAATCCAAAGGAAAACGAAATACATCCCAGAGGAAAAGGTCTGGATCATTACCAAGAACTGCATCTAAGGGAGACAACAGCGAGCACGACGACACGTTTCAGCTGCTAAACAAAGTCGCCAACCAAGTACAGACCATTTTGGATACCATGCATGTTACTAAAAAGTCATTTGCCTCAGAGTTCGGACCCGTTAAGGATTTGGGCATATCCGTTGATCCGCCACCGTATTCAAGATACCCTTGCTTTTTTTGATCCATTTAGAGCTCATACATGGGTAATCGTTTAGCGTTTAGAGAAACTGTTAGTTTGTTTCTATAACCTAAATTATAAATGAAAAACTAGTGTTGTTGCGACATTAAAACAATGCTAGAACAAGATCAAATGCAAGTAGTCTCTATCATAAAAATGATAAATAAATCAGAAACATTAGCATTTTTATCTCATTTGTTAAACTAGTGAATGGATAGATAATAATGTGTACTTTGTAGTTTGGGGTATTTTATCTAAACAATAAGATTATACAAACGTTTTATTTCGTGTACAGCTTTATGACTGTGCGCTTTATATAATTTTACAAAAGAATAATATGAACTGCTATGTAACATTTTTGCAACTGTAAACAATCAACACACCATTCTTTAGGTCTACAAATGCAGTAGACATTTTTGGTTTAAATATCTGTATTTTTGTAGTATGTAGAAGGAAAGCTTACCGATCTTTGATCTCACTTATTAAGTGCATATGATGCTGATATTCCATGTCGTGCTTCCGGGCAGCAGCACACACGATGTATAATAATTAACATTAGAAGTGTGTCATATCAGTAGGTTGTTTCTTTAAACTGAAAAGGTTGTCTGACCAATACCATTGGATTGCGAGAGTGTAGAGCTGTATCAGTGCTGTGATTCAATGACTCTTTTGAATTTAAAGCTATTTCATTAACATGGGCTAAATTCAATGGTTGAGGTATTTATAGTTATCACTCCAGTTGACATAGAGTATGATTTTTTTTGGTCAAACTGGCTTCATATTTTGTGTAGTCTAAATAAATGTATTTATTTCAGTTGACGTTTAACAAAAAGTACCATGCTCAAGCATACAAAATACTTCAAATACTAATACGATTTTTACTAATGACCAAAGAAGGACATGTATTGATTTCTTTAAAGACACACTGATGCTTCATATGAGTTCTGATTAATAACTTGAAATCTTATACTTTATTCGCGTGTTATATTTTTGGAAGCACATTATATATGTTAATGTCAGTAAGTAATGTCGTATGTTTATTCCTTTAAGTTTATCATGCCTAATTGAATTTGGCTGGCAAACAAAATGCATACGATTATGAGACGTAACTTCATCCTATCAAGTGCAGTTGTACTCAGTTTTCTTTATCTGCATATGTTTAAACATGAAATAATTTAGAAAGTTATAAAGCTTCTTTAAACATTATTATATATATCTAACATGCCTCTGTCTGAAAAATATATGCTTTAAGATCACAGCTAGTTTAGATCTTCACCATAGTGTAGCATAGGTGTTTACAAAATGAATATTCATGCACTATACGAAGAGGAAATAGGTGGGCCGGTGGTCTAGTGGTAACACGCTTGACTGTCAATCCAGAGGTCTGGGGTTCGAATCCCGATCCAGGCACTGGAAATTTCTGAGATGCTCTTAAGTGTCTCCCACCTAACCAAGAGGCATGTACTGGTTCTTCCCAGGAAAAACGGCTTCGCGTGTATCGGTGCTATACACCGGGCACGTTAAAGAACCAGACTGTCAATTCGCAAAGAGCTAGGCTAAGTTAGCCTGAAAGGCCTGTATCTAAAAGGTTTTCTGTCTATCTGTGCTGGGGGCTTTATCTCACTCTATCCCTCTGGTCAGATCGCTCTGTGTCTGTACTAGTAGTGGGTGAATTTCGCGCCCTGTGTGACTGCGTGTGCTATATGTAAAGCGCCTTTGAACGTGTTAATCATGAAAAGGGCGCTATATAAATCTGGTATAATGATAATGATGAAATAGAATATGTTAATGTAATAAAAGATTTGTTTTCTTACACCTTAAAACTGATGTTGTGTGTATTGAAATCAATTTATTTAAGCTATTCATAATCTTTATTTTTCAACCTTTATTGATATATTATTGGTACTGTTAGTCAGATATGCATGATATTTTTTAATATTTCTGAGTAGGAAAAAAAAACAGAAAAAAAAAACAAACTTGTCAACGTGTTTGGGCGACTGTGTCCTTTGAGTGTTGTTTTTCCAGTTGTATTTGAAATTCTTATAAATTCTAAATCTGGTCAAATAAAACGTTTTGATGAGATTTTCATGAGGGAATTATACTAAAAAGTCTTCTCTGATAAATTGTACAAATAATCCATTGATGGAACAATGATACGTTAAAAAAGCATCCGTTTAAGGGAGCTGCTTGCTTAGAATATCGTTGTCCATAATTAACGTTTATCATTGTTTTTAATCTACAGATGAAAAATGTATTCGATGAAATGGACAATGAAAAATAAATTTCATGATTAATTTTGACCATCAAACTGAGCCTTTGTTTTATCTCTCGGTTTCTTTACCGGAAATTTTGTTTAGAAATTCGTTTTTCTATATCGCAAAAATATTGTTTTGTTTCAGTATTAAATGATAAAGTTTTATTATTAAATTCGGCAAGTCAAACAATCCGGTGAACATGTCGTTAAAAATTCAAATCCAGGAATATTTTGCATCCGTATATGCTTACAATTATTTAGGCTTTTCATTATCGTTTGTTAGTAAAATATACATAGCATAAGTTTAAATTTGTGCAGTATCATGCATTTCTTAATACACCTGTTATTTTATATGTATGTAATTATGTGTATGTTCGATTTTTCATACAATCACCAAGTTATTGTGGTTTTATTAGCTCACCTGAGCACAAAGTGCTCAGGGTGAGGTATTGTGATCGCTCACCGTCCGGCGTCCGTCCGTCCGTCCGTCCGTCCGTCCGTCTGTCCGTCCGTCCGTCGTCCGTCCACACTTTCCTTTAAACAACATCTCCTCCTAAACCAACAGGCCAATTTTGATGAAACTTCACAGGGATGTTCCTTGGATGGCCCCCTTTCAAAATTGTTCAAAGAATTGAATTCTATGCAGAACACTGGTTGCCATGGCAACCGAAAGGAAAAACTTTAAAAATCTTCTTCTCAAAAACCAGAAGACCTAGAGCTTAGATATTTGGTGTGAAGCATTGCCTAGTGGACCTCTACCAAGTTTGTTCAAATCATGACCCCGGGGTCAAAATTGACCCCGCCCCAGGGGTCACTTGATTTTACATAAGAAAATCTTAAAAAATCTTCTTCTCAAAAACCAGAAGCCTTAGAGCTTAGATATTTGACATGTAGCATTGCCTAGTGGACCTCTACTAAAATTGTTCAAATCATGACCCCGGGGTCAAAATTGACTCTGCCCAGGGGGCACTTGATTTTACATAGGAAAATCTTCAAAAAATTTCTAAAAATAAACCAGAAGGCCTAAAGCTTAGATATTTCACATGTGCATTGCCTAGTGGACCTCTACAAAATTTGTTCAAATCATGGCCCCGGGGTCAAAATTGACCCCGCCCAGGGGTCACTTGATTTTACATAAGAAAATATTTAAAAATCTTCTTCTCAAAAACCAGAAGCCCTAGAGCTTAGATATTTGACATGTAGCATTGCCTAGTTGACCTCTACTAAAGTTGTTCAAATTATGACCGGGGGTCAAAATTGACCCGCCCTAGGGGTCACTTGACTTTACAACGGAAAATCTTCAAAAGTTTTCTAAAAACAAACCAGAAGGCCTAGAGCTTAGATATTTCACATGTAGATTACCTAGTGGACCTCTACAAAATTTGTTCTATCATGACCCCCTGGGTCAAAATTGACCCCGCCCAGAGGTACTTGATTTTACATAGGAAAATCTTCAAAAATTTTCTAAAAATAAACTAGAAGGTGTAGAGACTAGATATTTGACATGTAGCATTGCTAGTGGACCTCTACAAAATTTGTTCAAACCTTGTCCCCGGGGTCAAAATTGACTCCGCCCTAGGGGTCACTTGATTTTACATAGGAAAATCTTAAAAAAAAATTCTAAAAATAAACCAGAAGGCCTAGATCTTAGATATTTGACATGTAGCATTGCCTATTAGACTTTTACAAAGTTTATTCAAATCATGACCCCTGGGGTCAAATTGACCCTGCCCCATGGGGTTACTTGATTGTACATAGAAAAATCTTCAAAATTTTCTAAAAATAAACCAGAAGAGCTTAGATATTTGACATGTAGCATTGCCTAGTGGACCTCTACAAAAAGTTTTCAAATCTTGTTTTTAAAGTTACTTAATGAAAATTTCAACTATATTTTTCATAATTCTTTTGATTGATTTCTATTATGATCTTTTGACCTAGAAGACTTGTCCTTAAGTGCAATGATAACAGGTGAGCGATATAGGGCCATCATGGCCCTCTTGTTTAGACTTATTGGGTTGTCTGGGTTACAATTATATCTAATTAAACATAATAGCTCATTTTTGAAACATTTTGTAAGTGTATAAATGATATCAAGGGTTATTCCTATAAAAGGTCGCATTTATAAGCTGATTAATGTAGATCTAATAAGAGACAGTAAAAAATTGTTTGTGGCATTTCTATTTAAGTTGTTCGTTTTCAAATTTTCAGTATAAAGGCTGTGTGCCAAATTACTATTGAAATACCCAAGCTCATCTGTGTTCATAAACAAATATGTTTTGTTATTTTTAATGGATCACATTCCATATTTTTATATTTAATAAGACACCTAATTAACTTTTATAATCGTTTGTGATAAATAGATAATGTGTATAGTATGTTTACAAGCTATGCAAAATGTCAGTTGTAATACAAAATAGTGTTTGTACTATTTAAGAATGTAGGGATAATACGCGTTTTTTTTGTGTATTAACGTCTGCAGAAGCCCGCAGGATTGTTTGTGACAGAGACCGAAGGTCGAGGTCACAAACATATCCCAAGGGCTTCTGCAGACGTTAATACACAAAACAAACGTGTATTGTTGCTATTCTTGCATAAAAAAATATTTCACGACGATTTATGTATTGTTTTCATATGTGATGACTTGACGATTCCGGTTTATTTTTTTTTTTACCATTCCTGTTGTTCTTGGAAACGGTAAACATGTTTTAAATATCCGTATCCAGGGCCCGGAAATAAACAACACTATCGAAAGCACATCCTGAAGGTTTTTAAGCGATTTTTTATCAGTCATTATTACAAACATAAAATTACCAATAATTGTTCATATCATTTTACAATTTGGTGGACTCGATCACAATTTCAAGAATAATAACTTTACATTCGAGTTATATTGAGTACGGACACGCAGTTGGAGTACGGATGAGTACGAACGTAGTGTCAAGCTTCCAAGCTGTTTGTATAAATTCTTCGAGAAATTAGTTAAAAACATACCGACTGATACTTACCAAAATCATAAATATGATTCCTAAAAACAAAGAATCGCACAGGTAAACACGCGATTCTTTAACATTCACGGTTGTTTACAAAATCTGAATTGACGCAGAGTTCTAAAAGGGGAGTAAACAAGGGAAGAAACGAGTACGAACAATGTTGGGGGCAGCGCATTTGGCGTTAGTTACTGATACAGTAAAACATTCTATGGTTTAGATTGCAGTTTTAATGCTTCAAGAAGAGGTTTTTATGAAAAAAACAAGACGCAGATACCAGATGTCAATCTGCGCAGAATTACATATACGTCCCTGGGAAAGCATTTCAAAAATAAAAATCGGGTATTAACAGCACGTGAATTGCCTTGTTTGCACAGGATTTTTCTCCCGTTAATACATGGGCGGATCCAGCGAAAAAAGTAGTTTTTATGCAAGAATGAACATTTAGGGCATCGTTTTACAATTTTGATATCAACCGAGTAATATTATTTTTAATTCAGACATGAAGAAAATTGTGAAAAGACATTCCCAGGAACCAAGTGACTGCACAAAAATTGTAATATCACAATCATATTTTTTATATTTTTGATAGCTGACATGGGCACCAATTGAACATAATGAGCTTTTGTATTGTTAGATATACTTTTTACGACAGTCCATAATTTGTTTCTTTACATTTCATTTTAACATTCACATTCTCAAGCAATCTTAATCAAACTTTGACACAATTGTATAATACTTTGTATTACAGTTAAGGTTGATTATGAGCTAAATCTGACAAGATAGCATGAGTTATTTACATTGATTTAAGAAGATGCCTTATTGATCTATGCATTCTAAGCGCCTTCATTTCATCACCAATCCTAATTATATTTAAACAGAATGTGTACGCCCTCAAGATCTCAGTCAATATTGAATGGCGAGCGATGTGAATACCACATTTCGTTATGAATTTCTTTTTATTCATCAGTCGCATAATATACATGTACCAATAAGATCTCGTTCACTTTTGGTTACAGGCTACACTGGAATAGTTGGTCCAGAGTTATATGCACTTGGACTATTACAAATGCAATATCATAGTATGTTATATACTCTAGTAACTTCATTTCTCACGTATCATAATTAAACAGATCGTGTACAGCTATGAAATGAAATATTGTCATGTCTTATTATTTGCCAGATCGGGTCAGTAGAGTTATGTGACATATGTATACCGCAAATATAACATTTTTCACTATCTTACACTCTGTCATTTTTAATTTATTGTCAATCCAAATGATATTCAGACAGATACTATTTAGATAATGTATGTCAATGCAATTTATGTAAAGTATTGAAACTTCTTATGTGAATGCATAGCTGGATAGATGATAATGGTATACTTAAAACAGGTCTCTGTGACTATGTCCTTGAACTTGTAATAGGATGAATGATTATTAGGTAAGCGTTACATGACAGTCATAAAACTCTTTATCAGGATGATAGTTTAATCATGATTTTGTTTATAATTATTCTATATGTCTTAAAATATATCAAAAGTCAAAAAGCACATCTGGAAAATCTTGAAACAACTTTGATTACGTTTCATTGCAATACTTAGTCCAAGAATTGAAATTAATCGATCAAATTATTTTAAGAACATTTTTTTACGATGGCTGACTGTCATATCAAGGACAACAAGTTCAAGCTTTAGTTTTAAAAGGATCTTATTTTTTACAGCTTGACTCTAGTTCAGTAGATCCATAACTTTGGCGGCCATGGTGGATTTCATTAAGTTATATTATAAATGTAAGCTTGAAGGCATTTTTGTTGTGATAAAATTTTAGCTTTTTTCGTTCTACTTTGTTTTTATTATGTACTTTATTTTGAAGAAATTTATTTGTTTTGTTGTTTTTTGAAGGTTTCGGTGGAAATCGCTAGCTTTAAATGTTTAATTAGGCATCATGAAATAACATATAAATAAAGGGAGCAGAATATCGAAAACGCTTGGATTTTAAAGATATTGCTCCAGATATCTTATTTAGTGATTCTGGGTTTATAATTAAACATCATTTGTATTCAATTTGAATAAATTGATTGAAGCTAAGTTAACTAGTTTTAAGAAAATTTAAAAAACAGGACACTCTTCATGCTTTGTTTAAACACTTTCCTAATAATGTTAGTTTTTGTAGCAATTAATTTATACTTTATTGTAATTTCCTTTATATCACTACCAACAACTGTAGAACAGCAATAGGCACATAACTTATTGATAGAAAAATAATACTTTAGGCAACGATCAGTCAACAGTACTCTTTGCTGTAAACAACAGCTATAGGTATCTCATGAAAATAAATATGTATGGAAAAAATATGCCTATTAAAATGAATTATCCTGTCTTGTTTGTGTATCATTGTATTGTTACCAAACTGTTGTTTTGTCTCTTTTATGTTTTTATCTCTATTCGATGCAAGTTATGCCATACGCTGACCTTCTACATTTTTAATGGTAAAGTAAAACCTCAAAATGTGTCTATTTGTGCCTAAAAAGGCTGAGAGTGACACCTTACCCCGATCTTTCTCAAACTTTTTTTTTTAATTTTTTTTTAAAAAAATTTTAAAAAAAAAATTTTTTAAAATTTAAATTTTTTTTAAAAAAATTTTGAAAAAAAAAAAAATTTTAAAAAAAATTTTAAAAAAATTTTTTTTGGGGGGGTTTTTTGGAAAAAAAAATTTTTTTAAAAAAAATTTTTTCCCCCAATTTTTGGGGTTTTTTTTTTTTGGGGATTTTTTAAAATATTTTTTTGGGGTTTTTTGGGTTTTTTTAAAAATTTTTTTTTGTTTTTTTTTTTTAAAATTTTTTTTGTTTTTTTAAGGGGGGTTTCCTTTTTTTTTTAAAAAAAAAAAAATTTTTTTGGGGAAAGAAAGTTTTTTTTTTTTTGGGGCCTTTTCCCAAGGGGGGGGGTTTTTTTTAAATTAAAATTTTTTTTTTAAAAAATTTTTTTAAAAAAATTTTTTTTAAAAAATTTTTAAAAAAAAATTTTGGTTTTTAAAAAATTTAAAAAATTTTTTTTTTTAAAAAATTTTTTTTTTAAAATTTCCAAAAAAAAACCCCCTTTTTCCAAAAAAAAAAAAAAAAACTTTCCCCCCCCCCCCCCCCCTTTCCCCCCCCTTTTTTTTCCCCCAAAAAAAAAAAAAAAGTTTTTAAAAAAAACCCCCTTTTTTTTTTTTTCCCTTTTTTTTTTTTTTGGGTTTTTTTTTTGGGGGTTTTTTTTAAAAATTCTTTTTTAAAAAAAAAAAACCTTTTTTTTTTTAAAAAAAAATTTAAAAAACCAACCCCCCAAAAAACCGGGGGTTTTTTTAAAAAAAATTTTTGGGGAAAAAAATTTAAAAAATTTTTAATTTTTTTTAAAAAACCAAAAGGGGGGAAATTTTTTTTTAAAAAAAAAAAATTTAGGTTTAAACGGGGGTTTTTTTTGTTTTTTTTTAAAAAAAGGGGCCCCAATGTTTTTTAAAAAAGGGGGTTTTTAAAAAAAATTTAATTTTTTTTTTCCCCCGGGGGTTTAAATTTTTTTTTGTTTGAAAAAATTTTAAAAAAATTTGGGAAAAAAAAAAAAAAAAAAAAAATTAAAAAAACAAAAACAAAGGGGTTTTTTTTTTTAAACCCCCCCCAAACGGGAAAATTAAAAAAAAAAAATTTTAAACCCGGGGGGAATTTGGGGGGTTTTTTTCCCAAAAAAAAAAAAAGGGTTTTTTTTGGGGTTTTTAAAAAAAAAAAATTTTCCCCCCCAAAATTTTTTTTTATTAAAAATTTTAAACCCCCCCTTTTTTTTTTTTTTTGGGGGGGAAATTTCCCCCCCTTTTTAAAAAAAAAAAAAGGGGGGGGGGTTTGAAACCCCCAAAAAAAAAAAAAGGGGGGTTTTTTCCCCCCAAAAAAAAAAATTTTCCAAATTTGGGGGGTTTTTTTAAATTTTTTTTTGTTTTAAAAATTTTAAAATTTTTTTTTTTAAAAATTTAAAAGGGTTTCCAAAAGGGGGGGGTTTTTTTTTTTTTTGGAATTTTTTTTTTTTTAAAAATTTTTTTTTTAAAAAATTTTTTTTAAAATTTTTAAAAAAAAAATTTTTTTAAAAAAAAAAAAAAATTTTTTTTTCGGGGGGGAAAAAAATTTTTAAAAAAAAAGGGGGGATTTTTTTAAAAAACCCCAAAAAATTTTAAAAAAATTTTAAAAATTTTTTCCCAAAGGGTTTTTATTTTTTTAAAATTTTTTATTTAAAAATTTTTTTTAAAATTTTTTAAAAATTTTTTTTTATTAAAAAATTTTGGGAAAGGGGAATTTTTTCCAAAATTTTTAAAAAAGGAAAAAAACCTTTTTTGGGGGGGCCCCCCAATTTTTTTTTTTTTTTTTTTTTTGGGGGGGAAATTTTTAAATTTTTTTGGGGGGGGTTTTTTAAAAAAAAATTTTTTTTTTAAAAAATTTTTTTAAAAAAAATTTTTTTTTTTTGGAATTTTTTCCCCTTTTTAAAATTTTTCCCAAAAAACCCAAAAAGGGAAAAAAAAAATTTTTTTTTTTTTTTAAAATTTAAAAATTAAAAAGGGGGAATTTTTTTTTTTTTTTTGGGAAAAAAAAAAAATTTTTAAATTTTTCTTTTTTAAAATTTTTTTTGGGAAAAAAAATTTCCTTTTTTTTAAAAAAACCCCAAAACCCCCAAAAAAGGGTTTTTTTTAAACTTTAAAAAAAAAAAAAAAAAGGGGTTTAAGGGGGTTTTTTTTTGGGAAAAATTTAAAAATTTTTTTGGGGGTTTTAAAAAAAAGGTAATTTTTGGTTTACCTTTTTTCAAAAAATTTTTAAAAATTTTTTTTTTTTAAAACCCCAAAAAGGGGGTTTTTTTTCCAAAAATCAAAAAACCCCCCCAAAAAAAAAAAAATTTTTTTTTTAAACCGGGAAAATAATTTGGTTTTGGGGTTTTTTTTTAAAAAATTTTTTTTTTTTTAAAAAAATCCCCTTTTCTTTTTTTTTTGGGTAAAAAAAAAAAAAACTTTAAAAAGGGTTTTTTTTTTCCCCCCGGGGGGTTTTTGGGGGAAAAAAAAACCCTTTCCGGGAAAAAAAAATTTTTAAAACCCCCCGGGTTTTTTTTTTCCCGGGGGTAAAAAAAAATTTCCTAAAAAAAGGTTTTAAAAAAAAAAAAAAAAGGGGGGGGGGGGAAAAAAAAATTTTTTAACCCCCCCCCCCCAAAAAAAAAAAAAAAAAAAAAAAAAAAAAAAAAAAATTTTTTCCAAAAATTTTAATTTTTTTAAAAAAAAAAAGGGGGGAAAAAAAAAAATTATTTGGGGGTTTTTTTTTTTTTTTTTTTTTTTTTTTTAAAAAAATTTTTTTTTAAAAAAATTTTAAGGGAAAACCGGGGGGGAAAAAAAAAATTTTTAAAATTTTTTTTTAAAAAAAAAAAAAAGGGGCCAAAAAAAAATTAAAATTTTTTTTAAAAAAAAATTTTATAAAAATTTTTTTTTTTAAAAAAGGGGAAATTTTTTTTTAAGGGAAATTTTAAAAAAAAGGGCCCCCCAAATTTTTAAGGGGGGTTTTTTTTTTTTTTTTTTTAAAAAAAGGGGTTTTTTTTGGGGGGTTTTTTTTTAAAAAACCAAAATTCCCCCCAAAAATTTAAAAAAAATTTTTTAAAAAAAAAAATTTTTAAAATTTAAAATATTTTAAAATTTTAAAAAAAGGTGAAAAAAAAAATTTTTAAAAAAAGGGGGGGAAAAAAATTTTTAAAACTTACCAAAAAAAAAAATTTTTTTTAAAAAAAAAATTTTTTAAAAATTTTAAAAAAAAAAAATTTTTTTTTGGGTTTTAAAAAAAAAAAAAGGGGGGAAAAAAAAACGGGAAAAATTTGGGGAAATTTTTAATAAAAAAAAATTTTTTTTGGGGGAATCGGGAAAAAAATTTAAAATTTTTTTTCCTTTGGGGGGGGAAAAAAAAGGGAAAAAAAAAAAAATTTTTTAAAAATTTTTTTTAAAAAAAAATTGGGAAAAAAAAAAAATTTGGTTTAAAACGTTTTTTTTTGGGGGTTTTTTTTTTTAAAAAAGGGGGAAAAATTTTTTTCCCTTTTTTGGGGAAATTTTTTAAAGAAAAAATTTTTCCCCAAAAAATTTTGGGGGTTTGTTTTTTTTTTTTAAAAAAAGGAAAAAATTTTTTTTTTTTTTTTTAAAAAATTTTTTCCCCAAAATTTTAAAGGTTTAAAAAAAAAAATTTTTTAAAGGGGGGAAAAAATTTTTTTTAAAAAAAAAATTTGTTAAAACCCCCGGGCCAAAAAAAAAAAGGGGGTTTTTTTTAAATTTTTAAAAAAAAAATTTTTTTTTTTTTTAGGGGGGGGCCCAAATTTTTTTAAAAATTTTTTTGGAAAAATTTAAAAAAAAATAAAAAGGGAAAAAAAATTTTTTTTAAAAATTTTTATTTTAAAGGTTTCTTTTAAAAAAACCCCCGGGGTTTTTGGGGGGGGGAAAAAAAATTTTTTTTTTTTTAAAAAAGGGGGGGTTTTAAAAAAATTTTTTTTTTAAAAAAAAAACCCCCTTTTTTTCCTTTAAAGGAAAAAGGGGGAAACCCCCAAAAAAAAAAAAAGGGTTTATTTAAAAAAATTTTTTGGGGTTTTTTTAAAAAGGGGGTTTTTAAAATTTTTTTTTCCAAAAGGGGGGGTTTTTTTTAAAACCCTTTTTAAAAAGGGAAATTGTTTTTTTTTTTTTAAAGGGGGGGGGTTTTTTTTTTTTTTTCCCCCCCCAAAAAAAAATTTTTAAAAAAAAATTTATAAAAAAAAGGGAAAGGGGAAGGATTTTCCAAAACCCCAAAAACCCTTTTTTTTAAAAAAAAAAGGGGGGTTTTTGGAAAATTTTTAAAAAAAAAACCTTTTTTTGGTTTTGGGGGTTTTTTAACCCCCCCTTTTTTTCCGGTTTTTTTGGGGGGGTTTTTAAAATTTTTTGGTTTTTGGGGGGGGGGGAAAAAAAAATTTTGGGGGAAAAAAATTGGCAGGGGGGGCGGGGGGAAAAAAGGGGGGGCCCAAAAAAAGGGGCCCCCCCAAAAAAGGTAAAAAAAAAACCCTTTTTTTTTTTTGGGGGGCCCCCAAAAAAAAATTTTTTTTTTTTAATTTTTTTTTTCTGTTTTATAAAAAAAGGAAAAAAAAAACAAAAGGGAAAAAAATTTTGGAAAAAATTGTTTTTTTAAAAAATTTTTTTAAAAAAGGGAAAATTTAAAAACCTTTTTTTTTTTAAAAAAAATTTTTTAAAAAGGTAAAATTAAAAATTTTGCCAAATAAAAAAATTTTTTTTTTTTTTTTAAAAATTTTTTAAAAAAAGGGGGAAAAAAGGGGGTTTTGGGGGGGGGGGGTTTTTTTGGGGGGGGGAAAAAAATTTTTTTTTTTAAAAAAAAAAATTTTTTGGGGGGGGGGAAAAAAAAAAAAAAAACCCCAAAAGGGGGGAAAAAATTTTTTTTTTTAAAAAAATTTTTTAAAAAAAAAGGGGGGGGGAAAAAAATTTTTTTTTGGGGTTTAAAAAAAAAAAACCCTTTTTCTTTTTTTTCCCCTTAAAAATTTTCCTTTTTTAAAAAAAAAAATTTTTTTTTTTAAAAAGGAAAAAAAAAATTTTTTTTAAAAAATTTTTTAAAAAAAAAAAAAAATTTAAATTATTGAAATTTTTTCCCCTTTTTTTTTTTAAAATTTTTTTTTTAAAAAAAATTTTTTCCAAATTTAAAAAAAAAAAAAATTTTTTTTTAAAAAATTTTTTTTTTTCCCCCTTTTTTCCCGCCCTTTTTTCCCCAAAAAAAGGAATTTTTTTAAAAAATTTTTTTAAAAATTTTTTTTTTTTTTTTTAAAAAGGTAAAAAAGGGGGGGGGGTTTTTTTTGGGAAAAAATTTTCCCCAAAAAATTTGGGGAAAAAATTTTTTTTTTTCCCAAAAACCCCCGGGAAATTTTTTTCCCCCTTAAAAAAAAAAATTTTTTTAAAAAAAAAAAATTTTGAAATTTTTTTAATTTTTTTTTTAAAATTTTTTTTGACAAAAAAAATTTTTTAAAAACCCGCCCCTTTTTAAAAAAAGGTTTCCCGGGCCGGAAAAAATTTTTTCAAAAAGGGGGGAAAATTTAAAAAAAAAGGGGTTTTAAAGCCCCTTTTTTTTTTTTTGGGGGGTTTTTGGGCCCTTTTTCCCCCCCTTTCCCCCCCCGGGGGGGGGGGGGGCCCCCTTTTTTTTTTTTTTTTTTTCCCCCCTTTTAAATTTTTTAAAAAATTTTTAAAATTTTTTTTTTTAAAAAAAAAACCCCAAAAAAAAAAAAAAGGGGTTTTTTGGGGTTTTTTTAAAAAAATTTCTTTTTTTAAAGGGGGTTTTTTTTTTTTAAAATGAAAAAAAAATTTTTTTTAAAAAAACCCCCCCAAAAGGAAAAAATAAAACTTTCCCTTTTTTAAAAAAAAAAATTTTTTTTTAAAGGGTTTTTTAAAGGGGGGGAAAAATTTTTGGTAGCTTTCCCGTGCTTCCTTTCGCCCGTAGTCGCCCGCCCTTTTGGGGGAAAATTTTTTTTAAAAATTTTCCTAAAAAATTTTTTTTTTTAAAAATATTATGTACCTGTCGTTTTCCCTTTTTTTTTTTTTTTTTTTTTTTTTTTTGGGTTTTTTAAATTTGATTTCAATTTCTTTTAATCAGATGGGGAAAATCCCTCGTGTTTTAATCTTAAAATAGTAGACTTAAATTTTTAAACATGTAAACAAACTTGATTTTTTTTTTTTTAAACATGAAAAACCTTTTTTCTATACTATTCTATTTTTTCATTTTGCTGGTAAAAAAATACACACTAAAATTTTAAATTTAAAAAAACCCGTTTTTTTCGGGGTTAAAATTAAAATTATAAAAAGCTTAAATGATAGTGTAATTTTCGATGCCCATTTTTAGAAAATTTGGAAAAAGATTTAAAAAGTTTTTTAATTTTATTTGGGAAGTTTTGCGAAAAAAATTTTTAATCAAACAGGCCCCCCAAAAACTCTTTATTTCTTGATATTCATCGCGGTTATTTTTGTTTTTAAAAAATTTCCAAAATCTTTTCATTTCTGAGAAAAAGGACTTTTTTGAATTTTTTTATTAATTTTTTGAAAAGGGCGTTTTTCCCTTTGGTTTCGCTTAACCCCTTTTTTGTGGGTAATTAAAAAATGAAGTTAAAAATTTAAGTTCAACTTTTAATGAAATTTCAAAGAAAATTGCCCCTTTTAATTTAAAAAAGCAATTTTTTAAAAACAATCATTGTCTTTTATTTTTTTTTTAATTTCAAAATTTTTTTTCATTGTTTTTTTCTAAACGTTGTATGAAAAAATTTCAAAAACCAGAAAAGTCACGCGAATGGGAATTTTTTGGAAAATGGGCATAAAACCGTAGTTTTAAAAAAGGGGGCATTGTCGTATTTTCTCCATTTTAAACTATCCCGGGGACATTTTCATGTCCATTTTCCCTTTTGATAAATTTTAAGGGTGCCTTGAAGGGTTAAAGAATTTAAAAATGTTTTTTTTTTAGAAAAGATTTAGATATGGTTCAATGATTTTGTACGCTTTTGTATTTTCTTTATTCATTTTTTTTTTTTCATAATAAAAAGATATTTACATAGGTGTTTATTAGAAATGAGGTAAAATTTTTTCTCTTATTAAAATTCATTCCCTTTTTTAAAAATACGGGCACAGTGCAAAAATTTTTTCATTCAATTTTAAAAATATTTTAATTTTAAAATTAATTTGTCGATTTTCGGGTTTAAAACAAGTGGATACAAGAAGATTTGCCTGTTTATGTTTTTTTTTTCTATAAAAAAAAAATGGTTTTTTTTTTTTTGTTGATGAGTATTTTGGGTTTTGGGGGTTTTTTTAATCCCGTTTTTATAGCTTTGGTTTTTGTTTAATCACCTTTGGATTTTTTCGATTGCTTTTTTTAATTTTTTTGTTGGGGGCAGTGTCTGTTTTTTCAGGGTCCTTTAAACCCCAAAAACTCCCCTTAAAAATTTCCGTTTGTTTTGGGCTCTTTGTTTTTTCGGTTTTGGACAAAGGGGGCATTATTTTAAAAAGGGGGTCTTACGATGTTTTTACATGGAATTTTCCCCTTTATGCACCGCCGTTTTTAAATTTTTCTGGGGTGTTAAACTTATTTCAGGTTTTTTTAAAAAAAATGAAAATGTTTAATTTGCTAACCCCGGGTGCTAGAGGGGGGAGCGGTTCTTGCATTTCCTGAACAAGCTCTTCAAACTGAGCCTGCAACATTTTCGTTTTTCGTTTTTGGGCGAACTGTGGTTTTCTTTTTTTTTTTTCTATGAAATTTGGGGAAATCTTAATGCAAATATAATGCGTTTTACCAAACAGGGAAAATATTGGAAAACTTTGAACGTGACTTAGGAAAGGCTGTAACAACATCCCCCTCGTTTTCCTTTCCCCTGGCTGGAAACCTTTTTTTGAAAATCATTTAAAAAAGGGGCCCCCCTGATCCCAAAAAAAAAACAAATTGAAAAAATAAAAACGGGGGCCAACTGCCCAAAAACCCCCCTCTCCCTTTTTTACTGCAAATGGAATACTTTTACATACGTATTTAAAAAAAAAAACTTTTCCAAATTTAAAAACCCGAAAAAATAAAAAACACTGGTCAGTTATCACTTTTTGAGTGCATTTTATTTGGGGAAAACCCCGGAAAATTATTTTTGTGCGCTGATTTCCCTTGTAAATTTAAGTTTTTTTTGAGAAAATGTGTAAAATGCGGGTTTTTCTTTTTTTTGTTGGTTTTTGGAAAATTTTAAAAATTGGTTTGCCAAATTTAAACCTTTTTAAAAGGGGTTTTTAAAAATTGTTCCGGCTGCCCCCTGTGTTTTTTTTGTTCGTTTTTCCTTTTTAAAAAAAAGTGATTTGGGTTCCCTTTTTTTTTGGGTTTTGCCCTCGGGTTTGGGTTTGTTTTCCCCCCGTTTTTTGGTTTTTTTTTTGTGTCTTCTTATTTGGGGTTTCCTTTTTGGGGGGCTTGGTTTTTTTTATTTCTTCCCCTTTTTTTTTTGTCTTTTGGGTTTTTTTGACCAATATTTGGGAAATTTTTTAAACATTTTTAACAAATTTGTTCTTTTGAAAAATTAAATTTCAAGAAAGGAGGGGAAATTTTTTTGGGTTTAATTAATTTCCAAATAAAATAAATTTTGTTTTTTGGAAAATTATTAAACCTTAAAAAAAATTCCATCCTTTTCAGTTTTTCAAAAATAAACACAAAAAAACCGATTTTTAAAAATTTGAATCCCTTAAATTTGGGGGGAAAAAACCCCCTTTTGGGGGTTTTGGTATAAGTTCCCTCCAAATCTTTAACCAAGGTTTCTTTTGCTTTTTGGGCCCTTTTTTCCTGTTCCCATTCATAAATAGGTTTTGTCTTTTAAATTTTTCCCTTTTAAAAACAAAATGAATTTAAAGTTTATTTATTTTCCCCTTAAATTTTTGTCAAACCCGGGGACTACAATTTTTGTTTATTGTGAAGTTAAAATGTTACCCAAAACAAAAAATCAAAATAGCAAGGAGAGAGTTTCAAAAAAGTTTGGGTTTTAATCAATCCTTTATGATGTAATTATGTAACGTTTCTGTTGTAAAATATATGAAAAAATATTGTTTAAAAAAAAAGGGGATGCACGTTCTTGCTTCTTTTTTACGAAAAGACTGAATCAACCCAGGGCTGCTTTTTTCTATCGTTTTATTGACTCTATTAACCTTTTTTATGTTTAAAGATTAAAAGTTAATGATTTTAGTTAAGGGAAAATTTTGGGGGGGATTATTGTCATAAAATTTCTTATATTATGAAAAAAATAAATATTTAAATTGTAAAAGCACAAAAACAGAAGAAATTCCGTTTTTTTTCAATAGCCTTTTTAGATCCCTTTTTTTTATTCTACCCAAAAAACGTTTTTTTGTAGTTAATATTGTTTCTAGTTTGATACATTTTTTTGTTTTAAAAAAGGGTTTTAGGTTAATTTGGATATTGGTATTCAATTTACGGTTTTGGGCCCTTTTTTTAAAAATTAAAGGATTGGGCAAAAATTTCCAAAAAAAATACATTTGTAAAAAATTTTTGTGTGCTAAATTTTGGGTTTCAGCAGTTTCCTGAGGTTTTTTCTTACTAAAACGGTTTTAGCAGAGGTTTTAAAAATTTAAATGTACTTTATTTTGTTACGTTTTGGGGTATACTCTAGTAAATTAATTTAAGGGGCCCAAAAAACCAATACTTTTGACGAAGGTTTTTTAAATGGGGAAAAACAAAGATAAAAAATTTGTTTTTACATTTCGTGGCTTCTTTGTTAAAATTTTTGTCAAAAAAGAAATTTTCCCTTTTTAATTGCAAAATAGTGTTACAAAACCCCCAAAACAAGAAAAATTTTGTTTTTTCTAATTAAATTTCATTTTTTTTAAAAACCCATATTTAAAACTTTTTAAAAATATAATTTGTTAAAAACAGTTCCAGTTAAAAATTTTTCTTTTGTGCTTTTTTTTTGGGAGAAAATTTAAAAAAAAATACCTTAAAACCTTTTCAAAAAATTTGTTTCTTTTTTTCAAAGATGTTAAAAATTGGTGTGGGCCCGGGGAAAATTAAAAATTTGTTTTTCCCCCGGAAAATCGGTTTTTGGGTTTATTTTTAAAAAAAATGAACTTTTTTTTTTGTTAAAAAACAAAGAAATTTTAAAAAGGGTTTTTGAGTATTTTTTTAATGCTGGGTTGTTTTCAAGTTTATCGGCGATAGATACGTTTTGAAAATTTTTTTCTAGATAAAACTGGGTTTTTTTATACCGGGCCCCTAATTTTTTATCCGAAAGTTGGGTAGCCCCGTTTTGATTTTTGGGGGAAAAAACAATTTTTTTGGGGGTTCAAAAATTGGGGGGGAAAATTTTCAAAAAGGGTTTCCAATTAAGGTATTTAAATTTTTTTTTTGGAGAACAAGTTTAAAACCTAGGATTATTTTAAAATTTTAAAAAAAACAGGGTTACCCTTGGAAAAAAAAGGGAAAAACTAATTTTATTAAAAATTTTTTCTAACCCCCTTTTGGGGTGGCAAACAGGGCCCGGGTAACTGGGAAAGTTGAAAAAAAGGGTTTTCAAAATAATTTTATTAATTTTGATTTTTCGGTTTTTTAAAAACATTTGGTAGAAAATTTGGGGTTTTTTTGGGGTATTTTCGAGCATTTAAATTTCCCAAATTTTCCTTTTTTCGTCATCAGTTTACGCGACCGGGAGAGCACAAAATTCAGGTCTTGTAAACAGAAAACTAGATATTAGAGATGTATTTAGATGGTTTGTAACGATAGACATACAGTGGTGTTAATGTTGCAATATCTTTATTTCAGGTGTGTGGTTACAGACTTTTGTGTGAGGTTTTGAAAGTTAGGTAGGCGACTCTAAGCCGAGAAGCTCAGAAAACTGTTTACTGCCTCCTTTCGTTTTCAGAAAACAACATTACTGTTCAATATGGAATCAATGTCATGCAGGTTACCAATGGAAATTTAATCATTTATTTTGGAGAAATGTTTAAGACATCAAGAAATATTTAAAACACACGTTCTCAGAGAATTAAACAGATACTTGGAAACACAGGTAAAATATTACTTGTATGATTAAAATTCGGCTAACATCCATTTTGTGGGTGTCAAACATGGCGGTATCTCGATATAACAGTTCAAAAACATATTAATTGATCAAAGGCATTTTCGTCATAAAAACGTTTATATGAGATAAAGTAGTGTGCAGTGTTTATTTGATATTGACTAGGCTTGCCACGAACCTTCAAGATTTCTTGAAAGATACAGATAAACTAATAGAAAACAAAGAAAAATATCGAAGTACAGTTTTAAGGTGAAGGTCTAATGATTTAATAGCAGCTATATATATTAACTTAACACGTGTCGTAGTACATGCGTTCATATATATACTTTTTTTATAAAGGATGTTTGGTATGATTATTAATCATTCGTTTAGTTATTATGGCAGTATTAACCGACGTATACAACACTGCAGTGTGTATGCAGCGATGTCGTAAGTAATGTCGTAAAGTACGTGTCAAAAAGACATATACACTTGTTCATAATTTATGACTGAATTGAAATATTTAGCCCGATATAGGTCGAAATGCTGCAATTGCTATATTAAAATCATCTTTCAAGTTTGCTTTAAATTTGAATAGTCGATTATTATCAGAAAATGATGTTAAATAGAATCTACGCGTTTTTACTAAATTAAGATAAAGTTTTATCATACATTGTAATGCGATATTTACAAAACCTAAGTAATAATATCTTAACTTGTAAATTCATAAGCCTTTGAAGAGTCGACATCAAAGTACTAATATGAAACCACAATCTTACCTCTATTTGTTATTCTCAAGTGCAAAGATATATTTGAAACAAAAGGCTCATTTTACTCGGGTAAATGCGTCTGATTCCTGTTTAAAGAATGTGTAGATAACAATGTACAGGCCCATTTCCAGGGTATGAAGGGTACCCCACACCCTTCCCAGTCGACTGAGAGGTGACATATAAGTTAAGACCCAAAAATTCCACCATTTCATACATGTATTCAAAAAATGTCCTGTCCCCTATTACAGGACAGGGTACCATATCCCATACCTGACCCACAAAGGTTGATCCGCATGTGCAGTTCTGTCAAAATAATGTCTCAAATAAAGTCGTTATATGCCTCTAAATAACTTGTACATACAAATCTTAGATGGCTTAATTCAAAATAAAAAATAGCTTGTATTCATATATACAAACCCGCAGGCTCTGAAATAATGGAAGTTACAGTGATCTGCACTCTGAAAATAAACCTCGGACTTTAAATACTTCATAAGTAACTATTATTTTTTTAGACATTTCACAGCTTCTTTAATCAATGCATAGCAATTAGAATATAGTTTTCCACTGTGAGAAAAGGGATACACATGTATGCGAAAGCGGCTTAAGAACAAAAGTACATTTATACATTTATTAGACCTTAAATCTACTCGCCCACAGTTGAGGTGAACTTTTTCAGCATGTCCATTTGGCATAACATGTATATATGACACTGAAAAGATTAAGTGAGTGTATCTAAGTGTTAGGTATTCGTAAAAAGGCAAGAAGAATGATTTTACAGAAACAAATTTTCGCCTAAAATGTGTTAACGAGACGCTTTAATAAAAGTACACTCCATAGATTAACTATGTAACATTACACTTTGCGCGCATACAATACTATCATGTATTCAAGTTAACTAGCATACCTCCGCAAAGCATATCGATTTAACTGTGCTTGGTTTTGCTTTTGTTTTCGGAAAATGAATCAATTTTTGCAAACTTCGAAGAGTTTCTTCCTTTTTTAATTGAGGTAGCTTATATAACATGCTTACATGAACCTACATGTACATGGATAGTTAGCCTCATCATCCTGAATATTCCATTTTCATTCCTATTCTGCACTAGTTACTTTCTTACATTCTTTAACCAATTATAATGCTGTATTTGGTTTAACTTGACGTAAATATTAGCTGTTATACATGTAACTATTAGGATGATAGATTTATAAAAGAAAGTGAGGCCACTACATAGACCTTCACGACTGTACATACAGTAAATTTGTTTGACAAACTCACATTCACTATACACAACTATGTTGTTGCAGTGGCACTTAATTGGTTCCATGAAGTGTACACTATCATGAAAACCAAGTGTCATTATGGTTCATCTCCAGAAAACAGGATTAAGCAATTCCATGAACACAATTAATGTCTCTTCCCAAGCATGGCCCCTCGTTATCAAATGGTTCTATGAACATACTAGACACACCGGGAAGTTGGGATGTTTTTAAGCTGTCTGTTTCCTTGTGGAACTAGAATTTTGTCTAGCTCCATTTACTGACTTACAGCTTAATACCTTTGTTTTATAACATGACAATATTTAGTTCCAAAAGTGTAAAGTATGTTAAAACATTTTGTGCACTGACTGGTATCCGATTAAGCAGTGCCATAAATTAAGGCTCACTTCATGCTAATGCCTGCAAACGCAGAGACTGTATCACAGTTAGATAATACATGAAAGAACATAATGCCCAACGATACATACATCCAGCACTTCATATGCACTCACGAGAATACTGATCATGGTATGACTTTGTTTGCCGCAGATGCATTAAAGCAAAACCACATAGGAATAATGTTACGTGCAACAGACGCTGAGACACAATGGTGTTGTCTACAGTAAATCAATTTGCTGGTTGTTACTTGTAGCTGCATTTGGCCATTTAAAACAATTCTGAAACAACTGACTCATTCTGTAGCAAGCTGTCATTTTGGGTTAAAAAATGGAAAAGTGCAAATGATATGTGAATTAGTAAATGAAACCAGAAAATATATTTTCTTAAATAAATAGACACTTTGAAAACACTTTTGATGTTCACTTGCATAGAGCATTGTATCAAGCAGACGGAATTTGGAAGCAGGCATTTAAAGCAAACACTGACATCGTTATCCTGCCGAGAATGGACAAGATAGCTGGCACTTGGTTTCAATTATGTTACATGATTCGTAAAACTGCTTACAGTTGCAAGAAATTCATCAAATTAAATACAGGAAATACATTCACATGCAGATATTAATGTACTGAAGCAAATGTACTCTGTATGCAGTCGTACGTTCGTGTTAGAGATACCTATCGCTGTTTTGATTTAAAAGGATAATAAAAATCGTACATTTAGTACACGTCCCATTTTTTGTTATAAAAGCATTAGGGTGATGGAATGCTTCAGCTTGAAGTCATTAATTGTTTTGAAAAAAAAAACATGAAAAAATATGTTTTATATTATATGCTTATAAGATATTGTAATACAGGAAAAACACAAAAAATAATCCCTTAAGGAGCCTCTCTTTTGAACTTTAAAATATATGTGAGAATAAAAAGTGTACGGGACAGGAATACATACTATTTTTTGAAACACACTATGCAGTATATGTTTTTATAATATACCCTTAATGAACCTCAAAATGTAACGAATGTTTAAATAAAGTTTTGACATCATTAAATACTAAAATGCATTAAAATGAGTTTTGTTTACTTATGATCTTAATACATAAAAATAAATTCACTTTATAAACGATTTTTTTCTGAAACAATGTCCCCCCTTTTAGAGCCTCATCTAATTCATTTGTTTGTGTCTTATATATGAAATGTGTATAAAACGCAACTGGATAAATATAGTGTCAAGAATAATTACTGATTAAGGTCATAAATAAACTTTTTGGAAAACGCTTTACAATATATAATTAAAATAACAAAAAATATAGGTCCCCTGTTGGGGCCTCATTTTAGGTAATAACGCCGCGTGTCTCCTACTTTCTTTTGATTTAGCCTACTTCAAAATAGTTATATACAAAGTTTCGTATTTTC
Source organism: Mercenaria mercenaria (assembly GCF_021730395.1). NCBI lineage: Eukaryota > Metazoa > Mollusca > Bivalvia > Venerida > Veneridae > Mercenaria > Mercenaria mercenaria. The sequence continues at coordinate 91,286,422 of NC_069364.1, read as the reverse complement.
TTCACAAAAGGAAATATCTTTTCCCAATAACCCGCCGCTAAGTCCTATCAGATAGTTTAAACTTTATTTCGACTATTACGCTTCAAGTTATAGTTAAAAGCTGCAGATAAGCCGACGCACAATTTGAAAATTAAAAATGAAATGGCCTATTTGGCATAAACTATTTTGGACAGTTGGGCTATTACACAGAGCCTAAAATAAATATGTTTGTTAAGGATAACCTTAACCTCCGCAAAGAGACAAAATTTATTGCACTTTCCTTCTTGTTAAATTGTTTTTAAAATGACAATACAAGTTTATGAACGTTCTTTACATTGCTAAGATAACTATTTTTTCGAGACTTCTAAACAAATAGTACTTTAGTATTTTACAGAATATCATAACGCTATGCAAATTTCGCTACAATTGTCATATAACTGTTCATTTGTTCCTTAGTGATCGCGTTTTCATTATACCACAACCATTATATCAATTTTGCTTGCAGAACAGAAATGTCTGAAGAAAAATTAAATGACTTAACAGGAGCGTTGTCCTTGGCAACAGATGCTATCCCAATGTCACCAAGGCAATCACCTGAAAGTAGTAGACAGTCTGTGATACCGGGACAAAATGATCAGATACATGATGAGCGGACAAACACAGGAACAGAGGTGCAGCCAACGGAATCCTTAGAAAATATACCTGACCCACCAACTGATTGGAACTTTAATATTTTACTAAACAACATAGGAGAGAGTCTATCAGCTGAAGATCTAAGCAAAATGAAGTGTCTTTTTGAAGGTATTAAACAAACCAAGAACAGCAATTACACTGATTTAGTTAACAATTACTTAAGACCACTCCTGGACGTTTTATAAAGTTAAAACTTGTCTTTTTGTTTTGACACACAATGCTTCTCATATTTAATGTAGGCATCAGTAAAAGTTTGCTATATAGGTCTTCATATAGACTGAATTATGATCTTCGGCAGATTTGATATTGACTAGATAATGTTGTCATTTTCAAGTGAAAAACATATCCTAGGAAAGAATTGAATATGCGAAGTATTCAGTTTGGAAATTGTATGAAATTCTGTACAATTGTTATTTAAACGTTTCAAAACAGGCGTCCGTCACGTCTATAGACTGGAAACTATTATAAACAAGTTTGTTGAAATTGAAGATTAAACAGCATATGAAGATTATCTGAAATAATCTGCACATGATGAAACATTCTGTATAAAACACATACACTTTCAATTCCAAAAGATAAAAGGTAAGGGTAGATTTCCCGGAAGCACAGAGCACCCCAAACACAGCCATAGAGCCATTAAAGTTATTCTTAAATATACAGTCGTGCAAATATTTGCAACAAATAAAAACAATAAATTAATTTTTTGCTAATGTTACCTGTACATTGTACATATTTCTCCATGTAAGCATTAAAACATATTTTCATTTCCTTCAGGTGAGGGTGGAATAGGCAAAAGCGTCCTTGAAAAAATTAAATTACCACAAGACCTTTTTCGAGTATTACGAACACGTGGTTACATCAGTCGTGACAACCTCTTGTATCTTCAAGGGATCCTTTACTTGGCAGGGAGGAGAGATCTTATTGAAGATGCATTGGACTATTCTAAAACAGTTGGAAACGTTTTGCATTTGTATGCGCCATCATATCAACCAGGTATTTTTTGTAATTCTTATCTCGACAATATGAAATTTTCAGCTAGTAGAGCTATTGCTATCACACTTTCATTGGGGAGCGGTGGTCTAGTGGTTACGGTGTCGGCCGCTCAATCTGGGAGTCGTGGGTTCGAGCCCTATTGAGGTCACGATCACGTCTTCTCATATGACACCAGTACTGGTTTTTTCCAGGAAGCGGACTTGAGAGTGGTTCAAATAAGCTTAAAGCTTTCATCACAATCGAGCTAAAATAAATTTGTATGAACTAAACTTTCATTGGCTCCGGCATCCGCGTAAAGAAGTTTTTCATGTAAGCAGGTTCTCTTAAACTACTTGGCCTTATGTTTTCAAACATTCAAAACATGTATTCGGCAATTTGAGATAGATGATCTAACAGGACAAATTACATGAGTCTAGCTTTTATTTGGGCAATTTCAAGCCTCTTTTTAATGTAGGATTTCAGATTAAAGTTTTTCATGAAAGCAAGTGTCTCACACATGCATTTGGCATCATGAGATGACCCATCGCGCAAGTAACTTATCTCTAGCATTTATTTTATTAAAATTACGGCCTAAGAATATTCGGTTTTAAAGTTTTGCATGTAAGCAGGTTTCTCAAAACTACTGAGTCAAATACATTCAGACTTCACACATGACTTCGGCTTCATGAGATGACATTGTGTGGCAACACGTGTAACTGTAACTTTTATTTTATATTTATATTATGCCCCTTTGTAACATAGATTTTTATTGTACGGTTTGGCATATACGCATGCTTCTCCTAATGTTTTCAGATTCTCCATACGTCTTGGCATCTTGGGATGACCTCACATAGCAAGTTTTATTACTCTGGCTTACAACTTAGCAAAACGTTGCCCATTTTTCAGCTAAGAAAATTTGCTAACGTTTTTGAATGTAAACTAGTATTAGGTGGATGGTCTTCAAATAGCCGAGCGCGCTGTCATTAGACAGCTCTTGTTACAGTTTGCATTTTAAAATTGTCAAATTTCGTAAAGGGACAAATGTACTAATCAATCGAAGCCATCTTTTCAAGATCTGCTCTAGATTTATTCTCCCAAATATATGCCTTACTTGTCATTAACTGATACTTGAATAATTAGAGATTAGTATACATGGCCGGTATGCCTTAAGGCAATATTGGCATACTAGGAGAGATATTGGTCCAGTATGCCAATATCGCCCTAAGGCACACCAGCCCTGTTTTACAAACTATTTATTGCAAATGTTCCACTCTACTGTTAAAGTGAAAACAAAATTAAAATAATTTAATGTTGCACAGCGTCATTGGATGTTCATTAAATATGCGGGAACGTCACCGTTGTCTGATGACACTGACGTCATTTCCTTTCCAACATTTGTTGTAAATTCTTGCGTTCTAGGGCCGTAGTTTCTTGTGTCAGCATTAGTCAATCGCGATAGAAGAGGAAGCTAGCGAAATTATGTTAATTTACCATCCTTTCTTTTGTAAAATAAATGTTAGTTTGTATAAACTTAACATCCTGTTAGTGGAAGTATAAAATCTGTATGTTTTGCGAAACCGGAAGTGTGCCTGATATCGCCGGAAGTGTGCCAGATATCGATATCAGGCACACCAGCACAAACGAAAACTAATATCGATCTCACGCTGCTCATATACGTTTGAATTCAGTACAAGTAACTATTTTCAGTAACATGCAATAATGAAACATATTGTCTTTATATACCTGTGGTATGCTATACATGTATCATATATATTTTCGTTTTTTCCGGGTTTTTTTTTCAGAAAATGGTTACAGATTCGTAAAATTCCATGTTGCTGGTAGAAACTTCAGAAATTATTCAAGGAAAGATGTAGAGCTTCTGCGCTGTAGAGTACAGAAGCTGCTCTTTGTGCCAGAGAAATTTGTCATTATAAGTGGAATTGAACCATCCTCAAGCTTAGTTATTACATTCATGATACCCGAGATGTATGTAGAAATACTGCAAGTTTTACTAGTGGAAGGTGACGACCTTATGGATCTACAGGAGAATGGAGTCGATATTGTTGAAATAGATGGAAAAGTTTACAATATCAAAGGTTCGGAAACAGTAATTATATTTACAAACAGTTAGAAAACATAATGATGGGTTTTCTCAAATGGGCATAAAGCATATTTTCTCAGTAGTAGAATTAACATACTAAGTAGATAAAACGTCGTACCGAAAATAAATTGAACGAATAAAAACGTGCCTTGTGTCATCATTAAGCTTGATCCGACTGATAAGAATATAAGTTGCAACTTTTTGTTTGCCTCTTTTGCATATATAATTATGCTTTCTAGAACACCATTCATCACTTCAGTTTTCTTACGATAAAGACAAATGTCTGCTATATACTTGTTTATTGATTATAACTGACCTGTCTCGAATACATTGCAGGGGTTGGAGCATAACTTTCATAATTATTGCCCATAGCAAAATATAGATTTATAAAAAAACAAACTTTTTATTCAAAAGGTACAAGCGAGAGTGTCTGTGTGGAAACGGACCAAAAAATCAAGTTGTTAAATGTTTACGAGCAACTTCAACAGACCAAAGTACGCCTTGACAGTAGTGAAATGGCATGCATTGACCTTTCGCGTCAGATCAATTACCTTCAGTCCAACCTAGACACAGCGGAAGAGAAACTACGCAAAGTTGAGACAGAATTGGACTCTCTAAAAAAAGTAGTTTCAATGTCAAGAGATGAAACTCAACCCGCGTCCCTAAAAGAACTTACCAGTCTGAAAGAATTTACTGAAGCTTTACATCAAATTAATATAGAAACGGTCGACAAAAAAGCAATTCAAAGGTTGATTAATGCCTCTGTAAATATAGTATCTACAAGAATGAGGGAAGGTCACAGGATACAGGAACAAAGTTTACTGCTCGATTTGCAGAACATGCAGTCACAACTTATCCCCCTGATGTTTGAGCTTGAACAACACAGATTTTTAACGGATTTGAGCCACATCGATAAATCTGTGCTCGTCGGATTGCAGTTGCTGTTACAATCTCTCAAAGGTACATTTATCGATTTAAATTAACATTTTCAGCATACATACATACATTTATCGATTTAATTTTTTTTTTTTACCATACATACATGCATACATAGTTTTTATTATGTAACCCATTTTTTTAATTTATAGTTATTTCACTATAAGGACTAAATATACAACAATCATGTAAACATAATCCTGCGATAACGCAATTGTTAGATGCTTTTGCCTTTATTCGTGGTAACTGCACCAGAGGGATTAGGTGTATAAGTGTCGTTCTTCTATTCATTTTAACGGATTTGATTCCGAAATGACTAAGATGTATGAAAATGCATTGGTAATAAGACGAGATATGTCTTGACACGTTTATATTTAACTATAACTTCTAAATGTTTGCATATTTTCTTTGCTGTGTTAATAGCAGTTAACGCCGAGACTGATAACAACATACGTTTTAGAGTTTGTCACAAACTATGACAAGTACAGCGGGAGAAATGAGTCAGAATGAAATTAAATTCACATAAACTAAAAAAGCTTTGAACAAAACGTTAGTTTTACATTATTAACTTGTTTTTTTATGATTTACTTTATGCAAAATTATAAACGAATAAGGTTGATATCAACTCCACAATGAAATGACATCTTATTATAAAATTTAATTTTTGTTCCCATGTGTTGTCATTTAGCGCCAACACAGATTTCCCTGACACCGCATGGACTACAGATGTTGAAAAAGATCAGCAGTAAACTCCGCTATAAAGAAAAAGAAAAGCTTAGACAGAAATATCAATGGACTCCAGATGGCAAAATTGAGAAATCCATGGCAGAAGACCCAAACCTATTTCTTGCATGTCTCTACCATAAGGAAATAGAAAGAACAAGATTATATATCCATTGCCGTAAGTGTGAATTCATTGGCATATATTAATTAAATAGAAAGCAGAATGTTTAAATATTTCCTGTAATTAAAAGAAGAAATCATAGTAAGGGAAGATGCTAGAATTTGACCGGTACTGTTTATCAATTCAAATGTTCTTAAAATCTTCTACACATAATATTCAATAATTATCATAATATGTTTTCAATAGGTTCGGGCCAGTCGAGCAGTAATGACATTTTATTAGTGTTAAAATTTTTCCCATTATTAAAAAGTCTTAACAATTCAAATATATAATTTTCACTTGATTAAATGAGTGAAAACTATTTGTCACGAAATATTAACATATTAACTTTTCATAACAATATAGTCAAATATCAGAATTTGTAAGATACCACAGGAAAACGACGTCGTTTCTGTTAGTGTTATTGGTTTCTGTAAGGATAATGGAATTCGTTCGTTTATATAATGTCATTATCTAAGAAAACAATATGTGTTTTTGTTCATTTTCATCCTATGATAAGGTATTACTGCATTTTTTAAAGAAACTTAAAATTTAGAAAATAACTAACAGCACATCTTTCTGAAACTAAACAGTTTAATTTATATCTGGATAAATACCTCTTTAAATTGGGGTAAACTGTGAAATGAAATCACTGAAACAGATAAAGTGATAAGAATTTCCAATTTTTCTTGAATACAATCATGATGGTAAACTATGATATAAGAAAAAGATCACTTGGTCTGAGACTTAGGGCAAATAGATATTCTACATGCCGTGTTTTCTTGTAAACAGAAATTAGAAAATCGTTGCTTACGACAAAATTGTCAATAGGGTATACTTTCCATTTTTTGGATGAAATTTCATTTTCAGAAAGCTTTGTAGCAGAGTGCCTGACCGAAGTTGGCAGAGAAGACTTGAAAAAGTTTCTGGAGCCCAAACCGCAACCAAACCCACCGAATCCACCGAGCCCACGCTACTTTACCGAGGCAAGACAAAAGGCAGATCCTTCACAAGGTCAGAATAGCCAACAGCATCAAAAGCAGCAACAGGCACAAAGGCAAGAGCCACCACAGTTTCAGCCACAACATCAAGATCAATCTGTTCTTATCACAAGAATGGCACAACAAATATAAGAGATGTACAACACCTTGCAGACAAAACAGAATATGTACGCATCAAAATTTGATGACTGGAAAACCCCGAGCTTTCCGTTTTCACCACAAGCGTTTCAAAATACACAGCGAATTTAAAATGTCATTGGTCGTTTTTATTCTCGCTATTTTTAGATATTGTTCGAATATTCAGATTTTCAGATAGCTGTTTCTTGTTAGAACATTGACCTAGAATTATCTAACGTAAAGGAAGTTATCGCTTGGTAGAATTGAATAATGCATCTTATCACACAAGTAAAAAAATATAAATTGGCTCCAGTGACTTGTTGCTTGTAATTACTACTGAAGTGTACACAGAATTAAAGTGATTTCCATCCTATACAAACAATGTTAAAGTATTCAATATTTTCCAATTTCATTTTGATATGCGTGGCCGGCCAACCTAGTTCCCTTTCTTTAGGGTGAAACATATTATTGATGTTTATTGTAAAGATTATGTCCTACGAATTATATATTTAGCGTAACACTTCTGTCACCGTAAATATGCTATTATAGGTTTATTAAGGTTTAATAGTATGTCATGAAAACACAGAACTATTTGGTAAATAAACAACATCTTTACCAAGAATCTACCTGTCCATTACGTGCGTGCTTTCTAGTAGGATTGGACACATTAAATATTCTCAAAAAGTTGTCTGCCTTACAAAAGGAATGCCATTTGTAAAGAAATAAAAAAAAACAACTACTGAAAACTACGTTTTACCTAGTTATGTGAAGTTTCAACACTTTGACATCATTGCAAATGCATCAAACCGAGATATGTAACAGGTTTTTTTTTAAAACCTTGAGTTTTTAAAGGCGGTGAACTGTCCTAAAGTGTTGCACATTTATGCAGTTCTTTTCTAGGTATTTCAATGACATTTTATAAGAAATATACTTTTCTGTTTTTCAAAATCTTAAGGCAATATCTTTTTCAAAATGTTAAGAACTTGGCTGAATACAAAAAAGATTTCACACAAGTGTTACCCTACATTTTGTCGAAATGTAAAGAGAAGGGAGACCACTACTTCTAACAAAGGGATTTTAGCAACGTTTTAGTTACCTTCCCTTTAGTGGTGATAGTTCAGAAATATACAAAAAAATGAATATTAAGAACTTCTCCCTACGATTGAAAGTTTAATATAATGATTTGTTCTGCAATAATGAAATACTTGCGAGGTAATCCATCATCTGTAGAATTTTTTTGTTTGTCTGCTGCTGTATTTATGAAAATTGACAATCATGTCCAACAACTTTCTATGTTACTAAATGAAAGCAAAGTTTCACTGCCAAATGTGTTCGTTACGAACATGTCTTTTCCACAAAAGAAATTACGTGTGAATTTCTGAATTTCTAGCGACCGGCACTTTCTACTTTCATTCGGCGGTCACCATATTTGTTTACATTAAAGCTCAAGGTCATTAAAAGACCTACCATTTATGGAATTCAATGTATGTATAAGTTCACTGACTATTGTTTTATAGAGTAATAATCATGTTTTATTTGCTGTTCAGTTTTCATGTAAAACAACCCTTACTTTCTATTGTTTGGTGTTCTTTGTTTTTGTTTCTCAAAATATGGCTGTAAGCGTAAAGGATACTTTTCACTGTTATGTTGCTGGGTAGTCGTGCTTACTTTTTCAGAGCTTGAAATGTAATTCCAACGAATATATTGTGAAATGCTCATTAAGTTCCGTATGAAAAATGTTTTAGACTAGTAATTGTTGTTTATAAGAATGTTAAAAGCATATGAAAAGGAATTTAAAAAAAAAAAAGAGTGTTGTTTTTACTTTAGCTCATGTAAGTATTGAGTTTAATCTAAAAAACCTTTACCACAAAAAACGGGTACGTAGTATACCTGAAAGAAATACCCATCAAAAATCATTTTGATTTAAAATGAAATTGGCATCTTTAACCTTAACGCTCAATATTGTTTCAAACCTGTAATTTATCAGTAGAATATAAGTCTCACCGTACGTTTCAGTGGGGTCCTCCCAAAGAAAACTTTATTTCTTAAAGCCTAATTCTAACACTTTTAAGATTTTCTTTTATATAAACAAAGATGGATTTTACCGTGTATTGTCTTGTCGATTAGAACACGTTTCGCAAAATGACCTACTTTTAGGTTTACTCCCTCGTACTTTAAACCAGATTAGTATCCCTTCCTGGTGTAATTCTGTCGTGTTAGAATGGAAATAAATTTTAGTTTTGCCTGTAGTTTAACCTTCGGCCTTCGTGATTAGATTACTAAGCATCTGAACTCTAAACCGTGTTTTATTTGCCAACAAAGCACGCAAAACTAAAATATATTTCCCAAATTTAAGAGTCTTAGACTCTTAAGTAGCCTTTGATTTTTCACTTTGCATTTTATGAAAGACCTCACAAATTGCAATATAGGCTGTATCAAAATTGTTAAGAAATATGGTAAGAAGTTTGAAAATCGCCATAAATGAGAAAAATTAATTGTTGGTTGATTTTTAGCTCACCTGAGCACAGAGTGCTCAAGGTGAGCCTTTGTGATCGTCCTGTGTCCGTCGTCCGTCCGTCCGTCCGTCGTCAACAATTTGACTGTAAACACTCTAGAGGTCATAATTTTGGCCCAATCTTAATGAAACTTGGTCAGAATGTTACCCTAAAAAAATCTTGGAAGAATTTGACGCTGGGTCATCTGGGGTCAAAAACTAGGTCACCAGGTCAATCAAAGGAAAAGCTTGTTAACACTCTAGAGGTCACACTTTTAGCCCAACCTTAATGTAACTTGGTCAGAATGTTACCCTTAATAGAATCTTGGACGAGTTCGATATTTGGTTATCTGGGGTCAAAAACTAGGTCACCAGGTCAAATCAAAGGAAAAGCTTGTTAACACTCTAGAGGTCACAATTTTGGCACAATCTTAATGAAACTTGGTTAGAACGTTACCTTCAATGTAATCTTGGACGAGTAAGATAATGGGTTATCTGGGGTCAAAAACTAGGTCATCAGGTCAAATCAAAGGAAAAGCTTGTTAACACGGTAGATTCCACATTTATGACTTATCTTCATGAAACTTGGTCAGAATGTTAATCTTGATGATCTTTAGGTTCAGTTTGAATCTGGGTCATGTAGGATCAAAAACTTGGTCACCAGGTCAAATCAAAGGAAAAGGTAGTTAACACTTTAGAGGCCACATTTATGACCATATATTAATGAAACTTTTTCAGAATGTTAATCCTAATGATCTTTAGGTCGAGTTCAAATCTGGGTCAGGTGGGGTCAAAAACTAGGTCACAGGTCAAATCAAAGGAAAAGCTAGTTAACATTCTAGAGGCCACATTTATGGCCATATCTTAATGAAACTTGGTCAGAATGTTTATCTTGATGATCTATAGGCCAATTTTAAATCTGGGTCAGGTGGGATCAAAAACTAGGTCACCAGGTCAAATCAAAGGAAAAGCTTGTTAACACTCTAGAGGCCACATTTATGGTAATATCTCTATGAAACTTGGTCAGAATGTTAAATCTTGATGATTTTTAGGTTACAATCAAATCTGGGTCAAGTGAGGTCAAAAACTAGGTCACCAGGTCAAAAAATCAAAGGAAAACTTAACACTCTTGAGACTATATTTATGACTGTATCTTCATGAATCTTGGTCAGAAAGTTAACCTTGATGATCTTTAGGTCAAGTTAGAATCTGGGTCATGTGGGGTCAAAAACTAGGTCACCAGATCAAATCAGAGGAAAAGCTAGTTAACACTCTAGATGCCACATTGATGACCGTATCTTAATGAAACTTGGTCAGAATGTTAACCTTTAGGATCTTTAGGTGAATCTGGGTCATTTGGGGTCAAAAACTATGTCATTAGGTCAAATCAAAGGAAAAGCTTGTTATCACTCTAGAGGTCACAATTTTGGCCCAATCTTAATGAAACTTTATCATAATGTTACCCTCAATAAAATCTTGGACGAGTTCGATATTGGATCATCTGAGGTCAAAAACTAGGTCACCAGGTCAAATCAAAGGAAAAGCTTTTAACACTCTAGAGGCCACATTCATGACAATATCTCTATGAAACTTAATCAGAATGTTTGCCTTGATGACTTCTAGGTCAGTTTCGAATCTGGATTATGTGGGATCAAAAACTATGTCACCAGGTCAAAACAACAAAGGAAAAACTTGTTAACACTCTAGAGGTCACATTTATGACTGTATCCTCATGAATCTTGGTCAGAATGTTAACCTTGATGATCTAAAGGTCAAGTTCCAATCTGGGTCAAGTGGGTTCAAAAACTAGATCACCAGGTCAAATCAAAGGAAAAGCTAGTTAACACTCTAGAGGCCACATTTATGACCGTATTTTAATGAAACTTGGTCAGAATGTTAATCTTAATGATTTTAAGGTCAAGTTCCAATCTGGGTCAAGTGGGATCAAAAACTATGTCACCAGGTCAAAACAACAAAGGAAAAACTTGTTAACACTCTAGAGGCCACATTTATGATTTTATCTTCATGAAACTTGGTCAGAATGTTAATCTGCATGATCTTAAGATTAAATTCGAATCTGGATCATGTGAGGACAAAAACTAGGTCACTAGGTCAAATCAAAGTAAAAGCTAGTTAACATCCTAGAGGCCACATTTATGACCATATATTAATGAAACTTTTTCAGAATGTTTATCTTGATGATCTTTAGGTCGAGTTCAAATCTGGGTCAGGTGGGGTCAAAAACTAGGTCACAGGTCAAATCAAAGGAAAAGCTAGTTAACACACTAGAGGCCACATTTATGGCCATATCTTGATGAAACTTGGTCAGAATGTTTATCTTGATGATCTGATCTTTAGGTCAATAGGTCAGGTGAGCGATACAGGGCATTCAGGGCCCTCTTGTTTTCATAAAAGATTTTCTTTGTAACAAATCGTTCGGACATTTATCAGCATTGAGTATCGCTTTGCTCTTAATTACATTCCATGTAGAGTTATATCAGTTTGTCGGCCATCCGGAGGAGGTTGACAAGAGTTACTGGCCACGCGTCTAGCAGATATGGTCTTGTCGAAGGCGTCTTTTTTGTATTTTCTGTAAGCGATTTGGACTGGCTATGCAATTTAGATTTGAAAAAAAAAACGGGCAAAGTGATGTTTTATAAACTGCACGTAAATTTTTTTGACAGAGATAAGGTTTTAGAAAATATTTTTCCTGCCAATTATTACAAAATGAACGATCAAGAGTGTATATTGTAAATGTCAAAGATATATGAGCTCTTATTAAAATGTTATTTCAAAACAAATACTGACTACAGTGAAACACCGCTCGCTCGAGCATCGATGACTCGAGCACCCGGGCTCGCTCGAGCAATTCATGTGGTCCCGGCCGATTGCCTTCTATTTTCTATGTGAAATTACCATGGCTGGGTCGAGCATCGATAACTCGATCGCTCGAGCATGACACCTGGTCCCTGTGTATTAATTTACTCTTTGTTGCTTATGGCAAACTCGAGCAGAGGTGTCAAAAATTTTCACACCTTCGGCGGTCAGAATGTATCGGTTAATTTAAAATTTTCGCACGTCGTGAGAATTGCATGGTTGTTTGTCGTTAGAAGTTTTGTTCAATATTTGATCATAATAGTAACAAAGAATAGTAGTATTCATGTATTTTGTGAGCGATTCAAATTAGATTTCGTCTTGATACCAAATTATTGATACCATTTATCAGAGCATGTGCAGAGAAACAGTAATGCTAACAAGTGCACGCCTTATCAAATGGAATATCGATTCACGAAAATGCGCACTTTGAATAAATTGTGTACCAAAGCATTTGAAGAAAAAAAAACGAAAAGAAAAACGTGCGAATACAAAGCCCTTTTATGAAATTATCAGTTTTTTTATGTCAGATAATTCTGCTTTTAGTAGGAGATTTTGACAAAACAACACACACATTTAGTAAATTATTCAACTCAACCACTCAACCAAATCTTGTAATTCTGTTATTTCATAAATTTTTAATACTAACAGGAAAACGAAAACTACATATCACACCCCAAATATGCATCATAACATTTGACATCATGTGCACTTTAATTAAATGTTTTTGTAAACTGATCAATATATTTTCTACAACGGAGTAACAATTCAATTGCTGAATTTAACACTCTCTTCTACTATATGTTGCAACAAAAAACAATGTTTTGTGTTGATGCGTTGCTCATAGTAGTACATAATGTGTGATCCTTATACATTTATTATTACGAGACATTTAGACTTCCATAACAGTCAACAGGCTACAAGGGACAAACCTGTAGCGTTCGCTCTTCAGCGTTGTCGTAAACAGAGGTTAGCCCGGTTAAATTTGTATTGTTTAAAGCTACTGTCATGATTAAAATATTAAATGACATGTTACTTCCAAAAATAACAGTTTTTATGTCTTTGTCTTGTACATTTTATTCACTTCTAAAAGAGTTTATCCAATTTTGTTAACATTTTTTCTGCTACTGATGCTTTGAATCAGATACACGGTTGTAGCAACCTAAACGAAGACCTGTTTGATAATCATGTATGAAATAATATGATCCAAAATGATGTTGAATGAATTTTAAATGTAATATAATTCTAACCCTATAGCAGCACAAAACTATCACACGCTGAACACAATAAGTTTGGTTAAATACAATCAAGAACTTCCAGAATAAGACCATTACATGATAAAGCAAATTTGTTATATACATGAGAACAGTTTTGCGGCTGCCGCTGTTTAATTTTGTTTGCCAAAATCCTTCCTACTAGTGTATATCATAATGTGGAGGACCGTTTCATGTAGTCGTGTGTGTGTGTGTGTGTGTGTGTGTGTGTGTGTGTGTGATTTTTTAACGTCTTTTTCAACATTTTTCAGTCATATAAACGACGGTGTCTACTTGTAGCAGTGAGGAAAATGCCAAGATTTATAGTGCTGCCTCACTGGAATATCACGCCGTAGACACGTGACACGATACCCCGACAAGTCACATTATATTGACATCGGGCAGATTAGTCCTTGCACTATCCTCTTAATGCTGAGCACCACGCGAGGATGCTTCTAGTACCATTTTTACGTCCTTGGTTTGGCGCGGCCAAGGCGCTCTACCACTAGCTAGGCTACCATGGCGTTTTCATGTAGTTGTAGGTACATACCTGTACCATTGCTATGTTAGTTAAACATTAGCAATAACGTTAATTAACAAATCATAGCATACCCACTAAGAGCAGTTATTAGATTAATACAGTAATCAATACAAAACATTTTCAAGTGTATCTGTAGGACATATCTCAACCGCATGTGAAATTTCATCAACCGAAAATTATTAGACAAGGCAAAAGATTGTTGTCTGCCTTAGGTTCGCGGATGTGTCGGAAGGTGTTGAATTTTCTTCATCTTACTTCAACCAACTTCAATTGTAAGTAAAATGTGGAAACTACGTGATGTATGGACTTAAAATATTCCAGTTCTACATGGTAACATTTTACCCGATCAATCATTGGATAAACTTATGTTGAAATATATTACACTTATGGTAGTTCTTCGTAGCGAATATTGTTTATGATTTCATTACTTTAATTTACAAATGTGTTAATCTGTTCTGAGAATTACAATATTTTAGCGTAAATTGGGAGTCAGACGAGTCTTTTAATTTTGAAATCCTAAGCTTCTTTTCTTCTCTTCATATATTCAAATTGAATTTATTATTATTTTTACTTGTACAAAAGAAGCATTCTCATTCGTCAGGAAATTAATTGATCAAGAAAAACCTTTTCTTACACAGATGCTTCTTTTAAGCAAATTCTTCAGTACTAACAAAAGAATTAAATGTAAAAGTATATATATGCACAAAATAGTTATCTTTTGTCATTGTGGAGAAATTAATATTTGAATACATCTGTTATCATTATAGATATGTTATATATAGAATGCTGACATAATGATAACACATATAGAGCAAGAAGTTTAAAGGGGCACAACTCTGAATTGACCAATAAACTGAGGCCAACATAAAAAGTGGTCAGACGTGAAAGAAAAACTAAATAGATCCTTTTCCCAACAACTGATCAGGCAGACAAAATATGACCTTCATTTATTAAAAACTCTTTGTATTCACTATACAACATACAGTGCAACCTCTGTAGAGCAACACCCTTTGGGAGACTCAAATATTGACTGTTATGTAGAGGTTGTTGTTCTGGGGAGGTAAATTTAATAGTATATTTCAGCTGAGGGAAATTTTGATGATGTTGTTATAGTGAGGTTTTTGCTAAAGAGAGGGCCGTTCTGAAGGGGTTGTACTGTACACACTTTCCTCACTCACAGTTTTTTAAAAAGTTACGATGAGGTCCTGCTACCTGCTAGAAAGTTTAGTAGTGCATCAAAATAAAAAAAATGCATGAATTCCATTCAAGAAATTATTCGACTTTACGAAACGTCACCTAAAATATTTGGTTTTGGCTTTTTAGCGACAAGATTGATTTTTACTAAATAATGATAACTTGGTTTACATAAAATTTGATATGAAATGTAATATATATATATATATCCAACAATTAGAAATTACAAAAAAATGGTACCATATTGTAACATAATATGTAAATATGTAACAACATAGGTAGAATGTTGTTATATTCATCATTTCAATTAATCATTTTGAAAGTGTTATTTATGCTTTACTCATTAAGAAGACTATTTGCAAAAAGTTGATGTCTCTAAATCAACGGTCTAGATAATATTGGACAAAGACTGTTGAAAATGGCTGCCCCATTTATATCTCATGGCATTGCATTTACATTGTATTATAAATCGCAGCTTTAGTGAGGCATCTTTTCCAACTGTCTGAAAAAGTGCAAAAATTAAACCGTTGCATAAAAATGGGGACCTTGTGAATGTAAATAATTACAGACACATTTCAATTCTGCCTACCTTATCTAAACTAATTGAGAACCATGTGCATGATACACTTGTTTTGATTTACTACATGATAAACAGAGTGGTTTCTGCAAAGCCTATTCAACAGAAACAGCACTTACTCAAATGTTAGCTTCTTGGTTGAAAGCTGTTAATGATGGTTATCTTATTGGAGCTGTGATGATTGATTTCAGAAAAGCATTTGATTTGGTCGATCACGGAGTATTGTTTAAAAAGTTGGAACTATATAAATGTAACAAATCCGCTATACAATGGTTTAAATCTTATCTGTTGAAGCGCCATCAAGTTGTGCAATTTAACAACGCGTTGTCAAACAATGAAAATGCGATAACATGCGGTGTACCGCAGGGGTCCATATAAGGTCCTTTACTATTCCTTTTAATTATAAAAGTCTTGCCGATAATAGTCGGCAAAACGGTATCATCTACAGATATATATGCAGATGATACCACATTGTATGATGTTCAAAAAGATAAATTTGTCTTGAAAACAAATTTATACACAGCCTTATCTAATTTGGACAAATGGTGCCTAGAAAACGGTATGCAGTTAAATACTGATAAAACTAAAGTAATTTTTATAACAACTCGACAAAAACGCCGCTTTTTGGAAACTAATGATATCGCACTTTCGTATAAAAATGTAATACTTGGACAAACATCTGCTGAAAAACTCTTAGGTGTTTATATTCAACATGATTTAAAATTGGACTCACATATAAAAACTATCTGCAAAAAGTTGTCGTCGTATATTTAGTTGCTATCAAGAATTAAGAGTTTTCTAGACACAAATTATAGAATTTTGTTTTACAAAGCTTACATACAACCACATTTACAAAATCGAGCGTGTCGTATCGTATCATTTTAGGTCCGGAATATAGAGATTTTAACCAAGCATTATGTTCTCTATCAATACAGCGATTTGAAATAGGCATGTTTTATGTATAAAATCGCGAATAATTTACATCCCAACTATATTTGTGAAATGTGCATGCGAAAACCCCAAGATACTGCTTTTACTTCGCGATCAAATACAAAAAAGAATTTTTATGTACTGAAATACGCACACATAGTATACTACATTCTGGTCCAATTATTTGGAACTGTTTACCTTTAGAAGTTAAATCTTCTCGTTCATTACAATGCTTTAAATCACAATGTCACAACTGGATGAAAATTACATAAATATTTCCTAATTGTTTTCTGATATGTATCTGTTTTATATTTATATGTACTTGCATTTTCAATGTACTCATGTTTATTATGCATTTTGTTCTATATATACATGTGTGTTCTTCTTGAGATGGCCTCATGGAAGATTAGCATCAGCTAAATGAGGTACCCTCTATAAATAAAGAATTTACTTACTTACTTACTTTCGTATTACTTACGTACTTACTTACTTACTTACTTACAAGAATTTCTCTGACTGTTCAGGAGTACTTTGCTGCAAATAGTGTAACACAAATAGTCACTGTCATCAAATTTAATTTTAACATTTTACGGTAGTAGATATCTTTAGTTTCCGTGTTATTATATATTTGTAATCAATTCGGCTTTCTCTGGATGTAATTATAGCTCAACGCCGTCATTGCTTTCCGTAAATACGAAAAATGTCAAAATAACATACAGAGAATTCTTTATTTGCCGATATTCGCTACGGGTCCACTACCTTAAACACATTTTAAGATGTTTTATTTAATGTTGCAAACAATGTAAGCGGGCAAGTTAAGAAACTCACATCAATGTACAACTTAAACTCTGTATACAACTTGAACAATTATTTTTGTAGGGCCTCTCATTTATCACCTGCACTGAGTGCATTCAGTCTTGGATTTTGAATTTATTAAAAGATAAAAGAAGATTCAGTATAGGCTCTTTCAAAGTGCTGAAAGTAGATTTAACTTTCACTATACTCTATTGAATTTATTTACCTGTGGATACCTTTGATATAGGCATAGCTATTATTTCACACTGCAAAATCCCTAAAAAGATTAATTTAATTTTTTTAGGTACCATTTCTAACACATACAAGGTAATTTACACTGACCGTTTTAAACTTTTTGTATAATGCGTTAATGGTCGTTCTGTTTTTTTTTTATAAAGTTTTGCAAAAATCAAAGATTACCCAACGACTTGTGTGTTTGTGTTCGCAAAGAGCAGGCAAGCATCTTAATACGGGTGTTTATGCAGCGCTATAATACTACATGATCAATCGTTAGTTGATGCTCCTTCATTTCTCGTCAAGGTATATAATTCAATTAGAAAAGAAGTAATTACGTAATGCGCGCAGGGTACCAATAGTATAATCTGTTTAAAATTCAATGCCCTGCTCACTGTCAGATTTTTGCTGATGTACGAGCAAAACTAGTATTAAAGTTCTAAAAATGTATTCATTTTATTCATTCTTCTTTAAACATTGTCACAACATGCTTGTGATCTCGACATCCGTTGATGACAACTTGCTGAAAGACCGTATAAAATGTCATACCTCCATGAATATGTACAACACGGGGTTGGAACATTTACATGACCTGTCTAATATCTAAATAATTTGGATAATTTGCAAAAAATCAGTTTCAATGTATGCATCTTAAAGGTTTTTCGAGTATTACCTCGACCAAAAATTATAATGTATTTTGAACATATTAATTCTCTTAATGTTATGTTATTTCAGTTTCAAGCTATCAGTGTGAAGTTAGTCATTATCTAGAGATTGTCATATTATGAACATTTTTTTGGAACTTTTATTTCCGTAATAAGTCATTTCTAGCCCATGAACATTTACAAAACATGTTAACATGTACAAGAAATACTAGTATGACATGCAGGTCAGATGGCGAACAGAAACACATGCAAAATACTACTAAGCATCTGAACATTATATACAACATTTACAGGGAGATACAATAATGAGCTATTTAATATTATATAAAATTATTCAATAGTTGTCTTCTTTTTTCAAATGCTTTGTATACATAAGCAGCTTACGATCTTAGATTTGCTGTGTTTTCACTAGTTATTAGTTCTATGAATTTGACAAAATTTTGACGAATTCTAAAATAAGGTTTAATGTATTGTTTTCTAAGATCGTTGTAAAGTATACATTCACATACGAAATGATACTCATCTTCAGGAGCATTACATATATTATATTTACGTTCATTGAAAATTGCACTAGGTCTTTTCCAACGTCCAGTTTTAACTTCTAACCTATGTGAAGATATTCGAAGTTTGGTTAAAGCAACTCTTTATTTATAAACATTGACAATATTTAGGTACGATTTGTACTCAAAACTAGCAATATTGCGATAAAACAATGCCCTTGAGGACTCTTGTTATTTTGTATTCCAATTCTGTATGTATATGTCCTTTATTCTTTGCTCGAAATTATATATACAATCACATTGACTTAGCCATATATATCATAAAACCCAGAAGTAGACAATAGTGTCTTAACATTGTAAACCCAGTTTGCTTTTCCTAAATCTGACTCTCCTTTCAATAATTATAAATAACCTTAACATATTTGTTATCAGAAGTATTGCATATCTTTGTCCAATATTTTACTATATTTATTTGTCTTTTAACAGATAAGGGTAGTCTACCTAAGTCACCATACACAAAACTGTTTTGTGTGCTAATTTTAACACCAAGTTGTCGTTTGCAAAAAATTAAATGAATTCTCTCAACAGCAGTACCTTTGTTAAAACCCCATACCTCAGACGAATAATTAAGTATTGGCATAATGAGTTTATAAAATAAGCCAAAAATATGAATTAACGGTATATTAGTAAACTTATACATATACTTATTCAACATAAAAATAGCTTTCAGGGCTTGACCAGATAACATTTTATCTGTTTCATTATATGCTCCACTAGGAGTAAAAGTAACCCCTAGGTATTTAAACTTGCTGACTATTTCCAAACGCAAACCGTTATAATGAAAATTCATATTTTCTGGAAGTCTACCACCTGTTCTAAAAACTACAACTTTTGTGGGGGGGGGGGGGGGGGTTTTTTGTATATTTACCGTTAGTTTTCATTTGCTGCAATAATTATGTAAAATATCTAAAGACTTTTGGAGTCCCTCTGCAGTTGTAGAAAACAGGACTATGTCATCGGCGTGAAGTAATACACATAATTTTACTGTGTCCAAATCTATACATTCAGCACCACCTATAATTAGTCTCTTCAATATCATTCAAAACATACTGAAAAGGAAAGGTGATAAACATTCACCTTGACGTACGCCTACATTACATTCGAATTCATCACTATAAGTATTCATTAGCTTAACTCTGGATTTTACTGAATTGTACATAGCCCTAATAACATTTAGTAATTTGCCTTTAACTTCATACTTGATTAATTTATACCAAAAGATATCTTTAACTATAAAATCAAAGGCTTTTGTGAAATCAATAAAAGCACAATAAAACATCTCATTATTATTAAGACAATGTGATATCAAACCATTTAAGACGAATATATTTTCAGTAGTGCCCATACCCTTCCTAAACCCAGCCTGAGCTTCAATATAAAAAATAATAGGTAAGGGTAGATTTCTCGGAAGCACAGAGCACCAAAAACACAGCCCCAGAGCCACACAACTACATAGTAGGCCCACAACAAAAAGAAGCTGTAATGGAAAACTATTTTAGACGGGTTGCTTTAAACATCCAACAAGTACATATTAATATAAGCTAAATATTGGTAAAGGGGAAGGAATTGGTAAGGGGCGAAATGGGGTCGGGGTGTGGGTGGGGGAATCCGAAGGGGAAAGTTGAACAAGGACGAATATACAAGGGAATGCCATGTTCCTTAAAAAACAGTCGCACTACAACGTAAACCACAATAAACATTGTAATTTTCTGCCCATTTATTCAGTTTGTTGTTAATAATACTCATGAAAAGCTTTTCGAGTGCACTCAAAAGAGTAATACTCGGTAACTGTTTGGATCATTAGGGCTGCCATTCTTAAAAATAGGTACTATAAGCCCTTCACTCCAAGACTCCGGGAAATGTCCGTGTTCAATACAACTATTATAAAGACATGATAAGTAAGGTAACAAAGAAGATATACCGTGTTTGAAAAATTCATTTATCAAATAATCTACACCGGCACTTGAATTATTTTTTAATTGTTTAACAGCAAAAATTAGCTCCTCATCCTCTATTCTTACATCTAGCTCTTCAAACATAACCTGCATTTCACCATTCAAAATTATTTCAGTGAAATATAAAATATCTTCCTCTGGTTGATAAAAAAACATCTTCAGGATTAATAGCTTTAAAGTACCTGGCAAATGCATTAGCCGAGCATGTACTTGCATTATCTTTTCTAGCGTTTAGAAAGGACTTTGTGTAGTTTTCTCTGTATTTGTAACGCTTATTTCTAATAGTGCGTTTGTACACAGATCGTGCATTACACATATTCCGCCTGTTTTCATTCGACTTATTTAATAATATCTACTTCGCCCATAAGTGACAAAAATTACCTATGTTATTATCTATTTGCTCACAATTCTCAACATTTTCAAGATCCGATCAAAGATTACGTAATTTATTTTTAACATTTTCTGTATTCATAAATCTTTATATTTCTGACTTTTATTTCCGTCC
Source organism: Mercenaria mercenaria (assembly GCF_021730395.1). Classification (NCBI taxonomy): domain Eukaryota; kingdom Metazoa; phylum Mollusca; class Bivalvia; order Venerida; family Veneridae; genus Mercenaria; species Mercenaria mercenaria. The sequence goes on along the minus strand of NC_069364.1, from coordinate 91,265,163 downwards.
CACTTGTATTTATATGACACATCTGTAAGATTTGCATTATCTTTGTGGCTATTTACCATGTTTCGACGAATGGATACACCAAAATTAATTACACAAGAGTATATTTGGTTCTGAAACTTGAAATACTCAAAATTGTCAAATAACGTTTGGCTTGCAATCATAATGAAGCTACTACCCTTATGTACACTTACTAATAGACCGGTCTCTATCAACCCTACCATGAACAATTCTCAAACCGGTTTGTTTTAAAAATCAAGTAAAAGCGTGCCATACTGGTTTGTACCGTAGTCTTGTAACGACCACGCACAGTCAATGTCTGATACATAAACCTCCGGCAGACAATTTGTATGATCATCAACGAGGTCTGATTCGATATAATCTTTTAACTGGCCAATTCTACTATTTAAATCTCCAAGAACAATAAACTTGCACTTACTTTTACATGAAATTTCGATTTTTGACATGGTCATCGAAATTCTATCATATATATATCAGTATCAATGAAAACTTCCCTTGAACTACCTTTCGGGACATTATAGCACAAACATATATTTAAATCATAGTGTGAACTAAATAAGTTCCTATCAACCTTTAGCCACACTATATCATTATTTTCGGTACAATAGAGTGAGACAAAATTAGAAATGTCATTTTAAATAAAACAGGCAAGGCCGACCGACTCAAGTTTGGTATAAACACTTTTCTCTGTACGATGCAAATTATATAGTTGAAATCCATCAACTGTCATTTCATGAAAATTATTAGACCAAGTTTCTGTAAAGAAAATAAAATCATTATTTGCGAATAAAAGCTTCACTTTTTTGACTCCAGTTTATTAACGTTTTTGCTGATCAGGCATTGTATATTTAACAATGTACATCTAATTGTATGCCTCTCCCGTATATCCTATTGTCCACGGTTTTGTGACTGAGCGGGAGGATTTGTACCATTAACTGCATAATTTTGATCGGACTGGTTACCGTTATATGAATTTAATACTAGTGGGATTGGATCATAGGCTGTTCTGTGGTGCATTGGCTAAAACTGGCGGTAGTACGTGTCACTGTGTCATGCGTATTATGCATATATGATCTATCATTGGGAGGCTCATTGTGCCTCTTGTTGGTGGACTGAGCAGAGGAATTGCTCAGCTGTGCTCTCGCTACCTCTGCATATGACTTCTGCCTCGTAGTGCTGCTACTATTACTGTTCTGGGCACTGGGCACTGCTGTCCCGAATATTGCTATCACGGAGGCTGGTGTCAACGTCTGTTTCCACCGAGTACGCGCTCTGTTCGTTACGTGGGACAGACTGTGACTTTCGAAAATACTCACACCTTTCTGCGGATAATACCGAAGTCCAGTCTGGGAACTCATCTGCTACAGTTTTTCGATTAATAGTTAATCTAGCGGGATATACAAAATTAACGTTGTTACCCGGGATCTGTTTTTCTTCCTGGTATCGACCCCAGAGCCGCTTTCTGGCACTGGCTATCTCCTTCGGATAGTCTCTGTCAACAGCAAAGCGGGTATTTCTAAGAGCACCTGCTTTTCCAAGAATGAATTCGACATCTTGGTAGTCTCTAAACGCTACAATGATTAGGCGTCTTGTAGTCTGTGAGTATCGGCGTGCCACGAACATTGAGCCTACGCGATGTATACTCTGAATGTAAAATTCATTCAAATCGAGATCAAAGTAATCACTGAGAAAACCCGTTAAAACATCAAAAGTACTTTCATTATGTATGTCCGCCAAACCATAGAGAATAAGGCTATTTCTCCGCGAACGTGCCTCCAGATCAATACTATGGTAGGCTAACTGTAAAAGGTAAACATCGTAATTTGGCGTTCTAATTGTTCGTTCCTTTGTATATCACTTTTTAATTTTGAAGCGATGTTTATATTAGATTTATCATTCGGGTCTAGTTTCTCAAGTTTTAATAATATGTTTGAGAGTTTATATTCCACAGTGTTTGGCATGTATTGGTTCTCTTGTATAGGACTGTTCATAGAGTTCATAGTGTTCATGCTACTACATGGGCTCTGATAATCCCTTTTCTGGCCGCCCCCATTACATATTTGTTCACAACTACTCCACTCTTGATCAAACGACTGAAATCTATTAGACACCGGCACTGAAAACGTCATATTTTGTCGGTTAGGGGTACTTGTATCCATGATTACCCGTTTATCACTGTAAGAAACACACAGTCAATTATATATAGCCTTAAAATCCATTTTTAACACCAAACTTATCCGCTCAGAAAAACCACAACCGCCATCTTACCCAGTCTAGTTGTAGACATGTATCAACTTATTTTACAAAGATAACAACTTTGAAACAATTTTGATAATGCGTAATATGAATTCATCGATTAAGGTTTAAGAGTATATCATCAAAACACAGAAATATTTGATAAAGGAACAACAACTTTACTAAAAATCTACCTGACTATTACATGTTCTGATTAGCTGTCCCGTATGATGGATACTAAAAATATTCTGAAAAAGTTGTCCCCCTTCAGAAATGAATGCCATTTGTAAAGAAATAAAAATAAACAATTGCTGAAAACTACGTTCCACCTAGTTATGTGAAATTTCAGCACTGGGACATTATTGCCAATGTATCAAAACTAAGGTAAGCAATGGTTCTTCGAAACCGATGAGTTTTTAAAGGCGTTGAACTGTCTGAAATCATAGTCACTTTATGCAGTCCTTTTCCGGAATTCAATGTATATATCAGCATATGACACTTTTTTGTAGAGTAATATAAATAACTTATGGAAATGAAATCAATTTGTAAGGCAAAGTTCAAGTGTTTAACTAAAAAGTCAAATTTTCCATTAACACCCGCAAATGCCATAATAAACGGTAAAAAATCACAAATATATCTGCAAGTGTTTAACTAAAGAATCATTTCATATTATCACACGCGATAATCATAAATTAGCTGTCATTATAGACAGTCCAAATCACAATTACATCCGTGAAAGATTTTATTAATGTTCCACTTCACTTTAGCACACATGATAATCATTAATTAGCAAAGTCATACAACACACTGTTAATGTATTTGCTCCATGAATCAATGATTAATGTTCACTCCAATAATCTCACTTTGTACAAGATTCACTATAAACTATATATAACATACATACACATATTACGCAAATAAATTATAAAAATACTTCATGTTATTAACTCACAAATAGCAAGAGACATGACAAAATAACAAAATGAAAATAAATCACAAATGACATGCAAGAAAAGAACAATTTCATAGTCATTACAATTTTAGAAATAAATCCTGATTTAAATTTAAAGAAGTAGGCTAAAGAAAATAGGATTGGATGAAAAAAGAAAAAAATAATAAAAATAGAAAAGAATTAATTACATGTACTCTTGAATGACTATAGAAATGTACTTAACAACAATAAAATGCAAAGAACTGAAACAATAAAGCAAAGCATATTTTAAATGAAACATTAAATAAGCCATCTTTTAACATTAGCAAAGGCAAAGAGAACTGAGAACAACATAACAGCAAAGCATATTTTCAGTAAAACATAAATAAAGCTTTCATTACAATCTTATTAGAGAAATATGTTTTTGTGCAGCTGTTAATGAATTTGAAATTAAAGCTCAGTTTGTACCTTCCCAGGAAAATCGTATTGCAGACCATTTATCTAGATGGCATTTAGGCAAAATGCATGATGAGCAATTCAGGCAGTTGACTCTAGGCATTGATTTGTTAGAATGGGAAGTCTATGAGTCAGACTTCAAATTTTTGAACGACTGGTAATTTTTTGTCTCACTTATTATGGTGTTTTGTTTATCTCGACAGATGAGAAGTTCAGTTTCTGTGATTTTTGACTTGCTTTTAGTTTTATTATGTTTGTCGATTGTATGATTGATGTATATTTTCAGAATCTCAGCTGACAGTGCTGAAGAAAGATTTAAAAGATACAAACAAAAGGGCTTATGCCGACGGTTCAAGAAGGAACCTTAAAATTCAATGGGAATCATTTATGTTGTTCTGTACTTATTTCAGTACTTAACAGCAAATACAGTTACACTTCAACTATACCAAAGTTTCTCAGAAGATCTTTTAAATCTACTGATAGTACTAAGAACTCTATCAGTGGAGTCAGAACTTTACACTTATTATTAGGGCACAGTGTTGATCATTTAAATGCCTTTTTGATAAATTTGTCTTTAAAGGGCATAGCAAAGTTTAATTTGCATATGTTCAAAAGGGCTGACCCTATGACTCCATATATTTTAGAAAATAAATTACACGGTGCTGGATTTTTCTTGTACAGATAATTTGGTTTACTTGTGTTTATTCTTGTTTGCATTCTTTCTTATGACAAGAAAATCAAACTTGGTTTCTACAACCTAAATTTCTTTTAAGAAAAGATGTGGAAAGATCTGGATGTAATTTAATAGTTCATGAAGCGGACAAAGACCATTCAAGTGGGTGAAAGAGAATTCAGTATTATGCCTAGTTAAGGCATTCAATGAAATGGTTAAGAAAATGCTAGCCTCAGAAGGGTCTCCACTTTTTATTTTAAAGTCGGGCAAAGTTGTTTCCTATAATTTATTCCTATCAAAGTTAAAGTCAGTAATAAAAGATATTGGGTTAGAACCAAACAGTTTTCCACTCATTCTTTAAGAAGAGGTTTAGCAACTCTAGCCTTCAGACTTGACATTCCAGCAGATCTCATTCAGCTTACGGGAGACTGGCGTTCTGATGCTTATAAGAACTATATTCAATATTCTCTTCGTGACAAATTTAAAGTTTCGCATTTTATATGTCAGAATATAAATAAGCATCATAAATAGATAATAATAGTTAAAAGTGTCATAGGGTTTAAAGTTATGCACACTGACTGATTATCACAAAGCAAAAGAATTTTGTTATGCTTGAAATATTTTCCCCATAAATGTAGACAAACTACCAGAGACAACATTTCTAAACTACTAATATGCAAATTTCTCTGCAAAATGTGCTCAGGGAAAATTTGTGAAAAAAGTGACCTTTCCAGAACCCGCCACATGCTTCTAAACAAGAATCTGAAGAAAAACCTGCGTCCGGTTCAGACCAGGAGCCTCAAGGAGACAGCGTTATATAATTGTAAAAAATAATTCCACCACAATAAGTGATTCCTAACTTCAGCTGGAATATCATGTAAACTACTTTTTTCCGATCCAGGCAACTCTCTCAACCAGTTTAACAATCTACTTATAAACACCCTACTATGTTTGACACAAGCCCCTATAAAACTTAGCTTCCCTAACAATGACTGTATTTCTCTTAATGAGTTTTTGACTTGTATGAAAGCTGAAAAAAAAAAACCAAACTGTTAATTTTTGTGGGCTTTCGGGTGATTTCCATGTCATCTAATAAGCTATTTTAAAAAATACAACATAAAATACATTACATTTAAAGAAGGCAATTTTTGTCAAAGGGACTCCTAAAAACCACACGTACAAAAACTCCCCAAGAGTTAAATAGCTGCTTGAGCCAAGTTTTTTTTTCGGTAAAAAAATGTCTTCTTCCTATCCCCCTTTGCATTTGTGTATCAATCGACTATGTCAGGCAAAGTATGTGGGCAAGTGTCAGCTTTAAGAGTTTTTTAAACCCTTGCCCCTTTTGCCCAGTAGCAAAATATGCTGGGGCAATTTAAGTTTTTTTTTAACTACGATATGAGCTTTTTTTGTGATTACATTATTTCGCTGATAAAGCAGAAAACCCCAGACTTGGGGCTCTTGTTTTTTTCGAGTGATTTTTTTCGGACTTTTGTTTGCGGTACATTTGATTTTATGAACCTGGCGCTCTGATAAATGAAGCCCTTTTTTAATGAAACTATTATTTAATATAACAATCCTAAATATGTAAAATCATCTGACCGGGTTTACTTCCTAGTTCATCTTTTTAAAACTGTTTGCAAATTGATTTTCAAGAGTTTAAAAATCATGTGAGCAAGTAAATAAATTTCTTTTAAAAAATGCAAGACGCAGTTTTCTCGCAGCCTTCGTCTTTTTGTCAGAAAAATTTAAGCCCCCCTGCACAAAAAAATGCAAATCTAAACTTGAAAAAAAATGTTTGATTGACAAACTATAACGTAATTGCGATTGGATTTTTTCCCTTTTTTTAACCTTTATCTGATGATTTCATTGTAAACCAATTTTTTTAAAAATATTTTTTTTTTCTTATTTTTCAAAACATTAAACTTCCCCCTTTGCATAATTTCTGTTTTTCTCACTACTAGATGTTGTCTGTCCGAACGACTGAACTGTCCGAATTTTTTTCCCCTCTAAATTGTCCGTCAAACCCAAGGCCTGGTTTCTTTCTTGATACTTTTTAAGGGGTTTAAATTGTCTCAAATCGTTTAAAGATAATTTGGCGCTGGCATTGATATCTGGAATGTTAACGTGTTTAGAAACTGACAAACCTTGTAATTTCTTCACTTCGGTCGTTTCTCCTCCACTTCTATAACGCGCCTTCTTTTTAAAATTTTCGCAGCCTATCTCTCTTGCTCTAACTGTCTTTTTTTTTTTTCACATCTCCGCGTCGGGGATTCTACCCCCGAGCGATTTCTGGAACTTCAGGAATTTCTTCTATCAAGCCAAGTTTTCCAGGAGATGTAAAAGCCGGCAAGGCCCGTCCTTCATTTTCGCCGGTACCCATTTGCATACGTAGACACAATGTTTCTGGGGGCCTTCTGTATCCGTTTATAGCTTTTTGTCCCCTTTCTCAACTTATAAATATTCATCATTGAACTCTTACAACTGATTTGCAAAATTAAAAATAAAAACAAAAACGTTCTTAGTTCTTGGGACTCAATGCTCGTTCCTAGAAACATCCAAAAATTTTTCCTCCCTTTTTATCGTCTTTTATAAATTCAAACGTTAATGTTTTTTAAATTTTCTCTTGTTTTGATGAACATAACACAAAAAAATTCTTTCTGCTTGTGACACGTCTGAAAAAGAAACTACTTATTGGCGCGAAAACCTCGGTGGGCCTCATAAATAACTAATGATTGCCAATAAAAATGACCGTACTATACATGAAGTTGCCCAAGAACATCAATAAAAGAAATAAACTATAGGATGGACGAACAAAAACCAAGGCGCTGTTCTTTAATTAAATATTTAATATATTTGTACCCCCTTTTTAAATACGTTAAATTTTTTATGCTAACAACACTTTCTTTCATGTTTTGGTTTTTGTTTGATTTTTTTCTCAAAACGTAAGCTTAGCTTCAATAACATTTTCACCACACATACAAAATATATAATATAAAATTATATATCTCCCTCTCTCTCTCTCTCTCTCTCTCTCTCTCTCTCTCTCTCTCTCTCAAATACATTTTTTACTATAACGACTAAATATACAACAAGCATGTAAACAAAATGCTATGATAACGCCATTGCTGTATCACTTTTGCCATTATTCGTTGTAATTGCGCCGCTGGAAGTCGTGTGTCGATAAATCACTAAAATGTGTCATACATTTGTTAATCTCAACAGAGAAAGAGGTATATCGAAAATTCATCAGTAATAAATATCAATATTTGTCTAGATACATTTATTCTTTAGTATAACTTCTTAATATTTTCTTAGCTGTGTTGATAACTGTTACCTCTTAGCCTGATAACAACATAAAGTTTAGAATTTATCACAAAATATGACATACGAGTACTATGAGAGAATTTTTAAAAGTTTTCTGTAAAAAAATATCTAAGATGCCATGTTTTAAATCAAGGGCGATCATCAATTAAATGTTCAAAAAGTTTCTACACATACAATTCATTAAAAAAGCAAAATTTGGGGTTTTCAACGGGTAAACCCCCCAAGTATTTATGACATTTTATCAAAGTTAATATTTTTTCCCCCATTATTAAAAGGTCTTAAAAATACTTTTAACTTATTAAACAAATGAAAAAACTTATCATGAAATATCATTTTATTAACTTCTGACAGAACAGTATGGTCAAACATCAGACTTTAAAGGCACTAACCTCCAGAATTTCGCTTAAAATGATCGTTTTTGTTTTTAAATTATCTTAAAAATACCAAATAAAAACCCCCAAAAAAAAAGGAAATGTTTTTAACGGCTTTAAAATTAAAGTTTTTGATTAGGAATTGACCTTTGAAACCCCGTTAAAAACGCTTTTCAATTTTAAATGGAAAATTGTAAAACCAACTAATTCTTATGTGTTTCCATAATAACATATAATCTGTCAAAAACTAATTTTCAAAGCCATCTAATGCAGTAAGCAAAATTTTTGATATCAAAAAAATTTTTTTTTTTTGGGTCGTGGATCTGGGGGTCATCCCTTTTAAGATACTGCAGAAAAAGGTCAAATATCAGTTTTAAAGAAAACGCGAAACCAAAAGTTTTTTTAAAGTTTTTGGTTTCTGTCAAAATAACGGAAATTGTTTGTTGCTTTTATAGTTGAACTATTTGTAGACTCGGTACAGTCAATGAAACTTTTCGTGGGCGCCCCCGTTTTGTTAGGGACTGAAAGCTGGAATAATTAAAAAAATTTAAAAATTTATACACAGATGAAAGCCATGAACGCACATTAATTTTTTTATGCCTTTTACATTAAGCCCTTTATCGATTTAACAATGTTTGATATAAAGATAGTACCTAATTTAAATTTTTTAAAGACATATGTATGAAGTTAAAAGGCTTTGAAATGCATGCAGATATCCATATATTTCTCAAAACTAGACACAATTATAATACTTAACCAAAGGTCATAGTTTTTGAGCTTTAAATTTTCAATGAAAGAAAAAAATTTTTTATCGAAATGTAATCTTCTGGGCATGTAGAGCGAAACATCAAAAAGACATAATATATTGGATATTTTTGTTTTGGGGGCATTTCATTTCCATTCAACAGTGATCTGTATTGCTAAACAATGATCTATTACACTGTTCGCTAAAAACGGAGAACATCTGAAACAGTCAAATACCCTTCAAATAGCTTTAAAAGAACCAAAAAAAACTCTGACCCGGGGTTTAAACCCCAAGGGCCTTTCACACCTACTATAACAGCAGGCCTTGCAGGTCATTACCCTTATTTCTCTACCCCATTACCAAAGTAAATTTAAAAAATTGTACAAAACAGTTCGGAGTACTCCGAATCGGGTATTTACTTTTATCTAACGGCAAAACAAATTTCGTGTAGAGAACAAATTTTTAATTAATTTTTCCCAAAAATTAAATCGGGAAAAACTGCCCCAAATTTCTCTGACCGTTTTTCAAGTATGGCTTACAAGGCGTATTTGAAACATATCTTACAATGAATTTTTTTTTCCTTTTTAGGAGCAGGCTAACGGCGAAGACAGCGCACTTTGTCCAAATTTCAGTAATAATTTTTCAAGCAGGATTTCAGTCGATAGGAAAATACAGTTACGTACTAATTACATGTACCTCTCTACAACGCATAAAGTCATTAGCATGCGCTGGCTGTTAATCAGTATTATGACTAAGATCGATTGTCATTCATTCATTCAAATTATTCCTAGACAAAGTCCATTCGTTACGCCTTTACCAGTTACCGGCGCACACATAAATCCCAGTGTATTTACAAAAAGTACGTGAAGGACTCTTATACGGTTTCTATTTGATAAAGCTTTTTTTTTATATAAGCGGTATTTCAGCAACCACTCGTTGAAAAGCAAATTTTTAATATTGTTCAATTTATGATCTATCATTTATTTGTTTCCACAAACCAATTTTGTTTTTTCAGAAATGATACATTTTTCGACTTAACGAGCTTGATTTTTGGTTATTAGTATCTAAGTAATTGCTATTTAGACTTTATTAAAACCGCGTGTGGCGAACCGACAGTACGTGATAGGTTCCATGACTCTCTTTTCTTTTTTATAAAGGATTTCCCTTTTCCGGGGGCAATTGTTGGGTTTGGCTTTTTATAAATAAGTTTGTAACAAATCGTTCCAATAGTCAAGCGTTTCTGTCTTCGGACAGTTATCGTTACTGTGTAGTGCATTGCTCTGTATCACTTCCCATTGGATTTATATCAATTTGTCGGCAATCCGGAGGAGACTTACACGGTTACCCTTTTCTGGCCAGTGCTTTCAGATTTTTCTTACCGTAAACAGCTTTTTTTGTTTTTTGGTTGGGGTTTCGACCACAACAATTTAGATTCAACATCTGTCTTTCAAAAACAAAAAACAAAAAAAATCGGGCAAAGTGAATTTGTATAGCTTTTGTATTTTTTAAAAAACGAAATACTATTTTACATTTTTTTTTCGCCAATACCTACAAAAAGAAGATCAAAAGTGCAGCTGTATTAAACAAAAATGTATGAGCTCTAATTAAAAAGTATTTCAAAACGAAAATACTAGTTGAAGGTTTTCATATTTTTATGAATGAAAGGAAGAATAAATTTTAAAATTGATTTAGTTTTTTATATTTTCTACTTTATACCCCCAATTTCGGCTGTGCATTTATCAGAAAAAGTACGAGAAGCATAACGTTATCAAGGCATTTCCTTTAAAAACGTTTTCAACTTTGAAATTCACGTTTAACGAAAATAATTCAAATAAACCATGTACCAAGGGGAATTGAAATCAAAAAAATCATGAAAGTGAGAAATCAAGCCCTTTTTTGGTATCTTTTAAATTTGAATAATGAATTTTTTGATGTGAAGTCATAAATTCAATACAAAAAGGAAAAAAAGAATTATTTCACTTCCCCCTTTTCGTATAATTTTTTAAATTTTATGCCATTTGGTCGTTTTTCTAGTTACTTTGTAAAATGATCTGTATAATTTTTACGCAAACAACAATTTATGAAAAAAACAACTCTGTTCTACTATTTTTTTTTCAACAAAAATCAATGTGTTGTGCTGTTGACGTGGCGTTCGCCCCTCAGGGTTGCAAAACGGGGTTTCCCGTTTTTTTTGGAACATCTAGCATTGTGTTTATTTAAATGTTAAAAACTTGCAGTTGAAAGTAAAAGGCATGTCAATGTAAAAAATAAGTTTTTTTGTTTTGTCCTGTACATTTTACTTACTTCTAAAAGAGGTCATCCCCAATTCATATTACATTTTTCGTTACCTGTGTTTGAACAGATATAGCACCTAAAAGGGTACCTGTTTGATAATCATGATGAAAAATCGTCCCCATGACATTTTTCACCTTTTTTTTTTATCTAAAATGGTGAAATACTGAAAATTGTCAGTGAAGATTTTTCTCCAATCACTCACAAAGTCGAACTTTTTCTTTTTTTTGGAATTTATCTCCCCTTTAAATATAGCATTTAATTTCCCCCCTTTGTTGCCTGTCCCATAGATCCTAAAATTTTAAGCAAACATATCAGACAGCTAAAAATACTGCATAGAACAAGATTTTTGAAAACAAATAATAGTAATGCTCTGGAAATGTAACCTTAGTTGCTTGAACTTGCTATTCATGTATGTGTGTATTTCCTCCACTTTTAATATGTTCACTTTCGTTTGGTAGATTATACTGGCGACAGCACCTTTAGTTGATTGTTGTCTTATGTATAGTAATTTTCACAATACATCAACTAAATCTTATGTTATATTCGACCAAGTACTTTGTAGTACTTTCCCAGCCAGTTGTCAGTTGTGTTACATCCCAGTTTCGCGACATAGTTTGATATGCTATGCATAGGTATTTCAATGACATTTTATAAAAAATACACTTCCTATTTTACAAAATATTTATAATTTACTTCATTTCTTAAGGCATTATCTTACTAAAAATGTTGATAAATTAGTTGAATTATTGCAAAAAAAAAGATTCTGCTCCATACAAGTGCTTCTCCTAATTTTTTTCTCTTGATGCAAGAAAAAATGTAAACAAAAGGGAGACCACTACTTCCAACAAAGGGATAAGTTTCAGAATGCATAATTAGCAATGTTTTAGTTACTTCCCCTTTAGTGGTGATAGTTCATAAAAAATACAGAACGTGAATAATTGCTTCTCCCTTAGAATTTCATAACTTCCGTTGCGCATGCGCAGTGAGCACTTTACGATTGGAAGTTTTGGATGCAGATCGCTTGTAAATGCGAGTTGATGATTTTGTTTCTGCAATAATATAATACTTGCTAGGTAATTCATTATGTGTAGAAATTTCTTTTTGCTTGCTGCTGTTTTTATGAAAATTGACAATCATTTCCAACTTTCTTTGTTACTAAATAAAAGCAAAGTTTCACCGCCGACTTTATTCTTAAAGAACATGTCTTTTTCACCGAAAAAATCACGAGTGTATTTATGAATTTTCAAGCAAGAGGCACTTCCTACTTTCAATCGGCGGCCGCCATATTTGTTTACATTAAAGGTCAAGGTCTTTGAAATACCTACTTTGCAGCTCTTGGATGAATATTTCCGAATCCGTAATAATATTCAATTTTGCAGCTTAATAACATTATTCAATATAATCAAAAATTGTAAACTACCGTTATATATAACAGTTTTGCGGGCACATACGCACGAGAAGTATTGATGTTGACGCTGTTCAATTTTGTTTGTCAAAATCCTTCCTGCTGGTGTAATGTATCATATGTGGAGGATCATTTCATATAGTTGTAGGTACATACCTTTACCATTTGCTATGTTAGTTAAACATTAGATATAACGTTAATTTACAAATCATAGCATACCAGCTAAGAGTAGTTATCAGATTTATCCAGAAATAAATACAAACCTTTTTCAAGTATATCTGTAGGACATGTCTCGACCTCATGTGAAATAGCATCATCCGCAAGTTATTAGACAAGGCTAACGATTACTTTCTACCTTAGGATCTTGGATGTGCCGATAGGTGATAAGTAAATACCTTTGATTCTGGTTACTGAAATAGTTCTCAAACTGCCGATTTACGTGCACTACAAACTAGATATATGACTACTAAGTAAGTTTTAACTAGTCCTTTGCAATTAGAGTACATTCAGTATATACGTATAACACAGTTCACCTGTGGGCACGAGAGGTGTTGTACATGCCATTACCTTTCATGGGCAGACAATAAACTCCGTTACGGCCGAAATTCATAATCAATGCTACTAATATTTTAAACAATTACTGAAACGTATAGAACAAAACTCTATCAGCAATTGCACCACGTATTTTGTTTTCTTTAAGTTCTTCTTCTTGCTTAAACCAACTCGCCTGGTTTAAATGTCGGTAACTGTAAGTAAGATGTTAAAGTGGTGTATGGAATTTCAGGTAATGTAAATAAAATATTCCAGTTCTTCAAATGTAATGTGCATGATATATAATATTTAACCTGATCAATCAAAGGGTACAAGTATGCTGAAATATATTACACTTTTGGTAATGCTTTGTAGTGAACTGCAAAGATATCAACAAAAATATTGTTTATGATTTCATTACTTTAGAAACGTGCTTATCTGTTCAGAGGATTACAGTATTTAGCGTTAATCGGGAAATAGACGAGTCTTTTGATTTTAAAATGTTAATAATGATAGAGTTCTATATTAGTGTTAGGATTCTTATTTATAAAGATTCTTTCCTACTCTCCATAAATTAAAGTTAGAGTTTAAAATTCATTATCTTCCGCTATATTTACATCATATTGTCCCTTATCATTTTCCTTCATGCAGTAATGACATACTGGTAATAGACATTTACGAATTAAGTCTACGTGGACTGTGAACACCTAAGACAATCGATTTTTCAAGGGGACCGTCTCAACATGATAATTTTAATTTATGTGTGGTTGGAAAACATTCCAATAATGATGGTAAGGTCTGACTTATTATGTTACCGCACAGGATAAGATTTGGATTTGTCTGTCCGTCTGTCTGTTCGCCAGAGAGGTGTTTTGTTACGCATATCGCAATAAGTATTTGATCTAGCGTCATATCACTTTCCCGAAAGGTTCTTCAATATTATAAGTTGCGCATCTGCGACAAAATTGAAAAGATGAGCTTATCTGTTCGCAATGTATCCGTATTCCATCGTCGTCGTCCGAAATGAAAATAAATCTTAACTGGGTTAGCTGGGATCAAAATGTAGGTCAGCAGGTAAAACATTGTGAAAACTGCAGAAAACGTAATATCTTGCGTCTCCATTCCTTTTTTGTTATTATACGCCCGAAGGAACGTATTTTGGTGTTCGTCTGACCGTCTGTCTGTCTGTGTGTCCGTCTTAGGGGTCAAAGGTCATATAACTTTGTTTCGAGTGCGATGTGTAACTCTTAAACTGCTTCAAGGATTTAAAAAAACTTGGCACAAATGTTCACCACATTGAGACGACGTGCAACGCACATAGCTAGCTTCAAGGTAAAGGTCACACTTAGAGGATAAAGGTCACAAGACTTTGTTTTGTGTTTATGTTGCTTTGCATTGCGGTGCTCTTGTTTTTATTTGGCAGATTCTTTTTTATTTGTTCACTTACAATATTTTTTATTGAATTACTTCCCTTTTATGTTACTAGAAATAGGTTATTTTGTAACTTTTTTATTATTAGCCGTAGGTAAAAGCCGAGACCACTTTTCTTTGGTACAACATGGATGGTACCTGCAAAGTTAAGGTGTTTTTTGACACATCTGTACCTGTTAATAATTTTAGTGGACTAAGAGTTTTTCGGGGAATTTCTTTCCTTTGTTGTCATTTTCCTTAGGACTTCAGCAGTAAAGTTCTTGAAATTTTGCTCCCATCCTCTGATATTTGAATTTATCAAAACCTTTTGGGGCCTCCGTGGCCGAGTGGTTAAGGTTTCTGACTTCAAATCACTTGCCCCTCATCGATGTGGGTTCGAGTCTCACTCGGGGCGTTGAATTCTTCATGTGAGGAAGCCATCCAGCTGGCTTACAGAAGGTCGGTGGTTCTACCCAGGTGCCCGCTCGTGATGAAATAATGCACGGAGGGGCACCTGGGGTCTTCCTCCACCATTAAAGCTGGAAAGTCGCCATATGACCTATCATGTGTCGGTGCGACGTTAAATAAAAAAAATATATATCAAAAACTTTTACCAAAAATTCTAAGTTACAAAGGGACATAACTCTGTCAAAATTCAAATCACAGTTATGAGGATTGTTTTTCCTGGTGTAGACTTCGATAGTAAATAACTATTTTAAGTTTAAAGTCAATAGCTTTGATAGTAACAGAGACATTTGACTTTATCAAAAACTTTAACCAAACATTCTAATTTAAAAGGGGGCATTATTCTGTCAAAATTCAAATCAGAGATATAGGGATTGTTTCTCCCGGTGTAGACTTTGATAGTAAATAAGTATTTTAAGTTTCAGGTCAATAGCTTTGGTAGTAACAGATATATTTGACTTTATCATGAACTTTAACAAAAACTTCTAAGTTAAAAAGGGGCATAATTCTGTCAAAATTCAAGTCAGAGTTATAGGGATTATTTCTCCTGGTGTAGACGTTTATAGTTAATAAGTATTTTAAGTTTCAAGTCAATAGCTTTGATAGTAACAGAGATATTTGACTTTATCAAAAATTTTAAGCAAAATTTCTAAGTTAAAAAGGGGCATAATTCTATCAAAATTCAAATCAGAGTAACGCAGATTGTTTCTCCCGGTGTAGACTTCGATAGTAAATAATTATTTTAAGTTTCAAGTCAATAGCTTTGATAGTAACAGAGATATTTGACTTTATCAAAAACTTTAACCATAAATTCTAAGTTAAAAGGGGCATAATTCTATTAAAATTCAATCAGAGTTATGGGGATTATTTTTCCTGGTGTAGACTTCGATAGTAAATAACTATTATAAGTTTCAAGTCAGTAGCTTTGAAAGTAACAGAGATATTTGACTTTATCAAAAACTATAACCAAAAATGCTAAATACGATAGGGGCATAATTCTGTAAAAATTAAATCAGAGTTATGGGGATTGTTCTTCCTTGTGTAGGCTTTGATAGTAAATAAGTATTTTAAGTTTCAAGTCAATAGCTCTGACAGTAACAGAGATATTTGACTTTATCAAAAATTTTAACCAACGGAGACGCCGACGCCGGAGCGAATGCAATAGGCACATCCAAATTTTATATCACCTACCGCATAGTGATGGTATAATAACTCAAACCCTATTGCCGTTATAAACTCTTTTTCATATCGCGCATAATATAATTAGTCTATGTTGAGACGGTCCCCTTGAAAAATCTATCGCCTTAGGTGTCCACAGTCCACGTAGACTTAATCCGTAAATGTCTAATAGTACGTGGCCGTCGTGTATTCTTTTTAGTATTTCACACGGTATTACTTAGAAAAAATGTGCATGCTATTTTTACCTTCCTACTATACCGTGTTAGTTTTGTGTATTATGATATAAAGAATGGTATATGTTCAATTATGTACCGTGCCACTACAATAGTTTAACTTAAAATGCTGTATAATTTTTGGACAAACATATTCCGTGCTTTTTTCCCGACTGAGTACTTTGTGGTGATTTCAACCACTGAAGATAAACTGAAACAGAACTTTGTTCATTTGTTTCCGGCGTGAAGTTACCAGAAGAGCAGTAACACCAATATTACTGCATTACTGCTATTACTGCTATAAGGTTGGAAGTTAGAGCAGTAGCAGCAGTGTTACTGTTATTACTATTGTAAAGTTATAGCAGTTACAACAGCATTACTTCTGTCACAATGATTATTTGCCGTCGAAAATGTTCAAAGCTGTTTTAAATAATATTTTGTCTTTTTATGTCTCAGGAAACGGGTTCGATACCCTCTTACTGCTGTAATTCACAACTTCCATGTGGGTTTTAGGATGCATTGCACGAAATTAATATATTGTTAGTATGTTCGTTCAACAGAGACTACATATTACATTGTCCACGGATGTTCAGGATACCAACGACATGCTATTTTTTAGAACTTTTTAGATGTCCGAAAATGGCCTCGAATTCTTGTTACTACTGTAATACTAATACCCAGTCACACATACGGCGCGGAGAGCTACGTCTAGCTACGGACAGAAACGTAGTAATCCGTATCGATCCGTACCTGAAAAAAACAAAGAAAAATGAGCCGTACCTCAGAGTAGTCATTCATATTAATCCGTACCAAAACGTGGTCAAAACGTATTCAAAACTTATTCCAAACTTGCAAGTTTCTCCAACTTTTGAACATGCACAAAAGTTTGAGCGAACCGTAGCCATCTGAGCGTGACTTTAGTCCAACTTGGCTGAAACCTATTCATCAGTAGTTAAACGTACTTAAACGTAGTTATCCGTGCTGTTACGTACCTCGCCGTAGCTGAACGTAGTTATCCGAGGCTGCTCGTACTTAAGCATAGTTCAACATAGTTTATCGCAAACCCGTCTGTGCGCTGGGCAAGTTGTAAGGCGCAGTAAAACGTAATTCAACGTAGTACCTCGTACCTATCCGTACTTATTCGCGTCCTGTATTGTTTTGTTTGTTCCCTGTTTCTCACCATTTTTCCCGTACTAAGACGTACTGCTCCGTAGTTATACACCCACAGACTAATCCTATCCGCACCTACCTCAACGCACGGTCATATCCGTATGTGTGACTGTAGCTTAACACAGCGTCCGGGAGGACTTGATGATAAATCAATCCACGTGGATATATTACTGGTATGTATGTCCAAATAAAAGTACATATTACATTGCCGATCGATTTTCAGGATGCCAACGGCATACGTCCAAAGAAGAGCTCATCGCGAAATTTGAACATGTTTTAGTGCCCCGTTACTGCTGTATTCTGCGCTGAAACGATGCCTTAAAGAGAATTCCTATAGACTTTTTTATTTCATATATATTTTTTTTCAAATTCACATATCTGCTAGCGATTTTTCAACATTTTCATAATTTTCCGCTATTTTTTATAAAAACCAACAAAACATGAATCAAGACAGCACAATAAGGTTTATATATTTATTTCATATCATAGTCATATTTGTAATACAATATCATTACAATGATGGGTACAAATGAAAAAAAAATATTGTCTCATATTTACGTTTGTGAACTTTTTTCAATGAAATAAGAATATTTTTTTTAATTTCGAAAAAAATGTTTCATAGACTTTTTGTTTGTTTTCCTTGTGTATAGATAATTGTATTGTGAACATAAAAATGGCCAAAAATGTATGGGTCACCAGGCTGAATTGTATGTTAAGACCGCTTGAATACAACACCTGTTCAGACGAAAAATGGCCTGAACTGGACCAAATTGATTATATCTGCCAGCGAATTTTTAGGGTGCCGACGGCATACGTGCGAAGAAGGCCTCATCACAAAATTGAAACCTGTTTTAGTGCTTAGATATTGCTGTATTCTGCTCCGAAACGATAAACATGAGCCAAGATCTGGTTTCCTTAAGTCGTCTTTGAAGTCTTTATGATATACAAAATAAAATTAATTTTAGCAGTTCATGCTTTATATTCCGTCGAAGAACGGTTAAATCTGTTAAAAATTGGAATTTTAAGCATTTTTCAAATGAAATGAATTTAGTTTTAGTTATTTATGCATTATGTGCCGACGAAGAACAGTGAAATGTGTTGAAAATTATGATAAATGTGACCTTGACCTTTGACCTTTTGACCTCAAAATCAACAGTGGTCGTCTGCTGGTCATGATCAACCTCCCTTTTGTGATCCTAGGCCCAAGCATTCTCAAGGTATTGTCCGGAAAGGGTTTAACTGTTCCGGGTCAATGTGACCTTGACCTTCGGCCTACTGACCTCAAAATCTGACATGACTTAAACACGCACAAGCACACACAACGACATATATATTCTCTCTTATATCTTAATATATAATAACCTGAAGTAATCTTTAGTAAACACAAATTAAATACACTGTACCCAGGAAAGGCATGATAGTAAATACAGAACAGTGTTTAAGTGACAGGACATGGGAACTCGAGAGTAAAAAATAGCCACGTTCACACGATTTTGATCAGCTCAGTAACAGAAAAAGTTAGTACTGTATAAATGGTTATTTCCGCGGGTCGAAGAGTTAGCGAATTCGGAATTCCAGACATTTGGCGTGCGGAAAGCAGAATATGTGTAATTATCAACCTGAAAAAGGCTAACAATATGTATTGAAGTAAATCATTTTATTACATTTTGTAAAGGTGTGAAATGCAGTTTTAAAAGTCAGTATGTTTTCTCGCTTCCGTACTCGCCTATGCCAGTTAACGGTAATTAGCTTTGCTAGTTTTATATCTGTCAACCAATGAATGGAATTTAATCAAATTATGATAACCTTTACCTTTTTGAAATATAAACAAAGAACTCTGGCTTTTTTGTTTGACGTATTTAAGGCCTAAAAAGGTAGCTTTAAAAACGTGTATAGTGTACAGATAGATACAGAGGGTCAATTTCTCTCGTTTACTACTGGTGTTTTTATGATGTGTTGGCTGATATTTACGCTGCAGAAAATGTTAGCGAATTTTGTCAATTCGCGAAATTCGCCAATATTTCCACCTCGCTAACATAACCACTTATACAATATTGTAAATGTTTTGTTTTCCGTAAATGATATAAAATCATGGTATCTACGACACTTGTGCTGTATTTAAATGTTAATTATTGAAGGTGTTTGCATTTCAAGGTAAATGTCCATATTATGCAATTGAGTATTAGGGATACTGCCAAGACTGTCAGAACCAAACATGTTTGGACCTATTTGTTTCAGTAAGAAAGTTTGATAGAATTTTCCACTAACAGCTGCCACAACGGACTTGATCCTTATCTGTCTACGAACAAGATGTTTATCCAGTATGTGTTTAATATGTCTGTTTAATCTCTGCTTCCCTAGCTGGCTACATGTATAGTTGTCTGCAAAGAAAAACAGTTATAACAGGTTGAAAATAAAAAAAAATATATTTAATAATGTCAATTAAAAAGTATATTTTATCAGTCTACTTTGCAAGTAAACGTAGTGGGATATTTCTAAAGTCTTTCATTGATGTAAAGAAATCAAATTACAATAATTTCTAACCTTTAATGATAAGAAGAAATTAAGTGCAAATCAATATAAAGATAAAAATATTTGCATGTAATTGTGTGTATATATTGTTTTATAAGTGTTTTCTAAGGTCGTCAATATTCTTTAAGTTTTGAAAGTAATTTTTCTAACAATGCATATGTATAACCATTTCACCATCAATAGATTTTTTAGATATTGATACATCACAGAGACAAGACTAAGCAGATTGACTCGATTCAGTTGAGCATGGCTAAACTGCATTTTTGCTTGCAAGAAAATGAATGATCGCATGACTGTCTTTTTCGATTTGGTAACTTAAAGTTATTTCATTCCACAACAAGCCAGGACGGTTTGAACATTCACACAATATAATTTCAAAGTTATCACATGTATTCTTATACAATGTAAAATGTACATTTTAAGTAGTTATTATTATTTGTAGTTAAATGACAACTGAAATGTTATCCGTGTATATATTATCTTTATAAGTACGTGAAACAGTATGTGTTCCTTGTGTAATTATAACATGTTCCGCTGCTGTAATGAGTTTTGTATTTTATATGCTAAATACAAAAGCTAAATAACAAAAGCTAAATACCCATTTATTTTGTGTATGTTGTAAATACAGAATATCAAAATATTATTCAAGCAAATAAAACATTTGATATTTACCAACACATTTCTGATCTGTAAAGAGCTTTCTGCACTCATATGATTTTGTTTAGTTAATTTTGAAATCTGTGTTTCTGGCTTTGCTTTTCTTTTCAATAAAACATCAGATGAATCGGTTTGTCCTTTATTTCCATTTGACATAGTTTCGCTGTTTTCATTCTGCACTGATGTAGGAACTTCTTTCACTATGAAGTATGTACCTGTAAAACGAGCAACAAATTGTTTCAATTAAGAAATGAAATGTATTTTTTTCGGTGTTTATGCGAAATGAACGACAGAATAGGATTGGCAAATCCATCGAATCGCGCAATACCTATCTTGCAGCTTAACAAGTTTCATTATAGCAAACATGAAAACATGCATTTCATTTCTTATATTTACATTATATTTCCATTCCATTTGTAAACAAGATTATATAATAAATTGCACACATGTTGTTGTATTTAATATCAAAATCAGCTTCCCGGCCATTCTGTTCACCAGATGGAACATCTGCGACGTCATCTAAGGAACGTTCTCCCTGACTATACGCGGACGTCGTCAAAACAGCAGCCCGTTATCACTAAGCAGCGTTGACGTAACTTTCGTGCCTTTCCTTTTGCTGTTCATACGAAATTAACGTCAATTTTTCAATGGAAAAGAATAGGGCGAATGTAAATATTAGTTGATTAAATATGTTTTCTGTGAATCCGACATTACATTGCACTATTTAATGATTTTCTCAAGATTAATATCAAATGGATGACCAAATGATTTGATATTTCTAAATATGACATCTATGGGTGAACTCTAAATATAGACAAACGGTTACCTACCCTCTTTCTGCAGCTGAAATATATCTGCTGGGAAAATAACTTGATCTATGTTTTGTTGCATCAGAGATGCAAGAATGTACTGTGTGTGTTTTCGCAGCTGCCTTTCGAGAAATTTTACATACATATCTGGAAGCATTACAGTGACAAGAGTACTGTCAGTTGGTTGTACTCCTTTGAATATGACTTCATGAAGTGGAACCAACAGAATTGTTGATATTTTCATTCGCAAGTTTTCAATATCCTCTCTTGATGACAGATTATGTCCAACAACGTGGAAATCAACGATACTACAACCGCCGGCTGTAATGTATTAAAAGAGTATTTGTTCAAAGATTTATTTGGCTTAAGCTGTTATGTAATATAAACAAAATTTGCATAATAAATGATACGACTATTATAGCATTTATCAATTTTGTCAAAAAATAATTATATTTAATAACTACATTAATGTAAAAAAGAAACAGGTTCCAAACTTTAAATTTCCGTCCATTCGCCTACATAATATAAATTGTAATTAAATAGATTAGTCTGTTTTTGACTGTCTATGTCTATTTTGCAGAGAATATCAAACTTCCTTTATAACATGTTTTCATGAAGTTTGCTATAATTGTGTATCCACTATATAGTGTTGATATAGAAAATTATTGGCTTGTATCTAGCAGTGTTTTGATCATTCTTCTTTTACTAAGCTTGTAAAGGTTTTTGCAATTGTCTTGTATTGTAACGTTTTCACAACTAAAATAGTCTGAAAATATGTAAAACAAAACACTAATTATACCAATGACGAAGTAAGCAATGGAAATTATAGGAGTGTTACCAGGTATTATCATTCAACAATGAAATATTGAACACAATATTGAGTAAATTATACAAGTCGTATGAAACAGACTGAGCTTATTCCAAACTCAAATGAGCCAATATGATCAGAGCAAATATGAAAAACACCAGGACAAATACAGGATTCGAGCATTTTGATTGGTTAACTGAGAGTGCCAATACGAAAAAGTTATTTTCGTTAGAATTTTGAATGACGCCATTTTGTTTTACATAAGAATATACATTTGTAACAGTTTTCAAATTTCGCGCAAAAATTTCATCTATAAACTGATACACGTAATGTAAATAACCAACTGTGACTGAGCGGACGTACGATGCAGTTGTAAATCTGTGTAGATGAAACTATAAGCTCCTGTCAAAATTTCTGACATTTTTTAGAAGATAAGAAAATTCTGCGAAACTGGGATTGATTAAAAGGATGACACTTACCGTAAACATACATTTTGATAGTTTGGATTATTTGTGCTATTAAAATAGCGATTCTACCAGGAAAAACATCTTACATGGAATAGCGAGGCATGAGGTGTACAATATGTGCTTGGTCATTTGTATTACTTTATCAAGACATGACATGAAAAGCAGTTTCTATCCTAGCTCAAAATTAAATAACTTGCAACATCATTAGACAAAATAAATATGGTAAGTTTCCCATTATAGCTGATTGAATCGAGCTTGACACGCGACAACTTGAAATTAGGCATTAAAATTTAAACTTGGCATGCTGTAAATCCACCGCGAAAAGTAGAAAACTTGAAGTTTTTGACTTGACAGTTGTCGCGCAATCTTTGATTTGTCGATCCGAAATTTAGCACGAAAAGTAGAAATTTAAAGGAGCTTACTTCGGCTTTTCGCGGTAACAAAATACCTTGAAAAGTTGAAGAGTTGAAGCTTTTCACCGACATTTGTCTTGCAAACTTCAGCTTCTCGACTCAACAGTAGGCGAAAGTAGAAGTTTTAGTTTTTTTTTCGTTTGTACTTTTCGTCTCAGATCTTGTTTGCGCAACAAAGCGAAATTAAAACTCTTTAACTTGTTGTCGCGGTGGGATGTAACTTTCAGGCCTTTTCATCCGAGAGATATGCTGACCTTTCAACGAAGCCGGCAGCTCTGATGATTCCGGTACGTTCAAGTCAGAATTTCCAAGCTACTAAGACAAAAAGATTTTCGTAGTCACCGATTACCGGTGAAGTGACCCCGCGAACCCTCGAGAAAATTGCCCAAGAATGACAACGTAAAATTAACGCGATAATATAGACCAAAGGCTAGCGCAAAAATATCCTGGTGAAATATCGACTTTCTGCGGTTTCATACGGATGTCTCTAAATTGCTTTTTGTACTTTTAGCATGTGTAAATGTTGAGTTCTGCTCAACCCGGGGCTAGAGGGCGTGGACGGTAGCTTGCATTTCCACTACCGTCCATGAACAGGCTCAATCAAACCGAGCCTGCAACATTTTCGTTTTTGTTGTGTTGAGCGACCTGTAAAGTTTCCTTATTTTTCTATTTTCTTACCTGGAGAAGTCACAGTTAACTCTTAAATTTCTACTTTTCGACCTAAAATTCGGGTCGACAAGTCGAAGTTTATGCGACAATTGGACAATGGATTTACTAGAGACCATACCATAGCTCTTCGCATACTTCGATTTTTCAAAATAAAGTGTTTTTTATAAGTGCACCGGTTACGATTAAAAAATGTAAACAACGGACTCTGTCTATGAATCTTTGGAATAAATAAATGGCAGTCGATCTTAGTCATAATACTGATTGACATAGAATGCAAATGATTCCGTGTGTTGCCGAAAAGTATTTAGTTTGTAACTGTAATTTCCTATCAATTGAAATCCTTTCAAAACTGGTAAAATAATTGCTTATATTTGGACAAAGCTCAACGTCTTTGCCGTTCGCCAGCTGCTACAAGTGCAAATATAAATGATTCAGTGTAAGTTATATTTCACTGGTACTAAAAGTTAGTAAGTTCATACTCTGAAAAACACGTCAGAGAAATTTGGGCAGTTTTGACCGATTTAAACGTTGGCAGCATTAGATTATATTTTTTCTTTACACGAAAATTGCCGTTAGGTAACAAAGCGAATACGCCGATAATCCGGAGTTCACCGATTATGATGTTATTGTCATAAAATTGTTCCAGTTCACATAATGTAATAGGTGCACTTAAACTGCATAGCTATTAGCTACTGTTGTTATAGGGAAGTGGTAGAGTGTCTGCCTTAGGTGTGAGAGGTCCTGGGTTCGAGTCCCGGTTAGAGCTTAAATAGTTGCATTCTGCTACAGCATATTTTTGCTGTTTACAGACTGTTCCAAATGTTCTAAATTTTTAGCACACAGTATCATGGGTCATTATTTAGAAATCCAGATCAAAATTGAATGTTAAATCAAATGCACCCAATTAGAAAATATTCACTATATTATGTCCCTTTGATGTTTCTGCTCTCCATGTTCAAGAAGAGTTACATTTCCTTGATCACAACATTTTCTTTTACATGAAAATATTAAATGCTCATAACTCTACGCTACTGGTTCAAATATTGTCTATATATCTATTTTTGAGAAATATATGGACACTTGCTTTCATTTCAAAGCTTTTTAACTTCAAACCTATGATTTAAAAAAACTTAAGTACTATCTCTAGATTTACAGCACGACAACCTGAAATTTAAATGCCTAATTACAAGTTGTCGCGTGTCTAGCAGGTCGACAAGTCGATTGTTAAGGGATTCCGTAATGCATGCACGTTATACTGTTAGAGTAAATTGTAAATTCTAAATAGACCTAACAAAAGCGGCGTAAACTTGATGCTTTTCCAAGCCTGGTAAGACTATTTTAGAGGAATATACAAGCATGATTTCAGAATGATATGTTCACAATATTTATCCTTTTGTTTAAAATGTTCTAATAATATTGCTGTTATCGAAAGAAATTAGAAAGTTATATTAAGCTATATACCAAGCACGGTTGATTTCTTATGGTAGTGCAGAACAATGTCTTCCTCGAACAGTGTAGTGTATCTGGTAGCAACTTCAAGAAGATCATCTCTCTTAAGTACGCGGATAATTTGTTGAATGTAAATTATATTATAACAGTTTATATAACCCTTTTCTTTCAGGTCACTAAACATCTGCCTTGGATCATTGACTTTAGCATCAATAACATCTGAAATGAAGTAAATATATTGATGCCTTTACTAAGGATGGCATATTTCATTCAGAATTGATCTTGCCCCTACCGCTATTTATAAACTCGCTGGGAACCAGAAGCCGGACAAATTTTCATATTTTCCCTCAAATATATTCTAAAGATATTTGATATTCATGAAACCCAGACCGCATATACATATTGTAATCAGCTCCTCGTAGTGACGTAAGTATGGGTTCACTAAGGCCTCAAATGGGGTCATAAAGAGAAGTAATTTTCCCCGTGTGCTAAACCAGAAGCCTGACTTTGAGGATGATTTGCTGTTTTTTACAAATACAAAAGTAAATAAAATATTTTAACACATCTCTTTTCATTACTTTTTCAAACAGTGCACATTAACGATAAGAAGACTTTTTAAAGCAGCTTAGAAAGCTGTAGAAGTCTCAATAACTCGAGTTTTGTCGTACATAAATTCTTGATAGAATAAAATTTGCAAAAAATTACAGCTGTAGAGCCCTGCTTTTTGTAAGTAACCCATGTCATCAGCACAAATGGAATTTGCAGTTTAATTGTTTCATTTTCAACTTGATAATGTAATTGCACAATGATATTCCCATGGCCCTTTGAGAAAGAAATTTCATAGAACATAACGTAATACAGTCATGTGAAACAATTCTTTCTCCAAACATTCAGAAGATCCAGTTGAAACAACTGCGTAAATAACGCCTAAATAAAGCGGTTGTCACATGTGTCCGGAAACTGGTCCTTCCGGATACAAATTCCAAATCAGTACTGCACAATAGAAAATAACACCATATACTTGATGGGTTATAAGGTTCATTAATTTTTTTCCCTTCGAATTTATATAAAAACAAAGGAGCATTCTAAGTAAAGTCAGTGTGACTTATGTGTAATATTGTTTAGTTTCACCGTACCAGTTCAGATGAAAGTAAATTAAACATATCAAAATCTGTTTAAAGAATAAGATATCACTGGATATTGAAGAGGTTCCTCTGTTCAAGAATCCACTTAGAAGTGACAGTCAGGCGAAACAATAGCTTTATGAGGAATACATGTTTAAAGCTTTTCTTTGATGATATTCAATTCATCGGATACCTATCTTGCAGCTTAACAAGTTTTATTATAGCGAACATGAATGAATGACAAATATATGACTTATTCTATATAAGTATTCTACTTTACTACCTTTAAAACGATCTTTCAATTCCTCTAATTCCTCATTCGAAATTGCCGTACACAAATCGTGGATAAAATTGTCGTAGATATAACTAGGCCCATCTGGTGGTTGGTTTAACTGGTTAGCCATTATAGCTGAAGTAGAAATATAAAAGAGTTGCCTTTTGGTAATTTTTATTGTTTCTGGCTGCCTTTAACGATTAGTTTTTGATATCGAATCAGGTTTTTATATTATTAACGTACCAAATGTCTGTGAAATGGCCTACCAAATGGTGTTTATGAACTTTACTGACAGGTATCAGATCTACCTCTATTTCCTAGATGAGGTGTCTATTTCCTAAATGAATAAAATAAGAAGATGACTTAAAAGTACTCTTAAGGAAAAATTCCGAAAATTATTTGCTAATATTCATTTTATACATAATCAATCATACAAATATACTACAAGCAATGAATACTCACTAAAATGTTTGAATATCTCACATTAACGTCACAAAAATTTGTCAGGAAATTAATTGATGAAGAAAACACTCTTTATTAATGAGATCCTGCTTTAAAGTAAACTCTTGAGCATTAAACAAAAGAAATAGATTAAAATTTACAATGTAAATGTATTTATATGCACAAAACAATTATCTGACACTGATTAGATTGAATTATTCTGTTATCGTTACAGATATATATTTTATATATAGAAACTTACATACCATCGACCTTGCGTAAGCCAGCTTGATTGCCTCCTCTCATGAAGAACTTTTCACCCCAGAGGCTTGAACCCACATCGGTGAATAGCAAGTGATTTGAAATCAGCAGCCTTGACCACTCGGCCATTGGGGCTCCGCGACATAATGTGCACACATACAATGTGTTACTACCTTAGTTACATTGACCATGAAGATTTTAACATTTTTCATAATCCGTTCTTTTAAAAAAAGTTTTGCAAAAGTCAAAGATTACCTGACGTCTTGTGTTTTTGTGTTCGCAGAAAACAGGCATGTACTGTGAAATCATTTAAATTCGCTTGCATGAAATTTCGCACAAACGGCAAATAAAACAGTTTCGCGCGGGCGGGCTTTAATTCGTGAATTTTCAATTTCAGAAAGAAGTTTTTCAAATATTTTTGTTAACTCGCCAGCACTGCTCTTGTCACTATCTTGTACCGTCTGTCAATTAGAGCAGCCTGATTAATGACCTTGTTAAATAAACAATGCGACAGTTCGACTGATAATTATTGTTAATTGACACTATGATTAGGTAAAGTGTGACGGAGTGTCAAAGGATCGATTAAAATAAAAGAGGTGTTTGAAGTCTTATTATGAATAACACTTGTCCAATTACTCTATAACAACAATGTCACGTGCGAGTAATTCTTGTAACATTCAACAGAACATGAAATTGATCAGTAATAATTTTCATAATTCTAATCTTTTCCACGAATACGTTGATACATGTTAAAACACGTCAGAAATAACTATCTAAAGGTGACAAGTATCTTTAGTATTCTTCAATGGTTGAAAAATGGCAAAT
Organism: Mercenaria mercenaria; assembly: GCF_021730395.1. Classification (NCBI taxonomy): domain Eukaryota; kingdom Metazoa; phylum Mollusca; class Bivalvia; order Venerida; family Veneridae; genus Mercenaria; species Mercenaria mercenaria. Next base: position 91,237,014 of record NC_069364.1, on the reverse strand, counting down.
GTGCCACCCGTCCGCCGTCGGAACCGGGACTTCCTGATCCCGTCGACACTTTAAACATAAAGGAAGCTCTGAGTCTGCAGGTAATTACATTTTTAGCTTTAAATCTGTTCTAGTTTTGGTTCGGGTACAGTATAATTAAATAACTATATTTGCATTCGTTAACAAATTGAAATACAATTTTTCACGAAGTGGCACCTTTACCTTCAATAACGCAAAGTGACAAACTTGAAAATTGTAGAAGACGAATGAATTTATACACTTATGTATTCAAATAGTTAAATAATTTTCTATCACGGATTAAATGATGAATGAAAGAAATATTTCATAGCTCTTTTTAGATGATGAAGTAATCGGAGCGTTCGTAAAGAATAACCAATTTACCAATCAATATAAATAATTTAATCAGATTTCATATTCCATTTTGGTGAAAACAAATCAGTTCCTATTAAGACAACCTTTAATTTGATTTAATTAACTACCGACAAACTGTGACGTTATGAGAAAGATTGAAATACACGAGTTTTTAACATATATATATTTCGGACGGGAAATCAGTTCGGATAAATATGTACTGAATGGTTAAATGACAGCGCGGTCTTAAATTCGAGCATCGTTCATAGCGTGAAATATGCGAGAATTCGTCCTGCGCGAACAAAAATGATTTCACAGTATCCAAATACGGGTATAATGCTACATGATATATAGTTAGATGATGCTCTTTCATATCTCATCAAGGTATATATAGCAAAGGCAGCTTTATACTTAGAAAAGAAGTAATTACTTAATGTGCACAGGGTACCAACGGAATAATCTGTTTATAGTTGAAAACTCTGCATTGAAGATATTGTAAGAGTTAGTTTAATATTCTTTGTTAATGCACGAGCCAAAATAGTAATAAAGTTAATAATCTCAATGTTCGATGCCGAACGAATAGTGCCTGAAACTCTTTTTTTTTCCTTTTTTGAACCTTGTGATCTCGACATCTGTTGCTGATGACTTGATGAATGACCATATAAAATGTCATAACGCCATAATAATGTACATCATGGGTTATGAACATGTACATGACATGTCTACCATCTAAATGATTTGGACAATTTACTAAAAATAAGTTTCAGTGATATCTTATTTCAGGTTCAAGCTATCGATGTGAGGTCGGTCATTATCTAGAGATGGTCTGATGATACTATTTATTTACTTATTGTAAGATAACGAAAACGATTTTGATAATGCGTAATTTGAATTTATCGATCAGATAACATTTTTACTTCACACTTACGTATATAAACAGCAAATACATTTTTCACTATAATGACTAATTATACAACAAACATGCTATGATAACGCCATTGCTATATCACTTTTGCCATTATTCGTTGTAATTGCGCCGCTGGAAGTCGTGTGTCGATAAATCACTAAAATGTGTCATACATTTGTTCATCTCAACAGAGAAAGAGGTATATCGAAAATGCATCGGTAATAAATATCAATATATGTCTGGATACATTTATTCTTTAGTATAATTTCTTAATGTTTTCATATTTTCTTAATGTGTTAATAACTGTTAACTCCGGGCTTGATAACAACATAAAGTTATCACAAAATATGACATACGAGTATCACGAGATAATAGTTTAATGCTTTTTTTGTGTAATTAAAAGACGAAATCATAAGATAAGATGCCATGATTTAATCACTGCTGTTAATCAAATTGAATGTTCTAGAATTCTTCTACACATTTTATAATAAGCACAGTATGTTTTCAACATGCTCGAACCAGCCAAACATTTATGACATTTTATTAAAGTTAATACTTTTTCCCACTATTAAAAGATCTTAAAAGTTCTCATAACTACTTTTCACTTATTAAACGAATGAAAATTATTTATCTTGAAATATCATTATATTACCTTCAGAACAGTATCGTCAAATATCAGAATTTAAAGGCACTAACCTCCAGAATTTCGCTTAAAATGACCGTATCTAAATTATCTTAAAAATACCAAATAAAAAACCCGAAGGAATATGTATTTAACGGTCATTAAATATAAAGCTTATGATTCAGGAAGTTAACCTCTTGCACCCCGTAACATTTTGAATGGAAAAAATGTAAAAATCAACTAATTCTTATGTGCTTCCATAACATATAATCTGTCAATAACTAATTTTCAAAGCCATCTAATGCAATATAGCAATAATTTTCTGATATCTAAAAAAAAATCATTTTTTTGTTGTCGTACGATCTGGTGGTCAGTGCCTTTAAGATACTGCAGGAAATATGGTCAAATATCAGGATTTAAGATACTGCAGTAAAACCACATCGTTTTGGTAAATTTATTAGTTTCTGTCAAAATAATGGAATTTTTTCTTTGCTTTTATATGACAAGTTGTTGCGTACATTGGTGTCATTATACCTTAGATTTACCATAATTTTGATGTTTTACTTTATATGATCTAGTATTTTTTCACTAATGTTAGAGTCTTTCTCAGCGGGGAATGATTTTGTTTACATTGTGTTGTCTAATATGTTGAAAATATGGTGAGGTTGGTATGCCCTAAACGCGTTTAAACCCCCAGTTTCCTTTATATAGGTTACTGACTGTTCTAAAGCGGTGTCCCTATTTTCAACTTGTTTTCTGTCCGTCTTGTATTTTGTGTTGCGTATGTTGTCTTGTTTGTTGTTAGCGTTTCTTTCTTCTTATCATCACTCACCCTATCGCCCCCCCCCCCCCCCCCAACGCTCCCAACCATTTCTTTCCCCTTGCATTTGCGCTCCCTTGCTTTGGTATCCCTTCCCCTTTTACTATGAGTAAGTTATCATGCCCACCTTAATTTTGGCTGCCGGAATTCTAAGGCGGTGCCCGATTGTTGATTTTCTCCAGTTTATGTGTGCGCGTGTGTGTGCTTGTGCGTCTTGGGCGGTGCCCTACAGTGTTGTTATATCTTACTTGTCTTGTTTATCTATGTCAGTTAGTTATGTGTGTTTGTGTATGTATTTGTCTTTTGTACGAGAGTGTCTGCGCTGCTGTGGTTTACGTTGTAGAGTAACTGTGATTAAGGAACGTAGCATTCCCTTTTGAATATTCATCTTTGTTCCACTTTCCCCTTCAACCTCCCCACCACCCCCCCCACCCCCCAACCCCACCCTTTCTACCGCCTACCCCTTCCTTCCCCCTTTTTCTATATTTTGCATGAAATTAAAATGTACTTGTTGGACTTTTGAAGCAATTCGTCTATAATATTTTTCCGTTACAGCTTCTTTTTGTTGTTGGCCTACTTATAAATGCGTGGCTCTGAGGCTGTGTTTGCGGTGCTCTGTGCTTCCGAGAAATATACCCTTACCTATTATCTTTTATAGTTGAACTTTTTGTAGACTCAATACAAATCTTGCTGTAACCATTTCGTCGGCGGCCCGATTAGTTAGGTGTCTCAGTAACAGCTCCTGGTGGGAATAGAAAAAAAATCAAACACTTCTTCACTGTGATGACAAGCAATGCACTGCACATTTACTCTTTTCATGCCTTTTCATACAGTTATTCCCCTTTATCGAATAAGCAATGTTTGATACAGGGATAGTACCTATTTTTTTTTAAAAAGGTATGAAGTTAAAATATTTTGAAATACATGCAGATGTCCATATATGTCTCAAAACTAGATGAAATTATAATATTTAACCGAAAATGCATAGTTTGAACATTCAATATTTTCATATCAAAGAAAATGTTGTGATCAAAGAAATGTTACTCTTCTTGGACATGTAGAGCAGAAACATCAAAGAGACATAATATATTGGATATTTTCTGTTTGGGTGCATTTCATTTCACATTCAACAGTGATCTGTATTGCTAAACAATGATCCATTACCCTGTTCGCTGAAAACGGAGAACATCTCGAACAGTCCGATAACCTTCATATATATGCTGTAACAGAGCACAAATATTCAAGTTCTGAACGGGGTTCAACCAAGGACCTTTCACACCTTAGACAGACACTCTACAACCTCGCTATAATAGCAGAGTCTATAGCTAGGCAGTGTAAGATCACCCTTATTCTCTACCCGATTACACTACGTGAAATTGAACAATTTGTGACAATAACATGTTCGGAGTACTCCGGATTATCGGTGTATTTACTTTTTTCATCTAACGGCAAGCAATTTTCGTGTAGAGAAAAATATAATCTAATTTTCCAACATTTTAAATTGGTCAAAACTGCCCAAATTTCTCTGAACTGTTTTTATACGTCCGAAGGGACGTATTATGTTATGACGCCGGTGTCCGTCCGTGTCCGTCCGTCCGCTCTGTAACTCGTGAACCCCTCGAAGGATTTTAAAGAAAATTGACACAAATGTTCACCACATCAAGACTACGTACGGAGTGCATGTTTTGGATGGCTCGCTCCAAGGTCAAAGTTTTAAGTATAAACTTACTAATTGGCAGTACTAGTGAAATATAACTTACACTGGATCTTTTATATTTGCCCAGGCTAACGGCATAGACAGCGAACTCTGTCCAAATTTCAGCAATAATTTTACAAGCTTCAAGAGGATTTCAGTCGATAGGAAAATGCAGTTACAAACTGAATTCATGTACAGCGCATAAAGTCATTAGATTTTGCTGGATGTCAATCAGTATTATGACTAAGATCGATTGTCATTCATTCATTTCAACTATTCCTAGACAAAGTCTATTCGTTACGCATTTACCGGTTACCAGCGCCTATATAAATCTCATTATATTTACAAAAATCGAAGTACGTGAAGAACTCTTCTACGGTTTCTATTTGATAAAGATTTTTGTATATAAGCTGGTATTTCAGCAACCACTCGTTGAAATGCAAACTTCACATACTTGTTCAATGTGATGATCTATCATGCATTAGGTTCCATAAACCTATTTTGTTTTATCATGAAGTTATACCTTCTTATCGACTTAACGATGTTTGATTTTATGCTTTGATTCTAGTATCTTAGTAATTGCTACTAAGACTTACTTTATTAAAACTCACGTGTGGCGAGCCGAAAATACAGTGCATAGGTTCCATGACTCTTCTTTGCTTAATCATAAAGTATTTCCCCTTTTCGGGAGCAATTGTTGGTTGAGCTTTTTTATAAATAAGTTTGTAACAAATCGTTCCAATAGTCAAGCGTTTCTGTCTTCGGACAGTTATCGTTACTGTGTAGTGCATTGCTCTGTATCACTTTCCATGTGGATTTATATCAATTTGTCAGCAATCGGGAGGAGACTTACACGGGTTACCCTTTTCTGGCCACGTGTCTTTCAGATATTGTCTTACCGTAAGCAGCTTTTTGTGTTTTATAGTTGGGATTTCGACCGGCTTTACACTTTAGATTTCAACATTTGATCTTGCAAAAACAAAAACAAAAAACATTAGGGCAAAGTGAAATTTGTATAAACTGCACGTATGTTTTTTGACAGAAACGAAATAATGTTGTACTTTTTATCTGCCAATATCAACAAAATGAACGATCAAGATTACATGCTGTAGTTATCAAAGATGTATGATCTCTTAAATAAATTGTTATTTCAAAACAGAAATTGACTAGTTAGAAGGTCTGTTCAGTATTTGATTGTAATGTTAATGAAGAATAATACATCATACCGTTGTTAACAAAGCAAATTAGATTTAGTTTTTATATTTGCTACTTGATACCCAATTACGACGGTGCAGTTATCAGAACATGTACATAAAAGCAGTAACGCTATCAAGTCACACCTTGTAAAATGAAATATCTCTTCACGTTTAACGAAAATAATTCAACTAAACAATGTATCAGCGAATTTGAAAACAACTAAAGAACAGGAACGTGAGAAAGGAAAGCCCTTTACTGGAGATGTGACAAAAGAACATCATACTTAGTAAACTATTCCACTCCGCCACATCTTGTCAATGAACTTAAACTGAATACGAATAACCCCATGTTTGTTGATGCGAATGTCATAAATTTTAATATAAACAGGAAAACAAGAATTACTTGTTGATGCCATGTGGTCTTTTACTAGTTATCTTTTTAAACTGATCTATATATTTTTCACTACGGAGTAACAATTCAATTGATGAATTTAACAATCTCTGTTCTACTATAATTGTTTTGCAACAAAATTCAATGTTTTGTGCTGTTGACGTGGCGTTCGCTCCTCAGGGTTGTCAAAAACGCGGTTAGCCCTGTTTTTTGTGGTAAGCATCAAGCATTGTGTTTATTTAAATTGTCTAAAACTACTTGCATGATTGAAAGTAAATGGCATGTCACTGTAAAAAATAACTGTTTTTATATCTTTGTCCTGTACTTACCTTTGTACTTACTTCTAAAAGGGTTGATCCAGTTCATATTACATTTTTCTGTTACCGGTGCTTGTAGCGGTTGTAGCAACCTAAACGGATACCTGTTTGATAATCTTGTATGATATAATACAATCCCGATGATCATTATTTCACCTTTATTTTATGCTAACTGGTGAAATACTGAAAATTGTCAGTGAGAGATTTCTCCATATCAATCACAATGCCGAACTTCTTCTTTTTTAAGGAAATATTATCTCCCTTGAAATATAGCATTTAATTACCTCCCTTTGTTGCCTGTACCCTATAGTTATCCTAATATTCAAGCATACATGAGTCATGTACAGCTAGACAATACTGCATAGAACAAGATTTTCGAAAACAAATAATAGTAATGCTCTGGAAATGTAACCTTAGTTGCTTGAACTTGCTATACATGTATGTGTGTGTTTCCTCCACTTTTAATATGTTCACTTTCGTTTGGTAGATTATACTGGCGACAGCACCTTTAGTTGATTGTTGTCTTTGTCTTATTTATAGTAATTTTCACAAGACATCAACTAAATCTTACGTAATATGCCACCAAGTACTTTGTAGTACTTTCCCAGCCAGTTGTCAGTTGTGTTACATCCCAATTTCGCGACATAGTTTGATATGCTATGCATAGGTATTTCAATGACATTTTATAAAAAAATACACTTCCTATTTTTCAAAATATTTATAATTTACTTCATTTCTTAAGGCATTATCTTTCTAAAAATGTTGATAAATTAGTTGAATTTATTACAAAAAAAAAGATTTTGCTCCATACAAGTGTTTCTCCTACTTTTTCTCTCTTGATGCAAGAAAAAATGTAAACAAAAGGGAGACCACTACTTCCAACAAAGGGATAAGTTTCAGAATGCATAATTAGCAATGTTTCAGTTACTTCCCATTTAGTGTTGATAGTTCATAAAAAATAAAGAACGTGAATAATTGCTTCTCCCTTAGAACTTCCGTTGCGCATGCGCAGTGAGCACTTTACGATTGGAAGTTTTGGAGGCAGATCGCTTGTAAATGCGAGTTGATAATGATTTTATTTCTGCAATAATAAAATACTTGCTAGGTAATTCATCATCTGTAGAATTTTTTTTTTGTTTGCTGCTGTATTTATGAAAATTGACAATCATTTCCAACTTTCTATGTTACTAAATAAAAGCAAAGTTTCACCGCCGACTTTGTTCTTAAAGAACATATCTTTTTCACCGAAAAAATCACGAGTGTATTTATGAATTTTCAAGCAAGAGGCACTTTCTACTTTCAATCGGCGGCCGCCATATTTGTTTACATTAAAGGTCAAGGTCTTTGAAATACCTACTATGCAGCTCTTGGATCAATATTTCCTAGCTATTTCTATCGAATCCGTAATAATATTCAATTTTGCAGCTTAATAACATTATTCAATATAATCAAAAATTGTAAACTACCGTTATATATACCGTGTGAACAGTTTTGCGGGCACATACACACGAGAAGTATTGACGTTGACGCTGTTCAGTTTTGTTTGTCAAAATCCTTCCTACTGGTGTAATGTATCATATGTGGAGGATCATTTCATATAGTTGTAGGTACATACCTTTACCATTTGCTATGTTAGTTAAACATTAGATATAACGTTAATTTACAAATCATAGCATACCAGCTAAGAGTAGTTATCAGATTTATACAGAAATAAATACAAACCATTTTCAAGTATATCTGTAGGACATGTCTCGACCTCATGTGAAATAGCATCATCCGCAAGTTATTAGACAAGGCTAACGATTACTTTCTACCTTAAGATCTTGAATGTGCCGATAGGTGATAAGTAAATACCTTTGATTCTTATGGTTACTGAAATAGTTCTCAGACTGCCGATTTACGTGCACTACAAACTAGATATATGACTATTAAGTAAGTTTTAACTAGTCCTTTGCAATTAGAGTACATTCAGTATATACGTATAAAACAGTTCACCTGTGGGCACGAGAGGTGTTGTACATGCCATTACCTTTCATGGGCAGACAATAAACTCCGTTACGGCCGAAATTCATAATCAATGCTACTAATATTTTAAACAATTACTGAAACGTATAGAACAAAACTAACAGCAATTGCACCACGTATTTTGTTTTCTTTAAGTTCTTCTTCTTGCTTAAACCAACTCGCCTGGTTTAAATGTCGGTAACTGTAAGTAAAATGTTAAAGTGGTGTATGGAATTTCAGGTAATAACAGCCACCAGGATATCTTAGCAAAACCAGGATTTTGGCAAACTTCACTACCATTTCTAAGTGACTTAGAAACTTCTGTTTTAGCTTGAATGGTAGTTTAGGCGCCAATGAGCAATAAATGATATAGTTTCGCATTATTTTTAATTTTCTTATGTAAAAAAAAAGTTGATTAAGAAAATTAGTCCAATTGGATTTTTCCAGTTTCCAGTCGGATATATGGCGTCCGATTGGAATTTTTGAAAATCCAATCGGATTTTTTCCCCATATTTTGGCGTGCTGGATTTTTTTCCGGGCGGAAATCGATAAATTTTTCATAAGAAATTTAAAGGCATATTTGTGTTACTTTTGTGTTTTACTATCTTTTTGTCTTGGTTTGAGATCCATACTATGGTAAATAAAAAAATCCCATTTAAAAAGCTGGAAAAAAATCCGATTGGACATTTTCAGAAAAAAATTCAGATTTATTGTAAACACTTATAAACAGGATCAATGAACACCCTTGAACATAAATAGTGAATAACGATGTTTTTAGTCAGTTTAAAATGGTTTTAAAAAAATCTAAATCCAAATGGATTTTTTTCCAATTTTAGGAGTTGGAATTTTTTCCAGCTTTTAAAGTTGGAAATTTTTCCAGCTTTAAAAGTTGGATTTTTTTCCAGCTTTAAAAATTGGAAAAATATCCAGCTTAGAAAAGGGTCTTTTTCCAAATTTGAATGACTGTGATCATTTTAAAGCTAAAATACTTCTTTTCTAAGCATTTTTGAACTGCATTAATATAAATTTACTGACGGGTGAGCCATAAAATACGGTCTGTTATTTGATATCTATAAATTATTATGAGTTCCAATGAAATTTGAAACGTCAATATTTTTCTAATATAATGTTGACGTCCAAATAAATATCATATAGGGCCTGCGACGTCATTTGTGACACCAGTTTTATGTCTGCTATTGCGTTTAAAAGTTTTTATAGACAGGAATTTGTACCATTAAAATAGAAATAATATACTTTTGTGAATTTAACAAAATGTTTGTATTGCATCTAGAAATGGGCACTCCATATTTCTCGGAATAATATTCCACCCATTACGTCGTCGAATATCCGAAGCATATTTCCAGCGTATTTTCTCAATTCTTATACAAATCTAATAACCAATAATTATTCCAAGATAGAGACTAAATATAACTTTCTTCCGTTTTATGCTATAGCGCAACAATTGATTATATCATACCGTATAAAGAAATAAATTTTGTTGTTGCGCTTCAACATGTGACATTTTTAGCCTGCCGAACGGATTCTGTTGTTTCTATGATAATAAAGAGTGAAACACCAGTTTCAAGACACTAAATTTTGAGATATAAATGGTCCAAAATACAATCCTTGTGCGACCTGTACCTTATTATCTGCAAATGACTGGCCTAAAACATATGTATATTTATAAAGCGTGCGACCATATTTGTAACCATGCACTTTTTCCACAATTTTAAGCTAAATCTGGATGGATGGATGACCATTTCCATTTTATCTGAGTTCCGGTATCTCAGGTAAGATTCTAGACCAGACCATCTACACGGAGCTTCAAGCATTAGTTTATTTTACACAGTAATTACTCGGTCGCAGGTGTCCTTCATTCTATAATTATTATTAGTAACCATATGAATATAAATGCCTTTACAGATCTACCTGTTGTAGAAAAAAAAAAATCGTACTAGACCATAATACGAAACAGGCCCCTGCCACTTAACTTAATTCACACAAAGCGATAACACGTATATTTGTCAAATCCTGACATAGTATTTACAGAAATATGAGGAAATGGCCTTAATGTCAATCATTATGTAGAATACTACTTAACTTAAATATTTCTTTAAGAAATTTATCGATTTGTAATTGAATGACATGTCATGGACATAACCGAATTGTTTGTTTTTATTTTTTTTTATTCCATTTGGCGCATTTAATTTATCTGGTAGAAACATTAATAAGATGTCAGTATCTACTCGGAAAGCAGGAGTGAAAAGGCTTTTTGCGGTTACGGTTGTATTAATAAAACCCGACCCGGCCCAAACCACGGAAATAGCCGATTTTGATGGTACGGAAGCCACCAGAAACTTACGGATGGAAGGCTTATATAATTACGAAAGATATCGTGTCGATATCAAGTTACATTCTGTCACATATATATTTAGAAGTTAAAGTCATTTGTTTATTTTAATATTCATAGCTTTATAGTCACGTTCTCTTGTAGACCAATAGCCAAAGTTTCTAATTTAACTGGCATTTATCAAGATCAACGATTTTCACCTGCTTAAAAATTGTAGGACAGTTCTTACTTATATTTTCTCTTCCCCCCCCCCCCCCCCCCCCCCCCCCCCCCCCCACCTGCCTGCCAGTATGTGAAACAGTAGGACGAAAAACACATGCAGGCGACTGTACCGACACAGTAAAGGCCCCTTCGCCGTAGTACAAAACCCAGTGTCACACAGTAATTGTGAATGTAGTTCATAATGACGTAACATTAACTAGTCTGTCTAGTTCTGTTGAAAGTGTCCAGCCATGTGCTATTTCATGTCTGTCCGTTACACAAAATGACATGTCGATTGCCGCGCTCCATTGAGTTTATTTGAAACACCTAAACTATCTCGTTATTTTAGGTATTTGCTTATGTCAAGTGAAATACCTCATTGAACATACGTTTCATCAATATTAAATACTTATCTTGTAGTTCTGTAAATAAATGTAAATAAAATATTCCAGTTCTTCAAATGTAATGTGCATGATATATAATATTTAACCTGATCAATCAAAGGGTACAAATATGTTGAAATATATCACACTTTTGGTAATGCTTTGTAGTGAACTGCAAAGATATCAACAAAAAATATTGTTTATGATTTCATTACTTTAGAAACGTGCTTATCTGTTCAGAGGATTACAATATTTAGCGTAAATCGGGAAATAGACGAGTCTTTTGATTTTAAAATGTTAATAATGATAGAGTTCTATATTAGTGTTAGGATTCTTATTTATAAAGTTTCTTTCCTACTCTCCATAAATTCAAGTTACAGTTTAAAATTATAATTCATTATCTTCCCCTTTATTTACATTAAAGTGTCCCTTATCATTTTCCTCCGTGCAGTAATGACATACTGCTAATATTACGTGTATCGTTTTTTTATTTCACACGTTATAACTTAGAAACAAATGTGCATGCTATTTTCTCCTTCCTGTTATACTGTATCTTAGTTTTGTGTATTATGTTATAAAGAATGGCATATGTTCAATTATGTACCGTGTCACTACAATAGTTTAACTAAAGATCATGTAAAATTTTTGGACAAACATATTCCGTGCTTTTTTCCCTACTGAGTACTTCGTGGTGATTTCAACCACTGAAGATAAGCTGAAACAGAACTTTGTTCATTTGTTTCCGGCGTGAAGTTAGCAGTAGAGCATTACAGCAGTATTACTGCATTACTGCTATTACTGCTATAACGTTGGAAGTTAGAGCAGTAGCAGCAGTGTTACTGTTATTACTGTTGTAAAGTTATAGCAGTAACAACAGCATTACTACTGTCACAATGATTATTTGCCGTCGAAAATATTCAAAGCTGTTTTAAATAATATTTTCGTCTTTTTATGTCTCAGGAAACGGGTTCGATACCATCTTACTGCTGTAATTCACAACTTTCATGTGGGCTTTAGGATGCATTGCACGATAATGATATATTGTTAGTATGTTTGTTCAACAGAGACTACATATTACATTGTCCACGGATATTCAGGATACCAACGACATGCTATTTTTAGAACTTTTTAGATGTCCGGAAATGGCCTCGGATTCTTGTTACTACTGTAATACCCCAGTCACACATACGGCGCGGATAGCTACGTCTAGCTACGGAAAGAAACGTAGTAATCCGTATCGATCCGTACCTGAGCCGTACCTCAGAGTAGTCATTCGTATTAATCCGTTCCAAAACGTGGTCAAAACGTATTCAAAACTTATTCCAAACTTGCAAGTTTCTCCAACTTTTGAACATGCACAAAAGTTTGAGCGACCCGTAGCCATTTGAGCGTGACTTTAGTCCAACTTGGCTGAAACTTATTCATCCGTAGTTAAACGTACTTAAACGTAGTTATCCGTGCTGTTACGTACCTCGCCGTAGCTGAACGTAGTTATCCGAGGCTGCTCGTACTTAAGCATAGTTCAACGTAGTTTACCGCAGACCCGTCCGTGCGCTGGGCAAGTTGTAAGGCGCAGTAAAACGTAATTCAACGTAGTACCTCGTACCTATCCGTACTTATTCGCGTCCTGTATTGTTTTGTTTGTTTCCTGTTTCTCACCATTTTTCCCGTACTAAGACGTACTGCTCCGTAGTTATACACCCACAGACTAATCCTATCCGCACCGTACCTCAACGCACGGTCATATCCGTATGTGTGACTGTAGCTTAACACAGCGTCCGGGAGGACTTGATGACAAATCAATCCATGTGGATATATTACTATGTATGTCCAAATAAAAGTACATATTACATTGCCGATCGATTTTCAGGATGCCAACGGCATACGTCCAAAGAAGAGCTCATCACGAAATTTGAACATGTTTTAGTGCCCCGTTACTGCTGTATTCTGCGCTGAAACGATGCCTTAAAGAGAATTCCTATAGTTTTTTTTATTTCATAGATTTTTATTTTCAAATTCACATATCCGATAGGAAATTTTGTGCTGAAAACAATGAACAAATAAAAAAAATGGGTCACCGAGCTTGTTTTTGTGAAAAATTGTTTTGAACACACCCACAGTTGATGAAACTGCTAGCGATTTTTCAACATTTTCATAATTTTCTGCTTTTTTTTATAAATACCAACAAAACATGAATCAAGACAGCACAATAAGGTTTATATATTTATTTCATATCATAGTCCTATTTGTAATACAATATCATTACAATGATGGGTCCAAATGAAAAAAAAATATTGTCTCATATTTACGTTTGTGAACTTTTTTCAATGAAATAAGAATATATTTTTTTAATTTCAAAAAAATGTTTCATAGATTTTTTGTTTGTTTTCCTTGTGTATAGATACTTGTATTGTGAACATAAAAATGGCCAAAAATGTATGGGTCACCAGGCTAAATTGTATGTTAAGACCGCTTGAATACAACACCTGTTCAGACGAAAAATGGCCTGAACTTGACCAAATTGATTATATCTGTCAGGGTGCCGACGGCATACGTGCAAAGAAGGCCTCATCACAAAATTGAAACCTGTTTTGGTGCTTAGATACTGCTGTATTCTGCGCCGAAACGATAAACATGAGCCACGATCTGGTCTCCTTAAGTCGTCTTTGAAGTCTTTATGATATACAAAATAAAATTAATTTCAGCAGTTCATGATTTATATTCCGTCGAAGAACGGTTAAATCTGTTAAAAATTGGAATTTTAAGCATTTTTCAAATGAAATGAATTTAGTTTTAGCAATTTATGCATTATGTGCCGACAAAGAACAGTGAAATGTGTTGAAAATTGTGATGATTGATTTGTTCATTAGAGAGTGTGAACATGAAATATATTTAAACTGACATGACTTAAACACGCACAAGCACACACACAGACATATATATTCTCTCTTATATCTTAATATATAAAAACCTGAAGTAATCTTTAGTAAACATAAATTAAATACACTTTACCCAGGAAAGACATGATAGTAAATACAGAACAGATTTTTAGTGACAGGACATGGGAACTCGAGAGTATAAAATAGCCACATTCACACGATTTTGATCAGCTCAGTAACAGAAAAAGGTAGTACTGTATAAGTGGTTATTTCCGCGGGTCGAAGAGTTAGCGAATTCGGAATTCCAGACATTTGGCGTGCGGAAATATTAGCGAATTCCCTTTTTCCAACTTGCATGAAAAATAGCTTTTCATAAGAATCACTAATGTGTCTGGCCTGGCGTAATAATTATATTTTTGCTGCATGACAGCATTATTATCCCTTATAAGGAGCCAGTGAACGTTCATATATAAAAGAATGGGTTACACATAACTAAAATTGTTGTTTGTCTTTTCTTTATAAAAAAATAATTACTTGAAAACGTACTAGTATTTATTAAGGAAAGCAGAATATGTGTAATTATCAACCTGAAAAAGGCTAACAATATGTATTGAAGTAAATCCTTTTATTACATTTTGTAAAGGTGTGAAATGCAATTTTAAAAGTCAGTATGTTTTCTCGCTTCCGTACTCGCCTATGCCAGTTTACGGTAATTAGCTTTGCTAGTTTTATATCTGTCAACCAATGAATGGAATTTAATCAAATTATGATAATCTTTACCTTTTTGAAATATAAACAAAGAACTCTGGCTTTTTTGTTTGACGTATTTAAGGCCTAAAAAGGTAGCTTTAAAAACGTGTATAGAGTACAGATATATACAGAGGGTCAATCTCTCTCGTTTACTACTGGTGTTTTTATGATGGGTTGGCTGATATTTACGCTGCAGAAAATGTTAGCGAAATTTGTCAATTCGCGAAATTCGCCAATATTTCCACCTCGCTAACTTAACCACTTATACAGTATTGTAAATGTTTTGTTTTCCGTAAATGATATAAAATCATGCTATCTACGAGACTTGTGCTGTATTTAAATGTTAATTATTGAAGGTGTTGAATTTCAAGGTAAATGTCCATATTATGCAGTTGAGTATTAGGGATACTGCCAAGACTGTCAGAACCAAACATGTTTGGACATATTTGTTTCAGTAAGAAAGTTTGATAGAATTTTCCAGTAACAGCGGCCGCAACGGACTTGATCCTTATCTGTCTACCATCAAGATGTTTATCCAGTATGTGTTTAATATGTCTGTTTAATCTCTGCTTTCCTAGCTGGCTACATGTATAGTTGTCTGCAAAAAAACAACACATTTATAATAAGTTAAAAATAAAAAAAATATATTTAATAATGTCAATTAAAAAGTATATTTTATCAGTCTACTTTGCAAGTAAACGTAGTGGGATGTTTCTAAAGTCTTTCATTGATGTAAAGAAATCAAATTACAATAATTTCTAACCTTTAATAATAAGAAGAAATTAAGTGCAAATCAATATAAAGACAAAAATATTTGCATGTAATTGTGTGTATATATTGTTTTATAAGTGTTTTCTAAGGTCGTCAATATTCTTTAAGTTTTGAAAGTAATTTTTCTAACAATGTATATGTATAACCATTTCACCATCAATAGATATTTTAGGTATTGATACATCAAAGAGATAAGACTAAGCAGATTGACTCGATTCAGTTGAGTATGTTTAATGGCTAAACTGCAATTTTGCTTGCAAGAAAATGAATGATGGCATGACTGTCTTTTTCGATTTGGTAACTTAAAGTTATTTCATTCCAAACAAGCCAAGACGGTTTAAACATTCACACAATATAATTTCAAAGTTATTACATTTATTCTTAAACAATGTAAAATGTACATTTCAAGTAGTTATTATCATTTGTAGTTAAATGACAACTGAAATGTTATCCGTGTATATATAATCTTTATAAGTACATGAAACAATATGTTTCCTTGTGTAATTATAACATGTTCCGCTGCTGTAATGAGTTTTGTATTTTATATGCTAAATACAAAAGCTAAATAACAAAAGCTATATACCCATTTATTTTGTGTATGTTGTAAATACAGAATATCAAAATATTATTCAAGCAAAGAAAACATTTGATATTTACCAATACATTTCTGATCTGTAAAGAGCTTTCTGCACTCATATGATTTTGTTTAGTTAATTTTGAAATCTGTGTTTCTGGCTTTGCTTTTCTTTTCAATAAATCATCAGATGAATCGGTTTGTCCCTTATTTCCATTTGACATAGTTTCGCTTTTTTCATTCTGCACTGATGTAGGAACTTCTTTCACTATGAAGTATGTACCTGTGAAACGAGCAATAAATTGTTTCAATAATTGATTAAATGTGTTTTCTGTGAATCTGACATTACATTGGATTTTCTCAAGATTGATATCAAATGAATGACCAAACACGAATGATTTGATATTTCTAAATAATTATAACATCTTTTGGTGAACTCTAAATATAGACAAACTGTTACCTACCCTCTTTCTGCAGCTGAAATATACCTGCTGGGAAAATAACTTGATCTATGTTTTGTTGCATCAGAGATGCAAGAATGTACTGTGTGTGTTTTCGCAGCTGCCTTTCGAGAAATTTAACATACATATCTGGAAGCATTACAGTGACAAGAATACTTTGAGTTTCTTGTACTCCTTTGAATATGACTTCATGAAGTGGAACCAACAGAATGGTTGATATTTTCTTTCGCAAGTTTTCAATATCCTCTCTTGATAACCTACTATTCTGTCCAACAACATGGAATTCAACGATACTACAACCGGTGGCTGTAATATATTAAAAGAGTTGTTCAAAGGCTTTTTGGCTAAAATTGTTAATATATGTAATATAAACATACTTTGCATAATAAACGATACGACTATTGTGGTATTTATCAAAATTGTCAAAAAATAATATTTAATAGCTACATATATGTAAAAAAGAAACAGGTTCCAAAGTTTTCATTTCGTCCATTTATCTACATAATATAAATTGAAAATAAATAGATTAATCTGTCCTTGACAATGTGTGTTTGGCAGAGAATATTAAACTTCCTTTATAACATATTACCCCTAACCATAACCCTAACCCGCTATTCCTTGTATAATGTTTTTTCCTAGTAGAATCGCTATTGTAACAGCACAAATAATAAGAACTATCAAAATGTATGTTTAAGGTAAGTGTCATCCTTTTAATCAATCCCAGTTTCGCAGAATTTTCTTATCTTCTAAAAAAATTTTTAACAGGAGCTTGTTTTGGAAAATGCACTACCGAATGAGCTTATAGTATCATTATCATCTACACAGATTACAACTGCAATGCACGTCCGCGCAGTCATAATTGGTTATTTACATTACGTGTATCAGTTTATTGATGATATTTTTGCGCGAAATTTGAAAACTGTTATAAATGTACATTCTTACGTAAAACAAAATGGTCATTCAAAATTCTAACGAAAGTAACTTCTCCGTATTGGCCCTCTCAGTAGAACAAATCAAAATGCTAGAATCCCGTATTTGCCCTTTTTTTATATTGGCCCTGATTTTGTCATATTGGCTCAGTTGAGTTTGGTATTAGCTCAATTTGTTTCATATGACTTGTAAAATTTACTCAATATTGTGTCCAATATTTCATTGTTGAATGATAATACATAGTAAAACATTAACTCCTATAGTTTCCATTTTGCGCGACAATTGTCGAGTAAAAAACTTCAAGTTTTCTACTTTTCGAGGTGGATTTACAGCATGCCAAGTTAGAATTTTAATGCCTACGTATCAAGCAGGTCGACAAATCGATGGCGGAAACAGGATTCCGTAATGTATTTACCAGTAAACAGTTTGAATAACAATACAATTGCATGCATATAATAATGCATACATTTTAAGGTTCCAATAATGTGTTTGGTTACTGTCCTTTAAGAACTTGTTTTTGAAATATATTCTTCTTTGGCAGTTTCCTCTGATGATAACATTGTCTAAAGACTATCTACAATCATTGTCGTATTTGAAAAATAATATAATGTTAAGTAATTTCATATTTGCCTTGTTATTTGTCCAAGGGTTGTTATATTGGCAAATACGCAAGCAAATTTATCAAATATTTTATTGCGTTCTAGCCAGTATTCAGAAGTTGAATAATATTATCATCAACACTCAAGTGATTTCATATGGGCCTAATTATTTGTCCTCGGGCAGTCGTATTGGCCAATATAACAAACCTTGGACAAATAAATATCAAATTATTTTAGCATGATTATTGATTAAACCATGATTTTTTAATATATCCTCATACAAATTTTTATGTGATTAATCTTACAGATATCGTGATGCCTCGATTCAATCAGCTATAAATGGCGATCCGAAATTTAGCACGAAAAGTTGAAATTTAAAGGAGCTAACTTTGGCTTTTTGCGGTAACAAAATACGTTGAAAGGTTTTTCACCGACATTTGTCGTGTAAGCCGAAAGAAGAAGGTTTAGTTTGTTCATTCAATTCGTACTTTTCGTCTCTGATCTTGTCTGCGCGACAAAGCGAAATCAAACTCTTTAACTTGTTGTCGCGAAGCCGGCAACATGGATGATTCCGGTACGTTCAAGTAAGAATTTCAAAGCTCCTAAAACAAAACGTTTTACATAGTCACCGATTACCGGTGAAGTGACACCGCGAACCCAAGAGTGACAACGTGAAATTAACGCGATTATATAGACCAAATGCTAGCTCGAAAGCTTGAAAATATCCTAATCAAATATCGACTTTTAGCGGTTTCATACGGGTTCCTACCTGGAGAAGTCGCAGTTAACTCCTTTAAATTTCTACATTTCGACCTAAAATTCGGGCCGACAAGTCGAAGCTTGTGCGACAATTGGACAATGGATTTACAGCACGACAACTTGAAATTTGAATGTCTAATTACAAGTTGAAGCATTTCTAGCAGGTCGACAAGACGATTGCGGAAAAAGGATTCCATTATAATTGCATGTTATACTGTTAGTGTAAATTTTTAATTCTAAACTGATCT
Organism: Mercenaria mercenaria; assembly: GCF_021730395.1. NCBI lineage: Eukaryota > Metazoa > Mollusca > Bivalvia > Venerida > Veneridae > Mercenaria > Mercenaria mercenaria. The sequence continues at coordinate 91,217,805 of NC_069364.1, read as the reverse complement.
AACAAAATATGCATACTGCAGTAAACTTGATGCTTTTCCAAGCCTGGTAAAACTATTTTAAGAGGAATATACAACATGATTTCAGCATGATGTTCACAATATTTATCTTCTTGTTCAAAATGTTCTTATAATATAGCTGTTATCGAAAGAAATTAGAAAATTATAATAAACTATATACCAAGCACGGTGGATTTTTCATAGAAGTGCAGAACCTTGTCTTCCTCGAACAGTGTAGTGTATCTGGTAGCAACTTCGAGAAGGTCATCTCTCTTAAGTACGCGTATAATTTGTTGAATGTAAATTATATTATAACAGTTTATATAACCCTTTTCTTTCAGGTCACTAAACATCTGCCTTGGGTCATTGACCTTAGAATCAATAACATCTGAAATGAAATAAAGGTCTTGATGCCTTTACTCACGATATAATATTTCATTTAAAATTAATCTTGCCCCTACCGATATTTATAAAATCGCCGCTGGGAACCAGTTGCCGAACAAATTTTGATATTTTCCTTCCAATATGTTCTTAAAATATTTAACATACATGAAACCCAGACAGCATGTACTTCAGCTCCTACTGCATCGGAAATTGTAATCAGCTCCTCGAAGTGAAGTTAGGTATGGGTTCCCCAGGGCCTCAAATGGGGTCGTAAAAAGAAGTAATTTCACCCGTGTGCTAAAGAAGAAGCCTAACAAATATTCTGACGATGACTTGCCGTTTATTTTAAGTAAAAAAGTAAAACAAAAATATTTAAAATATCTCTTTATCATTAATCTGAAGCAGTTAACATTGAAGATAACAATACTTTCAAAGCAGCTGAGAAAGCAATAGAAACATCGAGGTTTGTCCTACACAAATTCTTCATAGAATAGCATTAGCGCAAAAATGGTATATGCAGTTTCATTGATTCTTTATCTACTTGATAATATTAATGTACAATGATGTATCCATGGCCAATTCAAAACTTCATTGCATAATACAGGCATGTTAAAAAAACAGTTCTTTTTCAAAGACAAGAAGAAAACACATTTCAAAGATCCAGTTGAAACGACTGCGTAAATGACGCCTAAGTAAAGCGGTTGTCACATGTGTCCAGAATCAATTGAAAACAAGTACAACAGAGCAAAAGGAAACTCCGCGCCAAACAAAGCAGTGCACGTATAACTGATATAACAGGAGATGATATATCGATACTTGTGTCTTTGTTGTAGACCCTACGCAAACAGACAGTCTGATGGGGTTTCATGAATGTTGGAGAAAACATTGCCTTTGTAGTATGAGCATTTATTGTTGTATTTAGTGACCTACTTTTTGACTGATCATGACCCATATGCGAAGTTGACCTCTAATTTTCGGTAAATGGAATAAAATATATTGTATACACAAGGTTGTGCTTAAATTCAGACTTACGTAGTTGTTCATCCGAAATGACTGAGTTTCAAACTTAGCTCAGATGTTATCAAGACCAGTATTCTGACACTTTCAAGTTAAATGATGAGGAAGGACTAGGATGTACAATGAATGAAACACAACAAACATCATTTTATCCCGCCTAGGGGCGTGAAACTCAAAGTTTAAAAGGAACAAGAAAATTATAACGCAAGTGTTATATGTTGACGATTACATTGGTGTATTTACTTAGAGGGTATTATTGCTGTTGTTTTCTTCACCTCCTCCTTAGGAGAACAGCTTCTGAATATGCAGCAATGAATATTGACTAAACAGTTCACTACTATAAACATCTTTACCACTATATACAGTCATATACTGGTCAACTGGTATTTTGGAAGGACCAACGGTCAATGTTGTGCAATCAGCCACCTCTCAGGAAAGACCATTATTCTGATATTTCTACAGGGCAGCCTGTAAGAAACCTACATTGAGATAGTAGAGCAAGGATACTTTAAAATGCAAGTCACCTTGGTTCAAAGGCCAGTTTTTGCCTTATTGTTAGGTGACATTTGTAAAAGGTTTGACTATAATTATGCATACCAAACATTAAGCACATAAATACTTAACTAAAAAAAAAAAATCAAAATATAAAACTAAAAATATAAACGCTGTTTATGGACGTTTGTTGCAGACGTACATACTGTGTAATAAGTGTAGTGTATATTACCTTGTACCTTTGAAGAGTTGCAGACTGAGTTACAAACTTCATACATAGAAACAATGACATAGTAACAACTCGAAATATTACATACAACAATTCTTAACAAATGCTCAATAACCCTTAACAAATGCTTATGCAGAAGTAGTTGTATAAAACTTACTGATATACTGTACCAATAAAAGTAACACAATAAAAAGGTTTAAAAATTAGCATAATTAACTTTACAAAGCAGTATCCGGAATTTCGGTTGGAATATAAGACCTATACACCATCATATGAAATAAATGTGGCACATAACAATGCCTACAATATAATAAATCAATATTTAAAATAAAATAAAAAGTAAAATTATAACACACGAAAAAGGTAACCTGTCTGGTGCATTCGTCAAACTGAAAACGAAAGAAATTTTCAAAGTGATGTCCGGACACAAATGGCTTTCTTTTCTGCTCTTTGATTCCTTTCCTGCTTCTTTTTTTCTAGTGAACTTATTTTTCTCGTTTGTGTTGTTTAATCTGATGTTTTTCTCGTTGTTGTTTAATCTGATGCCATTATTATAGGCCGGATCAGAAATTAAAAATAAAAATTTGAAATTTTGCAAATCGAAAGGAAAAAATCGTCATACGACATACACTGCACACTGCATTCACAAAAAGCCATCAAAAATACTCCGCGCATGTGGGCGCGGAGAATAATAGATCTTTAGGGATAGTGTTTACTACAGGTGGCTCATTTTCTGAAACATATGATGCATTGCCAGGACAAACATTAAAAGCAACCTTTAAACTTAAAAGTTATCTAATAAAATTCACGGACCTTACAGTTAAAGACATACTTGAACATACTACACCTATATTTAATTATGGAAGTGAAGTCTTGGGGATAAATGACTGGAGGAAAATAGAAAATATACAATTACTGTTCTGCAAGAACCATTTAGGCGTTAAATTACAAACACAAAATAACTTTCTATATGGTGAACTCGGCAGGATGCCACTCAAATATAATAGTATAGTCAGACTCCTAAAATACTGGTTGAAAATAATTAAAAGCGACATAAAAAAGTACATTAAACAAATCTATAATATGATGGTTGAAGACATGGAAAAAAAAACAAATAAATTTGGCAAAATCTGTTAAATCCACATTAGATAATTTAGGATTTTATTATGTTTGGTAATTCCAAGGAGTAGAAAAATGAAAATGTATTTATTATTGAACTAAAACAAAACTAGAGAACGGACCTCAACAAATAAAATATATTCAGAATTTAGTTATAAGATAATAAGATACACTAAATATAAATAATGGATATGAAGTGTTTCTGCATACAGATTAGCGATCGAGACAGGAAGATGGCATAACCTAGAAACATTTAAAGAAATGAAGAAGATGCGAAATGCTTATACTGTATTAAATTAGAAGATAAATTTCATTTTTCAGAATTCAGTATTATACATAAATATTATTGGAAAAGACCGAATACCTTGAAATTTGTTGAAATTTTGTCATCGGAGAATTTGACAATAATGAAAAAAACTATTAATGTATACATTTAAAGTATTTGAGAAAAGAAATCTAATATTTTATCTGCCACAGATTTACACTTTAAAGCTAATCTCAGTCTAAAAATTATGACTACTTGCTATTCTCTGCTTATTAGCTATTTTCATTCCCAAACGATTGATAAACCATTGTATTTGTATTTTTATATTATTCATAGACACAATACTCATCATGGAACTCAAAGACTAGAACTCAAAAACTCGATAATTATTACATCGGCCCATGCAGCTGACAACCAGCAAAAAGTATGAAAATAATATATATATATATATATATATATATATATATATATATATATATATATATATATATATATATATATATTGTTGGAGACACAATTATAGGTCATGTGACGACTTTTCAGCTTTGATGGTGGAGGAAGACCCCAGGTGCCCCTCCGTGCATTATTTCACCACGAGCGGGCACCTGGGTAGAACCATTGACCTTCCGTAAGCCAGCTTGATGGCTTCCTCACATGAAGAATTCAACACCCCGGTTGGAGCTCGAACCCACATCGATGAGGGGCAAGTGATTTGAAGGCAGCGACCTTAACCAATCGTCGAAGGAGGCCCCGCATATATATAAGATAATTATATACATATATATGTATTAAATGTATTGTAAATATGATTACCATAATCGACAATTTATGGAGGCCAGACACTTTATTTTCAAAAGTCTATTTCACATAATCACGGAGGTAACATTTCACATTTTATTGTAAAGTAGTCAAGTGTCGTAAAGTAGGATATAATGGTCTGTATAATTGAATACGAATGTCAAAAATAGTAAACGTTATCGTCATATGTAAAGATAACGCTATAGAATGCGACCACCTATGATGATGTCTATTTATACTACTGATGCTTTTTAGCTAACCTGAGCACAAAGTGCTCAGGGTGAGCTATTGTGATCGCTCACCGTCCGGCGTCCGTCCGGCGTCAATCGTCCGTCCGTCAACACTTTCATTTAAACAACATCTTCTACTAAACCACAAGTTCAATTTTGATGAAACTTCACAGGGATGTTCCTTGGATGATCCTCTTTATAAATTCTTCTTCTTCAAAAAAAAAAGAATGCCACCAAGAACCCTGGTTGCCATGGCAACCGAAAGGAAAAACTTTTAAAAGCTTCTTGTCCAAAACCGCAAGGCTTGGAGCTTTGATATTTGGCATATTGTTAAAATTATGCCCCTGTGGTGAAAAGAGGCCCCGCTCCGGAGGACCCAAGTTTTATATAGACTTATATAGGAAAAAAAACTTTTTAAAAATCCTTCTTGTCTAAAACCACAAGACCTAGGCCTTTGATATTTGGTATGTAGCATTGTCCTGTAGTCCTCTACCAAGATTTAAGACACCAAAATTTATATAGACTTGTATAGGAATAAACTTTAAAAATCTTCTTGTCTGAAACTGCAAGGCCTATGATTTTGATATTTGATATGTTGCATTATCTAGTGGTCCTTTATCAAGGTTATTCAAATTATGCCCTGTTGTATGAGTTATGTAAAAAAAAATACTTCAAAAATTATCTGAACATATTTCCTAGACTGTCTAATTATAATCACCTGATGACCCCAAGTAATTAGGGATCACTTGACTTTGACCTTGACCTACTGACCTACATTTTTGTTTTTTTAAGACGCAGCCCTGAAATTTGGATGGCATATGCAGTTTTGCACACATATCTTAAAACTGACTTTCTGTGACCATGAATGTGACCTACTGACCTACCTTCTTAATTTTTAAGCATCAGTTTGACATTTGAAATATGTAGCTCATCTTACTCAGGTGAGCGATCCAGGGTCATCATGACACTCTTGTCATGTATTTATGTTATGTTTGCATTTATTTACATGTGGTTAACTCATAGGCATATTGCCTTTTGTTTAAATAAACTATCTATCTTAAAAGGTTCATTAATTTTTCCCTTCGAAGGCATTATCTCATAGTGGCATATGTGTAATATTGTTTACATTCTCAGTACAAGTTCAGGTGAAAGTAAATTAATTATATCAAAACATATTTAAAGAATAATATATCACTAAAGCTTTTCTTTGATGATATTTTTCAATATTCTTATAATTCATCTAATACCTAATTTGCAGTTTAACATGCTTTATTAAATTGTTCACGAATTAATCACAAATATATGACTTTATTCTACTTTACTACCTTTAAAACGATCTTTCAATTCCTTTAATTCCTCGCTCGAAATTGCCTTGCACAGATCGTTGATAAAATTGTCGTAAATATAACTTGGCTCATCTGGTGGTGGGTTTAACACATTTGGTTTAGCAGATGTTGCCATTATAGCTGAAGAAGAAATATAAAGTAGTTGCCTTGTGGTGATTTTTATTGTTTCTGACAGCCTTTAACGATATCGAATCGGGGTTTCATATGTTTAACGTACCAAATTCCTATATGAACACATTCCTGACAGTGATGTTTAAACTAATCATCTGGACAAGGTATCACATCAACCTCTATTTTCCAGATGAGATGTCTATTTCCTAGATGAATAGAATAAGAAGACGACTTAAAATTACTCTCTTCCGAAAATTATTAAATTAAAATACTAAATTAAATATTTATTTCAACATAAGCAATCAAACAAATATACTACAAGTAATTAATACTCACCACTAAAATGTTAAAATATCTCACATTCACGCCACACAAATTTGTCAGGAAATTGATGAAAAATAAACTCCCGCTTTAAAGCAAATTGTTGAGCTTTCAACAAAAGAATTAAAGTAAAATTTACAGTGTAAAAGTATATATATGCACAAAACAATTATCTGATGTCACTACGAAAACACTGATTAGTTTGAAATATTCTGTTATCGTTACATTTTATAAAATTTACATAGAAAGATAATTATATAATATAAAACGCTGACATAATGTTGTTTATTTAAACGTCACACCGATAAAATTATAGATTATATGGCGACTGTCCAGCTTTTCATGGCGGAGGAAGACCCCATCGGCCTTCCGTAAGCCAGCTTGATTGCCTCTTTTGATGAAGAATTCAACGCCCTAGAAGGTTGAACCAACATCTGTGAATAGCAAGCGATTTAAAGTCAGCATCCTTAACCACTTGGCCACTGTGGCTCCGCGACATATTGTACACACATATACAATGTGTTATTATCTTAGTTACATTGACCATGAAGATTTTAACATTTTGCATAATGAGTTAGTAAATGTTCTTTCAAAAAACTTTTGCAAAAACCAAAGATTACCTGACCACTTGTGTTTTTGTGTCCGCAGAAAGCAGGCATGTACTGTGAACTCATTTAAATTCGCTTGCATGAAATTTCAAACAAAATGCAATTTAGACAGTTTCGTGTGGGCTTTAATTCGCGCATTTTCAATTTCAAAAAGAAATCTTTTTTTAAATCGTAAGCACCGCTTGTGTCACTATCTAGTACCGCCTGTCAGTCAAAACAGCTCGTTAAATGACCCTGTTAAATAAAAAGTAGGACAGTTCAACTTATTGTTAATTGACACTATGGTTAGGTAAAGTGTAACGGAGTGTAAAATGATCGATTGAAATAAAACAGGTGTTTGAAGTCTTATTATGAAAAGCGCTTGTCTAATTATTCTAAAACAGCAGTGGCACGTGCGACTAATACAGAACATGAAATTGATCAATAATAATTTTCATCATTCTAATCTTTTCTAAGAATATGTCGATACATGCTGTAACACGTAAGAAATAACTACCTAACATTGACTCAGTTAGTAAGTCTAGTATGCTTCAATGGTTGAAAAATGTTGAATCTGTCACCCCGTCCGCCGCCGGAACAAGAAATTCCTGATCCCGTCAAAATGTAAAGGAAGCTCTAAGTCTACAGGTAATAACATTTTTAGCTTTAAATCTGTTTTGGTTTTGGTTCGGGTGCAATGTTACAAACTTGAAATTTGTGGAAGACAAATTACACTTACACGCCTGGTAAACTATAGAGCTACCTCTTTAAGAGGTATACGGTAAACTGCTCTGTCGCAACTTCCGAGGTAGTGCACGTCGCGATAAAAGAACATCAACAAAGGTGAGTGTCATCATATTATTTGCATTTTTACAAGCAGTGTATCGAATATAAAAAATCGGGGAATGGTAGGCGATGTAGATATGATTTAACTTTACAGAGAACTTTAAGTTTGCTAATTCATTCTTAATTTGTGGTCGTGGTGATGTTTACCAACAAGCTGATTTTGCAGTAAATTTGGCCATTTCATCATGAAAGCACTTTCATTGTCAAATATTTACATTTTAACTAATATTAAGAAGCAAACCGAGTAGGCGTGAGATAGCTGTAAAATATACAATGCATTTGGAAATAAGATATGTACCGAAAATGGTTCGGGAGTAAAATTATTCACTTTTTATTGAGAGAGATAGCTCTGTCGTGAAGGAGATAGTCATGTCGCTAAGGAGATAGCTATGTGTTGCATTAACTGTTGATGTTCTTTTATCGCGACGTGCACTACCTCGGAAGTTGCGACAGAGCAGTTTACCGTATACCTCTTAAAGAGGTAGCTCTGTAGTTTACCAGGCGTGACTTATGTAATAAAATAAAAAAAATTCTATCAAAGATTAAATGATGAATGAAAGAGATATTTTGTAGCACTTTTAAAGCGACTAACCCACACATCGTGGTGTGAAATTTAATGAAATCAAACGTTTTCTATATTCACCTTTATGTTTTATATTTGTACTTTGCATCGAATTCCGTTGAAAATCGTTGTTTTCCTAATACATTAAATATTAAAAACATTCGTCTACTATTTCTGATAAGGGTTTTCCGGTTTATAAAAAAAACATGTGACAGTGAGAACATGATAATCAATAGAGCTCACACGTTAGGTATCGCGTAGTATAATGGCGTTTTGAAATGTAAACAAACAAAACAAAAACTAAGTAAGTACACTACGTTTACGATGGAGTTAGTGATTCCTCGTTAGCCGATCGGTTAGGGTATTCGTAGTATACTTTTTCGTCATGAGTTCGTTTCCCAGACCCGTAAAAAATTGTTTTTAAAACTGTATTTAATTTCTTTTTCTTCAGTACGATTCAACGAAAACAAAACGAGTTAGTTAATCTAATTCTAACTTGTTCACTTATATGTGTCACTATTGACACGTTATTATGTTTAAATAAACTCCGACTTTAATATGATCTTATGCTTTTCAAGCTTTCCTGTGATGTACGGGTTAGTTTTATAATTTTTATAACAATCTTACACTTCACTTTAATAAAAGCATTGTTATTCATGTTATGCATATTCTGACATTCTCATTCTGTCAAATTGTACATGTAACTACTATTTCATATCTCCTCTATTCAATTATGCCATTTATTGCAGGTCTTTCACTCAAAAATTCACCAATATTCACAATCAATCAGACGAACTATTTTCCGCGTAACCACTTCCTTATTACAAATAACTGTGATCTTGTGCCATAGATACGTGTGCGCTCTATTTTTATTGACGGAAGCAAAATATACGCATGCGCAGTTTTGGTTTGCTGCCCACGTGATGAAAGTATATTGTCGCGTCTCGTTCTATATTTATATCAATCATGCCATGAATTCCTAGTCCAATACTACCACTTTATATTTCCCGCAGTAGCGTACTATGACAAGTCTATATCTGCATGTAGTTCCCGTGTGGCTATCATTGTGTAACATTATCGCATTCGCATTAACCGTTAATAAATAGGCTATAGTATTTATTTTAACCATCGGTATTCAAGAAATTACTTGTAGTGTTAAAGACCCACCGCGACCTAGTGACCTACTTATTCATCCCACTTGAACTTGGTGCAACTCTTTCTGATAATACTGGTATAAATACAGCTATTCTACAAAATGACAGGTGAACAATTTAGGCCCTCCTTGAATTAATGTGTTTTCACAACTTCATCTGCAAACTTATTCAGTCATTCTCTTCTCAGTATAGTTTTATAAACATAGAATAATAACTATCTTACACTGTAGAAACAAAGCGTGGTTTAAACTCACCTTAATACATGAAGCACCGTGCATACTACTACATATTTACATTAAACACATTGTCTTGGACTTATATATGTCACTGTCAACTTGTTTTATTTTCATTTTCTCCATGCAAAAAATGTATGATTACCATCATGGAAATACAAAAGAATACAATTATTTTGTGGTGCGTCTTTAAGGTAACTTGACAAACAGCCACTACTTATTTTAAAAATCACAATCACAATGTGTTGGTTAGTCGCTTTAAGACGATGACAACGATACAGCATGTATGGTCAACGCTACAACAAAAGCGGAAGCGATCTACACACACAAATAATCAATTAACTAATAACTATAAATAATTTAATCGGATTTCGTATTCCATTTTGGTGAAGTCAAAGAAGTTCCTATCAAGACAATCTTTAATAAGCTACCGATAAACTGAAGTTTTGAGAAAGACTGAAATAATATAGATATATTTCGGACAGAAATTAAATCGGATAACTATGTACTAAATGCTTAAATGACAGCTCGGTCTTAATTTGCGCTGATGAATTGCTGAATGACCATATAAAATGTCATACCGCCATGATAATGTACATCATGGGTTAAGAACATGTACATGACTTGTATTACCTCGACCAAATATTATAATGCATTTTGAAAATATTTATTCTCTTAATGTTATCTTATTTCATGTTCAGGCTATCAATGTGACGTCAGTCATTATCTAGGGATGGTCTGATGACATTATTTATCTTATTATTGTTCAAAGATATAGAGGATATTTGTTTATTTTAGTGTAAGATAGAAATATATTTCACCGAGTGAACACTATAATAAATATTTTCACGAGTGGCGCAGCCACGAGTGAAAATGTAAATTATGGTGTTCACGAGTGAAATATATTTCAATCTTACACTGAAACAAACAAATTTTCTATTTATTTTATGCATTTTTAATGGTTTTAACAAAATTATATCCAGTTTGTCCGTGCAACGTAACGTACATTGCATCATGACGTCATAATATCGTGACGTCAGAATAACTTTGTTGAATAAATGTAAATAGTTCTATTATGTTTCCTGATTTCTTTTACATTTATTTATAATAGAATGTAAATATTTCTGATCCTGTTATTATTTTTATACATTTATACCTTTACCGAAGAATATTTTGCAAGAAATTTTCTATCCTCTATTCCGTACCAGTGAAAAACAAAAATGTTTGAAACAGTGAAAATATCAATTTTATTTCACTGATAAATTTCAGTATTTCACTGAAGAGCATAAAATAAATCAAAGAAATTTTTATAATGCGTAATTTGAATTTATCGATTGAATAACATTTTCACCACACATACGAAAAAATACATGTTTCACTATAACGACTAAATATACAACAATCATGTAAACGGAATGATATGATAATGCCATTGCTAGATCACTTTTGTCATTATTTGTTGTAACTGCTTAAGACCAATTCTCTGTAAGAACCAAAAAAAGTTGGAAACTCATAGTCACAGATTTCCTTTAAACCGATTTTTTCTTGAAGAGGGTGCAAAATTAATAAAATCCTGTTTTTCATTTTTTCAATATATGTCCCGGTTACCATGGAAACGAGGATGCAAATCCCCAACTTGCTGAATTTTCAAAAAAGTAGGGGTGCATGCCTATTTTGTTATCTGGAAAGTACTAGAAAGTGTCCTTTATTTTCGTACTTGTTAATTTTAAAGGCAAATGAACAAAGTTTCATACCAAACTAATATTTCCGAATATTTATTTGATTCTTGTATGATCTAGACTTTTATCTGCAAGAAAAAATATATTTATGGAGCAAACAATATGTTTATATTGTGCTCTACATCTTGAAAAGTGCACAGGTCTCAGCAGAAAAGTATATTTGTTTGTATAAAGGGAAGATGATATTTCAAAAAGAAACATAAATCGTAGTGGGTCATTCAGACACATTCTTGTAGATTTGGGCCAAAGCTTATGATTTGGAGCATTTTTCCTATTTTTATTACCTCCCCTTGATGCTCTTCATTTAGTAAATCACAAAGAGCTTATCTAAGTTTACTTCCTGGATTATGCTGAATTCAGATTTCTACTCGGATTTTGCAAATTTTTAGTATATAGATACAATGACAGTCAGAGATTTTATGCTAAATGGGCATGTGATGCTTGGATGTGTCCCTTCAAACCAAGTCCACGTTTAAAATTTGCTGAATAGCGACATTGTTTGGGAAAAATACTCTGGCAGAAAAGAGTCTAAACTGTGGATAGACATCAGAGTCAGACATCTGTCTGTTTATTTCCATAAGTGAAGTTTGTATCAACTGACTGAAGGATCAGTGTTAAAGGATAACACTACAATGAAAACAGGTGAATCTCATAATATTTCATGTTTTAATATGACATGTAAACATTTCAAGCTATGCAAGATATGTGCTCACTTCCTTCAACAGATTCAAAGACCATACAGAGGTTATTTTCTTAAATATTGGACATACATTTCTTATTATTTTACCAAGATAAACCTTACAGGCATTTTTCCATCATTTTGGGAATACCATGCACCAACACCAGTAGAATTGGGAAAATGCTGTCAGAAATTGTCTAATGGGAAATTTCAAACCAAACTATATGTAAAGATATTTTTTGTGTAAAATATTAATGGATTACATTTCAGTAATTGAGCAACACTATAAATGTTGTTGTAATAACCTAAATATAGACATATACAAATTTTCAAAACCATTTTAAAACATCAAACACCCATATAAGGTAACCCATTTGGGAATTTCATATTCAGACTTGGGAAGAAACATACTTTTTTCGTTGGGATTACCTCCTTTTATTGGAGGTTGATTTATAATGGAAAAAGCCCTGATTTTAGTTTTAAAATTTATTTGTTTTGTTTTTCAGCTGTGAGTTGTTTCTTTTGAAAATGACTGCTTGATGATAAAGTTTCAAACAACTATGAAGTGAGTGGATGTTCTAGAGAGGTAATCATAATTTAGTCATTTGCAACAGTGTATGTGTTTGCCAAAGTACCTGTAGAAATATAGACTTACTGAAGTAAAAACTCACTGAATGCTGAAAAATGAAAACATTTAATTACATCCATTGCTACACATAAGTCAGCATGTTTTAATCTGCGCATGCCTGTTTTACTGTTTTACAAGTACATATTGAATGTAAATGGTTTGTGTCAAAGTTAATATTTTTTTTTTTATATATATTTACACATCAGAGGCCTACATGTATTTAAATAAAGAATAAAGTCCCCCACATGCCCATATTCATACAAGTATGAAATCTTGACCTCTCAATCTATGATACAAGAATAGCTAGTAGGACTTCATATAACTTAAATTGACATACATTTGTATTGTGACTATAAATATTGATAAGTTTTTGAAATTTTAAAATATACCCTTTTTCAGAAAAGGACCCTCTGCACATGTATGAGAAACATATTTTACTTTTAAAGTGGTCCATATAATGTTCAAAAGGATGAAATCCTGTATCTGTCAAAATGTAACAACAGTAACAACCATTTTAGTTTGATTTGTGTTTATTCCAGACTAATTCTTCGAAGAATGAATGATCATCATCATCCTTATATTAAAATAAAAGGAAGGAAGGTATCTACATTTTATTTATAGTTTTGTCTTAGTGTCTGATCAGGTCTGATTTCAGATCTTTATAAATGCTTGATTGAATGTTATTTTTTGACAGAATATTTATGAACTTTGTTTAGAATTTCATGTATCTTAAATTTAATCAAAGTGTAGCAAAGTCAAAAGTATTTAATGTATTTCATACAATTGTTCCTTTTAAAATCATTTCAAGGAGGGGGAGGTCTATGTGATAAATTATTTTCATTAAAAGAATAAAGGAAAGATGTTTATATTATACATTTACTCATACAAAATTTATTAAATGATTGAAATAGTGTATGTAATTTTTATTCATTTACAAATTTGTGAAAGGAAACCCTCCAGCTGGCTTGTAGAAAATCAGTAGTTCTACCCAGTAACATGATGTCACAAATATTTTATCTGGAGAGCCTATCCCCATCCCACCACCACCCATAGTCAAATGAAAGACATTCAGATTGTTATTCTCTCACATCTCTATTTTTCAGTGACAGCTACAGTCATGGTAAAAGTAAATGCAGTCAGAAGACCTCTGATATCACCTGAAGAGCCAGCCTTCTCACGATTCTGTATCAAATAAAAATAACAAGGACTGCTAAAAAGACTTTTTATAACTTGCAAATGTGCAGTCTGTGACATAACTGTCTGATCCAGGTAGTTTAGTGTTGACAAGATGACATTTCATCTCTATAGTAGAGGACACAAGTTCGAAATGCAGTATGTCATTGTGAAGGCAAAATGTTTATGAAAATAGTGTGTGTGTTTTCCAAATAGAGAGGCTGAAAGTGTGGAATCATCAATTAGTGTTTTTGGAATAAGTTATGGACATCTGAATAGTGAAGATCTGTCCCTTTTTTGGATTGCCACAGACCAAAATAATGATTGGTGCCTTTGACATAAATAGAAGAACTCACACTGGACACCCTGAAGATGGAATTATGTTGTTTGCATTAATGTTTCTTTTTCAGATTTATGGAAAAAAATTAGAATGTCATTTCTTAAAAATGTTGATAGTTGTTTAACCAAAGACGCTGTAATTGAAAAATATCTTAAGTTTATTCTTGACTTTATATTAAAATTAAAAAAAATCTGATACTGTTTGATTACTTTTGCATGTAAAACATTAAATTTGTTATATTTAAATTTGATAGAATTTAATGTATTTTGAAAAAGATGCACTTGAACATATCTAAATGGAATAAACACATGACAGTCTTTGAATATCTGTAAAAAAAGCACATGTTTTGCAGTTCTCATCAGATTTGGTTACCAATTTACAGCATAATTATACATGAAGGCTTATTACTCAAACATATGCAGATCTAATTGTATATTTTCTACCATAGATAATTTTATTTCATATAGATTTTTTAAATCTATAAAAAATACTGAGAAAATATAGCAAAACAATGGTAGAATTAGTATACTTGATTTTGTGAGACTGTTGAAATATTACAATTCTTTTTCCCTCTTAAGCCTGTATCATAAAATCATATTTTCTGATGAAATTTATTTTTTAAGAATGTTGCAATGCAGATTTTAATGAAAATTCATACATTTGTAAAGTTACATATATTGTGTTAGGTAATAACTTAAGCCCATATATACTAATTGGCCAATGATTAAAGAGAACATCTGAGTTTCTAGCTGACTTTCTGACTAATTTTAGACCTCATTCATGTAACAACATCTATTAATCTTCAGAAATCCAGTAAAATTGTCATCTGTAAGACAGGTTTCATTCTAAGATATACAAGGCATATAACATGCTATTTTACCAGCATGTATTTACTTTAATAAATAAAGTAGATTTAATTGTGTATTTTGATAAATTTTGGTAAAAGCATTAGGAGATATGTCTGCAACTGCAGTTTGTATTAACTGAGTATTTACTGGCACTGGAATGTGCATGATCAGGGTTTTTCTGAATAAACTTAGTAAAGTCTTAAATCTACAAATTATAGCTATCCGTAAAAAGTCTAGCCATTGTCTTGATAGTTTGAAACAAGTAAATATATTTGAGCCGCGCCGTGAGAAAACCAACATAGTGGCTTTGCGACCAGCATAGATCCAGAGCAGTCCGCGCAGTCTGGTCAGGATCCATCCTGTTCGCTTTCAAAGCATATTGCAATTAGAGAAACTGTTAGTGAACAGCATGGATCCTGACCAGACTGCGCTGATGCACAGGCTGGTATGGATCCATCCTGGTCGCAAACGCACTATGTTGGTTTTCTCATGGCGCGGCTCATTTAAAGTTATATCTAGCAAAATATTGACTAAACTGTTCTGTAGATAATTTGATTTAATTTGATTGTTAAAGGAAGAATGTGCATCATGATTGTTATTACATGAACATACTGTATTATTTTTAAATATCATGATATGTTTCAGTCTTGGGTTACACTGTTATTTGTTCATAATTTTGAATTGTATTTAAAATGTATATATTAAATCAAATGGCGAAGTAGACATGATTTTGCTTTTACTACTATTTGTTTCCATGGCAACAAAATGATTTCCAAAGGTGAAAGGACACTGTCTTTACACAAACACACATAGATATTTTTATGCCGAATCTTCTCCCTAAATTCCTCGATTTCTTCCTAAATTCTGTGGAGGGAGAAGTCACTTCTCCCTAAAATTTTGACCCAGGATGATCCCTGTTTTTTAATGCAAAATGAATGTTGTAACCATGGCAACTTGAAAAAAAAAATGGACAGTCATGATTAGTAACCATACAATACCTTAAAGGCCAGTATCAGTTGGTTATGAGTATTTCCAACTGCTTTGAAACTCAAAATTAGTTTACCCAAAAGAAAGAAAAGTGCATACAAGGTTGTTGAGAACTGACCTTGTGACAATGCCTTAAGTTTCATAGATCATTATTATGGTTGTATCCTTCTTAATTCTGCCCAGAATGTGCTTCAGGTGCGTTAGATGCATTGACAGTTTGCAGATGAACTTTTCTTGTTTCATAGAATACAAAATTGATACAGAAAGTGCTTTAAAAAAGGTCTGAATTATAATTTTCTTGTACGTTGCCATGGTAACGGAACATTCTCCTTAATTTCTAGACAAAGTGTTGGACAGTATAACTTTGTAAAATGATTTTACATGAAATACTTATGTTTTGCTACAATTCTGTATCTGGCAATGTAATATTATTTCAGGTTATTCTGTAATTTAGGCATAAATGAGTTTACTGAAAACTCATTTTTTGTCAATTTTCAAATTTCTGTAAAAAGCTCAAATATGAATGACCCACTAAAATTCCTCCTTAAATTGAAATGGGTATCATAGCTCTGCTGAATCCATACAAGTATTATATTCAGATGCGTGCACTTTTTTTCTATTAGAAGTTGAAAAATATACATGCAGACCAATTTTTAAAGATAATGTAAAATCTTAAAAGGGGGTATTTATAAAATTGTTGCTTCTAAAACTGTGAAAATGTTGAAAGACAATATTTGTTTTAAATAATTACTTCAGGTATGTTTTTCAGGCAAATATGAAAATTAGTGCTCTATTTCAGACATAGAGACCATATGTGTGAAGAAAATTGTAACATTTTAGTAAAATTTGACTCTCAGAAATTGCTATTTTTCGCAAAAAGTATAATGTTCCCGTTTCCATGGTAACCAGAGCTGATTCATTCACCCTTGATTCTTCATATATGGCTTGAATACTAAAAAGGTTGCAAATATGAAGTAGTTCTGAGACTATGAGTTTCCGACCCCTTCTTTAATTTTTTGGTTCTTACAGAGAATTGGTCTTAATTAGCTAAATCATTAAAAGGTGTCATACTTTTCTTCATCTCCACAAAGACAGAGGTATGGTAATAAAACAATATATGTCTGAATATTTTTATTCCTTGGTATAACTTCCAAATGTTTTCATATTTTCTTCGCTGTGTTAATAACTGTTAACTCTAAGACTGATAACAGCATAAAGTTTAGAATTTATCACAAAATATGACATTGTCAAAATATGACAGTACAGCAGGAGAAATGAGTCATAATGAAATTAAATTCACGCAGATTGTAAACGCTTTGAACCAAACCTCTGCTTTTAGAGTGTTCTATCATTATTTGTTGACATCAATCCCTTAATGAAATGGTAAGTTATTGCAATTATATATTTCCTGTGTGAAGATGCAAGAAATAGGTTTATGTCTTCTGCGATGGATTTCTCAATTTTGTCCTCCGGATTCCATTGGTATGAAAGAACAAGATTATGTATATCCATTGCTGTGGGTGTTTTTTTTTCTCGGACGTAAATTATAAGTTTTTCCCCCTCACCGAGTCGGTTGGAGGAATTACGACTTGATGATTCAGATTTATGTCCAGATGATCTCATGCCTTGCCTCAATTCCAGCAGCATCCATAGCAGTGATAGATGTAGCTCTGATACTATGGTTAGTGTATATTTTTGTCAAATTTCCTAGTTTGGACCATTTAGTTAGACAATGGTTTTTTTTCCAACTAGTGCTTTACAGTACCAAATCATTGATGATGTTTCAAAAGATTCAGATGGCCTTTGTCACAGAGCATCAAGAGCAGGATGAAGTTTTTCGATATATTCACTGGGCTCATTGGATCGCCGTGCATACATTCTATCCAACTGTGTCATCTGATGTAGCTTTTGATCTGCAAATATAAACGTTTTACATAATAAAAGTGATTTATTTTCACAAGGCTGTGCCTATTAAAATGCATTTCTAAATAAATTAATTAAATATCTCATGTAGATAAAAAAACAGTTTTCGAAGTTGTCACTTTATTTAATATTTAAGTCACTAAAACATTTAAAATAGATTCAAAGGGATGCAAAAACATGCTATTTGTGACAAAAAAACAAACAAAAAAACAGTCGTCAAATCATAAAAATTGGGAAATTTTAATGAAAAAAAACAACAACAACACATTGCTCCAGGTATTAATTGAAATTTACCAATGATTTTTATCTGCCTAATGTATATTTTGGTATACGTACTCAAGGCCAGTAGCGTCGCAAGCAACAGCAAATGTTGATTTTGACATGGATCGAAGGTTTACCCTACCTCGTCGACAAAGAAAATACATGAGATCAAACCAAACTTTGTATTCCAGCCCACATGGTGTGTACACATTGAACACAAACAGAATGCCTCTGGTACAAGAGTTCTCACTAGATATCGGGGGTTTGTGTTCCACAGAACCAAGTCCACACTTTTTTAAGTTATTCACTTTAACTTTAAAGATTTGCTGACAACTGCTGAATTCTTTGTCTTTACTCATATCAATTGAACACTTTTCGTTCAAGTGTTTAGATATACCGTATTTGTATGAGTTCAGAGTCGAAGTTTTCACATTTTCCCCTGATCGATTTCGAGCTGAAGCAAAAATATTCCGGAGTTCCGTGTTCAATTCCTCTTTAGAAAAGTCCTTGAAATTGCATCTCTCTCCAAATCTTCACGGAATAAAGCAACACGATACATCACCAGGCGCTTTGTATTGTTTGAGTCCTTTTGGTCAAGTAAAGACTGCAGGTCCTCTTCAGTTTTTGCGGCAAATTGCATTACAAGACATGGTTTTCTTTCTCAAGATTTTCTATTTGGATACATTGATCTCGTCTGTTGTTAGACGAACGCTTTACAGCTAAAAATCAATAAGCGTCTAGTCAACGTTGATCATCGAAGTATTGGCGGAGTATTATCTCTTATCTCTTTGAATCAAACCAATGCTGCTATAATATTGTTTGGATGTGTTCTATGCTTCCAAGTGATCTTCTTATACATTTTATTAAGTAGATTACTAATGTTGCCGTAGAAAATTGCCCAGTACATTATTAGCGAGTATAATTTCTAAGTCATCGATTCATATCACACTTTTTTTTAAACATTTACGTTTAGATTTACATCTGAAAAATTATTTCTTTAAACGGGAAATTAATTCAAACACGTAGATGGTCTTCTAAATGAGTTTTCTTATGGGTAAAACACTTGTTTTTATAGTAAAGGATGTGCCACCTTCATTTAACATTGATTTTATTCAACGTCACAGTTTATACAAAGCACATTTTTGCAATTTATATGCAGATTGATAGTCATACTTACTTTGTCTAGAATTGTCACTATTCCAAATAGTCTGTAAATTACTTGTTTAAGTTCCTTAAAAAATAGAATTGGTGATTCTCCAGTAAAGAAATTGACCATGCCTGTTTTTCCATCCTTTGTATTGTTTCTTTCAGAAGGCAGTCATACTTTTAAGTTGAAATTAAAGTGAAACTCTTCTCGATTACGCGTCACTTAATATTACCTATTGAGAGGAGGAGTTTTGATAGCATTGACTGTATTGTTTAATAAAAGGATTTTGTAATGGATCCTCTTTTTTAAATAATACATAGCATTTGCATTGAGCAAACTTTTTCTACCAGATATTTTGTTAAACAATCCGTGGAGATTGTTCATACATTGCATCGACATAAAATGAGTGTAAATGATTCCAAATAGACCTCTGAAGCAAGAAGAAAAAATTCTAAAACTGTTCCGTTAGCCAGCATGATGCCTACTGTTATACGCTCGTAAAATGAGTTATATTATTAGATAACACGCGGCGGGTGACGTCCACAAAAGTTGTCTACTCTCTAACTTTAGCAGTTATTATCCGATGTTCATCAAAGTTTTATTACGGGCATAGTGTTTCTGCTAAGTTTCATAATCAGCTGTATCGTCTGTGTGGCTTTGGAATTACTGCTGTCCTTGAATTACTCAAAATTGTGAAACTGACAGTATACTTTCTTTGAACACCATTATTCAACAATATAAAAGTTATTTAACGGTGGGCAGTTAACCTAACGAGTGTTCCTGGATTTTGTATCCGGAACAAATCTGTTCTCCGCTAGTAACTGCCAACTTCCCAACATAAATCAGAGGTGGAGGACAAATGATTTCAGACTCAAGGTCTTTTATCAAATCGTCATGGAGAACATATGTCTCGACCGAGGACTGAACTCACGACCCGCGATCAGTAGAACTGCGCTAAGCGGACGTGCTATTTAACTTTGGTATTTCATATTCATCGCTAACCATACTTAGTTTGAAAATCCATAGATATAAGATCTCGAAAATCTCAGATAGTTCCTGTCGCTTTTAGTTTATGGCACATGATATTCTTAAAAATGCCCGAATTGACAGTGTCCACTCTCTAGTTTGGTAGTTCTAAGACGTTCTTTTTAAACATGGACAGAATATGATATTTTAGCTAGGTTTGATAACTAACTGAATCGTATGTGTGGCTCTGGAGTTATTGCTCTTAAATTACTCATAACTGCGAGAATTTGAAGTGTCCACTATCTAATTTTAGTAGTTTTTAACCCGTTTTCATTAAATTTGTTCAGGTCAGAATGTTTATGGGCGTAATATCTCGGCCAAATTTGATAACCTGCTGGAGAGTCTCTGTCGTTCTTGGGTACGGCCCTTAACTCACTTAAATTTGCAAAACGTAACAGTGTCCGCTTGCAAATTTAAGCAGCTCTTATCCAATGTTCACAAAGTTTTTAGACATAATACCATGACAGTCTTACTCGCTGTTGAGTTATTGCCCTTGAATTCATCATAATTACGACATTTGACAGTGTCCCTCAATAACGAGTGTGAGAGTGATTTTTTTTTTATCTCGATCCAATTAAGTACATGACCATCTGCATAAGTATCTCCAGAAGTATAACCCATGAATATGTCATAATTGAGACAATTGACAACTTGTCTCCTCGATGAAGTATTTTAAAATACTGTATCGGGCGTATATTGTGCCCGGCTGGCTACGCTATTCATTTTTTATACTTGACCCTGAGAGAAATATGCAGCGCAAAATCAATTTTATACAAACGAGTTGCCTTTCTCAAAAGCCATCCCGTTTATAGGAACGATCTTCAATTTGAATATTTTGTTTAAACAATATTTGTGCTTTAAAATAGATATTTCACAGAAAAAAACAACAATAAAATTGTATTTTTTAAATCATGTAAGACGGCTTTATCTATTTTGAAACGGATACTTAGCAACAATTTGCATTAATAAGGCAAATAACTGACTACTTCCATAATATACAACATTTGCATGCTATGAGCTATCTTTATTGCTATCAGTCTAAACATGGCATACAAACATTTCGATGGTAGAAGGGGCCAACTTCAAATATAAACATCCCCTACCGGTAAAAAAAAACGGTTTTAGGAACTAAAGGATTGCGCTTTTCCGTTCGTCGGTCCGACCACATGCTGGTTTCCGCTCCATATTACTAGGTACAAATGTTCCCCATAATAACACAACATTTGTCATGCGCAACACCAAGACCACAAGCTGAATGAACAAAGTTGTACTTTGAGTTCAAAGGTCAAACTGGGTTAAAATTTGAAAGACCGAATGTCACTTATTTAACATAGACTCATTTGAGAAAACCTCTTGTTTGAAACTGCGAAACCTAGAGCTCGGATATTTAATATCATTAGCATCATCTGGTAGTTCTCTTCCAAGTTAATTTCAAATCATGGTTATGGAGTCAATCCTTGAACCACACTGGGGTTTACTTCTTTTCCATAGACTTAAATAGGAATGTTTTTAATATCTCCTCTCACCAAAAACAGTAATGCCCTGAGCTTAGATATTTAGCATGTAGCATTGTGTAGTGGTCCTCTGCTAAGTTTTTTCGAATCATTTCCATGGATTCAAAATTATTGCTGCCCTAGGGTTCACTTGTTTCACATAGATTTATGTAGGAAAAACGTTAAAAATCTTCTCGTCTAAAACATCAAACCATTGAACTTAAGAATATAGCATGTACATTTGTGTTGTGCTCCATTACACAGTATGTTCAAATCATGCCTCTGGGGTTAAAATTTATCCTACTCGGCTGTCAACTGTTTTATCTAGACTTATATAAAAAGCTTATATATCATGTATCTGAATATGCCAACCCGGAGATTAGACATTTGGTATGCAGCATTGTCTGGTGTTCTTCTATCCAGTCGTTTTATTCAAATTATGGAGTCAAAATTGGCGCCAGCCTTGAATTCACATTTTTACATAGACTTATATAAGACTTGTATGTCCACCCGGGATTGGTATATAGTAATTGCAGCGTCCTTTCATCCGTCCGTCCCTTCGTTTGTTCCAGTTTCATGTGCGGTCTATAACTTTGTCATCCATCAAGGGATTTTAATATTACTTAACACAAATTTCCCATAGTAAGAAAATGTGTCAACTAGAGCATCCAGATCCCTAACTTAAAGGTCAAGGTCATACTCAGAGGTCAAAAGTCGATAGGTTTCTTTTCTGTCCAGACTATAACTCTGTCAACCATCAAGGGTTTTAATTTGACTAATAATGAGACGATGTGTCAACTACTAGATCCTAATTCAAAGATCAAGGTCAAACTTGGAGGCTAAAGTTCAATTGGGCTTTTTTTCCTGTGCGGTCCATAACATCTATCTATGGAATTTAGTATTTTTTTCACAAATGTTTCCCATAATGAGAAAAAGGTGTCACGCAAAGCAACCAGTCCGTCCACTACCTTAAAGATCAAGGTCACAGTCGGAGGTCAAAGGTCAACAGGTTTTTTCCCGTTCGGACCCAGACTCTGTCATTCATCAAGGGATTTTAATATTTTTGGGCACAAATGTTTCCCACAATGAGACGCTGTGTTATACACAAACACCCCGCTAACTCAGAGGTGGGGTGGGGGTGGAGGATGGGCGGTAGGTGGTGAGTGTTCATGCACGTCTTCAAATTAGTTTTTTGTTTTTTTAAATCTTCTTATCTAAAACCGTAATGTCCTGATTTTTTTGTTTGTTTTGGGTTTAGCACCGTTTTTCAACAGTATTTCAGTTATGTAACGGCGGGCAGGCATATAACTTAACCAGTGTTCCTGGATTGTGTACCGGTACAAACCTGTTCTCCGCAAGTAACTCTCAACTTCCCTACATGAATCAGAGGTGGAAGACGAATGATTTCAAACACAACGTTTTTATAAGTCGTCAAGGAGAATTTAAGTCTCGCACAGGGATCGAAACCAAGACCCCGTGATCAGCGCTCTCCCTCTTGAGCTAAGCGGACGGGCTCATGAGCTTAGTTATTTTGCATGTAGCAGTGTGTAGCGGTTCCCTATCAAGTTTTTTTCAAATCATGACCCCTGGTTCAAAATTGGCCATTCTCTTAGGTCCAATTACATACACTTATACGGGACAAACGTTAGAAATCTTCATGTCTAAAACCTTAAATCGCCCAACATCCGTTGAAACTGTAGTGACCAATCTGTACGTTTAATTACTTTAGATCCTACAACATTTCTGCCAACATAAAAATAGCATGATTACATGCGTCTCGAATGTGTGTACGGAGGTATGGAGAACGTTTCTAGTATGAATGCAATGATGAAAAGGGATAGTAATTGCTTCAAAAATGTAAGTAGGACACATTTACGTTTTACCTGTAAAATACTGGTAGATCGAGTATACGCCTGACACTATTACTCTTCCTAAACAAGATCCTCGTTTAATGAGGTTATCATTTTAAACAAGAGTGCCAGAATGTCACAATATACGCCCGTCACAGCAAGTTTCTTTACACTAGCACCTGTATTTGCAAATGGAATTTTAATTTTGTGGTAGTAATTATTGTAATTCTTTTGTTTTTCTAAATCCACATAAAAACTCCTTACCAGGTAGATATACCTTAAAATACACCTAAAATTTGAAAGTAACATCTATGTTGTACCACAGAAAAGTGGTCTTGGTTTTTCCCTACAGTCAATTATAAAAAAAGTTACAATATAAGTTATTTATAGTAACAACTAAGGGAAGTTATCTTTAACAAAAAAAAAAAAAAAAAAAATATCCCCCCCAAAGTTGTACGTAGAGATAGGTCAAAATACACCTCAGAATTGGATGTAACATGCATGTTGTACTACAGAAAAGTGGTCTCGATTTTTCCCTACGACTAGCAATGAAAAAGTTACAATACAAGCTATTTAGAGTAACAACAAAGGGAAGTAATTCTAAAGAAGGGACCTGCGCATGGCACTTCGTCTCATGATGGTGTACAATTGTGCCAAGTTACATCAAAATCCCTCCATGCATGAAGAAGAAATGCTTCGGACAAAGTCATTCTTGTATCTGACCTTTGGCCTCTAAATGTGACCTTGACCTTAGACCTAGGGACCTGGTTCTTGCGCAAGACACTCCGTCTCATAGTGAAGAACATTTGTGCCAAGTTATATCAAAATCCCTCCATGCATGAAGAAGAAATGCTTTGGACAAAGTCATTCTTGAATTTGACATTTGACCTCTAAGTGTGACCTTGACCTTAGACCTAGGGACATGGTTCTTACGCATGACACTCCATCTCATGATGGTGAACAACTGTGCCAAGTTTCATCAAAATCTCTTTATGCATGAAGAAGATATGCTCCGGACAAAGTCTGTGGACGCCGCCCGCCCATCCGCCCGCCCGCCAGGGGCGTTCCCATAATACGTCCAGTTTTCAAACGGGCGTATAAAAATCACAAAAAAAAAACAACTTTTCGTTACAAAACAATTTAAAGTAGAAGCTATCAGTTTAATTTATAACTTCTTTATGATGAGAAAAATGTAGCAGGATCGGTAAGGCATGTGTTGTCGGCAACCTGCGGCATTCCTACATAGCCTTAACATGAACATTCTCTTGACTTGCATTTAGAATTTAACTGAACTTCAATAAATAGGGTAGATATTTACCACACTGGATAATCGACTATCCTGACGCCCGCTGGATAAAAAATCCCGCTGAAAAATAACCCCGCTGTAAATGGGTAGGCAGAGTTTATCATTTATTTGTATCGATACGAAGCCAATCCTTGCAATTCAACATGGCAGTTTTGTTAAGGAATGGACATGGCTAATATTTTCAACTTTTAGGCTTAAAGCGATTGTTATTTTTTAAGAAATTTCAAAAAAGTTACATCTGTCAAACCAAATGATTAAAGTTTTTACAGATTTGCGTAAAACTTTGGAATTTTGTTACATTTTTCAGACTGGAGAAATTGTTAGGAAATCTCTAAGAAAACAATGATCGCTTTGAGGCCAAAAGTTGTAAATGCAAGACACATCTATTCCTTAACATAACTGTCAAGTTGAATTGCTAGGACTTCGGCTTCGTATCATTAGAAACAAGCAAATTCGATGAATCGATATCCCCCGCCGAATGGGTTTGTTTTGAGGAATGGCAAAGAAATATATTCAGCAAAAAGTTAAGGATGTTACTAAGAAGAAATAATTTCATTACAGTTGAACTTAAAAGAACAGAAGTCCTTAAGACAGCACAATCAAGAATGAAATCTGGAATGATGGTGGGTGTGTGTGTGTGGGGGGGGGGGGGGGGGTAACATCTTCACATGTTGATAAATATTCATGGAAGGTTTAAAAAATTTAAGAAAGGAATAAAAAAAATAATTTTGGCGGTGACCGGGTGCATGTGGGAGGGGAGGGGAGGGTGGGGGGGTGTATGATTGGGGTGGTTGATGTGACTGGGTGGAGTAGCGAGGTGCTAATTGTTTGTTTTGTTATGTACAAATATGTGGACTTTTAAAAAATTAATGGGCAATAGCTCTGAAGTTACTATAGAGATCCTGACGAAATTGAGTGTGCACTTCCATATTGTGGTGATCTAAATTAAATTCAAGTTTCATAGTTCTATGTCAAATATGCCATAAGTTATTCAGCAGAAATTGCCATTATTGTAGTACCCTATATAGTTAACACTAGAAACTACTAAGGACCATAACTCTGGTGTCACGTGGGCAATTTCACTGAAACTTGACAAGCCGCATTTCCCTATAGTGGTGATCATGTATATGAAGTTTCATTTAAATATTCCCAACTACTTTCTAGATATGGCTCCGGATGGACGGACGGACGACGCAGGAACTATATCCCTCCGCCTTCGGCGGGGGGGAAATAAATGAAAAACTCTACCTACCCATTTACAGCGGGGTTATTTTTCCAACAGGGTTTTTTTTTTTGTCCAGCGGGCGTCAGGATCGACGGTTATCCAGTGTGTTTACGATACTTTAGTGATGTCATGTGTTGTGCAATGACATAATTTATATTTAGCGTTGCAAAGCTATTTTTGGGGCGGGGTGAATTAGAGACGGGAAAATGAAACTCACTGCACTTTTTAGTGCAAAACGGCAAATTACATCCTCCAGATTCTACATCCTCTGAAAAATAAGTGCAGCTACAACAAAGCGCATGAACGTGGCCTATTTACGGCTATTTTTAGAATGCAATCGTTTGCGACGTCATCAATACATGTTATGTGTACCACGTAATATACACAACAAACACGATGGAAGCTTCTGAAAAATAATTCTCAGGGCGAAGATTCGCTCAAGTGATATAAATTAGCATTCAGTATTTGAGCTGAAACGTTGGCTTGAATGCCGGGGATTATCTACCAGAGTGGAAATAAACCGGAAATTAATAGTAGAAAAGGTTTGTAAAGTATTACGTCGCTTTTTCTGTATCGATACATCATCTACAATTTGTTTTTATACTGCAAACCACGTACTTAGTTTGCACAATGTTTTCATCTAATGAAAATAGAATTTATGTGTAGCCAGCATGTGAACGTACTTGTTAATTAGTTATTTATGCATGCAGGCTAGGGGTATCAACCACTGGCAACAACCACAGTAAAGATAACTCTTGCAAACATCTGATTCACGATTTCCAAAAAAATGTGACCCCAAAAAAATTTAAACGCTTGAAAACGCTTTTTAAACCTAGCTTATTGTGTTGCATACAAGGTATCATAAATACTGTATGATGGTTAAGACGGGAAAGTATGGAAATTGGAAATTATACACTGTTTTCCAAAGTGAAAGTACAATGTAATTGAATGGGGCTAAAATTTCATTTTCATTTTTTTACCGAATGACTGCATAAACTCTCTAGAGAAATAAGGGAAATCTTCCTTTGTAATAGATAAATAAGTCATACTAAAAAAAATCAATTACATATAGGACAAAATATGCAATTAGCTGCGGTCACTTTTGCTGCAAAAACTGAAAAATGTGTTATGTGTCAAAATCTAGGACATGACATTTAATAACCAATAAAATTTTATCAGTAAATTTTATGTTCTAAAACACAATTGATTTGTCTATCATACACATATAAGAGTCCAGCTAGGGGCCCGGTGACGACAAACGGACCCTAGGTGGTGCGGTAATCAAATCATATACTTGTACTGTTATGTACTATGTTAACAATGTATATGATAATTGCTGAGGAAAAACTATAATTTATTGTCATAAACGTATTTTTGTTAAATATTTTTGTAAACAGCTCTCACTCAGGTTGGAGACATTAGTCACTGTTATAAATTACTCTATCTGTCAGTAGAACAAATTCAGCAATCCAACAATTCCAAGTCTAAAATACTAAAGAAAGTATAAGTTAAACTTTATTATTTTAATCCTTCATTCCCGAGGGCAGTAACAAATGCGAAATGAATGTTGTTATTGTTAAAAGCTGTCACACAAAAAGCCAATGCTAATCGTATTGAAAATCTAGTCGCGGCCAAACAAAAACTTACTAAAATTGTTATGTGAAACAAACCAGCATCGTTGTGGTTCGTGGCGAGAAACAACCCCAGACTTAATCATAATATTATGTGCTCATTTCTGATGACTACTGTTGGATATTTTCTGTCATCAAGATATAAGGTCAAGTGTAAAAAGTGTGGTTTGCTTTGTCAAAACCAGACGATACATCTTATTTGCTTTTGCTCTACAAATGAGAGACATATGCCTATACTATGGGATTCAATCATAGATACATGCGGAATGACTGTATTCTGTAGACTGTTCTCAATGTCTCCCAAGGCTCAGACTTGGTTCATTATACAGCTCTCGGCAGACAATGATGGGCTGATATTGCACAATTATAGGGTTGCGAAGGTTCTGCAAATGATGCTTAAGTAAATTGCCATATGCCGGGTAATTTTCACGTTGTGTAAGTTTCGCAGATTTGGATTTTATCTTTTAACTTTCTGTTATGGGACGTATACGAACATGTATACAGTCACACTGAAACCAGTGTTGCTCGTAACTTAAAATGCCATTTGTATAGTTACTTTCTATATACCTGCAATTGCTGCTATTTACGAGCATACATCGATGATACAGTTTGGTTTCATCATGCGGGAATCCCAAGATGTTCAGTAAGTCACCCTGCTTCCAACTAATGGTTAATAGGGAAATCATAGGCTGTTATGCAATATTGAATTGCCTCCCTTGTATGTAATTGTAACCCGATTGACCATTTTGAAGTTAATAGCTGTATTCAGTTATTATCCCCCGACGAAAGTCGGAGGGATATAGTTTTGGCTTTGTTCCTCCGTCTGTCCGTCCGTCCGTCCGTCCGTCCGTCCGAGTTCACATTTGCATACTTAGGTGGCTATAGCAACAATAGGTAACTGTACTTTTTCTTTGATGTCATTCATTCCGTAAGGCTTTTATGTGGCTATTTTTCTCTTATGTGGCTAAAAGAACAATAGAGAGAACAAAAGAGTAGCCACATAAATATCCATATGTAGGAACATGCGTCCGTCCGTCCGGAGCCATATCTAGAAAATGGTTGGGAATATTTATATAAAACTTCATATACATGTTCACCACTATGAGTTCTTGCGGCCCGTCAAATTTCAGTCAGATTACCCTAGTAACACCAGAGTTATGGCCCTTAGAAGTTTCTAGTGTTAACTATATAGGGTACTATAAATATGGCAATTTCTGCATCATAACTTTTGATATATTTGACCTTGAACTATGAAACTTATACAGAATTTAGAGCACTAAAATATGGTTGTGCACACACAATTTCGTATCGATTTCTTTTGTAACTTCAGAGTTATTGCCCTTTAATTGTCTAAAAATCCACATATTTGTACATAACAAACTTACCATTTGGCTGAATTTCATTAAATTTTTTTTTTCATTCCTTATTTTAGATTTTTTTCAAACCCTCCATGAATATTTATCAACATGCAAGTTGTACCATTCCCCCACCTCGCTCCTCCACCCAGTCATGCCCACCACTGATTATGCATCCTCTGCCCCCCCCCCCCCCCCCCCCTCCCCCACACTTCACCCATTTTTTAAAATTGTTTTTTCATTTTTAATTTTCCATCAATATTTATAATCAACATGTGAAATTGTGTTCCCTCACCCGTTCCCCCGCAGCCCCACCCCCTAAAAAAATAAATATATACATATATATATTTCCATTCCTTTTTAAAAAAAAAAAATGTTCAAACCTTCAACATGTTAAGTTGTGACTGCACAAACCTTCCCCTCAGCCATGTTCAAGATATCTTACTTGATTGTGTTCTCTTAAGGACATCTGTTATTTTAAGTTCAAAATTAAATGTACATGTTAAACAGCAACACCTGGTGCCAAACCACTCAAAGACACTATTTCGTTCCAGTTAAACTTCAAGCTCACATTTCAATTAACTGCATTTAATTTTAAAAGCTAAGCTTATTACAGTAAGCATATCCCATTCAAAATAAATTCTTTAGTCAAGATCAAAGTATCATACATTTATTATGTACTCTTTAATTAAACATTTGTTTTCTGTTAAATTGATTTTGACTAATGAAATTATTTGCTTCTTATTAACATCCTTAACTTTTTGCCGGATATATTTTTTGCCATTCCTCACCACAACTTTTCGGCGGGGGATACCAATTCATCGAATTTGCTTGTTATTATTATTCTTTTTGTCAAGATAGTAAGTAGTTTGTTTTAATAAAATAAAGAAATAGGATTAAAATATGAGTATAAAGGCCTATTTTATTTGTGAAGCATGAAATATGAAGTCTGAATTAAGAAGTGTCACCACTGGTCTTTCGTAGTAAATAGTGTAGCCATTCCATAAATACATTACCAGTACATTACCAGTTCGCGTTGTTTTCTTAAAAAAGTGCAAAACGTCGTCTTCCTCGAAAAGATAAACGTATTCCGCTGCAAGTTCTAGAAGATCCTCTTTTTTGAGCACACGGAAAATTTGTTGAATATACAGTATGTTATAGCAGTCGACAAATCCTTTCTCTATCAGTACATCAAACATAGCCCTGGGATGTTTTACGTCATCATCAATAATATCTAGAAGTAGAGAAAATGTTAACAACATGTTTGTCATTTCTAACACACACGCAACCTATATTTTTAGATCACATTTATCTAACAGAATTGCAATTTAACAATTTGAATGTTAATAACTCAAATTTTGAAGCATCAGTTTTGGACTTATAATTATAAATCGTCTGGAAATTATCAATAAAATAATTAAGTAACGAACATTTTTGACAATTCCCCCTACCTGGAAGGGATTATTTTTAGAGGGGGAGGGTTAACGCCGTTTTTCAACAGTATTTCAGTTATGTAACGGCGGACAGTTACCCTAACAAGTGTTCCTGAATTCTGTACCAGTAAAAACCTATTCTCCGCAAGTACCTGCCAACATCTCCACATGAATCAGTGGTGGAGGACGAATGATACGAGACACAATGTATTTTATCAAATTGTCATGGAGAACATACGCCTCGCCCAGGGCTCGAACTCGCGACCCCGCGATCCGTAGATCTGCGTTCTCCCTATTGAGCTAAGCGGGCGGGCACCCTGGACGGGAATATCCCTCGAATGAAATCATACGGTGACTATATATATCACCTTTGCAAGAGCTTGCTCAAAGGTAGAGGATTTTAATAATAGAAATATGAATATTACTAAAACTTATTACAACAGGATTACCTGTATTATAAACTACTTTCTTATATTTAAAACAGATCGTCCACACTTTTAAAGAAATACAACACAAACTTTAAAACGCTTCTAAATCTTGGTCTCACACACTTTCTCAGAGGGAGAAAATATATAAACTACGGAAAATTAAACAGAATAGATATTTCAATCAAATATTTGTAAAATGTGTTAGTACGTTTATCAGTAGCAAATACGATGCGAAAGTCATAAAGTTGGTGTTGACCCTTCAATATCTGTAACTGTATACATGCACACAGTGGCTGATCACATGTACACAGTAACACAAACCAATGCAATAATAACAAAAAAGTAACAAACAGACTCAAAACATACATGAAGAAGGAACACAGCAGGGTAATGCCTTTTGAACGGTCAATGACAAAAATGCAGAAAGGTTTAAACTAGTTTACTGGCGCCAAACCCCATTCTTTATGCTCTGCTATGTTCCTATACAAAATTACTCCCCGCCAGGCGATCCCCAAAACGAGAAACAATAACCACAGGAACACATTGCAAAACACATGATATTGCTCATGTTAAGATACATAAATCAAAACTGTGAAAAATTATGTTTTTCTTTCTTAAACTTTAATTTGACAAACTTCTTTGAATATTTCCATTCCATATAAAGTTTATTGCTCGTTTTATGATCTAGTTATCTTTTATTTTCAACATAATTGAACTTTCAGTGTACTTCCAGATAACTTATGTGTTTTTCCGTTCTTTTTGTAAAGTAAAGAATTTGTCTGTCAGTTCACAAATTTAAGTCCCATTTCATCATTTACAGACAACTACGCCACCGTTTGCGGTGCAGAGCCTATATTACGTACTGAGCTAAAGTTACTGAATTTAAGTAAAATGAAAATAGCAACGGTGAACAAAGTTTTCTTGATCGATTAACTTGGATTATTTTACTTCGATGGGCTTTATGTGACACCGACCAATTTTAGGTTACATGAAGAATGTCGAGGAAAAACCTGTTCGTCCTCAGACGGAACATTACCCATAATGATACTTGTCCATGTTTTTCAAACTGACAATATACTATACACATTCCGTGAAAATGTGGTGCAGCCGAAGTAGAAAAAGGATTATAGGTTAAACGTTAGGACAATGATGAAAGGTTTACAATATTTATAACAAACATAATTCATGTCTTAAATAATTTCAAAACATTACATTTAAGTTATTTCAGAAAATACTTCGTGCATATGGTTTTAATATTGACGCATTGGAACGGTGGGTTTAAATACATTTAAGAAGTAACTCTTTTCGCAAAGATAATTTTTTTTCATCAGCAATGAATAATTTTTTAGCATAAAACGTATTGCAGAGGTTTCTTTTATAACTACTTTAAACCTTTGTGTAGATTACTATACATGTATGTTTAGAAGCAGCAGTATAATATTCCACAGGAAGTGTTAACGTTCGTTCTCTTTCCAGAGAAATATTTTTGCTTGCATCTTAATTGATGTTTGCATTTCTAAAGAATGCTCTAAATTTTGTTTTTCAGTTATAATAAAGAACTCTGGCGATTCGATTACAAATAGCATGCTTCAGTAATTGGAACATATATAGAAAGGCATATTACAAAAAAGATATAATTACGCTGACATATAAGTAAATTTTACATTACAGTGAAAATCACAATCATATATCAAAGCTGATAGTTACTATCTCAACAATAACGCAAAATCATTTCACTTGGATATTACTGTAAGAACTGCAAGACGACGCTTGCCTGTAAAATGTACCGAAGTTTGGTCTTGCACCTGGAAATACGAATTTGAAACGGTATTTTAATTCGTTCAGGTCTTCCTCGGTAATTTTTTTGCAGATATCCGTGATAAAATTCTCGAATCTATATTGACATGGATCTGGCATAAGAGGTACACTATGCACTCTGGAACTCAAAGCCATGACTGAAATAAAATGAATCAATAGTTTATATAGCTTTACTACTAGTTAGTTAAGTTACCCATATATCGCCTTTAAATATTGTCTATGGATGTTAAATTGAGAACATCACAATACCATGTGTTTTTAAGGAGTTTTATAACATGGTTTTGTAAATTGATTTAAATATTTCGTATCATTTATTATCTGAGCAATATTTGTCACAATACTATGCTAATTGCCGAAGGCATTAAAGGATAAAGCCGGCAAAGAGAATTTTGCTGCATCTAGACATATATAGAAACAGTAACTGGGTCCTCGAAACACTTTATAACGCCCAACAATTTTTTTTATTAAAGTATTTTCAGTTTCAACGGAATAAAAACTTCTTTTCGCCCAAAATAAATTCAGCTTTCGGTCACGATACAAAAGACCCATTGAAATTCAGTTAGACAGAGGGTTCTTTGTATCTATTGTCTGTAAAGACTCATCTCTATACAAAAACAAAAGGATGAATATCAAACAAGGAAAGCCACGTTCTAAACACGCTGCCTCCCCAAATCTAAACCCAATACGCGGATGCACACACGACAAACACATTCACGCACGCACGCGCGAACGCACGTACACACATGCACACAAGCGCGCGCATACAAACACACGCAGACGAACACGCGCGCGCGCGCACACACACACACACACGCACACGCACACGCACACGCACACGCACACACACACACAACCACCGCTGGGGAGCTTAAACCGGTTTATGATGCACCTAGCTTCACTCTTACCCCCACCATATTCCAAAGTCACAGGACAGTGTAAATAAAAGTTATCGCCGCCAGGGGAAACGGCAACAGAAGGCATGTAATGTAAAACACAAAAATGCTCTTTTTATCTTTTGTCCGAAACAGTTCCACTGTGTGCCTAGACAGAGTAGCCCCTGTACTTTGTGGTCAATATTTTTAAATAGACAAAAAATCTTTTCATCTATTGTTCAATACAAAGAATAATTCAATTTC
This sequence comes from Mercenaria mercenaria, assembly GCF_021730395.1. NCBI lineage: Eukaryota > Metazoa > Mollusca > Bivalvia > Venerida > Veneridae > Mercenaria > Mercenaria mercenaria. The sequence goes on along the minus strand of NC_069364.1, from coordinate 91,183,688 downwards.
GATTTTTCATCTTTTGTCAGAAATAATTCCGCTAGGTATTGTGTGTCTAGAGAGAGTGGCGGCCATACTTTATGGTCAATAGTTTGGAAAAGACAAGGAATCTTTTCGTCAATAGTTTCTTAATGTTTGTTTTTATTAATGTATAATTTAACTTTGTCATGTAGATATGTTTGGTTTTATTTTTATCTCTACTTCATATTGAAGAAATATGTTTTCGATAAATACCCGCCGTATCATTATGATCAGTATCTATATGTACATTAATGCAAATATATTCTATATTTGCGCTTTTTGTCACGTTGACGTTCGCGTCCAAACGGACATGACGTCGTTTGTATTGTACGTTGTTATTTCTGACGAAAGATAATAGGTAAGGGTAGAAGTCAAAACTAGTAAGAATATAAGGATCTTACATGCCTGCCTGTGTAAGACGGGGTTTTCCCTACCCGAGGGACAGTGTGGAATGGAAAACCGAGCGTTAGCGAGGTTTTTTTATCCATGCTGTCCCGAGGGTAGGGAAAACAGCTGTCTTACACAGGCAGACATGTTAGATCATTTTTCTTGCCTATCATGTTCAAAATAGATCGTGGAGACAAATAGGTTTGGGTATTTCCTGACATTATTTATAAAGTTTATGACGTCACAATGGTACCAGTACTATGTGACGTCACCTTAGTGCACGCTATTTTAGACAAGGTTTTTCCCTAGGGAAAGACAGGAATATCTATCCCCGGCGCGTGCTCGGATAAATGTATACTTTCCCCGCTAGGGAGGCACGAATGTGTTGTCTTGGTAATTTTAAATCCCTTTGATGTATAATTTAATCTGACTTTTACTCTATATTTTGTCTTAAATTTCATGTAATCTCACTGGCTGGGGCTGTGAATCTGACCCAAAATGTGAGCGACCACATCCTAGATAAGTATACAAGTCAGCTACGTATACCTCTCTAAAGAGATCATGAAGTAAGTTTAAATTTCAGTAAGACAAGTCTTAAAAGTAGATTCAGCACAATCGTTTCTATTTATAATATTGTAGTTTGTACTAATTTATTTTAGGTCAATTGTGAAAGAAGTTTTACAACTTTTATTAATCACTATTGAAACCTCATTCCTAATGGAATCCATCGCCACGAGGGTATTGGAAAAGAGGCAAGTTCTCTTTTAATGCGTCAAGCAAGGTACCATTTTTCACCTCTTTGGTATGATGCGGCCAGGGATCGAACCTAAACTTTTATAACATTGTGAAATCATTCTTAAAATATTATGATGATTATTATGATGATGTCATTGTTAAAATTGATTCCAAATGACCGCCGCACACCTGCTATAACATTCTTTTCACGCATTCGCAGTCCTGGTCCAAACTTTTCCTTACAATACTCCTGCTAATATTTTGATAACAGCAACGAACTTTGTATTGTGGTTCTTTAATCGAACCGGCTGGGTTTGCTTTCGCGATTGTCTACTGCATCAATGTGCAGGATACGTAGTATACTTGGCAACCTGATTTCTTATTCAGTTGCCATCTACCTTACATTGTAACCAATGTAGCGTTGAATTTTAGTATTGGTTACGGAATTAAACAATTATATTGTTCTGCCTATTTTGCTCGTATTTTGAGATACCATTATTTCTATAAGAAAGAGATTAACTCTGTCCCGCCAGGTCGAATAAAACACACAATAGTAACTGTTTTCTAATTTTGAATTAAGAATTTTGTCCAGTATAAATTTTACTGTTATTAAATTTAAATGTTTCATCTTGATTATGAATAATATATAATTATAATCTATTTACCTCAATCTGAATCCAATACGGTTAATAATATTTCGATCGCTTGCATAAAACTTGATCGATCAATTATGTGTCATAAAATGATGTATAATAGTGAAAGTTTCAGTGACATTGTTAATAATAGATAACGTTTTATCGTTTCATCGACATCATTTGCTTCGTGGAAATTTGTTTTTAAATGTATACACTATCACACCATATCTTATATATGATTGATAAAATACATTGTTGCATATGTTACTAAAAATAGTAACAAATTGCACTGAATTTAAACGTATATGAGCAGCGTCAGGCCGATATTGGCGTTCGTGTGAGCTGGTGTGCCTGATGTCGATATCAGGCACACTTCCGGGTGTGCCAAATAGAGAATAACAGGCTACTGTCTTTTGATATCAATGTTATCAGGTCGAGGCTGATATAGGCTGGAAGGGGTGAGGGAAGTATGTACCAACTTACATTTATTTTACAAAAGAATACATGGTATGAATACATAATTTTGCTAGCTTCTTCTTCTATCTTACTACGGTACTAAAATGCATGAATTTAAAACAAATGTTTGAAAGGAAATGACGTCAGCGTCGTCAGGAAACGTTGACGTTCCCGCGCATTAAATAAACGTTCAAAGACGCTGTGCAACATGACATTATTTTAATGTCGTTTGCACTTTAATAGTTTAGTGGAAGATATGCAATAAAAAGGTTATAAAACAGGATTAGTGTGCCTTAAGGCGATATTGGCATACTAGACCGGTATTTGCCCTCGTGTTAAAGCCCTCGGGTCAATACCTCACCTAGTATGCCAATATCGCCTTAAGGCACACCAGTCCGGTATAATAACCTTTAAATATTGATATAATTCAAAACAAATATTGGCATTACACACGCGACCGTAAAGACCTTAATGTTTTTGTTTTTGTTTTTTTTCTTTTTGTTGTTTTTTCTTTTTTCAAATGACTTTCCTCTGAAAAAAGGAAATCAAGGGTAAAATATCTAGCAATATTTTATAGCGGTAATTATTTCTTTCCAGTTTTTGGTTGTTGTATTGTATATTACAAACGTAGAGAGAGAGAGAGATCGAAACATATTAAGTAAAGTCTATAATTGATTTCTCACTCCTCGAAATAATAAACAAAAATAAATAAATGTATATTTTCCAAAAAATGTGTTTATATCATGAACTGAAAATTTCTACTAACGTATGACTTAGTATTTCCTACGTAGGAAGTAGTACTACCATGTCCTACGTAGTACTAAATATCTCCCATGTAGGAGATACTAAATCCTACGTAGGAGATACTATGTCCTACGGTAGGAGATAATATGTCCTACCTAGAATATACTAAGTCCTAAGTAGGTGATAGTACGTCCTACGTAGGAGATACAATATCCTACGTAGGTGATTCTAACTCCTAAGTAGGAGATATTAAGTCCTGCGAAGTAGATACTAACTCCTACATAGGAGATACTAAGTCATGCGTAGTACTTCATATCTCCTACGTAGGAGTTACTAAGTCCTACATAGGAGATAGTATGTTGTACGTAAATTTAAATTTCTCTGCTGGCACTAGGATGCAGCCGTACTTAACTGCTTCTGTCGTTCCAGATAATATTTTCAAGAATCCTGGCGCAGATAATATTTTTAGCTTGCAACAAATTATAATATTCTAGAGACATACGAGGTGTAATCATATTTATCTGTATCACATATGCATATTAATAACATATGTCTGTTAACCAAATACCCTACTTTTATACAACCAGCCCGCTTAGCATATTAGTGCGGGCGCAGATCAACGGATCGTAGGGTCGTGAGTTCGGCCCAGGGTGAGGCGTTTGTTCTCCGTTACGATTTGGTAAAAACCGCTGTGTCTGAAATAATGTGTCCTCTACCTCTAACTCATTGCATTGAAACTGAACTCTGAACTCTTTGTGAGACTGACTACACCATGTGACTATGAGTTACAAATCTGGTGTCAATTATTTGAATATTATTGAGGGGTATCGTTTTATTTATATTTTGAGTGTAATGAAGGTTCAAATTCACACATTCTTTTTAGACATTTTCGTATTATAGCACACACTTGCGCCAATATGATTTTGCGACAATTTAAAATTACAGCCTTTTACTGTATGATTCACAATACAAAATGCTGGTTATTATTCAGATTTATATAATAGTCACGTTGTAAAATACCTAAGATAAAAAGACAGATAACATTATGTATGATTACAGGGTGTATTTTATCAATGACATCATCATTTTTGATATCAACAGTCATTATCTTCATCTGATATATATACAAAGAACAATATATATACAATGACATAAACATACGAATATGTACTATGTAGCCACTACATAATATGTTTGTTTGTTTGTTTTGGGTTTAACGCTGTTTTTCAACAGTATTTCAGTCATGTAACGGCAGGCAGTTAACCTAACCAATGTTCCTGAATTCTGTACCAGTACAAACCTGTTTTCTGCAAGTAACTGCCAACTTCCCCACATGAATTATCCTAGATGGAGGACGAATGATTTCAGACACAATGTCTTTTATCAAATCGTCACGGAGAGTATACGCCCCGCCCGAGGATCGAACTCTCGACCCTGCAATCTATAGACCAATGCTCTCCCTACTGAGCTAAGCGGGCAGGCACTACATAATATGGGTTATGATACGAATTAAAAGAGATGGTATTTATGCTAGATAATAACGACTTTATATAACCACACTGAAAAACACTTCATATGGATCCGACAGAAAGCTTCCCATAAACGTAAGTGTACATGAGAGGTAAACTCCGTTACAGCCTTAAACTATGACATTGATACATTTTTCTTTCAGGGCAATACCAAATGATAAAAGGTAATGGTAGATTTCTCGGAAGCACAGAGGATCAAAAACAAACCCTCAGAGCAACGCATTTGCAAAGTAGGCCCACAACAAAAAGAAGCTGTAATGGAAAAATATTACAGATGGGTTGCTATCATGTAGAATGACGAATACTAATAAACTTCTAGGTATTCTTTCTGATTCATGAGGTATTCTACTGTAACTGGTTTTTTCAAATAGGTTTTTAAGATCTAGCAAGTTTTTAAAATCCGTCATCTGTTTGGTGGCGCTGTGATGATTTCAGGCACTTGCTTAAATATACAAATAAAAAAAAAACCAAGTTTTTCCAGTGAATATGAAATTACACACATTTTTTTGTAACTCAAGCATTATCTGTAGGATAAGTTTATAGGATAGAAATGTTATATCTTTCTAAACATGCTTAACGTTCATAAAAGGTAAAGAAAGGAAAAAGAATCAATATGTTCGCACAGTGATGGTATTGAACTTTGACAAAAAGGTCGTCTTTAAGTTTTTGTTCTTACATAATATACGGGATAACGTTTTACACCATTACGACTGAAAAAGAACAAAAAGAAAAATAAACAAACATAAAAAGAATCCACTGTCAGGATACTGGTTATATGACCCAGGGAAATGCCTACGCCTTTAGTATCTTGAACAATGGTTTGGGTCCAATCGCTAAGGTGACTATGTCTTAGACTAGCTGACAAACGATGTAGAATGTCCTTTGTTAAAACGTAAAGCTGGTGAGACCAAATAGCTCAGATATAGAATTTTCCTCTGGCTACCTTGCCTAAATGATTCGTGTACCAATGATTCGTAAATGATTTCTTATTATGAGCTATACAATTTCAGGGATCAGGCAAATCACTAAAAGTTTCAAACTAACAATTTTCAATTAGCTCAGACTCCTATAGGCTGGAGACTCTATACTTGACTGGTCTTTTTGTTGAAGTTCCCGTCAGACAATGTCTTTGAATCAACAACATACGAGTCCTATCGCATAGATGCTCGGCCTCTGTCCTCTCAAACTCTATAAGATTGCCCTGACTCCTGGATGCTCAGCGCCTATATGCTATCATATGTAGCATTCAACTACCATATAGGTATTATCTCCGATGCCTTGGCTGTACTTCGCCAATAATGCTGAACCGTCTATAAGCTGGAACTCTCCTACTATCTCAGTAGATTACCAAACTCTGGGTCTCTGTCTCAGCTTCCCGATGCTCAGCCTATATATGCTATCGTCTATAGCATTCAATTACCTTTAAGGTAAAGCTCCTATGCGCTGGCTCTATAGCTCGAAACCTTATCGAAATTCTGCTACTCTTCTTTAGTCTAAGAACTTCCAAAGTCTTCTTTTTAATAATTTATCCGCCCTGACAGGGTGACTGCAATAGTCTCCTTCTCAAGGTACTGGGATAAATTATTAGTTGAATCCTCGATGTGTCTTCTTCTACCGCTGGATACCGAATGATCTCTCTGTCATCCATCTACCTATTTATACCCCAGCAGACGTGCTATTTTTAGAACTTGTTTCTGATTGGTCCAAATTTAAACATAACGTTTTAGACTGAGTACTTGCTCTATCAGATATCTGGTTCCCTTTAACTTTTATATATGACATAATGTGCGAAGCTGGGACCCAGCCATCCACATAATGAACCCAAATCGGCCATAAATGACCCAAATTCTATTATTAACAGCAATTCAACAATAATTATAGCAAAGATATCATGAAAAGGGAGTCAAGCACTATCTGTGCTTATGTGTTACGTTATCAATATATTAAATATACAAATTATTCTGACATCCACCAAGAGAGATTTCTTCAAACAGAGAGGGCGGGTAAAGGCCAACATTAAGTTTGGATTTTATTTTTAAACTAAGGTGCTTGTTCACATTTTGAAAAGTTTTCAAGACAACATAGTCCATTCTATTTCACACAAAAGAGAGCAAATTTGGTTGCCAAGTTCTTCTTAACAGCCAAGATAATTTAAGCTCAGTTTCAGAGGTCATCCCCGTGAATACTGAAAATCTGCAAGAAATATGATATACTTTAAAGCCAATTGGGTAAACAAAGCCTGAATAAATTAGGTTAACCTATACACCCTATATATTAGCCATGCTTAAGCACAGGTAGTATTTGGGAACTTGGTGTGCGCTGAGGTCTTCCCTGAGACATTTTGTAAGACAAAATGGTTCACTTTTATACAACCAATTCAGACAAAACTTCTGACCATATCAGGTCAAATAATTATGTCTGGAAAATTGTAGAATATTGCTGGGACAAATTGTGAAATTCTGTAAGTAACATATTGCGCTTTTAAGCCTTTTCAGCCAAAACATCTGATCTGATTAGATTGATATACAACCTAACAGCCTGTATAATTCGAGTACGGGTTGTGAGTTCAAGGGTTCTCATAGGGAAACTTTTAAATTCTACAAGACAGTGTGCATTTTAAAGCCACTTTAAGCACAAAAGTGATAGCATAAATTAATTGATTTATGTGCAAACATTTACATTACAAAAAACTATTAGTGCCTTGGAAACATAATCTATTGGCCATTTATTAGAACAACATTTTTCTCTGCAAACACACAAATAAACAGCTCGATTTGGGCATTACTCAGTTTGGAGGGAGACAGTTACATTAATTAAAATTCGAAATATTTCCTTCCGTACCCATAACTTTAAATGGTGCTGTCGCAGTCGCAATTACACATTATTTGCATAAAAACTCATAAATCAATAATTTCCCAATGATACTGATGATACTGAAAGAATTTAATGTGAAGGTTTAAAATCAACATATCTGGTTGCTACCTTTTCTAAGGAATGACTGAATTTATAGATTGAAGTGGAATATTTAGGACATCACTACTAAATTCTGTGTGTTTAAATGTACATATAATACATTTCTCCCACTGAAACAATTATACGTCATATCACTACCAGAATACTTGTACCTAGAAGACAACTAGCACTTATTTAATACCATTTACTCTAATAGACATCAAATCAGTCTCACAAACAAAACATATATTTGGAATAATAGAAAAGTTTAACGATAACAAAGCATATGTGTTTTTTCTTTGCAGATTACAATATATAAAAGGGAAAAAAATATTTGATGACAACTAACGTCGTCTATTTTTCATATTTCGTTGTTCTATTTTTCATATTTCGTTGTCATATAGGGATAGTAGGTTGCAAAACTGCAAAGGCCCGATAACTCAAACAATGAAAGCAAGGTGTGAATATTGTACTTTGGCATTGTATAATTATAACGTGTTTTAGCAATAGTGTTGTCCTTAAATTGTTGAAAGGGATATGGCATGATGTGAAGACGTAAAAGCACGATGCGAGCGTGCATTATAGATGTAGCGCCGTCGCAACATAATTTAGTTTTGGACATTGTGATCGCTTTCTCCCATCAGCCCCTCATAATTTCGCAATTTCGAAATAGCGAAACAAACATGACATTAGTGGAACACAAATCAGTTATCCAATGGGTCCTTAATTGTCCCTTTTTTGCATTTCTACGCAAACAAAAAGAACACGTTTGATTATTCCTAGATTCAGTCTAAAGCAGAAGACCAACCACATGTGTATTAAACTTTGTCAAACCTTGAAACATTGAGGTTTAATTTTTACAAAAGCGTCTTGGATTTCACATTAATTAAAAAATCGTTATGGTCTGAAAGACAAAACAAGAACGCCAAGATGGCCCTAGGTATCTCACATAAGTAACACACTATAACAGTGAAAACATGTTTGGCCTAGTAACCCAATTATTGACACCGCATGACCTGGTTTCAACTCGTCCGAGTTTTCAAGGAGACAAACATTTTGACCAAGTTTCACGAAGATGGGAGCAAACATTTCGTCTCTAGAATTTAAACAAGTTTTTTCTAAGATCTGGACTAGTGACCTAGTTTTAGAACCAAATTGACCTAATTTTTAACCCGTCTGAGATTTCATCGAGACAAATATTCTGACAATTTTTATAAAGATTGGACCAAAAATGTGGTCTCTTGGTGAAAACAAGCATTTACTTCGATTTGACTTAGTGACCCAGGTTTTGACCCCACATGACACTGATTAGAACTCGTCCAAGATTTATAAAGACAAACATTCTTGCAAAGCTTCGTGAAGATTAGAGCAAAAATGTTGTATCTAGAGAATAAACAAATTTTACTTTTGATTTAACCTAGTGACCTAGTTTTTGACCCAACGTAACCCAGATTCAAAAGCATCTAAGACTTTATAAAAAAAACACTCTGACTAAGTGTTATGAAGATTGGATTAAAAATGTGGCCCCTAGAGCGTAAACAAGTTTTTTCTTTGATTTGACCTGGTGACCTAGTTTTTAACCCCATGTATTTCATATAAAAGTTCTTCTGAGATTTCATCAAGGCAAAAGATCTGACTACGTTTCATGCACATCAGATGAAAAACTGAAGCCCCTTTGGCACACACCAAGTTTGTCTTTGATTTGGCAGAGTGGCCTATGTTTTGACCAGAGATGATATATATTCAAAACTGACTTAGATTTGATCAAGACAAATAATCTGATTTGACCAGGTGACCTAGTTTTGACCCCAGACGACCCATATTCGCTTTTGACCTAGATTTCATCTAGAAGATCATTCTGGTCAAATTTCACAATTATCCTGTAAAAACGCAGCCCGTATTGCACCCACACAGATTTTTTTCGTTCGACCGGGTGACCTAATTTGTGATAAGTTATATTCGAACTTGACATAGACTTCATCAAGACTAACGTTTTGATCAAATTTCACGAATATTCATTGAAAAATGCAGCCCGACTGCATACACAAGATTTTTCTTTGATTCGACCAGATGACGTAGTTTTAATCGACAGTGTGGACTTCGCTCCACAATACTGTCAAACTATGACGTTTAATCTTTGAAAGATTTTTTTGAAAAAATTTCAATCGGCAATATTATATCTTTTTTAAGCAAGTAAGCATTTATCACACAATATAAACATCATATATGTTCATTCACATCTTTTGCAATATCATTATTTTCGCAACTGATATTTTAACATAATTTTATGTGTATACGTTTTTACATAAATGTTTTAGAGATGATTTACATGCTTTACTATTTACATTTTCAATACAATTATATAGCCTTTTTGTATCGATTTGCCGTAAAGTCCAACTCACTCACTCACTACATAAAAAGACTCTTCATGCAAAAATTCTAAAACATGTTGTCGCTGGATAAATATTTGTCCATAAAACTAAACAGAAATATATTGTATGGACTGAAGTCTGTGTGGTGTAGGGTACAAACGCAAATGCCATAACATCTTAGTTGTACATAATGTAACAGTTGTAGTAAGTTTTCGCATGCAAATGCTATTCAATACTAAAAGATGCAAAACGTAAGTAAGCCACAAGCACACTAGAAACATTATAATGTTTTGCAGTCACAGGAGTGTTCTGTCTAATACCCCCACCAATTCATAGTTTAAAAAGTGCCTTTCGAAAAACAATATAGGTACGTTATTCATTATCCAGTTCTTCCAAGTGCTCTGTTGCATTTGTTAATAAAACGTACGAACTATCACCTCCACAGTCTCTTTATCACCTGTTGGTTTGCCATTTTAGTTTGTTTTAGCTAAGGCTGTTTACATAAACAGGCTGTATATAGAGTAAAAGTGTTTTATTAGAGGAATAATAAGTATTTATCTAAGCATCGTCGGATACCCACAACCGATCCGCTCCGCTACTCTCCAAAAATCGTTCGTGTGATATTGAGTTAACATTTTATCGCATAAGGCGTCTATCTAATTCAGTCATTCCATTGGTCGTTCATAATTTGATGATGATATTTGAACCAATAGCAACATTAGCACTTTGGCATACTTGCAGGATATTTATAATTTGGCTTGTGAAAAGTTCAAATTGAAAAAGTTACAGAGTAAGTAGATGGATAGAATTCTTGATTACCTCCATACAGGAAGAGTACATGGTATGTTATACATGCGTATATACAGTTAACATAACGTAATTATTTAAAGTACAATACATGCAACAATTTAAGCTATACATATATCAATTTACCATAAATATATTACGCACTCTGAGTATTTACAATGTATACAATGAAATGTGCATATTAAAGAACAAATTCAATAACAGTTGGCAAACATCAGCTTGCATAATTTTGCACAATGAGTCGGGAAAACTTACACCACTGACCAAATAACTTGCCGAAACGAATACAAGTTAGATGGGCTATGGTCAAACATCCCACAAAGAAATTTCACAAATACTAATACATGTACGGTGGACAGCTCCTGTTGATTCAAAATGTTTGAATGTATACAAAAATGTCTTTAAATATATCGACAATGTAACAAATTGCTAGTAAAGCAAACTTTTGACATTTATTTTATATCAACAAACATAAAATAAAGTGCTTTACTGACAATATGTAGGCATTGCAGAGATTCGTTTTCAGACAAATGCTGTGGCATACCAGAAATAAGATGAGCTAACTGCTCATTAGGTTGCATTTGCATAAGTGCACTAAATATTGTAATACCATATTGATTCAATATATTTATCCACAATATTTCCCTTTTCATTGAGTTCATACAACAAAACAACACTGTATGCTGAGCCAGATTATCGGTCACTCTATGACATTTACGACACTTAACACTGTAAGGCTTTGAGAACATCGCACCTATAATTCTGATAGACGTTCGCATGTATCTTAACAAAGAGCGGTCACTGTAAGATAGACTCCATTGTAGGTAAATATTGTATTTTGTAATGTCATGCACTATAAGAAAGTTTTTAGCTCGACTATTCATAGAATAGTAGAGCTATTGGACTCGCCCATGCGTCGGCGTCCGCGTCGGCGTCTGCGTCGGCGTCTGCGTCGGCGTCCGCGTCCCGATTTGGTTAAGTTTTTGTATGTAAGCTGGTATGTCAGCAACCACTTGTTGGAATGGATTGAAACTTCACACACTTATTCACTGTGATAAACTGACCTACATTGCACAGGTTCCATAACTCTGTTCTGCTTTTTTACAAAATTATGCCCCTTTTTCGACTTAGAAATTTTTGGTTAAGGTTTTGTATGTAAGCTGGTATCTCAGTAACCACTTGTGGGAATGGATTGAAACTTCACACACTTATTTACTGTGATAAACTGACTTACATTGCACAGGTTCCATAACTCTATTTTGCTTTTTTACAAAATTATGCCCCTTTTTCGACTTAGAACTTTTTGGTTAAGGTTCTGTATGTAAGCTGGTATCTCAGTACTCTCTAATTGGAATGGATTGAAACTTCACACGCTTATTCACTGTCATGATCTGACATGCACAAAGCAGGTCCCATAACTTTATTTTGCTTTTTTTCAAAATTATGCCCCTTTTTCAACATAGAAATTTTTGGTTAAGTTTTTGTATGTTAGCTGGTATCTCAGTATCCACAAATGGGAAAGGATTGAAATTTCACACACTTGTTCACTGTCATGATACGACATGCAATGCAAAGGGTCAATAACTCAACTTCGCATTTTACAAAATTATGCCCCTTTTTCAACTTAGGAGTTTTTGGTTAAATTCCTATATGTAAGCTGGTATCTCAGTACCCACTAATGGGAATGGATTGAAACTTCACACACTTGTCCACTGTCATGAGCTGATAAGCACTATGCAGGTTCCATAACCCTATTTTGCTTTCTTGCTAAATTATGTCCCTTTTTTGACTTCCTTATTCATTCAGTCGACAAGGCTGTTGAATAGTCGAGCGTTGCTGTCCTCCGACAGCTCTTGTTAAGTGAATCCCTTGATTTAATATGCTGAAGAAACTGAGTCTGGAAGACCATTTTGATGTTATTTTTAACCATTGTTTTCCAAGTATACACTGACGGGAAATAACCCGTTAACCTAAATCTCTCCCGTACCGACAACAAGTTGTATTTTCTACATATACGTACAATATCGGGAATGTATCCTGCAACAGAACAGGGATTATTAAAAATGGTATTGGTCAATTTAGGAATACGACTTTAATGGTAGAATCTGCATGCAAGAGGCATAATTGGCTTAGAAAAATTAATTTTCTCTTATCAATTTCAGCCTCTATAGGTAAAACCCCAAGAAAATGCAATGACACGTCATTATTAGTAGCTCTAGGAAGCCCTTGCATAAATTGTACACAAAATCTGTGGGCAACTTCTAACTTATATAAGTCATTCTTAGTTAGACATGACCACAACTCGCACCCGTACAAAGCTTTTGGGATAACAGCGCTATCATAAACGCGTTTTGAGGAAGTGGGATGTATTCCACCTTCATAAAATCCACAATGTAAAATGTTTAAAAATGTTCCTTTAAGCTTATGACAGCTTTCTTTGACGTTGTCTTTTATATTTAAGAAATTATCAAATAGTACGCCTAAATGTACATATTGAATTGTTTGTATTACAGTACTTAAACCAATTGACCAGTTGTCATACATCTTTTTAGTTTGTGTTACAATAACTGTAGATTTATTGGCATTATAAAAATATCTATTATCAATGCTATATTCATAGCATATTATCATGAGCTGTGTCAAGCCATGTCTGGAGAAAGTTATATATAGACTTGTATAAATTAATATCTAGACCTAATTGGAACAATTTGACCAAAAGTATCTCATGAGACACTCTGTCAAACGCTTGTTTTACATCTAGAAAGCAGGTAAAGAGTGAGCTGCTGTTTTCATTAGTACAGCTCTGTCACAAATTGACATACGGGCCTTATTTTATCTGTAGTGTAAATGCAGGTATTGCATCATCTTTTTGTAAATTTTTGAGTTATTGAGGTAAATGTCAGATTTCACGCACGAAATACCTCTCATGTTTTTCTGTATTTCATAACTTAAATTTCCATGTAAATTTCATTAAATTCGGTTCAGTAATAAGAAAGTTGATATTTTATAATCTTTAGAAATTCATGTTTTTATCCCCAAAACCACTATAATGGGCCTCAAATTGTCAATTTCAATCCGCGCCAAAGTAGTCAGATTTCCCGGCTATATCATGATTCCCGTGGAAAAGCAAATAGTCGGAGCTCACGGCTTAACCGTGAATCCCATGAAATTTAGTATTTGGCGGGACATTACCCTTTAAATAGACTGGACTAGATATGCCTTGCGCACACCACCTTCCGAAATTATAGACGAATCTATGTCTGATTAATTTTTCTTGCTAGAAATTATGCTCGATCGAGGTAAGAAATTTATTTGTTAGATTTTTGTATGATTTTTGCATTACGATTTTTATTTGGTAAATTTTTGTGCATTCTACAGAACTCTGTAACATTTATTTTTCGGCATATGATTTTAGCTAGTTTCGGTATGTCAGGATAATTTATTAAATTTTTCAGACTTTTGTAAATTATTTCGAAAGAGAAATCTAAAATGTTACGTTTATATAAGATGTAAAATTTGTACTGAAATTTGTAACATGATATTTATAAAGTACTCTGTTTCAAAAACATATGTCAAACATTTCGTTGTTATGGAACGCCGATACTGCACTGCACTGTAATGTATAAATCTATATGGCAAGTCTAGTACTTTGTATGTAATATATTATTGTAATATGAAATTGTGTGCCAGTCTATTGCATATACATAGATGTCCGTTTTGTTGTATGACATTAGACATTATATTGATACAAATTATTGTATAACGTTTGATTTAAATTGAATTTTGTTAATTTGTAGTTGTAAATAATAGCTGCAGTTTATCATGTCCGTATCTATAATGTTTCATCATATACTTTTCATATCTTTTTCATACTTTAACTTTAGTCTTTTAAGTAAGTAAATTTTGTAATAATGGAAGTAATTAGTGACGTATTTTAATCACGTGACGTATGAACTTAGTAGCCCATATATTTTGTATCAGTAGCACGTATTATTTATGGGAGCCTACGGTGGTATGGTGTACCCAAAGGAGCAGTTTTATGTCCTGACTTATTTGTTTTGCTATGGTGCTTACCATATGTTATATATTTTAGCTTCTTCCGCCAGACGATTTTACCTGGTGATGTCATAACCCGGAAGTACAATGCCCGAGGTTCACTTGTCTTCACTCGCCTGGATGTGATTTTCCCAGCGCAGAGCTTTCGTCCCATGGTTGTGCCGTAAACCGCAAAGACGCTGATTTTTGTTATCCTCTGAAGTCAGCTCAGGGATGCAGTCACCTACCACCATAGGGAGCCAATACGGAATCAACGTATTCACGGTTTAAAGGGACTTGTTTTAAAGATACGTCATATATTGTTTGTGCTACTTAAAGTTCGCAATTAAATTAAAGAACTGTGTCACGTCACTTTAAAATGGAACTGTAAGAACTTTGTATCTGGTGATACTGAACTTTTATTTTTTTTTCTCTTTCTTATAATCAGTTTTTTCATATCATCTATTCATTGTTAATAATCATCTTATGTAAATAAATTTGTAAATATTGTAAAGGGTGTTGATTTGTTCTGATGGTTACTGTCGCCGGTACGGCCTTTTCCTGTCACAATGGTGTCAGAAGTGGGATGGTCGACCAGACAAAGTAGCTATTCGAACATTATTACACCATTTAACTGCAGCAATAATTTGTAAAGATTTCTCTTGTTTTGTTCTATTGTTACACATATAATAGTTTTATTCATTTTTCAGAGTGACGTCTTACCTCAGACAAGACAAGGACAGATCCATAGCTTCAGCTAACCAGCTTTAGTGGTCACAGACTGATAGACAGTTGCATACGACACTTGGATTCTGGGGTGAGTTCGTTCCTTTTATTTTTGTTTTGGATTTATTTTGTGTCACTCTATGATTAAGCCACCATATATCTGTGCTGAGAGTGACCGCCCTTGACAAGGAGAGTTATCCATCTCACTCTTACTTCTGCGTCGCCCTATTTCTCCCAGTGATCCTATTTTGTATTAGTGTACTGTATACATACTAGATACAGTATTTTTTTTATTTGTGTGTTAGCAGGCTTGTTTACTTGCATATACTTTTAACCTACTCTTATGTTTTAGTGCTACACAGTTGTGTTATACCTATACTATATCTTAGGATAAAGCACTCTGGTTTATTTTTGTTTTATTTGTTACACTAAAGTGTTAACACTAGTTACAGTTGATTGATATTTGATAAGGCTAGGGTATTGTTACAGCCTACTGTCACTGTACATTGTTGGTTGTTGCCTATGCAACCTTGATTGACACATAGTACTGTTGCGCAACAATGTGTATTATTATTTTAGTGAGGACGTTTTGTGTAGTATATACGTAGAGTATAGTATTTTGTTTTGGCTTCAGTGGTAACTGTAGAGCCTTAGTGTAAACTAGTGTAGTCTAGTATTCCCTCACGATTGTTTATTTAGTGTCTCAGGTTGTTATAGTAGCTGTTGTACTGTAGTGTTATATAGTGTTAACGTAGTGTACTAATTTAAACATGACTAGTGTAGTAGAGTTAACGAAGGTAGGAAAGGAGTTAGGTTATGAAGGAGAGGAGTTACGTAATTTTGTTAAGGAAGAGCAGGCGAGGAAAGACATAGTAGATTAGAGGTAGAGAAAAATAGGTTAGAGGCAGAGAAATTTAGAGCAGAGAAAGATAGGTTAGAAGCTGAGAAGGAAAGATTAGAGTTAGAAGCTAGGTTACAGAAGGAAAAGATAGAATATGAAAAACAAAGTAGTTTAGAAGCTGAGAAGGAAAGATTAGAAGCAGAGAGAGTAAGGTTAGAGTTAGAGGCTAGGTTGCAGAAGGAAAAGATAGAATATGAACGACGTAGTAGCTTAGAGGCTGAGAAGGAAAAGTTAGAGTTAGAACGTAAGTTAGAACTAGATAAGTTAGAAATGGAAAAGGAGAAGTTAATGTTAGCTAGGAAGTTAGAAACAGAAGGTGGAAGCAGAAAGTAGGAAATTAGAAACAGAGCATAAGTTTAAGACAGACTTAGAAAAGATGAGTAAGAAAAAGGTAAAGGTTAAGATGTCTCCCTTTGATGAGAAAATTGATTCCATGGATGCGTACTTAAATGTGTACGAAACGTACGCTGTTGCGCAGGATTGGGATAAAGAGATATGGTCACCAAACTTACCGTTCCTTCTAAAGGGTACGGCAAGAGAGGTTTTTGATAGGCTTCCGTTGGAAGATAGGAAGGATTATGATAAACTGAAAGCCGCTTTGCTGCGTCAGTTCGAACTCACTGATGATGGCTATAAGAAAAAGTTTAGAACTGAGAGGCCTCGTGATAATGAGACCTTTGTGATGTTTCTAGCCAGAATAAGTAGATATTTAGATGGTTGGCTTAGATTGAGTAAGGTAGAGAAAACGTACGAAGGATTGTTAGATTTTATACTTAGGGACCAATTTTTAGATGTATGTAATAGAGAACTATACCAGAATTTGAGTAGTAAGAGGTTAGTTAAAGCTAGGGATGTAGCAGAAGATGCAGATTTGTTTGCAAAGACTCGTGGAGGTCCCAAGTATGTCGTGAATCGAACCAATAAGGACCGGAACCATAAACCATATGAAATACCTCAGAGACAGTATCCTAGTAGTCGTAATGTAGGCACTAGTAATAGAGGTAGTAGCAATGTTGCAAATAGAGGTAGAGGTTATCAACCCTTTGGTGTACTGAAATGTACTAATTGTGGTCGTATAGGGCATAGCTCATATTACTGTTGGAGTGGAAAGTACGGTAATAGTGCTAATGCAGCAGCAGAGTTAGAGGTAGAGCAGGAACAGGAAAGTAGTAAAGGGGAGAATAGAAATAGTAAGGAAAATAGAAATAGAGGTAGAGGCCGTGACCGATCTAGGAGTAGAGGTAGAGGAAGAAATAGAGATAGAGATAGGAGTAAGTCAAGTAGGTCAGAGAGTGGAAATAGTATTATAGAACTCAGTGATGTTGAGGAGTTAGGTATGCTTAGTGTAAGTACATGTCCTACAAAACCCGGTACTTGTAATGGTAGGGATGTAATCGCTATGCGGGATACAGGTTGTACATGTGTGATAGTGAAACGGGGTTTAGTAGAAGCAAGTCAGTTTTTAGAGAAAACCCGTAGATGTAAGTACAAAGATGGGAGTGAACATAGGCTAGATGTAGACAGAATAAATATTGACTGTCCGTATTTCAAGGGTACAGTAGAGGCGTTGGTTGTAGATAATCCTACCAATGATGTTATAATTGGTAATGTAGAGGGAGCTGTAGAACCTCAGTTTAGTAGTTTAGCGTCAGCAGTAGAAACTAGGGCACAAGCCAAAGTTAAGAAGCAGGTAAAGCTTAAAGTTCCGTCTCAGATTTTAGATGTATCTAGAGAGGAATTCTTAGAAAAGCAACAGAAAGATAGCACTTTAGATTTGTGTAGAAAGAAGGCTGAGGAAGGTACGATTAAGCAGTGTAGAGGTAAAGGTTCAGTTAGGTTTGAGATTAGGAATAGATTGTTATATAGAGAGTATACCGCCCAGAATTTAGACAAGGGTAGACAGTTGATTGTACCTAAATGTCTTAGAGAAACTGGGATGAAAGTTGCACATGATTCGTTGCTGTCAAGCCATTTAGGTGTAAGGAAAACTAGTGATAGGGTATTAGGCGAATTTTACTGGCCAGGAGTAATGGCAGAGGTTAGAAGGTACTGTCAGTCATGTAGTATTTGTCAACGTACTATAGCTAATGGTAGAGTAAGTAAAGTTCCGTTAGGAAAAATGCCTTTGATTGATACTCCGTTTAAGAGAGTTGCTGTCGACATTGTTGGTCCGATCGAACCTATGACTGATAGGAAAAATAGGTACATTTTGACTATGGTAGATTATGCTACTAGATATCCGGAAGCCATAGCACTACCTAGTATTGAAACTGAGAGAGTAGCAGAGGCATTAGTAGATATGTATAGTAGATTAGGAGTGCCAGAGGAAATGCTTACCGATTGTGGATCGAAGTTTACGTCAGAACTTATGGCAGAAGTTAGTAGGTTATTGTCATTAAGGCAGTTAACTACAACACCGTATCACCCTATGTGTAACGGTTTAGTAGAGAAGTTTAACGGTAGTTTAAAGCAGATGTTGAAGCGTATGTGTAGTGAGAGACCTAGAGATTGGGATAGGTATTTGAATGCTATGTTTGCTTATCGTGAAGTTCCGCAAGAAAGTTTGGGATTTTCTCCCTTTGAGTTACTTTATGGTAGAACAATCCGTGGACCGATAACTGTGCTAAGAGAGTTATGGGCTGGTAAGACGGAGAATGATGAGGTTAAAACCACTTACCAGTATGTTATGGATTTGCAAGAAAAGTTGGAGGATATGTGTAAGATAGCTCAGCAACAGTTAACAAAAAGTAGTGCTAGATATAAGAAGTATTACAATAGGAAGGCTAGAGATAGGAGGTTTAAGGCAGGTAGTAAGGTACTTGTATTGTTACCTACGAAACATAATAAGTTGTTGTTACATTGGAAGGGTCCTTACGTAGTAGTAGAGGTAGTAAATAGACTAGATTACAGGATAGATGTAGACGGAAAGTTGAAAACTTTTCACGCAAACATGCTGAAACAGTACTGTGAAAGGAAGGATGATAGTAAGTCTATACCAGATAAGGGTATATTAAGTAAGGTTGGAGCAGCTATTGTAGAGGAGGATCAGAGAGATTATGACAGATTAGATCCGAATGAAAGTAGTGATGAGTTTCGAGTAGAGTAGAAAAGGATATAGTTTTGTGTCCTATAAAGCAGGTACAGAAACGTACAAAGATGTAGAGATAAATCCAGAGCTACCAGTAGAATGTAAACAGGAAGTAGTAGATTTGTTAGACAATTTCTCAAATGTATTGACAGATATTTATTTTGTATGTGTATTTGTATTGATATTTTTTAAATTTATCTCAAATTTCGCCGCCATTGCAGTTCCACTCACAGGTTTGACGAAAAAGGGTCAGCCGAATCTTGTAGAGTGGGGTGAAAGTCAAGAAAAGGCTTTCCAGACTTTGAAGGCTAGCTTAATGGGTCCGCCTATTTTGAAGTTGCCAGATTTAGATCAGACTTTTATATTGAGAGTAGATGCTTCAGATGTAGGTTTAGGCTCAGTATTGCTTCAGAAAAGTGATGGAGAGAAATTACCTGAAGAGTATGCTAGTAGGAAATTGCTACCTAGGGAGCAGAAGTACTCAGTGATAGAGAAGGAGTGTTTAGCGATAGTATGGGCAGTAGCTAAGTTTTACCGGTATTTGTTCGGTAAAGACTTTGTATTAGAGACAGATCATCAGCCGCTCACTTATTTGAATAAAGCGAAACTTAGCAACCCCAGGCTGATGAAATGGGCATTGGCATTACAGCCATATAGGATCAGTATAAGAGCAATTCCTGGTAGAGAAAATGAAGGCGCAGATTATTTGAGTAGAGTGTAGACAGGTGGCTATATTATATGGTGTACAGATAGTGACAGTGTTTTTTTTTGTGTGTTTGCTATTTTCAGTATGTCAATTTGTTTTCATCTAAGAAAATTAAAAATTTTCTTTTTAACGGGGGACGTATGTCACAAATTGACATACGGGCCTTATTTTATCTGTAGTGTAAATGCAGGTATTGCATCATCTTTTTGTAAATTTTTGAGTTATTGAGGTAAATGTCAGATTTCACGCACGAAATACCTCTCATGTTTTTCTGTATTTCATAACTTAAATTTCCATGTAAATTTCATTAAATTCGGTTCAGTAATAAGAAAGTTGATATTTTATAAACTTCAGGAATTCATGTTTTTATCCCCAAAACTACTATAATGGGCCTCAAATTGTCAATTTCAATCCGCGCCAAAGTAGTCAGATTTCCCGGCTATATCATGATTCCCGTGGAAAAGCAAATAGTCGGAGCTCACGGCTTAACCGTGAATCCCATGAAATTTAGTATTTGGCGGGACATTACCCTTTAAATAGACTGGACTAGATATGCCTTGCGCACACCACCTTCCGACATTATAGACGAATCTATGTCTGATTAATTTTTCTTGCTAGAAATTATGCTCGATCGAGGTAAGAAATTTATTTGTTAGATTTTTGTATGATTTTTGCATTACGATTTTATTTGGTAAATTTTTGTGCATTCTACAGAACTCTGTAACATTTATTTTTCGGCATATGATTTTAGCTAGTTTCGGAATGTCAGGATAATTAATTAAATTTTTCAGACTTTTGTAAATTATTTCGAAAGAGGAATCTAAAATGTTTCGTTTATATAAGATGTAAAATTTGTACTGAAATTTGTAACATGATATTTATAAAGTACTGTTTCAAAAACATATGTCAAACATTTCGTTGTTATGGAACGCCGATACTGCATTGCACTGTAATGTATAAATCTATATGGCAAGTCTAGTACTTTGTATGTAATATATTATTGTAATATGAAATTGTGTGCCAGTCTATTGCATATACATACAATGTCCGTTTTGTTGTATGACATTAGACATTATATTGATACAAATTATTGTATAACGTTTGATTTAAATTGAATTTTGTTAATTTGTAGTTGTAAATAATAGATGCAGTTTATCATGTCCGTATCTATAATGTTTCATCATATACTTTTCATATCTTTTTCATACTTTAACTTTAGTCTTTAAGTAAGTAAAATTTGTAATAATGGAAGTAATTTGTGACGTATTTTAATCACGTGACGTATGAACTTAGTAGCCCATATATTTTGTATAAGTAGCACGTATTATTTATGGGAGCCTACGGAGGTATGGTGTACCCAAAGGAGCAGTTTTATGTCCTGACTTATTTGTTTTGCTATGGTGCTTACCATATGTTATATATTTTAGCTTCTTCCGCCAGACGATTTTACCTGGTGATGTCATAACCCGGAAGTACAATGCCCGAGGTTCACTTGTCTTCACTCGCCTGGATGTGATTTTCCCAGCGCAGAGCTTTCGTCCCATGGTTGTGCCGTAAACCGCAAAGACGCTGATTTTTGTTATCCTCTGAAGTCAGCTCAGGGATGCAATCACCTACCACCATAGGGAGCCAATACGGAATCAACGTATTCACGGTTTAAAGGGACTTGTTTTAAAAATACGTCATATATTGTTTGTGCTACTTAAAGTTCGCAATTAAATTAAAGAACTGTGTCACGTCACTTTAAAATGGAACTGTAAGAACTTTGTATCTGGTGATACTGAACTTTTATTTTTTTTTCTCTTTCTTATAATCAGTTTTTTTTTCGTATCATCTATTCATTGTTAATAATCATCTTATGTAAATAAATTTGTAAATATTGTAAAGGGTGTTGATTTGTTGTGATGGTTACTGTCGCCGGTACGGCCTTTCCTGTCACAAGCTCATACATTCACGAAACAGAAATGAAGTCATGAGACAGCCTATACATTTTTGAAAGCCGAATTGCAAAGGGTTTATAACAGAATATTGCCTATCTTGTTCAATACGGGCCAGAAGTACAGATTCATATAGTTTAAGAACTACTGAGGCAATGCTATAGCTCTGTAATTGTTTGGATTATTTTTTTATTTGTTACCTCCCTTGTGTAAAACAGTAATTACCCCCTTTTTCATGACAGCAGGAGTATGCGAAACCCTTAACATACCATTGAAAAGGGTTGTGAGTAATTTGTGAGCTCATTCGCCACCATATTTGAAATTTTCATAGTAACACATATCAAAGCCACACGCTTTATTTGTTTTAGCTTGACGACATGCAGTAACTACTTCACACTGCGTTATGGGTATCAATGTTGACATGTCAACATCCTGCCGAACAACCGTGGCATTAATCACATCGAGATCGGCCTTTATAGAATCGCGATATTGCTGAACAAATTGATCTGATTCGGAAGGTGTGTATAAATTATCATAATAAATACCCCACTGTTCATTCATATCTTTTGGGTCCCTATAAACACAATTGGCAAAGATATATTCGCTACCGGAAGCTGTGATTAACAGTTTTTTCCTATTATCTATTAATCTTAAGAAGTGAGTACTATCAACTTCAGCAGATCTATCAATCTCTTCATGAGTTTTTTACATTCTATGCAAATATCGCAAATGCTTTTTAGCGGCTTTATACTCTGTGAACTCATTACCGTATCTATAGCCCCCAGATAGAATCCAAGACCACCGTTTTAGTTTGCAGAGCTTGTTAGCTTCCTTAAGGTCATTGTCCCAATAAGGCTTCAAAAAGTGTTTGAATTTAGCTTTTGGAAAACAAACTTTTATAGCGTTTTTCTTATATTTCGCTCTCCGAAAAGTCGGTGTTTTTCTTTGTGTAACATCTTTTTTCCCTTTCATAACAACTGCATTGTAAATCTAACTAACAGCTCAACATAAGATTGATTCAATTTGTTGGAAATTTTCTGGCGGATCATTTTAATACTATCATTCAATTTTTCTACGCCTTGGCCACTATAAGAATTTAACAAACCATGTGTTTTAATAATAGCCGGAATGTGAAACATTAAACAATACATGTACGGCGTTACCCTGCTGTACCCTAAGCGCACTTTCTTTGACAAACCGACACACGTTGCCATCCAGTTTTCATTTTTTTTTTCAAATGTCAGGTTTTGGGATTTTTTCTTTTGTTATGTGTTTGTGAATTGCAGAGAATTCGCGCCAAAGATAAACTACTTCGTCATGAGTGCCATTCTGAATAGTAAACAACAATTTGTCTGGTAATTTAGAAAGTAATTTGTAGTAGTCATTCCAGTCAATGACGTCCATTTTAATTCAGAAGAATTTTTGTCGGTCCATGTAGCAAAAGTAACCCCGCATTCACGAATCTTTTTAAAAAGTTCCTGAACATGAAAAGGCTTATCACCAAGAACCTCAAGTTTACTGTCAGCTTGCTTACAGTCATCAATCAAATTTCAGAGAAGGACGTCACATATCCTTAACAAGACGTGGAGTTCGTCAGGAACAATGTTTTCTGAGTCAATTAAGATCAGGGGTTTGTGTTTGCAACCACATTGTTTACTCTCAGCATGGCTAACATTGGAATTTGCAGTTCGTTTTGCAAAACATGTCTCATAAAATTCCATATCCCTGTTTATATCAACCCTCTCAGACTGACTTATTAGACACCATGGACATGGAGTATGTGGCGGTCGAACCACTCAAACCCTCAGACCAATTATCCAATTAAAGATGCTAAAGATGCAATGAAATATTCGACTTAAACTTTGCCAATTCCAAAAAGTTTTACCTTTAATTGTTATATCAAACAAAATATAGAGTTGACACTAGTGACGGGATAAATGAATGAATTAATGAAAAAATTAATAAAACGCTCGATTGATTCAAGTTTCAAGTTTATTGGCATAATCAGCAAAAAACAATTTTCCATTTATCAAATAATCAACAATATATATACACACCTTGCCGTGTACCGTCAAGTAACTGTATGTGAAACGCGTGCTCAAAATTGCGAATTACTTCATTTTCAAATCAAAATGGACGCAGTTTGTCATTAATCAATTTTAAAATAACAAATACTCAGAAAACGTTCAGACAATGGAGAATACTTCACGAGGTTATAAAATAATGTCATTTTGATAGAAAGTAGTTTTATAGCCTTTTAAAACCTGACAAAATCGATCTTTTCCACATTTCTATATAGAAATACATATAACTTCAAATAAAATGGAAACAATAAGTTTTTGTACCACATCGATTAAAAATACATTGAAATAAAGAGCAAAAAATGAAGATTACTTCATGAGGTTATAAAATTTCGTTAAATAACGATAAAATACGTTTTTAATGTTTGAAATACATTTTCATATGCAAATCAACAGTAAAATTGTTTACAGATAAACGTTTCGGCCTTAATGCCTTTATCAAAATGACAAACTTCGAGTAACTCTCTACATCATGGCGTTCTTTCAATAATGATGTAGAGAATTACTCAAAGTTTGTCATTTTGATAAAGGCCTTAAGGCCGAAACGTTAAATGAATAAAACAGAGTCTTTGAACGTTCCATACCCCTTTGGATAAAAACAGTGTTATATTTTGAATTATTTTACATCCAAACCTAGCTTATTGATAAAATTATTCATAAGAAAGTGAGTAGCGCTGTCTGCTTAATACTATAAAAACGGCACATGATACATTCAAGACAACATATATCCTATCCGTATAACGGCTACCATGCATTATTTTAGGCTTTCTAGATAAATACTGATCAATACCAAATCAAATGTAAGGTAAGCCTCAACAGGTCTTTTACAAGTAGTCCAAATATAAATAGGCTAAACGTTTTTCCTTGCATAATGCTCTTTCTCAATAGCATCGTGTTTTCTTATGCTTTACCGCGTTTTAGTATATATGTGCAACATTCTGTTGAAATTGGCATGTTCCATCGCATGCTAGGTAAAATGGCGGAGTAAGAATTTTATGTCTCGAAAAGAGACATTGAAAGAAGCAAAAAGGAGTAAATTAAGCGGGTTGTATTACGCGAACTGTAGTTTTCATATATAAAAGTTAACACCCCTTTTTCTTTTTGTATTTATACATAGTGATATAGTTCTTTATGGGAATATTAATCTCCGAAAATCTGATATGCTAGAAAATGTCGAAAATCCGTTACAAAGTAAGTGAATTTTATATGAAATAAAGAACAGCCGGATTTTTAGGTGTTCAGCCTAAAATGACGTTACGCCGTAACTTCCGGTTAATTAAACGTGCAGAACTACTTTATTTGCAGATTCAACAGATCGTTAAAAACGGCTACAGAATCATAGGTTTGACTTGCCATCCTGTGTTTTCTATCATGTTAGTGACAGGCTATATTTGTTAGAAGAGTTCATTTATTGTTTCTGAAAAAATATTGCGTTTTTGTTCCGTCGCTTTATGTCCACCCTATCGTCCGCTGCTCTTTTGTATTTCCCCCTAATATAGGTATTTTCAGAAAACAAATAACAATAACAAATGTTGCTAAGATTACGCGAGATTACAAAAGACGCATTCACTTGTGTCATTTGATTGTCAAGGTGACACGGAAAGTGGGGAAAGGGAGCGGTGGTCTAAGGTGTCGGTCGCTCAACCTGGGGATCGTGGGTTTGAGCCCCACTGGGGTCACGACCACGTCTTCTCATATCACACGGGTAATGGTTTATTCAGGAAGCGGAGAGTGGTTCCGACAAGCTTGAAGGTTTCATCACAATAAAACTGATATAAATAATTATTACATACCCATTTTAAACCTATGTCAAGTTTCAGTGGAACATGAAACGTCAATATTATTATTATTATTATTATTATACCACATTTATATAGCACTCTTTTCATGCACTTGTACACGTTCAAAAGTGCTTTACGGAATAAATTGCAAAAATACAAACAAATACGTATACAAAGATAATGCATTCCACATTAACAAAAATCATGAATGAAAACAAGTATAATTTAAAAAAAAAAAAACAAAAAAAAAAAAACAAGATAAAAAAAAATAAATGTATCGGTCAGTTAACAAAATATTGTACAAAGAAGTGGGTTTTGAGCAGGCTTTTGAAAGCAGCTAGCGTGTCAGCTTCCCTGATCTTGACAGGAAGAGAGTTCCAAAGCTTTGGAGCAGTGCACGAAAAGCTGCGATTGCCATACATCATGGTATTAGATTTTGGCATAACCAGTGACAGCGTGTCTTGCGATCTTAGGGTCCTGACCGGTTTATACACTTCTAGCATATCCCTAATATAGGCAGGGGACTGATTGTGTATCGCCTTAAAGGTGTGGGTCAGAACCTTGTACTGCACCCTGTATTTCACTGGCAACCAGTGAAGCTCCTTCAGAACCGGTGTTATATGATTGCGACGGGGCGTCTTAGTGATTACGCGAGCTGCAGTGTTCTGGACATGTTGCAACTTGTTAAGTGTGCTGTTTGGTATACCACTTAACAAGGCATTACAGTAGTCTAACCGTGAAGTAACCAGGCTGTTTATAAGGGTTTTTGTGGCATCACTGGTAAGATACCGTCTGATGTGACCTATTCTGCGAAGTTGTGCATATCCAGCCCGGCACACCGAGTTGACTTGTTGTTCCATATCCATACCGCTGTCAAATACTGTTCCAAGATTCCTAACACATTTCGTGGATTTTATCACAGAATCACCGACCTTCACAGAAACGTCATCAATGTACTTGGAGTTACGCTTTGATGTCAATATTTTTCCATATTGACGTTCAAATTTCATATCGAGTGTGTGACGTCATTTTTGACGTCAGTCTCATGTATGTCGTCGCGTTAAAAAGTTTTTTAACGACGATATTTTCGATTTCACTCAGGCTCAATAACAAAATTGTATCATTTATATTATAGTTTTAAGTGTAGATGTGTATGTAATAAAAATATTATTAGAAGAGTAATATGCTCTCGTTCTTTTTTGGAATAATATTGTGCTCATGAATTCGCGCAATATTTCCGCTGCAGGACTTATACATATTTCTCGATACAAATATAATAACCTATAAATATAAACCAAACAGAGAGATAAAAGATCAAAAGATTGCTTTGTTTACGATATAATTCCTTTCAGTGCTTTAGTGTTTTCTGAATACTAATCACTGTGGCACACACACACTTTTGTCATTAGTAGACGACTTTCGATCATACCGTGTCAATGTCGCACGGTGAGGTCAAAGACCAAAAAAGGGTATTTCGTTTTCGTTCTACACCTGGTAAAACCTGTGAACACTTCTTTGAAATGCCTGAGCATGCGCTTTCAAACGCAAGAAATATATTAGTATGAAATAATTTGCTGCCAGGAAGGTTCAGTTCTAATGTCGCCCTTTTATCCTTCAAAGAAATCTTTAATAAGATGTACACTATCGACTGTTAAAATGCTACAGTTAATTTCAAGATCGTATGGAGAGAAAATGGTGTTGTCTTTAAATCTTTTTACTTCCAGAAAGATTATCGCATAGCATGCTATAAATGAATCGAATACAAGGTCTATTAAAATATATCTATTTTATTATCTGAAATTAAAAACTAAAACCAAATGCGCTGTATTCTCAATTTTAATTAATTAATTATACCAAATGTAAGTCTCATGACATATAAAGATACATCATAAAAGTTTGAAACAACGTGTTAAGACGCACCTGTCTTTTTTTACACAATGGGAATAAGTGTAGACGGGTGACCAGATAAACAATCAATCGATCTGTTTGATGGAAACAAATCTGCCGACATAAAGACTAGGCATGTTCTTTATCAATTAAACGATATTCCATCGATGCTACCGTACATTACGACGGACTAAATGACAACCGAGCGGCATCCTCCATAAGTAATAATAATGATAAATATAAATGGTTCACGGAGCAAGAACGGCAGTGATTATACATCACTTGAGCAAGAATGTGTATAACAAACCAAATTTATGTATATTTGAACAAGGCTATGACGGTATTACCATAGTGTTTGGGTAATACCTTTTAAACCACTAATCGACGCCGAAACCTGACCACACCAAAGGGGGAATTGGAATGCTTTGGTTCTAGTTCCACGAACAGCTCTTATAAACGCATAAATCGTAAACAAAACCAGAGTTAAGTTTAACTTGAACAAAATTATGTACTTAGCGGCTAATGAATCTGTTAGTGTAGACGCTAAAGTTTGTTACGCCCGGTTAATAACAGATGGGCCAACTGAACTTCGTGTAAAACTTGAAAAAGTTAAATTATACATAGAAGTAAAGTACATACAAAACACAAGTAAATTCTTAAGTTTTTTTGTTGAAAATTAGCATGATGAATTGGCTTAACATCAGGGCCACATCAGTTTGTCAATAAAAATAGTTCGACAGTGAAATATGATATTTATTTTACTGATATATCATGTAAGAGTATGTGATAAACACATATGAAATAGTTCATTTATGCAGTTGTTAAGTTGTCTGAATAAATTCGCACATTTAAACTGTATATTTAAATTTTAACTTTAAAAATAACAATGCAATGTAAATTAAACACGAGCATTAACATTTGGAAATGATAGTTATAATTCAGTTCCTTAGTACAGAACACTTTACAGAATATAATAACCTGCGCTCTTAAAAACAATAAGGGTTTCCCAGCTGAAACAAAATTGAAACTTTTACCGCTTTCTTCAAAGGAAACTTCATAAAGTTACGCGGATGTCCAGGAACACTCTATCACATGGTGATATCAGTGATAACTGATAGTGCATGGTTGTCTGTATCGTTACATCATTTCCAGGTTTGGCATCAGTATATTGTCTATAACATGAATGCTTCGGAGAGCAGTTAGTTTGTACAACTCAGTTGAATATAACTTCAGATATATATTATTAAATGAACATTATGTAATAGTATTGAAATTGGTCATTAATATAACCGTATCTAGTTTCGATTTGGGATTTGTCGGATGAGAAAAAGTGAACATGACGTTGTTTTGTAACTGAAAAAAGAAAGAGGTAAATTTTCTTGTTTAACACGTGTAGCCGACGAAAGTCACCAAGAAGTAAGGATAGAACAACTTATTCCCAGCCGAACCATCGGCAGGTGTTATATTTACCTCCCCAGCATCCAGTCCTGGTCGATACTGCTGGAAACAGTACCAAATTAAGTTAACCTGTACACTAGCCGACCGGGATCACTAGTGTTGCAAAGTCCAACCTGCTAACCACTCGCAAGTGACTCCCCTCGTTAGTATAATTGTAACTAAGACGCTGGCTAGGGGTGGATTTCGCGTTAAATGTGTTTATATGTTTGGTTTAGTTCCCGAACCAGTCCAATTTTAATATATGCCACGTTTACAATAGACCTGGAACCTAAACCGGTTTGCTTCACAACGACTAATGTAAACATACGTGTTTAGATAATCATTTCGTGAACAAATAAAAGTAATTATTTTAAAGATAAAATCATTTAAATTATCGAATAGGCAACATTTTGTATTTGTTTTGAATCTTTTTAAAAACGCTCCGGTCATAATTCAAATATCCTCTGGAATACTCCTCAGTTACCATCTATAATCATTGAAGGGCTTTAAAAACGCCGCATCTATGTATTTGGAATAGTTGATTCAAGTAGATTGCCATAGTGCATATATTTACAAAATATGTATAATAAATAAGAGGGTAATAAGGGGGTAATTATTTTGTGCTAAACGAAGCGTGACTTCCGCTCATACACGGACCAGTTTTATTCGGATATACAGATATTCGGTTGTCGTCTTCACAATATCAAATATACGTTTCAGTCGTTATACTGTCAAAAGATAAATAAATTGACTAGTGTTTCAATTGTAAATGGTTAAGTTGTTTTTTACATTGCAAAACACCAACGTAACTGACGTTGACGCAATTTAAAACGTTGGCATGGTGGTGTTAGACGTGAAATTCTAGAGTCGCAGCCTGTCTAGTGTAGTTTCTTTGACTCTCCTATTATATATCGACATAAGATGATGGTGCTGTCGCGTTATAGCATTTCAATGAAAGATTTTGAGAAACGCGTATTTTTAGAAGAACAAAAGTCAATAATGATTGTAATAGATAGAATTTGATGTAATGACAATCGGACAATTTTGAAAAGAAAACATTGTTCGTGAGCTTAAAATCGACTTTAGCATGTACTTACATTTAATTTTTAAAATGCGCGCTATGAATTTTGTATGACGTGAATTTTAGCATGAGCTACTCGCGGCCACGCTCGAAACCACCATTTTGGATCATATTTAATGAATAATAATTAGTGAATATCAAAAAGATATGAATGCAAGCTGCAAGAATGACATATTTGCCATATATGGATGAGGCGTTTTTAAAGAAGTCTTTGAGTGTAGGTGTTTTTAGAGAAATCATTAGCTTCTGTGTTTTAGTTGTTAATAAAATTTTAGAAATATCCTTTGGAAACATAAAACGCCACCAAGCAACATATCAGCAGACACGTTTTGACTGAGTCTGTTCATGAGAGGTAATGAAATATGCAACGCTGCACCGGCTAAAGCGGAATTCTAACATAGTAAAATGAATGTAGTCCATGATCCTAAAGGACCAGAAAAATATAACAACACTTAGTCCAAGTACAGGGAGGCTTTACAGCCGCCACTCGGTACTTAAAGATTGCAGTTCTAATAGTTAATAAAACCTGAGAAAAGACTCGTGATTTAATATTTGTTCCTTTCCTCGTTTCATATTCCAATACAACTACATTTTCCCTTTTCTTAACTTTCAAACATTACTTTAAGTAATCTGTTGCACCATTTTATATATAAAAGGCATTGTTCTTAACAAACAAATACGAATAATAAACATGTTGAATAAAGACCAAATTTGCTGATTTTCGAAACTAGGGTTCTTGATTGTCTACACCTGAAATTTGGACAAGATGAATACTAGTACATAACTTATAATCTAAACATGTTTGTGTCTATACATATATGCTTTCCGTACTTTAAATGTCTATAAGTATATTCAATATTGCCATGATGTAATACCTTAACCCACTGTATAATTGCTTATCTCAGTGACCTTGTTTGCATGGTGGTACTGCGCCCGCGAGAGATAAAGGGTTTGCTCCGTGGTCATGTTACATCAAAGAGTGAACCTCACTTGCTTAGTTCTCAGATAAAAAAGGAAACTTGCTTTTCTTCTTTCATACCTAGCGGCGGCAGATATATTTAGTAATGGGGTGTTAAGAGTGATAAATATAAGTACTAGAACAATTAATATTTAATAAGAAGATCCTTTGGAAGCAGAGGGAGAATTATTGCTCTTTTACTTGCTTCCTGGTTACAATGAAAGGATTGCCTTTCCCAATCAAATCAGAATCTGAACATCTGTTATGAATATCTAATCATAACAGGACAACTGTGTAGCTGCAGACAGATAGATATATGATATTTTCGTGTCATTTCTTGTATTTACCCTTATATATCCCTAAACACCTATAACAAAATCATATCGGTTTTCTTTTCAAGGGTTTTGTGACTACAATCAATAAAATCTGTAAAACGATCCTTTGGAAGCAAAGAATGCAACCAAGAAGTATAATAGCAGACTCGGTTTGATTGAGTCTGTTCATGAGAGGTAATGACATGTGCAACACCTCGCACGCTTACAGCCAAAAGTCTTATATTGCCCCAAGCTACCGTTGTACAAAATTTAATACTTTTGTCTAGCCTGTCTAGATCTTTCGAAATTGGCACTCTACTATGCCCCCTAGCACCGGCTTAAACGAAACTCTATTACACATGTTGAATAGACTCCATGATCCCAAAGAACCAGAAAATATAATAACACTGAATCCAAGTACGCGGAGACATTTTACAGCCGCCACACGGCACAAAACTTACTTTACGAAACGTCTATATTTCTGTCTGTTTAATTACTGATAATAAAAAAGTATACATACATTTGCATATACAGAATTATGTTATTTAAATAGACTGTTGATGAATATGTTTCTTGATATTTAAGTATGACCCATTTTAAATTTTAAATTCACATTTGCATTTAGAAAATCAAATGTTAAAACAATGACAAAATTAACACAAAAGTATGCATTTTTTAAAATTTGATTTGATTAAATTTAATAACGGAAACCATTTGTAAAATGTCGTACAATACGAATGGATAAATTCTTTGTATTAATTTAAGTAGGTCGTTGTTATGGTTTTTGGAGTTATCTTCACATTTCTTTTCCAAACTGCATATATGCGATAAGAGCTGCAGCAATATTTGACCCCGCTTAGGTAAAGGTAGTTCGAAATGGGGAGGTAACTCATTCCAAAACACTTGAAGTGATAAATAAAATAACATGTGCGTATTTTTGACAATTATTCATTACGGGAATTCACTTCTTTTGTTTTTTCCGAGTATATAAAGGTTTTAAAAATAGTAACCGAACTTTTACGGGATCAGCTTTAGATGTATTAAATGAACACAAAGTTGTAGATAATTACTTTTCTCAGTGTATGAACAAATTTTTTTCTAGCGTTGACAAAATAATGCTGCTATTGTATAACTTATGATTATATTTTGTGTTAAAATAGACTTTTCGTCTCTAAAAGATTCAATAGGTATTATGTAGCATCAAAACTAATCAAATTCGGTTAGTGTATGCACCTCGTAATGTGGTATTACAAGAAAATTTATTCGGTGACCCCGTAATTTAATTCCTTCCATCGACAGAACATTCAGTTTTCATCATCATGTTAGTTTGTTTGTAAAATTCTATCTTATGGGCTGTACAAGAGACAAGATTAAAGTCAACTTTTTATTCAAAACTCAACGTCATATTTGTCGCTCTGACGTCACTTTAACGTAAATATCGACTCTAACGTTAAAATGATCTCCACAAATTTTACATCACTTTAAAGACATTTTATATGGAAATATGATAAGTAATAAGCAAATCGATACTTGTTGCCTGGACAGAACGATTTACGAAAACAGTCTGACGGATGTGAAATCACAGTTCATCAAAGATAGACGTCAACAGGCGTGTTTTAAAGCTTGCAGAGGAAAACATGTTACATAAATCTCACAAATGTAAAATGCGCATTAAATGAGGAATATGCTGAAATTTATATAAAACAAAATGTCGAAAAGGAACCCTATAGCTTCAACTTAGGCGCATTTCATCTTAAATCATATAGCCTCGCCATGCAGTTTAAAATGATCATTTTTTTGTAAAGGAGAAAATATCTATAATTTTAGATATACTAATATTTTACAGAAACCACGTGTGAAGAGCACAAAGTTTGGTAAGTCTAGTTTCCGATATGCTGCTGCAGTCCTGCGGAACACACTACCTGATGAATTTAAGCAAACAGCATGTTTAAACCAGTTTAAAAACTTGGTTTCATTCTGAAATAGTAAAATCTGCAAGTGCGTTGAATGCAAATCTCTGTAGAGAGTTCTGATATAACAAAATCATGAAAGGTTTGTTTCGTGTTGAGAAAGGGATTGCTCTCCTTTCAGTGTATGTAATGTGATTTAACGTTGAGCAAAAGGGGTACGTAGGATTTGGGCCAATTTTGGCCCCCACCAAAATGATGATAGAATATGTGCCGTTTTTTACCAAAATGCATGTATTTTCCAAAAATAAACATTAAAATCTGCAAGGGCAATTGTTTATGGAAAATCTAATGTTCACCTTATGAACTGTAGTGAAAGAAAGCATTAGCGTATCTTGGGGGTATACTTAAAAAAATTGGAATAACAATATAATAAATGATTACTGGTACAAATGTTTGATTAAATATCAATGTAAACACACCAGGCTATTCAAACATGCATAGGCCGGTAACAGAATTGTCATAGAAACGGTCTTAACTAAGGGAAATAACCCTTGAAATCCTGAAACTAAAAATTCCTTAAAAAATCTATATTTTATTGTTTTAATTTTGTTAAGTTTCAAACTATGATTTAAAATCATGTACAGAGGTAGAATTCTTGACCTGGTATATTTATGCGTATAAAACATGTACTTTTACAGTCGGTTGCCGTGGCAACAGGGGTAAAATTTAGCATTTTTTAACTTTTTGCATGTTATGGCTTCAATATTTTGATGTTTGGACATTTAATGGACTTATCACTGTTACAACTGACAAGTCATAATGCTCCTGTAAAGAAAGCAGAAAAGAAGCTTTCAGTTGCCATGGCTGAAATTTAGCATTTTTTAACTTTTTGCATGTTATGGCTTCAATATTTTGATGCTTGGATATTTAATAGACTTATCACTGTTACAATTGACAATTCATAATGCTCCTGTAAAGAAAGCAGAAAAGGGCCTTTCAGTTGCCATGGCAACAGTTCATTTGATTATCTATTTAATAATGTTTCCTTAGGATAAGTAAGTTTTCTTCATTTATCACAACTGTAAGCAGTAATGAAATGGTATTGATAAACTCACTTTGTTTGGCCTGTCAGTGGTGAATGGGCATGTAACTTATATTCATTTTCAGTATGGTTTGAATTTGAATTTTTACCTATTTATAAATAATCTACTTTCGTTTTCACATCCACATGTTGACAGTGGCGCCACCTATAATATTGCCTGGCAACGAGCACCTACCTTCAAGGGAGGCTACTCGTATACGTGAGAAAGGCCAGACAAACATTATCATTTTTTCCAAAATTCGTTTATTAGCAACCCTTGCTTCAGTTTCTGGTTAGGAAAATATTAAATGGAATTAACAAATGTAATAGCTGTTATAAATTGTTAACTGAAGCAAGGGTTGCTAATAAGCGAATTTTGAGTCTGAAATGGCCGAATTCAGCAATTTTAACACGAAATGCCTGTACTGTTCGCCCTTTGAACTCATTTCACATCAATATTGAGAATGTTCTATAATTAAAAACGACAAAGTTCGGTAGTTTAAAGATTAGTTTAATGAAAACTGTCCATTATTTAACACTGTTATCGATCTCTATCTTTTTCAAATATCGGGGTCCATCTGCCTATATAAATCCTACGTACGCCTTTAAGGATAATCTTGTTTTAATTACTATTCCTTTTAATCTTTTACCAATGTATTTACATGTATTCGTAATATTTCTGAATTTTCATACTTCAGGCTTAAGGGACCTTTCCGCAATCACATCGCGTCGTTTTATTCGCCGCTGTACTGCTTGTTGCTATGCGCAGCCGTGTGCTCACAAGTCATCACATAGTTACCGTTAATTGGCAAAACAAACAAATCGATTATACACGAATTTACCAGGATGGTTCGAAGATGTGCGTGGGGAACATACAATGCTGATTGCAGATACCCTGAGAAGATGATTGGCGTCAGATTCATCACGTTTCCAAATCCTAAACAACCAGCTTGAGAAAAGTTTACGCTGGATCAAAGCTTGTGGGCGGCCCCATGATCAACTTTTAACGTCGACAGAATCAAAAAGAACAAAGTCATTTTTTCGACAGTGAATATTGTCATCATACATTTATACCTGTAGCTGTAGCACATATAAAAACTATCTTGAGAGTTTGGTAAAAGCTCTGGAGGAGCTGAACAGAACTTAAGTGATGGGCTAATTATTGAATGTGTGTGTGTGTGTGTCGTGGGGGGGGGGGGTGGAATGAAATTTCAGAGGCTTATCCAGACCTTATCCCTGCTGATGGTACTATTGCAACCCCTTCTGGACCCCAACCAAGCGCAGAAGGATAGAGCTGACATATATGTATGGCCAAGAGGAAATGACAGAACACAACAAAGAGTAAGTCAATACATTTCTGTCCATTTGCTCTACAACTGCATGCATATTATAAGGAAGGCTATTACAGATTTTCTAACACTGCATATAACTTCACACAAAACTTTGTACAGCAACAAATATTTAACTCATTTATCTGGGAAAAGGTTTCTGTCACATAATTGAGATAGAAAAAAATATTATTTTAGCTTATATCATAAAATGTGTAAGGAAATCTGAACTTACCAACTTGTAATAAATTATAAAATAGCAACTTAACAATAAAATAGCTCAGTATTACCAGTTTAGTCATTTTAAAATAAAATCTCAGATATTTGGCAGACCCTACCAAACACTATATTCATGGAGACAATATAAAATGAAATGCCAATTTACCCAAAACTGGGCATTTCAAAAGCACAGAATTCAAGGTATACCCACACTTCTTATTTAGCTAGAAGTAAAGTGTAATCCTAATAAATCTGCACACTAATTTTACCATAGAGTCTGGTGTGAACCCTGATAATTCAATATTTCTTTTTATCTTATATCTTTGTGGCCACATATATTATTTTCAGAATGCCAGCAGAATTTAAAAAAGATTTTCCAACAATTCTGATACTGATTGATGGTATTGAATTCAAAACACAAGTTCCAAATGCATTTGGGCTTCAAAGTCAAATGTACATCGATTATAAATCTTCTTTCACTCTAAAGGCTTTGATTGGGTGTGACCCAAGTGGATCTGTTATTTTTATATCTGATTTGTTTATTGGGTCAATATCTGATAAGCATATCTGTGAGGAAAGTGGCTTTTTAGCTCTATTGGGTGATTTTATGAAACATGGATACATCAAAGAAGGAGATGCAGTGATGGCAGGCAATGGGTTTAAAATACATAATGAATTGAAGATTAAACATTCTCCCTTTTTCTACATCTTCATCTCAAATGTCCCCTGCTAATACTTATCTCACACAGAAAATTGCAAAACACAGTGTTCATGTGGAAAGACTTATTGCAAAAGTGAAAACATACAAGCTGCTCTCCTCTACTTCTTTGTTCAAGCAGGCAAACAAGATATGGTCTGTATGTGCTATTTTGACTCTGCATCAACCCATTTTTGTGAAAGATAAGTAGAAACTATCAATTTCTGTAATTAACACTTGGTTTCCATAGATTTGTCAAACCTGCGGCAGTATTGTTATAAATTGTTT
The DNA here is from genome assembly GCF_021730395.1 of Mercenaria mercenaria. NCBI lineage: Eukaryota > Metazoa > Mollusca > Bivalvia > Venerida > Veneridae > Mercenaria > Mercenaria mercenaria. The sequence continues at coordinate 91,146,604 of NC_069364.1, read as the reverse complement.
CATGAAATCAGAATTACTAAATAACTATATTTTGTGCATTTTTTGTAATTGTGTTAGCAATAGTCATAAATGCAATATTTACCTGGTAACTTAGAAATGAATCCAGTTGAACATCACCTAGTTTGGTGCTTACTTTTTGTCTCTGGGGTGACAGAAGATACTCAAGTGGTGTGCCTGAGGCTTTCTGCAGTTGCTCTATATCTGTACTTGCAACCTCTGCCAACCTAAAAAAATCCAGACATATTTGTAAGAGAATGAGCTGTAAATTAATTTTATAAATATACATGATTAACTGTAATCTGTTACTGTCTATTTTATGAAGAAGTATACATGTATTTTTGTATAAATGTTCTATGATTCCTATGAATAAAAAGTTAAATCTGTGTCTCTCATACAAGAATACCTTACTTTTGATATATGTTGACCTGGCAAAGTACAAGTTTCTTTTTCGTACATTCAGATAGTTTGGCCACTACAACATGATTCAACGGCATAGGTGAAATTTCATCCCCCAGTGTGATGATATGCCACTGCTGAGGCATGCTTGTACAACTTAGCTCAATGTGAAGTTTGAAATCCTGCAGTATCTTTATCAGACCAATTACATGAGAACAGTGTCTGTCAGCCTGAAAAAGACAAGTTTACATACAAAAAGGAACAAAGTAAATGAAAATAAGGAAAGTCAAACAAGTAACAAAATAAATTAAAAAAAATAAATTTTAGAATAAAGTCTCATACTGTCTGTGGTGAATCAAATTGAGCTCCAGAACTCTCAATGGCATTTGTGAATAATAATTTCTGCATACAAAATACAAATACCGGAACTGGGTTCAACCCTGTGCGCATTTTGATTTTCAATGACGAATTAAAAAAAATACATTAATATTCTCTATTTACTATTGTAGTTCCCCACCGTCTGTTCCACCCATTAAATGTAAATTTTACATTCTCGAACTAACCCAACCTTGCATGTGCAGTAGGACTCCGATATCTTGTCATGGTGAATCTCTATATGCAGAGTGTGGGGTTTCTCGCTCTTGCACATCGATCTCCAACATCTCGCCGTCACCTGTTCTTGGGTCTTGTTATATGAATAAACGTTCATGTCATGGATATATCCTTGCATAAAATAATTAAGCCCTCTTTTCAAAATCCTATCGGCTAATTTGCTGTGATTGTAGAGATAGGTTACCGAGATATTATCAGGAATGTCATCTAGAGAATCCGTCGCTGTATCAATGGCGTCCGCCATCTTGGATGATAGCTTGTGAGGCATAGCAACAATTACTAGGGACGGGATAAAACGTGGAAACATGCGGAACGGTCCAGTGCAACACCATAATAAATCAGCTATCATTTAGCTTGATTGCGTTTTATGCTTCCAAGTACTTTCTTTAACATTTGTTTAAATTTTTAAGCGATATGTGAAAGCCGTGGCAAATTCTGTTCTTATAAAATCGTGTAAATTTATTTGTATGGTACAGTTTCGCCTGTGTTAGTAGGAGTGCGGGTTGTTGACTATTTCATTACCTTAAATGTAAATAAAATCTGTAAGAAGACTCATTCAAGCCTACTTTTGTTCTGCCTGGTTTCGTCCTAAAATGTTGATATTCTAAATATGATTCAAAATTAGCGAATATTTTCTTCTTTACGTCAAACTATCATATGGTTTGTATAATTTGCATATTTTCATTTGTTAGAGGGCGAGAGAGGTGACGCGCATTTCATTTCCTCAATTCAACCGAATCTGCTATTATTTTGTTTGGATCCGTTGTTTGCTTCCTATAAAGATCTTCATACAAGATACAAGAATCTTTATTTTACGTTGGATATAGTATTACGAAAAACATTAGCTCAAGAGCTATTTCCCGACAAACAAAAGAAAACAGAAATTAACAAAAATAAAGCGGCTAAAAGGAAAGATAAGCGAAAGTTTAGGCATATTAAAACATAAATTACATTGCAGCGGTTAAGAATGGCATGGTTATATGATTAAAACAAACTTTCATACATAGCACATATAAGCACAAACCTGTAAAAAAGTACATAAGTAAAAGGGAAATGACATACATATAATACACTACATAGTGAGTTTATTGCATAGAAGGTGCTAATCCTGGCAGCAACTATATATATATAAGAAAGTAAAGGCAAAAGTAAAGGCATTTCTTTTAAGATTTATGAATGCAGACATGTAGATTCAACATTACGATGCAATACTTTAATTGAAACTTGTCCGAATATCCTATTGACTGGTTCCCATTATCCATCTTAGCTTAGTTTTACTTTTAACACATATGAGTAAGTATCCTATATTACGATGAAATCAAGATAATGATTTCTTTGTAATTGATCAAACTTTTGATGCTGCTAAAATCAGATTCTTGGTTTCTTTAAACATCACGTCGAAAACATATCCTCGCCCAACTACAGATGTTAAGCAATATCAACTCCTGTTAGTTATTCGTTGATACATGCTAATATTGTAGTGTTGAAGTACTTAATAGCACATTCTGTCTGATGTAGATATTTTGTAGCGATGCGTTCATACATCTAATAACAAAACTAAATAAACCAAAAGACAACGAGGTTTTGTGGTTGAGTAGTGGTTTTTCGTTCCACATTTTAATACAATAAACGATATACTTTATGAAAAATTCAAGTTTTGACAGTAATTTACAGTTATCCGCGTTACACCGTATTGCGGATAACTATTGTCCAATCATAGCTGCATTACAAAACATGTAGAACTAGTTTTGGTATAGCCAAGGGCTGGTATTATGTTATATAAATAGAAGTAATTAGGAGAGTATTCAGTTCTAGCGAGACCTTTCTAGAGTCACCTTCTACTTTTCAACATGGACAGCGATATGGAGAATATCATACAGGATAAAGTTCAGCAAGCATTTGGTATGCATAAAACAGATATGTCGTCATCGAAAACATAAAACGTCACGCATTCCTTGTCGTGTCACGTATCGCAGGTAGAAAAATGGCGGATAATGAATATTCATATCTCTATGATTGACAGTTAAATGAGACGGTGTGTGGGGCATTTCCGCGGTGTTTATCGATCGAAGAATCTAACATCCATTAGAGTTTCAAATAATGAGAAAAAGACAGAATTAGGTCCTAAACTGATAAATTCTTAAATTACCATTCGCTGTGCAATATAAACGTAAAGGATTTATGTTTGTAAAAGTTAAAAATACATGTACCATGGCAACATTTAACAACAAAGAAATTGCACAATTCTTTTAATTAAGAAGTCGTAAGTAAATACATGCAAACATCAGTACTAAAAGCATTTTGGAATCATAAATATTCAGGAAATGGCATCTTTTATAGTATATATAATCAATTGCCAAATGAATCAGCGTTAGTCTAAATTTAAAACATAACATTGTAAAATCGTCGCTTGAATAAATTCATAACACGCAAAACGAGATCAGTCATATTATATAATTGAGCCCTGACATGCGAAATGAGGTTTTAGCGAAAATAGGTCTTGGTGTCAGAAATGTCACAATTAAGGTTACTTTATATACATATATACAAATGTAGATCTTTATTTTCTTAAAATTTGACAAAAAATATCTTTAGTCTCTAATGAGGTACTGTGCTTTAATAAGAGCTAAGAACTTGTATAATTAACAAGACGTCAATAAAGTCCTTTTTAATATTTTACCGTACATTAATTTGACGCCTAAACCTCATTCTTCTGGTGCGTAGGATTTGGATGGATTGCTAAATATTAATTTTGTTACTTTTAGACAATAACGGGTCATTTTGGGATTTAGTGGGATTAAAAATCCTTGTTTCATGGCAACAGAAACCTCTCTTTTACCACGATCATGTCTTTCCTACAGAGTGATTACTACTAGCTGCTCCCAGAGATGAAGCAGCTGCCCTGCAATACGTGACGCGTACTCACTTACCTACCTGTAATGCGTGATTCTAGTGACCTTCAGAGATCAGCTGGGTGCTCTACGCATTGGAGAGAGGGCTTACCTTTTTGCGGTCTTGCCCTTCGGCACGCTGTTTACGCTGTACCGCCCTGCGATAAGTGATGCGGACCAAAAACCTACCTGCAATACGTGACACGTCCTGGACACATAACTGCGTTCAGTATCGCGTTCTAACCACTCGCGGAGATCAAGTAGCTGCCCTGCCCACTTGACAGCGGCGATGCCATGGTGTGTTTCATATCTCATTCTAATTACCTTCAGAGATCAGCTGGATGCTCTACGCATTGGAGAGTGGGCTTACTTTCGCAGTCTTTCCCTCTTTCACACTAATTACGCTGTACCGCCCTGCGATAAGTGATGCGGACCAGTAACCTACCTGCAATACGTGACACGTCTTTGACACATAACGGCCTTCAGTATCGCGCTCTAATCACTCTCAGAGATAAAGTAGCTGCTCTGCCCACTTGACGGCGGCGTTGCCGTGGTGCTCTGGCCCTCTGACACAGATAGTGCACCCTACCACCCTACGATGCGTAACGTGTACTCGCCTACCTACCTGCAATACGTGGCACGTCCAAGACACAGAGCAGCGTTTCATATCTCATTCTAGATTCTAGTGACATTCTGAGATCAGCAGGGTGCTCTACGCATTGGAGAGTGGGCTTACTTTCTTTCCGTCTTGCCCTCTTGCACACTGATTACGCTGTACTGCCCTGCGATGCGTGACGTGAGCATAAAACCTACCTGCAATACGTGACACGTCCCGGACACATAACGGCGTGAAGTATCGCGCCCTAACCACTCCCAGTGAACAAGTACCTGTCTTGCGCACTTGACAGCGGCTTTGCGTTGTGCCTTTGCAGTCTGACACAGGTGGGGCGCCGTATCGCCCTACAATGCGTGACGCGTACGCACCTACCTACCTGCACTAAATGACACGTCCTAGACACAGAGCAGCGTTTCATATCTCATTCTAGTGACCTTCTGAGATCAGGTGGGTGCTCTACATATTGGAGAGTAGGCTTACTTTCGCAGTCTTGCCCTCTTACACACTGATTACGCTGTACCGCCCTACGATGCGTGACGCGAACCAAAAACCTACCTGCAATACGTGACACGTCCTGGCACATAACGGCCTTCAGTATCGCGCTATAACCACTCTTGAAGATGAAGTAGCTGCCCTGCCCGTTTGTCGGCGGCGTTGCCGTGGTGCTCTGGCCCTCTGACACAGATAGTCCACCCTACCGCCCTACGATGCGTGACGCGTACTCACCTACCTACCTGCAATACGTGACACGTCTTTGACACAGAGCAGCGTTTCGTATATCATTCTAGTGACCTTCAGAGATCAGCTGGGTGCTCTACGCATTGGAGAGATGGCTTACTTTCTTTCTGTCTTGCCCTCCTACACACTGATTACGCTGCACCGCCCTACGATGCGTGACGCGTACTCACCTACCTACCTGCAATACGTGACCCGTCCTAGACACAGAGCAGCGTTTCATATCTCATTCTAGCTACCTTCAGAGATCCACTGGGTGCTCTACGCATTTGAGAGTGGCCTTACTTTCTTGCCGTCTTGCCCTCCTACACACTGATTACGCTGTACCGCCCTACAAAGCGTGACTCAGACCAAAACTCTACCTGTGATACGTGACACGTTCTGGACACATAACGGCGTTCGGTATCGCGCTCTAATCACTCCCAGTTAACAAGTACCTGCCCTGCCCACTTGACGGCGGCGTTGCCGCAGTGCTCTAGCCCTCTGACACAGATAGTGTGCCCCACCGCCCTACGATGCGTGACGCGTACTCACCTACCTACCTGCAATACGTGACACGTCCTAGACACAGAGCAGCGTTTCATATTTCATTCTAGTGGCCTTCAGAGATCAGCTGGGTGCCCTACGCATTGGAGAGAGGGATTACCCTCCTACGCACTGATTACGCTGTACCGCCCTTACGATACGAGCGACTACCTCTAATGCGTGACACGCCATAAACGCATGGCATCGTTAAATTGCAGTTGATTTCGTGTTCTATTTTTCTGGAGAGCCGAAGTGATTGTAAACGCATGAATGTATTTTCGAGTGAAAAATATCGATTTGACTATTGAGAAATCTGGTTACTGGAAAAACGTTAGAGACACAATACCATCAGTAAACTGTCGAGCTAGAGATTTCATACCATTTAACAGTATGAGCTGGCTGAGTGATCGGGTAATCACTTTTCACTTTGCATACTGGCCTTCCAATCCTGAGGTCGGGTTTCGATCCCTGGCATCTACTCGGGAATTTTCAGAAACGCTTTTCAGTGTTTCCCACCCAACTAGAGGTGTACTGGTCAGGAACCCAGGCAATCCTTGCGTGTATCAGTGCTATACACAGGGCACGTTAAAGAACCAGGCTGTCTATTCGAAAAGAGCTAGGCTAAGTTAGCCGGATAAGCCTGTATCTGATTTCTGATCTCTCTGTCGTGGGGGCTTTGTCTCACTCTGTCCCTCTGGTCAGATCGCTCTGTGTCTGTACTAGTAGAGGATGAATTATGCGCCCTGTGTGGCTGCATTTGAACTATGTAAGGCGCCTTGGGCGCTATATAAATCTGGTAAAATTTAATGTACAACGCCAGTGAATATACTATGTGTAAAATTAGGCGTTTAATCAAATAAAGCAGTTTCAGTTTTTTTCAGTTTTAAGAGAAGTGACCAAGTTTCATAAATGCGTGTTTTTGGTTTTACGCCCGTTTTCAACAATTTATACGGAAGGACTGAAGAAATAGGTACGGTATGTTAAATGGATAAGTAGTGAAGTCAAGTTGACCAATACTGTGGAGTGACGAAATGGGTATGTTTAATGGATAACAAGTCAAAAAAATAAATTTCCACATTAATTCGTAAAAATATTGTGTGTTTTGTTTTAAATCGGGCGTTCAACAAACACCAAACTGAAAACAAACTAGTTCACATCCATCATGATATATTTTTGACTGGATCTGCATAAAACTTTGTCGGAATGAGTGTTTTTATGAAATCTATAAAAGATGAAATCATTTGAAATCTTTGTATTAGTGGTATCATTGAGAGCGGAAAATGATAACGTAAAAGTAATTGCACGTTATCAACAAATAATGCGATTTCTCTCCTAAAAGTATCAATAGGTGAAAGTCTTTAACACCTTTGGAAGAAATTCAAATTTTGAAAAGTAGAAACCCTTCTTAAGCAATGGTCTCAAGGGGAGGGGTGCGGTCATGACTGTTTGTTACAATAAGGCTGTTATTGTTATTATTGTCATTATTAATATTGTTATAATAATAATTATTATTATTATGTACAACGCCATTGAATATATCGTTGTATAAAAATAGGCGTTTAATCAAATTATTCAGTTTCAGTAATAAATCAAAAAGTATTCATAAACTGCGGAATCGCTCTTAGAACGTCATTTCAGGAGTCTGGTTACGTCACACAAGCTTCATACTGATGATTAAGTTCGTACTTTGTCAATTTTGAGTAGACAGTCGGATATAGAACACAAGTGACTACAGGGATCAGGTGGTGGAATTCCACACACAGAGTATGACTGCATTATACCTCGATCAGATGCGCTAGACTGTCCCAACTGCCAGAAATGCGTGACATGCCTTATGTTTAAAGAACGTTTTATTTCCCTTTAATGTTCTGTTTCGTTGAAAAGAAAGTTCAAACGGTTGGATAACACTGTTTTCACTAATTACAAACTTAGTACCATTACGCTGTAAGTACCCGAACCCGAACGCTCTTATCAACCTACCTTCAATACGTGACAAATTTGTTTTCGTATTCTAAACATTTTAGAGGACACTTTGATTAAGATCACAGTTGACAAAGGGGTTCATATCACTGACTTGCATGCAAAAACTAGTAATATGTGTACTGACAACAGATACTCTCGCAAACCTTCAGTACGTGATACATGCTTTACACATACTGACGTTTGTTCTTGTAGTCGAAACACATTTTACAACATAGTTCATATGACTGTTTTGCATCTTCATAGTATGATTACGCCATATCGAAACCATGTAGGCGAGACTTTTTTTTTCGTAGTCTAATCATCTTGATGTACCATTTAGATGAAGACGAAAATTGACAACGGGGTTCATACGACTGTTTTCCACAGACAATGATTACGCCATACAGACAACAGAATCTCGTTGAGACTCTCTCAGCTACCTACCTCCAAGACGTGACACGTCATTGACAATATTCACATTTGTTTTCGCGGTCAAATCAGAAGCCACAGCGAAGAAGAACACAGTTGACAACGGGGGTCATATGACTGTTTTGCATCCGCGTAGTATGATTACGCCATACAGACAACACATATTGCTTACTTACATCTAATACGTGACACGTCTTTTAAACATATTCATGTTGATTTTTTTGTAGTCTAACTATTTGAGAGGCAACTACCAAGGATGCGCCGCACATTTGTCAATGGCGTTCATATGACTGGTTTGCATCCTCTAGTGCGATTACACCATACCGACACCAGATACGTGAGACACTCTCACCTAACTACTTCCAATACGGGTCACGTCTTTTACACATTCGTAGTTTTATCACCTTGACAGGCCATTTAGATGGAGAAGACAATTGACAACGGCGTTCAGATGACCTTTTTTCATCCTAATATTGAAGTTTATGTTTGTAGTCTTACTATTTTGAGAGGCCACTGGAATGCAGAAAAAAGTTGAAAACTTGAATCATATGAATGTTTTGCATCCTAGTAATACGGTTATGCCATACCGACACCAGATGCGTGAGCCGCTCTTGCTTACCTTCCTCCAATACGTGACAGGTTTTTTTTTACAGATATCTACTTTTATATTTGTAGTCCAACTATTTTGAGAGGCAAGAGGGTTGCAGAACACAGTACAGTTAAAACATGATTCATATGACGCCATACCGACAACAGATGCGTAAATCGCTCTCGCTTACCTACCTCCAATACGTGACATGTCTTTTAGAGATATTGTCGTTTATTTTTGTAGTCCAACTATTTTGAGAGACAACTGGGATGCAGAACACAGTTGAAATCATGGTTCATATGACTGTTTTGCACGCACATAGTATGTTCCGCCATACCGACAACAGAAGTGTGAGATTTCTTTTCCTACCTACATCTAATACGTGACAGGTCTTTGACAGATATTGACATTTGTTTTTGCTTTCAAATTATTTTGAGAAACCACAGTGATGAAGAACACAGTTGACAACGGGGATCATTTGACTCTTTTGCACGTACATAGTATGATTATGCCATATCGACAACAGATGCGCTTCCATACCTCCAATACGTGACACGTCTTTTACATATATAAAAGCTTGATTTTGAAGTGTAACTATTATGAAAGACCACTGCCATGTGGAGTACAGTTGGCAACGGGGTTCATATGACTGTTTTGCATCCTGATAGTATGATTACGTCGGGATGCAGAACACATGTACAGTTACAAACATGGTTCGTTTTGCTCGCACATAGTATGATTGCATCATACCGAAAACATATGTGTGAGATTTCTTCGCCTACCTCTCTCCACTACGTGACAAGTCTTTGAGAGATATAAACATTTGTTTTTGCTGTCAAATCATAATTTGAGTCCACGGTGATGACTAACACAGTTGACAACAGTATGACTGTTTTGCATCCTCATAGTCTAATTTCGCCATACCGACAACAGATGCGTGATTCGCTCTCGCTTACCGAACTCCAATATGTGACACGCCCTTTAGAGATATTGACGTTTATATTTGTAGTCCAACTATTTTGACAGGCCACTGGGATGCAGAACACAGTTGAGACATGGTTCGTATGACTTTTTGCACATACATAATATGGTTACGCCATACCGACAACAGATGCGTTAGATTTCTTTGCCTACCTACCTCCACTACGTGACACGTCTTTGACAGGTATTGGCGTTTATTTTTGTGGTCTAGCTATTTTGAGAGGCAACAGGGATGCAGAACACAGTTGAAAACATGGTTCGTATGCCTTTTTTTGCACAAACATAATGTGATTACGCCAAACCGACAACAGATGCGTGAGATTTCTTTGCCTACCTAACTCCACTAAGTGACACGTCTTTGACAGGTATTGACATTTGGTTTCACTGTCAAATCATTATCTGAGGCCACGATGATGAAGGATATAGTTGATAACGGTTTCATATGACTGTTTGGCATCCTCATGGTTTGAATACGCCTTTCCAATCACCCTCGCTTACCTACATCCAATACGTGGCACGTCTTTCAAAGACATCTACGGTTATTTTTGAAGTCTAACTATTTTGAAAGGCCACTGGGTTGCAGAACACAGTTGAAAACATGGTTCATATGACTGTTTTGCATCCTAATAGTATGATTATGCTATACCGACAACAGATGCTTGAGACACTCTCGCTTTCCTACCTCCAATACATGACACGTCTTTGACAGATATTGACATTTGTTTTCTCTGTCAAACATTCTGAGAAACAACAGTGATGAAAAGAAAAACAGTTGACAACGGGGTTCATTTGACTGTTTTGTACGTACATAGTATGATTACGCCATACCGACAACAGATGCGCCTACATACCTCCAATACGTGACTTGTCTTTTACATATATTGAAGCTTGATTTTGAAGTCTAACTATTACGAGAGGCCACAGCCATGTGGAGTACAGTTGGCAACGGGGTTCATATGACTGTTTTGCATCCTCGTAGTATGATAACACTCTGGCTTACCTACCTCCAATACGTGACACGTGTTTTACAGATATTGACGTTTACTTTTGTAGTCTAATTACTTTGAGAGACCACTGAGGTGTAGAACACACTTAAAAACATGGTTCATATGACTTCTTTGCATCCTAATAGTATGATTACGCCATACCGACAACAGATGCGCGAGACACTCTTGCTTACCTACCTTCAATACGTGACACATCATTTACAGATATTGAATTAAATTCTGGGTACGATCTTCCGGAAGCACAAAATACATCCGTAGATAGAAAATAGCAGTCTCGGTTGAATTGAGACTGTTCAACAGTAATGGGAAGTGCAACACTGTCAGCGCCCCCTAGCCCCGGGTTCAGCGGTACTCTACTTTCTGAGCGGAACTCTACTCTCCGATTCAGCAGTCTATATTTAATGATCCCGAAATACCAGAAAATACAAATAGATAACTGCACTATGATCGAAGTACGGGACGACATTTTACGGCCGCCACACAGCACTTTACGCCAGCTGCAGTAAAATATAAATTAAATTCTGGGTACGATCTTCCGTAGATAGAAAATAGCAGTCTCGGTTGAATTGAGACTGTTCATTGACAGTAATGGGAAGTGCAACACTGTCAACGCCCCCTAGCCCCGGATTGAGCGGAACTCTACTTTCTGAGCGGAACTCTACTTTCCGATTGAAGTTTAGTTTTGTAGTGTAACTATTTTGAGAGGCATCTGGGATGCAGAATACAGTTGAAAACAAGGTTCATATTACGTTATACCGACAGCGGATGCGTGAGACACTCTCGCTTTTCTACCTCCAAAACCTGACACGTCTTTTACAGATATTGACGTTTATTTTAAAAATTTATAGTCTTACCATTTTCTGAAGCCACTTTGATTAAGAACACAATTAAAAACATGGTTCATAGGACAGTTTTGCACACACATACTATGATTACGTCATACCGACAACAGATCCGTGAGATTTCTTCGCCTACCTACCTCCACTATGTGACACGTCTTTTACAGATATTGACGTTTATTTTTATAGTCTTACCATTTTCTGAAGCCACTGGGATGAAGGACACAGTTGAAAACATGGTTCATATGACTGTTTTGCACGCACATAGTATAATTACGCCATACCGACAACAGATGCGTGAGATTTCTTCGCCTACCTACATATCCAATACGTGACGAGTCTTTGACAGATATTGACGTTTATTTTTGAAGTCTAACTATATTGAGAGGCCACTGGGATGCAGAACACAGTTGAAAACATGGTTCATATGACTGTTTTGCACACACATACTATGATTACGCCATACCGACAAAAGATGCGTGAGATTTCTTCGCCAACCTACCTCTACTAAGTGACACATCTTTTACAGATATAGACGTTTATTTTTATAGTCTTACCAATTTTTGAGAGGCCACTGGGATGAAGAACACACTTGAAACCATGGTTCATATGACTGTTTTGCACACAAATACTATGATTACGCCATACCGACAACAGATGCGTGAGATTTCTTCGCCTACCTACCTCCATTACGTGACACATCTTTTACAGATATAGACGTTTATTTTTCTAGTCTTACTACTTTTTGAAGCCACTGGGATGAAGAACACATTTGAAAACATGGTTCATATGACTGTTTTGCACGAACATAGTATAATTGCGCCATACCGACAACAGATGCGTGAGATTTCTTTGCCTACCTACCTCCACTACGTGACACGTATTTGACAGGTATTGACATTTGTTTTCACTGTCAAATCATTATTTGAAGACATGGTGATGAAGAACATAGTTGACAACGGGTTCATATGACTGTTTTGCATCCTCATAGTATGATTACGCCATACCAACAACACATGCGTGAGTCGCTCTTGCTTACCTTCCTCCAATACGTGACACTTTTACAGATATCTACGTTTATTTTTGTAGTCCGACTCTTTTGAGAGGCAACAGGTATGCAGAATACAATTGAAAACATTACTCATAGGATTGTTTTGCATGCACGTAGTATGATTACGCCATATCGACAACAGATGCGTGAGACGCTCTCACTTAACTGGGATGCAGAACACAGTTGAAAACAAGGTTCATATTACGTTATACCGATAGCAGATGCGTGAGACACTCTCGCTTTTCTACCTCCAACACGTGGCACGTCTTTTACAGATATTGACGTTTATTTTAAAAATTTATAGTCTTACCATTTCCTGAAGCAACTTTGATGAAGAACACAGTTGAAAACATGGTTCATATGACTGTTTTGCACACATCTGTATCTGTATCTGTATTGATACTCGAAATTATCTCACTAATGAGCAAAAATTATCGAGGGTGTGTGTGCGCTTGATGTAAGATGTTAATCGCGCGATCTATAGTCCTAGGGAGCACGTTTGAATATATCGTTTTTGGTACAAGTAACAACTGAGTCTTGTAATGAGTTCCAATCGCGGATGGTTTGAGGCACAAATGAGTTGTTGTATATGTCTGTATTACATGTCACTTGTTTGATTGATTTAGAATTTGATCTTCGTTGTTGCCGTGTGTTGTATTCCAGGAAATCATCAGCGGGGACGGCCACTAGGTCGTAGACGATCTTATGTAGGAATGCCAGGCGCTGGTCTCGTCGGCGCTCCTTTAAGGGTTTCCACTTCAGGTCACGCATCATGTTAGAAACACTACTATTGCGCCTATAATCGTTAGAAACGAAACGCGCTGCGCGCCTTTGTACACCCTCAAGCTTGTCTATGTCTTTCTGGAGGTGGGGGTCCCAGACAACACTTGCGTAATCTAACACTGATCGAACTAGGGAAATGTATGCTTGTTCTTTGAAGGCTTTATTACTATGTCGTAAGTTTCTTCTTATAAATCCGAGTAAACTACTTGAACGATTACAAATTTTGTTAATGTGTGTTGACCATTTCAGATTGTCACTTATTTGAACTCCCAGGTATGGATTGTCTTGTACTTGTTGTAAAAAATGATTGTTCAATGTATAGTTGTAAGTTGATGGTACTTTGCTACGATGAATTGACATAAGGTAACACTTTGTTGCATTGAATCTCATTCCCCAATTGTCTGCCCAATTTTGGAGTGATAATAAATCTTTCTGTAGAGTTATGTGATCTTGATATGACGAGATTTGCCGGTAAAGTAGACTGTCATCCGCAAATAGACGCACTTGAGATATCACGCTTTTGGGAAGACCATTGATATGGCATAGGAAGAGAAGAGGACCTTCCTTGTGGTACCCCCGAGTCAACTCTACATGACGATGATGCTTCCCCTTCAACAATAACTGTTTGTTCGCGTTCCATCAGAAAGGATAGAATCCATTTCTGGATGTTACCGCGAATGCCGTAATTTTCTAGTTTGTAAAGTAATTTTCGATGAGGTACGGTATCAAACGCTTTACTGAAGTCTAATATAACCATATCTATTTGGTTCTTTTTGTCATATATTTTCATTATGTCATCCATTGTTGTGATTAGTTGACTTTCACAAGAGTGTCCACTTCGAAAACCATGTTGTAGAGAAGTTAATATTTTATGATGTTCCAGGTGTTTTAAGATGTGACGACATATGATATGTTCTAATGTCTTACAGCAGACGCTTGTCAGCGACACTGGCCGGTAATTGCTGGCTTCGTGGCGACTTCCCTTTTAAAGATGGGCGAAACATACTATGATTACGTCATACCGACAACAGATGCGTGATATTTCTTCGCCTACCTACCTCCACTACGTTGCACGTATTTGACAGGTATTGACATTTGTTTTCACTGTCAAATCATTATTTGAGGCCATGGTGATGAAGAACATAGTTGCCAACGGGTTCATATGACTGTTTTGCATCCTCATAGTATGATTACGCCATACCGACAACACATGCGTGAGTCGCTCTTGCTTACCTTCCTCCAATACGTGACAGGTCTTTTACAGATATATACGTTTATTTTTGTAGTGCAACTATTTTGAGAGGCAACAGGTATGCAGAATACAATTGAAAACATTACTCTTAGGATTGTTTTGCATGCACATAGTATGAATACACAATATCGACAAGAGATGCGTGAGACGCTCTCACTTAACTACCTTCAATACGGTATTTGTTTTAGTTGTCCAATTAGTATTCGAGGCCACGGTGATGAAGAACACAGCTGACAACGGGTTCATATGACTATTTTGCATTCTTATATTTATATGATTACACTATACCGACAACACATGCGTGAGACACTCGCGCTTATCTTCCTCCAATACGTGACACGTCTTTTACAGATATTGACGTTTATTTATGTAGTCTATTTTGAGAGGCAACTGGGATGCAGAACATCGAACCGTGTGAACTTTTCCTTTTTTACGATGTTGAAAAAACGCTTATCTGGTAGGAGTCCATCTGGTAGGAGATATAGGTTCAGACGTGCATTGGAGTCTACAGTTCACTACTTTCTTATGGGTGTATCCAAAAATGAGTATGACAATTTTTTCAAAAATTGAACTAAAAGATATTTCGAAGGTTACTGGACAAAACAATATAAACGTTTATTAATAACTCAGAGAAAACCTGTCATTTGCAAGATTCCGAACACACCTCCTATGTCAATAGATTCTGATAATAAGGCGATCGTTTGAGAGCACTGGGAGCAAAGAAAACAACAAAAATTGCAAACTCGGTTGAATTCTGTTCATGGGCAGCAATGGAAAAAGCAACACTGCCCACGCCTCCTAGCACCGGCTTAAGAGGTATTCAGTTTCAAATCTGAACGTCATGAAATCAATGATCCTGAGATAGAAGGTATGACAACACTGAAATGAAGTAAGGGGCGACGTTTTACGCCCGCCAAAAAAGCACTTAACATCTGCTGTTGTGAAGCAATAAATTCTAAAATGAAATAAGAGGATCTTTCGAAAGCACTAAGAACAAAAGCAAACAGCGAAAATTGCAAACTCGGTTTAATTGAGCCTGTTAAGGTATTCAATCGAAGAAAACAATGACGGTGATTATGAAATGAAAAGGTGTTAAAAGACATACTGCGTATCATGCACTCCAGGCATCTGAAGATGCGTAAGACGCTCTCACCTGCCTGAAGTGCATGGTATGCAATATGTCTTTGGCGTATGGTTTAAAGTCTGCGGTTGCATGGCGGCAATATGAACCCCATTCTCGATTGTGTTATTCATCCAACTAGCTTCTAAAACTTGATAAACTTAAAACATATGTCCGTATGTGTGTTTTACATGCCGCATATTGAATGGAAGTCTGCGAGGTCGTGTCACGCATCTAATGACGGTATATCAAAATAATGTTCTAGGAGCATGGGAAGGTAAGATTTACACAGTTCCTGGTGTGTTTTCCTCACCTGAATTTCCAAGGCATATTACAGAAGGATACATCAAGTATTGAAAGTCCGTGTCACATATCAAACACATTTAGACCAGTGTAAGCTACATGTATGTTAATAGAGTGAAAATAAACTTCAAACATTATTAAACAAGAATATCGATTTTAACATGTTTATTTATTTGTAAACAAATAAGTCACACACTGTTTCAACATATTATTCTAGTAGTAGTTTTGGAAATTCCGAATTTCCAAATTAATGATCTGGTCTGAGGTGTCGTTAACGGATTTATTTAAGAAATAATTTATAGCAAAAGAGTGCTCTACGTGTACGACATTTCTGGTTTTTGGTGCAATATGTATATGAAAGGCGTCACGTATTAAAGATAGATGACTTGTCTGTGTCACGTATCTAAGGGCGTTGCGGACTACTCATGCCTTTTACGTCCGAGACAGCCGCATTTACGTCAACATGGAGAGGTCACTTCATTTTTATTTATATTTCATTGGAACAGCTTATCTTAGCTAAAAGCTAGATGTGTGACCATAGGGCACAGGTGCCCAGCTCCCGACCCCCTCCGTTCACTGAACATGGTTTTATGAATCAAGTTATAATATAATTTAAGATGTTTGCAGCTTTGTGTGTATTTTTCAAATAGTGAAGGGCCAAACCCCTGGCCTAGCCGAGTAAATCCCAAAGAAAAAACCTGATGCAAAACTTCATAGGCTATAAAAAATCTCTAATATTTTATGACTCTAAGTCAAGTTCATTTTTACATACATTCAACACAAACTTTTATTTTTTGACTTAGTCAAGAAAAGTGAAAAAATAACAAAAATCTCAGGTGTACAGATTCACATGCTGGATAATATTCCTACATTATGTCATGACTCTAGGAATATTTTTAAGATATATGTAACACAAACTTTATGTGTATTTTTCACTAAGTCAAGGACCATAACACAAATCTGGCTGAATGAAATTCCAAACAGAACACTAGTTGCGCAACTTCACATTCTATATAACAACCCCCTAATGTTTTGTGTCTCGAAGTCAAATACTTCTTGAGATACAAGTGACACACACTTGTATCCCATTTATGCATATTTTTGACAATCAAGGGTCATGACTGTAGTCTGACTAATCAAAACCCAGAACAAAATCCCATTTGTACAATTTCACCTGCTGAATAATATTCCTATGATGTTTCATGACCCTATGTAATATACTTTTTTTTAGATATGTGCGACACAACTTTTATGCCTTTTTATGCATATTTCTTTACTAAGTGAAGGGCCATAACTCTGGTCTGACTGAGTGATATCTCTAACAAAACCCCATATGCAAACTTTCACATGCTAAATAATATTCCTGCAGAGTTTCATAATACTGGGTCAAATACTTTTTGAGATACAAACTTCGGCCCTTTTATGCCTATTTTAGACTAAGACAAGGGCCATAACTCTGGTCTGATTGCGTGAGATCCAAACTAAAACCCCTGGTTCACTGCTGCCTGTGCTGAATAACAATCCTGTGAAGTTTGATGACTCTGTGTCAAATGTTTTTTGAGATATGAATGATACAAATTGGGACGGAAGACGGACGAACAGACGGACGGACAAGGGCAAATCTAAGTGCATCCACCCTTCTCAAAAAGAAAATGGGAGCACAACCAGAACGAGTTAAAAATATACGATTCCGCATACCGATTATGAGATCTAATGCTATGCTCTTACTTACTCAGTAGAGACTGTCAACTCCGGGCACTGACTACATAGGGGCGTTCCGCGCTTTTCTTTGGCGGGGCTACAAAACCTACAGCAGATACGTGACACGACAATGAATGCGTGAGATTTGATGCTATCCTTTCGGAGATTGAATCCATGTTCAATAAGATAAGTGAAAATTCTAACAGTTCTTAATTAAATAAAATATCTGGTATTGTGAAGCCGTCAGTTGGATAAAAGTTTAAGAGGAAAAGTAATGAGGAACAATTTAAAGTTCATTAAAGTTAGAGGAAGAATCTGAATCCAATAATTTGCAAGAGGCACGCTCAAAAATCGAGGAAGGTAATTGTTTTATTCATACAGTTATACGTTTACATTTGGAAGTTCTGCAAATATAAAATTTGTGTAAGCACGATAACGAGAATATCCGAAGTATATTTTAAATAATATCAATGAGAATTTGCAGAAATAAGTCGTATATGTATAGATATACAGTGCAATCTCTGTAGAGCAACACCCATTGGGAGGTACAAATATTGAATGCTATGTTGTTCTGGAGAGGTAAATTTGATAGTATATTTCAGCTTGGGGAAATTTTTATGATTTTGTTATAGAGAGGTTTCTGCTAAAGAGAGGGCCGCTCTGGAGAGGTTGTACTGCACATCTCTGAATAAGATGGCTCTGTACTGTAGTGGTTAGTGTACTGGCTTTGTAAACCAGAGGTTGTGGGGTGGGGGGATTGGGGGGAGAGAGAGAGACACCTTTCTGTTTGCAGCATTTGCATATCACTAACCTCCCCCCTCCTCCAAATTAAAATAAATAATTAAAAGATGAGGGTTAAAAAGATATATAAATATGAGTTAGGGGTTAGGCAGCCGGCTCGCAGTTTCCCGACTTTCCATTAAAATAGTCTTGTCACCAAAATGAAATAGACTCAGTGAAAATTATAAGGTTGTGTTACAAAAGAAATTGTTTGTTTTTATACAGTAAAGAAAATATTTTATTTTGTAGAATATAATAATTATGTTGTATCACGTGGACATTGTTGAAATATTTGCTACAATAGAATCTGACTCTGAATAAATTCGCACCATGCACAAAAGTGTTTTGTCTTTTCTTGTAGTAGTTATTGTAAGGAAGCTGAGAAGGGACGGGTAATTAATTACTGGTTCCAGTCTCTTTTAGAAATTAATACAGATGAACATAGACCTTGTATATGTTATTCATAGATTGCTTGAATGCACTTAAAAGTTATGATTTCCTACGTGTTACATGTACATTGTGCCATAGGTTGAGCCACTTTCCTTTCTTACAAAGAAACACATTTCATGAATTACAGCTAAACCAATTTCATAGGTAGTTTCGCTTTTATCTGAGGTACATTCCAGTTGAAATCAGACTACTTTTTAACATTCATAGATACCCAATTGGAATCAAAACCAGTGAACCTTGACATAAGGTTTCCATACCGAGCTAATATACACGTTTTCCAATATTAATATGTATGTGTCATAACACAGAAATTACAACTGTCACAAGTAGTAGGATCATACACTACATGTCTCTAGTTTAGATGACGAGGTCTTAACTTTTTTTTATGTTCATTTATTCAATAGCAGCAAATGGTTAGAACAGAGAACAAAAATCAACAGCATACAGTAAAATACATGATATATGTGAAGTAGTTTGTCCGTACTTAAAGTTTTAAATTGTCCGTATTCATGTTTATGGTGTTTGAACTTGATTGTATACTATCATCAGTAAGATGCGGCACCATCTCCATCTAAGTAAAGAAATTTCAAAATGATATATTAGAGAGAAATAGAGAATAACAGGTTACTGTCTTTTGAGAAAGGGTTTCTCAGACGAGGCTAGATATGGTCCTGGAAGGAGCGAGTCTTGCCGAGCTCATTCCGGACCATATCTAGCCGAGACTGAGAAATCCCTTTCTCAAAAGACAGTAACCTGTTATTCTATTTATCATGCCATAATTTATTAACAACTTTTATCCTACCATTATGCGAAATAAAGTGCAAAAATAGGGGTGGACCAAATTTTGCTGTTTTACCGGACTTCTTTTTTAATTTTTTTTTCTTCAAAATGACGCCATCTTGTTTTTTAGAATAACTGCTAAAAGACTTTTACGCCGATATTTTTATAAACGCGCTCTTAATAGGTACGTGAAACCATGTCACAAATGTATAGTGTATGCCTACCATATTTGCAATTACCACAAAAATGTTTTTATAACGGAAACGCTCGTAGAAAACGGAAAATGACTCGTGCAAAGCGTTTATTCAGGATTTTAGCTCTCTACACTTACATCATGGAATATTGCATCTGGAATGGACTTTCATGGAATAAAATCAACGGTAGATGAAACGGTACTGCCTATTTTTTCTGCCAAGCGGCGTTATGGCGTGTGTATTTAATTCACTTCAAACATTTGCTTGGTGAGAATGGGTATCCGTCTAGCAACTGAATTTCGGATAAAATTTCACTTGGGAACAAATTGAAATTATTCTTTCGTGTTCAACAAAACAGAGATGTGGATACAAAACACAAGGTTAGCATTTGTTGTTTTTTTCCGCTTTTTTATATTTTGGGATTTTAAAGACCTACTTCAGTGTCGTATGAGGGCCTAATAATTTTTAAATGCAAAATGGTCACAATCTGATGTCCTTGGATTTAATCATAGGTTTAAACAGTGTAAAGTGTTCTCAAGTCACAGACAGGCTTTATCAGGCAGTTGTTATAGTAATGGCATGATAATTGTTACAACGACTGACGTAATTTACAGGCAAAGACCAATTATCAGTTGCATAAGGCTGAAACTATCCACATGCATATCTGTTAATCTCCCTTTGATAGCTAATCAAAATTTTTATCAGCAAGCATCTTCATACTCTCAATGGAAGCTTATCAAAATCGTATTAATGCACGATAAGGAATTCTCAAATAGATTGTTTTAAGATTTAAAAGTCACAATATGAGGGATAAGAGTAGAAAGTTTTGATATGTAATAAAAAGTCATAATGAAAACAAACTAAACGACACAGCTACGATTAAATATGAAACGTGAGTACTAGCTTAATGTAATACTAGTATAATACGAAAAGTACAAGTAGGCAGATATTGTTACTAAAGGTTTACACGTTCTAGACAGTTCCCAAGTAATAGTTTTAGTTGAAATAAGTTCTGTATTTCATTGGAAAACTTATCACATTCAAGCAAACATTTTCTTCCTTGGTCTGCATTCCCGCTTTATAGATGTAGTGTCAGTTTTATGCGAGTGTACAGTTGGTATAAACGATTCCTTCCATGAATTAAATACGTTTTATTTTGGTTTAGGAATATATATACTAAAGAAAATGGGTAAAGAAACAATTTTGATATATATTATTATCAAATCCCCTTGTTTCATAACGCATAAGTCTTGTAGTTTCCGCCGATTAAATGTATAAAGACAGCAATGATTCACGTATTTTGGATTTTCACAGTGCTTACCATGCAAGACGTGGACCTACCGCGTCAACATGAATCCTCTGCAAGAAAAAGAAGTCGTGTGATAAATCAGAATCAAGAATCCTTAACAATGCAATCTTTTTTCATCTTAAAGTGAACTCTAATCCATCTACCATCTATATATTTTTTGCAATTTATTTTTATTACTGGAAAATTGAAAATTACACTCGTGATATAAAAACTTCCTGTCACATATAAGCTAATGAAATGTATTTTCGTACCTTTATATATTTGTCGACCTGTCGTGTTCATATGTTGGCAGAGCAAAGGCACAAGAACATATCAAAACAACAAAAAATACACCATAACGCCAATTTCATACCCGGCGTCTTGTATTTGTCGCTATTTTGTATGACATGTGTCGTGCTTTTTTGTCTTTGCTCCACCAACACACAAACACGAGACATTACGCTAACCCAAGTTAGTCTATCCAAACCTACATTACATTTTGTAAGGCTTCATTTTTACAATGCAAAATTATATTCAATAATTGTTAAAGAGGCTTTCGAAAACGTACTCAGTTTCTTACATAATGGTACTTTTGGTTTTCTATAATTCGTGGATTTACTGGCACATTTTTGTACTTAAGAGATAAATGAAACTATATAGGTAGGTGGAAATGACCAATGTTAGTGCCTTTCAGTAACACTGGTTGTTTACCTTTAGAACAAGGTCACAAACCGACCGCTTTCCGTTGTATACCGTTAAAATGATAAACCGCTGATGGGTATTTTCTATGATATCTTGAATGAAATTTAAAATCTTTAAGAAACGGTATTTTACTTTGATGTTTCCCAATAAGATAAGGAATGATTTATTGTGTTTTTGCATTTTCATTGATTACTTGATTTGGCAGGTCCAAAGCAAGATGATGACATGTAAGTTAGAAATAAAAAGATTGGTTATATTTAAAATGAATGGTTGCAATATGGCTTCTTTCAAAGATGTTTATTTTTATATTAATACATGTAGACAAGATATCTTCTGCAGTAATTACACAGAACATAATATATAAAAGTCATTTAGCCGAAGTTTATATGATACTCCTAAAATATCAACAGTATTTACACTGATTCATGAGTTCTTAACATAATACTTTCTCTTTGCCATACAACATTGTTACGTGCATATATAGGCGCGACGTAGACAAATTATGATAATCTGAAAAGGACTGCACTCGGGCAAGAATAGCAACTACAACTTTACCATTTTTTTGCTCACTGGAGACAAACTTTGAGCATTACTTCTGGTAACGACTGACTTCTCCGGTTGATCTCTTTTCAATATCTTCGCATGCAGAGATTTTGAATTTGTTTGCAAACTACCTGACGTTTGTTCTCTTCTTTCAGCCATCTTTGTTGTGGTCTTTTGGTGACCAGTCTCCTCTGATACTTGGCCTTTCTTGGATATGAAGTACCTACCTATAAAAGATAAAATTCCGAATCGTTACCATAGTACAATAACGACATAGCAAACATTTTTAGAAGTTGACAGTTTTCCTATCAACTGGTTTGAAATATGGTGGCATATTTGTAACAACAACATGCTTATTTATAAGTGTGAATCTATGTATAGTACCATTTGCTAATTCTCAATGCAAATATTTCCTGTCGATAATATATCTAGATGTGATGTTTGGTAAATTAAAACAAATAAAGCTGGCCAGTGAAAGTGAAATTGGATGTGTTAACATTCGAAAAATAGTAACATCAGACGCTAGTGTCCCGGCTCCGGCTGACAATATTCCATTATTTCCATATCATCCTTGCTGACCTGTTTTACTTATATATCATTTTCGAATTCGAAGACCGTCTAAAAATATCATTAAGTATAGGTGAACTTTTGTTTGGGATATGATACAATATATATATTGAAGTAAGCAAAATTATTCTTTATAGTTTTAGTTACCTTCCTTCTGAAGCGTAAAATCAACTGTTGTAAAACGAACTTCGTCCACCCCTTGTTGTATCAACGATGATATCATGTACTGCTTGTTTTTCTCAATCTGACTTTTTAGATAATTAACATACATATCGGGAAGCATCAAAGTAATTAGTATGCTACTAGTTGCTTGTACTCCTTTAATGATCACATCATCGCGTGGAATCATCAGTATTCTAGAGACTTCCAGTCGAAACTGTTCAAGAGCTTTTTTGTTAGAAATCCGATGACCGACTACATGGAATTCGACAATAGCACAACCAGGAGCTATAATATATTGAACAAAAATAGACATAAATCGCTAAAAGCCAATTCATTATACAACACAAGAAATAATCTCATAATGTAACACTGGTAAGGGAAGCAGCTATGGACAACAGTCCAATACGAAAAACAACATTGACATCCATGTAGATACACTTACAGCCATCAAATCGAAACGTCAGAATTACATCATTTAGCTTTGTAACTAAAATCTTACCATCGAAACATGATTATTATTATCTTAGGCAGTATGAAAATATATATCTGAAAATATTAACATACTTTCCCTCTGAGGGGAGAGGGACTTATAAATACCGTCCGGGCTCCGTCTTTTTCTCAAAGAAGTGCAGAATATCGTCTTCTTCAAACTGTTTTATGTATTTTGCTGCAATTTCAAGGAGATTTGTTCTGTTGAGCACACGAATTATTTGTTGAATGTACAGTATGTTGTGACAGTTAACATATTCTTTTTCACGAAGCTCGTCGAACATCTCCTTTGCAGATTGGACATTATCGCTAATTATATCTGAAATGTATTTTAAAAGTGTGTTCTTTCATTTCTTTGCATTCACAATGAAATGCTTTCTGTACCATTTAGTGTCACGTATAAGGAAACGCGTGTGATTTAGTGTTTGCCTTACTTTTTACTATTCGTGTTCAGGCATTTAAGCATATTTACCTCTCATGAACAGACTCAATCAAACCAAGTCTGTTATTATTTTGCTTGGTTGCATTCTGTGCGTCCAAAGGATCTTCTTATAGATTTTACTAGTCAAAATCATTTTGACGATGCAGTTTATTTCGCTTTGATTTTGCTGTATACTAAGCCCTTAAATTGATTAATTATAAAGTGCTACGTGTTTGATACTACGCTATTATTGTATATTATATCGTTTGATCAAATCAAATATAATGGAAAAAATGTTTATTAGAGATTTGTCATATAACTATGGTGTGAATTGTGGCCTTAATACCATTTCAGATATTTTAGACATTGTTATAAATATTTGTGACAAACATCCATGTATATTCTGTTGAGTACCAGAAGGAAAATAACTCGAGATTGTCAGAGTTTATGATGGACTCTAATTCCAGGCCTCAATAATCTGTACTCGTCAACCAAACTATCAAAACCAACTCTTCTTACTGCATTAATAAATGTATTTCAAATACAATATATCGAAATACCACACAAACGTTACCATTTGTGTTTGATGGGGTCAGAGAGGTGAAGCAAATTTTTTATATGTAGTGTATGTTGATAATTGTGCTAGCTTGTAATGATGTAAACTAAAACAATTAATGATATTTTAAACAAGTTATTTCGATAAACGTTACAGTTAGCAATACAGATGTTTATTTATATTCGAGAATATTTATTTTCTTGATTGTTTGAATATTCAAAGAAGAGCAGATGTACAGAGAAAGCTGTTAGACGTTGTCATTTATCAACTACTGGCAATTAATGTTGATAACAGTTAATGCTTGCCTATACTATAAAAATGAAGTCCCATTTTACGACATGATCTAATTTAGGTGCGTTTTTAAATTTCTCTATTTCTTTTTGACGATTTGACACAAACAATATTATTAAAGTGTTCTTTTTAGTTATTCTGCATGTGGGTGGTTTTCAAAATAATGAAGCTTTTTCTTCTCTCTCACCTTACTTTAATTCAGTTCAGTTTTAGAATGTGTTTTGGAGCAAATTATATCCAAAATTTAATCAATGTAATCAATAAATGTGTGCAATTTTATCTTGATGGCTCAAGCAGTTTTAAAGTTATATTAAATTATATAGCTAATTTTGTCCCCTGTGCACCCAAAAAAGTGTGACATTTTACATGAAGTATAGTTTTCAACTGTGGTTTACTTTTTAAAATCATGCTTTATTGTTACAGCTTTGACTTTTTTATGTAACTTAAACTCTGCACATTTAAATAAAATACTTCTTTTTCATTACATACATCTTATTGTTACCAATATTTCACATCTTGTGATGGAACCCCCTTCACAAAAAATAGTGAAAACAATACTAAATTAAAATGTTGAACACTACAATTTCATAACCCTATTACTTTTCTAAAGTCTTAATGTTTTTCTAAGATCTTTATCCTTTCAGCTGTGAAGACACAGTATTATGTTTTTCTTTAATAAATCAGCTTTCTCAGAAACTTGATGAATTTCTATACACCTAAAAATGTCCCCTGTGCACCTTTTCTGTTGTTAAGTGTCAGATTTCTTTTATTCTTTAAATAAAATGGGATTTTACTTTATTTTCCTTGAAAGGGAGTTACAACAGATACAAAAGCAGCGTTCAACTTCACATATTACAGACTGTTAAATATTCACAAAGCCAGAAGTGATGTCCCCTGTGCACCCTTTCTTTTACATATCAATTATCATAGCATTCCAGTAATTTGTGATGGCAGTTCTATATTCTTAGCAGTGTGAATGCAAAATTTAGGCATTACTTGATAATTTAGCATTATATAAGAAACCCTGGACAATTTAAATTTCATTGTTTGCATTTTTTTCTGAAGTTGCCAATTTTCAAGTTTAAAAGTGGAAACATCAATTTTATTGCTTCTTAAGCTCTTAAGTTTACCTACATATGTAAATGTTCACTAGTAAATATAGTGTAGTTAAAAGAATTTTACTTACCATGAACATATTCTATGAATAAATATTTTGACACAATTTGTCCCCTGTGCACCCTTTTTAGTAAAATTATAAAGTATGTATGAATTTTACTATTCCGTTTTATCATGCATGACATTTTGTCATTTTTCTACTCTGAATAAGCAGTTCATGTAAACTAAATGATTTCAATGCGTTAGTTATGTTTAAAGTCACTTATTTTTCATTTAAAGCATTACATTCTGTTGAATTCTCATGTTTTTGTAGTGAAAATTTTCAATTTTGTAGTTATTTTGTGGAATAAACTAATTTTTTAATAGTATTTGTCTGAAGTTGATTACCATTAGTCTTTTTATGAATAGAAAACTAATAATGGATGAATATTACACTGATCTTCAGTATGTGTCCCCTGTGCATCTGTAAAATAACTCAATTTTGAGTTGACAATTCTAGAAATTAGAATTACTGGACATTCTTGAAATTTGGCATGTGGTTTATAAACATGCAAAATGTGAGAAAAAATAGGTTTTATAATTATATGTTAGTTATATTGCATTCAGCATCCACTTTTCTAGGTAAAGTTTTATTTTCATGCCAGATTTGTGCAGAAAGGATGATTTTAAAAACCAATGTCCATGCCGTGAATTCCCAGCCCAGTATTACCACTTTAGATTTTCGCAGTAGCGAACTGTGGCAAGTCTTTATCTGCATGTAGTTTTCGTGTGGCTATCGGTGTGTAACATTACCGTATTCGCATTAACCGTTAATTATAGGCTATAGCATTTATTTTTATCCATCGGTATTCAACAAATTAGAAGAGTTAAAGACACACCAATACCTAGTGGTCTACTTTTTTCTCCCACATGAACTTGGTGCAAATAATTCTGGTAATACTGGTATCATACAACTATTCTACAAGATGACAGGTTGACAAGCTAAGCCATGTTTTCATAACTTCATCTGCAAAGTTACTCAGTCATTCTCTTCTCAGTATAGCTTTATAAAAATAGAATAATACCGGTAACTATCTTACACTGTATATAGAAACAAAGTGTGGTCTAAACTCACCTTAATACATGAAGTATCGTGCATACTACTACATTAATTGAATAATATATTTAGAAATTTAATACATTGTCTTAGCCTTATATCTGTTACTGTCAAATTGTAATTGATACTTGTTATTTCTCATTTCTCCATACAAAAAAAATGTGTAATTACAATCATGGAACAATCTGACTGAAGTACTTGATCTTCTAAACGAAGATCCGAGAATGACCCTTCACATTCGTCTTCTGTATATTTTGAATTTCCAGTATTGCTATCTTTATTTTCGCAAATCTATTTTTATTTTAACAAATCAGACGTCTTGTTCGAATGTCAAAGATTAAGAAAAATGTGCAGGCAGTCAGGGGCTCGAACCCTGGACCCTTCGCTTACAGAGCAAGTGCTAGCTAACCGGCTATCTGACACTTTACGTCATAAAAATTATAAATATCAAAACCCCAGTCTAAATATAGATTTTTTATTCTTATAAAATGTTGTAAGTAAGCCTTCTGATTGGCTAGCGGAATGGTCGTCAGAACGAGGCTATCAATAGCACGTCTTCAGATTCTAAGTATAGCGTAATAGATGTACTTTAGTCAGATTGCATCATGGAAATACAAAGGTTACAGTTAGTTTGTGGTGTGTCTTTAAGGTAACTTGACAATAGCCACTACTGACCTTGACACTTTATAGGGAAAATTACAAATATATATAACTCTCAAAATTAGAATTGACGCTCAAACAAGAGCTGGCACTATTAGTGACAAACGCCCCCGAGGTGTGTCCAAGAATGCTACAGTTCTATGCGCAAAATATGCCAGAATAGTTTAGGTATGACTCATTTTTCGGCCGACCGCCTCGGTAGCCTAGTGGTAGAGCGTCCGCTTCGAGTGCGGGAGGTCGTGGGTTCGATCCCCGGCCGCGTCATACCAAAGACGTAAAAAATGGTACTAGCAGCTTCTTCGCTTGGCGCTCAGCATTAAGGGGATAGTGCTAGGACTGGTCAGCCCGGTGTCAGTATAATGTGACTGGGTGGGGTATCATGCCACGTGTCTACGGCGTGATATTCCAGTGAGGCAGCACTATAAAGTTGGGCATTGTGCTCACTGCTACAAGTAGACACCGTCGTTTATATGAATGAAAAATTGTTGAAAAAGACGTTGAACCCGAACACACACACACACACACACATTTTTCGACCAGATAAAAAAGTTCTCCGAAGGTAACCTTGACCTTGGAGCTACGGTCTGGGTCTTGAGCATGACACACCAACTCATCATAGGGAAAAATTGTGACAAGTAATGTTTGATGAATGGCAGAGTTATTGACCGGACAAGAAACATAAAATGTTAACTTTTGACTTCTAAGTTTGACTTTGACTTTGAAGCTACAGGTCTTGGACTTGCGTCTGACACGTCATTTCAATATAGGGAACGTTTATGCCATGTATTTTTAAAATGTCTTCATCGATGGAAGAGTTATGGAACGGACAAGAAACACACCATGTAAACCGTTAACCTCTAAATGTGACATTGACCGTGGAGCTAGTGGTCTGGTTGTTATGCATGACACGTTTTCTCGTTATCGGGGAATATTTATGCTAATTAATTTCGAAATTTCTTGATTAATGACAGAGTTACGAACCGGATATGAAACAGATCCTTTTAACCTTTCACTTGAATTCTAAGTGTAAACTTGATCTTGGAGTTAGGGGTCTGGGTCTTGCGTATTGCCTCCCTATGGTAAACATTCATGCCAAGTTGTTTCAAAATCCCTTCATGGATAACAGAGTTATATACCGGACACGTATAGATCTTATTAAGCTATGACTTCTAAATATGACCTTGACCTTGGAGCAAGGGATCTGGGTCTTGCGCGTGTCTGATTATGGTTACCATTTATGCCAAGATATTTCAAAATCCTTTCATGGATGGCAGAAATATGGACCGGACACAAAAAATGACCCTGTTAACATTTGAACTCTAAGTCTGACCTTGACCTTGGAGCTAGGGTTCTGGGTCTTGCCCTTGACATATTGTCTCATTTTGATATACCTTTATGCTGAGTACTTTTAAAACCTCTTGATGAATGGCAAAGTTACGATCCGGACACGAAACAGACCCTATTTATGTTTGACTTCTAAGTGTGACCTTGACCTTGTAGATAGGGGTCTGAGTATTACACATGAAACGTCGTCTCATTAAGGTTAATATTTATGCCAAACTATTTCAAAATTCCTTCATGGATGACAGAATTACAGCCCGGACAAGAATTTACAAAGTTACGGTCGGACGGATGGACAATGCGATTTTGATATGACCACCTTCGGGGGCATTAAAATAAAATGACATATTGTAGTGTAAATAAAAAGTTATTTGCTGAAACATCGTTAAGGGGACGCATACTTTGAAATTAGATAAAAGTGGGTGGGGTATTATAAAATTTACCTGCAAAAAAGTACAAGGTTTTGGTAAATGAAATGAATACTGTTTCAACTGTTATAAGTACACAAAGGATTGCTCACTAAAATAAAAATGAGAAAAACTGAAACAAGAAAGTTATTGTTGAATTACATAAGACTTCTTGTGTACATTCAAAGTCAACAATTAAGACTTTTTGGTGCGAAAATAATAGTGCTTCACTTTGTCCAAACATTTATCAATGTCCTACAGATTCTAATTTAAAGAAAGAATGTGAAATAAGTTCACTGTCTTGCTTTTCATTTCGCATATGTGAGCTAAAACACATTATTTAGTTTGTTTACAAAGTAGTGCATAAGAAAAGATACGGTGGTCAATGAATGCCACATTCCAAAACTAAAAGAGTATATTCCCCTTAATATCGTTACAGAAGACTAGTGGCTTACAATAAAGGCCTAGAAATGTTGCCATTATTAATTTTTAACTTGGTATTCATGAACTACAATGCACTTAAATATCAAAACACATTCAACAAACTTTTGATAATGTATTGTCTTAAAAATCCCTAAAATAAGGTATGAAATTTGGTTGAGAGGTCCAATCAATGTGTATATGTGCAAAAGCAACATTCTAATCTTGTTCACAAAAGTTACTAATACACAGCAGGAATGTCAATGATCAAAACTGGACGAATATACAGTTATCCTCACTTAAATGTCATTTATAATTTGTCCTTGAATTCTCCACCATACTTTTCATAACTCTGTTTGCACGAGTTGCACGAGAATGCTGTCATTCACGTAAAAAAACGGGGTCAAATAAGTTGTAAATGCAATATCATCTAAACGTAATTAATGGATTATGCAGTTCAAGATAAACTATATCTCATAACGTAACGAACATGTATAATGTTGTAACAACAACTTTACTTACACTGATTTAAGTAGCAGTCGGTTTATAAGTGACTTTATTGATTCATTTTGTGTTTTGTTATTGTTGTCAAAAAGTATAACGGAAGTGCCTCACAACTGAAGCGGAAACCAGTTTGATGCGCAAAGTAGTCCACTGTAAGTAATATTTTTTGACAAATGTCCACAGAAATTAATAATTTTCTAATATTAAAGACGAATATCTGAATAGGATTCATTATTTGATAAGAAATTATAATCATCGACATGTTTTTTTAAAAATCGTGCTGACATCTAAGTTGTCTCCCGTTGTTTATTAGAGTTACCTTTCGTCCGGCGCAGTAATACATTTGCAGTGAATCGCCGAGAAGTCGTGGGAAAATTAAAAACCATGTAAACAAACGTAAATTAACCACCTTTTCAAGATGAATTTCAAATGATCGACATTATGCATTTAACCCGCCTGACCTGTGTAGCATCTTAGATATCTGTTCTAAGGTATTCATTGTGTAGAATGTCATGTTATGCCCTTGCAATGCTAATCCCACTCTGATTTTTTTGTTTACATTTTTTATCAATGAGAAATATGGCGTCCATCCCGAGATGAACAGACGTGGCGTTAAATTTTTACATGTTTAAGCAAACCTGGTGTGTTAGAAAGAAAATCTCATCCCTTCAACATTATTTAGAACACTGTTATTGTAAAAAACCTGTATTTTCCTTATACAAAAGCTTAATATTTTGTGTTGAATGTACTTTCACAAAGACCTCTGTTTTCCTATTACATTCATAGTACCACATCCTTATCCACAAAATACTGAATATTACAGGTGTCCATCAGTATTATATCAGTTTAGGAATATGTTTTTTATTTTCCCACCATCGATTTCTTGAATATGCACCCCTTCCGCATTGCTGTATGAACTGTGAATGTAGCAATATGCGTCCCCTTAAAGGATGTAAGGATGTTATTATTAAATAAAAACCTAAAATTATCAACTGCTTTTGTAAAATTCTTGAAATAGATATATACTTAATAACTTAATAACAACAAAATATAATAACAAAATCTAAAAAGTAGATCCCTCGGAAGCAACGAGGACAAGACAAATAGTGAATATTGCAGACTCGATTTGATTGAGACCGCATTAGCTCTAGTTGGTTTAATTTGTACGCTAGTCAGCAGTGTACATGTATTTAGAAAATTAACAACCATGCTTTGCACGGAATGTCACGGATCAGAGGGATAGACTGGCTATATTCATCACTACAACCCGGCAAACTGTAGGAAATCTAAAGTGGTAGTATATTCATGGCATGCACAAACATATGATTAAATAAGTTTCAAACCATACACATACACCCATTACTTATCATTTATGTTGAAAAAAAATACTGTTATACATATTTCCTTGTCATAAAACCATGCAACATTTATCAGCCATCTTACTGGAAATTCACTGAACTTTCGAATTAAAGGCTGAAATATTTTCTGATTGGCATTTCTCAACACTTTCCTAAAGTTATTTCCTTCAAATTTGAAGTATTTGCTATCATAAAAAATAGGTGACCACCATAAGAAATGAGTTTGAATTTTTAACCCCTATGTCACACTTTTGCTTCATTATTTTGAAAACCACCCATGTATGTTCCACATGTGCACTTTTGTTGTAGGTAGTACTGGTAAAAAGAATGGCACAATTTTATCGTGTTTGTAAATTTGAAAGTTCAAGTTCAACTTTCAGTTTGGAAATTTGACTATTTCTTGAAATATACGTGTACATCACCACAAAATAGACATCCTAGAGCAATATGTCTGCTACATAATTACAAAACAAAATTGAATTTATTTTTCAAAAATTATATACGAAACTGTCTAGTATATTATAAGTTTTAAGACAATATAACGAAAGGCATTGTACAGAAGTACGTGTGATTGGACACCTTTTCAGACATATGGATGAACATTTTCTTTAAAACTTTTGCTTTCTATTCATTATAATCGTTGTTTTTCAATTGATATAAGACTTTATTATTTGTATGTTTTGAATCTATAAGACATACTTTCATACTACAAAATGTTTACGATATGAGATTTTTAGTATTGGTTCAATAAGTCCATCTGAACGAAATAATAACAATAATATATTCCGTTAGATACTAAGGTTACGGTATTTATAATGTGTATTACTTCTGCTTTCGCTATTGAATAACATGCAAAGAGCGGTCTTTAACTTATCTTAAATTGAGTTGTTCATCTTTATAACTGATTAGATAAGGAGAGCGGTGATCTAGTGGTTTAAGTATCTGTCGCTAAATCCGGGGCTGGTGGGTTCGAGCCTCACTGGGAGCACGATATGCCACCAGTACTGTTATACCAGGAAGCGGTCTGAAGATCAGTTCAAATAAGCTTAAAGCTTTCATCACAGTCAAGCTAAAAATTTATAAGTATAAACTGAAGCAGATGAGTTTAAACAGACTGGTACGTTACATGAATATCATATAAAAATTTGTCGCCACTTACACGAGCAGTGACACGTTTTTTTTTCTTTTTAAACAAAGTAAAATAAAAATTGATTTATGAACATCGTACCTCGGAAACGACGTTTAAGCTCATCCAAATCCTGTCTTGTTATTTCCTTGCTCAGTTCTGTGACAAAATTGTTTAATTGATAACTATCTGGCGGCGGTCGTAGTTTTCTTGCTTTAGAAGCCATAACTAAAAAGAAAAACATCAAAGCTAATTAGTTGTATACTGTCATTTAAAACCCACTGGTGGTGCTAAATTTTATTGTAGTCGATACGAAATATTGGTCTCGAAAATAAACGAATTATTTCGAAACACTGCCATTTTCTAAGAGCGATATCATCACAAACAGACAAAGTACACGGCTTGAACGAATTATTTCTACAAAAGTGAAGAGATATATCTATTTTTAAAAATATTAATTATCTTAATAAGACATTGAGGCCAATCAAAACTGTTAGTTCAATAAAATGAACGTTTTAATTTACTCCTTTGTTGTGGTGAACTGTGTTGTAAATGTATTACAAAAGATAAATATCCACATTCTTTAATATCTAAGCTATTGAACTATCCACGATGTTTGATTGTATGTTCGTTTAATATTTTATGATCGATTTGGCAACCAGTGTTCCTTACTAATTTTCACCTTAAAATGGATTTTTACAGTCTTTGCAGTATTAATTTGCTGAATATCATTATGTTTGCCTAAGGCCTAAAAAACATTTTTTGTTTCCGGTGACATGCTAAAAAAATTAGGGTAGGTAGGTCGGAAATTTTTTTTGGATTATTTTTATATTAATTGAGACTTTTCGGAAATTATTTTTGTGTCAAAATATGAATACAAATAAGGGGGTTATGCCTTTAGAGCATCAGTAAGTTGATTTCTACACCACTGACCATGTTTAAAGCATAAAAATGCAGTTTTGCAACTTTTTGTATAAAAGATGAAACAAATATTCTCTAAGACCATAAAAACATTTAGGGTCGAGTCAAAAATTTAGGATAGGTCGGGATACCGGAAACAGACAATTTTTTACGCCTAATATAGGTTTCAGAGGTACAGTTTAATGTCTAGGAATGTGGTAGTCTTCAACTCAATACGTTAAGCGTCATGGAAAAAACTTAAGACAGTGTCATGGAAACAGGCACATTGTTTTCTAATTTTGGAGCCGATTGGTGGATTTCCAATCCCGATCATTTTAACTTCGGGATGTCCTTACAACTTATCTTATTATGTGGAATGGTATCAAAGGCGATGGTATTTATATATCAAAATCGGTTAATATCAATATACACAGCTCCGAATGTTTGAAACATCAGTATGTGTCTAATAATTGTAAAATCTACGATTCTTGTTAAATGCAAATTGACATTACAATCAAACACCATTGTAATCTATCTTCAAACAAAGTCGCACTGGATAACTATCTTGCTTATACTCTTACTTTCATTTAAAGAAAATAAGAGAATATATTCTTTCGCACTGATGGGATTTTCCCGTGTTTTTGTCGGTGCTGGAAAAACTCGCCATAGACGCCGGCGTGTATGTTTGTTCGTTTTGTCCTCGTGTGTTTGCTGTGTGTGCGAGTGTGTGTGCGTGTTTGTGGTGTGCACGTCTGCGTGCTTTGGGTTTCGTTTTGGGGAGGCTGCGTTTTTGGTACGTGGCATTCCCTGTTTGATATTTGTCTTTGGTTTTTTTCACGTGTAGTTGTATGAATTAATGCGTAATTTCATAGGCTACTATTGTCAAAAAGTGCTTTAATATCTATTACTGGTTGTTGGGGCGAACGGATATATTCAGCGCTCGGGTAACTGTGTTTTCTTGTTATAGTCGGTAGAGCCTCGTCACGCGTATAGAGTTTCTGGTATAGTTGTGGTGGCATCGTTATTCAAATATTTAAATTGTAAATTTTGACAGGAAATATTCAAGTTTATTCTAATTGATAAGATATTCGTTTAGTATTAATATTCATAATTTCTGATGTTTCTATGACATTTTTACTAATGTTACACGAAAATAACTGCCAATTGAATTACGCGAAATTGTGTTTCACGTCCTATCATTAATTACTTGCTAATCATTTAATCAAACACTTTGTTTCAATTCTTTTCTTTTTGTTATATCTTCACTTAATTTTGTAGCACTAGTAGTCAGATAACAGTTTTATACCCGGTTACGAGTCATAAGAGGTATATCAATCAAATTATTATTGTATTCTGTTTAGTATACGATATAGTAAAGTTCATAAACGTAAAATTGAAATCAGTCGAACTTTTAGAATATTGTTAATGTCTTACCTCATATCACTAAAGCATTTCTCTAGCAATGCTGGAATGGAACGTTTTATATACTAGTGGTTCTATATCATTTACGATGGAACGCCTAGGCTGTCTTATGTTTAGAATGACTGATATGCCTGGTTAAATGTCGTTCTGTTGAGTCCGAGATACAATATGCTGGGTGGAAATCCCAATGTGTCCAGTTATTGAAGTGTTATGTTGTGTGCTGATTATATTTTCTTCAGTCAAGTCAATGTATTGTTAGGTGCTATAGTCGTTATGTTCAGTTCTTGAAAGAAACAGGCATGTGGTAACAAAATTATTTTCAGTTAAAAAGATGCATTGTGGGGTGTTACAGTTATTATGTTCAGTTATAATAATATTCTGTTTTGTGCTAAACTCATTATGTTCAACCATGAAAATAAACACTTTAGTGGTACTATCACTATGTTTAGCTGAGCCAGTGTATTATTGAGTAGTACTTTCATTATTTTCACTTGCAATGATACCGGTATGCTCTTGGGTGTTATGTTCAGTCGTGAAAAAGAACTGTTAAATGGTACTATCATTATGTTGTGTGCTGATTATATTTATTCAATCAAGTCAATGTGTTGCTCGGTGTAAAGGTCGTTATGTTCAGTTCTTAAAATAAACAGGCATGTGGTAACAAAATTATGTTCAGTTAAAATGATCTATTGTGGGGTGTTACAGTTATTTTTTTCAGTTATAATAATATGCTGTTGGTACTCTACTCATTATGTTCAACCATGAAAATAAACAGTTGAGTGGTACTTTAATTATGTTTAGCTGAGGCAGTGTATTATTGAGTAGTACTTTCATTATTTTAAGTTGCAATGATATGCTCTTGGGTGTTATATCAATTATGTTCAGTCGTGAAAACGAACTGTTAAATGGTACTTTCATTATGTTGTGTGCTGATTATATTTTATTCAGTCAAGTCAATGTGTTGTTCGGTATAAAGGTCATTATTTTCAGTAATAACTGTAACGCCCAACAACACATCATTTTAACTGAAAATAATTTTGTTACCACATGGCTATTTATTTTAAAAACTGAACATAACGACCTTTACACCTAACAACACATTGATTTGACTGAATAAAATATAATCAGCACACAACATAATGATATTACTATTTAACAGTTCTTTTTTACAACTGAACATAATTAATATAACACCCAAGAGCATATCATTGCAGCTGAAAGTAATGTGAGTACTACTCAATAATACACTGTCTCAGCTAAACATAATGATAGTACCACTCAACAGTTTTTTCTCATAGTTGAACATAATGAGTTTAGCACCAAACAGCAGATCATTATAACTGTACATAATAATGTAACACCCCACAGTGCATCTTTTTAACTGAAAATAATTTTGTTACCACATATCTGTTTCTTTCAAGAACTGAACATAACGACTATAGCACCCAACAATACATTGACTTTACTGAAGAAAATATAATCAGCACACAAAATAACACTTCAATAACTGGAAACATTGTGATTTCCACCCTCAATATTGTATCTCGGACTCAACAGAACGACATTTAACCAGGCATATCAGTCATTCTCAACATAAGACAGTCTAGGCGTTCCATAATTTGCAGCTGGTAAGTACACGTTTTAAACTAAATTCTTTGTCATAAATATATAACCTTTTGTACTTTGTACGGTGTTATGATACTATTTTTGGTATTTATAGATAACCGATATATATTTACTGCTGATTTCATTTTTCAAACTTGCTTACGCAATACACTCGAATTATCATAAGATTGTCACACATAAGTACATTCCGTACAAGTTCGTACTTTTTAGTCGTTTGATGCTTGTCATTATGGAAAAGCGATATGTTATGAAACAAATGTATAATTAATTGAAATACTACTAATTACACTAAGTACAAAGTGACGGTAATTCTAATGGCAGCGTGTGTCGC
This sequence comes from Mercenaria mercenaria, assembly GCF_021730395.1. Lineage (NCBI taxonomy): Eukaryota > Metazoa > Mollusca > Bivalvia > Venerida > Veneridae > Mercenaria > Mercenaria mercenaria. Next base: position 91,109,282 of record NC_069364.1, on the reverse strand, counting down.
TAAGTTATTGACGAAGAAGTTAGTTTTATATGAATTAGAAAAGCAATTGTTTTTCAATTTTTGATTTTTGTTTCATATACTGAAACCATGTTATTTCCTATACATAAATTTCGTGGCTTTGGTCAAAACGGCTCATGGGGTCTTAAAATTCATGGATGTCAAAGTTAATGGTAGTTCTGTACGTTTGATAAACCGGAAGCAATGGCGTGACGTCATTTATCCAGATAACGTTGCCTGGACTCTGGATACGGAAATGAAAATCGTTTTATGAATAAATGACAACCCCTTGAGTAAACTTATTAAAACGGCAACGTTATTGTTCTTCTAAAGATATAATATATCATAAAACCGTTTGACACGTTAGATAATTCCAAATAACGTGTAATGTGTGGATCTCTTTAATCATGTGTAAATATCTAAAAAAACAAGCACATGAACATATAAGTTTTATTCCATCATATGATAGACTAGGTGTTTTTTTATAATTGTACAAAGTTTTCTTCAAAATCTAGAGAAACTTCTACCCACGAAAATGTTATCAAATGTGTGATTTTCCCGTAGACGCCCATTTGGAAAACTTGTGTGGGGTTCAAATTTTTCAAATCAGTATAGCAAAAAACCAAGCATGCGACCCTACCTTTTTGATTTACCAGATTTTCTAGGTATATTCTGAAGTTTTGAAAAATCAACTTTTTATAAAATACTTGATTGTAGAAAAAAAAATGATCCGAACGTGCAGTACTACTTTAAATGGTAGTATATAGATTTGCTGTGTTCGTCGAGCTTAAATCTAAACCACAAAATCCACGAAAATTAGTCCATAACTAAAATTATTGATACTACGGAATATCAGATTAGGTAGGTAGGGTAGGGTAGGGTAGGGTAGGTAGGTAGGTAGGTAGGTAGGTAGGTAGATAGATAGATTATTCAAACAAAAGACAATATACCTATGAGTTCACAACATGTAAATAAATGTAAACATGACATAAATGCAGAAAAGCATCAGTGGTATATCATAGATGGACGGATTCAATAGCGTTATCTTTAGATATGACGATGACGTTTACTATTTTTTGACATTCGTATTAAATTGTACAGACCATGACTAGTTTACGATAAAATGTGCAATGTTACTTCCGTGTTTATGTTAAATGGACTTAAACCTTGGAAAAAAACTGTTCGGCCTCCACGAATTGTCGGTCATTGTAATTATATCTACAATACATTAAGCTTATACTGTTTTTCATACTTTATACTAATTGTCGTCTGCATGGGCCGATGTAATAATTTTCGAAGGTTTGTGAGTTCTGATCTTTGGATTCCATAATCATGTAAAATAGTAAAAAAGTATAAAAAGTGAGGTTTATCAACTGTTTGTGAAAAAAATATCTCAATAATCAGTATAGTAGGTAGTCATAATTGTAAGTCAGAAATAAAGATTTAAATATGTAGTGTAAATATGATGCAGACGGAGAAAAGTGATTAGTAAAATATTAGGTTTCTTTTCTCAAATCCTTTAAATGTATAAGTCGATAGTTTTTTAATTATTGTCGGATTCTCTGATGACCACAATTCAACAAATTTCAGGGTATTCGGTCTTTTCCAATAATATTTATGTAACTGTATTCTAAATTCATTAAAAAGTTTGCGTTCCAACAAAAAATGAAATTCATCTTCTAATGTATTACAGTATAAGCATTTCCTTTCATTTCTTTCAATATTTCTAGGTTTACGCTATCTTCTTGTCTCGATCGCTAATCTGTGTGCAGAAACTCTTAATCTTGTCAAAGCATATCTATTTTTTATATTAATTTTATTGTATCTAAATACAAGGAGCATCTGAAAAGTAGTGTCAACAGTGGCGGGCTATCCATACCTCATTCATTTCCAAGAAATGACTATGTGAGACCTTCAAAGTACTCTCCACCTGACTGTACACACTTTTCCAGGGTCTAAAGCCACTCAGAAAATGCATTTTGAAAGCGCTCTTTAGGTACACTGTTTATACACTGGTATAGAGCGCTTCCAACTGCGCTGCTAGTTTCAAAGCGGCGCCCCCTTAAGCATGATTTAATGTATGGGCTCAACCAAAAGTCACAAGGGGAGAGATCAGGGCTATATGGTGGGTGTGGTAAAACCTTAATATAATTCTCTTTGAGGTATTCCTGTACTACGGTTGAACGATGGGACGGGGCGTTGTCATGTAGCAGCTTGATGCCATGCGCCCCTGTCCTTTGGCGTTTTGCTTGTGTAGTGGTCGAGAACAGCAGAGAGGACATTTTCTTTGTAAAATGTACCAGTAACACTAATGTGTTCAGGGACAGGGACTTAATAGCATCTTAATGTTTCCCTACTCGTTATGAAATTGATACTGTCACTCCGTATTCCAACAATAGAAAACAGAAGGGAAAAGAGTCATTTTTCATAAATGACCATTTTTCAAATAGATATTTCGTACTTTTATAATTTTAGTACAAAATGTATCTACGTATGTGCGCAAACTACAAAGTATGAAGATTTTAATGGTGTTTTTAAAAATGAAATTTATCATGATCTTAATGCTTCCCTAATTAATTTAAATCAGTCATGTTTTAGCAAAATAACTTTTCTGGCCATTCAACAGGATTACATAGCTAGACCTATTACATGTATTAGTATACTGATGGTCGATTACAATATGATTGTGTTTAATCCTGTCTGACATATTTCTGTTGATGTTTTTTTTCTTTTCTTTTTTTTTTTTCATCTAAAACTTTTTTCTTTTTTTTAAATCAATTTTTTGATTTCTTTATTTTTTGCTATGTTTAATCGTTAAATGGACAAGTACAGGTGCAACCAATTACCTAAAAGAAACTTATCGTGCATTTGGAAAACTGTGAAAATAATGCGACAAATTGACAGAATGGGCTAATACGATATGATTGGAACACAATGGAGGAAATCATTTAAATGTTTCCTTACGCGTTTCCTCAGTTTCCTACCAGTAGAAATGCTTTATTTGGAGATGTTCACATAAATTTAGAAAAATTGTGACATTCACTCAGTTGTTTAAATGCTTCGAGAATATTGTAAATAACATTTGGCTAAGATTGAAAGTACAATTAAGGCAACTTATTATTGAAATCGATTTGATTTTATCCAGTGATATTACATTCCAATAATGGTGATTGCATGACTATGAGAAAATCATTTTCCCATTATTTTGTAAGTTTTCTATAAAAATGTAATGGAAGGATCACCTTCACCGGTATGACTTTTTTCATTATAATTATGATAATATAAGATATTGAGTTTTCACTGTAATACATTAGTTTTATTATCATTATTATTTTTATTATCATTACAAATATCATATTATTATATTACTCTTAGTATGATTATTATTATTATTTCACATTCTCGGAAGGAAAATTAATTTCTTTCAACTCCGCTGCACTCACCTTCATGGTCTAGTTGGGACCTGCTGTGCTAATTGTTAAGCAGCAGATAATATGGAAGTTGTTTATTGGATTTGGGGGTGGAATGCAATTGAAATGTGAAATGAATCAGCTTAAATCAAATTATCATATTTTATACCTTTGACTGAATATTTCTGTCATGCGCATCAAACATATGCTGCAAAATAAACTTGTGCTTTTATTTTTTATTTTTTTTCACTAATTGACAGTAAATATAAATCTGAAAGCTAAAATATTTAGATTGTTTCTATTATTCCTTAATTGACAGTTATTATTATTATTATTATTTAGTGATAATCTAGGGTATCGCATCAGAGTTCTTTCTTTCTCAAAGGGTAATGTTTGTTTATGGCAAATTTTATTGTTTTTTTTTTTTAAGATATGAATTTATTTTTCCGTTGAAACTTTCAGTCAGTTTTTAATAAGTTATGACTTGGGTGCAAGGAATATCCCTGAAATTCGAGAGAAACAGTGGTTTTACAAATTTCTAGCTTGCACCCTTGTTTAGTCATTATTGCTATTCTTTCTAACATTTTTGACACCTAAATTCTACAAAATTCAATAAAATTGATTAAAATGTAGGACAGTACCAACATACTATTTAGCATAATTTCGCACCTAATCACGTGTCAGCGCTAATGACCTTAGGGTAAATTGCTAAAACGTTATATGTACATTAACCGAATATCGATTTTCACCAGGTAGCACGTTAATCCTCTGGTCTGGCCTAAAGGAAACAATCCAGATATGCAGGCATACAGACACTAAATAGAAAAATGGCGCGAAAAAAATGGTAGTCGCGTAATGGCGGATACAAATAGTCCTCAGTTTTTTGCTCTGTAGAGCTATTTTCCTTTTTTTTCTTTGCATTTTTTTTGCTAAAATCACATGACAGATCTATGCTTGACATGTAGGTAGCATTTTCATAATGAAATAACAACAGGACAAAATTTTTCATGGAAACCTAGATCATACATCACCAGTATAATTTGGGGTCTCATGTTTTAGCTGATTTTGCAGTTTGTGTGTTTGACTGAAATTATTTTTCTTGCATCAAACATGACCCCCACTTTTCTTTTGATTTTGATTTAGCACTGACAATATTCTTTAAGAAAATGTAGGTTGCAGACATTTAAAATGGGTCCTGATGTGTGCTGCGGCCTTTGGAAATAGGTCAATTTTATATAGAATAAAGAACAACAACTATTTAGTGTGTTATAACCTGCACGAAATGCCAGATAATCAAGGGAGACTACGATGTAAAATTGGCTATGAAAGCTGGCAATGGCAGGGCGGAAGTTTTTTCTATTCAATCCCTCTTTTGCTCAGGGGTCAATGAATGTGGTATTCAGCGTGCACAAACCTTACGCAGGTTTAGCCTTTCTTTAAAAATCGGAAAAACCGCTGACGAATTAAGACCCGACATTTCTCCCATCTGATCCACTGTGCATCTTGCATCTTTCTCGATTATTACTGTCATCACATCAATGTCTTTGTCAGACACAGCAGTCATAGGGCGCCCAGGACGGACCTCATGTTTGGTGCTGGTTCACCCCTCTTTAAAGAGAGACACCCATCGGGCAATAGTACGGTATGGCAGCGCACTATCCCCGTGTATTTTGTCCAAGTCGGCTTTAATTTCTGATGCGCCGATGCCAAGCAGTCCGCGTATCTTACAATTGCAGCTAGATTCAGCCATATTTTTTTTCAGCCAGTATGATAGATGTATTTCAACTGCTAATTAAAAGTGCTTTTGCACGTGGTTTTAGTGCCATTTCTGGTCAGTTGGACAGAAAAATCAATAATCTTTCTATTGATATGCCACACTTGTGGGTGCACGTGCAAATGGTGAAAATACTGGACTGTTGCCACTATATTTCAAATGCTCCTCGTATATCTTATAACTAAATTCTGAAACATTTTATATGTTGAGGCGCATGTTGAATTACTTAATTCTGCATTCCATTCTTGACTTAACGTATCTTTAAGGGTTTGTTTTAGTTCATAAATAATTAGATTGTCGTTTCCTACTCCTTGAAATAACAAAACATAATAAAATCCTAAATTTTCTAATGTAGATTTAACAGATTTTGCCTAGTTATTCTTATTTGGGGGTTTCCATGTCTTCAACCATCATTATAAATTTGTTTAATGTACTTTTCATTGTTGTTTTTAATTATCTTTAACCAATATTTTATGACCCCGACTATTCTGTTATATTTGAGTGGCATCCTGCCAAGTTCTCCATATATAAAGTTGTTTTGTGTTTGTAATTTAACAACTAAAAGGTTCATGCAGAAGTGTAATTGTATATTTTCTATTCCTACAGTCATTAATCCCCCAGACTTCACTTCCATTTTTTAAGATGGGTGTACTCAGTTTATCAACAAGGTCAAGTATGTGTTTAAATGTGAGGTCATTGAAATTATGTAGATAAATTTAAAGTTTAAATGTTGCTTTTAATACCTGTCCTGACAATGCATCATATGTTTTAGAAAATGGGCCACCTGTAGTAAAGACTATCCCTAAATATGTAAATTTCTTGACAATTTATATTTCCGTGCCATCACATCATATTATGTATTTAGTGTGTATTATCTTAAACGAAACACACATAGTACTGTTAATAAAAAGTAACTTGTTAATAATTTAAAGATCTCTCTGGGGGCACGACTGCGCATGTGTGAGAATGACGTCAGAGCAGGTGCTCGGCGGTAATATCGGATTCTATAAATAGTAACTCATTTGCATATAAGAATAGAAGACAGTACGCATGCGTGGTTGACATTTTGAATTGTACTTTAGAATAACAACAAATGTTTCTTTTAAGAATGACATCAGAGGTTTTTTTTAGAATGTTCTATTTACAGAAATTGTCTCCCAGAAGTATACGAAGCAGACACGTATACCGATCTACGGCGTGGTCGGGCACATTGAGGGTCAGGTGCTCAGCCCTAGACGGGGAGAATACATGAAGTATAAGACAAAATATATTACATGAAAATCACATTAGATAATACATTAGTGATAACTAATTATATAGATTTATCCATTACGGATAAAAAATACTTTTGTAAGTAACCAAATCAATGTACGAAAACTTATTTTGGATACTATATGAAATAAGTAATAATACGTGTGTCCTACTTGGCGTCCAGTGACAAAATGACTCAAGTGATAAGTGTACTAGTCCTGAATGTGCAAGCTCAACTCTATTTTTCGACGTGACGTATTAAGCACGATTTTACGACTTCGTATGACCTTATGCCGCCTGAATAATGTACCAATCGGATTGCTTGGTAAGGTATTCTCGGTATTTTCAGCCATAATGACAGATTTTGTAAGAGTGGCGCTGATTGGAGGAAAGGCTGAAAATGCTTCACTCTGAGTCATGTGTGACACTGAGTGAAATGACAACGCGTTCGTCATCTATAACCTCTATAAGTACAGCACCATCGGGTTGTATGCGTACCACTTGAACAGGTGTGCGTTACCAAATATTCATCTGCTCATCCGGACATATTGCTGTTTTGTTAAGTTTTCTTGTTAAGTTATTTCTGTTTTGTTAAGTTTCCTTTCCTTAAGTTTTGTTTTTACAAAAAAAGGTTATTTGTTTTATACAGTCATTAACTCTTACCCTGCATTACAGCAACAATTTCTAACCAGTACAAATCATTACTAACCTCCAACAACATGTCCGATACTGTTAAATTTTAGACTCTAAATTTTAAATTAATCTTTCCGGTGAAAACAGTACTGTACATATTCTGAATGATAGACAAATTTGATAATAAGCTGAAGTAAGGTAAGGGTTCATGTTGCTTCCAACAATTCCAGAAATAAAGTATAGAACGTATTTCAATATTGTTTGCTTACTGTTACCATCTTTTAAGCACCAAAGGCTCAAAGTGAGCTTTTGTGATTGCTTGGTGTCCGTCGTGTGTCCCTCCACAATTTCTAAACACAGTCTTCTTCAGAACTACTGTCCTCATTTATACAAAACTTCACAGAGGCCCCTTTCAACATTGCCAAAAGATTTAAAATACAGGTTTCTGCCCATATATAACTTGTGCTTCAGTTACATCACGCCGACCATCTTTTTTAAAGATATTTCTTGTTTTAGAAAACATCATGCGTGCGTTACTCGTGATCGTCTATTTTCAAATTTTACTAGAATCCTTTGTCCCATCGAAATTCAATGGTCCTTTTGTATCGTGACCGAGAGCTGAACTTTTTTACACAAAAGATGAAAAAAAGTTTTTGTTCCATTGATATTGAAAAGACTTTTGTATCGTGACCGAGAGCTGAACTTTTTCGGATAATAGATGAAAAGAATCCTTAGTCCCATTGAAATTCAATGGGCCTTTTGTATCGTGACCGAGAGCTGAACTGATGAAAAGAAGTTTTTGTTTCATTGAAATTGAAAAGACTTTTGTAGGGCGTTATAAAGTGATTTGAGAACCCAGTTACGGTTTCTATATATATTTGCCATTGTTTTTCACTGTTGCGTATTCTATACATCAAAATGATCAGAATGTTGTTATTTTTACGATGCACCTGTATATTTCATGCTAACGTAATGACGTAAGAGAAGTTAAACCCTCGAAACGGTTTTTTAGCTTTATGGCAACCTTTTACGATATCGAGTAGAAAATGGTTACCCTCAATCGATAGAATGAGTAATAACCTTTAAAAAAAATATGGGGTTCTCGATTCTATTTTCAATCGTTTTCAAGTTATGGCCCTGTATTGGTTTTTTTAAATAAAAATTTCAAAACCCTTCTAGAGTTACTTCTACATGCCATTCTCTTACCGTTAAGAGATATTCAAGTTTGAAAACGGTAGTACACATTTGTGACGTCATCATTTGGCGTTAAATTTACAATTGACGACTTAAATTTTTAAAATGCCATATCAACCGAGTTTAATGATCTTGGTGTCAAACAAAATGCTTGACGAGAACTATCAATTTGTAGTATCCAACTGGAAATGGAATCACTCATGCCTGAAATGGTGATTTTTTTCTTTATGGCTCTGAATATACCCGTGTTTTGTATCCTACGAAATGGTTTGACAACGTCTACCAGCTTACGGTGTAAAACCGGAAGTGAAATCACTCATGCGTAGTATCAAATGAAAGGTTTCGACGAGTACTATTGACTTGTTTACATAAAAAATGTGTGGTCACTCATGCGTAAAATGCATCAAAGTAAGCTCACCAGATCCGTACACTTCGATGTCCTAGATGGCAGTGAATGAATTCCCAGGAAGAAGTACAATAAACAGAGTCAAAGCAATGTTCTGATTATTCAGTATAACAAACAGAGTTAAAGAAATGATCTGATTGGTAAGTGATATGACGCATTCTGATTCTTTCAAAAGATTTAATTCTCAAAGAAAGGTTAGCGTACTTGTTAAAACTTGTCAGAAAACAAGTTATTTGTCGGATAGTTTGGTTCAAAGCTGTTCCAAATTTAACCAGTCAATAAAATGACTCCTTTTTACATCAGCCTTGTTTTGTAAACGAGGCTCTTCCGAACGTATATATTAGAACACGCTTTAGTCAGTTGAATCAGTCTGACTTCAGAACTCAAACTTACAGCATGAAAAATTCCCATCAGTCAAATGGCATCATCAAACGACAAAGCGCAATCATCATATGCACGACTGTACTTCTTGTAATATGTACCTTGTCTTTCGCTTTAGCCTTTGCGACTAGAATTTAACTGCATACGTATATTATGAAATTAAAATGAATGAAAACCAGACCGCCTGCTTCTATATGAAACAGTACGAGCTACAGCAAAACGTATATATTTCTGTATGCAACAGAGATGTTGAAATCCTAATGAAGTTCAGACGTTTTTTAAATAACACCGCTAATATCATCGGAATACATCTTTACCTCCAGCCGTGGAAATCCATCAAACAACTTCTTACTTAAATCGACGCAGCCATCATTGAAGCCCAAAGCATACAGAAGGAATATAAGATACTGACACAAAGACTAGAAATACAATTATAAAAATAACAACACTACCGCTACCGCCGCCGCAGTCACCGCCACCGCTGCTGCCGCAGACGTCTTTTTGTCAAAAGCGTAAGAATGTCTAACAAAACTTGTAAGAAGTTAAACAATGTCTTTTTGCTAAGAAGAGACATTTTGTATCTGTTTTAAAAATGAAGCAGTGTCCTGTTCTCTAGGCGTGACGTCATGCTGAGACATCAACGTTATAAGCATAGGAGAGACGACGCAACTAGGAATTATTCACCATCATTACAAATATCGGACACTTCAAGAGAGATGACGTTTCAACATCCATTTTCTATGGTCGTTTCAGGACCTAGTGGTAGTGGAAAAACTGAATGGACCAGAAAACTACTCTTATCAAATCTTGTTACACCTCAGGCTCAGCGTATCATATTGTATATGGACAATGACAACCTTTGTATGATGAACTTTAACGTGAAATACCCGGGATCGAATTTGTACACGGTATTCTAGACTACTTAAACAATCCCCTATATATAAATGTCAGTTAAAGGAACCTTTTGGTCTTTGACGACTTGATGACTGAAGTTAAATTCGATCAAAGAATTGCTGATCTCTTTACCGAAAGCAGTCAGCACAGGAACATACCTTTGGTATATCTCACCCAAAATTTGTTACCTCAAGGTAAAGCCTGCATAGATACCGCTTTAAATACGCAGTATCTGGTGCTATTTAATAATCCTACTGACAGACAGCAATGTCTGCCACATTGGCAAGGAGAATTTACCTTTCGTCCAGTAAAATCTTAATAAAACGGTATGAACCAGCGACATCAAGACCACATGACTCTTTGGTAATAGACCTAAAATCGAGTACACCAGAACAACACCGTTTACGCGACAATATTTTTGAGGCAGACAATCCTAAAAAGAGAAAACTAATAGATGGTGAATATAAACTAGAAAACGACTTCAGTGGCGAAGGAAACTTTTCTGACAAAAATGATTATCATGATGATGAGGATGAGGATGAGGAGGATAATGATGATGATGATGATGATAATTCAGTTGAGAATTGGAATAAAACTTATGACACCAGTTCTATACAGAAACGACCTTTGTTCAGGGGACTTCCTGGTAAACGTAGAAAAGAAGAGCGATCACGTCGTGAAAAATGGGATAAGCGTTTTCAGGAACCTCACAGACAATCTATTAAGAACAATTTAAAACTAAAGTAAATAACTATGTAGATAAAGGGCTCCCTTTTGAAGAAGCTTACCGTCGCACTGCTAATGACGAATTGCCTCAACTAAGAAAGAAACTGAGACAGAATTATATCCGATTTCTAACAGACTTTTATGTGCTAATCAGCAGCAAAATCTACAGTCGCCTAAGAAACTAAAAAGTCAACACGACATGACTGTAAAAGAATCTATTCGACATGCCATTGCACGTAGAAAAGACCTGTTTGATGCGTTGTGGCCCGATCATAAAAGCAAAGAAGAGTATCCAATGGAGGATAATAATGAAGGCGATGACGATCAAGGTTCGGATGATGATGAATGAACGTTGAAAAAAGTATCGCCGTGCTTTAACTTTCACAACGCCAAAATGGGTTCCATTTAAGTGTATGATTATAAACAGCAAAAATGGGTACCGCATATCTCTGACCCAGAGAAACGGTATCAACATTTCAAAGACTTGAGGGACAGGTACGTACGCCCTGGTCATATGGGTCGTTTACATCGTGGGTAGTGGTGCTCTTCTCAGAAAAATGGCCAAGTTAAAAGAGGAACAAGAAAGGGAAGCGATACAACAAGAACAAAAAGGGGAAGAACTTCCCGTATTTAAATTAATGACACCAGTTGATATTGCTAGGACGGTTACAAAAGCATAGCGATTTGAAGCGACATAGAAATGAAATGGACAGAAATATGTCCTATGATTTGAACAGCCCACGACGTAAGAAATATCGCGAAAGCATGACACAAGATACTATTGACTGGAACGCATATAGAATTTATAATTATAAACTATGAACTTGAGGAGATGTTAAAAGAGTACCCTGTGACAATATGTGCTGCGGATCAAATTCAGATACGTAGAGGACAATACGTCATTTCAAATACGTGCACGAGCCAAGGATCAGGAAAACATTGGGTTACCTTTTATTTTCCTAAGAGAGGACCCGACGAATTTTTCGATTCACTGGGTAACAAACCAGAGCACTACAAAGTTCATTTTGATCATGTGTTTAAGAAACCTTATTTGATAAACTTCAGTCAGATACAGGATACAGATTCAGACACATGCGGGCTGTATTGCGTATATTAACATTATGAACCGATTTTCTGGACGAAAACTCAAAGACATTTTAAAACCGTTTGATGTGCAGTGCAAGAAGTTGAATGCTGACTTCGTTATGTCTTATGTCCATTTAACTTATGTGTAATAGAGTTCCGCTTAAGCCGGTGCTAGGGGGCGTGAGAGGTGTTGCACATTTCATTACCTCTCATGAACAGACTCAATCAAACCGAGTCTGCTATTATTCTTTTTGGTGCATTCTTTGCTTCCAAAGGATCGTTTTACAGATTTTATTAACTATCACAACAGCAATCTTTAAGTGCCGTGTGGCGGCTGTAAAAAGTCTCCCCGTACTTGGATTTAGTGTTGTTATATTTTCTGGTCCTTTGGGATCATGGAGTCCATTCAACTTATGTGTAATAGAGTTCCGCTTAAGCCGGTGCTAGGGGGCGTGAGAGGTGTTGCACATTTCATTACCTCTCATGAACAGACTCAATCAAATTGAGTCTGCTATTATTCTTTTTGGTGCATTCTTTGCTTCCAAAGGATCTTTTTACAGACTTTATTACTTTAGTTGATACACGTAGTCTTTAGTAGTAACTGGAAGTATGGCTTTGTTATTTATAACCCTTACATTTGAATTTAATCTAATAAAATGTAAACTGAAGCGTTGGTAGGTGTGGTGGTGGTGTACAAAAATATAACAACATATTCGTTCATTATATTTCATTTCATCAAAAACATTTCACAAAGTGATATAATGCTTCTCACTAAGCGTCTCTCGCAGCAGTTCTAAATGAAAATTACATCAATAAGATCTATACTCGGTAAAAAAAGTTCTGCACACACGGATTATAAGGTGACCATATTTTTATTATATGACACACAACAAACATGAATATACCAGATTAAACTTAATCAAAGCTTAACACAGAACTGAAAACGAAAATAAAATCCAAGTATCCGTTTTTGAGTAATCCATTAAAGAAGTTCCCAAGGGTCCTCTGTCAAAAATGGTTAAATCACTGTTTTACTATCAAACTCTAAAAATGCGTATATCCTGCACGCTGAATGTGACACTGCTTGATACCGCTGATAAAGACAAACAACAGTACTCCGGTGAATTACAAATATCGCTGCAACATTCTGGGGTCGCATACCAGCTTGTAAATGTCCCAGGGCACGGGCCCGGTCTTCATTAGTTAGTCGTCTTAACGGACGCCTTGGCAGAACATTAGCCATTACTGTGACAGTGGCCAAACTTTGAGTATGGATCACAAGTTTAGTTTCTTTTATAAAATTCATTTTACAAACAAAGTAATTAAGTTACTAGGTGTTTGATTGATCAACAATAGAATAATTACTCATATTCAGGACTTTGTCTGTGAGTATGGTCAGTGTGTGAGGAAAGAATGCAAGCAAGACTATTCTGAGCACTTTTCAAATTTACTGCTAATTTTGCAGTTTTTGAAGGCTTACCTCCATTGCATATAAACTGTTATAACTTGATCATTTATGTAACGATTTTCAATCTGTTTCGACCAGTGTCCTTTTAACAGATATCTGTTGACTTTTGTTAATCCAAAAATGCATGTAACTTTTTAATTTGCGCTATAATGAAATAAACATCCAACTGTGCAGGACTTTTTTTACCGAGTATATAAATGTCGTTAGTAAAATGAGATTGTAGTTATTTTTGTTCTGTTTGACTGGAAACCAGTCGTACTAAAATGTTTGGCCACCCCCTCGCACCACATCGTTGACATAAAGCGCTATTTTCTCATTCTCAGGAATATAAGTCATCTTGTGAAAACGAATCATGCTGATCGCAGTGTCTTTAAAACGCTCTTATCTACCAGTTTCTATTTACATGATGATCACACAAAATAGTACATCTACATAGATTTTACCAGGTCCATCAATTTTTGGTTCCGCTCTGATGCTACACGAGAAATAAGAGTTTGGCTGCAAACTGTGTTCACACCGCTTGAGTTTAATGTTGGGATGATATTTACTCATATATTTTCGGAGCATATATATCCATGTAGAGTAAATCATATCTAAGTCTGTCCTTGTTTTTGTTATATCCTTGTACTCAACATAGAGACACCCCTTCGCTTTCAGAAAGTCGCGTAAAGCACACTCTAAATCTACCAAATAAGGATCTTTACTCAAATTAATATACATGTCCATATATGGATCACCAATATGAGAGATGGAGAATTCCACGCTTAAATCCGTCCTGTTCTTTATATAGGTTGTAAATAGATCTATCCAAGTTTCTGCTGAAAACCCGAGATGCACTTTACTGTAATGCGCTTCACAAATGAATTCTTTGTGGTGTACTTGACTTATTTCTGTTATTCAATTCGTAAAGGAGTTCACCATTGTCTCTAATATGGCTTAGTTACTTTCCATGCTGTAAGTTTGAGTTCTGAAGTCAGACTGATTCAACTGACTAAAGCGTGTTCTAATATATACGTTCGAAAGAGCCTCGTTTACAAAGCAAGGCTGATGTAAAAAGGAGTGATTTGATTGGCTGGTTAAATATAGACATTGCAGTTTGGAACAGCTTTGAACCAAACTACCGCACAAATGACTTGTTTTCTAACAAGTTTAAACAAGTACAATAGCCTTTCTTTGAATGATATCTTTCTCAGAATGCGTCATATCACTTACCGATCAGAGCATTTCTTTAACTCTATTTGTTATACTGACCAATCAGAACATTGCTTTGACTCTGTTTATTATACGTCTTCCTGGGAATACATTCACTGCCATTTCGGATATCAAAGTGTAAGGATCTGGTGAGCTTACTTTGGTGCATTTTACGCATGAGTGACCACACATTCTTTTTATGTAAACAAGTCAATAGTACTCGTCAAAACCTTTTATTTGATACTAAACACTATAGTCATGCCAAGAATAAGGGACAAATGTTGTATTTTACGCATGAGTGATTTCATTTCTAGTTTTTTCACTTTTCACCGTGAGCTGATAGACGTTGTCAAACCATTTCGTAGGATACCAAACACGTGTATATTCAGATAAGCCATAAGGAAAAAATCACCATTTCACGTATGAGTGATTCCATTTGGATGCTACCTATTGATAGTTCTCGTCAAGCGCTTTTGCTTGACACCAAGATCATCAATATCGGTGTATAAATAATGAAAATATGACATTTTAAAAATTTAAGTCGTCAATTTTAAATTTAGCGCCAAATGATGACGTCAAAAATGTGTACTACAGTTTTCAAAATTGAATATCTCTTAAACGGTAAGAGAGAGGCATGTAGAAGTATATATATATGTTTGAATCTACGTGTCGAGACCTTTCCAACGGTGCTAGTCCCAAAGCTCTGGAAGGGTTTTGAAATTTTTATTTAAAAAACCAATAAAGGACCATAACTCGGAAACAATTGAAAATCAAATCGAGAACCTCATATTTATTTTGAAGGTTATGACTCATTCTATCGATTGAGGGTAACCATTTTCAATTCGATATCGTAAAAGGTTGCCACAGAGCTGAAACCCCGTTTCGAGGGTTTAACTTCTCTTTGGTCATTACGTTAGCATGAAATATACAGATGCATCGTAAAAATAACAACATTCTGATCATTTTGATGTATAGAACACGCCCTACAAAAGTCTTTCAGTTTCAATGAAACAAAAACTTCTTCTCGCCTTTTTATTCAAAAAAGTGCAGCTCCTGGTCACGATACAAAAGGCCCATTGAATTTCAATGGGACAAAGGATTCTTTTCATCTATTGTCCGAAAAAGTTCAGCTCTCAGTCACGATACAAAAGTCTTTTCAATTTCAATAGAACAAAACTTCTTTTCATCGTTTGTGCAAAAAGGTTCAGCTCTCGGTCACAATACAAAAGGACCATCGAATTTCAATGGGAAAATGGATTCTTTTCATCTTTTGTCCGAAATAGTTCCACTAGGTATTGTGTGCCTAGACAGAGTGGCCCCCGTACTTAATGGTCAATAGTTTTGAATAGACAAAGAATCTTTTCATCTGTTGTTCAATACAAAGAATCTTTCTATTTTGATGGGACAAAGGGTTCTTTTCATCTTTTGTCCGAAGTAGTTCCGCTAGGTTCTGTGTGTCTAATCAGAGAGGCGCCCGTACTTTATGGTCAATAGTTTTGAATAGACAAATAATCTTTTCATCACTAGTTTTGAATAGACGAAGAATTATTTGAACTATTGTTAAAAAAAACAACAAAGAGCCATTCAGTTTGAATAGAACTTCTTTTGCTGGATATAATGCGGTACAGGTGAATGGTGGATTTAAAAAAATAGACGATCAAGAGTGACACGCGGGATGTTTTATAAAAATAGAGTTGAGCATGCGCATTCAGGACTGGTACACTTATCACATGAGTCATTTTGTCACTGGACGCCAAGGAGGAAACACGTATTTATTACTTATACTTATTTCATATAGTATCCAAAATAAGTTTTCGTATTAGTAAATATTTGTATCCGTAATTGGATAAATCTATTTAATTAGTTATTATTATTGTATTATTTAATCTGATTTTTACTGTATATTTTGTCTTAAATTCCGTGCAATTTCCCCATCTAGGGTTGAGCACCTGGCCCTCAATGTGCGCGACGACGCCCTATATAGGTATACATGTCAGCTCCGTATACTTCCAGGAGATATTTTCTATAAATAGAACTTGAAGTTCAGTATGGCGGTCTTAAAGTAGATTCAGTATGATCGTTTCTATTTATAACATGGTGAAGTCATTCTTTAAATAGAATGATGTTGTCATTCTAAAAATAGAATCAAAATGGCCGCCGCGCACCTGCTCTAACGTCATTCTCACACATGCGCAGTCCTAGCCCCAAACCTTCCACTGTACTACTCCTGTTAATATTTTGATAACATGAACGAACTATTAGAGATGTACCCCCGTAGAACGATGTGAAGATGGACAACAGATTAGCGACTTAAACTGGGGATTTTCTCAAAGTAATTACCGTAATAAAACAGAAACTGCATAAATTATACATACATTAATTCCAATTTTAGAAATAAATCTACGGCTCTCCTACGGCATACCAAAGCTGAGAATATCTTCACAGTGACAGAAAACAATTTCTTGGGAGTGCAACACACGGAGCTAACACATTAATACGTCTTTATTTGGCCTCTTGCGTGTTCAACTGATACTCTATATCTTCTATGATATCTGTTATAATGTACACACATCTGCCTTTCTTGACCATGTTTTCTGCGCTGTAAAGTTTGTCAACGGGGTGTCCGTTTCAGCCTTTGGATAATATTTTGTCCGCTAATATAGTACTGATGTCAGAAATGGGCAACTCCGCTGTACCAATTTTGCGCATTAACCTAAATAATTAATACCTTGAAATGGATGGAAACTGTATGTGTTGTGTACACAAGGTACATATGTAGTTGTAATATTGTGAAGTCTTAAAAGGGGTATAAGTTAAGAACAAAAACTCTGATACAATAGTTCCGACAATCTGCGTATGTCCCATTTATGTTAATATACATGTATACACCAAATGTCATCGGATGGAAACTGTAGGATGAGTAGAGTTCATAAGGTACTAATGTTGTTGTAATATTGAAAATTCTAAACGTGGGCATATCTCAAGAAACAAGAGCTGTATGATGACAGCTTGCTCGACCTTTTGAGGCACTTCCAACCAGCTTACATAAAAAGCTTTAGCAACATTTTCATAGTTAAAACAGGAGCATAATTTTGCTAAAAACGTACGCCAGAATTATGAAACTTGCCAAGTGAGGTCGTCCCATGATGCCAAAGACGTGTGGAGAATCTGAAAACATCTGGTGGAGTAATTCCTGAGAAGCATTAATGCAGGCAAAACTTTATGCACACTTTCTATGATGAAAAGGTGCGTAATTATGACAAAATAAAAGCCTGCATAGTTATGTAACTTGTCCCATGATGTCAAATCATGATGCCAAAGGCGTGTGAAAAATCTGAAAACATTTGGTCAAGTAATTACAGAGAAACATGTTTTCATGCAAAACTGTCACAAAGTTTCTTTGTTTCAAAGGGGCATAATTTAAATAAGATAAAAGCTATAGTTATGTTACTTGCCTTGTGAGGTCAACTCATAATACCAGTTTGAAAGCATTTGGTGCAGTAGTTACTGAGAACCCTGCTTACATGCGTATTTTAACCTGAAAATCTAAGTTTAAATGGGTAAAAGTTTGACCAAATAAAAGCTAGAGTTATGTACCTTGTTCTTGAAGGTAGTCGTCTGATGATGACGTTGAAAGCATTTGGCTAAGTAGATTCTAAGAAATCTGCTTACATACAAAATGTTAACCTGAAATTCTAAGTTTAAAAGGGGTATAATTTTCACAAAACAAGCTAGGGTTATGTCACTTGTCATGGGGGTGGGGGTGGTCATCTGATGATGCTAAAGAATTTGAAATTATTTGGCATCATAGTTCCTCAGAAACCTGCTTAGATGCAAAACTATAACCTGAATTTTTAAGTTAAAAAGAGTCATAATTTTAACAATATAAAAGCTAGAGTTATGTAACTTGTCCTGGTAGTTCATCTCGTAATGCCGAAGCAATTGTGAAGTTTGAAAGCATTTTGCCTAGTAGTTTCTGAGAAACCTGCTTACATTCAAAACTTTAACCTTTTATGACGCGGACGCCGACGAAATAGTGATTACAAAATCTCTATTGTACTATTTGAAACATTTCAGATAGTGGAGCTAAAAATAATTTTAAATGAAAATCCCGACAGAATGCGGGTGTCCACTTCATGTTTATGATGTATTATACCAAAGTTCAGTTGAATTAGATGGAAACTGTAGGAGGAGTTGAGTACACAAGGTATACATATAATTGTGATTCAATGAAGTCCAAAAGAAGGGGCCTAACTTCAGAAAAAATTAGACATGAAATTTTGGAGGATTTACGCATATCCTTCTCATGTTGATGATGTACACCAAGTTTTATTTTTAAGAAAGGTTGAAATTGCGGGATGGATTGATTTTAAAAAAAACACTGTGACGGACAGACAGACATACAAATTTCATTCTTACATTTAATTGCTTTCTGTTACAAAGATACATAACATAGTACATACTTTTCCCAATAAAACAAAGGGGTCAAGCTACGAGTTATTTCAACATCAGCAGAGACACGGAATAGCAAACAGGCAGACAGTTCAGAAACTATATTCCTCCTGGGCCTGCGACACAGGGGACATAAAACCAACGGAATAAAACAAGTAACAGTGTGACGAATGAAGCAAAATGTTTGAAGTTCAAATGGCCCGACCCAAATTAGTGATACAACACTTTTGAGAAACTCCCCTATTTTATCGCTAATCCGTTGTAAATCTTCACATCGGTCTACGCTTGTACATCCCTATTTATAGTAACTGTTCATATTTTCAAATAAGAATTGTGTTCAGTGTACTTTTAAAGATTACATTTTAAGTGTTATTAAATATTAATGTTTTATCTTGATTAGGAAAAAAATAATTTTAATCCATTTACCTGAATCTTAATCCAATACGGTTAATAATACTTCTGAGCGCTTACATAAAACTTGATCAGTTATATGTAAAAAGATAATGTATAATAGTGAAATATACACCAACAATGTTAATAGTAGATAACGTTTTTACGTTTGCTTCGTGGAAAAATGTTTTTAAATAATACTATCATACCATATCTTATCTATGTTTGATATATAATATTAAAACAAAAAAAGGCATAACACACGCGGCCGAAAAGACCTCAAGGTTTTTTTTTTTTTGTTTTTGTTTTTTGTTTTTGTTGTTGTCTTTTTAAAAAAATGACTTACCCGTGAAACAATGAATTAAGGTATTTCAAGGGTAGTATATCTAACAATATTTTACAACGGTAGTTATTTCTTTCCAGTGAAAGCCGGGTTTTTGTATATTCCATGCGTAGAGAGAGAGAATCTTAAGTGTTCGAAACACATTAGATAAAGTCTATAATTGATTTCTCAATCGTTGAAATAACAAAAAGATTACAAATGTATATTTTCTGAAATTTTTGTTTATATCATAAATTGAAATTTCGAGATTTTTTCTCTACTTGTGTTTGCAAAGAATGACAACTTTTGCCGTAGGTGTATGTTTTTATTAGGTCTCTAAAAGAATGGATATCTATAAGTTTATTTCCCTTGTACTATCACAATAGGACGGAAATATGCAAACTATTGATTTCACAATAAAGACGAATTAGATTTATTCTTCTGTGTGTATGGTTTACTATTGCTTAACTGCTTCTGTTTTTGTCTGCTTATTTTTCAGCAATTCAAGCGCAGATAATATTTTTAGCTTGTAACAAATTATCATATTCATAAACAAACGAAGTAGGATAAGTAAAGGTGTAATCATATTGATATGTATAACCTATGCATAACATATGTCTGTTCACCAATTCCCTTACTTTTTTACAGCCCGCCCGCTTAGCTTAGTAGTGCGAGCGCAGATCAACGGATCGCGGGGTCGTGAGTTCGATCCCCAGGCGAGGCGTATGTTCTCCGTGACGATTTGATAAAAGCCATTGTGCCATTCGTCCTCCACCTTTGATTCATGGGGGAAAGTTGGCAGTTACTTGCGAAGAACAGGTTAGCACTGGTATAGAATCCAGGAACACTGGTTAGGTAAACTGCCCGCTGTTACATTGAAAAACGGCGTTTAACCCAAAAAAAACCCCAAAAAACGTACAAAACCTACTTTCTTACGTAGTTGCAAAGCTACACAATTCGAGTGGTATATTTTGGTCTTTGAGTATGACCTTGATGTTGCATTCATGGCTGGTATCAGCATTCTGCTAAGCTTACCATCTGCTTAGCTTACCATCTCATTGCAACGAAACTTAACTTTGAACGCACTATGCGAGATTGGGTCACGTGTCTTTAAATACTGCTTTATACATCATGTCACTGTGAGGAACAAATCTGGTGTCAAGTTATTAAAATATTGTTGAGGAGCACAGTTTTATTTACATTTTGAGCATCATGAAGGTTGAAATTTACACACTGTTTTTGGACATTCCGTAGTATAGCGCACATTCATGCCAAATAATTTTTAATGAGAAGATGCAGAGAAAACATGATTTTGTGACAACTTAAAATTACAATTTTTTATAAACAATTATTTATGGCTCATAATACAAAATGCTGGTTATTATTCAGCTGTATATAATTTCACAACTTACAAACTCAGATAAAAAGACAGATATCATTGATATAATGACAAGCTGTATTTATATCAATGTCATCATCATGCTTGCTATAAACAGACATTACTTTCATCTGATATACATACAAAGAACAATATATACAATGACATAAAAACATAATAATATGTACTATGTTGCCACTCTAAAAACTCCATATGGATCCGACAGAAATGCCAAATATCACAGCTCCCCATAAACGTAATGGTGCAAGGGAAGTAACCTCCGTTACAAACTTAAACTGTCCGAGCCATACCAAGAATAAGAATACCCATAATATAACTTAATTCATGATTCAATCGAGATCCTACAGAAAAATCAAACACCATAAATCATTGTTACCTATTCAATATAGAAGTACTTGTCATAATTTTAGAACTTGGTATATTTCAGACTGCAAGATCTGCATAGTATCGTGAATCAACTTTTCTAATCGTATTGCACCAGATGTACAAAGAATACTTACAAGGATAAAAGAAATGTTACCACTGCTAATCTAAATTTTAAAAACCTGCAATAAATGGGTACCTTATTAAAATACTGAGAGAAATATTTCGCAGCAATACTTCAACAAACCTTAAAAGATCATTTATCACCTCTAATCAGATTAGAGAAGAACTGATAAGCAATGATGACTTACATTGACATAAATATTAATGTTTTAAAATAATACACAATTATTTACTTTAAAATTAAGATAGTATTAAAATAGCGTATTTGTACATTATGTTGTTCCTAGTTTTCAATATATTGTAGCAGGTTTTGGCAGTTTATTTAACAATATCATTATTGGATAACAGAAATATCAATTCATTATTATATGGGAGACTATTAAATACCATATTTATAGTGGTAGCTTTAACAAATAGTTCATTTCTTATTTCTTCATACGTCTGACAATGTAATAAGACATGTCTTCATTTTCAATATCTAATCCACATATGGGGTATATGCGTAAATTTTCAAGAATGTTCTCATATCTACCGGTTTCATATCTAATTGTAAAGTTTACAAAATCAATATCGTTAAAGTGTTTTAACAAAAAAGTTCCAGTTTCTACAGTTTCTATTACTATTTTGTTACAAAAATCTAAAACTTCATAATTTATTCTAAATGTTTCATTCTCAATAATCTATGACAATATTGTGAAATAGACCTCTATTGCTTCACATAAGGCGCAGTCCATCCACACTCACAATAAAGTGCACTTCTGGGTGTGTATTTACCAGTTCCCCAAGAGAAACGGATAGCCCTACGTCCAATAGCATTGATGCAT
Organism: Mercenaria mercenaria; assembly: GCF_021730395.1. NCBI lineage: Eukaryota > Metazoa > Mollusca > Bivalvia > Venerida > Veneridae > Mercenaria > Mercenaria mercenaria. The sequence continues at coordinate 91,086,998 of NC_069364.1, read as the reverse complement.
GAATAGGATTTTGTATCCCAAACTGACGAAACACGGGCCAAACTGTCGACTAATACAATTTCTTAAACACTGAATAGGGCATTCCACCTAACTCTTAGCAATCAATAAGCCAAGGGCATGACCCGCACTCTGGGCAACACATTTTGCAGTTTTGTCATAATTAAGAAACTCATTCAACAGCAATCCTAGGTAAGTGTACTTATCAACAACTTGAAGGGAGTGTTCACCACATGAGAAGTTATATTCTATCAACAGAATTTGGTCTAAAGTGAACCACATTACTCCTTGATTCAAACTTCTGTATTGTAGGCCATCTACAAAAATATGGTTTGAAAAATTTCCTTCGCAGTTCATAGTATTTCGGACATATTTAAAGGACAATTTCGACATTTCCTGCTTTCTCTGGGAATAAATATTAGGCGTAAATTGCAAGTCCTCTTCAGTACTTGCTAGTAAAACTATGTCATTAGCGTACAATAAAATACATATTTTTTCACCGTCCTAATTAATACCTTTATCTGCTTCTTTAATACTTATAGCTAAATCATATAAATAATAAGGTTAAAAAGCAGAGGCGACAGAGTGCACACATGACGTAAACCACAATGTACAAAAAACCAATCAGTATGTAAACCATTTAGTCTTACACTAGTTGTTACAAAGATTTTATAGCTCCTGAACATTTTCCATTAATTCCACTTTTCATTCTTGTTAGTTTTTGCCATGAGATAATTCTATTTATGAAATCATACGCTTTCTTGAAATCTATAAAACAACAAGTTGACTGCTTTAATTTTTTCTAGTCAATAATATTTGTCAAAGACTGTACTGTTCTGTTTTCCAAAACCATTCTGTTCTTCTACAATATCATTTTTACTTTCTACCCAGTTTGACAAACGATCATTAAGAATAGATCAATAATTTTTATACATAGCACATGATAAAGCAATTCCACGCTACAATAAGGGTCAAGGGGGTCTGAATTATCCGAATTAGGAATCGGACTCGGATTAATAATACTTTTATTCCACTCAGATGGAATTATTCCTTTTTCAAAACAAACACTATAAAGATATAAACAGAAATGCTACAATTATTTCTTTATAAGTTCAGTTGGCATATTTTCTATACCACAGGCTTTACCAATCTTAGCTGTCTTAATTGCATTTTCAACCTCAAAAATAGATATGTTTGTGTTCAAGGAATCACAGTTGTCATTGGTTACATTCTGAGAAATATTTTCGTTTAATTTTACAGTATTTCTAGCTGTTTCCATTTATTTTGATACAACATTGATATCATACATGTGAACTGGTATCATCATCATTTTTAACCTCCAAACATGTAAGTATAGTGGTTTTACTGGATTGAGCAGTACCTATCTTACCTTTAGACTTCCAAAACTCTTGCTGGTTATTCTCGCTATTAGAGTTTAAATCATTTTGAAAGAAATCCAATATGCCCTTTTTACTTTTCTGAACTTTTTTATCGAAACGCTTTCCAGCCAAAATGAAATCATTTTTAAAATTTCTCTTAAAGCGACTAACTCACACTTCGTGGTGTAAGATTTTAAAAATCAAACCTTTCCTATATTCACCTTTATGTCGTATATTTGATGTCCTAATAATGTATTTTTCGTCGAATTTTGTTGAAAATCGTTTTTTCCTAATAAATAAAAATTAAAAACATTCGTCTACTATTTCTGATAAAGGTTTCCCGGTTTATAAAAAAACGAAATTCCGTTCAGCGAGTACCTTGCAAACATCACGTGACAGTAAGAGAAAATAACACCAAACATGATAATCAGTAGAGCACGTATATATATCGCACAGTATTATGGCATTTTGAAATGTAATAACATAAAACGAAGTCAATACACTGTTCACGATGCAGTCAGTGATTTCTCGTTGGCCGGCCGAGCGGTTACGATATTCGTATTATACTTTTTCGTCGAGAGTTCAATTCCCAGACCCGTAAAATATTTGTTTTTAAAGCTGTATTTAACTTCTTCTTTTTTTCAATACGATTCAACGAAGACAAAACGAGTTAGTTAATCTAGTTCTTACTTGTTCACTTATATATGTCACTATTGGCACGTATTTATGTTTAAATACACTCCGTCTTTAATATGATCTTATGTTTTTGAAGCTTTCCTGTGATATTTTTAAAGCTGTACGGGTTAGTTTTATAAATTTAATAACAATCTTACACTTAACTTAAACACAACCATTTCCCGGTCATAATTTCAGTATCGTTTGATTAAAAGATACTACCGGTTTTATACAAAAATAAGAACAAAACAATGAATTAGAAACTAGAGAAAAAAAAAGTTACAAAGTATGTAATGCAAAGAAAAATAAAAGTTGGTCGGGTGCAAGGTTCGAACCGTCGAAACTATCACTACTACAAAATGAATATATCTACAAAATGAATATATATATATGTATATATATATATATATATATATATATATATATATATATATATATATATAGATAGATATATATATATATATATATATATATATATATATATATATATATATATATATATATATATATATATATATATATATATATAGATAGATAGATAGATAGATAGATAGATTTATTCAGGTATAAGACCATATATACAATCTAAAATTACAAATATCGCATTAAGTAAGACAAGTTTTGTAAGATATTTAAAACTAAGCGAACAAATACTAAAACTAACATGTGACTTACATTCACATAAAATTGCTTAAACATAGATAAAGAATACAAATAGATAGTTTGATAAAAGTTATAAAAAGACAATGATTTAATACTAATAAAAATCATAAAAAAGTTATTTCAAGTTTAGTTGTGCTTCCTAAATTATTCTCCGCTGATCTTATACCAAGGATAACCCATGAAAGTAGCTTGAAGAGCACTTATTTCCAATGGGGTCCTCGACTCATTACGGCACCGATTTAGTTATATGTTAAGTAAAATATATGTATATATATATATACTTGACAATGAAAAGACTCGGCACAAGATGGAAGTCTATAAATCAAATAAATAAAATGACTTCACATGCCTTTCCAACAGTATTTAATTATAAAAATACAAACTAGTTTCGCCTATCGGCTCATCAGTGTACATACAACTAAGAAAAGATCCGGTATGGAACAGAAATAGAAATTATGGAACAAATGAGGGGCAGATTGAAAATTATGATAGACCAACAACATTTAACAAACCGAGACGCAGACAGCCACACCAAGAAAGATACCCAGAAGAGATAAACGTTGATTCTGATCATGATACGTATTTTTTAGAAGAGAGCGACAGCTCAGACACACTAACCTAGCTGAAACTACACAAAATTATGTCAAAATATTCAATTTATCTAATAGAAAATTAACACAAGGTGAAAGAAAATTATTATTAAAGGGTCTCAAATTTACACCTACACTCGAAAATGAAAACAAAGTAGAGTTAGAAACAGATTTAAATGAATTTCATAGAAAACTTAGACTAAAAGAATTTTTTCATGATAAAATTATAGATAATGATAATTCATTAGTACGTAACAAGAGCAATTTTGCACCACCTAAGGGTCGTAATATAAGTTTAGACCAGTTTATCGAAGCTGATAAAAATTTTCCACACACACATTTACATGTCAATCAGAAATATAATATAACAATGGAGGAAAGGAAAGCAATCACGTCCTTACAAAATGATGACAACATTGTAATCAAACAGGCAGACAAAGGGGGAGGCATAGTTATAATGAATAAGAATTATTATAAACTTAAAATTCTAGAAATGCTTGAAGACAAAACATTTTACAGAGAAACTGATGAAACATGTTCTAAAACAACATTTAAGAAAATTAGAGATGTCATTAAGTTTAGTAAAGATATAAGTAGGAAAGAAATAGATTATTTATTAAACTTTGAATTCAAACCTAGTATGTTTTATGGTCTGCCTAAAATTCATAAAAGTAGGCTTTTAAAAGACAAGTCCATTGAACAAAACAATGACTATATAGAACTAGGAGACCCAGATGATCTCAAATTTAGACCGATAGTAGCAGGCCCAATTTGTGAAACACACAGACTTAGTAATCTTATAGATATTTTATTAAAACCCTTTGTCTGTCATGTTAAAAGTTACATTAGAGATGATATAGACTTTCTTTCCCACATTCCATCAATTACAACTGAAGATGCATAATTAGTTTCATTTGATGTTACAAACCTTTATACAAATATTTCACACAACTTGGGACTAGAAGCAATTCAACATTGGCTGGAAAAACATCCTGATTGTATTCATAAAAGATTTACAAAAGAATTCATCTTAAAAGGCATCAAAACAATTTTGGAAAATAACATTTTACAATCAAATCAGGGGAACAGCTATGGGAACAAAATTTGCACCTACATATGCAACATTAGTATTAGGTTACTTGGAAGAAAAGCTTAAGTTTATACAATCTTGGAACATGCAACAGACACAACATTTGCTACATATATAAAGAAGAACTGGAAACGATTCCTAGATGACTGTTTTGTCATTTGGAAAAAATCACAAAACCTACTTGAGCATTTCCACGTCTGTTAAATACACCCAGATATCAAATTCACAATAGAAATAGGGGAAACACAATTATCTTTTTTAGATATTTTGATTAAGAAAAATGGTTGCTATCTTCTTTAAAACTACAGATACAAAACAATACCTTAATTTTAAATCATGCCATCCAAAACATACAAAATTAAGTATACCATATAATTTAGCAAGACGCATTTGCACAATTGTTTCAGATACTAACATTAGGAATATACGCTTAAAAGAACTTATGTCATCACTTCTAAACAGAAATTATCCTAAAACTATCATCCAAAATGGAATCAGCAAAGCACTAAAAATTCCAAGAGAGACACTACTTAAAACACAAATCAAACCACATAAAGACACAATTCCTTACGTATCTACATTCAACCCTAAAAACCCTGAACTATATACAATTATCACGAATAATTTACCTATAATAATGTCAGACACTAAAATGAAAGAGGTACTCACAAACTCAAAATTTATCAAAAGCAAACGGCAACCACCAAACCTTAAAAAATTATTGACAAAAGCTAGATTCACAATAAAGTCTGATAAAAACGGAAATTTCACCGTTACAAAATGCAAGAGACTCAGCTGTAGTTTATGCAAACATATAAACGAAAGCAATTACTACAACTTTAACGGCAAAAGATTTTACGTAAATGAAAATATGTCCTGTGATGTAAAAAATGTACTGTATGTAATCACCTGCAACGGATGCGAAGAATATTATATTGGCCAAACTGGCGATAAATTAAGAACAAGAAGAACTATCCACGCACAACAAATACGAGACCCTTCAACTAGACAAATTCCACTAAGTAATCATATAGATATTTGCAGTAATAAAAATCCAAAGTTTCAAATGTTCCCATTTTTTAAAATGAAAGTAGATAATACTTCAGCTAGGTTAGCGAAAGAAAATTATTTTATAAAATACTTTAAACCAAAACTTAACAGCCTACAGTAACAGTTATATTCTAAATAATTAAATAACAACGTTTATTACGCCCCTTTGAGAAAATAACGTCAGAATTACGTCCCTTTATATTGAGGTCGCGTCATTACCATAGTAACGTCACGTTAAATTGTATGTACACTGATGAGCCGATAGGCGAAACTAGTTTGTATTTTTATAATTAAATACTGTTGGAAAGGCATGTGAAGTCATTTTATTTATTTGATATATATATATATATATATATATATATATATATATATATATATATATATCCATTAACTCAACCTTCTGCGCCATCAAGCCAACTATTGATTTTACTTCGTATATCTTTTATTTTAAACGAACGTGCTACTGTTTATTTACATACTGCTAAAAATAAAAACACCATAATACTGTGCGATACCTATACTTACCAATGGTTAGAAACTTTTCTTTCAAATAGTGTTTTCAAGATCTAGCAAGTTCTTAAAATCCGTCATCTATTTGTTGGTGTTGTGTTGAATTTCAGGCATTTGCTTAACTATGCAATTGAAACAAAAATCTTTATTTTCAGGAAATATAAAAATACTTACATCTTCCCTGAGAATTTTTTTTAGACAAAATGGTTCATTTGTAACCACTTCAGACAAAACGCCTGACCATATCAGGTATAAATGTACAAGTCTGGGAAATTGTAGGATATGGCGGGGACAATTTGTGGAATTCTGTATGTTACATCTTGCGCTTTTAAGCCTTTTCAGACAAAACATCTGAGTAGACTAGATTGATATACACCCTAACTGCCTGTATAATTGGAGTACGGGTAGTGATTTCAGGGGTTCTCCAAGGGTAATTTTGAAATTCTACAAGACACATTGTGCATTTTAAAGCCACTTTAAGCACAAACTTGATAGCAGAACTTACTTGATTTATGTGCAAACGTTCACATTACTAAAGAGTACTAGTGCCTTGGAAACATAAATTATCTCTGCCAACACACAACTAAACAGCTCACTTAGTCTCTATAAATCATTGAAACCATATAGGCTAGGTATGAAAGGTGAGACGATTTGGGCATTTCTTAATTTGATGCGTTAAGAATGATTTTATAAATCACACACATTCTTAAAAGACAAAAGTACAACAACAAAGACGATTTAAATATAAGATTTACAAAACAAATTTGCTTCATCGACTGAGACATAGGCCTAGATCTAGAAGAACACAGGAACAAGTAGGAAAAATCAGGTCTGGCCTTTGTATCAGTTCTTTCTGTTTTGGTGTTTTGTGGAGGTTGTTTTTGCAAAAGAAGTAAATTGCCGTTTCTATAGATATACCGAATGTACCAAAAATGCAATTTGTTAAAAAACACACCGCTACAGCTGTTTCGATGTGCTTCAGTTTAGATACGGCACTGCTGCTTTAAAGAAAACCTTATAATGATGAAGTCTAATCTCCGAGTTCAAGAAAATTGACTTTGGAGATAATCAATTCGAATACATCAAAGCCCGTATAGTCATCGTTTTAACTGGGATTGCATATAACATTTTCTGTTGAAAGGTCTGGCAATAACCTATGCAATTTATATGTTAATAGACCATTGTGTCCTTTAAAATTACAGCTTCATCTTTTTGTTCCTATCATAATGTGACAATCTTTCTTTTTCAAGAAGATGTCTATAAATTGCGACAGATTTGACTAGACATGTAACTATTCTTGCAGATTTGTAAAGGAGTCTTTCTACTGTCTGTTGCTTTGTATATTCTGTACCACCATTTCAAACAACAACTGCGTTCTCAAAGGTAGTGCTCATGTAGATATGTATTGAAATGAAGCATTAGTGCCCTTATTGAACAAGATACCTTCAAATCGGATTTAGTGATTCTAATATGGTCGTGTCATCATGGCTTTTTAAAAAATTGTGACCCACACTGTATTTTGTCTGGACCATTGCCTTTGTTTGTGTTGAGAGGCAGTAACATAAATTGAAAACCAAACATTTCCTACCGTATCAATTTGAATGCTGATGTCGCAGTGCGCAATTACTCATTATCTGCTTATAAATAATTTCCAAATGAAACTAAAACACTTTCGAGTAAAGATTTACAATTAATATTATCTTCTATTATTTTCTAAGGCATGACTGAATTTATAAATTAAATTGATCTATTTAGGACATCACTATGAAGTTCTGTTTGTTTTAATGTACATAAAATGCCTTTCCCCCACTGAAACACTTACACGTCATATCACTTCCGGAATACCCAGAAGATCTCTAGCACTTATTCAATACCATTTATTCTTGTAGACATCAAATAAGTCTCAGAAACAAAACATTTATTTGAAATAGTAGAAAAGTTCTACGATAACAAAACATCTGTCTTTTTCTTTTCAAATAACCATGTATAAATGATAAAAACTAATGTCCTCTATTTTTCATAGTTCGTTGTCATATAAGGATAGTATGATGTGAAACTGCGAAGGCCCGATAACTCAAACACTGAAAGCAAGGGTATTAGGTATGAATATTGTACTTTCGCATATAATCATAACGTGTTAGCAATAGTTTTGTCCTTAAATTTTCGAAAGGGACATGGCAGGATGTGATGACGTACAAGCACGATGCGAGCTGCATAATAAATGTAACGCCATCGCAACCTACCTGTGTCTTTACGTCATGATCGTTTACTACCATCAACCCCTCATAATCTCGAAATTTCGAAATAGCGAAACAAACATGACCCTAGCGGAACACCAATAAGTAATCCAAATGGGTCTTTAATTTTCCACGCACACAAAAACAACACGTTTGATTATTCGCGGTTTCAGTCTAAAGCAGAAGACCGCCCACATATGTATGCATTTAGATGGTAGTATGTTTGTCATTGTACATGTAAATAAATTGAATTTTTAAAGCAATAATATATCGATGTTGTTATTAAAGTGATTTTAAATTCAGAATTACTGATGTTAAAATATTTGTAAAGACACCACCTTGGTGAATGTTTTGATTACTACATTCATATAAATTTAGTGATTCATGTTGGTAAAACAATAAAACGGTTAATATGGACAGACAGTAAACCTTGCAATCTCTACGTTTTAAGTGCATTGAGTTCCGATATATGAAGTTCAAACTGGTTTAATCCCGCCCATTATCTAGCTGCAGAAACAGTCTCCGCCTACGCGTATCAAATATGTAAAGCCAGGGCTTTTCCCACCTGTCTCACGGGGCAGAATTTCGGCCCAATAAAAATTCCTTATCCATTTTCTCCAATCTGAAGCAAACAATTCCCAATCCAAAGAAAAATATCCCAACTTATATCCAATTTTGATTGTTCTGTCCGCTAATGAAATCCAAAAAAATACTGGAAAAACCAACTCGTTTCTATTTTTAGCGACATTACCGTCTGCACCTCGGCAAAAATTAAATACATGATTCTGTCAGAAAATTGTATGTTTTGTACGTAAAAACATCTCAAAACACATAAATACATTACCATTTATTGAATAAAGCAACGAAAACGTGTTGACAGGTAGTTTTTACACCATTAAAATCAAATGTCACATATTTTCGTGACCGATTTTCCCCCTCGAATGCACACACACTCTACAGTTTGGAAAATGCAGTTGTTATTGGCATTGAAACTTACTGAGAGTAAACAAAAGTTTGAACATGACAAAGTAGTAGTTATTTTTTGGAAAAAAATTCTCTAAATTTCACTTGGGGATACTTAAGATTTTTTAATGCATCTGAATGCTTACCATAAAACTTGAAAATAAAGTTTTAAACTAATATGATTACTTTTGACAATTCACCATGTGAAAAAAATCCAAATTTGACCAGGTGCCCTTTTCCAAAAAACCTAGACTGATATGACAGGAATGTTTCTGCGGAACTGGAAACAAACACACAGGTTTATTTTGATGTTTTTAAAATTTTAATCAAACATTGTTTCAGACCCTTTTGATTCTCACATCTCAGTAAGTCGGGTTCGGATAGAGCAAGTTTATACTTTTGGGGTTTAAATTTTTCTTCGGCAACTACAAAAAAATGCTGGAGTACCAGAAAAAAAATCTTGTAGCCCGTAAGATTATAAATTTGTCGGACACTGTGAAGGTATGTCAAAGTAAAATTTGCTCTGAAATGTAAACCCATGTTTATGTGAATCTGAAAGTAAAATTAAAATTATCCTAAATATGCCGTCAATATAAGCTTAAGCAATAAAATACTTTTGACCGGATCATAAAAAAAGCCTAGCAACATAGTCAAATCTTTTTAAGGTCACAGACGAGTAAGGGATTAAGTCGTTAACAGATTTCTCTTTTGGGCTTAATAAAAATGAATTTTGGATATGTTAGGATTTGTTGCACGGTTGCTAACAAAGTTTCCTAAATAGGACTCCTTGTAAGAGACATTGACTCTGTCGAGTCCTAATTCATTTGCTGTTTTAGTACAAACTATTTCAATGTGTGTTAACACCAAACAGAAAACTATTAGTGAAGCCAATTTGGACTGTAGTCTAGTAGGTATGCGACAGGAGCGTGCGTAATAACTTGAGTAGTAATGTTTATTGTTGACCTGTTTATTTGAAAGACGCTGGTTTTGGTTCAAGTAATTTGACTTGTTACGCCTGGGACTTGGTAAACGATGAGCTCCGTATGGTACTTCAAAAACTGGGCATATTTGTAATTGACATGGCAGCTGGGCTTGGTACTGATACCTGTTTCTCAAAAATCCCCAAAGTACCCGTTCTTTGGAAGATTGAGGACGGATATTTCCGGAAATTCTGACAAAATTACCTTTTGGGGCTTTCAATGCAATGATATAGGTAGGTTTAGTATGTACTGGAACCAAAGGTGAATCTTTTGTTTCCTTTTGTATTCTGCAGTTTTCATCATAAAACAACAGCAAATCGTTTAGAGAAAAGAAGCTTAAAATAAATGTTGATTCTCTAAGTATTTTATGCAGTATGCTAATGCATTTAATTGCAAAGCCTTTGGCCAAGTGAATCTTTTTGCAGTATGTTTGACAGATTTGAAAGAAGTGTTTTGCATTTTAATGTTACAGTACAGAAGTAACAGAATTACCATTACTAAAATATAATTTCGAATTGTTCCCTGAAATTTTCATTTTGTTTGTTTTCGGATACTTAGAGATTGCCATATGAAAATACGCCAAGGTCTGAATACGGCTTATAAGGTTGTTGGCTTGAGGAAGGCACACCTACGGGTATTGCAGTTTGAACATCGGATAGGGCAGTAAAACCATGAATCCAATACTAGTATCAGAATCTGAACCTGAATTAGATTCTGAAACTTCTCCTTGAACTGCCTTATATCTGCATGTAACAGGTGTAACATTTTCACTGCAGATTTATTGGAACGTATTCGCGTTCTCGCGTCTAGTTCTCTTCGCCAGTATATTAAGGAGATTCATTTCAGTGTTTTTTGGGTTTGTTTTTATGAGGCAATATGTCTATTTCATTTTTATTGAGAGTGATCTCCACTATTATATGCCTTGTCATACCATGAATACAGTTTGAAAACATACATCAACTGCAGTGAGAAAAAGTCACAATTACACAATATTATAAACGTCATTGAAAGCATGACTTACATGACTGTGTTGTCAAAAGGTCCGCAAGTGTTGACAGAATTATTTGACAGGTTACGTTGCTCTGGAAAGAACGAAGATAAGTGCAAGTTTATAAATGAATCAGTTCTTTTGCAGAGCTCAAAACAATGTTGATAATCAGCCGTCTATATTTCAAATTTTTAAACGCATTTCCTTGGTGGAGAATATACATGCGTATATCACTGTCACAAGAAATTTAGACGCAAAATTGACACATTGTTTCATAGGTAGAAAATCGGTCCGAATGGGTCACTGTCATGGCGAAAAAAACTCGTTGATGTACATATAGTTTAGGACATTCATGCAAACTGAAAAAGCGATATTTTCTAAGGAAGAAGAAGGCCAGAAAACCTCTACATGTATGATTGGCCGTGAGGCTGAATCAGCTGGACATCACTGAATGAAAATGCCATTAAGATTCCGTGTATTTTATTCATTGTTACAAAAAAATGTCTTGTGCTTTTGTTTCAGATGAATAAAAATCTGCATCATGGAAATAATGGTTTAGATTTGTAAAGTGTTGGAACCGGTGCCAGACGTATTCTAGTGCCTGTATTGTCTTATTTAGCGAGAAATGTATGATGGAGACCAACAGTACAGAGAGATAAATGCTAATATTTTATAAACAATATTACTATCTGAACAAAAAACCGATGTCTTCTAAGTAAGTCAAAGAAGGGATGCATACCTAAATTTATTAATGGACAATGGTTTGAATGAAGCTTGGTCATGCACTAAAATGTCAGCAAATACATACTGAAAGGCAATAACATATATTATACCAGATTTATATAATAAATGGTATAATGAAAGTTTTTCATGTCATGCATGGAGTTTTCAACAACATTTGTACATCAACAGATCCATGTGCACTTGTCCTACAGCCATACTTGTTAACTTCTTTAATATTATAGCAATTATAAATAAACTTTATTAAGATTTCCGATGGCCATCTTTCACTTAAGGATGAACGAGCGAATTTTTTCTAACGTTAAGATTTTTTCATACCCTGTGAGCTTGAAGAACATTCGTTTCTAAGACAAACAAGAGCAGAAAAAACATAGGTCACCGAACTAGTTTTAATTTTATAGGGTATTTTCTTCACCCACTGTTTACGCATTTCTGAAATTTTGTAAAATTGAAAAAATGTTGGTACTTTATAAAACATATATTATCCTACTTAATCTTATAGGGATTTCAGATCGTACAGGTTAATATGAATATATGGTGATGTCAGTATTATATAAGCATAAATGTCACTAACAAATCTCTTTAATTTTTACATGTTGACATAATTACCCCACCCACTTTATTTTCAATGGAAAAAAACGTATTTAGATCTACAAAACAATTCTGACGTTAAGATTTTCAAAATATTTTGCAGCATTAATGACACATAAAAATGCTTCGAAATGGAAAGAAAAAAAGTTGGGGTCACCGTGCATCTAAGAGATTTATTAAGAAAAATACTGTTAAAAAGTGGTGAATTTTGATATTTTTTGTTCTTTTTATTTTAATTTATATTTTCTACATAATATAAAGTGCTATCTTGAAAACTTTTATTTTATTTATAGCTTAACATTATATGTATCAGTCAGAAAAATATCAAAACCAAACCTGATCCACTTTAATAGATATTTGAAATTACCTACCCCTACCCCATTGTAAATCTTACGTCAATTTTAGGCAAATGCCAGCCAAAAATAAGGGTGAAATTTTTTTTTCGCAAAAAGCATAATATATTTAGTTAAATGGTACATTATTAGCCATATTTTAATTATTTAGCATTAATTTTTGGCAAAACTTTTGTTAGAAAGCAATATTCGAAGAAACATTTTTCAAAATGGCGGATATCCTGAAAAAAAAAACGCTCGTACATCCTTAAAGCCTATGCTATTTTGACATATGTAAAATTCCTATGTAAAACTGAAATTGTCGTAACAACACGAGAAATGCACGGGGATCAAAGAGAAACTAATAATAATGAGAAAATGTATCTCCAAGTAAATTATAAAGTATCAAAAACACTCAAAAGCATGTCCCAACAATGTACAAGAAGAAAATGCATAGAAATTTTCGGTGCAAGTATTTGGTACCGTAAGTCTCTCATATTTATACAATATATATATTAATAAATCAAGGATATGTCAGTGTAAATGAGCTGAGCGTTAGTTTTCTAAGAAATCGTCGTAAAACTGTGTTACACAAATCACACGTGCACCGCTTTTTTACAAAAATATGTCCGCCATGTTTTCTTCAGTGAACGAAATAAAAATAGTGTTTTACCTTGGATTTCCTTATTGTTTAGTACGATTCACTTTCTAATCTAAATAAAGCATCATTTTGTTTTCAACATCCCACCGTCCGATCTTTCTGATCACTTAACGATCACTCACAATTATAAAATAAATCCAACGTGTCATCAAAATTATCACTTTACACGGCTTCATGGACATCACGACCTATTAACATTAAATTTGTAATCATGAGCCAACCAAACAAATGATGAAAGATCGGGACTTTTTCAAAGATATGCTTTATTTTCTGCAATTTTCTGATATTCTAACCTTTAAACAATCGAATAGTATGCACAGAAATAACGAGGAATTTATGCAATAAAGCTTTTACTTTAAATTTTGGACCTATATTTTTCCAGCCCAACAACAGACACGTATATGTCACAAACCCGGCTTGTCCTCCAGTAAAATGTCAAAGGTTACAAGAACATAAATACAATAAATAAACAATCGCTTACAATGTTTTTGTAAGTCCTGTAAGATGAAACGGCTCATGTTTATACATTCATATATATTCCGTATCGGGAACATTGACAATCACGGTTCGATCTTTTCCTCGAACATGAAAACGGTAACTTTTATTCCTTTGTTTACATTTCAAACATGACGATTCACATATACGTTCAAGAACGTAAATTTCGTGCTTTCCGACCCACATGATGTGTAAACTTTTGTAATTAAAAGTATGGTGTATTCGGCAAACCATTTGTAATTTCTGACCGTAAATATCATTTTGAGTATCATTTATGTTCACGAAATTTAATTGAATATTTAAGTTTTATACTTGAAAAAAAACGTAATGGTCATGGCCGCTGGCTTCGAATTCCCCGCCCATTACCGACGTGGGATGGAACCCTCACTTGATGTTTAAAACTTTTCACGTAAGGAAGCCATCCAGCTGAGGTTAGTGTCTCGATCTAGGTACTAATCTAAACCCCAAAACATGTCTGGAGGGGCACTTGGAGTCTTTCCCCACCAACAAAACCTGGGAATAGTTCATTGTGTCGTTTCGGTGTTACTCTCATCATACAAAATAAAAATTGTTTCCGTTTTGGTTTGTTTGTTTGTTTGTTTGTTTATATGTTTATATAAATGAATATGTAAAAGTGTATTTGTTTGTTTCAGTGTAATGTGAAAATATATAATTACAATTATATATCAACAGTGAACGTCACCTGCATTATATTTTCACGAGGGTTAATGCTTTGATCTTATATGTAAAACAAACATATTTCTAGTGTTTAAAAGGTAAAAGTAAAGGTCTTGTTTATTAGAGTGCCACTTTTATTGAAAGGGCCAGCCAGTTTGGCTTATGAGACACCGTTATTGTGCTTTCCGATTACCTCCTACCACTGTGTCAGGCGCCATGAGGATAGAAGTCGGTAACCATTTATTTAGCTCGCAGCTCAAGAACCGGCCTTATCGGATCGAATCACATGACAAACATCCCCATTTATATGTATATGAGTATGTACTCGTGAAATTATATGTTTAGTGTAAATAGTATGTATTCACAGTGCAAATTATCCCTGTTAATTAATACGTACGATATGTTTGCTTTCTCACTGTCTAACATGTCCGAAATGAACTATTCGATTTTTATCATAGAGTTCTAGTTTAATTTTCACCTTAAATTAAAGCAAACGTGTTAAATATAATTTTAAACTTTGAAGTTTAGTAGGTTGTAGCATTCTCTAGATCGAAGGTATTTTATTACCTTCTGTAGTCAGTTATTTATTGTAAAAAATTTAATGCTTTTTTAACCAAAGTGGAAAATATCGGGTACTTGAAAATGCAGCTTTCTGATTGGACAGTAAGAATTCTCGATGCCATTTGTCAGACATACCATGTAAATAAATAACATTATTACATAATTAATACTGATCTTTCTTTTGTTGCACTTTGCGGACTTATGATAAATATATATATGTCTGAGCAGTACAACCCCTGTAAATGCGCACTACGTAAGCGCTCGGGCCCTTCCCGCACACCATACCTATTGTTCGGACTTCCTTAATGTGTAAAGGCATGTGCACAAAATGACAAATTTTGCCAACACCTTGTAAATTGTAATGTGTTTTTCAGAAAAGTAATAAATGGAAATAGAAAAATAGCTCTCAGCTCATTTACAGGGATAGTTCAGCTTTATTATGTATGTTATAGTTTTTCGCAGTTATGCAAGCTGACATAGAATACTGTCACCGAAAATTGTGACATGAACATACTGATAACTTTTCCCACTTTAGTCTTTTAATTAAAGTAAGAGTTCAGCACTTCATGGTTTTAATGTATTGTCACATTGGAAAAAAGTTTGTTTAACAGTAACTTCGAAATTCCTCAGAAATCATATCATGTACCACACCCACCTAATTCATAATTTCAAAGTAGCATAGTTCTTAAATATTTTATCTTTAGATATTTACTTCAAATGCGTAAAATCCTCATCACATATATTTAAATTTACTTATATATAAGTTAAGTTTGCATATAGAGTTAAATTCATAATTAAATGTCATGCAGTAACAGTTGATTGTTAAAAAAAACAGCCAGTTTTTTAAGTTGTAGTACACATTTATACTATTTTTATCTATGCAAGTATATAGTGTGTACTATTTTAAACCTCATGCATAGTACACATAAACTTGCTCATTTTATATTTACATAAACTGAAGTAAATGTTCATGTTTTAAATATGAAATTTGGATTTAATACACCTTTATCTGAAGAAATGAAGCGGTATGGATAGTTTTAAAACACTTTAATTCAGATTTGTCAAATTACCATAGAAATTCCTAAAGTAATGTTAATTATGCCCCCTTCGAGGAAGGAAGGGTATATTGTTTTGCAGATGTCAGTCGGTGGGTGGGTGGTTTCCGGATGATAACTCAAGAATGCTTGAGCCTAGGATCATGAAAGTTAAAAGAAGGGTTGGTCATGACCAGCAGATGATCCGTATTGATTCTGAGCTTAGTAGGTCAAAGTTCAAGGCCACAGTGACCCGGAACAGTTAATTGGTTTCCGGATGATAACTCGAGAACGCTTGGGCCTAGGATCACGAAACTTAATAGGGAGGTTAATCATGACCAACAAATAAATAATCCCTATTGATTTTAAGATCAGTAGGCCAAAGGTCAAGGTCACAGTGACCCGAATCATCAAAACCGTTTCTTGACAATAACTTGAGAACGCTTGGGCCTAGGATCATAAAATTTAATAGGGAAGTTGATCATGACCAGCAGATGACCCTTATTGATTTTAGGTCAGTAGGTCAAAGGTCAAGGTCACACTGACCCAGAAAAGTAGAACATTTTTTGATAAATAGAGAATGCTTTGGTCTAAGATCACATTTGATACGGAGGTCACTTATGACTGGAAACTGACACATAATTATTGATTTGAGGTCAGTACGTCAAACAGTACAGCACAGTGACCAAATAATTTCTGTTCCTTATGCAGTTGCTGAATGCATCAATGGGGCATTTCGAGCTCTACGAGCTCTTGTTTTCTTATACTCAAAGCTTTTTGTACTGTAATGATTTCAGATGAAGATGTAAAATGTTCCAAAGAAACAATGGGACATGTATGCTATAGTAACCAAGAACAAGACTTAATTTGCCATATACAACATTTTTATAAAGGTAGATGTTAGAATTTTTAAAATAAATGTGACATTTAGCACTATACTAACTGAATTTCTCAGAATTGCTTTTAATATACAGATTCAGCAATTTAATTTTAAAGAGGAAATGCAGCTAATTGTGAAAGTAAGATTGACATTTATCTATATATAAATGTTTATGTTGGTCTTTTATTTCAGTTATAGTATGATATGGTGAATAAAATCCCTGAATGCAGCCTTCGCTAGACCCTGAACAGTAGACCTCAAAAAGGTACACGATAGTTTAGTGATGCTTTTATTTAATGCATTCATGTATGTACTAAGCGTCTACATTTTCCGCCCAATTCAAATGAAACTTTGTACACACCGTCAACATGTAGAGGGCATGACCAAATTGCCAGGCATATCAAATTTGATTGTTTTTATCTTGAGTAAATATGCCTTTTTAGCTCACCTGAGCACGAAGTGCTCAAAAGTGAGCTTTTGTGATCGCCCTGTGTCCGTCGTCCGTCGTCGTCCGTCGTCGTCCGTCCGTCCGTGCCCGCGAAATGATGGTTAAGTGACTGCATAACGGTACTTTCTCTTTGATGTCATTCATTCCGTTCTGTTTATGTGACTATTTTCTTTTTATGTGACTGTTAGAACAATAGAGAGAACAATGGGGGTGTCACATAAAGACCGTTTCGTTAGAACGTCCGTCTTTCCGTCCGTCCGTCTTCAACAACTTGACTGTTAGCACTCTAGAGGTCACAATTTTGGCCAAATCTTAATGAAACTTGGTCAGAATGTTACTCTCAATAAAATCTTTGACGAGTTCGATATTGGGTTATCTAGGTCAAAAACTAGATCACCAGGTCAAATAAATTTTTTGGCTCAATCTTAATGAAACTTGGTCAGAATGTTACTCTTAATACAATCTTGGACGAGTTTGATATTGGGTCATCTGGGATTAGAAACTAGGTCACCAGGTCAAATCAAAGGAAAAGCTTGTTAACACTCTAGCGGTCAAAATTTTAGCCTAATCTTAATGAAACATGGTCAAAATGTTACCCTCAATAAAATCTTGGACGATTTTGATATTGGGTCATCTGGGGTAAAAAACTAGGTCACCAGGTCAAATCAAAGGAAAAGCTTGTTAACACTCTAGAGGTCACAATTTTGGTCCAATCTTAATGAAAGTTGGTCAGAATGTTACTCTCAATAAAATCTTGGACGAATTTGATATTGGGTTATCTAGGTCAAAAACTAGGTCACCAGGTCAAATCAAAGGAAAAGCTTGTTAACACTCTAGAGGTCACAATTTTGGCCTAATCTTAATGAAACTTGGTCAGAATGTTACCCTCAATAAAATCTTGGACGAGCTCGATATTGGGTCATCTGGGATAAAAAACTAGGTCACCTTTTTAGGTCAAATCAATGGAAAAGCTTGTTAACACTCTAGAGGCCACATTTATGACTGTATCTTCATGAATCGTGGTCAGAATGTTAATCTTGATGGTTTCAAGGTCTAGTTTGAATCTGGGTCTTGTAGAAATAAAAACTAGGTCACCAGGTCAAATCAAAGGAAAAACAAGTTAAATTGTAGAGGCCACATTTATGATCATATCTTAATGAAACTTGGTCAGAATGTTGTCAAATCTGGGTCAGGTGAGGTCAAAAACTAGGTCACTACGTCAAATCAAAGGAAAAGCTTGTTAACACTCTAGAGACTACATTTATGACTGTATCTTCATGAAACTTAGTCAGAATATTAATCTTGGTGATCTTTAGGTCAAAATCGAATCTGGGTCATGTGGGGTCAAAAACGAGGTCACCGGATCACATCAAAGGAAAAGCTAGTTAACACTTTAGAAACCACATTTATGACCATATCTTAATGAAACTTGGTCAGAATGTTAATCTTGATGATCTTCATGTCAGTAGGTCAGGTGAGCGATACAGGGCCTTCATGGCCCTCTTGTTTTAATATATCAAAGTTACATTGATACCTTGTGTATTGAAACATCTTCTTGTGTACTGAAACATTCCATTTCAAATTAAATGAACCGTGTCATACAACAAAAACAGGCAGCAGCATACTGTGGTGACTTCTATATCTGATGATTGTTTTCTGGAGTTATGGCCTTTTGTGGACTTTATAAATCAAGTATTACAGCTTCTTTTGTACTTTGTGTACTCTTTGCTCCTCCCTCACTTTCTGTCTAATTCCCATGAAACTTGTTATACATCATTACCATAAATGTCAGGGCCTTTATAATCTATTTTTAGGGGCGTTATGCATCTCTTTAGAATATTACAATTATACTTTTACCTAATATACTCCTCTCCTCCTACAGTTTTCATACAATGGAAATGTTTGTTGGTAAATCGTCAACACGAAGTAGGCATGCGCATATTTCCGGACTTCTATGTCAGATTATTTTTTCTTGAGTTATCTCCTTTACTTAAAACAGTTAAAATTCATAAGTCTTTGACTTTTTACTTGTGTGAGGAAATGTTTTACCACCTTTTAATAAAGTCATGACATTTTTCCTTTAATAATATCTGTCAGACTAATATTGATATATTTGTAGTTTAAATGAACATACGAAACCTGTAAGATTTATGCTAGTGTAAAATGTTGATGAACAGTGACCTATTTTTTTTTTCAGATGCTCGTCCAAGGGGTCACTGCTTTTTTCAACAAAAACTGAATAGTATGCCTAGAGTTTTCAAAATTGTGACTTGCGTAGGCATTCTCTGAAGATGGACGACTACCATGTTAAACGTTAACTACTAGGTGCCACAAGAAAGACTTGTCCGGTAGTCATTCTTGAGAGGCCCTTTATAGTGAAATAAACGAGGTCAAAGGTCATTCGGTGCATATTTTCATGTGTGTCACATAAAATAACTTTATCTTGGTCATTTATCGGTGTAGAATAACAACAATGGTACCAAAATAAAGCCAGGGCTTTGTACAATTATTTACAAACATTTAATCAAAAATTTTCTCATTAACATACTTATGAATATCCGTGAAAACTTAAAAATGGGCAGATAATTCGTTAAAAATGATATGTTCAAATAATACAAAGATCAAATCTTCGCTATTTATGTTTATAAATGGACACAAAAATAAGCAATATTACATTTGAAACATTACTTTATATAAATATATATCTGTTTGTAGCATTATTTATTGTTTACAAGAGTGACTACTGTCAAAAGTGGATGGAGTATATTAAATATTAAAAAAACTGACAATATTTACATATCTCACATATAAACCATATTTTGAGATAGTAAGATGTTTTGATTTTGGAATAATGTTCTTCACAAATACTAATTATGAGTTTTTCAGCTCATTTGCATACTCATGAATATTAATTAAAATGTATCAAATATGTATTTAAAACGTTCATTTAGTACACATATATCTGTTCTTAACCATTGATAAGAATCGTATCAGTTTTATAAATCTCCAAGTAAAGCTTGTAAATATTCCATGCATTAAGAATATAATTAGTATTTAACACTTATTCAAATACTGCACAACGTAGTTCACACGGTTCAATCTTGCTCATAGTCTTTTCTCTATACACAATACCAGACGACATTGTTTTAAAAATGTCACAACTTTATTGTCCTCGTTGCCCTGTACATTTCTATTTGGAATATAAATTGTCTCGCATGTACATTCAAACATGCAAACCTGGTTGGATCGGTAGCATTTGCACATTGAACTGCCACATTTCGTCTTGCAATCTACATTAGTATATGATATGTTACTTTGGGTATTATAGGAATACAGTCATACATGTCACCCGTGGTATCCTTTGTATGCATGCAAACTTAGATCCATTATTTTACGCTATCGATGCAAAGTTGTGAAACGTAAATAGTATTTCCAAACTGGCATATATGTATAGGTGATGGTCTGTCTGTATACACAGGATACACATGTGGTCAGTCTGTATAACCCTGATACCCAAAATGGCCAGCATATATACCTAAGGTACCGACAGTTTCCCGTTTGTATGCCACGGACACTCATAGTGTATCTGTATGTATCGCTAACCTGACCTGTATGTATATCATTGATACTCAGAGTGACCTGTATATATATGTCCATGATACCCAGAGTGACCTGTATACCTTGGATACATTGGCGATCTTTCTGTATACCAAGGATATCCGTATTGGCATACATATATATCCCTGATAGCCTGTATGTATACAATGATTACCACGAGAGGCCTGTTTGTACACCTAGGATATCCAGTTTTCTGTATATATAACCAGGAAGACCTATATACTCAGTATACCCAGAGTGGTCTTTATGTATAGAAGTTTACAAATAACGGTACCTAGGCTCCAATAGTTAATAGCCAAGAAGACCTGACAGTATACCAAGGATACCCAGATAGACCTGCCTCTATACCTAGGGTACACTGGTAGCATGCATTTATACCCAGGATAGTCATAGTGGTGACATTAAGTAAACGGTCAGGATGGCCTGTTTGTATACCCAGGATACCCAAGGTGGCCTACCTAGGATGTACTCAGGTGACCTGTCTTATACCAAGCATACTCAACGCATATACTGGCCTAGTGTATAGCAACGATGGTCTGCCTGTATATCCAGGTTTTTTTACCCAGAAAGGCTCATATGTAAAAATCGGTATATCCAAAATGGCCAGTATATATGGCCGAGATGACATATTTGTATATCCAGGCTACACAGAGTGACATGGCTCTATACCTTGGATACATAGGTAACCTGTCTGTATACCAATGCCATCCAAAAGATAATAGGTAAGGGTAGATTTCTCGGAAGCACAGAGCACCAAAAACACAGCCCCAGAGCCACGCATTTTCATAGTAGGCCCACAACAAAAAGAAGCTGTAATGGAAAAATATTTTAGACGGTTTGCTTCAAACATCCAACAAGTACATATTAATTTATGCTAAATATTGATGGAGGGGAAGGAAATGGTAAGGGGCGAAATGGGGTCGGGGGTGGGAGGAGGAATCCGAAGGGGAAAGTTGAACAAGGACGAATAAACAAGGGAATGCCATGTTCTTTAAAAACAGTCTCACTACAACGTAAACCACAATAGCACAGACACTCATGTACCAAAGATAAACACACAACTACGATCAACTGAATAATATAGAAAAAACGAACAAGCAACACATAAGAAAACAGTAGGACACCGTTATAGACTAACAAGCATACAAACGCACCCACACAAGTAGGAAAAAACAATCAAGTACCATCTTGGGATTCGGCTGCCAAAACAAAGGGGAGCCATGAAAACTTACTAAAAGTAAAGGGGGAGGGGATGCAAAGTGACCTGAATGTATAGCCATGATGGCATGTCTATAATACCTAAGATACCCAGAATGGTGTGTATGTAAATCAAAGATACCCTTAGTAGCCTATATATATACAACTGTATAGCCAGGATGACATGCCTGTATACCCAGACTATCAAGAGTTGCAAGAAACTCGGTTGGCCCTTCTGTATGTCAAGAAAACCCAGAATTGCCTGTCTGTATATTCAGTACACCAGTATTTGCCAGTATATATACATGTGTAGCCAATATGACCTGTCTGTATGCACAGAATACCCAGATAGGCCTTTCTGTATACCCATGATACCCATAGTGACCTGTATAGCCAAGGTAACCTTAGTGGACTGTATGTATAGCCAGGGTGGCTATACATGTATGCACAAAACACGTGAATGATTGTATAACTAAGATACCCATAGTGGAATGCACATGTATGTATACCCAGGATAATTTTTCTGTATAACTAGGATACCAATTTTATCTGTCTCTATATCCAGGCTACCTATTGTTGCCTATATGTATAGCCAGGTTATCCCAAGATGTCTGTATGTATAGCAAGAACGGCCAGTCTGTGTACACAGGCTACCCAGAGTGGCATGTATGTATACCCTCGATACTGATTGTGGCATCAATATTTAGCCCGGATGGCGTGTCTGTAAACAAATGATACCAAAAATGGTCTGACTATATATCACTGATACACAGTTTGCCTGTCTGTATCTTAAGAATATCCATAGTGACCTGTATGAAAAGCCAAGTTTCCCTGCCGATATACCTAAGATATCCATAGTTGCCTTTTCTATACCTCTAGATACATTGGGTGCCCAGTCGTTATACCACGTATACTATTGATACCAATTTAGGCTATCCTGTCTGTAAACCCAATATATGTTTTAAATAGTATATTGTTAATTACCCGTCAAAATACTGCAAAACCTTACATAAAACCTTTTGTACAATCTCCAGTATATTAGAAAAACTGAACATACTGACGTCTTGGCGGCCATTGTGAAAAGTGTCTTATTGGTTGTCTGAGATGGTGTCAACCTGATTTAAAATATTAATGTTTTTTCAATCACAATACTATACTAAACTACATAAAACAACTATGTAAACTCTATAATGTATGCAAAGAAAACTTAACATATTGACTTTTGGCAGCCATTTTGAAAAATGAGCGCCATATTGGTTATCTCAGGTTGCCTACATGGCGTATGGTCTTATTATCAATTGTATTTATCAGTCTTAATACTGCAATAAATTACATTAAAACATATGTAAACGCTCATATATATGCATACTTTTGAACATACTTACCTTTGGTGGTCATCTAATGGTCGCCATTTTGAAAAAAATGCAGCCATATTGGCTGTGTGACATAGGTTCACATTTTGAAATAGCCGGCAGATATTTACCTAATACAAAAGAAATGCCTTGCTTTTGTGAAAACAAAAACACAATTATGCTGAAGATAACTGTTGGTCAGAAGTAAACTCACCCCACCCACTTCAAGCAGTATCTACACATAAAACAAATATGATGACGATATAAACAGTTGCTTTTATCAATAGATAAGTATCCCACATATCATTTGTTACCTTTCTGTTTTTCAAATCGTGAAAATTATATATAAAACAATAAATGTTGTACAGCTGTACATACGTGCCAATTTTTATCGTAATTTTGTACGATTTTGCCGCTTTCATTAATATTAATTAATATGCAAATGAGCTAATTTGCATATAGTGATTTTATTTCATGGTTAAATACATTCATGGCTTCAATTAAATACCATTTTTTTGCTCACTGATTTTATCAAAGGCGTATATATGATGCCATATAAGTGAAAATTTGTAAAAACTGCACTTAATGACCTTTGACCTAATTTCTTGACCTTAATTTGACCTTAGGATCGTGACTACCGGCATCAATGAACTACTTATATCATATACTTCACATATAACACATAAAAGTTGCATCTTCACGAAATGCCTACGTAGGTGTTATCCAGCCACATATATGAAAATAATATATGAAAATAATTGGTAAACTATGGAGAATCTACCTTAGATTTATTTGCAAACTACTTCGAAACCTCACAATTCTTTATGGTATCATTCATATGGAAGTTTAGAAAGGTGTTTTTTGATTTACCATCTCTTCTGGAAAATGTGTGTCCAGTCAATACTGACAAAATAAAAAATGTTTTTTTAAGTTTTGGAGCATAATTCTACATAAAAATTGTAACTTGGCTACGTCAATTTAAAAATATAGTCTGGTCAATTTGTTTGTCAGTCAGTCTTTTTGTGCCCGACGAAAAATTGTTTTAAACTAAGAAACACAAATGTCGTATATTGGACAGATTGTAACCCTCTGTATCTGTATAAATTGTTGTATATTTACGTTTCTTAAGTAGACTTTCCATGATGTTTTCAATGTAAATGTGCTATTGGTTTTAGCATGTACCTTTGATGAGAAGTAACCTTAGTGGTGGACAGTGAGATTCAAAAAATGTTATTTTCATTTTCAATAACTTTTCCATGACTGAATGCGTTTTCAAATAACAGTCATTTAATGTTACTATTCGATGTGTCGCATGCTAGATTCAAACGTTAGTCAGTTCGAAGGTCAAGGTCACAATAGGTAGTCAAAAATTAAACATTTATTTTCGTTTCCTGTCTGTAACTTTTTATGAATGTCTTGAAGCTCACATGACAAGGCACAAATATTTATCATAATTAAGATGACATGTAAGATTTATAACTCGAACTACTAGCTCAAAGATCAGTGCCATATATAGAAGCTCCTGTTATACTAGGTTTATGAAACAAACTTATTACGATATGAAAAGCGTACTTATTCCAATCTGGATGATGTTGATATATAACAAACACCTCTATGCCCCATTCCAGTACAGTTTCCATCAAATTCATATAAAACTTGATATACATCATCAGCATGAAGGTGACGGGACTTTTATGCCCAATTATTTTTCCCTGAGTTGTTGCCTTTTCTGGACTTCGAAATATTACAAATCCATCACATTGTGAACTCCATCCCACAGTTTTTATCCAACTGAAATGGAACTTGGTATACGTCAACAATATGAAGTGGGCATGCGCATATTATCTGTACTTTTATGGTCGATTTTGTCTGGAGTTGTGGCCCTTTTTGACTAAACTATTGCAACTGCTTTATAGTTTCCTACAGTTCTCTTCATTTCAAATAAAACCTGTTAAGCGTTATGAACATTAAGTAGAGATGCGCATTTGTTTTATGTTCAGTTATGTCCCTTTTTTGACTTGATAACATTATTGAATCGAGGGTAACATTATTGAATCGAGCCTTTTCAGGGGCGTGTGTCATACAATGTCGACATTATTCTAATTCCTTTTGTAGCAGACATTTCTATGCATAATTGTGTATTGATAATAGATACTTTTATTTGTGTAGACACGCATGAATTTGTTTTCACTGCGAAATAAAATGGTCATTATAAATTACTTAATGTTGTTGTCCCTTTATCTTATTTTTGCCCTAACTGGTAGGGATTGAATGTACTGAATGCTGTATAGTTACACTTGTACAGAAATACAAAGTATAACAAGTGCACAACGTGGAAAAAGAAACAAGCAAATGAACGCAACTGGGTAGTCAGAAAAAGTACTTTCAGTTTCAGTTGCCGGTAATTATGATAAATGCTTCGTGATGATTCGTGACTTCTGGACAGTACTTATTTATAAAAGCACTCGAGGAATATGTACATTATGTAGAGCAACTCTAAAAACGTTAATGAAGTAGTAAACAGCGAAACAATTTAACGACATCGGTTCCGCAGACATACGTTTTCAAAATTTTCTGTTAGGCCGGAGGCCTTACAAGCTCGTCCAAAGTTATGCATATGTTTGAGCCTCAGCTTCAATGTCTTGTCCTTATTAATGTTTACGGGGCCATTTATGTGGGTGTCGAGTCTCCAACTCGCTTCACCTAACCTCATGGGTACGATAACGCCATTTAGGATGTAGGATATATTTATGTAAAGAAGTTACCCATCTGACTCGTGGTAAATCGTTAACTGTACTAAACTGTGCGTAAAATGTTCAGAGAGTCACTCCATCATAAAACTTGGACGATGGGCATTGAATGAAACCGTCAACGACTTGGAAATTTTGTAACAACTAAGTTTATCAACGACTTCTGCGGACATCACAAAATGTGCCTTTGCTGTTGGTTTGCTGTCAGGCTTAAATTGCAGGAATGCTAAACCCCTTAACGAAGTCCGTTGTTGACATGATAACAGTAAATTTAACGTAATGTCACGTTTGAATTGTGTAAATGGCTGCGATATGTACTTTGTACAGTAGTTATCACATCTGAGTGTAGACTGCTTGACAATAACTAGTTTGATAGTCATATTATTCAAAAGATGTAATGTTCTTGGAAGAATATGTTTTACCAAGTTGGGAAAGATAACGCTTTTATTTAATTAGTTAGACTGTTATGAAAAATGTAAGATATTTCATTGCAGCACACGGTTTAGATTTCATTTGAAGAACTATCCTTTATTATATTTGTCGGGAATTGGACAGAATTTCTCCCTGCAATATTCATATTTATAGTAACTAAAAGGTAGTCCGTAATGTTAACAAAGGTCGATAAAAACAATCGTTTGAAGCATTCTAAAGTACATTTTTAAGCTTAATGGTCAACCTTTTAAATACCAGTGGGGTGATTTAAAGAATGGCAGGAACTAGATTCATGTCTTGTCTGTATATTTATACATTTTATATAGACTCCGCATGTATCTCGAACTCGCTTATCTTAAGTCCCGTCCCGAAAATACGTGCACAATATATCATTTTAAGTCGAATTCCGGTTATCTCGAAGTAAAATGTTTGATCACTTGGAATTTGAGATACCAAGTTTCGGCTGCATGTTAAAATCATTTCCCTTGTGATCAAAATTAGGTTCACTTGTTTTACATAGACTTAAATCGGAAAAATATGTTTGTCTAGAACCTCAAACCATTGAGTTTAGATATTTTGCATCTGGCTTGAAGTTTGTTCAAATTATGCCTTTGAGGTCCACTTTCTTGTCTAAAACACCAAGCCCTGAAGCGCAGATATTTAGCATTGCGTAATGGTTCGCTACCAAGTTTATTATATCATGCCTTTGGGGCTAAAGTTTGTCCCTCCCGTGGGTCATTTTTACATAAGATAAAATATTTGAACATCTTTTTGTAATGCTGCCAGACCCAGTGCATAAATACTTGGTTAGTATCATCTTCTAGTGTTCCGTGTCCCTTAGTTCAAAATTTAATCCACCG
This sequence comes from Mercenaria mercenaria, assembly GCF_021730395.1. Taxonomy (NCBI): domain Eukaryota; kingdom Metazoa; phylum Mollusca; class Bivalvia; order Venerida; family Veneridae; genus Mercenaria; species Mercenaria mercenaria. Next base: position 91,059,246 of record NC_069364.1, on the reverse strand, counting down.
ACGCCATTTACATAGCCTTATAAATGACAACCTTTAAAATATTTCCCTGTGGTATACCCATTCTTCAATAGAACTATTTGTTTCCTTTATTAGATGTTTGTTTTAAGTTTTGGAACCAATCACAATGTCAATCTAAATAAATTCCATAAACATGGCGTTACAATTTGGTTTACTATTCTTATTTTGACATACTTGTGAATACTTAGAATGATGCTGGTTTACGTTTTGGTCTAAAAATGTTTCTTTGGTATAATAATAGAATTGTCGACTTTTGAGCTATTAGATATGATGTGATGTTCACCAGAATAAAGTGATATTGACCTTGGTCATTATCGATTACTGTATGTTATGTGTAATTGATATATATCCAACCATTATGTTATGCTGCAGTTGAGATAGGTACACTGCATTGCCTGGCAAAGAGAAGTAAGAAAATAAGAAGTGTAACTTGGTAACTGGCGCTTTATGCAGTTGACATTATTCAAAAACTTACTGTAGGGTTCATTGGTAGAAGGCTCGAAGTGAAAATGGTCAAAATATCACCTTTCCCATTCTATTTAAATAGGTGGGTAGATAGGTTTATGTAGGCAAAGAAAAATTTACAACATGATCACAATAGCAATATAGAATTAAACAAAAGAAGTTATTACATAACATATTATATCATCACCTTGAATAAGGGACAAGATAGGTATATGAGTATAGATACATTTATTGGTGACCCAAATAACCTATCAGCATACATATTATATGAAAATAAGCGAGTTTGCCAAAGACATTAGCCTGAATATACGACTTTATTAAATAAAGTACTTGCATTTTCTGCTGTTGTGCTTCTTTTATCTTAAATACAAACAAGTCTTTAAAATTTATTTGCATACATTAAATATCGGATATGCATTAAGTATCTATAAACTAAGCTAAATATTTTGCAAAACTTGAACAGAAAAAAGGCAGAAAGCAGGACAATACATCAGTTAAAAATTAACGATAATAACACAACAAAAGACAATAAAGACATTCTTAAACACATAAAAGATTTCTATGGTGAGCTCACAAAAGAAATGGTAGTTTGGAAACCAATCATCACCTTTTTGAAAATGATCACAGCACGCTATCTGAAGAGCAGAGTCGGCTAACTAGTGGTCCTGTAACAGAACATGAATGCGCATTAGCTTTAAAAGAAAAATGAAAAAGTAACAAAAGCCCTGGATCAGATGGTATATCAGTAGAGATATTTAAACTTTTTTGGACAGATATAAAATCGTATTTAATTGCGTCTTTTAACTATTCTTGCAAACGCAAAGTATTATTACCCTGTTACCAAAAAAGGATAAAGACCTTCTTTCAATTAAAAATTGGAGACCAATATCGTTACTTAATGTAGACTATAAAATTTCGGCAAAAGTAATAGCTAACAGAATTAAAAAAGTACTTCATGATATAGTAAATAGACAACAAACTGGATTCACAAAAGGAAGGTACATTGGTGAAAATATTAGAATTTTGATTGAAGCAATCAACAATGTGAACGAAATAGATGATCCTGGTCTCATATTTTGGCAGATTTTCAAAAGGCGTTTGATAGCCTCGATCATAACTTCATGTTTGAGTGTTTGAGAAAGTTTAATTTCAGTGAGTCAATTATAAATTGGGTTAAATTATTTCACAGTGAAGCCAAAGGATGTATATCAATAATGTTTACTACTCAGAATTTTTTGGACATTACAGCTTGTGTCCGCCAAGGATGTCCATTGTCACCTTATTTACGAGGGATGTTCCAAAAATAATGTCATTTGTGTTTTATTTCGCGAAAATCGTGTCATGTGTACACAAAACCACCTCGTGTCGATAGAATAATCACTGAATCGTAACATAGGTAAATATCTCGCTCACACGTTCACTGACCTTGGTACAGTGTACATTGCTTTATAGCGTATTCATTACACTTTACACAAAATGACTGGGAAAAGAGCTGAAAATGTGCTTGAAACTAGGGCCTACATAAAAGGTAGGTCGCTACTCGGCATGAAGCTTGTAGATATTCACGTTGAGGTGTGCGACATTATGGGGAGGGTCAAATGTCTCATAGGACTATTTGTAGGTGGGCAGCTAAACTTAGGACCGGACAGCAGCAACTCAAAGATGCTGCTCGCACAGATCGTCCTGAAACAACTACGTCGAAAGGTAACATCGAAAATATCTTCAGTTTGCTAAAACAGGATGCCCGATTCACCGTAAGACAATTGGCCCAAATGACAAACTTGTCGTTAGCACGAGTTCATGGAATTACGAAGAAACACTTAAAACTTAGAAAAAAAATGCAAGATGGATATCCCATTGGTTAACAGATGAACAAAAGAGGACCCGTGTAACAATTGCAAAAAAACTTAAGAACATTTACCCAAATTTCAGCAAAAAGGTTTTTGATAATATAGTTACTGGTGATGAAACCTGAGTTTATTATTTTGAACCAAAGCGGAAGTATTCCAACCGAACTTGGGTCACCAAAATTGCGAGACGCCCAAGTATTGCCAAACGAATATGAACGGTGAAGAAGGTTTTGTATGTATTTTTTTTTCACTCATAAGGGTCCAATCATTCAAATTCCGGTACCAAAAGGCAGTACGGTCACAGGAAAATTCTATAAAAATGTTGTTCTAAGAAAATTGAAGAACTACTACAAAATTCGCCGCCCCAAAACAGGACTTAAGTACCTCCGACTTTTGCATGATACTGCACCCGCTCACAAGGCACGCATTGTGACCGAGTTTTTGGAGTCAGAGAAGGTTACCGTCCTTCCACAACCTCCGTTTTCGCCAGACCTGTCTCCCTGCGACTATTTTCTGTTTCCCAAACTTAAATATCATCTGTCTGGAAAAAGATACAAATCGAGAAATGCCCCTGGATCTGCTGTTTATCAGTATCTGATGGGTGTTCCCATAGAAGAGTATGAACAATGCTTCCAAAAGAGGATTGACCGGCTCAAAATGTGTATTCAGGCTGTCAGAGAGTATTTTGAAGGGCAGAGCAAGTTAAATGATCAGAACATTTGCAGTATAGGAGAACCGATGCAAATGACATTACTTTTGGAACACCCCTCGTATTTATTTTATGTATAGAGTACCTTTCAAATGATATAGAAAGAAATCCAGACATTAAGGGCATAAATGTAAACAATAAGTCAATTAAACAGACATTATTTGCAGATGAGGCAAGTTTTTTTTGCTAGACGGCAGCAATAAATCACTCAAAACATTAGTACAAACTCTTGACAAATTTGGAAAAGTCTCCGGACTAAAACTAAATAAAGACAAATGTACTGTGTTGCGCATTGGCTCTTTATAAGATACAAATACAATTTACAAAAATTTTGAAACATTCAAATGGACATCAACACAGGCTACAACATTAGGTATAACATTTTGCAATAATTTTAAAGAAATGCACAATCTTAATACATTGTCAAAGTTGCTAGAATTTAAAAAAAGTCTTGAAAGGTTGGAGAAAATGGAATTTATCACTAATTGGAAAAATCACTGTTCTCAAAACATTTGCACTCCCGAAACAAATTTATCCGTTAACCGTTTTAGATAACCCACCAGCAGATATTGTAAAGACAATAAACAGTGCCATGTATGACTTTGTCTGGGATTCAAAGCCTGATAAAATATGTAGAAATATACTTATACAAGATTATCCAGATGGTGGTTGAAAAATGACTGACATTGAAACATTACTAGATGCTTTGAAAATAAGTTGGGTTAAAAGAATACTTAATGATAATAGCAACATGAATTTAATCTATGAACATGAACTAAAAAAATACGGGAACAATCTATTATTTAATTGCAGTATCAACGAACTCGATGCTAAAAACCTTAAAATAAAATCAACATTCCTAAAGCAAATCATTACAGATTGGTCAAAAATGAACTATAAAGCAGTAAAGGATAATATTTCAAAGGAGTTGTTATGGAATAATTCAAAAATAAAAGGCAATGATAGTAAAACTCTATTTTATGCTAAATGGTTTGAGAAGAATATTAAGGAAAATACCAAACTGTGTAAACTTGCGTACAACATATTAATTCAAAAGAAAACCATCTACATTCAAATACCAAACAAAATGGGGTCAGATTATACCCAATAGTATACATAATTGGAAAAATATTAATAGCAGTACGTTCACTATTACTATTGATACAAAAGTCCGTGCTTTTCAGTACAAATACACTATGCACACCTTACCGGATAATTCATTTTTGTTCAAATGCAATATTATAACATCCAGTCTATGCGATTTTGCAATATGAACACAGATTCGATAAAACATATGTTTTGGGATTGCCAAATTATTCAAAGCTTCTGGACAGATGTTAAGAATTATATGCAGGCTAAACTGTCCCGCAATATAGAGCTTAATTTCGATTCAGTTTGTTTTGCAATGTCCTTGATAAAAAAGAAAATAATAGCCTAATCTTCAACTTCATTTTTCTTTTGGCTAAATATTTTATTTTTAAAAACAAATGCAATAAAAGCATACCTGAAATACATAGTTTTAAACAGTATGTGCAAAACCGAAGACGACTTGAAGAAATTATTGCTTTGAAAAAAGACAAACTACACATTTGTAATGAAAAATGGATTAAATTTATTTAAACAAGATTTGAACATGTTTTCCCATGCACTTTATCTCACAAAATATCTCTATTTCTTCTCTCTTTCTACTGTATCATTCATCCTTTTAATACATTTTCTCCCTTTCCAATAAAATTTCTCTATAAAAACACAGAAGTAATGTGAGAAAGGAAATTGTTATATATATATACTAATTCATTGTTATATGTTTCTATATAAGTTTAGAAATGTTATGTACTTGTTTTACTTGTTTTATATACTTTTGTGGAATAAAAATGGAAAATAAACTAAGCTAAAATATAAAGTTTTGTTAAATGATTTCTTTAAACTATGGAAGAACCCGTTGAATTGTTGAATGTAATAACCCGACTACCAGACAAATCTGCACCAGAAATCGTGGATGCTCTGCCGGTGCGTTGTTTGATAATATAAATTGATTGTTTTTGCATAGTTTGTGTTCCTTAAACAGTGTTTAAATAATGAGATGTTAAGACTTCATTGAAATTCATCCATGCGGCATTGAAATTCCACATAGAAATGCTCTGCGAAACAATTTTTGAAAAGTTGGTACATTGGTTTATTGTTTTTCTAGTTATCATTAATTAATCATTCATTACAAGGTTACAAGTATGTAGTTGAAAATGTACATTGGTTAAGATAACTAAGATAAAAATAACAACAAATTTAAAGTAAATGATATTTGTTATTACTGTTTAGACAGACATAAATGTTTATTATAATGTTGATAAAATTTACTATAACACGATTAGTTTATTAATATTTTTGAATTTTACCATCACTTCTGTCAACTGGCAACGTTATTCAATCAAGGTATCATCGTTATTTCTCTTTGGAACTAACTTTGAAGGTCACAACCTAAACATGCATGTCCATTTCTGAATGTATTCCTCCTTTTTAATTTCCGCCTTACCCTCTTTACTACTAAACGTTCTTTGATAGGCGTAGCATGGCTCCTCGTTTTGACATTCTTTCCATTGGGAACTACTTCAATGTTGTTTCTTTTTATCTTAAGAATTTCTTTCTCTAACTCCTTCATTTGATAGGTTTTCTGTTGAAGTTGCAGGTTCAACCGTTGTATTATGTTTCCACTTTGTGCTGTTTCAAAATTGTGTAGTGTTTCGTCTTAAAAAAGAAAACATAATAAATCTGTCCTGTGTTTACGAATCGCCAGATTCGTAAACACATGACTGATATTTTTTCTTGCATATCGTATACATGTTAGCATTTTATTCTGGCAGATTATTTTTCTTGAATACAGTATTTTACAAGTTACTGGTAGAAATACTGACGTAGCACTCTTTCTTATAGTTGAGAATGAACAAAAAGCGCGGGAAATTAACGTCCGAAAGCAGAAGTGACGTCATTATGTTTTGCGTTACGCACAATAACAAAGTTCCACTTTAGCTTTATCATTTGTAGCGTAGCGTTATGTTCTTACGGTAAACTAACGTATTTTGAATCGAGAAATATACTATAAGGAACGGAGAGAAACTATAAAGGTATCTGCTTTCTTCGTATTTTACATAAACAATATATTATCAGTGCATGAACCACTAGTTGTCATTAACAGCACGAGAGTGATCTGGCATGGAGGGGGGGGGGGAGGGGCGGGGGGTGCAGATGGGGTTTGCCGGCATGGGTAAAATCACCGGAAACGCCAGTCCGGCATGCAAGAAAAATATATCGTGTCAGAACGATAAGGCATGCTGATTAACACTGGAATAAAAAGGAATAACGATATGTTCATTTCTGTGTTTGGTTTAGCAAAACCCTTTTCTAGTTAGCTGAAATATTAATTGTTTCAGTCATATTGTTCCATATGACCACTTCATGAGAAATATATTTTGTATACTTTCTTTTAATTGAAACAACGAAGTTATAAAAGTCATATCACTCAGTAGAATATCAAATAAGATATTGGGTAATAATGATTCAGTAAGACAAAAGTTATGTTTGTATTATTTACCTTCAGTTTCTACATTGAACGTAGAGTCAGGCAACATTATTTCGTCAATTCCTAAACGACCCAATGGTTCCAAGATATATCTTAATTTTTGGTTTTCAAGAATTTTTCGGAGTGTTTCAATGAAAAAATCTGGGAGCATAAATGTTAGATATACGCTGCGGCCTTCTATTATGCCTGCAACCATTATATCGTCAATCGGAATACAAAACGCTTCTGCAATTGTTTTGCGTATTATATGCAGGTTCTCTGCCGTACGACATCTTCCGCCTTTGACATGAATGCGAACGTAGTTATGGCCTTCCGCTAAAATAAACCCAGTATATAATGAAAATCTACTTTTGAGTTTACATAATAACAAGCAAATACTATGTCAAAGAGTTCAATATAAATTTCTTGTAAAGTGTATTAGATAAATATGACTAACATCTCTTTCTTCTGTATCCCCAGTAAAGAACGTAAATTTTCATACTGACGTCTCCTTGTCAACAAGGACAGATATCAATTTGTTGACTTGCAGATGCGTATTACAATGGTTAAAGAAAAACATACGGAGCGGCGTTGTTATTTCATAGAAATGAAGAATCCTTTGTCTGCTGTTCTCCGCATACTCGACGGTCTTTGCAAAGAGGTCTGGACGGTCAAGGGTACGCAAAATAATTTGGAGGTAAATCAAATTATCCGCAGAAATATATCGTTCAAGCATAAGTATGTCAAATGCTTCTTCCCATGATCTGACGGCTTCGTGTATGATTCCTGAAGACAAATAAATTTAAAAATTTGAACAATTTTAAGAGTGATTAGATACTTTTAGTATATGCACGCTTTACATTTACAATATTTTATATACATATCTAAATACATAAAAATGCAACTCTTTAAAGATGTAAACCAAACGAGGTTGGTTCATATTACTCATACCCCAGCGGATTACTGCAGAACAACAATCTTCAAACATGAAATGATTGTTAGAGGAATTTATGCTGTAACAGAAATGACATGTATACGTGATTGTTTGGTTTTGAATGATTTCTTTGATTTGTGCATTGGCTGTTCTGTGTGGCCTTAATGTCTTACTGTTTGGACAATGTGACACACATATTAATATTGCTTTAAAGAGGATTCAAAATTCCGTTGTTTCCCAATTAAAAACCAGTAGCTGGGTTAGCAAGAAAAAATGAAACATTTGCTTAGAATACAAAATTAGACGTTTATAAATCTTTCCCAATAACTTGCACCATGATTACGGCCCTTGGCGAAAGTTCAAATAGCCTATTTATTTCTCAAGTCGTTACCTTTAAAACGCAATTTTATTTTTCCAATATGATTTGCATCCAAGTTTTGAAGTATGTGTGCAACGAGATTGTTGAAAGCCCAATCACTTGGTGGCTCCATGTATTGACTGTGGCCCGTGCTGGCCTGACCGTTTCCATCGTTTGTTTCCGTCATGTCATGACTGTCATTACAAGGTATGGATGCAGCCATGATTTCGTCTTGCTAAATGATAAAAATGTCTGAATCCTGACATAATGAAGTTTAACGCATTACTGATTTTGTTTACAATAATATGTGGTAACGATTACATACATGGTGCATGACCCCAAACTGTTGTGACTTTTTCCGAATTGAATAAAAAGTAGTATACATAGAGAGACCACTCTTATGTAGTCTAAATCTTCAGCGTTAACCATACAATACGATACTGCTAGAGGTGTACTATTAGTCTGAAATAGAACTGAATTATGATTTTTGGTACATGTTTTAGCTATTGTGATCGCTCACCGTTCGGCGTCCGTCGATCCGTCCGTCGTCCGTCCGTCCGTCCACACACTCCTTCAAACAACATCTCCTCCTAAACCAACAGGCAAATTGTGATTAAACTTCACAGGGATGTTCCTTGGATAGTCCTCTTTAAAATTTATTCAACGAATTGAATTCCATACAGAACTCTGATCGCCTGGGCAGTCGAAATGAAATATTTTAAAAATCTTCTTCCTCTACCAAGATTATTTAAATTATCCCCCTATTTTCAAATATGGCCCCGGCCTGGGAGTCACGTGGTTTACATAGACTTTTATATATGTATATGTATAGGGAAAAAATTTGAAAATCTTCTTGTCCAAACCAACAGGGCCTAGGGCTTTGATATCTGGTATGTAGCATTATCTACTGAGATTGCTCAAATTATCCCCTAAGGTCGAATTTCGCCCTGCCCTTGGGGTCACGTGGTTCATATAGACTTATATAGGGAAAAGCTTTTGAAAATCTTCTTGTCGAAAACCACAGGGCCTAGGGGTTTGATATTTGTTATGTAGCATCATCTAGAGAGCCTCTACCAAGATTGTTCAATTATCCCACTAGGATCAAGTATGGCTCGGGCCCGGGGGTCACATGGTTTATATAGACTTATTTAGGGGAAAACTTTGAAAATCTTCTTGTACAAAACCACATGGCCTAGGGTTTTGATATTTTGTTTGTAGCATCATCTAATGGTCCTCTGCCAAAATTGTTCAAATTTCCCCCTGGGATCAAATGTGGCTCTGCCTTGGGGTCACATGGTTTCTATAGACTTGTATGGAGATAACTATGTAAATCTCTTATCACAAAATCACACGGCCTAGGGCTTTGATATTTATATCTCCCTCCACTGGGGGAGACATTATTTTAGCCCTGTCCGTCCGTCAGTCCGTCTCTCCGTCAGACTTCATTTCAGATCAATAACCATAGAACCATTTGAACTAGAACTTCCAACTTCAAAGAATGGCAGGGCTTATGGAGTAGATGACCCCTATTGTTTTTGGGGTCACTCCATCAAAGGGCAAGATCACAGGGGCCTGAACATTGACAACCATTTCCGATCAATAACTTGAGAATCACTTGACCTAGAATGTTGAACTTCATAGAATGATTGGACATGCAGAGTAGTTGACCCCTATTGATTTTGGGGTCACTCTGTTAAAGGTCAAGGTAACAGGGGCCTGAAGCTGAAAACCCATAGCCGATCAATAACTTGAGAACCACTTAACACAGAATGTTGAAACTTTATAGGATGATTGGACATGCAGAGTAAATGACCCGTATTATTTTTAGGGTTACTAGATCAAAGTTCAATGTTACAGGGGTCTAAACATTGAAAACTGCAATTATTCTTCTTGGTCTCATTCTTTGCTTCCAAAGGATCTTTTTACAGCTTTTATTAAGCAAGCAACTAAACTCAGGTGAGCGATATAGGGCCATTATTGCCCTCTTCTTGTACTCATGCTATGGTATAAGCTGGGGGCGTCTTAATGGAAACGCATACTTTTATATATATATATATATATATATATATATATATATATATATATATATATATATATAATTACACCGATCACGTTCTGCAAAGCATATCAGAGGAAAGTATTGAAAAATACTTCAGAAAATGGAAACAATTAGAATATGATTATTTTAGTGCAAAGCAAAAGGAAACACAAGGAGCATGAAACACTGTCCAAAAATACAATATGTTCGAAAATTCCACATGGCTGCCATATGATTAAAAAATCCAAGATAGCTTCAAAATATAGGGCGACCATCTTATCACTATTATTAATTTAAATCAACTGTTTGAATAAAGTCAAACATACTGTGTTAATGTTAAAATACTTTACTTCCAACAAAATTGATTAAGTTGTCGTCCCCTAACGAGAATGCATTTTTTTGTGAGTAAAAATTAGGTAAACAAATGTAAATGACATACAAATGTTGCAATAAACGGCTCCAGTCCTATGTTAAACACTTTAAAACAATTGTAAAACATGTCAAATAGCATGTATAAGTGAACAAATAGGATGTGGTTCACTTTGTAATAAGTTTTCGTGAGTATTGATGTGTTCCTTTCAACCGGTTTAAAATAAGAGAATGGTGACACTGAGACAAAATTGTAAAATTATGTTATCTAGCACGTGACTGCTACTTTGTACTTTTGAACATTCATTTGTCAGAACATGTTGTTGTTGTTTTTTGACAAATTAAAGCACATTGTCTTTACAATATTTCACAGTTTCATGTCATCAGCATATGATGAACAGTCACTAAGTCTTAAGCAAACCCCGTCTGATCCATACGGATGTTCATAAAACGCGGAAAGGTCCTCTAGTTTGATGCTATTGACGTGAAATTTAAGAATATGATTAATAAGGACATATTCAATGTGAAATCATAAGCCACAGTTTTGAGAACATGAATATTATTTAGTTGTTATGTCGATATAATAATTTGTTTAGACAAATAATTATTGCAACAACATGTGACGTCTGTTTCATTTCTTGCACTGCATTCAATTAAACGTTATTTGCCATTTTTACAAGCTACGTTTTCTTAATTCATGTGAACATTTTATGTCAGTCATCGTCTGAAAAACAATGTGTAACAGAGATATGTGATAAAATGTGTACTTTGAATCAAGCAAAAAGACAAATGCTTTTGTGCATAAGATTAAAATTAGAAGAAAACAACATTTTATCGGTGAAAGGGAAGACGAATAGTTGTGACGAGAATATAATTGACGACTCGCATTTAAGAAGTAAGATAACTAAATCTTTCAGTCATATTTTGAAAATTAAAGATTAAAAGTTCAGAGTCCAATTTCATTAATTCCACAGGTCTATTAATTTGTTTGTAGGAAGGTGTAGAAAATATGTTTAATTCCAAAAAACTTTGAATAAGTAGTACTCAAGAGTTGTACTGACTATTTTTGCTTGATAGGACCGTGTCATAATGACTTTTGGCTACTAAGGTGGTAGCGACGTGGCCTAAGAAACGTTGAATAAAATCCCTTATCTACATCATATACAAGTTATATATGTATAACAGTTTCATCAACTGTTGATGATATGTGAAATAAAGAGAAATTTTCCAAGTATTTACTAGCACCCTCCGTTACCAGGTATATAACTGTGTTTTGTTTTAAGACTCTTTCGTTTGACAATTATGGTTTAGCAGAGTATTGCACAAGGACATGCACACTAACTGACTTCAGGTTTCGAAAGTTTACAGGACTTTTTACCGTATCAATTTAAAGCTCATTGTCTACATGTATTTGATTCCAAAAAATGGCAACAGTGTTGCGGAGGTCACAGATGGACTTCAATTTCCCTATGTTTCAAGGGTGGTAAAATAGTAGCAATAATTCTATATTAAAGGGTTCACTAAGGCGTCATAAAGTGGGTAGCAGAATAAGGGATCTTTTAAAAAAAATGTGGACGTTTAAAACAGAAATATATTCATGTTCGAGGACCAAAAGGATTTCAGGAAGCTCTTGTAAACGCATTTTACAAAGTTTTTTATATAATCGTTCGTCTTATAAAATCAAGGTGTCATCACATTTATGATTTGATATTTGATATTTGATATGCATGTGTAACTATACAACTTTAAGCTTATATATTCACATCCTTAGAATTTCAAGAAAAAACGAAGTTATTCGAAATATAGATAATCTATGATTAGTTTGTTCCAAAATCTAAGAAGAATCATTTCATAACACTAATTTAAAACAGCAAATGTTTAAAAGATAAAAGGTAAGGGTAGATTTCCCGGAAGCACAGTACACCCCAAACACAGCCATAGAGCCATGCATCACAAAGTAAGCCCATAACAAAAAGAAGCTGTAACGGAAAAATATTGTAGACGGGTTGCTTCAAAAATCCAACATGTACATTTTAATTATATGCAAAATACAGAAAAATGGGGGAAGGGGTTAGGGGTAGAAAAAGGGGGATCGAGTGTTTGAGGAAAATGGAGCAAGGATGAATATTTAAAGGGAAAGGCATCCTTTAACTAAATAATGATAGGAAAAAGCCCGATAGTACTTAGTGAACAACTGAAGCCTTTATTGTTGTTATCATGTTTTAGGAATTTATCCTACATTCGTGAAAAAATATGATGAGAAAATAAATACAGTTTTGTAAGACTTCTCCTGCAATTAAGAAAATTACGTAACATCATGCTTAGACTAACACTTGACTGATCTATACCTGCGTTGCAGATTGAAATTGCGAATTTTCTATATGTCTGAATTTGCACTGGAAGTATTTAGTAAATGAAATTAGACACTATTTAGATTGAATGTATTCTTTTTTCACACTTAAAAGATCCATACCTGCGATGCAGATTAACCCGTAGCCTGCTGGCGGCAAGTTAGTCTGTCTTTGCGACCAGTGCAGACCAAGATCAGCCTGCACATCCATGTAGTCTGATCATGGTCTGCACTGTTCGCCATTCAGTCAGTATCTTTTTAGTAAACACCCCTTTTAACAGTAAATGGCACTGTCCAAATTGAATGATGGACAAGTTCATTATAGAAATTTAGCAGGTTATGGGTTAAAATTGCGGAATTTCTGTGTCAGAATTTGCACTGGAAGTATTTAGTAATGAAATTAGACACTATTTAGATTGAATGTATTCTTTTCTCACACTTAAAAGATCTATACGAGATGCAGATTAAAACGGCGGATTTTCTGTGTGTCAGAATTTGCACTGGAAGTATTTAGTAAATGAAATTAAACACTATTTAGATTGAATGTATTCTTTTCTCACAATTAAATAGTTCCATACGAGCGATGCAGATTAAAACTGCGGATTTATTTTTGTGTCAGAATTTGCACTGGACGTATTTAGTAAATGAAATAAGACGCTATATTAATTGACTTACACTTAAAAGATCCATACGAGAGACACAGATTAAAACGGCGGATTTTCTGTGTCAGAATTTGCACTGGAAGTATTTAGTAAATGAAATTAGACACTATTTAGATTGAATGTATTCTTTTCTCACACTTAAAACGATCCATACCTGCGATGCAGGTTAAAACTGCGGATTTTCTATCTGTCAGAATTTGCACTGGAAGTAATTAGTAAATGAAATAAGATACTATTTAGATTGAATGTATTCTTTTCTCACACTATAAAGATCCATAGAGCGGTGCAGGTTAAAACTGCGGATTTTCTTTGTGTCAGACTTTGCACTGGAAGTATTTAATAAACGAAATTAGACACTATTTAGATTGAATGTATTCTTTTCTCCAAAAGAGTAGATAGCAGTCAGTTGCAAGCGGTATTAATTCTTCCAGCTTGAAACCTATCTAAATATTTACATTTACTACAATTTGTTTAAGAGGATAAAAACGTTTATTTTCGTATAAACAACATTGGTGCAAAAATATCAAGAGTAACCCTTTCTGCAAGATTGCACGCACTATTCGACGTCATTCACAAACACAATAAAGAAAACGAAGTCATTCGATAAAAAACTTTACAGTCGGAATGTGTGTGTTCGTAACCCTTTCTGCAAGATTGCAAGCACTATTCGACGTCATTCACAAACACAATAAAGAAAACGAAGTCATTCAATAAAAACCTTTACAGTCGGAATGTGTGTGTGTCCGGGTTTAGCGTCTGTTTTAACAATCCTTTAGTAATATATATGACGGTGTCTTCTTTATAGTGCTACCTCACTGGAATATGACGCCGTAGAAACGTGAAATTATACCCCACCTAGTCACATTAAACAGACACCGGTCTGACCAGTCCTAGTATTATCCTCTAAATGCTGGTTGCCAAGCGAGGAAACTACATTTTTCACGCCTTTGGTATGACGCGCCCAGGGATTGAATAAACGGGCTCACGCACTCGAAACGGGCGCTCTACCCCAAGGTTACCGAGGTAGGCAAAGTCGGAAAGCAAAATAACAAAAAACAACATAAGATTATAGCTAATATTTATTTCTCTGGCGATGAAGTTAAAAATTGAACGGACACGACTATGTAAGTGTCTGCATTTACCAGAATTTCAAATAATTGTAAGGAACTGGATTTTTATCAGCATCCGAATTACAAGTTAACGTGGGCGAGTCCTTTTGACTGTTCTATTTAAATGCTTAAAAGACCAATAACCTGACATTTACTTTACTTTGTTGAAACATACGGACATATAACAGCATACGGTTGCAGCAAGCAAAATGAAACTCTTAGCTCTGGTATTTTTTTGTGTGCATTTTGGCGGGTATTGATTTGCAAGCATTCCCTGTGTGGTTAATACACTTCTAAACGCACAGAAATAAGATTTAATGAGTATGGTGAAATAAAATGTCAGCGGAGAAAAGCTAAAATAAATTATACACTTAACATAATGCACTGATAATAGCGTACTGCCTATTTTTGTGACGAGAATAAATCACTAAAACAGCGTCGACAGAATATACTTACATATTTTCAAACGTTTTTTTATTTTCATGAAAATGGTGCTATATAAATCTGGTTTTATATATATCCAAAAATGTATTGTTTTTGAACAATACGGAAAATGAAGCGGGAGAAAAGATTTTGAAGGAAATGCCGTTTGGTATTACATAATTTAACAGTGCAAGTCAAAACGAGGTTATTACAGGTTAATATTACATAATATTCTCAAGTCCTGTACGCCGGTGTAACGGTCAGATCACCCCACCCCCCACCCTCTCATCAATGTTTCCCCGGGGAAAAAACAACCGGTTGATCCCCCCACCACCCCCATCCTGTTGGTTTTTACCAACTAGTATTTGTGCACAAACAAGGTAGAAAAATGCGCATAGTGTGCATGTATCTGCATGTTTGAATAACAACAAGTTGGATTTTTCTCCCTCTTTGTACAATAATGAAGGGGGGGATAACTATGGGGGAACCTACCGGGAAAAAAAGAATGGGCTGTTACATAGTCTTTTTTCCAGTGAACGATATAGTAATGTCATAAATGTAGACTTAAATCAGTCGAACTTTTCTAATGTTTTTAACATCTTACCTTATATTAGCATTCCTGGAATTAAACGCTTCATATGCAATATCGGCGTAAACTCAATTCTTTATCGATCATTTATTGCGTGTGCATCATGTTACCGTTTACGGTGTTTTTTTATCGATGACGGATATACTGCTGATTTCATTTTTTAAACATGATAGCGTATTTTAATGAGAAACAGTCTTTACATAATATTGTCTCTTGAGTACATCCGTCCTATCGCATAATACTTGCATTATGGAAAAGCGATATTTTCAGTCTCTAAACCAAAGTTATATTTTGAAGAACATGAATAAATGACCTAACATAATAAGATATGGAATTTAGACATTGCCTAACATATAACAAATGAAAAGTGTTAGATAGTTATGTAGTTAACAATGATGGTATATTTCCAGTAATTACAAACACAAAGGAATATAAGAAGCCTCAGTCTCATGAAGTGTTCAAGATAACCAGTGGATGATTTTGATTAAAATCTATGTAGTTTTAGGATACATCTATGTTGCCATATGATAGGCTATATTTTAGATTTACAGCAAAACTTGCTTCAAATTATTCCCATATTATTGATAAAATTATTTTGGTTTAGAGATTATTGGACGGATTGTCGAAGACAAATCCGTCCAGTGCAACCACAATAATACATATATGAATTTCGGCTTAATCGATTTTTTGATAACCACCATATATTTCTCACTCCGCCGAAAGAAAATAGTTCTCAAGTGGCAGCACATAGAACAACTGAAATTACCACGCTTCACTACGCACTTTAACTGAATGCAGACGATTAGTGTAGTATAACGCGAGACGATGTGCCCGCTGACCAATAAACTAAGCACGCTTTATGACTGTTCTTATCGCTAGGTGACGGATTTTTCATTGAAGATTTTACATCAATGGAATTCACAAATAAATTAGCTGTACTGAAAATTAAGAATTTAGGGGAAGTAAAAGTCAATTATTTGTTATATTTAATCACCACAAAGAAGTGAAATAGAATAATAGATAGAACTTTGATAGATGATTTTAACAACCAAAAGAAGTAAAATACTTTTCAAATGATTTATGATACTATATGAAATTTATTGAGAAAGGAATTTATTACATTGCCGAATAGAATATTACTCAGCTCTCGGTAAATCTGTAAAAGTAATTACTATTTTTAGAACAAAAACAAAATATTTCATGCAAAAATGATTTGGCTATTACCATTTTTTTTAATTTGCAACACGGTAATCAGTTATTTATGTATTCCTTAAAAGTCTGATCGTCCCTGCTATATTTAGTAACCTTAAAAAATGTGTTTCAGTTCTGTTCCCTATGTTATTACAGTTTGATATATATTGGACCAATAGTTATTACAAAATGTATAATTGTTTTGTAATTGTGTGTATGTGTCTACATGCACATCTGTGCAGTCTGATATTGATAGTCTGCATTGTTCATATTTGGTCATTAAATTCACAATGAACATAGAAATATGGCAAGGAAATGGTTACACTACTGTAGAAAAAAACGAAAAAGACATTTACTAGTTTAACAGTCCCAACTGAAAAGGGACATTGCTGATCTCGGACCTGACAGAGTCAATACATTTCAAGACAATCCGTCCTCCAGTATTTACAATACTTTGATTTTGATCGTGTGATTCCCCACAGTGATTTTAGGAAAACAGAAAAAATGTATGATTTATTTAAATCCTACTAATTAACACAAAGTGACAGTAATGTCACGTGACACTAATGACAATGGGGTGTTCACTGGGTTAAAAGCATGTAAAAAGACAATTTATATTTTCATTATGGAAGAGTAAGCAACTAGGTTTTACACGAATAAGTAAAGAAAAGTTATAATTATTTCACTAATATTTTCTTTAATGTGAAATCGTTTCATTTCCTGGGCATAAGATTTCGTGGTTTTAGTCAGAACAACCATTTCATTGGGGCTTAATATCGTGGATGTCAAAATTAAATGAATAATAGAATGTACTGTGTACGTTTAGATTTAATATAAATGATTGATACAACCAATACATCCATGAAAATTAGTTCCTAAAGAATATCATATTTATGAATATAGCCTTAAGGCTGCGTTTCACGTGCCAGACTATTAAATTTACAAACGGATATACTCTTTTTGCTATGTACTTTTTATTGTTATGAATAAATTCATTTTATGTATTTGTATGGCAAAAAAATGTTTTTTTAGTGAAATAAATTATATTTTTGTTCTCTCTGAAGGTTATATATCATTGCGTAGTTAAGTTTGTTTCATAAGCAGCCAAAATGCACTGTAATTGCACTGTTGTATAGAACCTTAATTTGTTAATGAAATAATCTAAACATAAAGATGAAAGTACAAGAAGACTAGCAATATCCAAAGCGTGCTTACAGCACTACAGTATCATCTATTTTACAGCCACACATGCAACACTAAAAGCCCATAACTCTTTACAACAGCACGAAGTCATTTGAGAAGGCAAAATTTCATTAAAAGATACCTGTCTTTTAAAATCCGCATCCCATACTCAAATCGCTAATACAAGATTGATATAACTTATAAAAATAGTGTTTCTAGATTATACATAAACAATTTTATACAGAATATACCTACATGAAAATGGGAAGGTAACAGGTTATAAATTATACCAATTAGTTACGACATTTATTTATAAGAGCAATAACAAATAATTATGACTATGCAGAAAGGTATTTACCTTTTTTATATTTTTGCTATGAAAAGATAATGTTAGCATAGATTTATATCAGTAAATCTCAGGTTCAAGAAGTACAAGTTCAAGTATTTAAGACAGTTTATATAAGAAAAGCATATCTATTTGCAAAGCTCGTGTCATAAAGCAGGAAGTACATCACTTTAAGCCTTTAATCTTACATCATAAAGATAATGTCGTGGTATGTGTACTTTTAACCATCCTCTAAGAATATATATTTTATGCTCTTCAGTGAAATACTGAAATTTATCAGTGAAATAAAATTGATATTTTCACTGTTTCAAACATCACAAGGCCGCTCATTTACATATATGTCATTTAAAGTAACTATAATTACAGACGCATCCGTTCAAGTTACATAATAATCAGTTCTGAAGATCGCCTAATACTGAAAAAAGTGGACGCTCTGTCTCGGGAAACTGTATTCGTTTGGAAATCAGACGTTTTTCAACAGATATTTGAGATGTAACAGAAATGTTCTTATGTTTATTGATGCAAAGACAACGTGTTATGTTTCAAGGCATCCAGTTTACGTGCCGCATACTCATTCCGACTCCTTAAGGTTTGTAAGTGCACTAAAGCTGGATAAAAGTAAATATGCTTCACATACTTCTTGAATAGGCTTATATAAATGTTGTTCTTATTTATGGTCCTTTGGGATGATGGAACTCATTTAATGTTAATGCTTAACGTAATTCCGGTTGGTCTTATTGACCGTGAGGTGTGTTACATGTTTTATTACGTCAAATGAAATGACTAAGTCTAAACGAATGTGCTGTTATTTAATCGGCTGTTTTGCTATATTTTAAAGAAACTTCCTGTAGATTTGATTGACATTGAAAGCGGCAGCCTTTAAGTACTTTGCGGCGGCCATAAATGGTAGCTCCAGAGTATGCGCCAATATTACTATTGTCTCTGATCATTTTTGAACTCGGAGACAAGTTAATTTTGTTATATAAAAAAGTTTTGCTTGAGCCGAGAGCTGTTGAACATTTGATTTCCTCGCACTTAGAGATTCAGTTAAAATAATCTATCAATGAATGCTTGCCTGCGTTATGATTTCAAAAATAAATTAGCCTTTTGCGTTTCGGTTGTGGCATTATCATTTCTGGTCCAAGTAAATTAAAAGACGGTCCGCTTAAATTGGTGCGTCAGGGCATCAGGGATGTTGTACATTTCGGTACATCTCATGAACACACAAGTCTGCTATTATGCGCTTAGTTGTGCTTTTTATATTATCAAAGATTTGACTCACCATAATAGGAGTCTTTGAGTGCCGTGTGGCCCCGTTACAGACACAGTGTTGTTACTGTATCTGGTTCTTTGATAACATAAAGTCCATATAAAGATGCATTTGCGACTGTAAAGTAATATAGTGAGTTATCAGTGATATGTTTGTGATAATTATTCATATAAACGCAGTAATATGAAAATAATAAATAAATAAACAATATTAATATTTTCATTAACTTATTGATACGAAATATTTTGACTCACTCAGTAGCATATGATATTTAATTAACTCAGTAAATTACTCAATAATAATTTGATGGTGCATAAAAAATAATTTCTTACCTTATATCACAATGAAAACCTGTATAGTTATTTTGACCGGAACGCTTTAAATAGTGCTAAAAATGACGTGCTCATATACATTCGTTTCCAAATATAAATGCTTCTTTCAAGTTTAAATTTATTACTTATCTCATATTTAAACATGTACCATCGTGAGAACGCAAATTTTAAAGAATATTGATATTAAAGTGATATCATTTTTAAATATAGTCAATGTCGGAATGTTTTCTTCGAAAGCCACATATAATTCCCACGTAAGATCAATTATTTCAATCCCGTTTTATCACGTAATTGGGAAAATGAAAATGACAAACCAAATTTCACTTTTTTTTAGGCAGTTTTATGACATTATACCAATTTATGTTTTGACGGCAATTTATACACTCATTTTATTTATTTGCAAATAAATTAGGTCGTATGAAATGAGGATTCTGTCAGTATATATCGACACAGTAATGTAACATTCTTAATAAGGTGATTTCATATTGGCTTTGTTATTTTGCCTCGGCCAATACAGCAATTAAAGGCCAAATAATAAAGTCAATATGAAATCCGCTAATTCATAACTATTTTATTAATTAACTTTATGATATGCATTAAGCATGCCATATTTCATTATTGAATTCTGATATGAACCACATATGACAACAAAAAGACATTTTCATTTGTTTGATTCCTCAAAGTAAACTATCCCAAGATTTATATTCATGGTTACTTTCAAAGAAGGAAAAATTGGCCCAATTTACATTAATGTTAAACTTTTCTGCTATATGATGAAAAACATCGCTGTAAACTCGGCCAATGTCTGACCGTCAAGAGCTGTCAAGCTGACATACGGGCATTCGTACCCAACCAAGTAAACGCAATGTCTGATTCAATTTTACAGGACAGAGCGCCACCTGATTCAGAAGTCAACATCCGTTTTCTAAATCCGTCGAATTCATTGACAATCCATCATAAATGCAAGTTTCAGGTACCTAATCGTTTGACCGACGGCAATGTACATTCAAATTCCGTCCCATTAAATTAACTTATCTTGTGATAACAACAAGTTACTGTAATCTAAAGCGCACTAAACCGTGGGTGGACGGATAGCTCAGTGGTTTGCCCACTGGCCTTCCAATCCTGAGGTCGGGGTTCGATCCCTGGCAGCTCCTCGGGAATTTTCAGAAACGCTTTTCAGTGTTTCCCACCCAACTAGAGGTGTACTGGTCAGGAACCCAGGCAATCCTCGCGTGTATCAGTGCTATACACTGGGCACGTTAAAGAACCAGGATGTCTATTCGAAACGAGCTAGGCTAAGTTAGCCGGATAAGCCTGTATCTGATTTCTGATCTCTCTGTCGTGGGGGCTTTGTCTCACTCTGTCCCTCTGGTCAGATCGCTCTGTGTCTGTACTAGTAGAGGATGAATTATGCGCCCTGTGTGGCTGCATTTGAACTATGTAAAGCGCCTTGGGCGTTATATAAATCTGGTTTAATTTAATGTACAACGCCAGTGAATATACTATGTGTAAAATTAGGCGTTTAATCAAATAAAGCAGTTTCAGTTTTAAATAATATATTATCTGTATTCGTAATAGAAAAATATCAGTAAGGTTATTAAAGTTTTGACGAAACTTCAAAAAAATCAAGATGGCTCTATTTTCCTTCCGGGAATGGTTTGATGGCTGAACTAATCGGAAATTCTAACGCTTTCAGTCAAGCTGACTAACATATCAAATTCTTTATTAGTTGAGATGCAGCAAAATTCGTTTGCCAACTTTAACTTTAAATGCCTTCGGTAATTAACATAATATTGTGAAATATTTTGCTTTAATAGTTAATCACTGTGGAGAACCACATGCTCAAAATAATCTCTAAACCAAAATACATTTATGAATAATATGGGATCATATTAAAGCAACTTTTGCTGTAAATCTAAAATATAGCCTACCATATGGCAACATAGATGTATCCTAAAACTATATAGATTTCAATCACAATCACCTTCTGATTATCTGGAACAGTTCAAGAAACTGAGACTTTTTATTTTCCTTAGTGTTTGTAATTACAGGATATCTATCATTATTGTCAACTACATAATAATTTAACAATTTTCATTAGTCATATGTTAGGCTATGTTTAAATTTCATGTCTTATCATGGTAGGAAATTTATTCATGTTCTTCAAAACTTTGGTTTAGAGATTACTTTGATCATGTGATTCCCCACACTGGTTAATAGTACGAGTTATTTGAATCAACTTAATAATGTCTGATATTTTGCTACACGTAACAATATGAGAAAATTAAAGATTTTATTCTGTTAAGTAAAAAACGAGATATTTTAATTAACTCAATAATGTTGGATACTTTAATTAATTCAACAAATGGTACAAACATACGGTAGTATGTTTAGGACATGTGTTATTTTTTTTAAGATTAAATTATCTCGTGCGCACGACATCTTATCTTGAGCGATCAACATCTTATCTCGTGCGCACGACATCTTATCTCGAGCGATCAACATATTATCTCGTGCGCACAACATCTTACCTTGAGCGATCAACATCTTATCTCGAGCGATCAACATATTATCTTGAGCGATCAATATCTTATTTCGAGCGATCAACATCTTATCTTGAGCGATCAACATCTTATCTCGAGCGATCAAAATCATATCTTGAGCGATCAACATATTATCTTGAGCGATCAACATCTTATCTCGTGCGCACGACATCTTATCTCGAGCGATCAACATATTATCTTGAGCGGTCAACATATCATCTTGAGCGATCGACATCTTATCTCGAGCGATCAACATCTTATTTCGTGCGCACGACATCTTATCTTGAGCGATCAACATCTTATCTCGAGCGATCAACATATTATCTCGAGCTATCAACATATTATCTCGAGCGATCAACATCTTATCTTGAGCGGTCAACATATTATCTCGAGCGATCAACATATTATCTTGAGCGATCAACATCTTATATCGAGCGATCAACATATTATCTTGAGCGATCAACATATTATCTTGAGCGATCAACATCTTATCTCGAGCGATCAATATCTTATTTCGTGCGCACGACATCTTATCTTGAGCGATCAACATCTTATCTCGAGCGATCAACATATTATCTTGAGCGATCAACATCTTATCTCGAGCGATCAACATATTATCTTAAGCGATCAACATCTTATCTCGAGCGATCAACATATTAATTATCTTGACCGATCAACATCTTATCTTGTGCGATCAACATCTTATCTCGAGCGCACGACATCTTATTTATATATATTAAGGCCTTTTGTGTGTGCATTTAGGTCATCAGTAAAACATACGGACAAGTTGTTAATTAGGGTCCCGCCTATTCCGCTGTTATTTAAACTTCCCACAAGTACATGTACAAGTTTATCACATCAATTGGGAAAGCAATGCATATAACTGGTCATCCTATCTTCAAAATCAAATGAACATAACCAATGATGCATACTACATGTTAAAACAGCAACAAATTTCAGTTCGACTGATAAATTCGCGCAGAAAAGTTGCATGTATGAATTAAGGGAAAACAAGGAAAATCGTTTAATATATGGGCGAAGTATGGAAGCCCTGGAGGGACAATTGATTTCCGTACTTCCCACTTCTGACTTCTAACTTTTGCACTTCTCACTTCCAACTTCTTGACTTCCTACTTCTAACTTCCGCACTTCTGACTTCTCACTTCTGACTTCCAACTTCCTGACTTTCGACTTCTGATTTCAAACTTCCACACCTCTTACTTCCGACTTCTTGACTTCTTACTTCCTTCTTCTAACTTCCGCACTTATTACTTCTAACTTCCACACTTCTGACTTCTAACTTCCTGCCTTTCGACTTCTGATTTCCAACATCCACACTTCTTACTTCCGACTTTTTGACTCCTTACTTCCCTCTTCTAACTTCCGCACTTCTGACTTCTAACTTCCGCACTTCTGACTTCTAACTTCCTGCCTTTCGACTTCTGATTTCCAACTTCCACACTTCTTACTTCCGACTTCTTGACTTCTTACTTCCCTCTTCTAACTTTCGCACTTCTGACTTCTAACTTCCACACTTCTGACTTCTAACTTCCTAACTTCCAACTTCCGCACTTCTGACTGCCAACTTTCCTTTTTTGGAAGTCGGAAGTAAGAAGTGTGGAAGTTGGAAGTCGGAAGTATGAAGTCAGGAAGCTGGAAGTCAGAAGTGCGGAAGTTAGAAGTCAGAAGTGCGAAAGTTAGAAGAAGGAAGTAAGAAGTCAAAAGCCGGAAGTAAAAAGTGTGGAAGTTGGAAACCAGAAGTCGAAAGTCGGGAAGTTGGAAGTCAGAAGTGTGGAAGTTAGAAGTAGGAAGTAGGAAGTCAAGAAGTTGGAAGTGAGAAGTGCAAAAGTTAGAAGTCAGAAGTGGGAAGTACGGAAATCAATTGTCCCTCCAGGGCTTCCATAGCGAAGCCTACATACTATTTTTTTTTGTCAAGGACTTAAATTTATTTCTTTGCATCATCTTTGATGTTTTGCTGCCTTTTTTATCAGTTTCCGTATTTAATAGTCTAACCCTGCAAACATGTGAAACGGTTATAAGTATAATCTAAATAAAAACAAAAACGGTGGCAGCCGTATGTTTTTACTAATCATCTGAATTCACACAAAGGTCCTTAATAGATATTGATAAGATGACCGAGAAAAGATGTTGATCGCTCGAGATAATATGTTGATCGCTCAAGATAATATGTTGATCGCTCGAAATAAGATGTTGATCGCTCAAGATAATATGTTGATCGCTCAAGATAAGATGCTGATCGCTCAAGATAAGATGCCGTGCGCTCAAGATAATATGTTGATCGCTCGAGTAAAACTGTTGATCGCTCAAGATAAGATGTCGTGCGCACGAAATAAGATGTTGATCGCTCAAAATAATATGCTGATCGCTCAAGATAAGATGTCGTGCGCACGAGATAAGATGTTTATCGCTCAAGATAAGATGTTGATCGCTCAAGATAATATGTTGATCGCTCAAGATAATATGTTGATCGCTCAAGATAATATGTTGATTGCTCGAGATAAGATGTTGATCGCTCAAGATAAGATGTCGTGCGCACGAAATAAGATGTTGATCGCTCAAGATAATATGCTGATCGCTCGAGATAAGATGTTGATCGCTCAAGATAATATGTTGATCGCTCAAGATAATATGTTGATCGCTCGAGATAAGATGTTGATCGCTCAAGATAAGATGTCGTGCGCACGAAATAAGATGTTGATCGCTCAAGATAAGATGTTGATCGCTCAAGATAATATGTTGATCGCTCGAGATAAGATGTTGATCGCTCAAAATAAGATGTCGTGCGCACGAGATAAGATGTTGATCGCTCAAGATAATTTAATCCTAAAAAAAGTAATTGCATGTCCTAAACATACCACCGTACAAACATAATATTGAACAATCTGGAGGAAAAAAACTCCCTCTCTTTCTTTTGCAGTTTGAACTGTATTGAGAAAACAAAATAATCATTACCAAAGCTAGACTAATATCTTACCTTATATCGCAATGGAAAGATGTTTATCTAAATTTGAATAGAACGCTTTATATATTCTCGAATAACGCATTTCTTATATGAATATACATATAGTACCTATCTCAAATTTTGAAATATGTTATGTCATTATCTTATCATGGTTAATTGTGTATTTTTAGAGTACCGATATCAGGCTGGTATCATTTTTTCAATATGACCACGTCACACTGCTGGGTTTACTACGAAATCCACTTGAAAGCCACACGTTTTGCAAAAGAAATAAACTCTCAAAATGACAATCGACCGTATATTTAAATGTTGCGTTAATATATAACACCCACCTGTCACTTATGGTCTTCCGTACTTGAGTATTGTTACAGTAATAAAAGCATGTGATTTTTCATCTTACAAAAAATAAAAAAAAGCACATCATTTCAGTACTTTCACTTGTTTTGCAAATAAAAATGACAAAGCTGACTTGGTTATTTTGCGATTCTTTTACATATCCTCTTCTATGCTTGAGTATTGTAGTAAAGACATGTGATTGTTCTATTTTAATATTGGTACTTCTGTGATCTTTTCTATGCAGAAAAAATGACATGGTCGACATCGTCATTTCGTGATTTTTTTGCCAAAAATATTTAGATACACGAACAACTTCGTTTGCTTTCGAGATGGTTTTACCATTTAGAATATTGAATGGACTCTATGATCTCAAATGCACAGAAGAAACACTGAATTCATGCATGATATGACTTTTCATGGCCGCCACAAGGCTAGTAAAGACTGCCGTTGAGTTAAGAAAATCTACATGAAGATCTCTTTGTAGTAGGCCTAATATGTCTTACAAAAACAAAATACTCAAGGCTTCATATTGATATGTAAAAACAATATAAACACATTTTTACTTAAATTGTGACGTTGCGAGTGAATTCATGCTAGTAAGTCTTTGCTGCAACCATTAAAACATTGAATAAAAAGGGGGAAAATGTATTTACATGTATGTTCAAACTAGTCATTCCCTATGCTATACTGTGACTGTGAACCATTTAATCTGGTATTCACCCGATACATTACATGATACAGAAACAAATAGTGTCCATATTCTGTATGTATTTTGGTAGTTACGTATGTATTGTTTGACGGAATTAGTGAAATAAACGCTTAAATTGTTAATCGAATAATCTGGCCTTACTTGTTCTTCATAAACTTGAAAAGCACGACCCTTTTTAAATGTCTGTAACTTTCAGTTTCTTTAACAACATTGTCAGTAATGAATAAAAATGTTTTCCAACAAACACACTTATCATCAGTTCAAAACCGAGACTCCAAATTTTAGTGGTGGTATGTGACCTAAGTTTCTATGGCTGACAACTTTAGTGCAATTATTTCATGATGAAAATGCAATTTAAATGTCAAGCATAAACCTGCCAGGTGATTTCAGCAAAAACACGCAATGAAGTTAAGGAAAAAACTGTTGACTGTAGAGAGCAAAAAAACAGAACTATTTGAATCCGACATTATGCGACTACCGCTTATGTTTGCGCCATTTCCCTATTTTGTCAGTAAAGTTAAAATACAGGCTCTGACTGGACGCAATATTGATACATTCAAACACCGAAGCAATAAGTCAGAATGTGGAACTTATAAATAAGAAGTAAAACATTAGAAGCAAGAAATTAGAAGTAAGAACTAAAAACTATGAACTATAAAGTAAATAATTAGAAATAAGAAGTTAGAACTAATAAGTAACAAGTTAGAAGTCAGAAATAAGAGTTCTTTCTTTGCCTTTCGTGCTATATAGAGATGGATCGAAGAGGGATACCAGCCATTTTATGACTCTTTTTATCATATACACGCACTTAAGTTTTATATTCGTTTTTTTTTTATATTTTCAACGTATGCTGGTACGTATCAAATACACTACTTTATTTCACTAAGTTAAAAAATCTTTCGCAAAAGTTCCGCCAGAAAATTAACGTTACTATATGACGTATGCAGGAACGTTTCGATTACACGGGGCCATCATAATTATTGCACGTGAGACACACTGCTCAATTAGGGCCATAGTTACTGCTTCAAGGGCATTTGGTTACTACATGCGTTTACAATAAGGTATAATAATGTTAATAAAAGGGTATGCGAAGTATTAATAATTTGGAAGAATTTCCGTCCAGAATGCACAGTATACTGATTTCTTATACATAACATTTTCATGTATTTACTTAAACACAAGACCTAGCTGACATATCAAACATTCAATTGTATGAGCATACATGTACATGTCTAAAATAGTCAAGTGCCAATGATCAAGGATCTGCATCATACCTACAATTGGGATAAGGTCGATCATAATGAAATTTTACCGACTTTCTCCGAATCTACAACTATGGAGACAGCATGAACATTATTCTGGGCTCAGTCGCAACTCCTACAACGTAGAGCCGACTAACTGTACTTACTAAAATAAAATTACTTCGCTGGGATACCTCTTCCAGTCTAAGCAAGAAATACACATTTAAAATTTATAAGCGTACTCTTTAATAGTAATTTCTAGCGACTCTAAATAAATACAACATAGATGTAAGAATTTAGAAGTAGGAAGTTAGAAGTAGGAAGTTAGAAGTCCCTCCCCGGCTTAGTCTATACTCATGAAATAAAAAAATAAATTTGTCTACAAATTACTTTAATTGGGTACAATTGTTAGGCTTATATTTGCTAAGCATTACCTAGTATTCTACAGCAATCAAATTCGTATTGTACTAGGTGCAAATCCGATTGTGTATTAAATATGGGTATCATATTTTCCCACGAACAGTTCATTTTATCTTTGGTTCATATCAATAAACTTTAGGTTCAAGAGGTCTACGTGCGAGTACTTAAGACGAAGCAATTTAAATAGTTTGCGCCTACTTATTATGAAAACATAAATCTAGTTTAAATTTGTGTCATAGAAAAATCGCGGAAATTTTACCTTTTCATGTTAGATTTATAGGCGTAAATAAAATGCTTGTTTCCGGTATCTCGACCTACCCTAAATTTTTGGCTCGACCCTACTTGTTGGGAACCAGTAGCCGGACAAATTTTCATATTTCGGCTCCAGTATTTCCTAAAAAATATATTTGACATAAATGAAGCCCACACAGCACGAACTTGAGGTCCTTCTGCATCCGATGTTGTAATCAGCATTGCGTTGTGACATAAAATATGGGTTCCATGGGGCCTCAAATGGGGTCACAAAAAGAAGGTTTTTTTCCCCGTGAGGTAAACCAGTAGCCGGACAAATATTTTGACGATGCTTTGCTGTTATTTTGATAGCGAAATAAGTAATTAGACTATTTTTACACATTTCTTTATCATTAATCTCTCCAAAAATGCACATGAAAGATAACCCGACTTTCAATAGCAGCTACGAAAGCAAAGAGAGGCTAACTATAACAAAACAGAAAAAGTGGAAACTCCACAGGTCGTCTAACACGACAAGAACGAAAATGTTACAGGCTCGGTTTGATTGAGCCTGTTCATGGACGGTAGTGGAAATGCATGCTACCGTCCACGCCCTCTAGCCCCGGGTTGAGCAGAACTCAACATTTACAATGCTACAAGTATAAAAATCAATTAAGAAACATCCGCAGATGTATTCATACGGCGGTGCACATGGAACCTTCAATGATACACTAGCGTGTAAATCCATGAAAAGCATCTGGTCCCCAGAGAAAATAATGGGTTTGACCTAAACTAGAAAACAATGGGCAGAACTAAACAAACTGGAATTTAGAAAGGGGATCTGAGGTTATGGAGCCTGCATATCAACTCGAATTTCGTCTAACACGAATTCTTGATAATTCCAATAGATATAGAATTAAATTAGTGCAATAATCGACAGCCTAGAATTTAATGTAACTATTACCGTGAAATTAAAAGTAGCACATGTTATCAGCAGAAAATCAATATGTAGTTTAATTATTTCTTGCCCACTTGGTACCTCGACAAGTTTAAACTACTGCACATGCGCAATGCTATCTTCATGTCCCGTGAAGACAGAAAGTTGTTTTGTAAACACAGGTGAGGTATCATCTTAAAACCTAACATTATACAGCCCTGTAATATTGTGGTTTGTTGTAGACATGAAGAACAAACATCCAAATGATCGAGATGAAACAACTACGTGAATAACGCCGAAATAAAGTGGTTATTACATGTGTCCGGTAACTGGTCCAGTCCGGCTACTGGTTCCCAACCAGTAAATGTTTTTATGGCCTTGGGGAATTATTTTTTCAACTTTTTAACAAAAAGTTGCAAAACAGCACTTATTATGGTTTAAACATGGTCAGTGATGTTAGAAATCAACTTACTGGTGCTCTAAAGGCATAACCCCCTTATTTGTATTCATTTTTAGATAGAAAAGTAATTTCCGAAAAGTCCCACTTAATAAATAAAAAAAAAATAAAAAAAAAATTACCGACCTACCTACCTTAATTATTTTGAGCATGTTACCGGAAACAATCTTTTTTTTATACCAATAATCTTTACATATATGTTCGAGGTGTCGTAGTCTATTAAGTCAATACGTTAAATTCAAAATTACGTCTATATACAATGTACAGTAATTTAAAGAAATAAAAAATAATTTAAATATGTCATTCAAACCATAGATGTGAGTAAAGCAATTATCACCGATCTGAAATAATTTATGATACAGCGCTCTGTTCAATATGGCAGCCGCAAGCCGTACTACATTGTTTAAAGTAACTAGACAGCAGCTGACAGTTGAGTTAGCAATCCACAAATTATCATGCGTGACACAGAGATGCAGACCTGCTGAGTCACTGTTCAAAACAAAGAAATTACCCGATTCGTAATAATTTGGACACCAGCTTAATGGACTGGTATCAGCTGACATTTTTTGCTTGTAATTATTACTTTTAACAAGAATAGTCCTATTCATGGTATGTTTTGCTATATTAGTTACAAACCCCACGCTCTGCCATCTGCTCCATAGCGGAGGGTTCAATTTTCGTCGCTAACCGTGAATGTATTAAATCGCATGTAACGTGTGTGATTAATTACATTTAGAAGTCGTATACACGATTTTGGTATGTTTTTATTTAATTTCTCAAAGAATTCATGTAATTCTTGGAAGCAGGCCAACACGTTCATACACAAAATAATTGCTCGGATTCAAATAACTCGTACGTAAAATTATTGTTCTTGAAATTGAGTTCCTGTTTATCGCATTTTTAAGTGACATGCAAAAATATGGTAAATGTCATGTTTGCAATAACGAGAAATAAAAATGGTCGTTTAAAAACATTTGATACATGCTTTTGATAGTGTTGTTGAATCGGTTATGGGTATTATGTTCACCGTTCCCAAGAAAAACGGAATGGTATTTAGAAATTGTACCGGAATCGTTAAGTCATCACTTATGATAACAATACAAATTTAGTCCTAAAGTCATTTTGATATAGGGAAAATTCGTTCACGGTCGCCAACAGTGGCTTGGGCTTCTGGAGACGTTGATACATAAAAACGTGTATTATTCCTATATATTTCTTCTGTCTGTTCTTTGTGTAGTGTGCAGAACCGTGTAATCATGCTCCTGTGACAGTTTATATTAAAATGGACTATACATCCAGAAATACCAGTAAAATATTGTTTAGAATTCATCGTGTAGCGCAATTGTTCTTTACACTAAAGATCTCATGCCTGTCAAATAGTAATCAATATCTCATCAACTCATTTATCTTTTATAATAAATGAATTCGAATTTAGTAATAGTCAAAAAAAGATAAAAGGTAAGGGTAGATTTCCCGGAAGCACAGAGCACCCCAAACACAGCCATAGAGCAATGAATCGCAAAGTAGGCCCACAACAAAAAGAAGCTGTAACGGAAAAATATTGTAGACGGGTTGCTTCAAAAACCAAACAACAAGTAAATTATTTAAATCATTATGTCAAATACAGAAAAAGGGGGTGGATGGGGGTGAAATACAGCAAAAAGGGGATGGGTGGGGATGGGGTAGAAAAATGGGGTCTGGTGCTGGGGGAAAGTGGAAAAAATTAAGGATAAATATTCAAAAGGGAAAAAACAAGAATAAATATCAGCCACGTTCCTAAAAAGCAGTCTCTCTACGCCGTGAACCACAGCAGCGCAGACACGCACGTACACAAGACAAACAAACACAATTAACACTGGTAAACAAACAGACATTTAAGAGAAATAACACAGTAGGGCACTGCCCAAAACACACACACACACACACACACACACACACACACACACATATATACACGCACTCACATTTGCACGCACACACCACGTGTTGATTACTTGCAGAATATATATATGAAATTTGTTCTGTAATCCATTTTTCTTCTGTTGGAATTGAACGGAATTGTGCGACGAGAATCGATTTTCCTATTAGCATTTTTGAAATGAGACACATTCCGATTTAAATAGGCAAGTGAATAAAAGGTAAAGCAATAGCGATGTGTTTGATATTTTATAATGTTGAAAAATATTAAGAAAAAAATCTCAAAACAGAGTGTTAGCAAAGTCAAGACCATACAAATTCATCCAATCAATTGTCGGTATAGTTAAGCGGTGCGTGTCTGAAAATCTCTCGCAATGTAATCTCTTTTTAAAACCCAGATTTGATTTTAGAATATTTCGACCCTGGTAACAAACATGGGCACTTTTTAGAAATGTCACACTGGATAACGGTCGGGTTTATATATTCTTAGTTTCATTAAAAGAAGATAAGAAGATCTGATGAATAAGTGGAATCATTAATTTGTACCACTTAAAGTTTCGATCTCTCAAAAACTTTAGAACAATGGCATTTTCTTTAGCCAAAGCGCTGTCATGGATCAACTAGAGACCACGAATACCTGTTCTTGGACATATTTTTTTCATATTTTTGTTTAACAACTAGCTTTCAGTACTCTGTCTCTATAAAACTGTCCATGACTGCCTTTCCTGACTATGTAGAAATGTATACCCCTTGAGTTAAAGAAGATATAATACGAAACGTTTTCGACACTTTTAGTTCTTTTTGCAAATTATGGTCTGCTGTCACCTTTTCGCATCCACTGTCTGTTGTCAACGCGTGCTGTGGCTCATGAAAGTATAAACAGGTCTCATCTCCTCTTATGGACTGTGGCAATGTGCGATCATCTACATTTTCTTTGCACTTTTGACTCTATTGGCCTTTTTGCTCCTCGGTTAGTATGTGAGGTACCCATCGGGCTCAAACCTTTCTTAAAGTGCTTTGTGAGAATCTTGTGAGTTTCCCCGTTGACATGCTAAGAAAAGACGATATCTCGGACACTGTGTACCTTGTGTCTTCATCAATCAGACATCTTGCAGCAGAAATGTTCTTTGACGTCACTGTTGTTTTGAGCTTGCCAGGACGAGTAAATGTAGGCCATAGTTTCAGATTTTTTTGTTATAAAGGAGTCATTCATGTATTATCCATGTAAACACTAGTTTCCTGTGTGTCTAACTTCTACGAAAGCGCACGATTGTCATTATTTTTGGAATGGCCTTCGTATTGTTATACATTTTGCTTGAAATTGTGACAAAGAAATTTTTAAGATTATATGTAGCTTGACTTTGAGATAAGAGACATAAATGTACCCAACAGGAAATAACGATGGTAAATGACACTTGATTAAAAGTTAGATCATTAGAAAATAAAAATCAAACATGTGTTTAGCCTTAAGCTTAAACGACCTTGACTGTGGAGGATGCAAACGACAGGAATGGACTTTGTTCTAAATATTGAAATAGGAATTTTAGAATACTTGTTAATTTTGGGAATAATTAAACTATGTAAAATTAGTGCCTGTGATATACGTTTGATATTCTTTCCTACTTAAAACCCATTTGAATTCATTTGACATCTTTGACCTACTTCTACACTTTCATTTTTACCAGAAATCTTTTTTTCTTAGGAATTTTGCAGATATGTGGGGACCTCCTAACTTAGGGTGCACGACGATATGTCATTCATATACCTATTCAGACCGACAGTTAATTATACTGACTATCGGACGGGAAGCCATTCAATTTGTGTTCTTATTACATCAAAAAAATCGGTATTATAGCCCAAATTGACGGGAGATTTATGTTTGGGACGATGCAATAAAGGAACTTTGTACCCCGATCAGCCGTTTTATAAGTTCATAAGTCGATCTATAGGGGATTTTATTTAGTACATAAAACTTAAGGTACATAGTTCTTTAAATATGATTTATTCAATCCAAAGCCCAAAATTATCCTGAATAAATTAATACATAACATCGCTCTCTCTCTCTCTCTAGATGCACATTTAAAATTAATAATCTGTTTTTCATAAATTAATATATCCATAGTTCAGAAATAGCCTTTCAAAAATGAAATAAATTTGAAAATAATTTAGAATTTTGAATGCCAAAACTGGGAGACACCTATTATCTTACAGCTATGTTCGGATGCTAAGGCGCTCTGCGGTCAGAGTTATATAGCAAAACCGTAAAAGATGATGTGTCAACTGCTGACCATTTCTCATGCCGCCTTAGTGGAATTAGTATATACTATATTCTAACAAGGTTTATTTAAGGAAAACTATCCAGTAAAATCTTATAATAGTTATAAATATCCGCATGCCGAATAGATACCACTGTGGCATTTCCCATTCTTTATCTAAAAGTGCTGACCCCTAAGGTTAGTCTCGCCTTTACTATAGTCGAGCTACTTTAAAGAAAATGAATATGATTTCAAGTTTAGTAAATAGATAAAATCAATTAAAACTTCTTAATAATTACCATAACGATACAGTCATAGTATAATATGTCCTCCCTTTCTTGGAAAAATATAAGTGAGAATCACTTTTCTTTTTAAAATCAGTGCAAAAATTAAATAAACATGACATGCAATCCTCACTCACACAATATTATTTTAATGAACAATGGTAATATATAATTCATTTCAAGCATTTCAAATAAGGTTTCATCGTCATGGAGGCGATAGTGGTTCGCTAGTGGAACATCTTGAAGACATCAGAGAACATCAATGAGGCAATAGCGGTTTGTTAGTGGGACATCACGGAGACATCGGTGAACATCAGTGAGACGATAGTGGTTACAAGAGATACAACATGGAGTAATAGAGTATTGACTCTGGTTTACATAGTCAACACTGGATGACTTAAGTGAAAAGAATCCTCGTGCGCAGCTACTCATATGCTGCTGTACTGTGGCTACTGTTGTACCAATACATTGCTGACCATAACATCAGGATGTTGTAGCGTTACCATTGCTATGACTATTGTACTATAACACCATTTTACCATAACGCCGTTGTACCATACACAGTTGTACCATGACACCTTTGTACAGAGATATCGTTGTACCATAACACATTTATACCATAACATCGTTGTACCATAACATTGTGAGACCATATCACCGTTGGACCGTAACGTCGTTGTACCATAACTTCGATGTACCATAACATCGTTGGACCATAACATCGTTGTATTGTTGCTTTGTTATAAGTGTGATACTCGTCATGCTGTAAATCTCAGAGAATGGATTGTTTGGCATTTTGAACAAATCAGATATTAGAGAGACGTTCATTCGTAGTCCAACGCAAAATAACATTCACTAAGAATGTCTGTAGATGTTATGATATGGTAGTTATCAGTCCTCCTTGTAAGTTCGGCATATACATAATTTCAAATAACATAATTTCAAATGTAATGTTTGTTGAAGCATATCCTTTTACCATATAAGTAAATTTCATTTATGCACTTTTATTCTTCACCATGTGTATGGCCCGAAATATCCGGATACACTGCAATATACTCCTCAACAGGTGGTGCTGACTTGAATTTCACAATAGGATTCTTGTCTTCTTCAGCATCCATTGCCTGTTGCTTTACCCTTTCTGCTAGTACCTCTTGCAAGTCAATACCTTATAGAAAATTACTAAAGTCTATAATAATTGAAGCAGCAACAAACAAAAGTTATTATACCACGCATAAAGACAGGAAACTCCAACAACAACAGCAATATACCGAAATAATAAACCTGTGCATTTCTTTATCTTCATACCGCGTGATGCTTTGTTTGTCAAAGCAGACAAAGGCCACTCTACGCGAATTTATTTACTTATTGTAAGTTTCACAATTTCAAACATTACTTTATGTCATTTTTCTCTTAAAATGAAATATTTTAAATGCTGCTTATTTATTGCTAGACAATTCCTTGCAAACGATATTTAGCAATTATCAGAATATGCAAGGTAAGAAACCATGTTTCTACAATGGTTTTCTAATAGACAGAAACGAAATAAAATTCATCTCATGCAAATTTCATAAACACCTTTAATTCTATAAGGTGCTATATAACATTTTATCATTTGTTATATAAATAAAGTCTGTCTTCAGTAGGCTAGGAGATATTTATCAATAGAATAAAAATAATAACAGAAGAAAAACAAAAACTAAACATTTGCCTTCACCCTTTAGTATGTACAACATATTATTAAAGCCTTTCACTTATCATGCAATGACGTATAATAAACAATGCACTAGTTTCAGAGAACAATTTTTCTTTTAATCAAAAGAAAACATTTTGACCAGTCCTTTTTATCTACAATTAAAACAGGTTAGCTACATGTACAAGAGACCTTTTGATTGACTAAGTTTCTGTGTTTTCACAAGTAGCCTTATCTACTACTGACCTATCTTTAATAGATCGAAATAATAATACTTCTATAATGTCCTAGGTTTATCAAAATACGATTATTACATTATGTTTTCAGTTTTAGCTAATGTCCTGAGCTTATGAAAATTTCTGGGATATATTCTAATTACTTTGACAAATAACGATCGAAGTAGTAATGCATAGATCCTCTCTAAAGAATGTCAAAAGCATTTTTGTTCGGCGTTTGATAATAACATGAATTATCTTTCGTTAAGTATTTAGGGCATTTCAACAATTATCGTCTTGAGAGTCATTGGCATAAGGGTCCAGCTTTTTATATAATCCTTTACTCTCAAGGCTGTCTACATCTAATCATGTATATGAACTCTTGTTTAGCAATGCTTTCTAGTTTCTAAGCTCGTTGTCCTGGTTGTAGATTTCTCTATTTCTCGCCGGCAGGTTGAAAGGATATGTAAAAATCACAGTAACTATGGTCTAAATCTTCCGATATCCCGTATCTATTTTTGGTAGTTCAGAAAAAGCACCTTCACCACTGTCCGAATTTGTAGTAATCAAAGGTGATGTTAGACCTGAAATTGTATAAGAAAACATGCTGCAATTGACTTAAGCAGCATACTTGTACATAATTATGGACCTTTTTTAAAAATTTATACTTATGCTAAAATAATGCAGTCTTGGTTGGGCTACCAGCACAGGAAAAACAAATTTTAAAAATACTTTCAGTGAAACCTGTCTTA
The DNA here is from genome assembly GCF_021730395.1 of Mercenaria mercenaria. Classification (NCBI taxonomy): domain Eukaryota; kingdom Metazoa; phylum Mollusca; class Bivalvia; order Venerida; family Veneridae; genus Mercenaria; species Mercenaria mercenaria. Next base: position 91,022,525 of record NC_069364.1, on the reverse strand, counting down.
AGAATTCAGTGAACAAAAATAAGTGTAAATGATCAGTTATTTAAGTTTGGGACAAATTCATTAGTTGACCAATTTCTGATTAACCAACTTAAATTGTGCTCAGAAAAATCATTTCATCTTGCAACTACTTGCTAGCTTCTGCCCCCAGTAATACACTGCCAGCTAACAAAATAATTTTCTTTTCATCTGAACTGGTTCCGTAATTCTTTATGACAAATAAAACAAAGGGTACCAATTAAAACTTCTATTTACCTAGCTTTATATTGTATCGTTCACCAGATACTAATATCTTATCTACTCCTAGTCGAAGTAGGGGTCGAAATAAATAAAATTTCTGTGTATCAAGAAATGCTTGCAGAACTTCCACGTACACTGTTGGAAGCATGAATGTAATCAGGATGCTGTTGGTTGTTTCCGTGGTGATCACAGAAATGTCTTCAAGAGGAACAAGAACTATGTTAGAAATAGTTTGCCGTATATTCTGAACATCTCCTTCTGTATTACACGTGTGACCTTCAACATGGATCTTAATAAGCGTATACCCAGGCCCTGAAAAGGTCACAAATATCACTATTTCGTAGTAAATCGTGTTATCACAATAAAATGGAAACGGACGCTACTACGTTGTAAAACGTGTTATAACAATAAAATGGAAACGGACGCTATTACGTAGTAAAACGTGTTATAATAGAGAGTTTGAGATTTCAACCTTCGCCTTCCCCTTCAACGTCTCTTGCGAAGTTAACGTATGAAGTTGAAGTTCGATTAAAATTCTTTGAGATTTCAAACTTTAGAACGAACCTTACTTCATTTAATCCGCCCTTTCAATTTATCCGTAATTATGATCGTTTTTTCCGTGCATTTTGATACCAATTGTCCAACAAGGCAGGGCTTTTACAAGATGTTTTAAAAATGAAAATTAAGTAAAAACATTTCAATTAATATAATTATCGCATGGATATTAGTGCGATTACGATAAAAAGGCGAAACGCTGTGAACAATGTAAAAACTCGTTGGTGTTGCTCCAAACATTTATTTTATATAAAATAATGTCAGTATACAATGTACGATTGTAAATCAGAAATGAGAGGAAATAAAAATGACAATCATATCAACGTATTTTATTGTTGATGGTGTTCTTGAAAAATGATGATGTTAATATTTTTCAAACAAAAACATGAAACACCAACTATAACAAATGCATTTGTCGAAATACTTTGAAATTAAATTAAACATATGCGATTAAGCAAACACAAAAGGAATGACCATAAAATAGATAGGGACATATTCGTCCGTCATGCTGTTGGCTAGTATTTCATAGTTTTTCTTAAAGGTTTTTCACTTTGAATTGGTACTTTGGATATCTAATTCCTTAAAAGACGCGTTTTACACACATAAACAAGGTACCTGATGAAAATTTAACCTTTTAAAAGAGATGTTGATAACATGAGCCAATATACACAAGTTATGAATACATTTAACAAGCGAATTAAAACAAATGTAAGATACTTTCGTGATATCATACGTTTTGGCATCGTAACACTCTGCATGACTGTATATAATGCCAAACTCCTAGACAGCACAATATAATCGTGCCATGTCACCATGTGTCTAGTGAAACCTTCAAGAAATGTTAGGTGGAAACGGTAATTGTCGCACAAAATAATATGTGGGCATTTACATGTATTTGTTTGAACATACTATTTTATAAGTAAAGCATGTGCAGGTCCAGGAATATCGGTTAGGTAGACACCAACCTTAAAGGGGGTGTAAACCGAGCTTCAAGACCGATTTTCTTTGTAAAATGTAAGAATCAATGGGGGGATTGACTCACAATGCCCCTCTGCCAGGCTCTGGGTCCGTGCATGTAAAGAATGGAGTTATCCCAAACGGCTAACAGGAAGCTTCTCGCATCATGATATCATAGATCTGAAATTGTCTGATACTTCAGAAGAATTTTCCGTCTTACTAGTACCATTTTATGTTTATAATTAAAACGCAGCAGTCGTATAAAGTGTCAGACAGAAACGGATTGTTTTTATCTGGAAGTGAAAATAAAATGTTCCACCAAATGATAATCGCGCGTAATTATTTATTTTTCAAGTGAAATGACTGTCCTGCCATGTGCCTCTATCCAGATTTCAGTCTTTGGTGCCGAGTATGTGGACAGAGTAGATGAAAAAAGACTAAAGTTTTGACTTTCGTGATATCACATCCTCGGACGTTCAAAACTTCACTTCATACGACAAAAAGGCCCATGTTGTATAATCGATACCGCCTGGGGACACAATTATGCCGTTAAAGGTAAAGTTTAAACAAAATCTCAATGCTCCTCAAAATCAGTTGATTACTTCATATTTCAAGGTTCAATTCAATGTATTTAGTTAAAATTAGTAGCCATACAAATCATCATTATTCTAATACTTATTGATAGTGTTTCGCACCAAATTTAGTCTAAATATACATATGGATAATCGAGTAGCTTAGTAAGCAGAAATCCTGAAACAAAGCGTTTTATTTCACATAGTAATAAAGAGAAGTCTTAGGCTTACTTGATCTTACATGGAAAACTTTAGTTGCAACGTCTGATAAAAACAAAATACACGCATATTGGTGACGTGTTACCCCAAATATATATGAGAGACGTTGAAGGGGCAGGCAAAGGTTGAAATCTCAAACTCTCTAATAACAAGAGCTCGTCGAACACGAAATGCCCCCCTTGATGCATTCAGTAATTGCACAAGGAACAGAAATTATATGCTCACTGTAAACAAAAGTTCAACCATTCTGGTTTAATCTGACTTTGACCTTTAACCTATTAACCTAACAAGAGATTACAGATCGATCTTGGCGCCATCTACTGAGCCATTTTTGAATGTTCCAAATTTCAAGACCAGCTCAAGGTCAAAATCAAGGTCAAATTTCATTTAGATATAAAACAATGTGTATGTGGTCCAAATTTGAAAGCGATGGCTTGAGAAAAGTGAAAGCAGGTCACTAGATCAATTTCAAGGTAAAGTTCATTTCGGTACACAAAACTATGCATGTGGTCCTAATTTGAAGGCTGTAGCTTGAGAAATGTGAAAGTAGGTCACTAGGTCAAAATCAAGGTCAAATTTCATTTCGGAACAAAACTATGCATGTGGTCCAAATTTGAAGCCTGTACCTTCAAAAATGTGAAAGTAGGTCACTAGGTCAGTCTCAAGATCAAAGGTCATTTCGGTACACAAAACTATGCATGTGGTTCAAATTTGAAGGCTGTAGCTTGAGAAATGTGAAAGTAGGTCACTAGGTCAAAATCAAGGTCAAATTCCATTTCGGAACACAAAACTATGCAAGTGGTCCAAATTTGATGGCTGTAGGTACAGAAATGTGAAAGTAGGTCACTAGGTCAAGATCAAGGTCAACTCATGTCAAGGTTCATCTTGCCACTCAAAACTATACATGTGATCCAAATTTGAATGATGTAAGTTATGGACATGAAGATTCTAAGTTTTTCCCTGTATAAGTCTATATGAACCATATGACCTCTGGGGCGGGGCCATATTTGACCCGAGAGGGATAACTTGAACAAACTTGGTAGAGAACCACTAAATGATGCTACATTACAAATTACCAAAGCCATAGTCTTTGTAGTTTGGACAAGAAGATTTTCAAAGTTTTTCCCTATATAAGTCTATGTAAACCATGTGACCCCCAGGGCGGAGCCATATTTGACCCTAGGGGAATAATTTGAACAATCTTAGTAGAGGACCACTAGATGATGTCATATACAAAATATCAAAGCCCTAGGCCCTGTGGTTTTGGACAAGAGGTTTTTCAAAGTTTTTTTCCTATATAAGTCTATATAAACCATGTGACCCTAGGGATGGGGCCATATTTGAACCCAGGGAAATAATCTGAAAAATCTTGGTAGAGGACCACTAGATTTTGCTACATACCAAATATCAAAGCCCTAGGCCCTATGGTTTTGGACAAGAAGATCAGAAACCATTTAACTGTTCCTGGCCAATGTGACCTTGACCTTTGACATAATGACCTCAAAATCAATAGGGGTCATCTGCTGGTCATGGCCAACCTAAATATCAATTTTCCTGACACTAGGCCAAAGTGTTCTTGAGTTATTGCCTGGAAACCATTTTACTGTTCCTGGTCACTGTGACCTTGACCTTTGACATACTGACCTCAAAATCAATAGGGATCACCTGCTGGTCATGACCAACCTCCCTATCAAATTTCGTGACCCTAGGCCTAAGCGTTCTTGAGTTATCATCCGGAAACCGTTTTACTATTCAGGGTCACTGTGACCTTGACCTTTGACATACAGACCTCAAAATCAATAGGAGTCATCTGCTGGTGATGACCAACCTCCCTATCAACTTTCATGATCCTAGGCCCAAGCGTTCTTGAGTTATCATCCGGAAACGGATTGGTCTACATTCCGACCGACCGACCGACCGACAGACCGACAGACCGACCGACCGACCGACCGACATCTGCAAAACAATATACCCCTCCTTTTTCAAAGGGGGGCATAATAAAATGGAAACGGACGTTATTCATATTTAATAGTTGGTTATTAAAACAACAACTTATTAAATGATGTTACTGCCTCCATTTTTATACGCCTGAAGGGGGTATATTATGTTATGACGACAGTGTCCGTCTGTCCGTTGGCAATTTCATGCCCACTCTGTAACACTTGAACCCCTTGAAGGATTTTGAAGAAACTTAACAAAAATTTTGACCACATCTAGACGACCTGCAGAGCGCATGTTTCCGATGGCTGGCTTCAAGGTCAAGGTCACACTTAGGGTTTAAAGGTCATATGACTTCGTTTCGTGTGGGCTCTGTAACTCTTGGACTGCTTGAAGGATTTGAAAGAAACTTGGCACAAATGTTCACCACATCGAGATGCCGTGCAGAGCACATGTTTCGGATGGCTCGTTGTGTGGTCAAGGTCGCACTTAGGGCCAAAGGTCATACCTTCGGGAGTATATTGCTCCGCATTGCGGTGCTCTTGTTCCTTTTGAAATAACCTTATAGGATATGTATACACAAAATGAACTTACGTGTCTGTGTTGACGATTCACGAAAATGCAGTACTTTTTGTCTCTGGTTTTGTGCATACTCAATTGTTTTTATCAGTAAGTCCCTTTTATTCAGGACCCGCACTATCTGTTGCAAGTAAACGATATTGCGTTCAGAAATATAATTCTTCTGTAGAAGACATTGTACTAGTTGCTCACTAGTTTCTACTTCGTCGGGTAATATTTCTATAAAAAAAAAAATATTGCTCTTATACTAACAATAACATTATTATCATAACATAGAAACTTGTGGCGTGTTTTGAAGAATAACTTTGGAATTCACTACACATGAAATGATGTATATTGGCAATGGCTTTAATATATGGGCAGTAGACAGATTAACCAGTAGCATTTTCCCCTTGGATTGCTTGGTTTGCAGAATCCACGAGTAAAATGTAAGTAACCCAAAGAAAGATATGAAAGGTATATACAATGTACATATACAAAGCTTTCAAATAACATACCAGACCAATTACGGCAAAGCGCCTAGCAGTACAAACGAACACGCACATGCCACAGCAAGTTCACTAACCCAGTAAGATTAGTTTCGATGCCGCTTTATATACGAGCCCGAATTGTACTACACATTCGTACTGGTTCAACATTTGCATATACATACTCAAATCTCTGTTTTCATGTCTCCCGAATCAGTAGTGACATTTTAGTCTTTTTAACTGATTGGGACCAGAGAAGCTAAATGTTCTCTACTAGAAAGTTAACTGGATCTCGAGGATACATTGAATATATAGAGATAGTTTGCACTAAGGGAATTAATCATATTCAGAACAGTTAACTTTCCCATACGTGAGATCCGCTAGGATACAAGTTCGCATTATAAATTATTATAAAGTAGAGAAAATTTATACGAACTAAATCACCACCACAATATACCAGACCAATTACGGCAAAACACCTAACAGTACAAACGAAAGCGCACATGCCACAGCAAGTTCACCAACCCAATAAGATTAGTTTTGAAGCTGCTTTATATATGAGCCCGAATTGTACTACACATTCGTACTGGTTCAACATTTGCATATATCTACTCAAATCTTTGTTTTTATGTCTCACAAATCAGTATTGACATTTTAGTCTTTTTTAATTGATTGGGACAGAGAAGCTATATTTTCTCTCCTTGAAAGTTAACTGGATCTCGAGGATACATTGAATATATAGAGATAGTTTGCACTAAGGGAATTAATATATATACTTGGTATTTGGGAACGTAATTCTATTCATTCCGTAAAGTACCGTTATATATACCTGGTATGTTGGAACTTTCTATTGTTGGGATCTTGGAACGATCATAGATCATCAACAAAAGAATGTTCCAACAAAACAGGTTATTCAGGGTTTTTATATTTTGTGACTTAAAGAGTCCCTATTAAATTTGTACATAAAATTTTGACCCACCAATCGGTTATAATCAAGGAGACCCACTTATCGGTTCCTAACACATTTGGCTAGTTTCATAGGGGTAACGCCCCCCCCCCCATCCACCCACATCCCCTTGACCATTGGGGATGTGGTAAAAAATAGTTGGGTGCCAAAGACCCACTTTTCCACTTCGTGGCCCGACAATCGATTCCGGACCCAACTGTTGACTTTCAGAATTAAATTAGACCCTATAATTAACCAAGTTTAACACTTCATATATAACAGTGTTGCGAGACGAGTATTTGTTTCGTAAGTATTTTAACTCCATCTATCTAACAACTAAATATCTAGCTCTAATAAATTTTGTAAAAGTGTCTTTCCTTTTCAAATGCATAATAATGAAATACCGCTGTGGAATTTATCAGTTTTTCATTTCTTGTAGAAAAAAGAATATTGAATGTATTAATATCCGTAGGAGTATATTTGCTTGGTATATGTATTTCACGGAGATCTTTTTAACATTCGCGGTACTCGTCCTCAGCAGTATCGCATAATTTACATATTATATTTTTTCTTGCGATATAAATATACATTCCTTTCTCAATCTCTGAATCCATACTACCTAATCTGAAATAAACATAAACGTATCTGAACTTCCTCAAATTAAGTACATGCAGGTATAGCTCAATCTCAAACTCATTTTTAAAAACTTTATAATGCACAAGTTTAGCATTTAGGTCATGGACCATATTATTCATAGATAACTGTCTAGTAAATGTCTAGTCAACATAACAAAATTTATAAACAACTTCAATCTCTCTTTATATGTCCATTTTTCATTCCTCGCAAGTAAACCACCATTCTTAAAAACTACAATTTTAGTTTTGCTTTCATTTACTTTTAATTTAAATGTATCACAAAAATCTGACAAAATATTCAGTTGTCTTTGAAGGTTAATAACGCAATATCATCTGCGAACATTAAAAGGAATAACTGAGTAGTATCTGGGTGCAACTGTATACCACCTACGTTATTATCCGAAGAACAGCGTTCTAGTTCATCTACAAAGAAACAGAACAAGATAGGACTGGCTAAACAGCCCTGTTTTTAGGCAATGGTACTTTGTATATATTCACTTCTTGAACCATTACAACTAATACATGCCAATAACATTACGATACATACTTTGAAAACAAATTACCTTTTATACCATTTTCCTTTAAAATATTAAAATACTCCATTAATTTGCCTATTTATAGTGTCAAAACAATTAAGAAAATCCACAAAAGCAACATAGAGTTTCCGTCTCTTATTTCTTAAAATGCGGTCTATAATAGACTTTAAAATAAAGGCATTATCAACAGTTGAATAGCCTGTTTTAAATCCGGCTTGGTTTTCCGAAACCTTTTGGTACATTTGTACATAAAAATTTAACCTCTAGACAAGAATTCCACAATATATTTTACTCAAAACGTTTTGTAACGAAATGCCTCTATAGATCTCTACATTATTTACGTCTCCTTATGAAGTGTTATTTTAATAGATTCACACCAGCTTTCAGGATATTCCCCAGCAGTTAAAAAAGCCTATTAAACAATTTTACTAAAATATGAATAATACTGTCAATACTGTAAATAAAAACTTCTGGCAACATGTTATCTGGACCAGGCCTTTTCCCTTACTTGAGATGCTTTATTGCAAGTCTCCCATCTTAACTGTTTCACATAAAACTGTTTACACTTGATTTCACATAAATTCTTGAAATCTTTTCTAGCCTGTATGTAAGACCTAAGATTTTCATCATTTCTTTGTTGTCTGTATTTTCGCAATTGTTGATATTTTAAACGTTTTGAACTTTTGCATTCTTTATCAAACCATCTTGGATTATCATCAACGGTTCGCGCTTCAAAAGAATGTTCAAACTGTTTACCGACTTCTCTTAACATCTCAACAAATTTTGATACGGAGTCATTAATATTATTCTTTGGGTTATCTATTTCAAATATAAGTTTGTTGAGTACATCCTTTGAGAATGTCTCTTCAGTTTTATTTTGAAATGTACAGTTTAGCTCATAAACAGTCTCTTTTATATGAACATTTTTCTCTTTAATATTTTTTTTAACTGGAATGTTTAATTCGACACTTATTGGAAAATGTGTAGATTCTCCTCGTTCGGCTACACAAAACTATTTATTAGGTTGTCAATATCCCTTGAAAACAAACAATAATCTATAACACTACAGTCATTTGTTGATGTGTATGTAAAGTTACCAATACTTTTAACGAGAAAAATTTAGGCACATGCAAAAGTCATGATACCTGATAATAGGAAAATTAACGTTTGACAAAATAGAAAATTGATATATCACTTAAAAAATACTATTTTCCATATGGCCGAATGTGAATCAGTTTCTCTACTTTTGGCAGCCATCGATTAATGCCGTAACGTGCCGTATGTACCATTTTAAATACTTATATACATTCGTAAATACCCAAAGATCTATATCTAGAAGTAAAAGCATTCGGAAATAACCAACGATGAAAGTTCAACAGGAAAAGGCATATTCAGAGAACACAGTCACCTTAACTTAATTCAACATAGAAAAGGGTGCGTAAAAGTTAACACTTGGACAACGATGAAGCACTTGTACTGATGAACAGAATTGAATGCAATGAATAAAATACACACGAAAGAAACAAAAAGACATACACGAAAAGTAGAGATAAACAGGGCCCCACCTTTGGAACGGCCAGTTGCAAAAATCCCCTCTGGCACCAGATCAGAAAGAAAATGCCACCGTACATGCTATACCCTACCTCTGGGTATACTATAAGAACCAGTCTGCGATATGAAATATTGAGACTATGTGACTGGTGCACGATTGAGGATAAATCACCACTTGTTCTATATGCATAGTACTCATTTACCGAACTTCACGTTTTAGATGAAAAACACTCGATTGAAATGGTAAGTATATTTTCCCACTCATGACAATGGTTCTTTTAGTATATCTAGGTAGAGTATAACATGTACAGTTGCATTTTCATTCTTGTCTGGTGTCACTGAAAATACCATTTGGAGTTAAAATTAGTTTGCCTGTGGCCGACCTCACTTTTTAACCTCAACCAAATTCCCAACTTGCAAGATAATATAAATGCACTTACTCTTCTTACTCACGAAACAGTAACCACAAAAACCGTTATCAGTCTTCGCTTGATGGGGCCTTACCTGTAAAACGCCTTTTCACTCTTGTTACGTCGTCATTATTCATTGCATCACGAAAGTCTTCAACAAGATTATTAAAATGATAACCATGTGGAGGATCCTTCAGCTCCAACTGTTCCATTTTCTCTATCTAATAAAAATATGAAGTTTCTGTGTTAGTCATTTTATGGCTTTCATTTTTACAAACGTCTTCACTGGAACGCTTATTGCAGTAAGAACACAGCTGATATTTCGCACTTTGTAAAACATATATGAACGAGTATGATTCAAGTAATTCTTTTTAAAAGCTGTCTATGTTAAATTTTGTTTTAAAATCGGGAAAGAAAATTTCTGACAATAATATATGTAAAGTTTCCCTTTTGTACATAGAGAACATATTTTGCGGCCCTGTTCAACTCGGCGAGTCGGAATACCTGAACATTCTTGCATAAAAACTACTTTTTTCACTGGATCCGCCCATGTATTAACGGGAGAAACATCGTGTGCGAACAAGGCAATTCACGTGCTGTTAATACATGATTTTTATTTTTTATGCTTTCCCAGGGACGTACAGTGCTCCCTCTCTACAGCGGCCCTCTGAACAACAATTCCCTCCTTGCAACAACACATATTACTGATTCCTAAATATGCCTATGTTCTTTTTTTACCTCTCTACAACAACTCTCTCCGAACAACAACCGAACTTTCCGTCTCCCAAAGGGTGTTGTTGTAGAGAGGGAGCTCTGTATATATTTCTGCGCAGATTGACATCTATCTGGTATATGCGTGTTGTTTCTGCCATAATAATCTTTTCTTGTAGCATAAAAGATGCAACGTAATCCATAGTATGTTTTGCTGTATCAGATACCAACGCTAAACGCACTGCCTTTTTTAGAAGTCGGAGTCGATTAATTTTTTGTCGATAACCCTGACTGTTTGTTTTTAGGACTCATATAAATGTTTTGATAAGTATCAGTCGGTAAGTTTTTATCAAATTGCACGAAGAATTTGTTTTTTTTAAAGCTTGTCACTTCGTTCGTACTCATTCGTACTCTAAATGTGTTCGTATTCAAAATAATTCGAATGTAAAGTTATTATTCTTGAAACTGTGTTCATGTTTACCACATTTTTAAGTAATATGCTAAATTATGGGTAAATTTATATTTGTAATGATGACAGATAAAAAAACTCGCTTAAAAATTTTAGTACATGCTATTGGTAGTGGTGTTGATTTCTGGGCCCTGGTTATGGATATTTAAAACATGTTTACCGTTTCCGAGAACAACAGAATGGTAATTGAAGAATAAAATGATCCTACATCCTTAAAAAATGCTGTTAAAATCCGCATTTTAAGGAATAATTTTGCTAATTTATTTTCGAATTTTTGCGTCAGTAATTTAAAAAAAACCCCAAAGAAACCCTGCCTCCTTGCCTTCAAAAAGACTGGAAGGACTTACCAGTTTAAATATATTTTATTTGTTCAAGTCATTACATGAATAATATACAATAACTGTGATAGGGAATTCGACAGAAACATATTACCAGTTTTGGCAGATGGAACATGTTCCTTTTTCTTAGGAGATTTTGTAACTTTCCAATCAAATTCCTATTATTAAAAATGTTGATTTTGGGGGTGATTTTTACATTGTTTCCTGCATTATTTTGTATCTCATTATATATTTCTTACTTATTATCCATTGCCGCAACATTCATTTTTGAGTTGTAATTATAAAACGATTAAAGAACTCAATCACTTTGTTTTGCTTTAAAAATTAAATATGCAAAATGTTTATTACTTTATTTCCTGGGGCCTCCGTGGCCGAGTGGTTAAGGTTTCTAACTTCAAATCACTTGCCCCTCACCGATATGGGTTCGAGTCTCACTCGGGGCGTTGAATTCTTCATGTGAGGAAGCCATCCAGCTGGCTTACGGAAGGTCGGTGATTCTACCCAGGTGACGAAATAATGCACGGCGGGGCACCTGGGGTCTTCGTCCACCCTCAAAACTGGAAAGTCGCCATATGACCTATGATTCAAACAATCATATATTAAAACACATTTTTCAAAAAGCGTATGTTATAGACTGCCACAAGAAATATATAAATAATATGCTGATGTCATTTTTCGCGCTTTGTTTAGATTAGAAAAGACAAGTGTTCTAATTGGACATGCTGCGTTTACTTCTTCTTTTAAGTATTAGAGTAAAGTATATCATTTTACCTTATCATTGTTGTTTATATTTGCAAATGATAAGGGAAAAGTGGTTACTCTAAAACATTTATGAACACCTATATATAAAATTGATAAATCAATAAACTGAGAAAAAACAGAAGATATATAACATTGCTCATAGTGACTTATTAGAAGAGGAACAACTAAACTACAAAAATGACAATAATTCAATCTGTATAGAATATCAAAGGATTATATCAACCAGTCTTACCTGCGATCACGCTCCCAAAAAGTAGAGGATATTATATATGATTTCATAACAATGATAATGAACAAACACAAATATGTATACGACTGGTTAAGTCATTCGTATTTGTTTAATCTTTCTTTAAACTATATTTTCAGAGTTCCATCATTTTAGATGTTAATAAAACTGTCTGAAAACAGTAGTGTTCCTATTCATTTTTGATGGAGATGTCCAGCTGAAGTACAATGATCCTCAACAACATTGACGGGACAATATAAAACACACACGATGGTGAAAGTTTAATGTCCCATCCCTGCGAATTTGAAACGGGCGATCTTGAAGCTCCGATTGTTGCAGCAATACTGACAACACATGCGATGGTGCATAACACACCCCTTGTTGTAAAGACAAATAATGTAGAGAAAGTCAAAAGACCTACAGTGTCGTCTGCAGGTACGTGTGAAGAATGGATATACTTTCTGTCTCAATGGAAACATAACGAGGACGCCACAAAAATTGCGGGAAAAGAACTTGTTATCCAACTTCTTGAATGTTGTGATGATACAGAGATTTAACACGATCAGCTGGTGGTTCACTTGCTGACAGTTCAGAAGATGACGTGCGGAAAGCTATCCGGACTCTTGCTGTGACAGAGGCTCATGTCAACCTCAGCAACATGACTCAGAATCGAGATGAGACTTCGGTTCATTTGGTGTTTGAATACGTGGACAGGCTAGTGTCTGCAAATTTATAATTAAGTGCCCTAAATGCACCAATGATGACAACTACTCTTTTACGGGATGTTCTAATTCGTGGACTGTGCGATTCCGAAATTCAGTTGGATCTCTTTGGCGACAGTAACCATAAAATGAAGCTCGAGGAAGTTTTTTTAGTTCATCGAAGCTTTACTCTTACTACTCTTACTACTGACAGTGAGGGCGCTGGGCAGGCAGCATTTATAGCCGTGACTAGAACACAAATAATGTCGCAAACAAGAAGATTGGTAAGAAAAGTGAACTGTTATTTTACTGTTGTGGTAAAGGACATGGAGTGTTCGGGCTTCACTTCAAACACATAAGAAAGAATGTCCAGCCTATGGACAGACCTGTAAATTTTGTAAACGTTTGCATCATGTTGGATAGACTCAAGTCTAAAAACAGTCCATCTATAACATAATATGAAAGTGCAGTATTTGATTCTCTGTGTGCTGCTATGACCTATGATCAGAACTTTGATAAGAAAGTGTTTACTTTATACCACCATGTTTATAATTCCTTGTCTGACAACTGGGTTAACAAGCCTTCTCAACTTCAACCATTCATCAACATCACAGCAAGGGCTGTTAGTTAAAAAGAGTCTTTGGGTTATAAATCCCCCAAGACAGCCACATTTCCTGCTATGGCTGACACTGGATGCCAGAGTTGCTTGGTTGGTATTAGATCCAATAAGCGTCATCTTATTCCTGTAACGATAAAGATGCATACAGCAAACAGCAAAGGCAGCAGAAAATTGGGTGCTGCTATCCTGCGATTCTCTGGGAATCCAGATGGTGAAATTTGTGAAAAACACCAAGAGTTTTTGAGTACAGCGGTTTGCACTGCGCTTGAAATTTTAACAGAACACTTTCCGGCCATCGGTGCACTTTGTAGCTCTTCAGATGCTGCAGATACCCTTGACAATTTCGTACCACAGTCCACCCAGCAATGCAGTCATGATGTTGAATGTAACTGTCAGAAACGATAGATGTAACCTTTAATGCCCATATCGCTACCTTTCCCTGCTACGGAGGAGCACTGTGAAGACCTGAAGCTGTACATACTTGACAGATATAGGTCAAGCACAGTCAACACATTTGCCCACCAACCTCTCCCACTTTTGGTTGGAATACCCATAAAGCTAATGTCAATCCTGTCGCACATCACACACCGGTACCTGTTCCACTACACTGGCAGGATGAAGTTTAAGCTTGCTTGGACAAAGATGTTCGCCTAGGTGTCATAGAATCTGTTCCATCAGGTGAACTAGTAACTTGGTGCCACAGAAAGGTTGTGTGTGCCAAGAAAATGAAAAACCTCGCCGCACAGTTGACTTCCAGGCTCTTAATGCACATGCACATAGAGAGACCCATCATACTTAATCTCCATTTCATCCATCAAGCCCGATCTGTACAACGGGGCCTCCGTGGCCGAGTGGTTAAAGTCGTTGACTTCAAACCATTTGCCCCTCATCGATGTGGGTTCGAAACCTCACTTGGGGCGTAGAATTCTTCACGTGAGGAAGCCATCCAGCTGGCTTACGGAAGGTCGGTGGTTCTACCCAGGTGCCCGCTCGTGATGAAATAGTGCACGGAGGGGCACCTGGGGTCTTCCTCCACCATTAAAAAGCTGGAAAGTCGCCATATGACCTAAAATTGTGTCGGTGCGACGTTAAACCCAACAAAATAAATAAATAAATAAAACGATCTGTACAACAGGGTACAAAAAAAAAAGTTTTCAATGCTTATTTAGGGAAGAAGTTAGGAGATTATTACGTTTATAGCGCCTTGGGGTAGATATAGATACCGTACCGCACCCCAAGGTTACAACGCATCCGAAGATGGATACACCAGACGTTTCAATGAGATAGTTCCAGACATACAAAACAAGACAAATGTATAGATGACACTCTCCTCTGGGCAAACGCCATTAAATGCAGACAAATTTGTATTTGCCATAGACTTTGTTGAATTTGCTGGAGTTGAAATCACGAAGGATAGTGTTCGGCCTTGCAGTCAATATCTAGGAGCCATCTTGGACTTTCCGACACCAAAGATATCATTGATATGAGATCTTGTTTGGTCTGGTTAATCGGATTCATACGCTTTCAGCATGACCGAAAGAATGCAGCCATCCAGGCAACTCCTGAAGCCTGGTACTCCGTTCAAATATGAACCTAGCATGCCTTTTCCAAGAATCATATACCCTTACTGTTAATGAGATAGAATAGGGGGTGAAAATATTTGACAAGACAAAACATGCATGCCTCGCTACAGATTGGTCGAAGAGTGGCATTGGATTCTGGTTGTTTCAAAAACATTCTGAATGTCCTAAGACGGAACTATTCTGCTGTCGTAATGGTTGGATGGTCACACTGGTTGATAGTAGATTTACGAGTGCAACTGAATCCCAATATGTGAAACTCTAGCCGTGGCCGATTCACTCGAGAAAGCCAGGTATTTTGTCCTTGGTTGTAATAACCTTATCTTTGCTATGGATCACAAACCTTTGCTAAAGCTGTTTGGAGATCGTTGTCTTGAAGACATTCCGAACGCTAGACTTAGAAACCTAAAAGAGAAAACACTAAGATATAGATTCAAGATGCTACATGTCCCAGCGCGAAACATCGAGCCGTCCATGCAGTCTCGTGTTCCTCACAGGAGAGTTAGAAACGATGGTTTTGGAGGCCGACATAATGGATGCGGCAATTAGTCCTTGTCCCTTGCATAGGTTTGGTGAATCAACTATTCATTACTATGAAGCGAATGATAGGCCATCAGAGTCTTCTTTATATTCGACTGCTTTACCTTCAATCAGTTCTCTGAAACGTGTAACCTTGGACAGAATTAAAGTTGAAACAACAAGTGACGATAACATGCATCAACTGGTGCAACAGATTGAATCCGAGATTTCAGACTCCAAGAATCAATTACCGGTAACTCTTCGTCAATATTATCAGTTTCAGCAGCACTTATCCACAGTTGATGGATTGGTTATTTATAAAGACAGAATAGTGATTCCCCCATTCCTGAGAAAAGATGTACTGGATGCATTACACTATGCTCATCAAGAAGTTACATCAGTGGTACAAAGAGCGGATTCTTCAGTGTGTTTGGCCTGGAATTACAACTGATATTATTTATCTGAGGAACAGCTGTAATCACTATAACGGAATGACCCCATCTCAGCCTAATGCTCCCCCAACGGCACCGAACCAACCATTGTACTCCTGCTAGTGTATTTGTGCCGATTTCTTCTATTACAAGGGTGATAACTATCGGGTTATTGTTGATAGATACTTCAACTGGCCTATAGAAGCGAGAACAACAGCTGGTACCTCAGGGCTGATTGACTGTCTCCGTCGCACCTTTGTAACCTTTTGCATCCCGGATCAACTGTCGTGTGGTCCCGAATTCACAGCTACCTGCACTAGAGACTTCCATCGTACATGGGATGTACACCATAGACTCTCATCCATGGCATTCCCACACAGCAATGGTAGAGCAGTGTTGGGCGTTGAAACTGAAACGCTTGATCACAGATAATACTGGTCCTAACGGTGAACTGGATGTAAACAGCTTTCAGCGTGCGGTGCTGCAGTACGGTAATACCCCTGACAGAGATACAAAGTTATCACCAGCAATGTGTGTGTTTGGTAAACCTATCAAGGACTTCATACCAATAGTTCCTGGTCACTACGCTCCCCGTAATACTGGAGTGATACACTTCGGCTACGCGGCGAAGAAGCATTGAGAAACAGACACAGCTGAAAGACTTTCTGAACATACCAAACGCTTGCCCCAGTTGTGTGTAAGGAGACATTGTCAGAATCCAAACATCCTTTAAAATGGGACAAAACTGGTCAAGTAGTTGAGGTACGCCAGTTTTTTTCTGTATGTAATTCGTGTTGATGGATACGGCCGCGTTACAGTCCGTAATAGGAAGTTTCTGCGAAAGTATATGCCTGATTGTCCTCCAGTTAGTAGACAGACTATTACATCAGATCTTCAGTTTTCATCTAGACTCAATAAACCACAACCAGATCCTATAACTTTCGAGTCACATAAAGAGATAACCTCACATACATCAGATGCTAAAGCCAAGTCACCAGTCTCTAGCAATACGCCTGAAATACCCCCAGTTGATGACCCTTTAAACAGAACACATTTGCTTTTTAAAATTTAAGAAACATGCTTTATTGTGTTTTGCCTCTTAACATACTTGTTTCCATATAATGAATCCACCGATTGAGAGACAGCAAGCCTCGACGGATGTTCAAAGTAGAAATTAAAATAAAGTTTAATAAGAATTAGGTGCTTTATCATTGCATTTTCGGCCCAAAGAACGGCGATTTGATCCCAGTTATAAGCATGGCAGTTTATCTAAGGAACCATACAACCAGCTGAAGATTTCAAACGGTGCGGAAATGTTGAGAAAAAAGAAAGATTTTATTTGTATTAATATCAATAAGTCATACATATTACCTTGTATTACCTTGCTTACATATTTGCACAAATAGATAGATAAAAAATATTGAAAGTAAGGTAAATTACAATAGTAAATAAAGTACTGAAAATATAAAAAAACATTACATATTTTTAATAATCTGCAAAATCATGAACTTAGCATGACCCCACCCCCAAACGTTATTCTCGTTAAATGAATATGTTACATTATTATATGTATGTTACAAAATTAATATTGTTTCACATAACATACGAGTATATAGATATGGTAAAAGTTTAAATCGCCATTTTATGACACCTTTAAAAACTATAAATTATACTGGCAGCATAACGCAGGACCACTTCTTTTAAGTGTACTTAAAATTTGATACGCTTTTTTATAAAATATATTTAATTCAGGTACACAACATTCCGTACAAAACCACTTTGTCGAATAAGACTGAATCAGAAAGTGCTTGTATATGTTTTAGTAAATGCACTTATTTATAAATACACGTTTGTATCATGGTATTACGGATTAAACTAATCTTCCGACGAGTTCTTTACATGAATTTCGACTGTATTATGTGGTTGTAGCAGTTGCTTTCAAACAAGAATGAATATCGACATTAACATAACGAATTATCTTCGTAGACTTCCGTGCAATTAAATGAAGTGTTGCTCAATTTTTGTTTGATTTATTGTGAACATGTCTTACATTCAAACAATCATAGAAAGAGGAAAGTAAAACAGAACGAAAAAACAAATGATCATTAATGGCCTTCCTTACTTCAGTACTGTTACAGTAATAAAAGCATGTGATTTTTCATCTTCCAAAAAAAACACCATTTTAGTACTTTCACATTTTTTGCAAACAAAAATGACAAAGCTTCTTTTCTTTTGCATATATCCTCTTCCATACTTGAGTTCTGTAGTAAAGACATGTGATTGTTCTATTTTACATAAAAATGCACACAATAGTGGTACTTTTGCGATCTTTTCTTTGCAGAAACTTGACATGGCCGACATCGTCATTTCGCGATTTTTTTGCCAATAAATATTTAGATACACGAACAACTTCGTTTGCTTTCGCGATTTCTTTTATCATTTAGAAAAATTGAATGGACTCTATGATCTCAAATGCACAGAAGAAACAATAGAATCCAAGATTGAGATGACTCTTCATGGCCGCCACAAGACTAGTAATGACTGCCGTTGAGTTAAGAAAATCTACATGAAGATCTCTTGGTAGTAATATGTCTTACAAAAACAAAATACTCAAGGCTGCATATTGAAATGAAAAGAAAACACACACAATATAACCACATTTTAACTTAAATTGTGACGCTGCGAGTGAATTCATGCTAGTAAATCTTTGCTACAACCATTAAAACATTGGAAAAAAGTGGGGGGGGGGGGGGGGGGGGGGGGGGAGTGTGTTTACATGTATGTTCAAACTAGTCATTCCCTATATACTGTGACTGTGAACTATTTAATCTGGTATTCACCCGATACATGATACAGAAACAAATAGTGTTCATATTCTGTATGTATTTTGGTAGTTACTTATGTATCGTTTGACGGAATTAGTGAAATAAACGCTTAAATTGTTAACCGAATAATCTGGCCTTCCTTATTCTTCATAAACTTGAAAAGCACGACCCTTTTTAAATGTCTGTAACTTTCAGTTTATTTGACAACATTGTCAGTAATGAATAAAAATGTTTTCCAACAAACACACTGTAACATCAGCTCAAAACCGAGACTCCAAATTTTAGTGGTGGTATATGACCTAAGTTCCTATGACTGACAACTTCTTTAGTGCAATTATTTCATGATGAAAATGCAACCTAAATGTCAAGCATAAACCTGCCAGGTGATTTCAGCAGAAACACGCAATGAAGTTAAGAAAAAAATGTTGACTGTAGAGAGCAAAAGAACAGAACTATTTGAATCCGACATTATGCGACTACCGCTTATGTTTGCGCCATTTCCCTATTGTCAGTAAAGTTAAAATACAGGCTGTTCTCTGACTGGACGCAATATTGATACATTCAAACACCGAAGCAATAAGTTAGAATGAGGAATTTATAAATAAGAAGTAAAACAGTAGAAGCAAGAAATTAGAAGTAAGAACTAAAAAGTATGAACTAGAAAGTAAAAAATTAGAAGTAAAAAGTTAGAACTAATAAGTAACAAGTTAGAAGTCAGAAATAAGAGTTCTCACTTTGCCTTTCGTGCTATATAGTCGAAGGGTACCAGCCATTTTATGACTCTTTTTGTCATATACCCTACTTAAGTTTTATATTCGTTTTTTTTTTTATTTTCAACATATGCTGATACGTATCAAATACATTGCTTTATTTCACCAAGTTTAAAAATCTTTCGCAAAACTTCCGCCAGAAAATTAACGTTACTATATGACGTATGCAGGGACGTTTCGGTTACACGGGGCCATCATGATTATTGCACGTGAGACACACTGCTCAATGACGGCCATAATTACTGCTTCAAGGGCATTTGGTTACTAAATGCTTTTACAATAAGGTATAATAATGTTAATAAAAGGGTATGCGAAGTATTAATAATTTGGAAGAATTTTCGTCCAGAATTCACAGTATACTGATTTCTTATACATAACATTTTTATGTATTTACTTAAACACAAGAACTAGCTGACATGTCAAACATTCAATAATATGAGCATACATGTACATATGTCTAAAATAGTCATGTGGCAATGATCAAGGACCTGCATCATACCTACAATTGGAATAAGGTCGATCATAACGGAATGTTACCGATTTCTCCGAACCTACAACTATGGAGACAGCATGAAGTATATTCTGGGCTCAGTCGCAACTAGTACAACGTAGAGCCGACTTACTGTACTTACTAAAATAAAACTACTTCGCTGGAATAAAATAAAACTACTTCGCTGGAATACCTCTTCCAGTCTAGGCAAGAAATGCACACTTAAAATTTATAAGCGTACACTTTAATCGTAATTTATAGCCACTCTAAATAAATACAACATAGAAGTAAGAATTTAGAAGTAGGAAGTCCCTCCCCGGCTTAGTCTATATTCATGAAATAAAAAAAAAATTGTCTACAAATTACTTTAATTGGGTACAATTGTTAGGCTTATATTTGTTAAGCATTACCTAGTATTCTACAGCAATCAAATTCGTATTGTACTAGGTGCAAATCCGATTGTGTATTAAATATGGGTATTATATTTTCCCCACGAACAGTTCATTTTATCTTTGGTTCATATCAATAAACTTTAGGTTCAAGAAGTCTACGTGCGAGTACTTAAGACGGAGCAATTTAAAGAATTTGCGCCTACTTATTATGAAAATAAAAATCTAGTTTAAATTTGTGTCATAGAAGGAAATCGGGAAAAATCGCGGAAATTTTACCTTTTTATGTTAGATTTATAGGCGTAAAAAATTGTTTGTTCCGGTATCCCGACCTACCCTAAATTTTTGGCTCGACCCTACTAGTTGGGAAACAGTAGCCGGACAAATTTTCATATTTCGGCTCCAGTATTTCCTAAAAAATATATTTGACATAAATGAAGCCCACACTGCACAAACTTCAGCTCCTTCTGCATCCGATGTTGTAATCAGCATTGCGTTGTGACATAAAATATGGGTTCCATGGGGCCTCAAATGGGGTCACAAAAAGAAGGTTTTTTTCCCCGTGAGGTAAACCAGTAGCCGGACAAATATTTTGACGATGCTTTGCTGTTATTTTGATAGCGAAATAAGTAATTAAACTATTTTTACACATTTCTTTATCATTAATCTCTCCAAAATTGCACATGAATGATAGCCCGACTTTCAATAGCAGCTACGAAAGCAAAGAGAGGCTAACTATAACAAAACAGAAAAAGTGGAAACTCCACAGGTCGCTCAACACGACAAAAACGAAAATGTTGCAGGCTCGTTTGATTGAGCCTGTTCATGGACGGTAGTGGAAATGCATGCTACCGTCCACGCCCTCTAGCCCCGGGTTGAGCAGAACTCAACATTTACAATGCTGCAAGTACAAAAATCAATTAAGAAACATCCGCAGATGTATTCATACGGCGGTGCACATGGAACCATCAATGATACACTAGCGTGTAAATCCATGAAAAGCGGCGTATGGTCCCCAGTGAAAATAATGGGTTTGTTTCCCTTAAAAGCGGCTATTTCCCGGGGGCTTGAATTCGTGGATGACAAGATGACTAGAAATTTGCTTTGTTCGTGTGGATTTATACAACCACAAAATCAACAAAAATTAGTGCCTAACTAATATTATTGATAAAACGGAATATCATATCCAAGTAAATCTGTAGAACGGTTACATATGCAATTTTGCAAACGTTTGTTAGGTGTAAAGAAAAACACCCAAAATGACTTTATATACGGTGAACTAGGAAGAATGCCATAACAGAATATGAGATATTACAATATTATAAAATTTTGGATAAAGTTACTGACGTCCGATGAAAATAGATATATTAAAAAGGTGTATTTAATGTTGAAACAAGACATCATGGATCACCCAAACAGAAAAAACTGGTGTTCATTGTTAAAAGATTTATTGTGTACTCTTGGTTTTTATGAAGTATGGTTATTTCAGACCGTTGGAGACTCTACGATATTTTTGTATAATGTAAGACAAAGATTAAAAGATCAATTCTTACAAAATTGGTCTGGTAGGTTAAATGAGTCCAGTAGAGCTTTGTTTTATAGATATATTGCTAATCATAGATTTCAACCATATTTGGATATCGTTAATGTTAAGAAATTTCGTATATATTTCTCACGTTTACGTTTATCTTCTCATAGACTGTTCATTGAAACTGGTCGTTGGACCAGACCTGTAAGCACCCCAGTAAACGAACGAAAATGTAACTTATGTAACAGATTAGAGGATGAATATCATTTTACTTTAGAATGTGTTTTGTACAATGACCTAAGAAAACAGTTTATACCAGCCTATTATTTCAGGCGACCAAATATGCAGAAATTTATTGAATTAATCATTACAGAAAATAAACGTGTCATAAGAAACTTAAGCAGTTATGTAGAAAAGGCATTTGCAGTTGAACAATGGAACTTTACAGAGGCAACACTTTTTAGAAATCAACATATTACGTTGTCTAAGATATCTAACTGATCTATAGTTTATAACAATATATAAAGATACTTATAGACTCATTGAGTGTATGTATACGCATCATTACTATGTTTGGTAGATACACATATATTTCGTTATGTTGTTTAAATACATAATTCTACGAATGAATTTATAAAATATTTACATAGTAAAAATTTAACGTTCTGTATATCTACTGTATTTATTTGTTTGAGGTTCGTTTATTGTAAAATACAGACGTCACACCTTGTTAGTTTCGTTTTCGAGCAAGACGTGACTCTATGTCGTGCTAATAAACTCATTGAGTGTACGTAGACGCAATATTACTACGCTTAGTATATGCGCATTTATCGCATTATGTTGTTCCACTCCAAAATTCAATAAATGGACATGTTAAATATTTACATAGAAAATATATTGTTCCGGGTATCTAATGTATTATTTTGTCTGATATTTAAAAATTTTAAAAATCCAGATGTCACACCTTGTTAGTTTTCGTTTTCGAGCAAGTTGTGAGTCGATCTGGAACTTTGGAATATTAAGAAATAACAGAAACATTTATGAAAACATTTTAATAGAAAATATTAGTTTTGTACGTGTGATATACAGAGCGTTATAATTCAGATTGTGTGTGAATTGGTATTTTGCATGTATATTCATAATGTCTTATTGGATAGAATGTTGTTGGTAGATAAGCTTGTTAAATAATAATATTATTATGAGAAATTTACATATGTCATTAGGATATATACGTCTTTTACATGTCGCCATATTTATATGTATTTGTTGTATTGCCTCATGGGTCTCAGACCTTCTGGATGGAAATAAATAAAACTAAAAACTAAACTAAACTATCCATTGATATGGTCTTAAGGTGGGTTAAACGCTTTATGAAATTGTATTTGATAAAATTTCCAAACGTTAATGTCTTTTTTATAACATATAGAAGGTATAGTAATCTGTACCTTTTTACAAATGTCTCAGATAAATTACAAAATGAATATTGAAAAAAAAAAACAACAACAGATATCCCCTTTTTGTTATATATTTTCGAATGATATGCAGGGAAGATAACTTTTTTATTTTATGTATTTGTACTATAAACAAGAAATGTCTTTGAAAAAAAGACAAACGGCGTAGAGATAATAATGTTTGGTGCATAAAAAATCAGAATTAAACAGGATGTACAAACAGAAAAAATTCGGATATGCATCTACACGCCTGGTAAACTACAGAGCTACCTCTTTAAGAGGTATACGGTAAACTGCTCTGTTGCAACTTCCGAGGTAGTGCACGTCGCGATAAAAGAACATCAACAAAGGTGAGTGTCATCATATTTTTGCAGTTTTACAAGCAGTGTATCGAATATCAAAAATCGGGAAATGGTAGGCGATGTAGATATGATTTAACTTTACAGAGAACTTTAAGTTTGCTAATTCATTCTTAATTTGCGGTCGTGATGATGTTTACAAACAAGCTGATTTTGCAGTAATTTTGGCCATTTCGTCATGAAAGCACTTTCATGTCAAATATTTACATTTTAACTAAATTAAGAAGCAAACCGAGTAGGCGTGAGATAGCTGTAAAATATACAATGCATTTGGAAATAAAATATGTACCAAAAATGGTTCGGGAGTAAAATTATTCACTTTTTATAGAGAGAGGTAGCTCATGTCTTGAAGGAGATAGTCATGTCACTTAGGGGATAGCTCTAGGTTGCAATAACAGTTTTGAGCAGTGTTGAATGTATCCGGATAGTAGTTATGTCCACTTACGAGATACAATTCAGTTTTCTCATTTTTATATTTATACATTATTTGTATAATACATATTGCTTATATTTTCTTATATGTATTTTGCTTGTTTTGTATTTAGTGCCGTTTTGACAAGTACTTCTGGATTCAGCACCAGTACTAACTTGTTCTCAGCAACTAACTATAAAGTCCTCCTACAGACACATTGTAAAATAGTCAGGGGGTTCAAACTCAAAGCCCATGATCAATAGATCTGCACTTTCACTATTGATCTAAGCGAGC
This sequence comes from Mercenaria mercenaria, assembly GCF_021730395.1. Lineage (NCBI taxonomy): Eukaryota > Metazoa > Mollusca > Bivalvia > Venerida > Veneridae > Mercenaria > Mercenaria mercenaria. The sequence goes on along the minus strand of NC_069364.1, from coordinate 90,998,049 downwards.
GGGCTATATTTTCTTAGAATCGGCATGTGCTACTTTTTCTATAAAAAATAAATTCAGTTAGAGAGTTCAGAGAATAATTAATGCGTGAAATTATCTTGTGAAAAGCAAGGGTTGCCTGTAACTTTAGTGGAAGTGGCTCTGATACTTGTTTACACTACCTATTACACTGTGTAGAGATAGTACCTAAAATTTCAAATTATGAAAAAACATTAAGATATTTAACGATGATTGCGTTTATATATATAAATTAAGACCTGGAAAATACTTAAGTATTGATCTGATCATTTTCAAGCATTTTATTGATGATTTTCTGAAACTTCTTTTTTAATTTCCATGTACTCGCTCTTGCAGATAGTCTTACCTATCTAGCCATTGATAAATATTTAATCCCCAATTATAACTGGATTATTGCAGAAAAAAAACTTATGTGAATGCAAATAAATTGTCAAATACATGCTTTTTGTATGATCTCTCAAAATGTTTTAAGACTCATAAAATTAATTCAGATCCACTATTTAAGCTGAACTTTAAATATAATGTTATTTATATCCTATCACACATCATATATAAAAACAAGAAAAAACTCTTCAGTATTTACCATGAAAAAAAAGACATTGAAATGAAAGATTTATCACTAAGTTTGTAACCATACAGTTACTGCATTCTGCTTTTTAATTTTTGTCATACAGGTGTAAATGTAAATGCAAGGTGGGATTATTATTTGGGTAATTGATTGATCTCTAGTACTATGTCTATAATACACTCTATTACATTCAGATATGATTTAACAAGGCTTGTAAAATCATATCTGAATGTAATGATACCATAATTGCTTTTCGTTGAGGACACGACCAGTTTGTTTGTACGTACCGGTAAATAAAATATACTTTGTACATAAAATATACTTTGTACAAATATCAGAGTCGCCGTGACTTCATCAATGTACGAGCACGTTCAAATGCACTAATGAATCTAAAATCTGATTGTTTTAAACAGTCATGCTGATGTACGAGCTAGATAAATTTTATAGGACAACTTTACATGGAGGCTAATCTAGTGTTTTAACAATGTACGCATTTAATTAGCAACCTCAATTAAACATACAATTACTAACATAATTACTGCTGTGATCGAATACTAAATTTAAGAACTTTCTTTATAATTGAAATTCTAATATTCTCGGCTATTTTCATTTCTATCAATTTATCTTTTATCTGAACCAATCAGACGCTTTTGTCGAAAGGGTCGTGACTTCAGATTTTGAGTAAAATTATCTTTCATTAGAACTTGAATTTTGTCATATTATGACGTAAGAGCATTAGCATGTTTAATTTGCGAAATTATGAAGAAAAAATGCCCGAGCCGGTAATCGCATTTCCTTATTCATGTACTGTGAAATCATTTAAATTCGCTAGCATGAAATTGCGCGCATACGACAAAAGGCAGTTTCGCGAGGGCTTTAATTCGTGCATTTTCAATTTAATTTTTTTTTTCATAAATCGCCAGCATTGCATTTGTCCGGTATATAATACAGTTCCAATTTCAAACACAATTTTTTTTCCTTTTATTTTTCCTAGTGGCCTAGTTTTTGATCCAAGATAACCCATATAAAAAGTTGACTTAGCTTTTATCAAGGCAATCATTCTGACGAAATTTCATGAAAATCAATTGAAAAACTTCAACCTCTATCACATATTCAAAGCTTTCCTTTGATTTAACCAGGTGATCTAAATTTTTTTTCCAGTTAACCCACATTCAAATTCATCATAGATTTTATCCAGACAAACATTCTCATCAAATTTCATAAAGATAGAGTGTAAAATGCAGTTCCTATTGCATAGATAAGGTTGTTTTTTTAATTTGACATAGTTTTTGTCCCGAGATATAATACATTTTCTTACTTCACCTAGATATAACAAGACAATCATTTTGACTAAATTTCACGGTCAATTGAAAAATACAGCCTCTATTGCATACACAAGCTAAATGTTGACAGAGAGACAGGCAGACGACTGACGACGGACATCGAGTGATCACAATAACTCAACTGAGCCAAAAAGTAAACAGAATGTACAACTATTCAAAATTTACAATTATAACCTCATGAAAAACCTTTATCAAAACAGTACTTGGAAAATTCATACATATGTATATCAAATGGAACAGTAACTTTATATTATTTCAAATGAGGACATCCCAAAGTAAATATTAAAACGTTTAAATTATGAACACAGATCTCTGTTCATGCAACACAGAGCTATCTCCTAAGCGACATGACTATCTACTTCACGACAGAGCTATCTCTCACAATAAAAAGTGAATAATTTTACTCCCGAACCATTTTCGGTACATATTTTATTTCCAAATGCATTGTATATTTTACAGCTATCTCACGCCTACTCGGTTTGCTTCTTAATATTAGTTAAAATGTAAATATTTGACAATGAAGGTGCTTTCATGACGAAATGGCCAAATTTACTGCAAAATCAACTTGTTGGTAAACATCATCACGACTGCAAATTAAGAATGAATTAGCAAACTTAAAGTTCTCTGTAAAGTTAAATTATATCTACATCGCCTACCATTCCCCGATTTTTGGTATTCGATACGCTGCTTGTAAAACTGCAAAAAGTATGTTGACGCTCACCTTTGTTGATGTTCTTTTATCGCGACGTGCACTACCTCGGAAGTTGCAACAGAGCAGTTTACCGTATACCTCTTAAAGAGGTAGCTCTGTAGTTTACCAGGCGTGATCTATGAACACATGATTCATTTGCAAATATTTCAACTAAGCAGCAAATTTAAATGATCAATAGGTATCCTTTCAGTGATAGAAGGTCAAAATGATTTGACGTCCTGTGCTAATTTTGAAATAATTACGTGTTGGGTCAGAATCCCACATAAGTAACTCACTAGCACAATATCTCAAACCGCATAGAATTAGTTGGACTAGCAATAAAAATAAAACCCTAGAAGATTTTGAATCACTAGTGACCCCAACAATTCTAATTACTCAATTAAGTTCTCAGTTTTAATAAAACTTAAAGCAAAAAAATCAAGTTGATGTCAGTTGAACATTTGCAGGCTGGGAGAACTTCAGTAACTGTTGAAATCTTTCTTATTTGGGTAAAGTAATAGGTAAATACTTACATATATGATGGAGAAGTGAATTTTCAATTTGATTTGCACATTGTTGTTGTTTGCATAGTCATTATTTTCACGAAATTTAAGATTTTTCAGCTGACCTACTGGCCTCCATTGGTGTTGTTATTGTTTTCGTCTGCACTTTCCAAGGCTTCAGTGGGGAACGACCCCTGGTGTCCAATTATGTAGGGAATAACTCAGTTTTGTGAAATATTAACAAATAATTGTTAAATTTCTGCTTTATTTTCACGAAGAAAATAAATTTGCCGGTTGTGTGAAACCGCGTACAGAGTGAAACCGGGAACACTGACTCGCCACCACTCATTCAACTTTAAGCGAGGTACGCAACGGGGTAAGAAGTTTACTTTCGATTTCTCTTGTGATGATAAATTACTAAAGACTTTAAAATTAGAATAGATCATTTTAGTTTTGGGTAACAAAACTACTAAATATCTTCTATTTAATATGTGCCTTCTGATATTCAATGTCATTTAAGACTTAGTGATAAATGGTTTATCTTTTCAGCGCGCACCTGTTCCGTGCCCCAATTTCTATAGAATATAGGTTAAAATCCATGTTATATAGCTACGCCGAAAATTGAATTTAACTGAATTCAGACATATGTTCGTTCTCTCCTTTAGGTTTATGGAAGAAGTTTTATTTCATTAGGCATTTATATCTGTTTCATACGCAGACAAAATGTACAACTATATATTTTCATAAACGCTTAATTTATAAATGAAATCAACTTAAAATAAACATCAAAATCCAAGAGGAAAATCCACACTCAAATTAGTATACAGCACTGCAGCATTCATAACACAGTCACACATATACCACTAAACACCCATAATCCATTACAACTGCATACATTCATTTCAGAAGTCACATTGTCCGTGAAAGACATTAAATTTTGTTACTCTTCTTCGATATCCAATTCACTTCACCACAATACTGATAAAACTGATGAAAGAGTGTTTGTAAATTACACGTTTGCAATTTTCATAAATGAAATACGTACCTGAAAATAGGAAGGTAACACATTATAAGATATACCAATCAGTAAATACATGCTTTTACAAGAGCATTTACAAGTAATTATCAATCTGCAGAAGTTTACTTTACTTTACTTTTTATATTTTTCTTAGAAAAGATCATTAATTTTTATTTATAATTTATACCAATTAATCATAGGTTGAGCCCAGTTTGTATATTTAAGACTAAATCGATAAATGATTACCGCCCACTCTGTATGATTACCGCCCACTCTGTATATGAAAAGCATAATCTACTAACAAAGCTTGTGGGTGTCATAAATCAGGAAGTGCATTTTAAGCCCTAGATTTTAAATTATAACGATAGTGTCGTAGTCTGTTTATTTAAAACCGTCCGATAAGAATGTAGGGATAATGCACGTTTTTTTGTGTATTAACGTCTGCAGAAGCCCGCGGGATTGTTTGTGACCGAGACCGAAGGTCGAGCTCACAAACATATCCCAAGGGCTTCTGCAGGCATTAATACACAAACAAACGTGTATTGTCGCTATTCTTGCATAAAAAAACATTACACGACGACTAAATGCATTGTTTTCATATGTGATGACTTGACGATTCCGGTACATTTTTTATTTACCATTCTTGTTGTTCTTCGAAACGGTAAACATGTTTTAAATATCCATAACCGGGGCACACATAACAACAACACTACTAAAAGCGTGATTTGAAGGTTTTTGAGCATCTTATTTTTACTTTTAGTTATTACAAACGTTACATTTCATATAATTTTGCATATAACTTAAAAATTTGATAAACAGGAACACAATTATTTTAAGAATAACAACTTTACATTCGAATTATTTTGAGTACGAACAAACAGTGTACGGATGAGTACGAAACTAGTGACTAGCTTTCGAGGTTTATTATATGAATTCTGCGAACAATCAGGTAAAAACAAACCGACTGATACTAACAAAAGTCATTAATATAATACCTAAAAACGGGCAATAGCACAAGTTACACGCGATACTTATTTATTCACAGTTATTTACAATAACTGAACAGACGCTTTGTAAAGGGAGTAAACTCTAAGAGAAGCTAGAGCGTACATTGATGGGGGCAGTACGTTTGGGGTTGGAAACTGATACAGCTAAACATACTATGGATTACATTGTGTCTACAATGCTACAAGAAGAGGTTATTATGGAAGAAACAAGATGCAGATGCCAAATATATCAGTCTGCGCAGTAATACATACATACGTCCCTGGCAAAGCATTTCAAAAATAAAAATCATGTATTAACAGCACGTGAATTGCCTTGTTTGCACACGTTTTTTCTCCCGTTTATATATGGGCGGATCCAGTGAAAAAAGTAGTTTTTATGCAAGAATATATATATTTTTTTAATTTTACGAATAAAGTATTAGATGATTCGTGTTTTACAAACCGTAGATTTTGTTATGATGATTAGAGTAAGGCAAATTATTTGTAACAATACGCCATTTTCAGTATACATTTGTAGCTTCCATGAAATATATGGCAGTGCTGTTATCTATCAACATAAATGTTATTTTAGGTAACTATATTTACAAATGTCATTAAGGAGACTCAGATATCTGAACTCGTTAAATGTACACATCAGTGCTACAGACCTACCCAATACTGTTGAAAGAGGACGCTAACAAATAATTCGTTTATACACTAGATGTGTCCCAGCTGTCGCTGACATCTTTTGAGCTGTATCACAAACTGTTCTTATGTAAAATGAAGAGACAAGTAGGCTTCTTTAAAAAAAGAAACCTAGGAGAGGTCCAGTGTTGTTCCTTTTAAAGTTATATCAGAGACATAGATAACAATTGTTATCTAATTGTTATCTGGTTATATGATAGGTTGCGCTATAAGCGAAAAACAGTTTCCCTGTTGCAGGTCACTGTGACCTATTAGGGTTCATAGTCACTGTGACCATAACCTAATGACCTCAGAATCCGTAAGTCATCTTCAGGTTATGATCAACCACCGCCAATCCGAGGACTGTACGCCCAAGCATTTCCTAGTTACTGAATTTCATTTAAAAAGGTTCAAAAGCTACCACCGCAATAATTGTACACTGAACTTGGCCCTGGTGAAAGCTGCCAAATTAGCATCTTACCATTTTTGCGAGAACCTCCTCTGACAGGCTTGTTTGTCAACGGGCCCAAGAGAATAGCTTCCGAGAAGCTTTAGAAAAAACTTAGAAGAAAATCCCAATCGAACGGACGTCTGCCGGAAGTGAAAAAACAATATCATTCTTTTTTAAATGATTTTTTTTTCAGATATTATTTTTTTTGTTAATGTGCTATTTGAAATTCTAAACATTTTATTTGTTCTAGTTTATTACTCAGTTTGTCGAATTGCCGCCTTGTTTTGATCACGTGATTAACATCTCCGACTATCAGAAGCTCGGAAGAACTCTTCTTATTCCGGCAGATCTTCCGAACGGGGCAAACGAACCCGCCAGTTCAACTATGAATTCATTTAGTTGAACGAAATACATTTTAACGTGATTCAATTAATATGCATATCTTTGAATACTGCGAACAAAGAATCGTAAATTTATATCTATATATTTCTTGTTAATAACTGAACCGTTTCAAACATTTGTAACAATAGTATTACACTGTATTTCTTTACTTTAAACGAACACATATTTTCGTCTTAGAAGATTTCAAAACTTACTTGTGCGCAAGCGCATAGGGCCATTTTAGTGAAATCTAACGCCGTAAAATTAGTAGATTAGTCTAAATTCTCCTTGTTTGAAAGCCAACACTATGGAGAGGTCTTGTATAATTAATGATGGGCCGCTTAAAACGATGGTAATGGGGCGTGACGGGTGTTAAAGATTTCATTACCTCTTAACTGACGCATTTTGGGCTTGCCTGTTAATCAGATACTGATAAAATATATAATATACAAAAGAGGGCAATTCGTGTAATAACGAAAAAAAATGTATTGCAAGTAGCGTTTTCAAAAATCTGAATCTGCTCACTTTTGAAAACAGATGCAATTATCACATGGCTGTACTGGTTTTAAAAATGTGACCATAACCTTGTACCAAAATATATGTCTGAATTATTATCTTTTGCTCACAACGATAGATATAATCTTCCTTCTCCGACACGTAAATATCTTTCTTTGTTGAAGCCCCGAACAAACTACTTGAAACAAACATTCTCATACAAAGCCACACATTTATGTAATTCAATTCCATCAAACATCAAACTGCAATATAATCTATTAACATTTAAACGAAAAATTAAAGATTATTTATTACAAGAACAAAGTTACTAATACTGAGATTTTTTAATCTTCATCAATTATCATGCATTTTTGTGACATATGTTAGCTTTTGAATTTTATGATATTGATGGATGAGAGTACATGTTTGCAGACTGAATTACACTGATTTATTCTTCTGGTAAAATCATTTCAAATCGAGTTTGTTTAGTGTGTTTGTTATATAAATTGTGCTACTGTTACTCTTCTTGTTGTAGATACTGTGTTTTTTTACATTTATATAGAAGGTCATATTGGAACTAAGCTGTATGTATACTATGTACTCTTAATATGTCACCTTCTTAAAATAAAGTTATTATTATTATTATTATTATTATTATTATTAACACTCTCATTAACCGACGCATGATGAGTCTGCTATTATGTACTTTGGTGTGTTTTATGTTTTCAAAAAATCTTTTTACAGATTTGACTTACTTTCTTAGTGCCGTGTATTCCCGTATATGAACACTGTTGCTATTATATCTTGTCCTTTTGGAACATGTGTTCATTTAATGTTCATGCTCAAAAAAAGTTACTTCTACATAGACTTTAAAATTCGCTAATAGAAATTAAATTAATAAAAATGTGAGGTACTTTGATTAATAACTCAATGTCATGAAATATTTTGACTCACTCAGTAGCATATATAATAAACTCAGCCAATTATACAACTGCCTAAACAAAACTTAATTTCTTACCTTATATCAATCAATGAAAGTCTGTTTAACTTTATTTTACTGGAACACTTTATATAGTGCTTATGTGTTGTAACTATGCCGGTTCGTTTCCAAATACTAACGCATTTCATATGTTTTAAATATATTATCTATCTCATATTTAAACATGTACCAGCGTGAAATGCAAATTTTAAAGGACATCGATATTTGGCTGATATCATTTTTAAATATAATCACACAATGTCGACATGTTTTCTATGAAAGCCACCTAAATACCTACGTAATATCAATTATTTTTAGTTTTATCACGTACGCTTTATAATTGGGAATAGCTTAAGCTTTTAACAAGATAAAGAATGACAGAGACAAATTTGCTGTATCAACCTGTAGATAGATAGATAGATGTTTATTCAGGTTAAAACACACATATACATGTACAAGTTACAAATGACATTTATCACACATTAAAAACAATTTACACAAACCTCAAAGCTAAGATATCCAGAAGTTGGGTAACTCAAATATTGTAGTGTCACATAAGTAGAACACAAACCATCTAGTTAACTACGATCACAATGTAATGTATATCACAGCTGGGCTTATTAATACTACATGTACCTTTATATTATAGAAACAAATGTTATTTAGAGTAAGACTGACTTTGCAAAAGAGTCCAAATTGGAAGCTGTACAGCACAGCATCTAATGTGTAGCGGTGATGAAATAACTTCGTGTTTGGTCTCAGTGTTATTATCTTAGTCCTTTTCGAACATTGAGTCCATTCAAGTTAAATTCTAAATCAAGGTTCGCGTAAGCCTGTTCTTAAGATGGTGTTAAGGGTGTTGCATACCTCATTACCTTCGATTACGATTAGATTCAAACAAACCTGATGATATTTTGTGAACCCAATAAATCATTGGCAAACATCATATGAGCCTCCTATATAGCAGAAATACTGTGAAATCACCAGTATTAGCATAGGTTTAATTTTTGGAGAATGCGTGAGTCTACAAAATTAATGTTCAACGAACATATATAATTCTTATGCATTTTATCTACAAATGGTGAAATCCACGAATTTATATCCCCGTGAAATAGTCAATTTGGTCACAACCACGACAGTTTATGCTCACGAAATAAACTCAAAGACTTCACTATTTTTTAGTTCTGAAGATGAATGTAACATGACTAGTTTTTATGATTATTGCTTCCCAATTCAGGAAACTATTTGATTTATACTAAAACTCTGCAACCTCTCATTATAATTGGTTTAATTAGCAAAATTTGGAATAGGAATATCAGCTGTGATTTAGCGTTATCGTGATTCAAAATTTAATACATTCAAACCAGATGACAATCAAAATTCCATCAAAAGCTTTTTCCTTTTATTGTAACTGGCTCCGTGGCCGAGTGGTTAAGGTCGCTGGCTTCAAATCACTTGTCCCTCGACGATGTAGGCTCCAGTTTCACTCGGGGCGCTGAATTCTTAATGTAAGGAAGCCATCCAGCTGGTCGTTGGGTCAACCCAGTTGCCGGCCCGTGATGAAATAATGCATGGAGGGGCACATTGGATTTTTCTCCACCATCAAAGCTGAAAGTCGCCATTGACCTATAATTGTGTCGGTGCGACATGAAACCGAACAAAAAGAAAAGTAATCGTAAAATTGTATTTAAACCAGTACAACAATTAGAACATTGATAGAACATTCTACCTTATATTACAACGACATGCCGCCTTGCTATTCTGGACTATTGCCATAACATGTATAGGTAACTAGTATAAACACGAATCTTTGTTATATGTTTTTCACTATACAAAGACTATATTACGTTATCATTTATGATATTATTTATAGCTCATCATTTTTTTTTTTTTTTGCTGACTTCATTTTATAATATATTAAAATATACATTCAGAATTGCTTACGAAACACGCTTATATTTACATAACAGTGATTCCCCTGCTGTGTACATTTTTCACAAACTAAGTTTTACGTTTGACTACGTCTAAGGACATTATATTAACTTTTATGTACAAGATAACGTACAGCTTGATACGAATGGTACGAATTAATATAAAGAGGTAATATCAATGTCACTTTTTTCTGCAAATAAGTTACAAAATAGGTGAATACTCACATAATAAGTTCAGTATGGAATAAAAACGAATAAGAAATGCAATTAACAAGGATTTCATATATAAGCTCAATTTCATAATATAAAACTGGACAACACAAATTGATATTATCTGAAAACGTTTACTCTAAATGTTTTCGATTAAGACCTAAAAGTAGTAATGTCCTCAGCTCAGTCTCCCATCACCCCCTGTCACCTCCCTAGCGCCTCACCCCAACAACATTTATTTTACTTTCAGTTTCTTGCGTCTCTTGATATTGTTTTTAGTACCACATCTCTCGGCCCAAACCCCAGTTTCTTAGTTTAAGATAGTACTACCTACGTTTTTCTAAATTTGTTTCTCAGTATTGTATCTCACTTAACCGTCTGCTGACAGCTCTTGCTTGTATATTGCGGTAGTAAGTACTATTTTATATGTAGGCAAAATAGTGCAATTAACGCTTCATTTGATAATTGTTAAACACCGCGACAGAGTCTCTAAAATATTTTTGAGGAATGCTTGGCGATTGCGCAAATTAATTTGCGTAGGCAAAATTACAAAAAAAAAGTGATCGATATTCACTCTACTACACTATTAATGTTATTGAGTAAATAATAATGTAATAAAGAAGGCAATAAATGATAGGAACGACCCACTCTTCAAATTTATTTAAAAGTAACAGAAAGTGAAATATGACTCTGCAGGAAGTTACTTAACGATTCGTAATATCTTTTCCAGGAATAAATATTTTTATCATTGATTATACCAATGAAATTTAGGTTCAAGGAGTCCAAGTTAGGGTACTTAACATTGAAGAATTACGCCTACTTTGAATGAAAATTAAATCTATTTTAGTAGTCTGTATCGAATTACTTCATCGGGAAAAGTAGGCTATTTTAACACAGACTTCATGATAAAATGTATGTTCAATGTCGCAGTCTGTTTACGTATGACACAGAAGTGTTAACATTTGAATTGAAATTCTTATTTTATGAAATAGATAATATTTTAAAAATTACATTTTGCACACCACGAATATTAATAAAGGAACTATTGTCGATTCTGAAATCGTTTGTAATACAGCGCCATTTTTAATATGGTGGCCGTAAATTATTTCTCCATGCTACACATAATTTAAAGTTATTATTATAAATGATATACATGGTACACATTTCAACAACGTAATTACGGGGAAATGCTTATCATGTTACAGTATAAACAATCATACAAACAAATTCACAATGCATTAAGAAATGCATACATACAATTTCAGTTATGATAGAGAAAGAAAGCTATATGAAATGATAAAAGAAAAGGATTGTACAATGTTTCAAAAATGTTTCTCTATGAGATTATAGTCCCTTTTGTTTTATAGCAGTACAGTAATTATCTTAAATATTTTCAATATAGAAAAAAACACACAACGTTTATTTTGAAACATTGAATTCTAACAAGCGTACACTGTAGTACCTTTTTTCAATGTTGTGCGAGGACATTAGTTGGTTAAACATGTCAATACATATTAGGTGAATCAAAGTGGTTTTATACCATCTCCCACACTCTCCCACCATTAAATGTTCTAACTTTTACCATTGGTTTACTACTGTAAATATGTTCAGTAGTTTACTGAAATGTTATTATGGTTCATTTCCTGATAATTTCACAATAAGACAATTATAAAAATAGCACTTTTACAGAAACTACAATGGAACTGAGAAGATACTGTTTTGTTTATATTTTTCAGAAGAAACATGGTTTACACAAATATAACAAACAATGTCACTGTCAAGTTGTTTTTATGAATCATTTAATGAGTAAATAAAAAAGTGAAGGAAGATGAAAATTAGATATCAAACATATATATTAATAAAGATGCTTATGTAGGTTTCTTACAAGTACACAAATATATTCGACCCTGCATATTGAAATTTATTCTATAACTTTTTACGTTACAAAAACTGCGATGTAATGATGTTGTGCGTGACGTTGTGCGGGTAAAATGTGATTATATCCAGACATAAAATAAAAATAAATATAAATCTGGAACAGTGTTTTGCTGGACGGAGAGTTGTAATGAAACATCCACTGATGTGGTTGTTTCGCTGTTCTACAGGTTGTAAATTAAATTTCAAATCAGATTTACACTTGCAAAATTGTTCTCTATTGTATGCAGATTTACTTGCGTTAAACGCTCCTAGAGCTTCTAAATATGCTTTCCTTGCATCTTGGCATTCCCTATCAAACCAGTCTGCATTCTTAAAACAAGATTTTTAAAAGACGCTTGCTTGGAATGTACATGGAGTTTTGAAAATAAAGGGTCTGCTACATTCCGCATTATATTTGTGAAACTGTTTATAGTATGATTAACTGATTCTCTACTCGATAAATTGATATCATTTATAATCTTGTTAAAATCGGGCAATTTTGCAATCAGACCAGCGCAAAATTTGTCCTTGTGCAGATCATTCCATTTGTACTTGATTTCTTTGTTTTTTGCTTGATCCGTTGAACAGTTGTTACAATACAAGGTAAAATATCACGTGCGTGATCACTCCATTCATTGAAACATTCAATAGCAAAATTACCAATCTGCGAACAAATTCGCTCATTTGTTATTAAATAATCAATTACAGATGCCCCATATTTCGACACATAGATATAAGATTCAGTATTTCCAATTCTACCGTTAACTATACGCAAACACAATGACTTACAAAGATCAAGCAATTTGATACCGTGCCCATTACAAGTTTTATCGACTGAGACCCGGTACATATTCCCATCGGGAATGTAATCATCATCGTCAATAGAATTATTGATACGGTCATGCACAATAAACTCGTTCTTACCACCAACTCTACTATTTAAATCACCTATCAAATACACTTTTCCAAAATTTTCAAAATAAGAAATATCATTTTGGATGGTGTCAAATAAATCTATATTTACAACATTGTATGCGGGAGAATCTTCACCCCAAATATAAGCCCCGCAAATATATACACGGTATACATTTCAACAACGTAATAACGGGGAGATTCTAATCATGTTACAGTATAAAAATCATACAAACAAATTCATCATGCATGATAAGTTATACGAACGTGTTTAATAATGTAGTGGACGCATTAATACAGGAAACGTATCGTTCTCATCAGTATTCATTTCGATATCAGCTTAACAATTAGATTTTAGCTGACATCTGTTGTGCTTTAGTACAAAGTATTATAATTTATAATGTATTATTACAGATAAGTACAAAGACAGACATTATTCAACTTGTGTTTGTGTGTATTCCGCTGAGTGCGAGTTGGCAAAGATATTTGCTTTATATCGTACGGTTCTGCTAGTATCCATTTTGAGCATTAAATCAATGGCGTCCTAAATTAGATGACATTGTTCAGAGATATAAGATCTAAAGAGATTGTACAAAATTAACGCCTTTAGAAATGTAATAATGTAAGGTCAACAAACTACTAGCACAAAAACTGGTTTCATTTTATAATCTAATCCTCAGTGGTCCATGACGGGCAGGCTATTCTTTTAGGCTCGATTCTCATTTCTGAAAAATATTTAATTACAATTACGCACTTCTGATATCAGACAATTTGTGCCATTCGTAGTCATTTGCATGGATATATTGCAAGTTCGATATTGTTTTAATTTTCATGTAGTAACCTGTGTTTAGCATTTAATCATTTTATTTATTATTTAATTGTTTTAAACATGTATCTTAATTTGCAGAATTGATCCGTATCATTGTTTTATTTTTATAACTATCTATTGTACATGTATGTCCATTCTATTGTTAAACACTTTTGAACGTATATTCTTTTGTATGAAGAGAGTGCTGTACAAATATGGTATAATAATAATAATAGTAATAATAATAATATTCGACCCTGCATACCAAAATTCATAGTATAGAGTGCGGTGTCATGATGTACGTGAAGTTTTTTTGGTTATATCAACTGAACAGACATGAAATCAAAGTAAATATAAATCAGGAACAGTATTTTATTAGACGGAGAGTTATAATGTAACACTCACTGGCGTGTCTGTTTGGCTGCTCAACAGGTTGTAATTTGAATTCAGCTATCTGACATTTATTATGATTTCTGATACTCATCTAAAACCCCTATCTATTTGTAAGGCACACTATAGTAAAATGTAAATATAGAAATTAAGTGTTCAATCTTAATTACACATTTTGATTTTAAGATTTGATGACAATAAAATGTTAAAAATCATCTACATATTCTATATGGGTTTATTTTCCATCTACTCTATGTATAACAGTGAATATAAATAGACCATATTGTCAACAAAATAGTACATATGTATAAAACACATGGCACCTACATTATACATTATATCCAGATATAAAAAATATATTTCAAATTAGGTACATATATTGGTTGTAAAGGGAGTTATTCACTGAACTTCTGTAAGTAAATATAATAAATATTCTCTTCAGGCCTATTGTGTGTGTAAATAATATCTGGAAAGTAGATCCCTCGGAAGCACCGAGAACAAGGCAAACAGTGAAAATTGCAGACTCGGTTTGATTGAGTCTGTTCATGAGCAGTAATGGAAAATGCAACACTGCCCACGCCCCCTAGCACCGGCTTAAGCAGTATTCAATCTTCAAATCTAAATGAATTGAAATCAATGATCCCGAAGGACCAGAAAATATAACAACACTGAGAAATTTGTAAGTTTGTCCTAAGTTTCTCAGAAATATTATATTTATCTCGAATTGCCTTTTGTCTTTTACCACACGAAACAACACTTTGATATATATTTAGGTTCAAACATTCCCAAATGAAAGGTTTATACAGTAAAATCAGTTACGCCTGAAACAATACTTGTTCTTATATCGAATGCCTTTGAAACAATATTTCCTAATTTTCTAATGACATTTTCCCCTATCAGTAGTAGTCACAAATTTAAACCTATCTTGAAATCTTCACTATTTTGATGGAATATATTTTTTCAATGTCTCATACAATCTCATACAATCCTACTCAGGGCAAAACATGTTTGAAATAGAAACACTATACATGTTTTGCGTAATTAGCTGCATTTTCAAGGTCGTTTTTTAACAAAGTATATAGTAATGATACAAATTGTTTTCAGGAGTGTGTAGTATCTTAACCCAAAACATGATAATATAACACAAAATCATTTGATGTGGTCTTTTTAACACCTAAAAGCTTTTTACAGAATTGTAAATGGACTCTCTCTTTAGACAAATATTTGGCAAAACCAGAACATTTACTACAATAATTCAAACAGGGAGCTTTAAGTTTATCAAATAATACTAATTTATGACTCGGTCAAATATATGTAAATTTACTTAAATATTTCTTTTAAACATAGCTTTCTGTGCAGTCATGCAGTTGTGTTTATGTCTTGCATAACAAACCTCCACATGTAAAACCAATACCTAGATAAGAAAACGTATTTTATTATTTCAGTAGGCTGCCAGTCATAATAAAATGCAAACTTTTTGGTAACGCTCCACCCCTTTTACAAACAATTACCTTCGCTTTTGTTATATTAACCTTAACTTTCAAAGTTTGCAATAATCAATAAATAGAAATATCCTTTGCTTTAATTCTTCGGCTGAGGTTTCAAAATAATTAATATTATCCGCATATATCAACAGAAATATTTTAAACATGTTAACATCTTCCTTCGGTAGAATATACCAATTTGAAGCTAAAATTTGTTGTAAACAGCATTGAGGGGGTACACAATAAGTGAGTAATGACTCTACAAGTAACAAAAACGTCTTAAATCTTCTCAAGGAAAACCACCGCTAAAATTGCATTTGATCTTGGGTTCATATCAATAAATTAAAGAAGTTGTGCCTACTTGAAAATAAATGAAATAAGCTCAGTTAAATTGTTTGTTTCATACAGCAGAAAAGTTGTGTTCATTTCTGTCCTGATAATCTTTTCATCATAAACCATAGCAATTTACTTTCTGTTTAAAGTGTCGTACTCTGTTAAGAGGAGATATACAAAGTCAAATCAGAGGTCTTATTTAACGATACAAGTAATCAAGTACATAGTCTATGTAAACTATAAAAGCTATCGTCAATTTTATGGGTTTGTCTCAGTCTTTTATATAGAATTATTTGTACTGCGCCATTTTACAGAACGATGGCTGTACACTTTAATTCCGCCAAATAAGCAATATTTAAAATAACTTTTTTAAATAGGAAATATACTCCTTAAAATTCATAGAACCTATATTTTCTTACTGAATATTTATCTTTCATTTTATGGCAGTGCGATATCCCGTGAATTCAACAAAAATCAGGTGATAAACATTAATGAATGAGTCTGTCTGTGTTTGGGGGCTGTTTTTGTACTTAGGTCTCATGGATCATTCACGGAATGTAGATATCTTGGTGATATTTGTACACTGAAAGTCTTATAAGACTAGAAAAAGAACACAAAATTCATTACACAAAAAAGAGTATAAAACATATAGCTATCATAGTTAATGAGACTCAACACTTGAGTTTCTCATTTTCTATACAATATTAGGAATGTTTTGCACAATGACTAACAACCATTTCTGACAAAAGACATAGTACTGTAAAAAGGAGAAAAGCACTTTAAAAGGTTAGCGTGGAATCTTATACATTTTGAAGCTATAAAAGTCACCTAATGACCTCACTTGTTTCGGCTTGAGTAGACCCAGCAAATCTAAACAGAACAAAAACCCAAATAAGCAATAAAAACGCTTTACGAGTGGCGGTCGGAAAATATCCGGACTTCTCCTGCTCCTGTCTTTTTACGTGCAGCTACATACACAAATCTTACCTGAGCGAAAACGACATTTTATCGCCTATAGATGGTTATTTTATTTTTAAAACTGCAAAAGGCTCGCAGGACACAATTATATGATCAGAACGGCTTTGATTTCAGCTGTAAATCGGTACCTCAGCAGTAGGTCTACTTCATGGTTTACAGAGGGATCATAAAAACTTCCACAAAGATGGCGAAAGTGAATAGGTGGAGAATCCTTGGAAAAAAAAAAAATGAATTTGTTGAACAAATATCTGGAAGACCCTCTGCTTGACACATTTAAATAGGAATTCAAAGGAAATTTTGCAAAGAGAACGATTATTAGATTCTTTGAACATATAGATCTCCAAATGGTTTATAAACATGTCTGCATGTCAACGACAGTATCATTTTTGTAATTTATACTATTAACGTTTTTACATTCTCAACTCTACATCAAATCTTTCACATTCTTCGTTTGCCAACAAACAAAATCTTGAGAAGAAGTTAAAAGATTAACTCCCGTCCCCTAGCACAGGATAAACACTCAATACGAAGTTATCAATTTATGATAATGTATAATAGAAAGCCTTCAATATTCCGTAATGTAGAGACCGTACCATAGCTCTTCGCATACTTCGATTTTTCAAACTAAAGTGAGTTTTACAAATGCACCGGTTACGATAAAAAATGTAAACAAAAGACTTCGTCTATAATCTTTGAAATGTATGAATGACACTCGATCTTAGTTATAATACTGATTGACAGTGAATGCTAATGACTACATGTGTTGCAGAAAGGTAATTAGTTTGTAACTGTAATTTCCCATTAATTGAAATTCTCTCAAAACTGGTAAAATAATTACTTATATTTGGACAAAGCTCACGGTCTTTTCCGTTCGACAACTGCTAAAAGGGCAAATATAAAAGATTCAGTGTAAGTTATATTTCACTGGTACTACCAGTCAGTAAGTTCATACTCTGAACAACACGTCAGAGAAATTCGGGGAGATTTGACCGATTATGACGTTTGCAGCATTAGATTATATTTTTTCTTTACACGAAAATTGCCGTTAGGTAACAAAGCGAATACGCCGATAATCCGGAGTCACCGATTATTGTTCAGTTCACGCAATGTAATCCAGGCAATTAAACTGCTTAGTTATTAGCTGCTGTTGTGATAGGGAAGTGGTAGAGTGTCTGCCTTAAGTGTGAGAGGTCCTGGGTTCGAGTCCCAGTTAGAGCTTCACTATTTGCATTCTGCTAAAGCATAATTTTGCTGTTAATAGACTGTTCCAGATGTTCTAATTTTTAGCACACAGTATCATGGATCAGTATTGAGCAGTCGAGATCAAAGTTGAATGCTAAATCAAATGCACCCAATTAGTAAATATTCACTATATTATGTCCCTTTGATGTTTATGCTCTCCACGTTCGAGAAGAGTTACATTTCCTTGATCACAAAATTTTCTTTAACAATAAAATATTAAATGCTCATAACTCCACACTTCTGGTTAAAATAGTGTCTATATTTCTGTTTTTGAGAAATATATGGACATTTGTCTTCATTTCAAAGCTTTTTAACTTCAAACCTATGATTTGAAAAACTTAGGTACTATCTCTACGTAATGAAATATAAACACATTCCTCCACCTGCAACAATTCTGTCAAATGATACCAGTGCAGACAACTGACATTTGAAATTCGATGAGAAATCGATAACTTCCATAAACCGATCAATTTTCCTTCTATGGAGCATCTCCGTGCGAATAGATACCCACCCTGTCTATATCATACACCGGCGGTACGCTTCAACTCCATTGAACCGGACTGTTCACTATGAAACGGTATTGGCGCTTGTCATTGCAGTGGAAATGACATCATCATCACCTAACAAGTCGCTATGGAAGAAGCTATTTAAAAGTCCTGGGGCCGTATTCATAAAGCATCTTAAGTATAAGTATAAGAAATTGATTATTTACTTAAGTATTACTTTGGTAAGAAATTTATTTTACTTAAGTATATTTGTTATTCATAAACAATTACTCACACTTAAGCTGTGAGTAAATCAATTATTCTCTAATCTCAATTATCAGAACAAAAAACAGATTCAGTATAGGTTTAGACTATGTATTTTGACAGCAAATATCTTTACATTTTTCGCGGAGTAAATACAACATTTCTATAGTGTGGACTTTCTCTTGTTGTACCCATCAGGCTTTGGCATGGATTGTAAGCTTGATTCTTTAAGATATTCTGAAACGAAACTAACACATACTTTTAGTAATCGTACAAACGTGTTATTCAAAACTAAAATACTCAGCTTTCCGAAACTATTATCTAAAATTATGATTCTAAATGTATATTATTCATGTTTTTGAATCCAAATGAACAGCGTAATTAATTATTCTAAAGTCGGATCACAATAATTCTTATTTTATAAAGCGATAAAGCTTTAAGTCTCTGATATATCCATGGTCCATTAAATAGTTTAGTTCAGCTTCAAATAAGGGAGGGTGGGTGGGTCCTGATGTGTATTGCTGTCAAAATTCTAGCCTCAAGTGACGATTACACCTGTGTAACGCTTAAATACCCCCGAATTACCACGAAAACCCCGTTCTAAATTCCCGCCAAACAAGATCAATAAATTACCGTACAGCCTGATAATTTCGAAACGAGAATAATTTCACATAACAAAAGTAATTCTTGGCTTTTATTGTGGACGAAAACATTAAAAAAAAAAACAACATTAATTTCAGAAAGATACAACATGCACAATTATGTTTAAAGTGCTTTTATCTGAAAAACAAGACTTTAATCGGACTCAGGACGCCATTTTGTTTTCTGACTTAAGTAATTTCTTACGTATCTTAAGTTTAAGCTGTTTTATGAATAGGACTTAAGTTTTTTACTTAGACTTTAGCTGAAATCACCACAAACTTAAGTAAATTCTTCAACTTAAGTCAAAACTTATACTTAAGATGCTTTATGAATACGGCCCCTGCTTCGATATATTTACTTAGGAAATGTCTAGGGGTACGGATCTATACAAATGCCAGCGTTCACCCGATTGTTTGCACTTCTTCCGAAACGTAAATAACCGAGAAACTCTTCATGAATATACAGTTCCATGCCGATTAATATATTTTGAAAAAAAAACTGTTAATAAAGATTAACGAGCGTATAAAACCTTTGATGAATTATATTTGAAATGAAGAAATTGCTATAATTAAACTTTACGACATGCACCCATTTATATTATTATTTAACAAACAATTACTAGGCACGAAACATTTTTTTTTTGTAAAATGAAACAGTTTGTGAAATCTTCCCTTGTATATACCATATTTCTTATTAAGAAATGGTTTGTCACAAGGTAATTTATCATTATTTTGTCTAATCTTAATACTGTTTTTGCCAGTTCGATTCCTTATGCTTAATACTAAAGATGTGTTTAACCTAGTTTATCTGTATGCACCATCAGCAATTAACATGCAACGTGAATGGGGTATCCTGTCATTTAACACTTGTGCTGATGATGACCTTAGATATGATTTGTAATTTCATATTCTAGTTCCACAGTTAGATTTATAGCAACCTGTATATTCATTGGAAGTATCTGAAATAATGTGCAATGGATTAGTCTTTTCTAACGAAATGTTTTTAATAAAGTAGACTTTTCATTATATCTGTAAAAGCATCAACGTAATTGTAACAGAGGGTAACCCATCAACCATTTTGAAAAAAAGTCTGATAAGTATTTTAAAATAAACTGTGTTTCCTTTTTATATCGGCTACAAATGTTTTACACACAATGTACGCATACATTTTGAAACACTTTCTAAAATGCGATTTAAATTTGAAGATAAACAGTTACTGTTTGAATAAAGGGTTGGTTTTATTATAATGTGTGGATGTGACTATTGTTGTCATACCGTCCAAACTCACACGACTGATGAATGTTACAAAATTTAATATCAGTCGGATTAGGTTTAAAAATGTTGTTTTCTATGTGACAACAACTAAATGTTGATATAAAAGAGCGGACTATTGACATACTAGACACGTTTCTTGTATAATAATATCTTGGTCTATGCATCCTTGTCTGTTAAGTGTATAATTTAGTCTACATTAATGAAAAATATGAGCGAAATGACACAATATGTAGATTAGATTCATCCAAATGAAATAAAAAGTAAATAAATCAACATACGTTTCCTCACTATGAAAAATCAAAATCATAAGTTCGGTTATGTAAAAAGATATTGGCAAAACAGCAAGATCGACTCAGATTTTGCGAATTCTTTTGATCAAAGCAAATTCTATATTTGTAAATTGTATTTTTCCCTTGTACAATTGAAACCGACACATTGACATGCGTTAATTGCTGAATTAATGACATTTAAGTAATTTAAGTCATTATGAACAGAAGCATGAAACAGTATGATAAAGGTAAGTTGTCAGTCATATTTGATATATCATTTGATACTGCTAACTTACAATAAGGAAACCTTAGTCTAAAAGTTATTGTCACAAATCAACGCAATGACCGTTCTTTATGAGTTATAACAAATAAAAACCGAATGAATACTATGGTTAAACTATAGAAATTCACTTACGCCTCGCCGCTTTGTCCCAAACGCCGCTCGTTTTGGATCATAATATCAGACATGAAATCATTATAAACTTGTTAGAAATTGGTGACCCCTTTGACCTTTAAATAGCGTAATATCAAAAGTCTTTATCTCCTAGGAAGGTATTCGACGTAGTACTTTTTTCAAGTGCAATAAAAAAACGTGTATCAAACAGTTTTGTTTACTGTCTTCAATAACTGTTCTTTGATAGCTGGTTCAGCGAAAGTTTGCAAGTGATTTGTTTATTTTACATATGATATATGTATTGCTGATATATATCAAAAATGTATTGATTGGCAATACGGATATTCAATAGCGGAAAAAAGATAAATCAAGATGCCTTTAAATTTTTACATATTTAATTATTCTAATCCAATTAAGTAGTATAAAATAATGTAACTCAACCGGTTTCACCCGTTTATATATCATAAAGATATGTTTAAAAATGCAACAGAGTGCCGGTGTAATGAAGTATTTCGACCCCCATAGAATAATGAAAGTGACCCCCCGGTCATAGTATTATGACCTCCAGATCATAGTACTATGACTCCCCCACGTGAAGTAAACTGAACCTCACGAAGAATATTGACTCCCATAAAAAAACGACCCCCGGTCATTTGGTCAAATTTAGTGATAACTCATGTATCTAAGGCCTAATTGCTGCATTGTATGCCCCCACTCGGGGGAGGGGGGCATATAGATTTGCCCTTGTCCGTCCGTCCGTCCTTCCGTTTGACCATTAGCCCCATCACTTGACACAGAAATCAGAGCATTCCGCAACGGGAAAAGGGATTCTATTTCTAGACGCTGTATCTTGATGTATACATTTTTTTTCAGGAAAATAACAATTCACAATACGTTCACAAAACACACCAGTGTCAATTAATCCCTGCAAACTTCGGTATGAAGTAATTCTTCAGAAGAAAACTGCACAAGAAACTGCTAGCATAGAACTTAGTATTAATAGAAATTGCAATACTTAGCAGTGGCAGTAAAGTACGGTAGCGGCAACAATAGAAAGTAGTAGTAGTAGTAGTAGTAGTAGTAATGGCAGTGGTAGTGGCAGTTGCATTAGTAGTAGCAGCAGCAGCAGCAGCACCAGCAGCAGAGGAATAAGTGACAGCAACAACAGCAGCAGGAGAGGAAGATGTAGATGTACAAGACGTATTAGTGGAAGCAGGTATAGTAGTATCAGTAGTAGCAGTTGTAGTAGTAGTAGTAGAAGTAGTAGTAGTAGTAGTAGTAGTAGAAGAAGAAGAAGTACATGTAGTAATAGCAATAGAAGTAGCGGCACCAGTAGTAGTAGTACAATCAAAATGTTAACTATTGGCAATGGAGGGTATTAGAGTTGTAGATCTAGTAAAATTGTCCGTTAGGTTTGGCGGGGATCACTTTTTAATAGATATTATCGTCGAAAGTCTTTTTAGGAGCCGGTGTTTTACACGAAAGAGTAACTTTTTTAAATAGAATAATGTCCGGGAATCGATATTGTATGAGAGTTCGAATGTAGTAATTTCGGAAGTGAGTATTTTACATGGAAGGAGTCACTTTTTCTATAGAATAATAACCGGGGTCGTTATTCTATGAGATTCGAAGGAAGTCATCTTTAGGGAGTCAGTATTTTACTTGGAGGGGTCAGTTTTTCTATAGAATAATGACCGGGGGGTCGTTATTCTATAGAGTTTTCAAAGGGAGTCTGTTTTTTATAAGGGGAGTCAATATTTTACAAGAAAGGAGTCACATTTTCTATAGAATAATGACCGGGGGGTCGTTATTCTATGGGGGTCGAAATACTTCATTACACCGGCAGACTGCCGTTTCTGGATATTTTAGTTATAAAAGAAGGAACTATAATATCCACAGATATTTACTTTAAGGTTACTGATTCTAAACAATATTTAAATTTTAAGTCTTGTCACCCTAAACCTATTAAAACTAATATTCCATTTTGTTTACCTCGTAGACTTTGTACTATTATTTCTGACAAAAATATACTTAACACAAGATTAATAGAATTAGCTTCTATTTTGATTAAAAATAAATACCCAGTAGATGTTATAAAAACAGGAATTATTAAAGCTATGCAATTACCCAAAAGTACTTTATTAGCAGTAAAGGAAAATAAAGAAGAAAAAATTACGCCATATATATTCTACATATAATCCTAAAAAGATAGAGCTATTTGGAATTCTAAAAAAATAACGTGGAAATTTTAAATTCTGATACAACTATGAAAAAAATTATAGATAATACCAAAAGACAGTTACCTAATCTCAAACGTATTCTGGTTAAATCCGAATTCAATGAAAATATTACACCGTCTTCAGTCAAAAAATGTAATGAGCCGCGCTGTGTGTTTAATATGCAAATACTTTATAGAAGGGTCTACTTTAAAATTAAACAATAAAATATTTCATATAAAAGAAAACATGGATTGTACTGTCCAAAATGTTTTGTATGTTTTGGTTTGCAATGGATGCAAGGAATATTATATTGGACAAACAGGTGATAAATTAAGAAACAGGACCCTTCAACAAGACAATTGCCTGTCATTGAAATTCAGATCAATGCTCTAAAACGGACCCACAATATTCAATTTTTCCTTTTTATAAATTTCATGATAATAATGTTTCAGCTAGGTTATCTAAGGAACGTTACTTTTTTGATATCTTTAAATCAAAACTGAACAAATATTGATGACGTCATATTATTAGGTTGTGTACACATGTGTACACATATGACGTTGCCTTTTGAACTTGTATATTTGATTTATTCCTCAACCGGTTTCAAAAACTATCATCAGGTGGGTTACAAACAATATGGCGTCATTTGACGTCGTCAACAGAAACAAGAGACGTCACTCTTAAATAAATGACGTCTAATTTTCTAACGAATAAAAATGACCTGACGTCGTTGTAAAACGTATCTGAAGTATGATTTTTATGTGTCTTTATTAAGTGAAGGTTTAAGCTGAACATCATTTCTCGTTGTTTTCTACTGACTACACTGTCCGTGAACATTTTGAAAAATAGAAATATTTTATATTTCGGGAACTTAAGTCACGCACAAACGTCAATATGTTGACTTACGTAAAGTACCCTTTTGGTGGCGTCACGGATGTGTCGATTGTGTAAAGACCCTCTGTTTCGAAGATTCGAGGTCTCACCAATGTATTCTTGTTGACATCCTTGGCACTGAATGACATATATTACGTTTTTCACATCGCAAGATATTGATTGGTTCACCTTGTATGTCTTTCCGCATCTGAATGTGTATGAATCTCCTTCTATTATATAATATAACATTTTTTATATGTCTGCCCTGATGATTGTAGATGAAACCGGTCGGTAGACAAAAATATATATAGAGGAAAACCAATTGGATGTTTTTCTTTTTTATTTATTATATACTTGTCCAGGAGTAACTTTTAATATTCAGCTGATCTGTATAATGTTAGTTTGTTTGGGGTTTCACGCCGTTTTTCAACAATATTCCAGTTATGTAACGGCGGGCAGTTAACCTAACTGTGTTCCTGGATTCTGTACCAGTACAAATCTGTTCTCCGCAAGTAACTGCCAACTTCCCAACATGAATCAGAGGTTGAGGACGAAATGATTTCAGGCACAATGTCTTTTATCAAAGATAATAGGTAAGGGTAGATTTCTCGGAAGCACAGAGCACCACAAACACAGCCAGAGAGCCACACATTTACAAAGTAGGCCCACAACAAAAAGAAGCTGTAACGGAAAAATATTAAGGACGGGTTGCTTCAAAAATCCAACAAGTACATTTTAAATTTATGCAAAGTATAGAAAAAGGGGGAGGAAGGGGTAGGGGGTAGAAGGAGGGGGGGGGGGGGGATTAAAAGGGGAAAGTGGAACAAGGATGAATATTCAAAAGGGAATGCTACGTTCCTTAATCAGAGTTACCCTACAACGTAAACCATAGCAGCGCAGACACTCACGTACAAAAGACAAAAACACACACATGCATAACTAACTTACAGACAAGTAAAATATAACAACACTGTAGGTCACCGCCCAAGACACACAGACGCACAAGCACACACACGCACACATATAAGCAGATAAAAACAACAATCATCACGGAGAACATACGATTCGTAGATCTGCGCTTTCCCTATAAAGTAGAATAAGTTTGAATACTAGTTCCCTACAGAATTCCATATGAAATGCAGATCCAGTTTTAAATAATGCCATTGAGTGGTTTATCGCCTGTTTTATCACGGTTCAGAGTTTAGATGTGATGGAATTGAACCTCGATCGAAAACTTCAATAGCAATGCATAAGAATTATGAACCGTGCTTAATTAGACAATAAACCACAAAAAGCCTTTAAATTAAGATTATCATTTTTACATGTTATTGAAATATTTTGATAAATTACATTGGACTACCTCTATCCGTCTAGGAATGAATCGGACGCAACCAACGCATGATGGCCTTTTTATCTTCAGAATCGTCCCCTTTATCATGAATTTCAGTTTATTTCTTACATATGTCACGGGGCTTCTTGGCTTAGGTAAGTTCTTAAATATGAGACTGGCGCAACGTCTGTTTATTGTTTATATAATAACAATGTTGGCGGATGATATAACAAAGGGTTCATTACACATATGTCAACGGTGTTCAGTTAATGTCATCAAATGTACTTCAAAACAAAATATCAGTTACATCTAAAAAGCAATAGTTATTAAGAACATATTATATTCATGTAACTAACAATATATATGTCGCAGTCCATTATACCCTGGCTTATTTACTGGTATGATGCTGCTCCTGTGAGTTCGAGACTCGGGCAAGGGATAACGGGTCTGGAAATACACAAATGTGCGCGTATATAATTTATTTATTGTCAGAGACAAAATCTGTGGCCTGTGCCATCAATATTTCATTCCAAGTGCTAATACATAGAAATAACAAAACCGATGAATGGCAAAATGTAGATAAATGATTCAGCATCAGAAACAATCTTCTAAATTACCTGGAAATACACAAATGTGCGCGTATATAATTTATTTATTGTCAGAGACAAAATCTGTGGCCTTCGCCATCAATATTTCATTCCAAGTGCGCATGCGTTGTGCAAATTAACCGGGAAATCGAAAATTAGAAGAGAGGCCCATCCATGTGGTTAGTTATTATAGTTAGTGAATTATGAATAAATGATATGGGTAAATTCTGGACTATTGGATATGATTTATATGAGGTGTATTGAATGAAGAATAATGCCTAAACATAACTAAATACAACAATTAGACTACGCAAGACGATAACGGACTTAATACAATACTACGACTACGGAGGACAATACGGGACATACAGAACATAAACATATAGAAAACATAAACTATGGTCAGTGTATAATTGACCCTGCGACATCCTCCCCCTCACAGGGAAATGTCGTCCCGACATTTTAAATATCTATCAGTACGTATTAGATTCACCGCAAGGCTTAAGTCTAATATATCTATGGCAAATACAACCAATATATACACAAAATTTGAATCCAATTACAAATTCAAATCTATATGTGTAATTGCAGCTATCTACAGTCTAAAACTCTATCACTGTTTTTCTCAAAATCACAATGACAAGTTATACATGAGCATCAGGCCTAAAATGCTCAAAAGTCAGAACTTCTGATTTACTATTACAATCAGAAAAATAAAATTGATGCACTATAAAGATTAACACCAATACATTCACAGATGGCACTTAAATCTGTGAAATAAACATCAATAGTATATGTGTACAATCAAATGGATTCTACGAATTTCCCGTTGTACATCATGAGGACCTTTTCACTATGAAGTTCATGTCATCATCATCAATTTCAGTATATACAACATCAAATCATTCTTAGTGATACATTTCTATCTGATCTATATACATCACCCGTTTAATGCAACAACATTTCGTTGCAATTACCTTCACTCTATATCATATATTACAATCATACGTATTCCGAGGAAACTGTACTGCATAGATTACTTTAAAAACAATGCCTTCTAAAGAGCTTAGAATGTTAAGGTAAATAGCTTCACAATATTCTCAATATTATGATACAAGTGTATAAAAAAATCTGTATATTTAGAAATACAAAAAGCGCTAGCGCACTTAACTTCAAAACAAGACTGTCAACTATACTGTAATATGTCAAATGCAAACTTCTATTTGACCCAATCTGTAGATGCTAACCATTTTGGTAGCCTTCTGGTTCGAGCATTTCGATCAGGGTAAAATGGTGCAGCATCAGGGTTCAGTGCTCGCCTCCGTCTGGCTGGGATGACATAATTGTCAGAAGTAGCTTGTGAAACTGGAACAGGGACTGGGGAAACTTCAGTAGAACTGTCCTTGTGTGAATCTACTGAAACAGAATCTGAGCTTGGGCTATGAGAACCTATGGAAAGATGATCAGTAGGGCCGGAAGTTTTAGGTTCCTGTAGAGGAATTCCCATAAAAGGGAGAAGAAGGTTCCTATGAACCGTTCTGAGCGAACCTCGACCATGTTCCCTTTTCACAACAAACACTGGTACATCAGAATTGGGTTGATACTGGACCACATACACATTTTTGCCCCATCTATCAGCGAGCTTATTCTTGCCTTTGAGACCCACGTTTCTCACAAGGACTCGATCACCTGGCTCAATCTTGGCTTCTCGCACCCGAAGGTCATAGCGACGCTTATGACGGCATGCTTGTCGTTTCGACTCTGGAGAGGCTACCTTATAGGCAAACTTCAAGCGGTTCTGCAGGTCTCGAACATAATTAGAATGACTTGATGATCTTCCAGAGTCATCAGGCTGGGTGCCAAGGAAAGCATCGATGGCAAGGCGTGGATGCCTACCGAACAGAAGAAAGTGGGGTGTTAGCCCCGTGCTTTCGTGTCGGGTTGAGTTGTAGGCATGCACTAATGCCGGTACAAATGCTTTCCAATTGGACTTCTGAGAGTCATCCAATGTTCCCAACATGTTCAAGAGAGTTTGGTTGAACCGTTGTGGTATGCCATTGCCTTGTGGATGGTAGGGGATAGTCCTACTTTTTTCCACGTCGGCCAACTTACACAGTTCCTTGATGACGGCACTTTCGAAATTACGTCCTTGGTCGCTGTGTAAGCGGCTTGGGAAGAAAAGAATCTTGGCAGTATTATGGGCCGTTTGGTTTCTAGTCGGGATGGCTTGGTCAAAATGAGTATAGTGGTCTGTAATGACCAGTATGTGCTCATACCCACCAGAAGACATCTCAGGAGACAGACAGTCCATACAGACAAGTTCAAGGGCGGAAGTGGATTTCACAGAAACGAGAGGGGTGGACCTCCCTACTGGAGTCTTACGACGCACACATCTTGGACACTCCCGGACTCGCTTCTCTACAAACTTGTCTAAACCTGGCCAGAAAAACCTGGACTTAATCAACGACAAGGTTCGATCTCTGCCCTGGTGATCTGCGTCGTCATGAAGACCAGCAAAGATGATGTCATAAAAGAAACTAGGTACAACAAGCTGAACCACAGGATTTCCACAAAAAGAACCTTTTCTGTACAAGATACTGTTTTTAAGGAAAAGGTTATTCCACTCACGTAGATACAGCCGGACAGAATCTGTTTCCATGCAACTCTGGCGACTTGTAAGTTTATGACTTACCTGGACTATACTGACAACTCGAGAAATAGATAGATCCTTGGACTGTTCAACCATCCAATCTATATCACTGAGAGAAGTGCCAATATCAACATCTTCAGCAGGGGCAGTATCTAGTACCTGTCGAGAGACACATAGGCATTCAATTGCAGGGAGTTCACGGACATCAGCAAGAGTAGCTTGAAACAAAGCCTTCAAAACCTCAGGGTAAAGAATCTTGGTTTTTCCACTGTTTGTCTCTTCCAAACCAGGTAACCTTGATAAGACATCAGCATCCACGTTGCTTTTTCCTGACCGATACTGGATAGAGAAGTGATAGGCAGAAAGAGATGCCAACCAGCGATGAGACGGAGCGTCCAGTTTAGCAGAAGTGAAGACGTATGTAAGGGGATTATTGTCGGTGCGGACCAGGAACTGATTTCCATAAAGGTAATCATGGAATTTGTCCACCACTGCCCATTTCAAAGAGAGAAATTCGAGTTTATGGGCAGGATAATTCCGTTCCGCTGGTCTCAATCCTCTACTGGCATAAGCGACAACCCTTTCAGTACCACCGACCTCCTGATAAAGAACGGCTCCAAGACCAATACTACTAGCATAGACGTTCAAGATGAAAGGCTGAGAAAAATTGGCATATGTAAGAATAGGTGCTGATGTAAGCTTCTCAATGATGATCTCAAAAGCCTCTTGCTGTTTTGGACCCCAATGCCAAGGAGGTTTTGGTTTGGGTGGGTTTACTCTTTTTGTTTGTTGGGTGTCCTACAAGCAGATCGTTCAGTGGTTTGCAAGCTGGAGAATCCAGAGACAAAACGTCTATAATACCCCGCGAAACCAAGAAAGGAACGAAGGTCTTTGATGGATCTCGGAACTGGCCAATCTTTCAATGCAGAGATCTTTTCAGGATCAGTTTTCACACCGTCCTTACTGACTACATGGCCAAGATATTTCACCTCCAGCTGAAAAAACTCACACTTGGAACCTTTGAGTTTCAATCCATACTGTTCAAGTCTAGTAAAAACAGCTTCAAGTCTCTGAAAATGGTTTTCGACAGTATCACTGAAGATTATGACGTCATCCAATTAAATGAGACATTCCTTCAAGTTGAGCCCGCCCATGCACCGCTCCATTAATCTCTGAAAGGTAGCCGGGGCATTTGTAAGACCAAATGCCATTCTTTCACACTCAAAAAAGCCAAGAGAACCCACAGAAAAAGCTGTCTTTGGTTTGTCAGATTCACGAAGTGGAACCTGCCAATACCCTGAACGGAGATCCAACTTAGTGAAGTAGCGAGACCCAGAAAGGGAATCGATAGTCTCATCAATGCGTGGGAGGGCATAAGGGTCCTTCACAGTATTATTGTTGAGACGACGAAAATCAGTGCAGAAGCGCAGCGATCCGTCTTTCTTCCTAACAAGAACAATGTTGGAAGAAAAGGGACTGTGAGAGAGTCTAATAGCACCAGCTTTCAGCATTTCTTGGATGCCACCAGGTACAAACATTCCAGGAGGGATCCTTCGATAATGCTGCTTAAATGGAGTATCGTCAGATAACTCTATCTTGTGTTCAACTGAACTAGAACAACCAAGATCTGTCAAACCAGAAGAAAAAACCGACGGTCGAGAAATTCAGTAGCCTGAGTACATTCGGCAGGGGTAAGATTACTTGAAGGAAGGAAAATGCCTAATTCTTCAAGAGTCTTATCCTGATTGTGGGTTTTGTAACTCAAACATTCAGATGGATCC
The DNA here is from genome assembly GCF_021730395.1 of Mercenaria mercenaria. Lineage (NCBI taxonomy): Eukaryota > Metazoa > Mollusca > Bivalvia > Venerida > Veneridae > Mercenaria > Mercenaria mercenaria. The sequence goes on along the minus strand of NC_069364.1, from coordinate 90,966,962 downwards.
AAAGGACGGATGATGTCTACCTCCTTTAAACTACAGAGCACTGACTTAGGTTCAATCACCACTGGTTTGGCTGACAAGTTGCAGATCCTTACAGGGATTCTAGAAAAAGTTTTACCTGGACGAACATTCACAACCCTTGGACATATATTCAAGTAATGTGATGAATCAAGTGTCTCAGTTACACCAATTCTCATGTCACCAACGTTCCTCACCTTCCCGGTAACTGTGTACGTCTGATATGGCTGGATAGTAAGAGGCTTACGAGTGTTAGTCTTTACTGGAACTGACTGCACATTAGAAAGGGCAGAGAAAGCCTGTTGCCAACAATGGGGAACATGATTAAGGGTATCAACAGAATGTAAGTGTCTAATGACATTCGTGCCCACAATAACTGGAACTGATGATGAATACTTAGTGTCTGAAACTATTAACACTGGAACGGTTATGGACGCGGAGTTTAATGAAGGAACAGAAAACTCAAGAAGAGCATAACCTTTACAAGGAACCTTAGAATCATTTGCTGCTGAAACATCAAGGGCAAAATCCTCAAAACTGAATATCTCAGGAGTGGGTGTCAGTGACTTGAAGAAAGATTCACAAATGGTAGTGATCATGGACCCAGTGTCAATCAAGGCTTGACAATGCTGACCATTGAGGACAATATCAGACTGGTTTGAACATCCAACCAATGGAACAATAGTAGGGCCTTTCACATCATGCTGACCTTCTACTGACCCTTGGTAGAAGGTCTGGGTCCGTTTAAATCTTCTTTGTGTGATGACGCTTCTTTGTTTAAAGGTGCAGCATCCGGCTTCTTCTCTTCCTGCGTTCCTGTATCCTGAGACTTATTTGTTGGCCTATAACCAAAACGTCTACGCCAACCACCACCGCCACCATGGGAATTGTCGCTTTTCTTCATCTGAGCAAGTTCCTTTTCCATAGTATTAACTTTGGTGTTGATCTTTCTCACCTGGAGGGTTAAATCTTCAAGCTTCTGGAGGATCTTGTTCTCAACAGTAGACATGTTTACAGAACAGGACACTTCCGGAACTGGTTTACTTTGAGAATTAGAAACAGATGAGACTGGTGGAACAGTAGGTAATGCAGAAACAGGCACTGGAGGAACAGTAGGTAATGCAGAAACAGGTACTGGAGGAACAGTAGGAAATGAATCAGCAGATGGAACTAAAGGGACAGAAGAAAATGTTGGTACAGACGCAGCAGTCTTATGAACTTTGAAGTCCTGTTCAATCTGTCGAAGTTCTCTCCTAAGGATGTTGAAGTCCAAAATAGACTCGAACTTGTACCTGGTGGCATTCCTCAGGTCATTGTCTCGAAGTCCAGACCAAAGACGATTACGCAGCATGTCGTTCTTCGTGCAGCGATCCATGTCTAAATTGGCATTGGTAAGCAGCCGCTCCAATCGCAGACTGTACTCTGCTACTGATTCATTCATTTCCTGCTTAGCGCAATAGAACTGTTCTTTCAGACGCTCTGAAGTGGCAACGTTACCATAGATGGCCTCTAGTTCTGCGATTATATCAGCGATTGTCGCCCATCCTCCTAGATGTAGAAGTACAGTGCGTGCTTTTCCTGTTGCGAATGGCCTCTAGTAAAATGTGTTGTGGGTATAAATTACCACGCAGTAGACAATTAAGATCATACCTCCACACCTCAAAGTCACTCTCACCAGGTTCGCCATCTCCAGAAAATTGAGGTAACTTTGGGATACGGGTATGTGTCACAGTAAGAGATGAATCAAAAAAGGAAGGATATAATGCCGTAGCAGGATGGGGTGTTGGTCGTGGCGGAGTGGCAGGGTGTGAATCAGGTGCCGTGTGCCTTCTGTTGTAGTCTCTAATAGGTGTGGGTTATCATGTTCAAGGGGTCTGCTATGAACAGTTGGGATAGGAGTACTAGTAGGGTAAGGTGCGACATTGTACCTCCCAGACTTCCGTATCTGTTCCACAAAGTACTGCAACTCTGCTTCTCTTATATCTGTAAGGTCAGCTGTAGTCTCTGCCTGGGCCATGATTATTCAAAATATATCTAGGACAAAAGATACTAGACTAAAGTAATGCTTAGTTAAGTGAAACTAAGTGTTCTGTAAAGTACACCGTACTTTTAAAAAAATATATGTTTGTGTCCGTGAAAGTACACCGTACTTTTATGAAAGCAAACTATCTGTGATTATGTTGACTATGAACTGTGTGAATTATGAATGCGTATAGTGTGTTGGTATTATTGTGAATTTGTAAAACCACGCGAGCAAAGCAAAATCACGCGCGCAAGCTAATTCTACACAAGCTAATATCGCAAGTCTGCCAATTTCATCAAAGTGAAATGTTATTGCACAATTTTTTTCTTCAAAGACAGCAAACTGACTCTTTTCACAGACACTAAAATAATAAGTAACCTTTTGTCACTTACATCGCACCATACAATTTCAAAATTCAAGTTTCTAAACTATTCACAACACTTTCACAGAACTCAAGTGTTTCAAAAATTCAACTGTAATTTTTCACAGATGAATTCAACAACTTTACCTTTATCAAATCACTATAAAATTTCAAAGTCAAATAATATTCCTTTTACTCCACCATACAATTTCAAAATTCAAGTTTCTATTTTGATAAGTTTTCACTAAAGTAAAACACCACACAGTGATGCCTATTTAGTGTCACTAATTTCTGAACGTGATGTCAGAATTAAATCAAAAGAACACCAAATTTCAGCTTAATTAATTTGTATAAGCAACTTTCAAATTTTTTTTATAAACTTGAAGTACTAAATGTAATTTACTCTCTTTCAATATACAACAAAGTGCAGAAATGCTCCAGTGTATATTTCAAAAGTATTTCAAAATTCAAAACTGATACCGCAATCAATGCAATAATCAATCAACACCACCGGTATATTTTAATTCCACTTTCAATCATTCAAGATTAACTGGAAATAATCAAAATCTGACTTTGCGATTCCGGTAAAACACTTTCTTTTATAGAAAACTTATTTTACAAAATAATCTACATTGAAACTAACTTCCAATGAATAAGTCTACACCAATATTATTCTTTTACACTGTTTAGATAATTTTAACTATTCCAAATACAGTCTACAAACTGTGTGACTACCATATGGTCATATGTATAGGACTTGCATTTATTTGGCTATGAATAATGTATGATATTGTTAGTAATGATTCTCACCAACCACCAAAAGGAAAGAATCAACTAAAGTCTGGCTTGTAATGCTTGTGTACAGACTGCCCAACACCTTGTGACTTGTGACCACTTTCACACAGCACTGATACATGATACACACCTGAAAAGTACAGAATGAAATGTTAACATGATCTCAAATGTCAAAACATACATGTAAACAACAATAAAATTCCTATAGCCTAAAATTCTAAATAATAGACTTAAATTCACTGAGATTATAAGCAGTTTATTTCCAAGCACTATTCATTCACTAAAGTTTTCACAAAAGTTCTAAATCACTATTCTGTTGACTGTTGAAGATAACATTTGACACTAATGACAGCTGTCATCCTTAGATAAAATTTAGGTCACACATGTGTACATGTAGATTCAATGTGTATTCTGTTTACACATTCCATACTCCTCCATTGCACTGTTCACATCCATAGCTATGGTTTGATTTATTTAAAATTGAAATTATGTTTCACTGTTTAGGCCTATTTGTTAAAAAAAATAATACACATACTTCATTTTACACAATGTTTACATTCACGTGTAATACTTATACTTGGGCAATCCCCTGTGTAAACTATACAGTAGTGACGTCACTCGGAAAAACACCGCTCTGGTCGTCCTCAAATTTCGTCGACCTCGCACCACCTTGGCAGCCCAAGTCCCATGTTGGGCGCCATTTGTCTCAGTCCAAAATACCCTGGCTTATTTACTGGTATGATGCTGCTCCTGTGAGTTCGAAACTCGGGCAAGGGATAACGGGTCTGGAAATACACAAATGTGAGCGTATATAATTTATTTATTGTCAGAGACAAAATCTGCGGCCTTCGCCATCAATATTTCATTCCAAGTGCTAATACATGGAAATAACAAAACCGATGAATGGCAAAATGTAGATAAATGATTCAGCATCAAAAACAATCTTCTAAATTACCTGAAAATACACAAATGTGCGCGTATATAATTTATTTATTGTCAGAGACAAAATCTGTGGCCTTCGCCATCAATATTTCATTCCAAGTGCGCATGCGTTGTGCAAATTAACTGGGAAATCTAAAATTAGAAGAGAGGCCCATCCATGTGGTTAGTTATTATAGTTAGTGAATTATGAATAAATGATATGGGTAAAGTCTGGACTATTGGATATGATTTATATGAGGTGTATTGAATGAAGAATAATGCCTAAACATAACTAAATACAACAATTAGACTACGAAAGACGATAACGGACTTAATACAATACTACGACTACGGAGGACAATACGGGACATACAGAACATAAAAATATAGAAAACATAAACTATGGTCAGTGTATAATTGACCCTGCGACATATATTAAAACATTAGAACATACATGTTTTGTTTGTTTTGGGTTTAACGCCGTTTTTCAACAGTATTTCAGTCAGAACATATATATATTGAATGGTAATACATGTTTATTGTTTATACAATAATAAAGATCGCGGATGAGGTAACTATTGGTTCAGGAGAAGGGCAAAGGGAGATCATTAGTGAAACTCTGGATATGTGCAAGTGATACGACCTACGATGGTAATGTTACGACTTACAAACTAAATATTGACTCATACTGACTGCTAACTATGTTATTAAAACAATAGGTTCCTTAAAGTATAAAATAGGTAATTAAGTGGTATTTTAGACATGTTTCATGTAAATGATATTATTTGCGTCCTGTGACATCGTCCCCGACATTGCTTATAATACAGTATGTCTTGAACGTTAAACAATATAAAAAAACTTGAAAATAAAATAAAATATTTGTGAACTGTATATAACCAGCATATAATTTATATATATACGCACTACACTGACATAAATGATAAAATGAATGCATATAATGATGGGGATATTAAAATATTCAAATGAATGAATGAATGAATGAATGAATCAATCAATCAATCAAATATATCAATGTGACTACAAACATAATTGTAAGTAGTGCAATCTCTAATTACAAAAAAAAACAAAAAACATATAAATAATTCAAAACAAAACCACCTACTTTAAATGCATGGTGAAAGAGTCAGCTATCAATCTTTCTTCTCCTTTGAAGAAGGTAATAGATACAAACTATTCATTGCATCAAGTTATGAGAATCGAATTTATCCTTTAGACATATTAAAGTGGAATTATTCGCATTTTACAAGTAACAATCCAGCTGAAAAAGATGTGTGTTTTAAAAGGATGAAGGAAATTATAGCTTTTAACCCAATATTCCAAACTCTTCTGTTACCCGTGTAACGTAGCGCTTGTCTTGAAACACAACACATTACGACAGTTCTAACATATATTTTCTTAAGAAGAGCAATGCACAGTTACTTATAAATGTTCAGTCTAATTTCACAGATATTATCAAGGTTCAATGAGACTTTTAAAACAATTTTGTTAACAACTCTATAAACATAAGTTCTTAATTATAAATGTACTTCAGCCTAGCTCTTAACATTGCTTATTAAGTTTCAGCTCATGAGAGCGGGACGACATTCCCTTGCCCGTCACCGGGGCACCTCTCTCCTGATCACAGAGTATATTGAGTTTATAAAGGATTATACAGGAAAACACAGCAGACACATTAGAGAGTTTGAGATTTCAAACTTCGCCTTCCCCTTCAACGTCTTTCATATACATTTTGGGTAAAGCGTCACCGATATGCGTGTATTTTATTTATATCACACGTTGCTACTAAAGTTTTCCATGTAATATCACGTAAGCCTAAGACTTCTCTTTATTACTATGCGAAATAAAAAGCTTAGTTTCAGGATTTCTGCTTATTAAGTTATTTGATTATCCATATATATAGTTAGACTAAATTTGATGCGAAACACTATCAATAGATATAAGAATAATGAAGTTTTGTATGGCTAATGATTTTAACTAAATACATTGAATTGAACCTGGAAGTATGAAGTTATCAACTGATTTTGAGAAACTTTGAGATTTTGTTCAAACTTTAACTTCTACGGCATATTTGTGTCCCCAGGCGGTATCGATTTTACCAGATGGGCCGTTTTGTCGTATGAAGTGAAGTTTTGAACGTCCGAAGATGTGATATCACGAAAGTCGAAACTTCATTCTTTTTACATCTACTCTGTCCACATACTCGGCATCAAGGACTGAAATCTGGATGGAGGCACATGGCATGACAGTCATTTTACTTGAAAAATAAATAATTACGCGCAATTATCATTTGGTGGAACATTTTATTTTCACATCCAAATAAAATCCATCTGTTTCTGTCGGACACTTGATACGACAATTGCGTTTTAATTATAAACATAAAATGGTACTAGGAAGACGGAAAATTCTTCTGAAGTATCAGACAACTTCAGATCTATGATATCATGATGAGAGACGTTTCCTGTTAGCCGTATGAGATAACTCCATTCTTTAAATGCACGGAACCAGAGCCTGGCAGAGGGTCATTCTGGGTTAATTCCCCCTTTGATTCTTACATTTTACAAAGAAAGTCGGTCTTGAAACTCGGTAAGAACGAGTGCACATATCCACATACAAAGTTGATAACCTTTATATTACATATCCACTATCAAATGATTAATTTATATCTAAATTATAGTTCTGTCACGAAAGACAGGAAAAAATACGGAAAACAATTCTCCAAAAACGCAATAAACAAATCAAATTGATGCACATTAATATTTTCCGCGAAAATGACGTCAACTTGTTGTCGCAACGTGCGCTGGACGTCACGCGATTCTTTCAATTACAACGTTAAGAAAACATTCCACATCCTATATAAGTCCAACCCATGACGTAATTATAACTCATTTCATTTCAGTCTGATAAATTACTACGTGCCAGTATCTAATAGGTCAGATTAATCAAAGCGTAAAAGTAAACAAAATGCTGCATAAATTACAAATTAAACAAACACACAATAGCAACAAAAATCTACAGAAACGAATCCGCAATGGACGGACCGTCAGGGGAGGTAACTAGAGTCACGGATTGGGACTAGTCCGATATGAAAGCGTTCAACGTCATGATATGGAAAAATATTGCACGATCGCGGTCCATTGAAACCCAATAGAAAATAATTTTTGGTAATATGTAATAATCATTTTGATTTCCTCTCATATATGATTTACAATCGTGCATTGTATACTGACTATACTGACGTAATTTTATATAAAATCTAAATGTTTGGAGCTCAGCTGCAAGACTAACGAGTTTTTACATTGTTCACATTGTTTTATCGTGTTTTTTTTTTTGGGTAATCGCTCTAAAGTCCATGCTGTGATTATATTAATTGAAATGCTTTTTTTTTTTTATTTAATTTTCATTTTTTCATTTTTAAAACCTCTTGTAAAATTCCGGCCCTTTCGGACAACTGGTATCAAAATGCACGAAAAAAACGATCATAATTACGGATAAATTGAATGGGCGGATTAAAAGAAGTAAGGTTCATTCTAATGTTTGAAATATCAAGGAATTTTAATCGAACTTCAACTTCATACGTTAACTTCGCAAGAGACGTTGAAGGGGAAGGCGAAGGTTGAAATCTCAAGCTCTCTATTATTTCACTTCCGTAAACTTAGTAATTAATTCGCGGATGTTTTACACCCTGAAGCTATTGTAGAGTTGACAAGTTTTGTCTGACTTTTGAAATGCACAGTTCAAATTTTAATTATCCGAAAGAAATACAAAATAAAATATTATAAACCTAGGTATTACATTACACCCGTACGAAATAATAAGTTTCCTAATATCAGTTTTCTTATTGTACCCCCCGACAACAAAGTTGTAAGGGGGGGTTGGAGGGTATACTGGTTTCAGGTTGTCTGCCTGTCTGTCCGTCTGTCTGTCTGTCTGTCCGTCCGTAGACACAATCTTGTGCGCACCATCTTTCCTCATCCCCTTGACACAATTTAATGAAACTTCACACAAGTAATCAGATACAACAGTAGTTGTACAAGGGGCATGTTAGGTTCTTTCAGAAATTTTTTTTGCAGAGTTACAGGACTTTGTTTTTTGTTACTATACTATATACATAGATACAATCTTGTGCGCACCATCTCTCCTCATCCCCTTCACACAATTTAATGAAACTTCACACAAGTGATCACTAACAACGGTAATTGTGCACGGGACATGTTAGGTTCTTTCAGAAATGTTTTTGTAGAGTTACGGGACTTTGTTTTTTGTTACTATACTATATACATAGACACAATCTTGTGCGCACCATCTCTCCTCATCCCCTTGACACAGTTTAATGAAACGTCACACAAGTGATCAGTAACAACAGTAGTTGTGCATAGGGCATGTTAGGTTCTTTCAGAAAAAAAAATTGCAGAGTTACGGGACTTTGATTTTTGTTACTATACTATATACATAGACACAATCTTGTGCGCACCATCTCTCCTTATCCCCTTGACACAATCTAATGGAACTTCACACAAGTGATTAGTAACAACAGTAGTTGTGCATGGGACATGTTAGGTTCTTTCAGAAAAGAAATTTGCAGAGTTACGGGACTTTGTTTTTTGTTACTATACTATATACATAGACACAATCTTGTGCGCACCATCTCTCCTCATCCCCTTGACACAATTTAATGAAACTTCACACAAGTAATCAGTAATAACAGTAGTTGTGCATGGGGCATGTTAGGTTCTTTCAACTACAAAAATTGCAGAGTTATGGGACTTTGTTTCTTGTTAACATACTATGTACATACAGTCTGCATATGCAATCTTGTGCGCGCCTAATCTTCCGAACCCTTGCACAAATTGTAATGAAACTTCACACAAGTGATCAGTACCAACCCTAGTTGTGCATGGTGCATGTTACGTTCTTTTTGATAAATATTCTGCATAGTTATGGGACTTTGTTATTTGTTACTATATTGTATACATACAGTCTATATACATACAGTCCACATAATTATGCAATCTTGTGTGCATCAAATTGCAGTGTACTGTGTCAGTGCATGCGGGGGTTACATTCATCACCTTTAGTGATAGCTCTAGATTTTACTGGGGCAGTCTTTTTAAGAAAAGTCAAACTGCACGAAAGAGTTGCTTCCCTTCAAATTAAAAAAATCTTTACCTAAAGTTAAGGGAGATCACTGCGTAGAAGATTGAAGAAAAGAGCTATCACTTTATTAGTCCGATTTCTTTATTTCTAAAGCATCAACTTCAAATACTTACGCGGCATTATCGTTAATTTAATTTACTCACTCTTTGTCGTGAGTAAATCAATTATTCACTAATTTCATGTTCCTAACTACAAAAACAACAAACAAAATATAGGATACAGGTCTTAGTATTTGACAGCATTCGAATGTACAAAAACTACGAATATATTTGTCTTGCAAATGTCAGATGATACGATGTTGTGCGATGTGGTGATAATCGACCAGTAGAAGTGGGGTAAATGTGATTATCTTTATCTTTGTACACCACTCAGCCTGAAAATACACTATCAAAATTTAAGGCAAACATATAATCAGATGTACATGAAAATCTAAACTGTAAAAATGTGTTTTCTATTAGGTCCCGAATGAACCAAATGTAATAACTTGATGGCCATTCTGATCTCTCAGCTTCGTTGAACAAAAAACGTGCAGTGTGTAAAACATAACATTCTTTCAAGGTAAAATCAAAATAAAATGAAAACTATCTCAAAAGAGGATAACGACAATTTACATTTGATAACAAAAGAATAACATCGCATGGGGAAAAACAGCATAAACTATATTGATACAGAATTAAATGTGTACTTGTGAATGTCACTTTTCTAAATGTAGATACCGAGTCTGGCATGAAGAATTCAAATGTTCTCATATAATGTTAAATGTATATCTGCCTTTAAAGTTCTAGTAATACATGAATACTCAACAGTAATTATCAAGGAACTGTTCATGCCTAAAGACCCTTGAAATATAAGGTACGTAACTGTGAACCTTATTTTTTATCAGAACATAAAGGAGACGTAATGTCTGGCCTGAGGAATCTCTCTAGAACTAAATGATTACTCTTGTTTAAATCACAATCAAAAAGTCAAATCTGCCTTTAATATTCGAATACTGCTACAAGCTATCAGCAATAACTATTAAGAAACTTTAAATGTCTGTAAGGGTGGGTGGGAGTGAATAAACAAATAATCAAAATACTTATTATGCTGTCAAATATTCGACCTCGAGTGAAGAATATCAGTTAACAATCACTTATATAGTGCACTGAAAACATGAGAAAATCGTGAATTGCAAGCAGAAAACGCGGTAAAATAACTACCGGGAACTGGAGACAAAAATAGTTAGCAGACGATGAAAAACGTGAATAATATTATTTACTCACTCTTTGTCGTGAGTAAATCAATTATTCACTAATTTCATGTTCCTAACTACAAAAACAACAAACAAAATATAAAATACAGGTCTTAATATTTGACAGCATTCCAATCGAGCTAAACAAAAAATGTAATTGTAGTGTAATAAATTCAAAAGATTCTTTTAGAAATATCCGAAGTTTTCAGAACGTTAGCCAAAGTAAACGCAGCACAGCCTAATATTAATGTAACATAGACAAAGCATTCAAAAGACAGTCAACGCAATAATGCACGACTAAAATTAACAGCCCATGCTTTCTCAGCACAGTGAAAGCAAAATATCACTTTACAGCAAACGCTTTCACAGCACAACCAAACAGTGTCACTTTTTCGATACAGCGTACGCTTTAACAGCACTACCAAAGTAAAACGTTCATTTTTTCCAAACACCCACCGCTTTCACAGCATAGCTGAAGTAAAATAGACACATGGCTTGATACTCAAAAAGTATACTTATCTTTCATTGCAGTTCTCACCAAGTTTTATATGAATTACATATCCATCTTACTATCTGCATTAAGCTTCAACTTGCACACCATCTGAAAATATTAATTCACATATTAAACATTTCATTTGGAAAGAACTCGGCAAAAATGAATTAAAGACAACATTTCGAAGTTTAGCAAAAATGAACGGCTAATGGTTTCGCATCACGGACTCGAAATATAAAAATACAACAACATCCTGTCTTATTATCAGGGTAGTTCTATCCAAATGCTGAAAATTTCACTAAAACGATATACGTTAAACTATTTACAACATTTAAAAGTAACACTTACTGCAGACTTTAATATAAACTCTTGTTTGGCTAGTCAGCTCTTTTGCATTATAACCAGTCAAAACAGTAAAACCTTTTACAGTACAGTTAAAGCAAAACGAACGTAACTTCCTGAGCAAATTGATCTTGAACAGGTAACACTTAGCCGTACAAGCACAATGTAAAAAATCAGTGCTTTCGCGTATCCTTTTAAATTAAGTTTGAATATACTCCCTATATTACAAATGTATACTTATCTATTCATTGTTGTTCTTAGCTCAACAGAATAAATATCCACCAAACAAGGTAACACTGATCACTACATCTGAAAAGAACATAAGTAGATTAACAATTGATCGAGAAAAAAAAAAAATATATATATATATCATAGCACAATTTAAGTAATTGAATATGTCAAAAATGAAAAGACAAAATCACTGTCGTTTTTAAAACAACTTCGTTTATAAAAATATAATAAACAGTCATTAATGCAGTACCCAATGCTGTAGCTAATGACTTCACAACACAGAAACAAAACGGTCAACAAAATGATACACGACAAAAATAAAACAGCCAACACTTCCATAGCACAGCCGACGTAAATTACAATACCTAACGTTTTTACAACAACAATAATAAGGAAGTCAACGCAATTATGCACGACTAGAACAAAGCATCCCACACTTTCAAAACACAGCCAAAGTAAAAGTGTCATGGCTAATGTTTTCACAACACTGACTATAAGGCAGTCAACGCAATAATGCACGGTTAAAATAAACAACCAACGCTTTCTCAGCACGACCAAAGTAAAAGGTTCCTTTTTCACCAAGAAACGCAAATGTTTTTCCAGCACGACCAAAGTAAAACGGTCACTATTTCCGCAATAAAGCCAAATACTTATCTTCCGTCGCAGTTCTCACATATTCTTAATTAAAATATCTGAACAGGATATCAATCAAACAATCTCTTCGGTAAGCTAATAACTACAGTTTGAAAACTTTTGAAATATATGTTAGCCAAACAAGGTTGCGGTTATCACATCTAAAATAATTAATGGATTAATGATTATATTTTGGTGTAAAACCAAGGTAAAACGGACAGTAGCCTCATATTCGAAAAATTACAAGAACAAACACCATCACAGCACGGTCGTATTTTAAAAACAACTGAATATATCAAAACGTAATAATCCGTCATTGAAAAGAACATTATATATTAGATATTTCATATTTTCATAGCAGTTTTTCGTGCATTGTAGTTTTTTGTTAGCCTAACAACTTCTAAAATCATCCACCAATCAACGTTTTCCTAATCGCGACATCTGGAAACAACAATCAACAGATTCAAGATTGATCTGCATGTAAATCTCTCATAGTATAACAAAAATAAAACAATCAGTAGTCTCAAAGTACGCCAAAATGTAAAAACAAATACATCATAGCACGGTTGTTCTTTAAAACAGCTCAATATAAAACATTATCTGTCACTGATGTACCTATTTTTGTAACTGAATTTTTCACACAACTGTAATAAGACAGTAATGCATGACTTAATGGCAGGAGACTACTAATGCACGAAATCTATCTCACATTTTCGAAGTACGGCCAAAGTAAAAGCTGCATAACTAACTCAGTAATAAATTGTCTCAAAAATCCATAAAAGTACTCTAAAATGACTTGTGGTACAAACTTATAGGCACAGATTTTTGCAAGATACTCTCATAAATAACCAAATATATTGTGCAGAAAGTATTAAACAGTTGCAACGCTTTTGAAATAATGCAGACATTTTACATTATTCTTGCATTTTTTCCAATATCTAACTTTTATTTTCACCTACTTCATCATTTTTCAGTGTCATATGCCAAACATGGCAGAAATGAACATATTGAAAATTTTCACCTACACTATGGGCGAGTAGCCTTAAAAACCGAATTTATCTAAAACATATACTTATCATTGCAATTTTATACTTGAAAACATATTCACCACGTGGTCTACAATAAAGTAAATCAAAGCTTCTGTGCTAAACAACATCACACGATTCAAAATCAACATAACTGACGTTTTGGTGACTTCATGTTACAACTTAAATATAAAAACAAATACTAAATTTTCATCATAGTTCTAACAAATTCTGAATGCTGAATTGCACATCAATAAACGATCTCTACGTTTAGCTGATCATCTCTAATATTTTTTCTCAAAATTCCGTAACAAGAGGGTACTCTGAAGTGACTAGTGGCATAAGATTTTTGCAAGATACTCTTAAAGACCCACCACGACCTACTGACCTACTTTTTTCACCAACAAAATCTTCATGAAAATCATTCTTAAAATACAGCTATACTACGAGATTTTAGGTGGACAATTAAGGCCTTTTGTGAATAAATGTGTCTTGACAAATTCATCTGCAAACTTATTCAGTAAATCTCTTTTCAGCATAGTTTCAAAAATATATATGAATAACTATCTGAAACTGTGGAAACAAAATTTGATCGAAATTTAACTAAATACACTGATTTATGTACATATTGCTACAGTAATTCAATAAAATGCTAAGACATTACACACATTGTCTTGGCCTAATATATGTCCCTATCAATTTGTAACTAGATACTTGTTATTTCTCATTTTCTTCATGCAAAGCATGTATAATTACCATCATGGAATACAAAAAGAATACAGTTATTTTGTGGTGCCTCTTTAGAAATAACCAAATTTATTTTATGCTAACTAATGAAATACTGTATTCTATCAGTTAAATATTTTCTTATCTCATCACTCACACTGTGAAAATATGAAATCTATATTTTCACACTGTGAGAGATATAGCTCCGCCCCCTCATACATTGTGTATGAATTTTAAATTATTTGCTTAAAACAGGATGAAAATTGTAGTCGCACTTTGTTCTTTATAGTATATTTCTCGATTCAAATCATTTTACTTAATAAGAATTTCATAACGTTATGCAGCAAAAAATAAAATAAAATGGAACTTTATGTTGTGTGCGTCTTTATAACGTCACAACACGTCTGACGTCATGTCTGTTAACGCGCGTCTGTTTCCCGCGCTGAGATTAAAAATTGTTGCAAAATGCACATCTCAACGTAATTGAGCATAAAATAAAAAGAAAATTTGTTTGTTTTATGTGAATATGGAATATATCTCACCTCGAAGTGAGAAAATGTTCACATTTTCACTCGCGCTACTCGCTCGTGAAAATATTTGAAATTTTCTCACTTCTCAATGAGATATATTCCATATTCACTCAAAACAAACAAATATCCTCTATATATTGTGCAGAAGGAACAAACCGTTTCAACGCTTTTGAAGTAATTCAGCCAATTTACACTATTCTTGCATTTTTTCCAATATCTAACTTTATTTTCACCCACTTCATCATTTTTTCAGTGTCATATATACATACATTCTATGCCAAACATGGCGGAAATTAACATTGAAAACTTTCACCTAAACTATGGGCAAATAGCTTTAAAAACCAAATTTATCTAAACATATACTTATCTTTCCACTGCAATTTCATTCTTTAAAACCTATCCTCCACATGGTCTACATTAAGCAAGTCAAAGCTTCTGTGCAAATACAACATCACACGATTCAAAATCAATCAGCATCTTTTATTGTTGTTTTCTCTGATTATGTTAAAAGCTAATAGCATCATCTGAAAAAAAGAATAATTAACATACCTAATATTAAATCGAATTGTAAACGTTTTAAATACGACCGAGCTGCAACTACTGAATCATTTACGCCCGATAAATTAAAGTACGAATACGTATGCTTCGCTTCACTTCTACTTACTGATACAGTATGCACACCTTTTATTTACTAGTTCACAAAACTCGTCCCAGAAGTATATACATGCTATATTTACTTTCCTTCAATAGCAGCTTTTTTCATCATGAATTTATATAAAATAACATTGACAATAAAATAACACATAAAGCAAGAAAACATCTGCAAAGTCACAGAGAAAAAACAAATAAACGCACCAATATGTGTTATACAAACCTTGTGCACATGTACCATAAATCTAACTGAAAATATACAAAACAGATAACAGATTTTAATATGCACGTTTTCTTTGTTTGAACATTCTGACCAGACGGAGTAATTTGTTGCACCATTTGCAGGAAACTTCGTGACCCGACACTACCAAAAACTTTCTCTGCGGTTATAAAAACCGAATTACAAAGGATTATGAAGTTCGTCACTTACAATTTTGCTATATAGGTAACATATCCGCCGCTTAAAATATTCAAAATGTTTACAGATAAACTGTTTCAAATTTCTTCAGCCAACATTACCACTAATTCAAGTACACAGAAGGCCGAAATTAAAACAAGATATTTTGTAAATCCGTATTAGCATATATCCCTTAGCGTTGATGAACCTTACATGTCAATAATCTTTGTAAAAGATATTCTAGCCAAAATCAAAACTTTAAGCAATATGAAATGTCTCATTTTGTGGGGACAATATGTTGATAAATTCTAGGACATTCCCGTTACACGTGTCAAAATTTCAAACTAAAAATATTCATTTTGACAAAACACTACGGAACATAGAAAATAGTAATAAATCTTTACCTTTCCGAAATTGCTACCTTTTTCGCTGAGTATTACGTTGAGTGTTCATTTCCAGATGCAAATGATGTCCAAAAACTGAATATTCGTCTCAGAAGGGTTTGTCAAGTTTTCTTACGAGAATAAACAAATAATCAAAATACTTGTTATGCTGTCAAATATTCAACATCGAGTGAAGAAAATCAGTTAACAATCACTTATATAGTGCACTGAAAACATGAGAAAATCGTGAATTGCAAGCAGAAAACGCGGTAAAATAACTACCGGGAACTGGAGACAAAAATAGTTAGCAGACGATGAAAAACGTGAATAATTTAATACATTTAAATGCACAGCAACCGAAAATTGCTTTTATAAAACATTCACTCAAAACAAATAATGTGGAGTAAGATGCGCATAATGCCACTTTAAGATTCACACACTTCTATTCAAACTTGCAAACTTGTTCATAGCTGAAGCAACATGAAATATGAATAGTCTGCTTTCAGTCTTATTCACAATATGAATCTTTAGAATTTTAAGATATTTCATCATGAAGGTGTTCAAACAGTTTCTGCTGCATGTGAACAAGTCCATCTGGTTCAAATACTAAAACAGTCATATCTGTATCAGTTTCTGCTTTAAACATATAATATTTAAACGTGTATCATTTCAGTTATAACAGGTATGTCTTTTACGAGACTTTTTCTTCCTTTTTGGGCGAGTTTCTCTCTTTTCCTCCTCAGAGTCACTTTCCATTTCAGTAAAATCATCTTGTAAGTCTCCGTCAGGGACTTCATCAGGGTAAGTATCAATATTGTTAAGTATGTTCTTTCTCAGCTTGCTGATGTTCTGTTTCTGAAGAAAGGTGATGGTAATGGTAATGAAAACAAAGGTAACAACATATTACAATGTATCTTTCTAATCCTGGTTCGTTTTCCTATCGGACCTCAAATAATGGAATATCTTTTTTGGTTTTCAGAGAACAACGTAACATTATTTTCCTAAATAGATGGTAAAGTGTGGTCCTACTTTTTTCTAATTCCAACCATGTCACCTAACTTTTGAATCACCTTAGGTTCAAAGTTTTGAGTATGTGGTCTAATCAAAGCCATTTACATTGCACTTGAAACTTCTAGGTTAAAGTCTTCTAGGGAAGCAGTTCTGGTTTTGGATCTATATCTTTGTGAAAAATCAAATGAAATTGTTGTGAATATTGATCCTGTATCGATTAATTCCGTTTATGTCCACTTTGCTTTCATTTGTCGATTCAACCATTCTTTGAAATAAATACCCTTTAAGGCTTTGTTCGACATTGTCACTTATCTGCCCTCTGATAGAGACATTTACTTGTTTAAAGGTTGTGGTTTTTCTTTGTTTTCTTGTTCTGTCAACTCTCATATTTGCTTGAACTTGCTTTGGATTGCCATTTCCTCTGCCTATCGATTCTTGTCCTCTTACACCTTGATTCGTATAATCGAATCTCCCTCTTTGTCTTCTTTTGTTCAAATGTCTGACTGGAGTTCTCTTTTGTAAGAACTTTAGTGAACCATATTGCTTTTGTACTCTCATAGTTTTCATCTGTTCTTCTAGCTCCTTCATTCTGTCTGAAAGTTTATCAAGTTTTGCATTAAATTCTTTGTTTTTGTTCTAAATGGCTGCTGAATCGTATACATTACATCCTCTGTGTATTCTGGCACTGTCATGTTGTCTATTTCTTCCTTGTTTTATCTCTGCTTCTTCCCGTCGTGCTTTCTTTCGTAACAGTTCAAAAGTATCATGACTCAAGTGAAACTCTCAGCGCTCCTTTTACTTTTTCTGTCTGTAAGACTCTAAATCTCCAAACTTTCTCTTGAACATTTCGTTTCTATTCAGCTCGTCAACGGCCTTTGGAACAGATTTTCTATTCTAATGCCCCAGTTTGAACTTGATTCTATTTAGTTTTGCCATGCAGAAAGGAAGCCTTGGGGATTCTTTAAAATTTCCAATTTTTCCATCAGTTCACTTGTTGATGCTGTTGGATTCATCGATAATAATATCTTTCTTGACTTTCCTTTTTATGAATTCCCTATTGATTGTGCCAGAACTTTCTCTTGATGCAATTTAGACATTATTAAACATGACACTTCAATTTTCCAATCTTCACACCTCTTTCCTTCAAAGGTGCGTAAATATGGCTTTTCAAGCAATGCCTTTTCAATTGTTAGTGTCTCTACTTTATGCTCTGTTTTATCCGTAACCAGTTCATTTGTTTTGCTGGTTTCTTTCTGAGCTATTCTCTTCATAGTCTCATCTTCTTTCATTTTCAGAATTTTAAGTCTCTTATCCTTAGCTTTATCTTCCGCAACTGATTCGTCAATATAGGATTTAAGTTTCTCACTCTATTTTACTTTTTTGCCCCCACCCCCACCCCCGTTTTGTTTTATTTGTTTGGGGAGCACTTAGAGCTGCCCTTGTCCCTCTGTCCGTCCGTCCTTCTGAGCTTACATTTGCATACTTAGGTGGCTATAGATTCAATAGGTAACTGTACTTTTTCATTGATGTCAATCATTCCGAAAGCTTTAATATGGCTATTTTTCTTTTATGTTGCTAAAGGAAAAACAGAGAAAAAAATAGAGTAGCCACATAAATACTCATGTATAGGAACGTTTGTCCTTCCCCGTCCGTCCGACTTCATGTTATTCATATCTCAAAAAGTATTTGACCCAGAGTCATCAAACCTCAAAAGATTCTTATTCTATTCAGCACAGGAAGCAGTGCACAAGGGGTTTTAATTTGATTCTCACACAGTCAGACCACAGTTATGGCCCTTTAGTTAGTGTTAAAGAGGCATAAAAAGGGCCTAAGTTTGTGTCGCAATTATCTCAAAAAGTATTTGACCCAGTATTATGAAACATTACAGGAATATGATTTAGCATGTGAAGTTGTGCATTTGATGTTTTTTTTTACAGATATCACTTAGTCAGACGATAGTTATGGTCCTATGATCTTCCGTAAGCCAGCTAGACGGCTACCTCACATGAAAAAATCAACGCTCCGAATGAGGCTCAAACCAATATCGATGAGGGGCAAGTGATTTAAAGTCAGGGAACTTGACCACTCGGCCATGGAGACCTCAAATACAATAGAAAAGAAAGAATTGTACAAGATATGGAGAAGTAAACTTTCAAAAAGTCTGAAGTTGATAAAGGGTGTCAGTCAACTTAGTACATATTGCAACAAAGTGACAAAACAAAAGTTAATGAATTAACAAAAACAACTTATAAGTTTGAATATAGCTTAAATAAAACTCTCCTAACTGTAGAATCTGCATCATTGTTGATTTATTGTGCAATTCCGCGGAAAAACATATTATGGCACACAATGCATAATAGTCACACTGAATATAACTAAACATAGTATAATCACTTCAAGAACAGATCAGACTTCGGTACACTCAAAAGCCTGAAACATAATTATTATATTACAGATAATCATACAGGAAAAGCGTTTGAAGAAGAATTTTGACTTTTAACAAGATGGATATGAAGGCATTGTATCACTCACCTGAATCATTTCTATTCCTGATAACGGTTTGCAGGTCCACCTCAACATTTAACTACATAGCAATTTGTCTCATATGTTTTCGCATACCCGTATGTCGGCTAAATCAGGATCGCGCTGCAGCCTATATATCATTTTTGCAAAAGAAATAAGATTTTGCCTTAGAGATAAAACTAGATGAGCCTAAATGGTTGATCTTATTAAATTGGTGAATATTCTGTATGATTTATCAATTCTTAATTTCTATAACTAAAAATCTAAATAACAGGACAAATAATACAACCCCTTTCGCAAGTGACTGATGTAGACCTGATCCAAGCTAAGTACATCAGTATGTAAAATATGCCATATTAAGTAGATAGAACATTCTTATATTGTCCCGAAATATGTTATCAAATTTTATGTCACCTCAAAATATAACTGTTATGAAAGTAAAACCGTATAGAGTCCTAGTTAAGAAAATCCTTCAAAATAAATTAACTCTGAAGTAGTTTAATTCCGAAAGGTGGCATTAATACTGTTTAATCGAACAAATATACTATAAAAATTCCTCAAATAGTTAAAAAATCACTTTTGTTAAATATTACAAAACCAGGTTACCCTGTTCTTTGTACAAATTCAAATTTCTGAACAACATTTGAATAATTTTTGAAAACGCAGATTAATTTTATTGAAGGTCAAATCAAGTTTTTCTTTTTAAATATGACCTTATTCATTGGTCAATGCAATTGGTATGTTTTCGGACTGCATCAGTCGCAAGCACAACGAGTTATATTATGCTTCCTGTTGTTTACAATTTTTATGTTAATCGGTAAAAATTGAGGATCATATATATTATTAAATAATGGTCATTTTTAAAATTTAATAATTTATCAGTTTAACTCATCGGAAGGAATCCATGGAGCAAAACTATGTTTCGTTTGCAACGAGAAGGTATTCCCTCATGATCATGAGTTAGCCGACATAGGAATGCGAAGTATTATGTAGTTAAACTTGAGACGAACCTGTAGATTTCATTAAAAAGTTTTCATGTAATCAGAAAGATTATATGGCTGCTACAGTGTTAACAAGGTTTTAAATGGCTACACATATTCGCCTAGATGTTGACTCCAGATGACACAGTTCCATTTCACTACAGTTATATCTTATATCGTACATTCAACTATGTAACTTTATAGAGTACAGAAGTCAACAATACAACAATTCTGTTTACCTTCTTGATTTGTTTCTCGACAAAAATATCAGATAGATGCAATAAGTAAAGTAAATTAAAGTGTTTGTTTATTATAGTGTCAACCCTACTGAAAGGGCTAGCCAATTTGGCTTATGAGACACCTACATACATTTAACAGCATTACTTCCCGATTCCTGTTTTTTAATGTCAGGCACCAGGCAGGTAGGCAATCGGTTACCAATATTTAACTAGCTTGCGGCTCTCCAACCGGTCGCTCTTCAGTAACAAGACCCGCCTCTGACAGGGCTCGAACTTTCGACCTCCCGATTGTTTGGCAGGTGCCTTATCCATTAGACCCCCGCAGCTCGGTGCAGTATGATGTTATTGCTAAGTAACGTATCACTTTTTACCACATATGTAAAGTTTGTTACATTATCGACCTTTGCTTCATGTGAAACCAACTTTACAAAAGCCTCTTGAAGTGACATATACCAAAACATTTTGACTGTTATCGTCAGATGATTTCTTCGAATATTCAACACTGAACTGAACAACATCTTCCTAGAAAAAAAATATTATCATTACCCTAAGTTATAGAATCTGTAAAGATATTTCAGCCAACACACGTAATAAAAATTGCAGTGACATGAAATATTAACAACAATACTTCACAAGTGAAATTTGTCATGCAAGGCCTCAAAACTGTGACCGTGCACTGTAATTACCACATTTAAATCAGTATATTCGTATGTATCATGAGATTAAGGTGAATTTAGTCTACACTTATTCATTTCGTTTTAATTGTAGTGAAAGATTGAATCTGAATCACCCTAAAATCCTTTCTATGGTATCATATGAGAAGGTATGGTTGTGATCTCAGTGGGGCAGGAACCCATTTCATTTGTTGAATGGCCGTCACCTGAGCCTCCAGGTCTGTTACCAGTACATTATTTGTATAGCTAGAATGCAAATAGGCCAGATAGATATATTTGACAAAGGCAAAACTTCTTGATTCAAAAAGGGAAGCAGTTTCAAAGTGTCATATATAATTAAACACGCCGAGAAAAACTCTCATTGCAATATGCTTTGAGGGTGGCTTCAAAAAATCTAATCCTGCTCATAAAATAATTTTTAAACCAAAGTACTCCTATTCATATCAGAAAAAATCAAAACTAATCAAACCGTTTGGATGTCGCATAAAATCCTCTGTGATTGAAACTGACTTTGAATTCGAGGATGTAAAAGAAATTTCAATTCCAGATACACCACAATGGATTCTTATTTCCTCTGCAGTTCTTTTTCATATGAAAATTGCCATTTAAAAGTCTGAAACAAACCATGAAATATTCTAATCCAAATATAATGAAATCAAGTCGACTTACAAAAAATATTTCCCAATATATCTAGACGGTTCGAAAAATGATTTACAGGTTGGCTGTGCTGCCGTCAGCCTCCTTCATATCAAAATTACGTTTGCCAGACAGCGCAACAATATTTTCAGCCGAAGCAAATGCTATTGATTTAGCCATAAATTTTGTATAAAAATATAGTGAAGAAAACTTTATTCTCTTTTCTGACTCTCTTTCTGTTTTACAGTCAATTCGTAACCGAAAATATGGAAAATCCTTTCATTCGAATTATTTTTCTCAGGGTCCATGCATTATCAATAAAAAAGTAGACCATATTTTGTTTGGTTCCAGAAAACAAGGATAAATATCAAACAGGGAATGCCACGTTCCAAAAACGCAGCCTCCCCAAAACGAAACTCACAGCACGCAGATGTGCACACTTCTAACAAACACACTCACATACAAAGGAAACACACGAGGTTTAGAGATGCTTCACTATTTACATTTGCAATACAACTTCTTCTCGGCGATATATGGCCTTTTTGTATCGATTCGCCGTAAAATCCAACTCATTCACTCACTAAATAGACTCATGCAAAAACTATAACACATGTTGTCACTGGATATATAATTGTCCAGGAAACTATACAGAGATGTATTGTATATACTGAAGTTTGTTTGGTGTAGGGTACGAACAAAAATGCCATAAAAGCTTAGTTGAATATAAAGTAATAGTTGCAGTCAGCTTAGCCTGCAAATGTTATTCAATACTATGAAGAAAGATGCTAAACTTTATTAAAGCAGAAGCAAACTAGAAATGTATTGCAGTCACTTGAGCTTTTCTATCTAATACTCCCACCAACTCATAGTTTAAAAAGTGGCTTTAGAAAAAAATAGAGATAAGTTATTCATCTTCCGGTTCTTCCAAGTGCCCTGCTGCATTTTTTAATGAACAGAACAAATTATCAAGCCTCCACAGTCACTGTGTCACCTGATCGTTGTACTTCGGTCTGAAAAGAACTAATTGTATTTTCATAAATATATTATATAACACTATGTTCTACATGTTGACTCAATATTAGTTTGTTTTAGTTGCTTACAAGAACAGACTGTATTATAGGGTAAAAGGTATTTATAAGAGAAATAGGTAGTAATCTAAGCATCGTCGGATACCCGCAATCCATTACTCTCCATTCATCGTCCGTGTGATATCACGTTAACATTTTATCGCAGTGAGCTATATCCAATACAGTCATTCTATTGGTCGCTTCATGATTTGATGAGGGTATCTGAACCAATCACAGCCATGCCCGGGTGGTCCCTTGTTTTACATAGACTTATTTGTTTTTGAAGCAGTGGCAAAGAAATTTGGACCCCGCAACACCTGTTCTTTAGCACTTCAGCATTCTTGTCAAAATGGCGACGTCCATGGAGGATTTTTAAAATTTGGCTTGTGAAAAGTTCAATATAGAAAAATTTAACGAGTTTTAAAGAAACAGTTTTTGATAATTTATCAAGAAGACAATATGTCTTTTATCTACTAAAACGGGCGGTGGAAAGAAGATCTACCAGGTTTTTCAGTTTATTTTGTGTAAACAATGTGGTAAAAACTACAGACACTTGGATATCAGTCCCCCGCCCCTTTCCTCCCCTCACCACCCCTGCCAAATTTCAGTAAATATTTTAGCCTTTTAAAACACACTGAGCATATGTCACGATTATAAAATATGTTTTGTTACAAATTCAACATGTTTTGATAATTACCATTTACCATCAATGCAATAAAATGTAAACGTTTTCTAGAATCGATCCCAGCTTGGTTGGTGTTGCGCCATCAAATTTACAAACAGAGCCGGGACACAGAAGATATCATCAATGCTTATAATAAATATATTCACCCGTGACGTTAACCTCCCAGTGGCGGAGAGGTATAAAGCGCTGCTTTGTACTACAACTTTTTTGTCAGGGCCACGGGTTCGCTTCCCGCTGTGTGCGATCTTAGTTTTCGAATATGATTTTTTTATCTTAACATTATGTCATTAAAAAGAAAAGGAAAATTTGAAAAAAAAGGTCGCATTTTTTTGTCGATCGTGTCACTGGGTGCAGCTATTTTCCCGTTTGAAGAGATTTATGTCTTCATATTCAAGAGTTCAGATTGTAAACAGCATTTTCATTGGTTGTTATATGTTCTATTCTATTCTTGGAAAACAGCGAAAAGCTAGGCAATTAACCCACGGTTGACGGATGACTGAAACGTAAGTAGACAATGTCATCTCGAATCCTTTCAGTCAGCAGTTATATCCAAAAAAAAATCTATAATATAAAGAGAGCAACAATCGTTTTATTATGAATTCCAATTTTGAAAATTATTTCGATACAGAGAAATCAAACATTTGCGTTGGTTGGTCAGTTTCCCCCAGTAAATTGTGTACGATTTCACATTGTTTTGACGTCAAAATGTCATGACGTCACAACTGGAGGTCAATACGTGTATTTGGTTCAGCCTATGAGTCAATACGACTGTTTATCATCAATCATTGCCTGTGTTCAGACCAGTGGAAAGGACTATAATTATAGAATTACAAATTAATACACGTTTTACAAAACGTGTTAATGCATTAGCCATCCCTGTTATATCAATAGCTTTGTGCTTTGTCTTTAGTTTCAAACCACTCCGATTTCCATGTCAAATAAGTTAACCGTGTTGATATGCATAGTCTGCTTCTGGCAATATTCAATTACAAGAAATAGCCCTAATAAAGGTGTTTACATTTGGAAGTGTCCGGTAGAACATGATGACAGTTGTCGCCGTGCATACAGTTGATTTGGTCTTAATAATTGGGTCCCAGACGGTGGCTGCCTAAATATATAAAATAGTGTGTGTCATATGTGACTGTCGAAGGTAAGGTTGTGGTCCAGGATTGCACCAAGGTAACTAGCACTGTTTGTTTCCGCAATGACCTTGCTGTGAATGCAGTAGGTACTTGTGATTGGAGTTTGTTTTGTTGGTGTTGAGGATGTGCCCAAACTTATCTGGGTTGAACGCCATGCATCGGCCAGTTTCTCTTCCATTCAGGGAGGCTGTTAAGCTTCTTTTGTAGTCCAGCCGTAACAAAAACATGACATCATTACCAAAAATATCTACCTATCATATAAGCATTTTTGGGACCCAATACCCATCGGTTTAAGATCACGATTAAACAATCAGAATGAAATTCCAATAAGGGTATATGCCGGAGTTCGACACACAAGATTTCATAAAGGTGTGTGATAAAACAAAAACAAAAATGTACCCATATAAATAAACGATCGAAATTTTTGTTTTGATTGCAATTTCATATCAAGGTGGTTAGTCTTATTAGAAAGTTATAAAAACATTATTTCATGATCTACCTAGGTATAGGTCTAATAAAAGTGTCAAAACTTATTCATTATAAATTGCATCATAGCAAACTTTCGTCCTGGTCAATGTCTATTAATGACAATACACTCCAAAGAATAAAAAGCATAAAAAATGATCAGATGTGTTAAGCAAACAAAGATGTGATGGACGGGCAGAATGATACTAAGATCTGTTATGCTTTAGATTGGGGAATATTCGCGATGTTTTCTTTCTTCGCTAATATTCGATAACAGAGCTACGCGCGAATTCAAACTCTTGCATACAAAGAAAAAATAACTACAGAAGTATAACCAGCCAGGAGGGGTGAAATCTTTTCAAGACGAAATTGTTTGTTGTCTATCAAAATGTGAAGAAAGTGACGCGAGAACTACATTAGCTACAATGCTACTTCAGGGAAGAGAGTGTAAAATGTTGCCTTTCATTATTTAGTAATGGGAAGAGGTTTTCATTTTAGCAAGCACAACACAAATGAAGAATGATACGCTGCATATAATATGAAAGTCATCCTCATCTTATTTAAAGAAGTATATACTGTAAGTAATGGTCGTATTTCTGGTAATTTGAAATGAACATATGTTGAAATAAACGCACATTAAAATTACTAAAATATAAGTCGAAATTGTTTGCAGTTGTTCGCTAGTCCATGCATAATTCCAATTTTGAATCCTTTTTCTGTAGCTCTATGTCCTGATTAATGTTGCTGTTTAGTGGCTATGCGTCTTGTACACTTAAAAACAGAACTAAATAAAACTAAACAAAACGAGAATTTGTTGTTCAGTGGTGCATTTTCGTGATTGTGCAGATATTTTAGAATTTTGATACAATTTTAGTAAAAATTTGACTATCAGAAAAATGCAAGAGAACGCGTGGGAGCGGGGAGGGGATATTATGAATTATGATTCTGAAAGGAAAACCCCTGTTAGCTTTTCGCATATTTGGATGTACTTTTTATGCCCCTGAAGGGAGGCATATTAGTTTCCAACTGTCCGTCCGTTCGTCACAACGTTAACTTTTTGCATGAAGGCAACGTTAACTTTTTGCATGAAGGCACTTTACTCGCGAACCACTGCACCCAGGACCTTCAAACCTCACCTGCTGATAGTACTTAATAAGTACACGACCCCTATTGACTTTTGGATCACTAGGTCAAAGGTCAAGGCGCTGCGGGGGCATTTATTACCATTAGTGACAGCTCTTGTTTCATTTAATACTAGTTTTTGAAAAACATCTATGAACACGCTTTTCTAAAAAAATATTGATCATATTTTGATACTGTTTGTATTCTAAAGGAAACAATGTCAGTTGATGTTTTCATAAAAGCAATAAGATATCACTTAATCCTCTAAATATCCAAATACGTGTGTATATTTACCATAGAAACCACGGCATCATGTAATACATGTATAAGGAATGTGATAAAATCGCGTTTTTCTGAGGTCATTACTTTACAAAATTTCCAGTCGAGTCCTTTGAGACTTTCACATCATATGCTAGTACTCTCGTTTCAATTGAAAACCTAAAGCGTTACATTATTGGAGGAATTATGCAAGTTACACTTTCTTAACCTGCGATACATGCTATAGTATACTTTCTCTATTTTTGAGCTACATTAAAGCTGAATAGAAACAATCTTTTTAACATTTATAGATACCCTCTTGAAATCTAAACCAGTGGCCGTTGACATAAACACTGGTCATTTTCTTTCCGTTCGGATTTAATATGCACGCTTTGGTCTGATTTGTCTCAACTTTAATATCCCTGCCGCATGAATTATAGTGAGTAGCTATTTCACAAAACATGATGCTATTGATTCTGCTTGGCAAATGTTTTTGCATAACTATTTCTTATTCTTTAAGAATGTTACCTTATGACCAGTGTATCCAATATTAACATGTATGTGTCATAACAAAAAATTTACAACTATCACAAGTGGTAGGATCAATCACTCGCTATGCTTGTCACTAATTTAGATGACGAGGTCTTAACTTTGGATTTCTCATAAAACAATACTGCAGCATTTATGGCCATTTATTTCATAGCAGCAAATGGTTAGAAAAGAGAACAAAAATCAACAGCTTACAGTAAAGAACATGATATATGTAAAATAGTTCCTCCATACTTAAAGTTTTAAATAGTGCGATAATCATTTTTGGTGTTTGAATTTGATTGTATACTACTATCAATAAGATACGGCACCATCTAAGTAAAAGAAATTTCAAAATGATCACAACAATCTTACATATTAAAGAGAATTGATACAACGACTGACGTAATTCACATGCAAAGATAAATAGAAAAAATTAATTATCAGTTGCCGAAGGCTGAAATTATCCACATGCATATCTTATAATCTCTCTTTGATAGCCAATCAGATTTTTTATCAGCAAGCATCTTCATTCTCTCAATGGAAGGTTATCAAAATTGTATTAATGCACGATATGGAATGCTACACTAGAACTCTCAATATTTAAAAGTCACAATATGAGGGATAACAATAGGAAGTTTTGATATGTTATAAAAATTCATATTGAAAACAAACTAAAAAGACACAGCAACGATAAAATGTGAAACGCGAATACTGGCTTCATGTAGGCTAAATACTGTGTGTTAGTCAGTCACGCTAAAGGTTTACACGTTCTAGACAGTTCCCAAGCGCTAGACTTGATTAAAATGAATTCTACATTTTACTGGAAAGCGTATTTCGTGCTAGCAAACAAATGTTCTTTCCGAAGTTTGCTTGCCCGTTTTATATATGCAGTGTGAGTTTATGTGAGTGTACACTATATAAACTTTTCTTCTATGAATTAAATACGTTTAGTTTTGGTTTAGGACTATATACACTACAGGTAATGAGTAATAAATCAATTTTGATATATATTTTTAACAAAATTGCATGTTTCATAGCGCATAAGTCTTGTAGTTTCACCGGACAGCTATGATTCATGCAGTTTAGGATGCTCATTGTTAACGATCTAGTGGTTTACAAAGCAAGTGGTCCTAGTCTGCTTTATGCTCTCACCAAAATGAATCCTCTGCAAAGAAATAAAACAAAAAGGTATGATAAAACGGGTTTTTTTCTTGTGTTTTGATTTTGCAATTCATATTTTTGCAATAAAATTGAAAATGCCACTTATCAATATCTGTTCCAGTCACAAATAAGCTACTCCAAAAAGTTTTTGTACTTGCAAAAATGAAAATGAATTTCTTTATTATGCAAAATGATATATCCAAAGCACTTAGCCTTGAATTGTTTTTCACGTTAAAACGCCGCCGCAAACCTTTATACATTTGTCGAGCTGACGCGTACATATGCTGAGCCAGCAAAAGAACGAGAACATATCAAAACAACCAAAAACGCACCAGAACGGCAATTTCATACCCGACAATATCAAACAAGGATCAATATAAAACTTATCAAACAAATACGCGTCTGTGGAGAGACGTCTTGGATTTGCCACTTTCGTATGACATACGTCGGGCTTTTTTGTTTTCGTTCCGCAAACACAAACACGACATTACGTTAAATTGAGTTACGTCTACATATTCACAGTAGATATTCTGTAAGGCTTTATTTTGACATTGCGAAATGATTCTAAATCATTGTTAAAGATACTTTTGAGAAGGTACTAATGTTCTTACCAAAAGGTTCTTTTTACCCCTACAATTCATTTATTTACTGGCACATATTTACTTTAGAGAAAAATGTAAATGTATAGATTAGCAGTAATGATTAATGTTTGATTGATTTTTTTCCAAATGCACTTATTTGCATTCCAGTATCACCTTGGTTTTGTATGTTTGGAACAAGATCACATGCCGACCGCTTTCCGTTGTCTACTTTTAAAATTATAAACCGCAGATAAGTATGTTTTATGATAATTTGAAAGAATCTTAATTCTTCAAATGTAGGTATTTTACTTTGTATTAACTACGTGAATGACTGCATGTTTTTTTTCTTTTTGCAATTTTATTGATTACTTTAATTGGAATGTCCAAAGCAAGATGACACACAACTATGGAAAAAAGATTTCTTCTGCAGTATTTACACAGTACATAACAAGTTAAACACATTCTGGTGAACTTTATATGATTCTCATAAAATAACAACAGAATTAACACTAATTTAAGAGTTCTTTACATTATAATCATGCTGTTGTTTTCATTGCAAACCAATATTGTTATGTGCATATATAAGCGTGCTAAACGTTGACAAATAAGTATACTGAAAACAGACTGCTCTCGGGAAAGAATAACAAATACAACTTTACCATTGTTTTTCTCTTTGAAGACAATCTTTGAGCTTAACTTCTTGTCATGACTGACTGCTCTGGTCAATGTCTTTTCCCATGCAGAGGTTTTGAATTTGTTTGCAAACTAGCTGACGTTTGTTCTCTTCTTCCAGTCACCTTTATGGTAGACCTTTGGTGATCAGTCTGCTCTGATACTTGACCTTTCTTGGATATGAAGTATGTACCTATAAAAATAAAAATCCGAATCGTCACCATAGTACGATAACGAGATAGCAAACGTTTTTAGAAGTTGTCATTTTCTTTTCTGTTGGTTTAAAATATCCTTATTATGGTGGCTTATTTCTACCAATCTTATGTTCATTTATCTAAGTATCTTTCTAAGTATTGTATTATATTGCCAATTCTTAATGCAAACATATTTTGTCGATAATACATAAAGATGTTGTTGTTTTCCTGTAAATTAAAACAAATAACGCAACCAAGTGAAAGTGATATTGGATGCTGTCAACATTTGAAAAACAGTAACACCCGAGGGTACTTCTCTCAGGT
Source organism: Mercenaria mercenaria (assembly GCF_021730395.1). Classification (NCBI taxonomy): domain Eukaryota; kingdom Metazoa; phylum Mollusca; class Bivalvia; order Venerida; family Veneridae; genus Mercenaria; species Mercenaria mercenaria. The sequence continues at coordinate 90,936,765 of NC_069364.1, read as the reverse complement.
TGATGAAATTCCATATTATCCTTGCTGACCTGTTTTAATTATACAGCATTTTCAAATTCGAAGACTGTGCAAAAGTATCTTACGTATGGGTGAATTTTGGTTCGAGATATAATATATATTGAAGTAAGCAAAATTATTCTTTATATTTTTAGTTACCTTCCTTCTGAAGCGTAAAATCAACTGTTGAAAAACGAACTAGATCCCCCCTTTGCTCTATCAACGAAGAAATCATGTACTGTTTGCTTTGTCCAATCTGACTTTTTAGAAAATCAACATATATATCGGGAAGCATCAAAGTAATAAGCGTGCTGCTAGTTGCTTGTACTCCTTTAATGACCACTTCATTAGCATGAAGCAGCAGTATTCTAGAGACTCTCCGTCGAAACGTTTCAAGATCTTTTCTGTTTGAAATCCTATGACCGACTACATGGATTCGACAATACTACAACCATCAGCTATAATATATTGAACATGTTTATAAGATCATGTTGCTGATTTTGATAATGAAGTACGAATTGTGTCACTATTTAAATTTTATTCCTAAAAGACCACTTAAAAGACATAATTCTCTAAAAGCAACTAGAGCTATAACTAAAGGTGATGAATGTACCCCCCTGCACACACTGGCACAGTACATTGCAATTTGACGCACACAAGATTGCATAATTATGTGGACTGTATGTATATAGACTCTATGTATATAGAATAGTAACATAAAAAAAGTCCCATAACTCTGCAGAATATTTTTTTCTGAAAGAACCTAACATGCACCATGCACAAGTTAGGTTGGTACTAATCACTTGTGTGAAGTTTCATTAAATTGTGTGCAATGGTTCGGGAGAGGCGCGCACAAGATTGCATATGCAGACTCTATGTACTTAGCATAGTAATAAAAAACAAAGTCCCATAACTCTGCAGAATATTTATCTAAAGAAAACGTAACATGCACCATGTACAACTAGGGTTGGTACTGATCTCTTGTGTGAAGTTTCATTAAACTGTGTGCAAGGGTTCGGGAGATTAGGCGCGCACAAGATTGCATATGCAGACTGTATGTATATAGTATGTTAACAAAAAAACAAAAGTTCCATAACTGTGCAGATTTTTTTTCTGAAAGAACTTAACATGCACCATGCACAACTAGGGTTACTACTGATCACTTGTGTTAAGTTTCATTAAATTGTGTGCATGAGTTCAGGAGATTAGGCGCGCACAGGATTACATATGCAGACTCTATGTATATAGTATAGTAACAAAAAGCAAAGCCCCGTAACTCTGCAACGTTTTTTTCTGAAAGAACCTAACATGCACCATACACAACTACTGTTGTTACTGATCACTTGTGAGAAGTTACATAAAATTGTGTCAAGAGGATGAGGAGAGTTGGTGCGCACAAGATTGTGTCTACGGACGGACGGACGGACAGATAGACATCCTGAAACCAGTATACACCCCCTCTTACAACTTCGTAGTAGATCGGGGGTTACAATAAGTATTAACTAAAGCAGATGATCTTAAACAGACTGGTACGTTACATGAACATCGTATAAAAGTACTACTTACACGAGCAGACTTTGTTTAGTGACACGTTTTTCTCGCGTTGTTCATCTTCATCCTTCGCCCTTTTTGTATGATGAATATTCTAATTTATCGAATCTTTTAACTTACTTTGACATAAAAATATTTGTTTGTTTTGCTTGTACGTTCGCAAAGAAATCAACATTTTGTTTTATATTCGGGAACAAAACATTTGATTAGACTGTATTGCTATAGAAGCTGTTGAGAAATACAAAAATCACATTTAGTAGATTGCAAGCTATTCTATCTTTTTAAACAATGTTATAAAGATTTGATATATAAAAATTGTACCATGGAAACGACGTTTAAGCTTATCCAATTCCTGTTTTGTTATTTTCTTGCTCAGATCTGTGACAAAATTGTTGAATAGATAACTTTCTGGCGGCGAGGGAGGTATTCTTGCTCTGAAACTTGACGCCATACCTAAACAGAAAAACATCAAAACTAATTACAGAACAATTTCAATAAAATAATGCTACGTTGTAAACTGCCATTTTAAACCCGCTTGTGATGCTAAATTTTATTGTAGTCGATGCGAACTATAGATCTCGAAAATAAAGTTATTCGAAATATTTCGAAAGTAGTTGCTTAACACTGCCATTTTCTAGGAGCGATATCTGAAACTGAAACTGAAACTGCTTTATTTGATTAAACGCCTAATTTTACACATAGTATATTCACTGGCGTTGTACAGTAAATTAAAAAAGAAAAATCATGATAAACTATATACATAATGGTATCAAACAATGAAACACGACATATTTGACAAAAGTACTGTACAGTGCAAATTACAACATAGCGTATAAAGCATACGTCGATCACACTACATAGTAGAGTATACTCAGCTTCTCTACCATATTCAGTCCACTAACAGAGAAATAATCAGAACCATGATTCAAAGCTTTTAAAAAACAGTGTTTTGAGCTTTTTCTTAAAAGTGTCTACCGAATCAGAATTTCTCACTTCTACTGGTAGTTTGTTCCATAGTTTCGGCCCTACAGTTTGAAAACTTCTGTCGCCAAATGTTTTACGTTTGTTAAATGGTACCTCGTAACAACCTGTAACAGAGTCTGAAGACTTTAAACTACGTTTTGGTGCTTGCTCCAATAATAATTCATTCAAGTAAGATGGAGCTTGGCCGATTGAACAATTAAACATGACAGTTAAAATCTTAAATTCAATTCTAGCTTTGATAGGAAGCCAATGTAATCGGAACAAAGCTTGTTTTGAACTGTCGTACTTGCTGAGTCTTAAAACAAGTTTGGCACTCATGTTTTGTATCCTTTGCATTTTCTGGATTTCACAGTGAGGAATACCATACAATATTGCATTGCAATAATCTATATGTGAAATGACCAGTGATAATGCCAGAATTTCAGTAGCCTCTTTAGTAAGGTATTTTCTAATATTTTTGATTCTAAGATAATTAACCATTGCGGTCTGACATTTTCTCTTGACATGATCCTTAAACCTAAGATTTTCATCTAAGAATGCCCCTAGGTACCTTATACAATGTACTGATTTGATTTTGTCACCAGCAATGTCAAATTCTGTTATTGAACATTTGTCAAGTTGCTGTCTACTACCGAATAAGATGAATTCGGTTTTTGACGTATTCATTTTTAGTTTGTTTTGTTTCATCCAGTTATCAATGGTGAATGCACAGTTTTCAAGTTCTTGAATAGCATGTTTCCATTTTCAACTGAAGTTGGTCGAAAGCGTTTGTTGGCAATATGGTCATCAGCAAACCCATACACTGATATTGAATGGGGAATGACATTAAATAGAGTTCCTGCGTAAGTGAGATAGAGCCAGGGGCCTAAACAGCTACGCTGGGGAACGCTACATTGTAATGGGCATGGAGTTGAAACAGCAGTTTCTACACTTACACTACAACTGCGTGGCCTAAGATAAGAGTCAATCCAGTTGAGAGCTGTACCACATAGCCCATACTGAGAGTGTAACACTTGCACTAAAATATCATGGTCAACAGTGTCAAAGGCGGCACTCAGATCCAGTGCAATTAGAGCACTGACCATCTGATTTTCCAAGCCTTCCAACAAGTCACTGGTTAATCGGTAGAAATGGCAAATTGCTCACAGGGCGATAACTGGATAGCACAAGTTCGAGTCCGACCTTCTTCAACAGTGGCCTGACTATCGCATGTTTCCACTTCGATGGAAAAATCCCTTGACGTAATGACAGATTAACCAAGTCAGTTATTAAAGGGACCAGGTCATTGAGATGCATCTTTAATATTTTTGTGGGTAGTTTATCAAGCTCACAGGATTTGGTTTGAAGTTCATTTATCAATTTTTTCACTTCTGCTTCACTTAGATCTCTGAAAACCTCAAAAGATGGAACATCCCTTTTTTCTGGTACGTAACTTTCATAATTTCCAAGTGATTCACGGATCTTTTCAATTTTGCTCAAAAAGAAATCTGCAAATTTTTCTGTCAATGTAAGGTTACTTTCTTCAGCGGGCATTGGATTTTCAGACTTTGTTCCAGTGAGTTCCGATACCAATTTGTACATTTTTTTTGAATCGCCTTTTGAACTTACCACCTTCTCACTAAGAACTGATCTTTTTTCTTTTTACGAATTTCATAATGATATTTGAGACGTAGCTTTTTTACAGTGTCAAATTGGTACGGTTCCCGGTATTTTCTCCATACACGTTCAGCTTTACGTAATGACCTTTTAAGTTAAGCAAGTCGACGCTAAACCATGGTTTAGGTGACCGACAGATCATAGTTTTCTGTGTCAGTGGTGCATGTTTATCAAGAACTGACTCTATTTCTATTTCAAACCGATCGACAAAAGAATCGACGTCTTCACTAATTACCGATATATATGCAAGGTCTCTTGAAAATTCTTCGTGATTTATCTGTTTAAAATTTCGAAATTCCACTGTTTTGCTAGTTATACTTTCTTTTTGTATATTTAGAACACATTTTACAACACAGTGGTCAGATACAAATAAACCAGGTTCACAAGATAAAATGTTAACACAATATAAATATCATCACAAACAAATAAAGTACACGGCTTAAATGCATTATTTCTACAAAAGTGAAAAGATACAAAGGTGCTTATTTGTAAAAATATTACTTATCCTTAAAAGACATTGAAGTCAATAAAAATTGTTAGTTTTTAATGACTTTGAATAAAACGAACATTTAACTTTACGCCTTTGGTGTGGTAAAAAGTGTTGTAAATGTACTATCAAAAATGTATTCCCGTATTCTTTAATATCTAATCTATTGAACTATCCACGATGTTTGATTCTATGTTAGTTTAGTATTTAATGGTTGATTTTGCAACACGTGTTCCTTACTAATTTTTCATCATAAAATTGATCTTTTAACTGTCGGTGCATTATTCATTTGTTTAATTTGATTATGTTTGCCTATTACAGGTTTCATAGTGTTCAACCCAATCAATTAAGCGGCATGGAGAATCCACCTAAAGACAATCTCCAGGAGACAGGCACATTATTTTCTAATTTCCAATCCCGATCCCTTTAAATTCAAGATGTCCTTATATCTAAGGCGGTTATATCTATAAATCAAAATCAGTTAATATCAATATACACAACTCCAAAGGTTTGAAATGATTGTGTCTCATAATATTAAGATTGTAAAATGTACGATTCTTTTTTAAATTAATGAAAGTTGACAAAACAATTAAACACCTTCAGTGTTTTAATAGTTTAATCATTAAAGAATATAAATATATATCCTTTGTCATACATTTACATTTTAGCTCATATTGGACAGATATTCTAATATTTATTTTTAAGGTATTCAAAACCAAACATCATCTGTTTCTCCTTCTGAAGTAATTTCGCATAAAAAAGCAGAGGCTTCCATTTTTTTCCCGAAAAATTAGAGGGGCAATAAGTTACCGCAGCTACATATTACGATTTGAATGGAACGACCTTATAGGGACCAAAATTCGAGAGTGAAAATGTCAAATAAAACAAAAATATGTTATTACAACCGACGGAATAAAATTAAATGTAACTGAAATATGGTAAAGACACAGTTCAAATAGGAATGATCATGTTCCAAAAGCACATCCCAGACAAAGCCCTACTACTCAGTTTATATAGATGAGTATATGACTGATATGGGCATAAATGTACATAGAATTGCAACACGTAATTTTCCATAGCACGTTTTGAATAAGAGTAACGATAGTATTCAACTTATCTTTTTTTTTCCAAACACGGCAGGCTCCGTAGCCTCAGATCCCTTTTATAAACTATTCCAATTTGTTTAGTTTTTTCCATTGTTTTTTATCGTTTAGAACAACCCAATTATTTTAACTGGGGGCCATACGCCATTTTCATGTAATACACACTAGTGTATCAGTTAAGTTTCCATGTGCACCGCCGTATGAACACATCTGCGGATGTCTCTAAATTGTTTTTTGGTTTTTTTAACATGCGTAAATGTTGAGTTCTGCTCAACCCTGGGCTAGAGGGCATGGACGGTATCATGCATTTCCATTACCGTCCATGAACAGGCTCAATCAAAACGAGCCTGCAACATTTTCATTTTTGTAGTGTTGAGTGACCTGTGGAGAAACCACTTTTTCTATTTTTTATTAGTTAAAACGCTCAAAAGATTTTGTAATGTTTTATTCAAATTCTCTTTTGAATTAGCTTATTTTCCTGAACTGGGAACACAAACACATACCAAGAGATAACGTTGAATGAAACAAACAGAAAATATTATTGATATCTTTTTTGCACGATTTATTTTAATTTCTGCACAATTTCATTGGATGTTACTTATGTCAATTCATTTATGCGCAATTTCTTTCGATGTTACTTATGTCAAGTATTTAGCTTGTAACTGTTATAAGGTGCGTTCATCTATGAGAACATAATTGCCACCAAACAAAATAAGAGGAGATTTGGTTTGATTTGAGCTCTTGAGAAAAAATGAAACGTTTAACACAACACCCGTCCCCTAGCACAGAATAAACACTCAATACGAAGTTATCAATTTACGAGAGTGTAAAAAAGAAAGCTTTCAATATTCCGTAACGACAAAAGACACCTTCCTCCACCTCAACACCCCAGTCCCGACACGCACGCACGAACACATGCACGCACATGTGTACACACGCACCATGTGTTGGCCAGTTGTAGATTTGTATAATGGATAAATTTTCTTTCAGTAGGAAGTGGAAGGATTTTGCGACGATAATCGATTTTTCTATCAGCTTTTTTGAAATGAGAAACATTCCTAATTAGATATGCAAGTGAATGAAAGGTCAAGCGATAAGTATTTGTTTGATATTTTATATAATGTTTGAAAATTTTGAGAAAAAAATACATAGTGATTGATATCCAATTTACGTTCGCGGTATACCAACTATCGTCATATTTCTAAAAGATGACTTAAGGCTAATATACCGGGTGCGTGTCTGGAGTTCTCTCGCATTGTAGTCTCTTCTTCAAACATCGGTTTTAAAATCAAGAGCTGATCTTAGAAAACCACCTTGGTCAATTTTAACACTGTTTACAAACGTAAGCACTTTCCAGAAAAGTCGCATTGGATAACTATCTTATTTAGATATTCTTAGTTTCATTTCACCTGAGGGGATTTTCCCGTGTTTTTGCCGGTGCTGGAACAACTCGTCCTAGACGCTGGGGGTGTAAAATGACTCACGTGTTGTTGTATAAATGAATGCGTAATTTCATAGGCTACTATAGTCAAAAGGTGCTTTATCTATCACTGTTTGTTGGTGCGAACGTAAACAGAGGTAGTTCCGTCTGACAATATGGTTGTAGATTTGTCTCAGCAGCCAAATGTCAATAGTGACCCTATATATAACAATGACTTAATAGAATACAATCAACTTATTCAGTTGTACCGGGATTATCTAAAAGAAATGTTTGTTCAGAGGCTTATACGGACTTACGCTTCGAGTGAGCCTGACTTAGAACGTGTTCGTGCCCAGTATTTCGAGGTGATTAAGCAAGAAAACGACAATTTGCCATATGGTTTACAAGTAGAGCTGAAACGAAGGGTGTTTACTCGTAAAGGGGACCCTGTTGTTGTTAAGTTAGCTACTGACATATATAACATCATCGCTGTTGCAGAAGGTGAAGATGAGGGAATACTACGAGAAATGATAATCACTTCAAAAAATCGCAGGCCGTCCGTAGTAGCACCAAGTGCTGGGTCAGATAAACAAGTTCCATCTGATCGAATATCCGGACCCGGGACTTGCCACTGTGCCGGTGAACCAGCTGTTCTAAAGGACACCGTTTCTTCATTACAGACAGGATTTTTACTGCTTAAACAGTCTTTTCACGCAAGCGATATTTTGAGGACTGAACAAATGAATTATGTTAAGTCTGTCCTCAGTAGTATTAAAATGGACATACTTGAGTGTGATCAAAATATCCGCAAGTGTATGCTGAACGCTGATGTATATATGAAAGAATGTGGAAGCCAAGTACAAGAACATATCCAAGCCATTGATAAACGCGTATCTAGCCTCGAAACATTTATAGATTCGAATAATCTAGTTACAGTTACTTTTGCATCACATGAGGCGAAGGCTCAAGGTAGGAATTATGATATTCAAAACGTTGACGGTGAATTGTTGAGCGAATACGGTGACATGCAAAATGCTCAAAGTGAGATACATAATGAGCACATAACTGTACAAAATGTGCAGAATGAAGCAGAAATTGACCACGATGTAACACAAAAAGAATGCATACAGCCAGAATCAGTAGTTGATGAACCGTACGACTCATTCGGTAACTCTCAAATCCCACCTGTTGACTCAAATAACTTGATGTATACAAATATTTCGGAAGTTATTAATTTTGTTTCATCTAAGAATCTTTCAATACCGCAGAATAACAATCAGTGTGATATGTATAATACTACCGAAATTGCCAGCGCAGTTCAGGTTGGAACTTGTGGAACGGTACATGATAATCAGGCAAATAAGAATGTAACTCCTGCAGTGGCGGTGATAGATTCACAGGAACCAATTTCAGTGCATCTTACAAGCAGAAATAGTGAGAGGTCACACGACCAATTCCGGTGCATATACCCTTAAGAAATAGTACGAGTTCAGGTGATAATGAATTCTTTCAAGTCCCGAAACGGAGACATACGAAACATTTTTGTGTTCTTGGATTTAAAAAAGGCTTGATATTGATAGATTAAGCATGTTTATTTCGAAAGGAGGGTTTAATTTTCGTGATACTAGACCTGGAAGGGGACCTAAGGTATTCACGATAAGGAAGTTTCCTCTACGTAACTCCCCGAATAAAGTTCTCGTCCGTCTGAATGTAGCAGCAGACGAGAATGCTGACCTCGTTTTGAATGATGGGTTCTGGCCTGGTCATGTGAAATGTGTACCGAGGATGTCACAGAGATGTCGGAGATCACAACATCAAGTACATGATGAGAAACGTCAACGATCAATAAATACAGGTCAATACGACAACAATGACAGGCGTTTTCAAAGGGAACCGTATGCATTTTACAGTTATAATCCTTTCAATAGTCTTATTGAACAAGTTGACTAATACTGTTTATCTGCGTAACCGCAGTTTTCAGATTAAGTTTAATTTGCCCTTTTATCATGATGGATTTAAATATAATGACCTGGAATGTCACAGGATTGATGTCTAGTGGTTCATATCTAGAACATATCTTGAAAAAAAGAAATATAGATATATGTGGTCTATCGGAACATTGGTTATTTCCACACAACTTGCATTTTCTTGAGAGTATTATAAGTGATTACAACTTTCATGCAGTCTGTGATTCAGACATGAACATTTATAGTAAAAGAAAACTGGGAAAAGGTGGTGTTGCCATAATATGGCATAAAAAATACGACAGTTGTGTACTTCCGTTAGACATTGATGATGATCGTATAGTAGGCATTCAGCTTCAAATTGCACCAAATCAATACATATTTATTTTTCAAGTGTATTTCCCATGTACAAATCATCCCACTGCTTTATTTGTAAACTATATCAGCAAGTTATACGATCTATATCATGTGTACTCAGCCTGTGGTGTGACTGTATTTATTGGCGATTTTAACTGCAAATGTGAAACCTATGGTTTAAGTCTACGTGATACGTATTTTGTAAATTTTTTATCAGACTGTAATTTAAAAGCTGTAAATACACTTCCTACATGTAATGGTGCTAAATATTCATTTGTGTCATATGATAATTGTTATAGTACATTGATAGACTTTATTTGTATGCCTGTAGAAATGTTAGACTTGGTTCTATCTTGTGAGATTGTAGATGACCATTGTTTAAATGTCTCCAGGCACAGGCCTGTCATTTTATCTTTTCAGTTATACATAGAGCCTATAATTTACAATGACAATACTAGTATTAGTTACGGTGTAAACTGGAAAAAGGCAATTAATGATGAGTTTGAGCAGTATCGTTCAACGTTATTATGCGATAATCAGTTTACAGATATTGAATGGCGATGTTTAGATAAAAATGGAATTGATGAAGCAATCTCTTACTTCACTGAAACATTGTTGAACAGTGCAAAAGATACTATTCCAAGTAAACGATATAAACAATACCTAAAGCCATTCTGGTCAGATGAACTCTCAAATTATCATACAAAGATTATTAAATTACGCAGTACATGGTGCCGCAAGGGGAGACCACGTGATGAATCGAACACAAGCTATATGAACTATAAAAATGCAAAGCGTGTTTTAGGCGAATGCATAGAACTTGTGCGTACAATTATTTGATTTTGCAGGATCAAGAGATTGATAGGACTGCAGAAGTGGATTCTGCTAGGTTTTGGAAAATAATTAAATCAAGAAAAAGTAGTACACAGTCCAAGATGAGCTCAGGTATCAGGTTTAAAGACGATATAGTTAGAGATCGTAAACAGTTGGCTATTGAATGGGGGAGTTATTTTCGGTCTTTATATTCTCCGTCAGAGTCAGAATCCTTCGATGAGAACTGGAAACAAACTGTTACGAGAACAGTAAATGAGACATTCAGTAATCTTACCACTGACCGTCATGTTAGGGTCCTACCGGAAGTTGTAAGCGACGTTATAAAACATTACCGACAGGAAAAGCCGGCGGAGAAGACAATATAACTTATGAATATTTGATCCATGCCAAAGATGTAGTCTCCGGTATATTAGCCAACATTTTCACATATATGTTACGTCAGGGTTACATTCCAGATAAATTAAAAAGAGGAATTATTATTACTTTACATAAAGGAGGTAAAAAGAGAAAAGATGATCCAAACAATTATCGAGATGTAACATTGTCGTCTGTTATACTCAAAGTTTTTGAAGTGATACTTTTATTGCGGTGTAAGGACAGGTTGATCAACACCTTAAGCATACAACAAGGTGGGTTTCAAGAAAAGCTAGGTTGCATTATGACGTCATTTGTCTTGCGCGAAAGTGTTTATTTTTCAAGAGAAAACTCTTCTAATCTTTACGTTTGTTTTTTGGATGGCAAACAAGCATTTGGTAATGTCTGGCACGCTGGTTTATTTTATAAAATGACTAATGCGAAAATTGATGCCACGACATTAATTGCATTTAAACAACTGTACGCGAATGTTACAAGTTGCGTGAAATACCAAGGACTATAATCAGACGACTTCCCAGTCCTGCAAGGCACGCGTCAAGGAGGGAAAAGTTCGCCACTACTTTACTTAATATTCATAACCGGCCTCATAGTGGAATTAGAAAATAGTGGATACGGCCTATGTCTATATAATATGGATGTTTGCTGCCCGACAGTGGCTGACGATATGGTTTTGGCATCGTTTTCTAAATACGGAATGGACAAAATGTTAGATATATGTAATAACTACTCAAAGCGTTGGCGATTCCGTTATAACGCTAATAAATGTGCTGTTGTCATTTTTAATGAAAATGAAAGTTCAAAGTCAAACCGAACATTTAAAATGTGTGTGTGTGTGGGGGGGGGGGGGGGGGGGGGGGGGGGGGGGGGGGGGGGGGGGGGGGGGGGGGGGGGGGGGGGGGGGGGGGGGGGGGGGGGGGGGGGGGGGGGGGGGGGGGGAGGGGGGGGGCAGATAAAAGAAGCTGATGACTATACACATCTCGGCCATATATGTGATAAATTCAGGTCAACAAATAAACCAATGCGGGAAGCATGTGTCAAACTTCGAGGAACATTTTTAAGTATTTGTAATACAAGGATAAATATATTGTCTCTGAATCCTATCACTTTGAGAACTATTTATAATTCAGTCGTATTACCGAAAGCTTTGTACGGCTGTGAACTTTGGAGTGTATACTCAGAGCAGGATATCTTAGCCTTGGAGAGAGCCCACAGATTTTGTGTAAAAGTCATGCAACGCTTTAGGGCAAATACTAATACAGACGTTTGCTTAAGTGCCATGTGTTTGAAATCCATGGAGACAATTATTGATTATAAAAAGCTCTTGTTTTTGTCCGCTCATTTTCCGCCGAAAATTGTCTGGAAATCTATTTTGAAAAAGGCGGTAATGCATACAGAGACAGCTCAGCGTGTGATTCGAATTCATGAGACCAGACCTGATTTGCGCGATAAAATAACTGTTGAACGTCCATGCATACTGTGGTCAATTCCCAAAGTAAATCCAAAGTGTCTGTCAATATGCACATTTATAATGAACTGTAATGCTCAAGCTATATCCACGAGTTTCAATCAGAGATGTGATAAATGTGGATATTTGACAGACGACATAACTATGCACATGATTTGCTTTTGTACGGAGAATTACTTAATTCAGCTTCAGTTATGGGACGAAATGATAAAAGAGCGTGGTATTATGAAGTTCATACAAATACTTTCCTTGTCTCCAAAGGAGCTATGTTGGTACTTCGTAAGAATGACTGCAGAAACGAATGGATACTGCCTGAAACATTATAACATTGCCAAACTATTGCGGCGTATATGTTGCAATTTACACTAGCGTATTGAATAACTGTTTAGTTTCAGTTAATGACTGATATTTTCTGACGTTTTTGTTTATAAATATTTATATTTTTTATTGTAGACTTTGTGTTGTTATAAAATGTTTTTCTGAGAACACATGTATCATCTCATAAAACCTGTTTTCTAAGTACCGAATTAAGGGTTTTTCGTCTGGTCAAGCCAACATTAGTCTGAATGTTTTTGTACATACACATGCATTCACTTAGACATTTTCTTGACCATATGTAATCTGTTTGATATTGTAGTACAGTAGGTTGTTGATAGTGCACTGAACGTATTTATGCATATAATTGATTATGTATTCAATACTTTTGTATATAGAATGCGAAAATACGTATAATAATGAAACCTTAATAATCTGTCTGTGTCTAGATATTTCGCTTTCGCACTTAGACTGAGATTAGGTTATTAATTGGTATTGTCGTTTTCGTAAGCTCAATACCTTGGATTTATGTTTTCGATTTCGAGTTAAGTCCAGGTGCATTTGATGCTTAGATAATTAGTCATTATTATATCTGAACTTGAATTTCTAATCTAAAAATGACTTAAACTAACATGTATAAAATTGTCTACAATGTGCTTTTATATATGGGCAGATCTCGAGGTACATGCATATATTGTACTTTTGTTTTACATTCACTATATATATATATATATATATATATATATATATATATATATATATATATATATATATATATATATATATATATATATATATATATATATATATATATATTATGCTTTTCAGAATTGTGTTGCTTTTGTTTGACATTTACAATGTATATATGTTATGCTCTTCAGAATTGGAGGAAATAAAAGATATTATTATTATTATTATTATTATTATTATTCGCAGATATTCCTCTTTACAATCAAGCATCAATAAAGCTTATAACCGGCATGAAAATGGCCCTTACCAGTTGGGGAAATCGCACTATATTATATTGATATGGACTACATTCGAGTGTACAACGGAGGCATATCCGGCGCATTACTACCTTCGTACCTTCAAAGAATCTTCTTTCAAATTTGACCACAATATGATAAGTAAAATCAAATAGTGAGTATATCAAAAACATTTGACATTTTATTGAACTCAGTAATATTAGAAAATTAAATGAATCAACAATATAAGACATTTTGATTAATTCTATGACATTAACTTTTTTGATGCACTCAGTAGGAAAGGACATTTAATCAACTCAAATTATAAGCTATTTAAAGTAACAACAAAGGGAAGTAATTCTAAAGAAGGGAACTGTGCATGACACTTCGTCTCATGATGGTGTATAATTGTGCCAAGTTACATCAAAATCCCTCCATGTATGAAGAAGAAATGCTTCAGACAAAGTCATTCTTGTATCTGACCTTTGGCCTCTAAGTGTGACCTTGACCCTAGACCTAGAGACCTGGATCTTGCGCATGACACTCTGTCTCGTGGTGGTGAACATTTGTACCAAGTTATATCAAAATCCCTCTATGCATGAAAAAGAAATGCTCCGGACAAGGTTTTCATTCTTGTATCCTTTGACCTCTACGTGTGACCTTGACCTTAGACCTAGGGACCTGGTTCTTGCGCATGGCACTCCGCTTCGTGATGATGAACATTTGTGCCAAGATATATCAAAATCCCTCCATGCATGAAAAAGATATGCTCCGGACAAATTTTTTAAAGAAAATATGATAAAGGGGAATAACTCAAAAAATAGGCAAGGTAGAGTTATTGTTCTTGCACACTGCACTTCCTCCCAATGTGTTCTATCAGTGTATGAAGTTTGAAGAAAATCCCTCCAGTACTTTTGGAGTTATGCTCCGGACAAATTTTTTAAAGAAAATAAGATAAAGGGGAATAACTCAAAAAATAGGCAAGGTAGAGGTATTGTTCTTGCACACTGCACTTCCTCCCAATGTGTTCTATCAGTGTATGGAGTTTGAAGAAAATCCCTCCCGTACTTTTGGAGTTATGCTCTGGACAATTTTTTTAAGAAAATAAGATAAAGGGGAATAACTCAAAAATAGGCAAGGTAGAGTTATTGTTCTTGCACACTGCACTTTCTCCCAAAGCGTTCTATCAGTGAATGAAGTTTGAAGAAAATCCCTCCAGTACTTTTGGAGTTATGCTGCGGACAAAGATCGTTGCGGACGGACGCACGCACGGACGGAGAGCATTTCTAATATCCCCTCGCCTTTGGCGGGGGGATAAATAAGAAAGATAAAAGTAGTTATATTTTTGTATTAACCAGTACAGCAGCCATCTTAAAGTAATGTGTAGCTGTGATGAAATTGCCTCGTATTTGGACTCAGTATTATTGTTATAGTCCTTTTCGAAAATCGAGCCCATTCAAGTTAGATTCTAAATAACAACTCGCTTTAACCTGTTCTTAAGATGTTGTCGCGGTGTTAGAGTTAAACCATCAATAAAAGCGTTTAATTAATTACTTTTTCTATATGTATTTAATACTAACTACCCTAATATACAAGCAATAGTTGTTAGCAGACAATAAAGCTCACCACAACAGATTTAAAGTTTAACAAGAACTTATTCTAAACGGGAGTTGTTTTTGAGTGTGAAAGTTTGGCATTTTGGGGTCAGTTGGGTAAGATACATAACTGAGAAACGAAAAAAGGGAAATATATATCAAACTAAACAACGAACATGGGGCTCATCTCAAGAAAATTAAGTAACTGAAACTAAAAAGGGGGTTAGGGTCGGGTTAAGGGATACTAACAGACAATATCAAGAAACACAAGAGACTTAAAGTAAAGTAATTTTATGGGGGTGAGGTGTTGGGGAGGGGACTGAAAGATGACGGGAAACTAAGACATACAGTAAAAGTAAAAAATGAAACCTTGGGGATAAGTTTCTGGGGTGTATTACGTACCCCATTACCTTTCATTAACAAACTCAAGCAAACTGATGACATTTTGCGAACCTAATAGATCAATGGCAAACATCATCGTATAAGCCTCCTATATTGCAAAAGTACTGTGAAATTATCAGTATAAACATAGGACTAATTATCCGAGAATGCGTGAGTCCACAAAATTAAACTTCAACGAACATATAAAATTCTTATTCATTTTATCTACAAAAGGTGAAATCCACCAAAAAGTTTTTAGTCAAAACCACGACAGTTAATGCTTGCAAAATGAATTAAACGACTTCACTATTTTATAGTTCTTCCTGAGGTTGAATTCAACATTTCATAAAAAAGTAAATATATGAGTTTAATCGTACTATTGTTCACTTAAATATTTGCAGATTGTTATTTTCTCACTGTACATATACCAAAAGCAATGCATCACCATGTACATTGTAAAACATTCCAACATTTTTGTTTGGATCAAAATATAGTATTCGTTTGAGGACACATATCTGATATTGTGTTGTTTTCCAATGATGTTTTAAGCTATCATATATGAAAATACCCTTACCTTATTCCTTCTTATTTTTTGGTACAATATAGTTTCTGATTTATGTCTTTCTCTTTTTTTGTAACAATTATGTTGTTTTATATGCTTTTCTGCATTTTTTTATTTTATACTGCCAATATATTCTATATTTTTGTGTCGGTAATATATACATGTGCATGCTTTAAATCTGTCGTTTGTAAACATGTATGTATTTGAAAATTTGTAAAGTTACAAGTTACAATTAAAGGAAAATGTCTTTGATAGACCATTGATGGTAATCTAAATTTAATATATTAAACATTCATAGCGATAACGATCAGTCGCAGCTGACATCCTGCTTTCCAAATTAGGACATATACAGCCGTGAGGTTGCAGAGTGTAACAGTTTCCTGCCTTGGTAGAATGGTTAAAAGAAATTAACCTTTTCATTCAATGAAAAAGTAAAACTAGCTATAAGATAAAAATTTGTCCACTTCATTTGTAAATAGCCGTGACTATTTACCGTACACTCATAATTCTTCCTAAACAATAAGTAATCAACAACCGTTTTATACATTCTGCATGACAAACAGTACATAAAGGTTACAACACACTGTATAGCTCTTCTTATTTATTCTATATAAAATTGAAATATTTCTAACGACTGCACACATCAGGACCCATTTCAAATATCTCCAACTTACATTTTCTTGAAGATTATCGCCAGTGCTGAAAAAAAATCAAAAGAAAAGTGGGGTCATGTTTGTTGCAAGAAAAATATTTTCAATCTAACACACAAACTGCAAAACTAGCCAAAAAAATGAGACCCCAAATTGTAGTGGTGGTGTTTGATCTAAATATCCATGACAAATTCTGTCACGTTATTATTTCATTATGAAAATGCTACCTACCTGCCAAGCATAGAGCTACCATGTGATTTCAGCAAAAAACATGCAAAGAAAGTAAGGAAAATAGCTCTACAGAGCAAAAAGCGGAGGGCTATTTGAATCTGCCATTGTGCGACTACCTTTATTTTTGCGCCATTTTCCTATTTAGTGTCTGTATCCCTAAAAAGAGAAAATAGGTAAGGGTAGATTTCTCGGAAGCACAGAGCACCACAAACACAGCTACAGAGCCAAGCACTTGCAAAGTAGGCCCACAACAAAAAGAAGCCGTAACGGGTTTCTTCAAAAATCTAACACAGACTCACGTATTTTTCAGATAAAAGTTATTAATATTTCGCAGTAGTTGACACGTAATGACACGATATTAATTGCAATATATTAATTAATGCAAGCATGCATTGTAGCGTTCTTGTGGTTATATATTCATTTCTGAATCAAGCGGTCTTAAGGGTCGTATAGATATAACACAGGCCAAATTTTGTCTAGCGAGGATAGGAATCCGACATGCAATTAAACGTGAAATAAAACTTCACTTTGCAGGAATTTAAATCTTGTTCAACATCTCATAGAAGTCAAGTCAAAAACTTCGGAATGGTCATCATTTCCCCTTTTTGTAATGTTAAGGGTTTTAAAGAGCTGTTACAACACAAATTACCGATTGATGCTGTACAATGAAAATATATATCAGCAACATTTTACCTTGCATGTGCCTTTTTGGTAAGTATTTTAAATAATATAGAAAATCAGTTGGTAAACATTCACGCTGGTGAATAAAGGGATTAATAACATTGCTTAGTTATTCATAAGTAATAGCTTTTGATTTTAGTATTTTCTAGATTACGCTTGTTTAGGTGGAGTACATTTATATATATGGAACTCAGAATCACTGAAGGGTCTTCCAGTCGCCATCTGACATAAAATTAATATGTGGCGTCAACCATAACAACATAAATAGATAAATAAATGGATATATTAAGTAATAAGATTTTCTAAACGAAAATATACTTCATTTAAGACACAAGTGTACATCATTTCTTGTAAGAACATTAAAGGTAATCATTTTATAATCTTTTACAACGTTAGTCGCTTTTTATATTCTGTCTAAGGTTACGTTAAGTAATCAAAAAGTCCGTTTCTGAGAACTACGTAATTGCTAGAAAATGTTTGTTTCTTGTATTTCATATAGGAAAAATATTAACTCCTCTCAATATAATAGAAAAAGTGGAAAACCGCAGGCCGCTCAACACGACATAAACGAAAAAGTCTTGCGGGCTTGGTTTGATTGAGCCTGTTCATAGACGGTAATGGAAATGCAAGCTACCTTCTATGTCCTCTAGCCCCGGGTTGAGCAGAAGTGAACATTTACACACGTTATAAGTACAAAAATTTAACTTAGAGACAGTGGTGCACGTGGAACGTTCGATGATAAACAAAGTGCAATACCATGAAAAGCGGCATATCGTCCCCAGTTAAAATAATGGCTTTATTGTACCTACATTTTTTTTAGTTTTAGTATCTGTGTTTCTTGATATTGTCGCCTAGTATCCCTTAACCCGACTCTAACCCCATTTTTTTAGTTTCATGTTTAATTTGATATATTTTTCATTCTATTATATTTTTGTTTCTCAAATCCAAAACCTCAAACACTCTTCGCTAAAAAAACACTCCCGTTTAGAATATGTTCTTGTTAACCTTCAAAATTTTTGTGGCGAGCTTTGGCATCTGCTTGCAATTCTTGTTTGGATATTGGGGTAGTTAATACTAAATGCATGCAGGCAAAATAGTGACTTGTTAAGTTCAATGAGTCCAAGTTTAGTTTCCTATCATTGAGACCTCTCAAAAAGTACGCATGCTGTGAATGCAAATTAAATATATTTACGTAGTTTGTATTATGTAACTTCATCAGGAAAAGTAGGTTATATTAAACTTTATGTTCAGTGTCCTAGTCTGTTTACTTATGACGCTGAAATATAAATATTTGAATTAGAAGTTATGCTGGAATTCTAATTTTATGAAATAAAAAAAAATATTAAAAATGATAATTAGCAAAACAATGAATGTGATTAAAACAACTATTGCCTGTTTTGAAAAGTACCATTTTCAATATGGTGTCCAAAAAATGTATCTGTAACGCCTTAAGAAATACAATCAGGTCAGATAAACAAACTCCAGGACATGATTTAGTTCTATTTGTTAAGTTCAATGAGTCCAAGTTTAGTTTCCTATCGTTTATACAGTACCAATTTACTGATGACTTCATTTTGAATACTGTTATATATTCGGCTTTTCTAAGAAGTACACATCATTCAGTACTATTTTTACCATGCGATCACTTTCAAGTATGTTGTAAGGACTAAATATAATTTCTTATCAACACAAATAATAGTCAGGTATAATTTATTTGAAGGCACGTTTCGAATCTGATTTTGCAAGCGATTTAAAAACAATGCAAACATAAAGGGTCCGTTCCTGGAAGTCCGTTCCAATTTGAAAGTGAGGACATGGAAAGTAAGACATGCATAGTTTTCCGTCATATTAAGTCTGATAGGTTGGCGTAATGCTGCTTCCGAAATCTGGTTAATTTCAGATTTTCGTATTTTACAAATATACAATTTATTCTATATGCTTAGTTCTAAATAAGCATTTCTTTTTTTATTGATTCTAACACCAACATTCTATGTCAGATCTTTGTTATTATCTGTGCGATTTAAATTCAACTACTATAAAGTAAAACAAAACAAATGACTTCTAAATAAATTGCAACAGTTAAGTATGACAGTGGCATATCCCTACAAAATGTAGTGATAAATGCAATTTTATATAACAATATCTGAATAAAGGCAAAGTTTCACTGAATCTAATACAATCATTCCAACTTATCCAATAGTAAAACCTAAATCATGACCATTCATAGTCTTTGGGTGAATTGTTTGGAACTTTCCTATTGCCTTTTACATCTCTGTACAAAAAAGCTGTTTACTTAACCGGAACAAAATTTCTTTACACCCTTTACAATTTCCATTATGAAGGAGAAAAGAACTTACATAAAATGATAAAAGAAAAAGGTTGAAAAATGTTTATAAAATGTTTTTCTATGAGATTATAGTCCCTCGTGTTTTATAGCAGTACATTAGTTCATTTTAATATAGGGGAAAAGCACACAGTGTTTATTTTGTATATTGTAGTCACCTTTATTCGGTGTTGTGTTAGTTGGTTAAACATGTCATGGTGAATCACAGTGCTTTTATACCATTTCTCATACTCTCCCACCCTAAAATATCCAAGATGTCATCATTTGTTAACTATAAATAAGTACAGCAGTTTACTGAAATTTTATCGTGGTTCATTTCCTGATAATTTCGCAGTCAGATGATTGTAAAAACATTCACTGTAACAGAAACTGCAATGCAGCTGCGATTTTTTTTTTCAGAAAAAAACATGATTAGCTTATATATTTATCACAAACATAATAAAAAACAAAAATCACAGTCACATTGTTTTACATACATTTAAATGAGTATAATAAAAAGGGATAGAAGGTGTAAATAAGACATTAAACGTATATATTAGTAAAGATACTTTGTGTAGATTTCTTACTAGAACATAAAAATATTCGACACGCATATTAAAATTCATAGTTTAAAAATAAATATTCATTTATTACATTACATAACATGCGAGGTCATGATGCTGTGCGTGACGTTGTGAAGGTGAAATGTGATTATACCCATTAAAAAGGCATGAAATAAAGAAACATCTGTAAATGGTTACAGTATAACCTCTCCACTCGCGGCTGTGACCATTTCGAAAATATTACATCTGGTGTTCCCTTGAAGGAAAATGTAAACATTTTATGAAATGTTGAAAACTGAAAATGACATATAACCTTTTTCATATCATATGCTAAGTATTTGAATGGCATATATTTAATCTAATTTTATGTTGTGCAACTAATTTTTACTTTTTACTTCTTTTTTTTTTCTTTTACTTCTTAAACAATTTTCTTCGGGGCTTTGAAATTTTGTGAATCGTAAAATTGGATACTAAAACAGTATCATCATAAATATCACCCATCAAAGGCGGAGGAATATTGTTTAGGCGTCCATCCTTCAGTGGGTCCCACCGTGCGTCAGTCCAAAACTGAAAATGCTTATAATTAAAGTATTTAAGCTAGAATCACTAACCCTGACATAATTATTAATTAGCACATGACCTTTGCTCACAAATAAAAATGCTTTTAATTCCAAATGTCTTTAAGTTAGAATCACCAGCCTCACATAATAAGGAATTAGCACATGATTTTTCTCACATATAGTATTATCACACCAAGTAAGAACAGAGTTTTTCCCTTGATTTGGTGTAAATAGGGATTTTTGATGTATCTAAGTAACAAATTGATGGATCGTTATGAAACTTCACAAATATAGATCACTATAAGACGTTGGTACACCCATAATTATGTCAGGATCTCTACAGTAACTGCATAGTTATTGTCAAATAAAAAAAAGTCACAAAATAAACAATTTAATCAATTGACGGATCTTTATCGAACTTAATACAAATATAGATCACTATAGAGCAGAGTTTTCCCCTTGATTTTTGAAAAATAGGAACCAATAAACAGATGCATGGTCCTTTTTTTTTTAAATAACTTGTGTATTGACATAAGATTTCTACAAGATATTCTTATAAATAACCAAAACTATTGTGCAGAAGGTAGTAAACAGTTATAACGCTTTTGAAATAATGCTGAAAATTTACATTCTTCTGCATTTTACCAATATCTAACATATATACATTCAATGTCAAACTTGATGGAAATGAACATGTCAGGCTATATTGTGTCAGCAAGGGCAAATGCAAATATATTTTTAAAAACTATCAGATCTTAGTTCGAAAATATTGGATTTTACATAAGGTTTTTTAACATATTACTTACAATTTCTTGAAAAATGACCGAGAATAGGGCATCACAAATTTTTTTTTCGTAAAAAATGCAGCAAAAACAAAACATCCAGGGGAAAGTTGAAACTTTTTTCTATTTCATGCAAACCTGTTTACTTCTACGGATTGGCCATATTTACTACGTTTTTGCAGCAGAAAATACGGACTACGGATTAATAAAAAAATTTCTACGGCCAAGTATTCTACCTCTGTACATGATTTTAAATCATACTTTGAAACGTTAAAAAAATTAAAACAATATATAGTGGATAGGGTCAATTTCCATATGAGTGCATGGTCTGTGAAACTCTTGCGAGTGGATACAGGGCCATCATTGCCCTATTGTTTGAATTATTATTGTAAAATTTCTTAATCTTTAAGATATAGATATATAGTTTTTGAAGTGAATTCTTCGTGAAAAAGTAAAATAAGGGAGGGAAATGGAGCGTAGCCAATTTTGTTATATAAACAGATGGATAGAAAGATCATTATAAGCTGTTCCCAGTTTTGCATTAAAAGTTTTATAGCACAGATGCCAAAATCAAACTTTAAAGAACTAGGAAATAAATGCAGCAACATGTATCAGAAATAGGAACAGTTGGAAAAATTGGGAGAATGCTGTGAAATATTGAGATTTTTTAAGAATAACTGAAACAAGAGACAATGGTCACTTATTTCAGTTATGTTTTGGTAAAGGTTTGGTAACTTGAAACAGTTACACCTCTGACTGTTTGTAGATCTTTGATCATAGCCTGCTTTAAAATTGTGACATTGCTGCATGTCTTATATTAATACAGATGTAAAAAAAGAGTCAATTTGACCGATAAAAACATTTAAATATTACTTCTTTAATTTAATAATTTCAAAATCTTCATCATAGAACCTTGGTAGAAGTTAGTTAGAGCTGTTCTAGCCAAGAAATACATCATATGTTCCATTGAGCACACCTGTCAGCCCTAAAACAGATGAAAAATATAGTCATTTTGAATAGTCCATCCGCGCAACCTCCCAAATGAATAGACAAAGCTAAATTTCCGGGCTTAGTCTCGTCCTGAGAGAGAGGGAGAGAGAGAGAGAGAGAGAGATTATGAGAAAGAGAGCGCAAAAAAGAAAGTCATTTAATGTTTTTAAGACCAACTTAGAATTGATATTACTGGGAAGCATTAGTAGATATAGCGAGTAAGATATGGAACAAAAAATGACAAAGATGTTCCCGTTTGTGAAGAAAGCACCAAATTTTGCATGAAATTACTTTAAGGTATCCCAAATCCTACAAGAGGAGGAGACACGCTATATCTGCCCTGGAACCTCCTTTTAAATCAGTTTATAAAAGGGAGGTAAAAAAGTCTTGAAAAAAATATTTTTTTTTCCTTTGAATTGAAATTTATCTATAAAGAAATGTTTCATATGATCTAAACATGGATAACATATCACTAGCATAGACAAACAACCATTTGGTATTGACAAATATACAAAGTTTACTACAAAATATTCTTATTTTTCAAGATACATACTAAAAAGGGAGGTAATCAGATTTTACTGTATGTTTAATTTCAAAACTGCGAGTGAAAAGATGTTTCTTCGAAGAAAGCATGAAAGTTTGTATTTAAAAGTATACTGGATCAGAAATGGACTACATATACGATTTGTTGGCTTGAATAGACCAAAACATGAGGCCCAAAAGGGGAACTACCTTTTTTTTATTTCAATTAAATATATCTAGAACAATTTCAAAAATGTTAATTCGTTACCTTAACCAATTATTACCCTTGAAACAAAATTTATTCAATTAGATTTTATACGCATTCATTACACATGACTCAGGAAAAATAATACGAGGTCCTTCAAGGGAAAATTGTTAAAAATCATATTTTAAGGGCAAATTATTATTTCATTCGTTAAAATATCATATTACTGAACTGAACATAAGTAAAGAAACAGAATTCATGGATCTTATATATAAAATATCAAAAAAGTAAAAATGTTCACATGTTTAGGTCCACGAGGTAACCTATATATCTGGATTTATTAGGGCAATACATTTATATAAAAAAGAGAGGCCTTTCAATGGACCATTTTTATGTTACATAACAGTATATGAAATAATCATGTTTCAAATCAAATGACTCCAAAAACCCATAAAATAAAAGAAACTTATATTTACACCCATTCAATAGATATCTAAGAATTCTAATAGGCTTTCCAGTGCTTCTCTAATACATTTGTTTGACAAATTTATATTTACATGAATGTGTTATTGCACTGGCATCTGATAGGTTCTATGAAGTGTACATAGTAATGAAAGTCAAGTGTCATTACTGGTCAATCCAGATTCAACAGAATTAAGCAATGCAATGGTCACAATTAAAGTAGAAACTAGATAGAAAACTGTCAATTTTATCTAAAATATAAAAGGCCAGCTATTTAGTATGTTCATACCTTAATGTCTCTCCCCAAACATGGCTTCGTATATAAATATTAGAAATGTGAACATCAGGTAAATTAGATATTTTCATGCTGTCTATTTCCTTTTGGAACTAGAATGGTATCTGGCACCATTTACTGACTTACAGCTTGATACCCTTGTTTATAACATGACCATGTATTGTTCCAAAAGTTTGAAGTCACAACATGTGGTACACTAACTGGTACGCGTGCGACAAGGTACACATTTGTTTGCCGCAGATGCATAAAAACAAAACCACAAGGGGATAATCTTACGAGCAACCAATACTGACACACACTGGTATTTTCTATAGTAAAACAGTTTGCTAGTTGTAAGCTGTAGCTTCATTTGACTGTTCCAAACAGTTCTAGTACATGCTGACTTATTCCGTAGCAAGCCGTCTTTTTGGCATAAAAACAAGGACAAAAATCCAACAGGAAAAGACACATCCAAGAACGTAACTTAAAGCTAACATCCTTTATAATGCATTATCTTGCTGTGATACTGTCTCAATACGTTTGCAAGGCATAGGATATCTTTACTTATGGTTATGCCGTTTTAAAAGATTCAAGAAGCGCACATGACATCTGGAAGGATAGGTTGTTCTATCATGCAATGAAGCCAGAGAACATATTTTCTTAAGCAATTAGACGTAATGAAAGCAAACCCCTGAGAGATGTTCACGTATGTAGCAAATAACATTATATCAAGCAGGTTGTAGACAGGCATTTATAGCATGCATTGACATTGCTAATCCTGTCAACTGGAAATGGTCAAGAGAACTGGTACTTAGCTTTAATTATGCAATATGCTTTATAATTAGCTGCTATAAGTGGAGGAAAGTCATCAAGGTAACTACAAGAGTATATACAAAGTCAGATATAAATGCATCAAGCCAGTCCTGTGTACTTAGACATTTTGAAGACATGTGTGCTAGTGAGTGAAATACTGGCAAATTAAAGTTTTAGTTAAATATTGAAAGGGTTGTTACACTTAAAATTAAAAGTTGTTTGTTTAGGGTATCCTAATCGTAACTTTTCTTTCAACTTTTGTAGTTTATCAGATACATGATATTATCATATGGGCTGATTTGGAACCTAAGACAGAAAATACACTATTTCGTTATTTATCAGAAGGCTTAATATGCAAAATAACTGTAGCTCAGTACATTTTAAGGAGACATTGTTTATAAACTAATCGATTAATCTTTACCTTAACAAATTTACATCTGACTCTATTTGGTATGACTTTCTTTAATTCTGTATCATATTTTCATCTTAAACATATTTTATATGTAACTATTTGCGTTCTTGTGGTGTCTGCAGGAAATCACTGCTCTTTGGAGTGGACAACTTCAGTGAGAGAAACCGTCTAGTGGTAAAGGTGTTGTCAGATCAATAGGAAGGTCGTTGGTTCAAACCGTACAAAGGTTAATCTATCATACAATACCAGTGCTATTTTTAAGAAAACGGAATTTTGACTGATTCGAAAACTTGAAATCTTAATCAAATTCAAATAAATTTAAATCATTGAATGTAGTATAAATTAGCAATAATAAATACAACAATACATTTAGCTCAAATTCCATTTTCTTTTGTTGTGAAGAAAGCATTAGGGTGATCGTATGCTTTAGCTTGAAGTCATTAATTGTCTTGAAAAACATAGAAATTATGTTTTGTATAAAACGTTTTACATGAATTTACATTATACTAAGTTATTGAATTTACAAGAAAAAAACAAAATAACCCCTTCTTTAGCTACTCTTCTGAATGCTTAATAATAATATTCATAGGGAAATTGAACTATCGGTACTCCATGTAAAGTATAAGTACTGTAAAGTTGATTATATGAATTACAGTATGTACCTATATGTGAACTTGTTTTATGAAATACCCTTAATGAACCTCAAAATGTAAAGAATGTTTAGATAAAATTTTGATATAATTTTCAAAATACTAAATTAAGTTTTGTTTACAAGAGTGATATAATATTCACACTAAAAAATAAAATCATCCTGTAAATGAAATTTTTAAACAATTTTCCCCCTTTTAGGGCCTCATCTATGTCATTTGTCAGTGTCCCATATATTAAATGTGTATAAAATGTAACTAAATAAATATTATGTCAATAATAGTTACTTATCTAGGTTATAAATTAACCCTTTGGACATTGCTTACAAAAATATATGATTAAAACACATAGAATATAAGTCCCTTTTTGGGGCCTCATTTTAAGCTAATTGAGATTAGCGAACAGCGTGTCTCCTCCTTTTTTTGGATTCAGCATACTTCAAAATAGTTACATACAAAGTTTGGTGCTTTCTTCACAAAAGGAAACATCTTTTTCCTATAACTTACTCACTAATATGAAAATGATGATACATTTTCTTTCAAAATCAGCATTATGTATAACGTATGTCGATAAATTGTTCAACGGTGTAGCACCATCAAATATCCCAAGTGTGACAAATGTCCGAACTAAGAATATTGTCACAACAATTGTACTATGATAAATGTGCCAACTCATCACGAAAAATAGTATGTCACATCATTTTAACTGTATGTCAGAACAAATTTGCTTGTGCAAATGTGACATATGTTACAATTTTAATTAAATTTCTGAATAATAATGCATGCACCCAAGGACCGTGCTAAATTGAATTCTTACCCAAATGATTTTCGTTGTTTTACTAGAATTTAAAGTTACATCTCATGGTTTAGAAACCTTAGTATGTGCATTATTTGAATTTTAGAACTGATCGAAGCAAACAAGACAACATCGGTAGAACCAATGGATGCAGAAAGTGAAAACTTATATATATTTTAAGGATAGTGGTGTGATGCAGGTTAATTAAAGTAGGTCCTCATACTGTTCTCCATTTGAAAATGTGTATTTTGCAAAAGTCCTCGCGTATATATTTTAAGTTGATTGTGTGTAATTTATACAAATTAAGATCCTCAGAACTACGTTCTCGGGATAATGCAGATATATGAAAAGTCTGTAGGTCCATTATTTCGTGCAGTCCTCAAAATGGTACAAAAAGTCTAAGTCACCGCAACTGTTGCTATACAAACCTGTGTGTGTGAGTGTGTGTGTGTGTGTGTGTGTGCGTGTGTGTGTGTGTTGGTCATTGTCGTGTCCGCGTGCTGAGTTAACGTTTGGGGAGGCTGCGTTTTTGGAACGTAGCTTTCACTGTTGGATATTTATCCTTGTTTTATTTTTGTTGCAAAAGTCATATCAATAAAAGTGTGTATTATTTATAATGTTAAACTTATATTGCATTATATTGTACTTGTTGTTTACTTATATTGTTAAACTTATATTGAAAATGTTGCACTTTCCACTACCTCTCATGAACAGACTCAATCAAACCGAGTCTGCTATTATTTTGGTTGCTTGCATTCTATGCTTCCAAAGGATCTTCTTACAGATTTTATTAACTATCACCACAACAATCTTTAAGTGCCGTGTGGCGGCCTTAAAAGAGTGTCCCCGTACTTGGATTCAGTGTTGTTTTATTTTCTGGTCCTTTGGGATCATGGAGTCTACTCAATGTTCATAGGTAATAGAGTTCCGCTTAAGCCGGTCCTAGGGGGCGTGAGGGGTGTTGCACTTTCCACTACCTCTCATGAACAGACTCAATCAAACCGAGTCTGTTATTATACATATCAATAGATGGAAGTAACTAACTGACACTTACACAATGAAGGGACCCGATAGGGCTCTGTGTAGGACATTCAAACTAATTTACTGTCGCCAAACCTCACCTTTTATTCCCAGACATGTTTAAAAACAGCAATACAATAAGCTACCACTTTGCACACGTATGCGTAACCACAGTAAAACATTGTTACATGTAAAGGTATATAAATCAAAACCTAATGGAACCGTAAACGTGTATGCTCAATGGCAACACCAAGAGAAATACTAATAAGGGGACGGCAAAGCAGAACATTAACAAGTCTAAAACCAATCCGTCCCATGAGAGATTAAACAGCTAATTGTCATTGAGTCCCTGCCTATCCCGTATATCATCATCATGACCATAAGCTACACTTAATTGTATTGGTAGCATTTAACATTTGTACCAACCGTTAATTATATTAATGTCAATTCCACCGGATGGTCAGCCAGTGTCAAATATGTATAAAAGTTGTTTAGGAAGAGCCACCTGCCACATTCAAAGAACGTAGCTAACCAAATAGCACACATTATAACATGAGCAGAACAGCCAAAAGTATAAATATGTGCAAGCAGAAAGTGTACACATACACGTAGTTATCATTAATAAAAACACAGAAGTAACAAATAGACTAAAATACATATGAAGAAGGACCACATCTGGATCCCGCCTTGGAAGAGTCAGAGGTAACATCAGCATAAGAGATTAAACCGATTTACTATAGCCAACTCCTCCATGTCGACAGTGTAATTACAATTATTCCCACTTCAGGTGAACCTCTTTCATGCGCAATATTAGCAGCAGGAAATATTGTAAAACGCAATTCTGCTAATGTAAAATTCATCATGGGCTACCTTAAATCCTGTTGAATACATAAAAATGTTATCGTCGTATGATGCAACAAATAAATATCCAACAGGGAATGCCATGTTCCAAAAACGCAGCCTCAGCAAATCGCAACTCAAAGCACGTGGACGTGAACACGACCGACGCACACATATTCACACATACAAAGCAAACACACGAAGACAAAACGAATAAGGGACACAGATGGGCAACAACTTGGAACGGTCAGTAGCAAAAACACTATTGGGGAGCTTAAACCGGTTTATGGTGTGCACCTAACGTCACTTTTACCCCCACCATATTCCATAGTCACGGGTCAGTGTAAATAAAGTAATCCCCGCCAGGTGAATACCTAACACATGCAATGGCAACAGGTAAAACACATAAAAGCTCTAATAAATTTATATAAAAAGCTTACCTTAAGAACCAAACACGCATGTACTCAGTGAATTTGCAGAAGACAGAGAATCAAGAGAAACACCCTTTACGGTCCGACAAAACAGGTCAGAAGACGGAAATTGAAACAGTTCAATCCCGGTGGGATTTAAAAACAGCCTATCATAGAGTCTCCCCCCTCTTCCGTCAGAGACAATGAAAGAGGGCAGCGTAAACATGCGGTGTGTCTCAAAACAGTTGGGTCATAACCTGTTTTAATAAAACGCTTTTAGAATTTTACCAAATACAGTAGGAGAATTGCTATGACCCAAAATCGTACGAAGTAAATCTCATCCCTATGAAAAAATACCTTGTCGCAGAAGTGTCTATAAATTACTACTGAATTTTAAAGCAAATTCAAATTAGGATAGTGAAATTTAGCAAAATATTTACGCTATTTATAATAACGGTAGTTTATTTGTAATATATTGATTACGTTCATTGAAATGCTCAACATGATTACACGCTCTGGCAAACCAAATTAACTGAGAAATATGTATCCCATAAGATGTAGCCAGGAGTAAATTCCCATCCAAATGGGGGAAAGTTACAATCATCCTTCTGGTCATAAATTTTGGTATTATGATACTGTCATAAACAAAGAGATGTAAATCTAATCAAAGTACTGAGTACAGTACTGTTGGAAGATGATTTATCTTAGTACGTGTATGAAAAGAATCCATTCCAAAAATGGCACAAGCGCCAACAGCGCTTTGATAGTTAGAAACCCAATACATATAGGATTTGATTTTGCTAACTATATCATCAATATGATACTGCGATTTTGTGATTTGGTGATATATACAGTTATGCATTCAAATCCCCTGTAGAGAAAAAGATGTTAAGTAAAGGCACGTAGCCGATAGGTATACGTTGTAAATTACTGCGCCATTGGTATATATTCTCTTTTTATACTCTTTTTACTAGGCATGAGTACTTGTAAGTTTGTGATCAAGTCCACGGCTGCCTCAAAGGTTTTGATAGGGTAGGCCCAGTTTTCCGGTCTGTAACGATAAAGATGTCAGAGGTGGTAAATTATTCAGCATTGAACTACATTGTACAGCGGATAGATACAAAATAGCTGTGATACAGTCTATTCCTGATTAAATTCTGCGCGATTACATAGAGAAGTCATCTTCCAAAATGAAGCAGTAGTATCCGAATTGTTCGTGTTATTTAACTTGAGCTTCCGGGAATAAATAGTATCCACCTTTTGAGCAAAAAAAAAACCGGATAATCTAATTTAAAAGTATCATCCAGATAATGTGATGTATTATTATTATATGCAGTAATAATGTCTGCCTGAGAATCTGAGAAAGGCTCAACATAAAATCTCTTTTATAACACTAGAAAAAGAAATCTGCGAAAAGGGATGCACAATTTGTTCCTTTGGAAATACCAATTGCTTTTCTGAAAGCTGCATTCCCAAACCTGACATAAGTATTGTTCAATAAAAAGGAATGGCTTTACAAACTTCCTCACAGGTCAATATAGTATAGTTTTTAACATTGCAGATAGTAACAAAAGCTTTATTGAAACTACAAGCAATAAATGTAGCATTCTCCCTGGCAAAAATCTTTAGAATTAGGGCTGTTAGTTTGTCATTTATTAAATTATTTGGTAAAGTGGTATACAAAGTAGAAAAAAAAATCGTATGTACTGATTTAAAATACCTTGTAATTATTGACTTTAACTTATTCAGGATTTCGCTGGAACTTTTAACCGAACAAAAAAAAGTGTTTACGAAAGTTTCGTATACTTTATCGCATTATCGTTTCACATGGGCTTTTACAGCAGTAAAACATGATGTTTTTAGTGATACAAAGCTTGAATTAGCGATGAAACGAACTTTATATGGTTGTTTATGCAATTTAGTAATCCAATACATGATTGGAAATTTGTTGGTCATCTATATGTGATCAGTGACCAAATGTTGTTCAACAGAAGGACTTAATGTGTAAGCTTTAGTGCAATTTAGTTTGTTTCGTAAAACATTATTAAAATGTAGGCGTCAAATGATAATAATATTGTTGGCCGCCTTGTCTGCTGGAACTAAAACATACTTAGACTGAAATTCTGGGATTTATATTATCGTTAGACTTGAATATCTTTCTTTACAAAAATAGAAGCGAGTGACCATGAAATGTTTGATGACAATGTGTAAGACCTCTCCAGTAAGACATTAATTTACAAATGAAACGACAATCAGTCTATAAACATATTATATTTGATATTAACCGAGACAAGCTCAGACATCTAAAGCGTACCAGATGTAGTCCGTATGTCGTCATCCATCCGAAACATTTACGTGACACTTTATATTCCTTACGTATAATGTGACAACTCAAACAGTTGAAGAATTACCGACAATAAAATCAATCTATCACAGTACGCAAAAACACACAATAGTTAAAACCTTTAATAGTCTTATGATTGCAAATGCTAACCATTTCATATAAGAATTATATTTGGCTAAACTGTCTGTGTATATAGCTATATAGTTGAAGATTTAATGTATATGGTTTGATCGTGGATATCGCTCAATACTACAGCATGCCATAGGTGCATATAACAATACGGTCAGTGCACATGTTATATTCTTGCATAAAATTACTTTTTATTATATCATTATTATTATTATACCAGATTTATATAGCGCCCTTTTCATGATAAACACGCTCTAAGTTAGGTGGGGGACACTCAAGAGCATCTCAGAAATTTCCAGTGCCTGGACCGGATTCGAACCCCGGACCTCTGGAATGACAGTGAAGCGTGTTACCACTAGACCACAGGCCCACCTATCACTTGATGTGGGCATGTATTTATGGGAGAAAATCATGTATTACATGTAACAAGGCAACTCATGTACCGTTGATACACGATTCTTATTTTTGAAATGATGTGCCAGGACTGAATATTTATTGTTGCGAAGATGGATATCTGGTGTCTGCGTCTTGTAACATCTAAAGGGAAATGGTATATTGATAT
The DNA here is from genome assembly GCF_021730395.1 of Mercenaria mercenaria. Taxonomy (NCBI): domain Eukaryota; kingdom Metazoa; phylum Mollusca; class Bivalvia; order Venerida; family Veneridae; genus Mercenaria; species Mercenaria mercenaria. Next base: position 90,904,538 of record NC_069364.1, on the reverse strand, counting down.
GTTTTTAAACCTTGGCATTCGGCTTTATGTGATACGCAATGGTTTTATGTTAACCAACTGTGTCTCCTTCTGGACAAGAAATGTTAACCTATCCATTAGTTTTACAGATTTTCTTTACGGAAATTAGAACATGTCGCAGTTTGCTAATATGAAGAATACACAGAGTCACACTTACTAAACACTCCAAAGAATAAAATTCGAGTTAAAGTTATAGCAGTGTATGTCGTGTTTTAATTGTTTTCCGTTTATGTATTATTATTTATTTAATATCCTCCACAATGTGAAGATTACATATAGAAGAAGTATACAAAAGTATAACAAGATAAAGAAACAGTACAAAGTACAAACTTCAAGTCGTATCAACACATATAAATCAAATACATTATTAAACGATCATTCTGCAAACAAATGTAGATACAAATATACATAATATAAAAAAGAGTCTGTATAATCCAGACATATATTATACAAATGTAATATTCATTGATTAATAACTACTTCACTAGTTCTTGTTATTTCTTGCTACACAGATATATTTTATATTTTTATATCTGCTTACATCTGTATTTTGAAATCTAGCACATTCATATTTTCATACCCTGAAATAGAGCAACATTGCTTTACTGTTTATATAATATTGTCTTTTATGACAGTAAAGTATTGCATATTGACTTTGAGATAATACTCATGACCATGAACAAAATTCTAAATGCACTAGAATTTGGTAATTTAATTTATGTACAAACGTTAATTTATATTTAAAGGTGGTCAATCACATTTAAGCAAAATTTAGTGACATTTTTTACTTTTTGTATATTCTGTTAGAGATTTATTTAAGAAACAAAAATACCCATTACTTAGAGTTAGATCCCTGTTAGAAATGTATACTTTATTGATTTTCATAAAAAATTGTAATTACTCCCCTTTAATATGAAAATATTTAAAATGCTTGGTATTTCTTTTTATTTCCATATAATTCCGAGTTTTACATTCGCATTGGATAGATATACCAAATATTTAACAATCTGAATCAAAAGGTTGGTTTTAAAATGCATGTAGCTTCTGAATTTCATTTTTTCCATTCTATCTTGGTTGCGCAACCAAGATAGGCAAAGGGAGGTAATAATAACTTTTCAAACTTGCATTTCTTATGAATTCAATCTATATATGTAATTGTTAATGCAGTTATTTTACGAATATAATACAATATATCGGTTAGTTATACATTTTCATAGGTAAAGTATGTTTATCACATTTATACTTATGATAAAATAACTCGATCTTGGTTGGGCAACTGCAATAGGAAAACCAATTATTAAAAATATCTCCAGTGAAAACCTAACTTGTATTAAGCGCTAACTGAACATAAATGAGTGTTAATGATCAGATGTTAAAGTTTAAAACAAATCCGTTACTTAGCCAAAATCTGATTATCCACCTTTAACCGAGGAATTTTGATTTATTTTATATTGAAAGTACACCCCACAGTCCTCATTTCATCGACAAATTTCGCTTTGTACGAGGATTGATACAGAAGTAATGTCACTTCGTCCATTTTTGCATTTATTCAATGTTGTGTTATTATAAATATTAGATCAGGATGGGTTTATTTTAATTCAATTAAAATATTTAATTCAAACACTACTTTAGCCCGGCCTGTTGTACATTTCCAGTTTAACAGCCGGTAACCATCATTTGTATCTTTCGTTTTCATTGGTGCTTGTATTGGATTGTTCCAGGTGTTCTGATTGGGTATACCTTTCAGTTAAATTTGGAACCACGAATTTTAGCGTCACTATAGTTCTTTGTGGTTGAACGTGTCACAGTGACATTTTGAATATTTCAGTAGTAGTTTTATAGAACTATAATATCAGAAAAGGATATTTAACTTTTGTGTATTCGACAATTACCTTTGTGTATATAAATGACTAGAACTAGATTTGTGTAATTTTGTAGTTAAATTTTACTACCAATTGACAGCTTTGAAGGTCAAAGTTCAAATTTGGTTTTTGTTGAGGATAATCGGGTAATGCCGACCAATCGGAGAAAGGCACGAAAATAGACTATAAGGATCTTACATGCCTGCCTGTTTAAGACCGGTTTTTCCCTACCCGAGGGACAGTGTGGAATGTAAAAACGAGCGTTAGCGAGGTTTTTTATTCAAAATGTCCCGAGGGTTGGGACAACAGCTGTCATACACAGGCAGACATGTAAGATAATTTTTCTTGCCTATCACGTTCGTGGTGACAAAAAGATTTGGATATTTCCTTGCATTATTTTTATAATTTATGACGTCATAATAATGCCAGTACTATGTGACGTCACCTAAGTGCACGCTACTTTAGACAAGGGTTTTCCCTAGGGAATGACAGGAATATCTATCCCAGGCGCGTGCTCAGACAAATGTATACTTTCCCCACTAGGTAGGCAAGAATACAAAGTCATGAACGAACAGGGACTTTCTCCTGTAGATGATGTCGATCATATAGACAAAGATTTCTATTTAGGTGAGCAGATTACTTTAATATATCCAAAGATAGACGACTTTGTAAATTTGATTATATCTAAAGGTCAAGGTGCCTTAATGTTTAAAAAAGATCTAAAAAGGGCTTATAGACAAATTAGTATTTGTCCTTCTCAATATAATCTGGTTGCCTTTGTGTGGAAAAAACATATTGTTTTGCGATACGATGGGTCATAGAAGTGCAACGGCTATTTGTCAAAGAGTAACCAATGCAATTGCTTTTATATTGTTCAATTTCAGTGTCTTTGTTCTGAATTATTTGGATGATGTTGCTGGGGTAGAAAGGCACAATAAAGCAGATTCTGCTTACTTGTTATTGGAAAGAGTTTTATTTATGTGTGGTATAGAAGAAGCGGTTAACAAAAGTCCTCCAACTACCATAATGACCTTTTAGGTGTTCTATTTAACACAATTAAAATGACTATGGAAATCACTCCTGAGAGATTGTCAGAAATTCAATCTCTTGTTCATTCGTGGTTGTACAAGAACAAAGCTTCAGTCAAAGAGGTTCAGTCTTTACTTGGTAAATTGAATTTTATTGGGGCTTGTGTCAAGTCCAGTAGAGTTTTCATCAGTCGTTTACTGAATTGGTTAAAACAGTTGTATGTGTTCATTGATGCATAATTGCATAAAATTCCAGAAGAGGTCAAAAAAGATATTTTATGGTGGAATACATTTTTGCCCTTGTATAATGATGTTTCTTTGATGTCGTTGGGTAATTGGTCTGCGGCAGATTCAGCATTTTCCTCAGACTCTTGTTTACAAGCTTGTGGTGGATTTTGGAATGGTAATTACTTTTACATACAATTTCCTGAATATATTTTACAAAAACAATTACACATAGGAGCTTTAGAAATGTTATCTGTAGTTGTTTGTCTTTACTTACGGGCAAAAAACTTCAAACATAAAAATAGTCATCTTGTGTGATAACTTTTCAGTTTGTATCACGGTTATTACAGGTCGATCAAAATGTATGTTTTTGCAAAGTTGTTTAAGGGAAATCTGTTATATAGCTGCTTTAAATGAATTTGAAATAAAAGTTCAACATTTAAAGTCAGACGAAAATCGTATAGCAGATCATTTGTCGAGATGGCATTTAAGAAGTCATCATGAACAGGAATTTAAAAGATTAACAACTTGATTTCAATCAAAATAATGTCATGTGATGAAATCTGACTTTGAGTTTATTATTAATTGGTAAACTTCAGTTTTATTTGCTGAATAGTCAGTCAAGTAGTCCTCAGATTAAAGGTTTGAGTTGAGTTCTGTATTTTTAACTTTTCATAGTATCAGCTGAGTGCCTTGAAGCATGATTTGAGAACTTCTAACAAGGCTGCTTACGCAGAAGGCTCTAGAAGAAATCTTAGAATTCAATGGGAGACTTTTTTAATGTTTTGTGTGTATTATAAACTGTGTTTTCTGCCAATTTCTACAGAAACTCTGCAATTATATGCTCCGTTTTTAAGCAGGTCCTTTAAATCAGTAGATGCCATTAAGAATTACATCAGTGGTATCAAGGTTATGCATCAGTTGTTAGGTTGTGATACAAATTATATTAACACCTTTTATCCCTAAAAGGTATTTCCAGGTTAAAACTTCATTCGGTTAAACAAGATGAAGCCATTACTCCATTGATTTTAGTCAGACAATATCACTTATTGGTGTTTGTTCTTGTTTGCTTTCTTTTTAATGGCGAGAAAGTCAAATTTGGTTCCTTCACTTAAAAAGGATTTTAAAACCCTAAATTTTTTATTAAGAAAAGATGTAGAAGTAATAGGTAATGAGCTGTTGGTTTCTATGCATTGGACCAAAACTATTCAGGCGGGTGAAAGGGTTCTCAAAACTCCGTAGTCGGCTATTTCCCATTCTTGTTTATGTCCAGTGACAGCTTTTCGTAATATGATTAAAGTTTTTCCTGCTGTAGATGATACGCTTCTTTTTATTATTACTTCTGGTAAGATCGTTACTTATCAAATGTTCCAGGCCAATTTAAGAATATATATTCAAAACATCGGTGTTAATCCGTTAAACTTCTCCATCCATTCCTTTAGAAGAGGTTTTGCTACATTAGCCTTTCAAATTGAAATTCCGCCTGATCTCATTCAACTTATGGGTGACTGGCGCTCTGATGCATACAAAAGATACATACATTATTCACTTAAAGACAAATTTAAAATTTCTCGTTTCGTGGCTTAAAACCTGCTTAATCCTTGATTTACAGAATGCTAATAAACAAGTTCTGTTAACCCAGTCTGGTCGTCTTGCTTTCTTGGGCATTTCGTTTTTACAGAGAAATGTGTCTGTTGTCGGTTAGATGTCTTAACTTTCCGGACAGATTTCTTCTTTGGCTTTGATATTACTTTCATTACATCAAACATGTTCCTTTAATTTTTTTTTTTTTGAAATTGCATCTGACCACATTAATCTTATCATTGTTTCGTACGGACTGTTAATCATAAACATTTTAGTTAGTAGCAGTGTCTATAAATTGTTTGTTTGTGAATATTGCTTGAATTGTCATTGTATTCTAGTACATCTTTTGCCCTTATTTATTGTTACAGAACTGAGACGTGTACGTTGTATTGGAGATTCGATCATTAAACATCTACCTTCAATACAAGGCGTTTCTGTATTTGCTTTTCCCGGGGCTACAATTGGCAAATGATCCTATCTGGTAGATTCAAGAGCAGTTCCTCTAACGGATTTCAATTTTGTGATTATTCATGTTGGAACTAATTGAATTTCAGATTTATTAGGTCTTATAGACCATTTTCTTACAAAGGGGACATCAAACGTTTCTTATTTGCTAAACGTGATGGTGGTCTTCACATGAATACAGAAGGTTCTAATCGTTTAAGTTGTTTTTTTCCTTAGAGTTATCTCTACTTTGAAATGAGTCCTCTGTTCATTTGCATAAATATAACATGTACGGTCTTGCGTCTGTAACTTTGATAAATCTAAATGACTTATTGTCCTTTGCAGACTAGTTATAATATCCCAAATAAGGAAGGAATTTATTTTGCTTTTCTTATATGTTAATGCTTTATTTTTGTTTCTTTAGTTTGCTTTGTATATTTTTGTTTTTAGTTTTTGCTGGGCTTGGCTGAGAGTTGGCGGGTATTTCAGTTTTCAACTGAATTCAGACAATTTGTCTTACCATACTTATTCATTTGTATCGGTTTATCATATTACAAGCCGTAATTTATAATTTTTTTGCTTTAGCTTGAATTGGCTTCAGTCTATAGTTTTTTGTCTAATTTTACATTATTTGTGCATGTGCTTATATGTAGTTATATTTATTTGTCATTGCATCATTGCATTAACATCTTTAGGCTTCTATAAACTAGTGTTCTACGTACCATAATTCAGTAATACTTGAATATCGGGTGCTAGTGACATTTTGAAAATAAAAGAGACACTCATTGATATTTCGGTAAATGCTAGATTATAGTCGTATTTCAATGTTTTTGAATATTTGGTGCTTTTGACTCTGGTAAAAAAGACACTTGTTGGAGAGTCATTAATAATGGAGTATATGAAGAGACAGTACTTGACCATTCAGTGAGTTTAAGTTAAGTGCGTGTTATAATAGTTTGCATCGATATAATAATAATCATGATTAATTGAATGATAGTAAAGAGTCTTTCGAGGCACATATAGTCAGATTGACTATATCGGTTTGATTGTATATTGATGAATTTTGTAGTTGTAATGTTCAATTTCAAAATGTATTTATATTATATTGTTTGAGAGCTATTGCATGTAATCGAGTTGTGATGAACTCTTGTTGTTGCGGGTATTTCAGTTTTCAACTGAATTCAGACAATTTGTCTTACCATACTTATTCGTTTGTATCATATTACATGACGTAAGTGACACGTTTGCTGACATTAAATTCATATTAATATCATTTGTCTTTCTTCATTTATCTAAGTCTTAATTTTGATGCTTTAATTAAGCAAATTTAATAATGATTACATGGATAAATATTGTTTCCTATGGTTGTTTCGTTTTAAATAAATATTGCTTCAAAGTTCACCCCTGACTACATTTCGCCGCACGCAATAATACCGTTTGTTTCATAAACAGTAAAAAACAGCAAAAAAAAAAATACTACCATCTATTGACATCAAAACAACACAACTAGTCATATAAAGTACAATGATGTGTAGTTACGACTTCTAGCAATCAACCATGAAAACTACAGTGAACACGTTCCAATTGTATTTGACAGTTTCCAAACTGTCAAAATGCTTGATTTATCGAGAACTTATCAGAAAATCACAAAAAGAACAAGTAAATGTTTCATAACTTTAATAATCATGAATATATATTAAATATAAGACACCTTGAGCAGGGAACAGGAAACCGCATATCTAAATATGTATAAGAAAACTGCTCTATCCGAAATCAGATAAAGGCAGACTTAGATTATCTTCAATTCATTTTATATCAATTATACAAATACAAAATACTGTCAGATTAAATCCAATATTCATTATGCTACGCTGTCCTAAGCAAATATACACTTTACCAAATACGATAATTTACGGAAGAGACCTTGTACCTGATCATTAAACGAACAAGTAAATACACTTGACCAAATTGTGAGTTTGTCTTATTATCCGAATTCAGACAAGTCTATAAAATACTGACTATCTAAAGTTGGACAGAATAAAAATTGTGTTTCGTTTTTGCTATCCAAATTCAGATAAGCAATCATGCAGTTCAAAAAACCTAGCATTGACTTTGCTACCTGAATTGAAATAACCATAAGTTTTGCATATCATCAGGAATATATGAAATAGATCTTGTGTATGTATTATCGTTGTATCCGAATTCGCCTAAGCCACAGCGTAAAACGATCTGGAGCGAATCAGTAGAGAAACTGCGCGTTGCGTTTGCTATCCGAATTCAGATAAAACACCATTTGAGAGCAGGCAGTAAAACAAGAACATTGACTTTACTATCTGAATTATAAACAGAGAAAATAAATAATGTATGTCAATGTTGCTATCCGAATTCCGATAAGCCGTTACAAAACAATTGAAATCTGACAGAAGAAAATCTGACCGTTGTTATGGCTATCAGAATTCTAATAAGCGACCTATGTTGATATTGTGTGTATCTATCTTAAATCAGATAAACAAGAGCTGTCTCCATAGGATGACACATGCCCCCGATGGCACTTTGAATGAATAGTTATGGCCGATGTTAGAGTTTAGGACCTTTGACCTACGGAGCTGGATCTTGCGCACGACACGTCGTCTTACTGTGTCACACATTCATGCGTAGTTATTTTAAAATCCATGCATGAATGACAAAGATATGGACCGGACACGCCCATCAATGCACTATCATGAAAATGACCTTTAACGTCTAAGTGTGACCTTGACTTTTGAGCTACGGACCTGGGTCTTGCGCGCGACACGTCGTCTTACTGTGGTACACATTCATGCCAAGTTATTTGAAAATCCATCCATCGATGACAAAGATATGGACCGGACACGCCCATCAATGCACTATCCTTTAATGTCTAAGTGTTACCTTGACCTTTGAGCTACGGACCTGGGTCTTGCGCGCGACACGTCCTCTTACTGTGGTACACATTCATGCCAAGTTATTTGAAAATCCATCTATCGATGACAAAGATATGGACCGGACACGCCCATCAATGCATTATCCTTTAATGTCTAAGTGTGACCTTGACCTTTGAGCTACGGACCTGGGTCTTGCGCGCGACACGTCGTCTTACTGTGGTACACATTCATGCCAAGTTATTTGAAAATCCATCCATTGATGACAAAGATATGGACCGGACACGAAAATTGCGGACAGACTGACAGACCGACAGACGGACAGACGGTTCAAAAACTTTATGCCTCCCTTCGGGGGCATAATAAAATGAGTGATAACATTGCACTCAAAATTCTAGACATTCTGAAATCTGATGAAAAGATGAGTTTTGCTGTTGCTATCAGAATTTAAGCACTGTGTTATGTAATTATACATGTATATGTCATCTAATAAAGAATAAATATATACAGGAAAGCCAAGATAACGAGTAAAATTCTGATAAGTTTCAGAAAACTGAATGTCAAAGGTAACTGATACTGTGTGAAAAAGAATACAATTCCTTTTGCATTTAACTTTCTGTAAACAGACAAAATACATATTGCTTGCATGTACTGCCATTAGTCATCATAGAAATAATTACAAATTGTGAAAGATTACAAGATTTTCACTATATTCCATCATGATTTTTTGTCACTGTTTGCACATCTTACACAACTTGATATGGTTAGAATGTAATTATTGAATGTTTCTGTCCTGACATTTTCGAGAAACGTTATCATTTCACATTACGAAAACAAATGTCCATATATTTGTAATATTCAAAGCAATACGAATATACATCTCCTTCAAAACGCTATTCCAGTTAGGTAACGTGGTCGCTTTTAAAGATCCAACCTGAAAGTAATAAAAACATAATATTAAATATGATTTCTTCTTAAGAAAAGTAGTTACTTTAACGCAGTTTCATCATGCGCGGTTGGTAAGAATAACACAGCTATTTTGATGAATTCTTGGGTATTAACTTCCAAAATACATACCTTAGCCCTTATATATATTTATAGACAATTTATACGCTTCAGAATTCCGGTTTTCTTTAATATATGACTGCATGATTTCTATCACTATCACCTATCATACTTTCATTCTGTTAATGCAAACATTTTTTGTATGAATTGTGAAAGAAATTTCGTAGCAGTTTTATTGTTTAAAATCAGCTTTAAAATTTTATTATTACAAATGTATGGACGTTTGAATAAAATGACAAAACATCATTTTTTAATCATTTATTACATACTTTAATAAAATTTGTGATGTCAATTATTACTGGACAAAAGTAATCAACATAATCTGTAATATAAAGGAAGAAGACATTTTACTTACTTTCATTTATAATCCACAGTGATCTGTGTATATCCCTGTTAATAACAGCAAATGTTGACACATGAATGTAGTTTTCTGCAACATGATTATAATACAATTAGAACAGAATTCACATCAACATATTATTAAAAATACATGTATAGCTACGTATTCATCATGAAGATTTTCGAACGAAATAACAATAACGAGATTACAATACAGGAAATATCCTTTGTATAAAATTCTGGAAAAAATTGGTGTTGAAGACAACATCTATAATTTTGTACCATGTATTTGTGTTTTCATCTTGTAGTAGAAAAACTGGACTATACATTTAAATCTTAAATGAATGAATTCAGTTGAGTAACCATTTCGACAACTCTGTCTATCTGGTCATGCTGGTATTTGTTTTACATGCTCCATAAGTTTATTGACTCTTGTGTTATCGGCAGCTGTATTGAACTGCACCAAATACATAAAAAGCTTCCGCATCTGTATGTTTTAATTATCTCGTATTTCTAAACAAAACACATATATCAAGATTTCAATATTATCAAACTACGCCATCATTTTTTTTCTTCCATATTTCAGGAAGTATGCTTGATGTTTTAATTAGACGCCAAGTTCTTTACTAAAATATGTCTTTTGTTTGAAAAGAATGTAAATTGAGATATTCTTCGATGAATTATTATTCTAGAAGCATGTGAAAAGTTAGTAAGATGTGGGAAAACCCCAAGAGTTTATGATGTCTTTTTTCCAAAATAAAGACATACTATTTATCAGATGTTTGTCTTAGATTTTTACAATGAAATTTGCAGATTGACAAAAACACTATCATGTTATATATTCTTGTTTACATTTAACAGATGTTTCTATAATCTCAAATTATTTGTACATTCATAATACATTATATTTTGTTAACATATCAGATAAGGCGTAATAGATAACGCAACCAAATTTGAAAATATCAACAATCGCTCTTATAGTCTATGTAAACATAATATTGCCAAGTTCATGCATACATTGATTTAACAGTACTTTGAATTAGATTAAAAACCATACACTGTAGCTTTTACTATAGATGAAACACAATATATATTTGATTTTATCACTTTATGTTAACTTCTAATAACAGTAATAAAATCGGTTTGTAAGTGTTGTATTTAGCTAATAAGGCAATATTGTTTTCTCTGGTATGACCTTTACATACATTGTTAATCTATCTAGTTGTAAATTTAGGCACTAGGATTTTTTTTGTCGATCCGAAAAAATGGAGCTAAGGTACAAAATATTTTAATTCATTTTTTTCTCCATATTTTCTTTATTTGAAATTGTTATACAAGTACAATTCTTATTTGCATCAAACGATCACTAGCTGTAATTTCTTACCTTTGTATTGTATAGTACACAAGGCCTCCATTACCAATGAATCTGAATCCAGTATGTGGGAACTATCATGCGAACTCTGAAATTTAACAGTTCACTTTTAACAAATCACAAAGTAACAAATACAGCGTCCTGGCAATGAATTTTACTAAATGTAAGCTAATATTCATTAGTCCCACTTTTTGAACAACATATCAGAACAAATAAAAAATGAACATTTAAATACCTAAGTGATACATACTTCATTTTAAATTATTTTACTAAAAACAAACTTTCCTTTTAAATTTACGAGAAAAAGTATCTAATTACATATACATGTAGGGATACAAACCTTCCGAAAAATATCCATGTTCAGAAACGACCAGAACAGATATAAATAACGATATCTGTAATTTTGCATAAATAATGTCCGCTTAAACCGATGTATTTTATCCGAAATAGCTTTCCAGTGCGTTTATTGTAGTTAGCACTTTCTTATAAACTCAATTTATATTGGCGCCCTAATTTACAAAATAAATTTCAGTTGTTTTCTTATTTTGTTTACATTTTTGGAACATAAACTAGTGTCCGTTGGTTTGAAGTAATGATAAGAATCTTGTAAATAAACACCTTGGTTATTATCTCTGGAAGCACAAGGTTTAACACGAAAAATAATCGTTTCAGGAAAATGTTTCCGACTTCAGTCTAAATATTATGTGTTACGAATTCCCATGGTATAATGTTTATATCTGTGTGTAAATAAACATTCCGATGGATCGATCTAAATAAACACTGACAGTGTACAATGTATAATTATAATCTATCATCATTTCGAATTGTACCCATAATAAAAAATGATTTCCTCTTACTTATTTAGGCACTTATTTCGTTTCATTGTTTCGTGTATTAAACTTGGCTAAACTAATTGGATGTTTGTTCCTTATCTTTTACTGAAACAATTCAATCAAGATAAAAACTACCGGAACATATGGTATCAAACTTTGATATTTATCTTAAAGTGGAACTGCACAAGTGTGCTATTAAACATATCTATCATTGTATCGTCAATGAAAATAGAGCAGAGCAAAGTACATTTTTTAAGCAATTAACTAGACACTAGACTGAAAATAAACAAAGATATTAAAAACTTAATTTTATAAACAAAATTATGTAGTTGCACTGGAGTCAAAAGCCAGTCAATTCTAAAGATTTTCCCTAGGGAAATGATTGTAAGGTTTATCAGTCTTGTCTGAAATGCTCTCAAAAGACATAATCGGCATTTGATTACCCACAGTTAATGTGAAACATGTTTAAAGCCAAACTACCTCAAAGTGTTATGCAGCGAACAGTTTCATATATTTTCCAACCCATCAGGTATTGACAGTTCTGACCGAAGAGAGAAAACGCTTTCCTTTCATGAGGAAAATTAATCATTCTGTTACTTTCGAGCTGACATGAAAAAACTAAAGCATGTACATAAAAATCAGGTTTCGTAAGTAGAAATGGCCGATTTTGTATTGTTACTTGAATATAACAAGAGTCAGATGTTTCAATTGATTATCTATGATGCTTTTTGAAAAGAGGATTCCCACGAATGAGTAAATGTTGTGAAAAATGAATGAATGCTTGGAGTTTTTTTCCCAAGAGACAGACCTGTCCAATTTTCCTGAGATATCTAAAATCACCCATCAAAGTTTTAATTTTGCGGAAAAAGAAATCACTTATTTGGGCAAGGGGCAGTAAGATTGAATATTCCAAAAATAACCCTGATACCAATGCGAAAAAAATCATAAAACAAATATTGAGACATGTCTTTTTAATTTTACCACCATTAACAATGTTTTAGTACCGTAAAAGCATCATTTTTATTATTTAGAGGGTGTGGACATTTCATTTTCTCAAAATGATGCGAAAATGCCCATATATCATTATACGTTAAATTACGCCAGAAAATTATTAAAACATTTACATTTTCGTCTCACAGCGACAAATTTTAATTTGTGGCTCATTTTATGCATGAGGGGTGGGCAACTTTAGACTGTAAACATATAGACATTTATCGTGCTATTGAAAACAACTGCATCTAGTTAATTTGCGAAAGATTATAAAAGTTAAAAACCAGTAACACTTGCTTTTGTTCATAAATAGAAAAATCATAAGTGAAATATTTTGCGCGTTTTATATAGTTTACAATCGCTTGTTTGATTTTTTAAAATTTCTGGGGACTTCAAACGCTAATCGACGACACAGCAGCAAAATTGTTACGATAAGGCCACGCCAAGGTATGAAAGTTAATATATATACATACGATATTTTGTTTTTAATTCTTCAACTTAGTAATGTAAAAGCATCATTTTTATATATTAACCCATCATGCATTTCATCATTCAGTGGACGTTAGAGTGTGTGGACCTCATGAAATATGCATATAGGGTGATGGAACATTTCATTTTTGCAAAATGATGCGAACTGTTCTGAAATCATTCCTAATGACGGAATATATTAAATTAAAATACGCTAGAAATCTATAAAAACAGATTTACTTTACATTTTTTATCTCGTAGAGACAAATTGTAAATTTTGGCTCATTTTGCGCGTGAGGGTGGCAAGTTTAGACGCTCTAATACAGACATTTTTTTCATGCTATTGAAAACATTTTTATCTGGTTTAATTTGCAAAAGATATACAAAAGGCACTTTTTTCCCGCCATTACTTTTCGTCTGGTCACATGCGTTAAAAATATTGTTTTCTTCCCGCTATTTTTTTCGTGTCTGTTTTGCATGTTCGTATATATAAAATAACGTGCAACAATTCTCAAGACGCTTGAAAAATTAATCTGCTGCATTTTCTGCGCAAGACACTAAGACTGCAGATTTGAAATTCGCAGAAAATACAAGCCGTCATTATAATCCTGTTTGAAATTAATGAAAAATTCGGTGAATACAGAACCTCAGAAATATCAACGTGAGAAGACAGACTCCACAGAAGTAAAGTACGCAGAAATTTAATACCACTTCATTTTTCAAAAATATATATACTGTATATTAAGCCGGCAGAAGAAAGAACTTTTACGATATACATATGTTTTAGGTCAGTCATTTGTAAATAACTCGTTTCCATCATCATCATCATCATCATCATCATAGAAACAACGGACTTATCAGGCTTAAAATGTCACACTTGGAAAGGAATTTACATAATCTATTAGCTTGTTTTCCAATCCATGTATTTGACATGTAAAAATATGTTGTACATATCATGTGTATGTTGCTTAAATTATAAAATATTGTTTAAACTAAAATATCACACGAGGAAGTGCTAAGAATATGCAATATATTCGCTCAAAAAACAAAGACAAATATCAAACAGGGAATGCCACGCACCAAAAACGCAGCCTCCTCAAAACGAAACCCACAGCACTTCCCTGGAATTGGTCAAAAATGGATTTATTATCACTTTTTCTCCGCACTGGTATCAGCACATATTTGTGGAATTTTCAAATTTACTCTCCCTGGCCCCGATATGTTCTACGAACAACAAAAAGTCCATTTAAATATAATGCCTGTAAAAACATTAACCAACGTACGAAACTGGCCACTGCCACTTAAGTGTGGGGTGATTTTTATACCCTCAACTTTAATGTCATGAAACTGGTATTTTATTTCTTCTCAACAGTAAGATAGTTAGCAGACTGAAGATGAAATTACTCGCATACTGATCAAAACCAGCTTAGGGGACTATATGATTGCGCTTTTCCGACCGTCATTTCGTTTTCAGGTCCGTCTTTTGGTCCATATTTCATTCATCATGGGATTTCAATATTACTTGGCACCAATTACTCAATAATAAGACAATGTGTCATGTACATCTTTCAAACTCCAACTTTAAATGGCCAAGGTCACACTTGGCAGTCAAATGCTAACATGGCATGAACAAGATCGGTTTCGTGCCCGGTCGAGAGCTCTACCGTCCATCAAGGGATAACAGTATTACCATAATCAGACGACTTGTCCTCTTAATTAAACAGAACCTATTTCATGGTCAATGTCACACTTGCAATTCAACGGTTTTTCTTTCAATAACTTTGTAATATTACTTGGTACAAATGTTTCCCATAGGGTGTAATGCAACATCCTTATCCCTAACTCAGAGGTCAAGGTCACAGTCATAAAACAAAAGTCATTGACCTGATATCAAAATTAAGCTCCTCATATATTGACGGACTCATTTTTACATTAGGTTCTTTCCAGACTGAATTTTATTACAGAGTCCAGTTTCGATGTTGCACAACTTTTTTTTCTAAACAGATTCTATAATCTAAACAAATTTCCTTGAATATGGTTGTCTCTACTTTTATCACACAGACACGAGCACTGAATGACGTCATTGTGAAACGTTCATGATGACATCACAAAATTTACATGGATCGATTCTTGGAAAGATTTACAATACACACATACACTTGACAATGTATGATATACTTATCTTGATTTATGAATGCCAAATTTAAGACATGCACATTTTATTTAAATCAGCAAAAGTATTTGTGTAAATTATAATTCTCGGTTCAGTTAATTAAAATTCATGGATCAGTGTAAATTAAGTGATTTTTAAAAACTTTAAAGTATCTCTGACAGGAGTCTGGATCAGGTCTCGGCTGATATGTGCGGATGGGGTTCAGTTATCTCACTCCTTCCAACCCATATCAACCTCGACCTGATAGCATTGATATCAAAAGACAGTAGCCTGTTATTCTCTATAAAACAATAATAAGCAACAAAATATAGAAATGAAAGGAGATATCAATACAATATGATATTATTGATGGGGTACACCGGTATTATGGATACCATACATTAATGTTTGTATTGCGTGAGAAATACATGAGATAGCTTACATATAGAAATTGTATTAAAATAACTTCTGCATAGAATGAGCTCTTTGAATTGAGTAACTACTGTCTAGAAAGATATCATTGAATGGAATAACACCGCATAGAATGATTTGGATCACACTGAATTAGATATACTACTGCATAGAAAGAGCTCACAGAATTGAAATACTATATACTGCATAGAAAGATGTCTCTGAATGTAATAAAAGCCGCATAGAAAGATTAAGATCACACTGAATTTGATGTATCAATGCGTAGAAGGAACTCACTGAATTAGATAACGACTGCCTAGAAAGATATCACTGATTTGACTAACTACCGCATAGAAAGATCTAGATATCACTGAATTGAATTACTACAGCATAGAAAGAACTTACTGCATAGAAATAGATCACCGACTGGAATAATTACTGCCTAGAAAGATCTCACTGAATTAAATAACCACTGCATAAAAAGCTCACTGAATTGAATGTCTACAGCATAAAATATATCACTTTTAAAAAATATAAAAAAAATATACTGTTGTTTTCATGTGTAAGATATTCAAATAGATCAGGAAGTTTGTACATTTCCTTTTCCATGTTATCATTTGTGTTTAAATGTGTATGGTATTATGAAATTATTAAAGGTCTGAGATAAATAGTCTCAGATCCTTTCCTTTCGCCAGTGCTACGCCAAATAACAAAAACAGCATTGTCTTCTCTTGCACAATATTTGCATTTTTGTTAGAGTTTTGTCTGAACTGTTTTTCATTTCAAAATTGATGTGTTTCCCTTATAAACACGCTTTTCTTTTAAAGTTACCTCGGGTTACCCGAATTCATTTTTTCTGTAGTTCACTTAATATAATATTGTACAATCTAGTCAGTCAACTTTATACAATGTTCGTTGCCAAAATAGTAACCGTCTTTTCATCGTTCAGGTCAGTCAGGCAGAAACCTTAAAGTAGCGCCTTTTCAGCGCAATAAGTGATCTTGACAACCAAGAGGTGAAATCTGCATATAATATTAATATTCGGAGTAAATTTTCTCAAAATAAAATATTCTTTCCTTACCATCTCATTTAAATCTAGGCAATATACAAATACTCAAATGCATTATTGATTTATTCTAAAAATATTGTTCAGATTTTCAGTAATGCATGTAATAATAATGAGCAAGTAAAATCTTCTAATAGCCTGCTTTCCATATAGTATCGTTTCGTATTACATCATCATGGAGATGTACTAGCTACTAGACTGATAATAAATATATTTCTGTATTATTCTTTTTTTTTTTTTTTGTCTAATTTAATTTCATAGAGACAAAACCTGTCTATTTTAGAGATTTACACAGAGGAATGATGTTAAAAATATTAGACATAGGATATAGGCTGGCTCAGTTCCCTACATTCGATCATGGTCTAGGAGCTAGTCTATCATGGAGAGCATATACTGGATCCATTCACTAGATTTAGATATAAAGACATTTGTCCTAGAGCTACTCTACTCTGATAATCGAAACCTGCTTTTTTCGAAATAATTACAATGCGTGTTTGCATTTTGATCCTTTTTATTGATTCTCCCCTGTATCATTTTTTTATGACTGAGTTTCGAGAAGAAATTATTATTACTGAAGAATGACAAATTAACGCTATTAGAATCCTAACTGCAAAATCGAATCAACAATATCTTATCATGCAAAGTAAGCATAGATGTGTTCATTCTGTTTATAGTTTAAAATGTATATAACAGGACCACTTGAAAACTTGAAAACTCGTGTCATATACTGGCAACTAGGTCAGTATTTCAGGACGATTTGGGCCATATTATCATTAAACAGCTGGACCACGTATTGTAAAAATGTATGTTGTTTTAATGTTTTTTCAATTAGCATATGTTTAATACCCTTTACACTTATAAAATGTGTTTTCTTACATAAATGGACGCAGAGAAAGCCAATATGTCGTATGTAGAAAATCGATTGGCAATTCAAAAATCATGCATTGTGCATGTATAAAAAGTAAATATTATAGTCCCATCAATTTATTTCTTGTGGGTATAGGCAAAAACTGTTTACTTTGATGCTCTATAGCAACACACATTTTTATTCTCTTGAGTGTTTATTATCTTTTTATATGATTGTATTTAATTATAATCATTATATGATATATAAGTGATCCAAATAAGCCATATATATCTGTGTTAATAATTCGAAATTAAATCTACAAAGAGAAAACTTTGAACCGGGTTTCAACGTTCTAATAGTTCTATATTTACAATTAATTGGTAAAACCCGCTGATGATCACATATTAATTTATTTCAAAGCTGGGATATTGACCGGTCAGACCATGTAATTTTATTAAAGAACAGTAAAGTCTTGAGGTAACGTACTTCTGTAACTGAAGTTTATTTACTCATGTCAGTCAATGATCATATGAACTTGAGTACTTGATATTTGCTGAGAGCAATTTATTTTAAAAGTATTAGAGTATCCATACTACTGTATAACTATAATTAATCTCGAAAACATAAGTTGCAGTAGCTTCTATACGGTAGCTCTTTTGTCGTCAATACTATATTTATGGCAATTTGGTTAAATTCCATACTTTAAAAACATACAGGGCCAAATTAATTTTAGCATCTCGGTACCTAAGTTTCATGTTTAAACATTGATGTATATCTTTAGCAGATGTGAACTTAAGCTGACCTGTCAGAAATGTGTTACTTGGTAAAATTGGTGGATTAGATCAGTGTTTAGTAATTACAGATGGTCAGTATCCTAGTCAATATGTTCTAGTGATTCAGATTTAGTGGGGCTTATAAATCTTTCTTGTTTGTTACAGAGCAAGAAAAAAAAATTTTCCTTTTTCTATTAATAGAAACTAAAACTTCTTCAGTTTGTGATGTCCATAGTAATAATAATTTCATGCATGCTATCCTCCGTTTTAAAAATATTGATTATGAAATGATGTCTCTGTGCCTAAAACATTAGATTGTTTGTGATATGTATGATATAGCTCTATCATATAGCACATTTTCAGATTACAGGTATCACTACGTCACACTCAATGCGGTCATCCCTATTATTAGTAACAAACATGCATGGCTCAGAGATTTTCGGACAGTATAATTCTATAGCACATAGTTAATTACTGTAGGGTTCTTATCCCGCAGTAAATGATGTACCTGGCCGGTGTTGTAAAATTTGTTTATATTTAAAGTATTAAAGTGTATATTAACTGAGATGGTTGCATATTTGGTGCAATTTTGTTCATATCTTTTTAGATAATCATCCGTGAATGAAATATACATGTAATAATTGATCATGTAGGCATAATTATGAGACTTTTTGTCAATATTCTTAGTAAAAAAGAAAGTAAATGCTCATAAAATGTCTTCAAAATTTGCGAAAAGGGCAGTTAAAATAAGAACATCTGCATGATATAGATATAATAGTATAACTTAAAAAATAATGGGTTGTAATTTTATAGCCCATTTTAAGCTACTTAATTAAAAAAATATACCAAGTGAAGATGCTGGACAAATGTTATTAGACACGATGTTATTAGATGGTATTACATTGTAGTAAATATAATAAATGAATTGTATTTTGTAGCAATTGCTGCTTTTGTTTCAGACGGAAAATGACAAAAGATAAAGAAGGATTCCGATGAATTAATTGGAATTTAGTAACTTTTACACATAATAATTGTTATTTATTATATATTGAATGATAGTAAAAAACGCAGAAAAAAAATTGTTTCATTTTTGCTACGTATCTAAAGTTTGTAACATTTGTTCTGACAAATTCTACTTGTTCTTTTTTTTTTCTTTATTGTTTGACGCGACATTATTATCATTTTAGTCCTATTATCCTATTAGTCTGTTAACTGAAGCAATGTAAACTGTCATACAACTTTCCCACAAAATTTGGATACTTGGATCCTAAACGAATTATTCTCCAGTCAGATTGTCACTAATATCAAACTCGCAATATCTGGATTGGTCCAACTGAGTTGACTCAAATACTGCTCATGTTTTAGTTTCAACAAACCAATAAATTTTCTAACAAAGTAAGACAGTAGTTCATGATTTTCCCACTCTGGTTCTCAAAAAAGGGAAAATTGTTTTATACTGACAGATCACATTATGTAACTTTCATACATAGGTATTTTCTTTTTGGTTGATATAGATTTCAATCTAAGGCTTCAATAACAGACGTTTTATTTTTCTATCAGTGTCATTTTTTTTGTTTTACTTTCACCAATGATAATAGAGAACAATATGTAATTTGATTTTGATAAAGTTTTCCTGAATTATTATTTCTTATAACTAATGTCATAGCTCTCAGTATAGCAAATGAATAAGATAATCGAATTTGGTGTGAAAACAGTTTACTGTATGTTAATAATAACATCATTTCGGATTTCTCTAAGTACGCTATTTGACTTGACTGTGTGCTGTCACATCTATCATTTATTTGGACATGTAAAATATCTAATGATATCAACAACACATTGATAACTATCTTGAAATCGTTTTGATTTTATAAACTCTTAGTAACATGGTTTGATGTATATCAATACTTTTCCGTATTTGTCCTATTAACATTGTTCAGTTATAATTACGTTATTAAATCGTTTCCTAAGATATCAGTTGGTAGCTAGTTTAAGCGATTTAGATATCAATTAACAATTTGCGATTCCAAAATATAAGTTGATATATTCTATTATATGGTTTTCACAATGTTTTTTTCTTATGCTATCTAAACTTTATTCTTTTACATGAAGAACTCAGTAATCAAATAATTAAATTTATATCATAGAAGCTATCAGCACACAGAAAACTGGTTTGAAGTATCAGAATGTAAATACAGTCATATCTGTGAACAAAGACCACTTGTCGGAACAAGCAAAAGTGGTCTTTGTTCACAGGTGGTCTTTATTCGAGGGGAAAGGTCACTTCTCAGTAAGTCATTATCATGCTGATAAAAAAATTATTTACAGCTTCTTGCTCTCTG
Source organism: Mercenaria mercenaria (assembly GCF_021730395.1). Classification (NCBI taxonomy): domain Eukaryota; kingdom Metazoa; phylum Mollusca; class Bivalvia; order Venerida; family Veneridae; genus Mercenaria; species Mercenaria mercenaria. The sequence continues at coordinate 90,883,819 of NC_069364.1, read as the reverse complement.
TATGTTCTATGTATTAATTCGGCCGGTGCAAACTTGCAAACATCAGTCATGCAGAAATTATTATGTTTGCTATTATAATGCGAAAGTCGTGAAATTTAGGCGGATTTCAAATATTTTCATGCCGGAACGGACCAGATTGGTCGTTATTAGGGGGCAAATATGACTCTTGGGAATGAATTAGGCCGGTCGCTGGTCGCGGTCGCCAGGTGGTCGCTATTCACGGCCTTTTTATGAGCATTTTTGTACAGGGGGACCAGAGACCGGTCGTTGTCGGCAGGTGGTCGCTAGCACAAGTTTGTAGCTCTAATTTTCCATTTGAAGGACATCTTTAATTGCATTTTACGATATACAAATAATTCGTGATATCATAAAATGAACATGAAATATCAAGTTAAGTCATGGTATCATTAACGAGTGAACTGTATGAAGACATCCAAATAACATAGAAATGATACCTTTCTCTGATGTTTTAGCATATATACAGATTTATTGAAAAATAAATATATTAATGCAAGTACGGGACGGTACGGGTTTTAATATTATTCAATTGCGGAGCACGAAAAGCTTACGCGCAAATTATCAAGAGCTTCAAAATTGTCAATAGAAGAGGTTCTAGCACGTACAGTTCTGATGTTTTACTTCGGATGGGGTTATTGCTAATAACTTAATAAATGAAATCCATTTATTATGTTTTTGCAATATGTGTCATAAAGGTTAGATCCCCACCTTTGATAATGCATATCAACTGTTAATATTTGTCTTTTCTTGATAAAATTAGTCACCTATCACATATTATGTATGATGCTGTAACAGAACCATTTATTCTTAATTGTGTTTACAAATTCGTCATTTAGGTATTAAATGACAGATTTCAATCAAAGATACGTGTTGGGTTTTGATTTGATTTACTACATCATCAAACAGAGCTCATAAAGTGAGTGTAAGATATATACCTTGGTTATATGGAGCTTATGCTACGGAGCTTGCATAAATGTTGTTTAATCTGTACGGGAAATCAGATAACTAAAAAAAAAACACAATAATATTCACATATTATTATTATAATATAACCGATAAGAATTTTAAAATAAAAAAAAATGTATTAAGATTTTTAACATAATTAGGTTAATCATTTTCTACTTTCCTACTGACAGCTGAACGAAGAACAGGATTTTGATATAAGTGTTGTATTTATATGATTATGTTTTTGAAGAATCTGAGAAGATATACATCTATTTGCAGTTTGCCAGAACACTTCGCTTTAATTGACCTAAGTTGGGTTGTATCACAAATATGTTTATGTAGCAACCATCTTTTGTGTTTTCATCAGCGTGGTTTCAACTTTCACAATCGAACTTTCAACTTTCATCATTGTAGTTTCGATATTCAACATCGTAATTTCGACTTTTATCATCATACTTTCGACTTGAAAATCGAAACTTATGGGGCAAGGGATAGTTAATTTGAAAATTCCACAAATCTGGGCTGATACCAAATCATGAAAAATCAATTCTGATAAATTCAAGGCAAGTGTTGAGCGAATGTATTGCATAGACTTAGCACTTCATTGTATGACATTTTCAGCCTGCCGATTCTGTTGCTTCTGTTATAAAAACGAGTAAAACGCAGGTTTCAGGACACTAAATTTTGAGGAAAAAATGGCCCAAAATGCACACCTTGCGCGACCTGTACCGTATTATCTGCAAATGACTGACCTGAAACACATGCATAATTTTAAAGCATGTGGCCAGACGAAAATAATGGTGGGAAGAAAAGTGTCTCATAACCGTTTACTTTTTCCGCTATTTTGAGCTGAATCTGGAAGGATGAATGACTGTTTCCATTTCGTCTGAATTCCGTTACCTCATGTAAGACTTTAGACCCGGCTGTCTGCACGGAGCTAGGAAAATCGATTCAAGTACATGTACTTTACACAATAACTACTGGTACGCAGGAATCCTCAGTTCTATAAACATCATAAATAATACCCAGTTGAATGTAAATGCCTTTAAAGTGCACCTGTCTATTTTGATTAAAAAATCGTACCCGGGCCAAATGCGAAACTGGCCTCTGCCACTTAAGATATTGAAAATCGAAACTAGGATAACGAAAGTCGAAAGCACGGTGACGGAAAGATGAAACCACGATAGTGAAAACGAGAAAGATATCGACATTCACTATCGTAGTGTTGAATTTCATTTTTTCGACTTTCCTCATCGTAGTGTCGTAGTGTCGTGGTGTCGACTTTCGAGGTATGTGGCTATGAAATAAAAAAAAAATGGTGGTCCAAACGGAACACCGTAAAACAATTTGACTGAATAACAAAATGTAAAAAGCTAGCACATGATGTTTTAAAAACAACTTAACGCGGTAAATGCCTAATACTACGTTTATGTGATTATTAGCTTTCGGTTGGTCTTTAAGGTTTAGGAGTGAATAGTTCATAAAATATTTTTTTGATAAACAAACAAAATCTTTACCGACAATCTACATTACATATTATGCAGGAGTGCTGTCCCGTACGATTGATCCTTGAAACATTCTGAAAATATTGTTCCCCTTTAAAACTAAATGGCAAGGGTTAACTAATAAAAATTGATAACTGTTGAGTATGGTGGCACGTTTTTGGCACGAGATGATAGGTAGCTACACTAGCCATAAGACTAGTAATAAATATATTTCTACATTATTCCCTTTTTTGTATAAATCTATCTCATACAGAGAGAAAATCCAGTACATTTGAGAGAATTACACAAAGGAATGGTGTTTCAATTATCATATTAAATTATGATACTGGACATAGGATATAGACTCAGTTCACTACATTCAATCATAAAAATGTAAAAAGATATATCATAGTCTAGGAACTAGTCTAATAAGTAGCCGGTGCAATACTTTTAAGAAGTTATCTTGAAAAAGCGAAATTATCTTAAAAGATTATCTCAATAGTCTATATCAATGCAATAATTTACATTAGTATCTGGATTTTTTTGTGTTAGTGCCCACAATTGCCATTTCTTAGCAAGACAGCTATTTCGATACTTTCAGCAATTGTCTTGATATTTCGAGCTTTCCTGAAAACTTCTCTCAATAGCCTAAAGTTTCCTAAAAAAAATAAAAAGAATATTTTGAAAACAGTAATTTATTACAATAATGTTTTCAGGAAAATGCACAACATTTCTGGAAATATCGTGGCAGTTCCAAGCACTAACACGGCATTTTTGCGCTAAAGTAATCCATCTTCATTCGATACAACTCTTTACATTTTTCAAACATTATGCACAGTGTTTGCGCACCACATTTTAACAAGAATTATAAAATCGGAGTTAGTAAACCTTCCGCCACAGATTTAAAATAAAACATGGTTTGATGAAGAATGTTCATTAAAAAGAGACAAATTTTATTGTGATTGAAATAGGTTGAGAGAAAATAGGTCAGATAGTAACATAGTCAAACTTATTGAATCAAGGTCGGATTTATAATGTAAAGACTATAAGACAGAAACAATTTAATGAACATAAGCGTAATACAAATAAATTAGTTTAATAACGCTAGATTAACAAACGCAAAGTAGTACTGGAAATTATTGAAAGAGTCAACTGGTTACGGGTCAAAATCGAGATAAACAAAGACACTTTCATATTTCGAAGCAATTAATAATCCAGAAGATCACTTTTATCAAGCAGATCATGGTATTTTGTACTTTAATAAGCGCTTCCTTAATGAGGAATTTCAGGACTGGTCATGTTTGAAAAAAAATAGATTTAGAAATGTCCTTAGACGAAATCCGACAGGCTGTAAAGCAGCTTCGTTCAAATACAAGTTAGATTGATTTATACATTAATGAATTCTTTAAGCATGACATTGATGTATTTGAAGTCAGTAATTTGATGAATAAGATTTTGGCAAAATTTAGCTGACCAAAAGCTTCCTCCTTCTAGCGCATATGCAGTGATTCGTTTTCAAAGAAAATCTGATTTTAGCATTACTTTGCAGATGTTTGATATGACAGCGATGGAAGTCTATTAGATTACTTTATGTACAATATTGCAATCTCCGAAAATTTCAGACGGAAATGTAACTCCCTCGTATGCTGTCGTCAGGTGATTACCACAAGCGAGCAGGCTTATTACATGCCTACACAAAAAATATGTTGTTTTCCCCCAGATAAATAAATGCTATGTATGTGTCCTGTAAGGTTCCCCATGTTGGTTACCATTCCCTTACTAAGATTAGTACATATATTTATTTAATGTTTGTAATCTTACTTCCAAATAGCTTAAATTATTATGTTAATTTATTAATTTATTATCAACTGCTCTGGTAAATAATTCCAAAGTATTTATTATGATGAATAATTTTCTATTACATACATCATATACTGTTAAAAATCATGTAAAAACAAGAATGAACATACTGTTCTTGGATTTTCATGAAAACAAGTAGATTTTGATAATTATACTTTCAATTTTGAGGTCTGAATATTATTTCGTTGTTTGATTTAGTTTGTAGATTTGAAAATCCATTTCTTTAAAATCATACCCTTACATGTCAAGAAAGCTTTAGGTGTTTGCCTAGACTAGCCACTAGACTGATATGTTTCTACATTTTTCCTATTTTGATGAACTTCATTAATTTCATGGAGACGAACGCCAGTCTATTTTAGATATTTTCACAGAGGAATGATGTTGAAATTATCAGGGTATTGGACATAGGATATAGACTGGCTCAGTTCACTACATTTAATCATAAAAAATGTAAAAAAGGTATATCATCGTCTAGGAGCTAGTCTAGTGTTTGCCTCATAGCACTTGTGTCCAGTCTCTTTAAGAAGTTGTCAATGGTATTTATCTGAAGATCTTTATTTAATGGATATAGAGATTTGTTTTATCACCAAAGACTTCCAGGTTTTAGATCTGATTGTATTGTTAGTTGTTTGATGATTATCAAACGTGATGAATCCTTTGCAAATACGTAGAAGGTATATACACCCGATTTTCAAAAATGAATATATAGATACTTTGTGTTAAGTAGGTAACATTGACTTTGTGAAAAAATTAAGAAATCTCTCCGTAAACTTTGTGTTTTATACTAAGTAACTTTGTAAAATTAAAGAAACATTATTGTTTGAAATCTAAGTTTTAAGATATCACAAATAACACTTTAGAAAACAGACAGGAGACTTGTGTGTGTTTTAATAAAAGGAACATAACTCCCATATTTTTAACAGAAAAATCTTCTTTCATAAATAATACATCACTAATGTTTTCTTCTATCACATTTTTATAACCCTGCCCCCTTAAAAACGAATTTGTAAGGGTATATACTGATTTCATGTTGTCTGTCTTCCTGTCTGTCTGTCTGTCCGTCGACACATTATTGTGCGCACTAACTCTCCTCATCACGTAATTTAATGAAACCTCAAACAAGTGACAAGTATCTAGCCTTGATTGTGTATGGTGCATATAAGGTTTTTTTCAGAAAAAAAGTCTGCAGAAATATAGGACTCCGTGTTTTGTTACTATATTACTTACATGCAGTCTACATTATTATCCAGTCTTGTGTGCGTCAAATTACAAGTACTGTATCAGTGCGTGCTTGTGTATATTCACCTTCAATGATAGCTTTAGTTTTAGAAGTGTACATGTAATGCTTGTATCTGTATCAGAAATAATAGTACAGATAAGCTATTGCATATAGATATATGGTCAAGATGCTGCACTGATTACCAATGGTTAAATCAAATTTTTATATAGTACCTGCATTATGTAGACAATATCACTAGCATAAGAAGAAAATCATTTCAACGTGTTATTTAGAGTTTAAAAGATATGAATGTTAATAATTTGATATATAATGATTAAGTGACCTTATGAAATCGATCACATACAAGCTCTTGAAACTCTATTGTGGAGTTATTCCTCAATATACAGAAATAAGATCTAGAATTCTGATAACTTGCACACACATCTTTTTCTGTAGATATTTTTTACATTATAAGATACAATTGTATATTATCATTAAATTTTGCTAAAGATATGTTTATATTTATTACCAAGCTGGTGTTTAGAGCTTTGTATTTAGTAATAAGTTTGTTTGTTTTGGGTTTAACGCCGTTTTTCAACAGTATTTCAGTCATGTAACGGCGGGCAGTTAACCTAACCAGTGTTCCTGGATTCTGTACCAGTACAAACCTGTTCTCCGCAAGTAACTACCAACTTCCCCACATGAATCAGAGGTGGAGGACTAATGATTTCAGACACAATGTCGTTTATCAAATAGTCACGGAGAACATGCGCCCCGCCCGAGGATCGAACTCGCGACCCCGCGATCCATAGACCAATGCTCTTACCTACTGAGCTAAGATTTAGTAATAAGAACATAATTATTGAGATGCATTAATTCCTCCATAGGTAGATAAAATTTACTAATGGTCGTACAATTCTCTTGATCAGCAATATCAGTACCACATGTTTGTATTTATAAACAGAACTACTGGCCCTTAAAACTCAAAAGAATCTTCTCACAGATAACATCAGCATCAGAATGTATGATGAGTGGTTGAGGTTATCTACAGGTTACATAATAACAGTTCAGTCAATCATTCTGTAGTAACCGCCTACTGTGCTCTTACCGATGTTATTATCTAGGAAATGGCATAGGATTCGCCAAGTAAATGTCTAAATCTAGTGCATGTACAGTTTGCAAACTATGTGACGGAATTAACCAGTGATTTAACTCAATAAATGATGTTTCATGTGATACTACGTTTTTGGATTTACTGGGAGAAGCCAACAAAAAAGGTATTCAGTTATTATCTTCTAAAATATGGATTTATAAAGAATATAAAATTACATACGCTTGTTTGAATGTAAATAGTTTGCATATAAAACTCATAATAGTTCTTATAGATTGTGCAATTAATAGTTTGCATATTTATTTATAGAAATAAAGAACAGTAGCAATTAAAAGAAATGAAAATATTACCGCGCATATAGTGCAGTTACATGTTATGAGCGTGGCTTATTCCTCACATAACACAATAAAATATTTATTATTGTCAGCAAATTATCAGTATGTTTGATTTCTTTTATTGAATATGAATAATGTTATTTAGATCCAAGAACCATATTTTCTTAGTATTTTTCCATCACATAAGCGTTGTTTGTAGCAAATTCATTACATTTTATGTAATACAATTATTAAATACGTTTCATATAGTTGTATAACTTTTAACTTTCAGGTTGATATTAAACCTTCATATATTGCTACCTGACAGGATGGGAAAAGATCTGGTAGACTGGCAAAAGAAGAATGTGAATATCTAATACACTGACAATGTGGAGTCATGAAATATTTTCTCTAAAAGAAATAACGTTATGCTTAATTGTTTTACCATTTGCCAATTAAAGGACAGAAACATGTAGATACTTAATAATAATATAACAACTGTATATTGTTGAGTAATATCAAAGCTCATATGAAATTAATATATATTAAAATATGTTTTGTTTCATCATGTGTCACACCGTTTATTTTGCCTGCTCTTCCCAATACCGTGGCTTATAAGAATTTCGCCAATGACAACTTCCAGATTTTCCTATACTGAATGAGCTTATCCGAATTCGGATAGTAACAACATTACAAAGATTTTTCTCTATCCAAATTCAGATAGTAAACATTGTCTCATTGTAATACATCTAATTTTAGTCAACTCTGATTCTTTTTATTGCTAATTGTTAGGGCTTATCTAAATTCGGATAGCAACGCCAACATTTAGTTTAGCTTCATTCGATTTCAGATAGGATATTGTTAAAGCTTATCTGAATTTGGATAGTTACGACAAAACTCAAGTTTTTCTTCAGTACGATTTTAGATAGTTAAATGTTTTGGGCTTATCTGACATCGGATAGCCACTCAAACATTGCCATTTGATGTTTATGTACAAAAATAATATTATCTTAACTACCAAAATTCGTAGTGTGCATTTGTTAGTAAAACAAAATGAAAGTATGCGCATTATTCGATTTCGGATAGAGCAGTTCTAACATAATTATATGGACATAAGTAAATTATGTTTTATGAATGAATGTTTCTGGTTTAGGATATTTCTTGAATTTTATTAATGCTTATCAAATATATGAAACATCTGCTTGTTCTTTTGAATTTTCCGATAAGTTCTTGATAAATCAAGCATTTTGACAGTTTGGAAACTGTCAAATACAAATGGATCGTGTTAGTGGCATTCTCGCGGATTAAAGTTTGTTATGAAGTGCTAAGAGTTGTAATTTCTTATCGACAAACATACCAGTTTCTAACGTCAATAACGTCAAGAGCGTGCAGCGATCTTTGTTACCATGCTTTCCGTGCATTTTAGATTTTATTTAGTGTGCCAGTATTGTAAATGATATATAATCATTGTCTACCATTTTGTTTTACGACATATACATAGGTCTGTACGCGTAGTTTTAAGATATTTCGAAATAAGTAATGAAATTCCCATAATTTATTTCTTCTTTTTAATTTGGAAAATTGTAATATTACCCGTTTCATAGATACAGTTTCCTTTTATTTGTTGCAACATTACCATGTCAGTATGCCGGATCCGACTTTATTTCAACTAAAATATCTGGATAAATGACAGAAATACAGAACTTCCATACAATTCGAAGTTCTTGTCGTGTCAGATTATAATAATAAACTATATATGGCAATAAAGTTGTTAGAAGTGATAACATGCCGACTTTAATTTCTACATTTCATTGCAGCCAAAAGCTCAGAAACTCGACACCAGATTTTTAACTTTGTTATCTATAGTTTGATTCCCATTACACTGCACATGACGATCGATTTTATAGTTTTAAATATAGTAATTTCAGTAACCTTTATAGTGTTTATCAGAAACTGGTAGAGAAGATTTGAAGAAGTTCCCTCCAAGCCCCAGATACTTCATCGATGATAAACAGAAACTGGATTTTTCCTCAATGACAAAACTGTCAACATCAGCAGTAAGCAACAACAATAGCAGCAGTAGCAGCAACAACAATAAAGACAGAGACAAAGTTCGCCTACACAGAAGCACAACAATTCCAAGGAGCAATATCATGATATATCAGTCTAGTCTCTTCACTAGAATGGTATAGCAAATAAAAGAAATGTACAACATCTTACAGTTGAAACAGTGTGTCCACTTCCAAAATTGATCATTTGAAAACACCAAGCTTCCCATTTCAACCATAAGCGTTTCCGCATAACTAAAATAAATGTATTCTTTTACTGAATAGTATAGATTTTAAGAGACGACATTTACATAACATGCCACTACGGTTTGCTCAGTAGATATATTAGAAATCAGAATTTTCTGCTCATGACCGGTCAACTGAAGATGCTTCTTACTGTAAGTGATTAAACATATTGTTTAACTTTAAGGAATGTCATGCTTAAAGTTAAGTTTCGTAATCTGCTACGCTCGTTAAAATTGAATTTAGGAAGTATTGTGTGCAACTGATTTTACAGCTTGTCTTATGGAATTTCGCATTGTGAGTTTGATCTGTCATAAATGAGTAAATACAACAGGGAGACAGAGTGCAGAAAGAAACTACATTCAACCGTTTCATGAAGTATTCTTATCATAATTTTAATTTTAGCAGAATTGACATATAGCTTCATGGGGCCGGGTGATTATAGATAATTGTATATGTGTGTTATAATTTGTTTCAATATGAATATCACGTGTCTCTATAGTTAAAACATTTCTTATGTTACCTCGAACCAAATTTGAGACATAAATTTGTTATTTTGCAAATATCTTAATCTTACTTGAAGCACTTATTCAATATTTAGCGTTCACTAAGACAGAATTGTCACATTTTTGTCATATAACTTTCTTTAACTTACGACTTCAACCTGTTTTCAAAGTGTCCCAAAACATACTTAGATATCTAATATTTACAAACTAGCAAAAAAATTGAGTTTGAAACAAATGATGACAAGACGCAATAACGTTATTGTCATTACCTATCTTGAAAGAGCATTACACAACACATACGTGTACTTTGTGACATTTTACAAATGGTGAAAGGTAGTAATATGAATAATAAAAATATAATTCTATTTAATGTGACTTTTTATACGCTTGTTTAGAATAAACGGACGGGTTATGTTATGGCGCTTGCCACTGTCTGTTTATCCGTCATATTTCGTGTCAAGAGCAACACTCAATGACCTTTTCAAGTTATTAAATTTGAACTTGACATATGGCCATGAGAAGATGTGCAGAACGCAAAGACAGGGTCGGTAGGCCAAAGATCAAGGTAACAGCTGGAGCTAAAAGTTCAAGTGTATCCTTCATACTTCGTATCCGAAGTATAACGTAAGAGCTATTCAAGATATTGACTTAAAACTTGGCGATGGTAGATGGCGATGTGGCAATGTGCAGAGCGCATGAACTTGGTTGGTAGGTTAAGGTCATTAATTGAATTCAAATATATCCTGTGTATTTTGTGTCCGGAACACAAGTTGAGAAGTGCAACAATTCACACCCCCACCCCCCCCCCCCCCACACACACACACACCTCACCATCCACACATTAATCTCCTCTTCCACCCATATTTTGTGCCCAGAGCATAACATAATAACCGTTCATGGCATTGACTACAAACTTGGCGTATAGTTAGGTTGCAATAAGGCGACGTGCAGGCATATAAACTTGGTTGGAAGGTCAACGTTCAACGGTCAAGATTTTAACTGAAATTTGGGTTGGTGATGATAAGACGATTTGAGGAGTGCAACAATCCATATTACTCCTTCCCCCTCCCCGCCACAATACACACACACGCACGCACGCAAATAAATCCCCCCATTCCTCACAGAAAAAAATCACTTTTAGTTTCTTTGTACATTCCATCACCGTCACAGCACAAACACCCCTTAAGCCCCACCCGCACAAACAATTCTTTAAAATTTACTTCCTCCTCCTCCGATCTAGAACTCTTCGGGTGTATATTTCTCCGTTTTACGGAGCTCTTGTTATATTTCTATGTGCTATTAACAGTCCTACGTCTTAAAGATATGCTGAGTTTACAAAAGGAGTATTCAACAAGTATTCACATATCAGGAAATTATTGAATATCGTGTTAATTGTTTTGTTGTGTGTATTACGAAATGTACGGCCAACCTGCAGAAATGAGGTTTCTGTTCTGCTGCAACATAAGCGGCGTGATTAAATGTAATGTTTTGATCTTGATATGTGATATCTTATAAATAGATGTTCGTATGCATTTATAAAGTAAAAATCATCTAACGTGAAGTAATGATCCCAAATATTAAGACAACATTGAGTCCAAGTACGGGGAGACATTTTACAGTCGCCACATGGCACTTAAATATAATAAATGGTGGAGCTATTTGATTTTGTGATATATCGGTCATAGCTCTTAAACATTTACTTAATTGTTATCTGCTTTGTTTTCAAAAGAAATCATTAACAATCATTGCACTGTTCTTATAATTAGATATATAAGCATAGTAAACTGTAAAAGAAAACGGCTAAATGATGATTTGTGTATGATTGCTGGTTGTCATTAGCTGTATATTTGTGAGTATACGTGAGTGGTTGCATTCAGCCATATCTGTCAGGTCCTTGAAAGAGTTTCTCTTGTTGCTTTGCCGTATGCAAAGACGCTGAATACATTTACAATGTATATTATACCTGAAACAAAGGCTTAGGGTAAGCTATTTTGTAGGTTCAACGTCCTTTGGCCAGCGTCCACAAGGGGTTCATTAACAGAATTTTAGACAAATCTTATGACAATGGACTAGAATATTTGTCTTTATGAAATCCCGGATGAGTGTGAAACTGGGACATAAGGGGTCAAAACTAGGTCACCACGTGAAATCATAAAAACCTTTTTAACACTCTATAGACCGTATTTACTACCAGGTTTTAATGTAATCTATTCACAGTATTTATCTTTAATGCTAAACTTGGTCAAATCATAGTGAAGTCTTTTTAACATTCTAGATGCCATATTTTCTACCTGGCCTTTATGTAACCTTGTGAAAATGTTTTTTTCTTTATAATATATAGGTCAAGTTTGAATCTGGGGCCCAAAACCTAAGCCACTAGGACAAATCCTACAAAACTTTGCGCTAGAGTCATTATATTAACTATGTAAATGGAACTGGTCATACTCTTTGCCATGATAAAAAAAAGTTGGAGACTGGATCAAAGTCTAAGTTAGAGGTCAATTAATAGAAAAACCCTGTTAGCACTCTAGAGGCAACGTTTTCTACCTGTTCTTTATGAAACCTAGTCAGAATATTTGTCTTTAAAATCTATATAAAGTTCGAATGTGTGTCTTTGTGGTTCACAAACTAGGTCATAAAGTCAAATTATTAAAATAATTTAACACCCTAGAGGTCTTTTCGAAATCTATGCGAATCATTGCTTAAATATTTGTCTTTAGATTGGAAGTGGCGATAATAAATTTGTTTGTATGAAACTTGGCCTAAATGTGTGTCTGAACAATGTTTGAGCAAAATCTGAAACCTGGTTATCTGGGCTCATATAATAGGTCATTAGGTTAAATCATAGAAATCACCTTTGCCGGAAATCTACAGTCGAGGTCAGGTGAGTACCTTATACATTATATTGTACCGTTTGTTACTGCTGCGTGCGTTAGAGATTCACATTGCATGGATAACTTTTATACACACTGTACTTTGGTTTTGGAACATGGTGAGGATTATCAATGAATTTAAGTGTATATCACAAACCAGTTCAAAGTCTTAATGTTGTTTTTTCTCCACTGACCACTGCAAGGTTGTGCCCTAGTGTGTTTCTTTATATGTTGGTTTTGTCATTGATGTCTGACTGTGTTACCTTTTAACTCTATTTAGCATGAAGTACTCATGATGAGCTTTTGAATCGTTGGATGTCCGTCTTCCGTCGTCCTCAATTTCGTTGAATTACGTATACCCTACTACTCCACCTAGGCGGCTTCAATGAATGTTCATGGGAATATTCCATGGGCTGTCCCCTGTACGTTTCCTTCGAAACTTGGCCATTCATTTAGTATTCTGGTTGGAAAGGCAACAAACAAAGATTTTTTTTAAAGTCTCCTGTTCAGAAACCGCTGGCCCGATTTCGAAATAATTTCACAGAAATGGTCCTTTAGTGACCTACCAAATTCTTACCAAACACTTTGTGTCGCTTACAACATGGCCACTAGGGGTTTGGATGGGCTAGTTTTCCTTTATATATGAAAAACTGAAAATCTCTGGACTTAATGACTCGATTTAAAATAATTTCGTAATCATTCTGTTTCGGAAAAATGGCCAATGGTGCACAGGGCTAGTTTCCCTATATAGATAATTTATATAAGGAAAACTTTGAAACTCTTATTGTCTGAAATCGCTGTCACTATTCACACCAATGAGCATTTAGCGACCTTCTATCTATGTTCTTCAAAGCATTCTAATTCGTTAAATATGTTGTTGCCAGGCCGTAAGACAGGTTTCTCTATTTGGCCTTATTGAAAAGTTTAACACCTGTTCATCTTAAACCGCTGACCCAGCTCTAAAATAATTCCACAGTTAATGAGGCACAATACCTTGTCACCAGGGTAGATTTAGATTTATTGAACAGTAGCAGATTAAGATATCCGATATACAAATGTTTTTTGGGGGGGATTTTTTTTGGTATCATTTGAAAGGGTTGTGTCTGCGGAACAAGAATTTGTAAATAAGATGACCATAATAATATGCTAGAAATAACTTTCTGTATTGATTCTACAGCAATGGAATTTGGACCACTTGTACTCTTTTTGCATGATAAGAAACAAATTCCAAAAATCTCCTTGGACCGACCTGGATTTGAACCTGGGACATTGAGTTCTCTAAGCGGACACCCTACCACGTCGCCATATAAGCTAGCTGATAAGCAAGGAGGTAAAAGCACCGTATTACACCTTTACTTCACATGGCCCTCTTGTTATCTACAGTACCTTGAAATCAGAGCAAAACTTATTTTGCCTTACAGACATATCTATGGCAGTCATTAAAATGTCTTTATATTTTGTGTCCTGCATACCCTGTACTTATTTAGGTATTGTCCTTGCGTCCAATCCTGGGGTTCCACACATTGATGATCAATATTTAAAACAGACTTTACATACTGACATTGTATAATTATATGTACAGGTACATACATTTTCTTCCCTAATTTCTAAAATCTAATCGACATGTGACCACTATTATTGCATAGTGCAGCAATTTTTCTGTTGGTCATTGCTACATGGTAAACATTGTAACACACATAATTAGACAAACACTGTACTGATATATAACAAGATCGTAGAACGCTCATTTAAGACCAGAAGTTGCAAGAACCACCATTTTATTAAACTGCATGAAATATTTTGCAACTTTATTGAAGAAAACATTTGACGCAAATAAAAAAAACTTTTAACATACAGGCATGGGAAACCTTTAATGTTTAACCAATGTTTTAAACAAATCTGAAATTTTCAATATGTACACAGCTTTCGGTCACAACCAAATTCTAAATATATGTCCAAAGCATACGGGTTCCCCAACATTATGACACTGTACGGCCATTATGCTACTTGTTGACAATGCATGACTAAGTCAACTTTTTTATGTTACATCGGGTTGGTGGTATGAGTTATGAGCGTACTACAAAACATCATCAAGAAACACAAGATAAAATAAAAAGAACTGGGGTAAATCCCGCATAAAACACCAAAATACAAATTCGGACGCACGGATTGAAATGCGGACAAGTGCAAATCGAAGTGACTCCAAACCTCTGCAAACCTACACGCCCCCCCCCCCACTCCCCCACCCCGTAAAAGAAATGACCGTGCATTCTTTGAAAAAAGGTCCTTGACTGTGCTCGCTGCTAAAATCATTCATATGTTCATAAATATTTTTCTATAAAAATGTGATTTCAGCAATATTCTTTAACATGTTTAAACGAAATAATAATTCATTGTAGAAAATTAAAAAAAAATGTATAGAAAAGAATACATATAATTTTCAGTTATCATTTATTTCAACTTGTAATTAATACAGATCGTTTTGTTTGTCACATCGAATTGAAATGGCCCTGCCAGCGCAAAATAATGCGCAAAAATTCTGCTATATTTTTCTATTGGCAGGTCTATTTTGCGATGTATGAGTGTGGCTTTGTTTGCTGTGCTCAGTGCTTCCGGGAAATCTACCCTTACCTTTTATTTTTCATATGTAAAAAAAAAAAACCGTGAATCCAGTGAGAGTCGATGTTGCAAGATAAATAGAATAAATCGATGATATAGGATCTCCGTTGAAAATGCTTTAGGAAAACTTAAGAAATATAAGTCGACTAGCCAGTCTATGCATTAAATTCGAATCGGTCTCAGGTATTGGTATTGTTTGGTGAGACGCCAAAAATGCAACAGTTTATGCATAAAAATCGCAAGTCCGTGTGGTGATTGTAACTTTGTTATTCGTAGTCCAAGAACAGTTGAGAAAGTCCCCGGTTTTCAAAGCAACTACGATGTAAGTTTCTGTTTACGTTTATGTTTCAGTTTAAGTAAGAAAGGACTTGAAGGAACTTTTGCTATGCTTTAACTTGCATTATGTTGTAATCACGGCAACAGGGATGCGTAAATTATATCTTGCTTTTTAACGTAATTTCTTAAAAATTATCAAACAAGTATATCGTTCCTGTTACATTTAGTTTCAAAGCATTTTTTTCTAAAACTATTTAACATACTTATTTCATTTTCACCTATTAAATTACCAATTATAAAATCTTAATGTACACGAGAACCTGTATTCCTCATTTGACTTTTATGTAGAAAATCATTAAATTATGTGTTTGAAGTCATAATTCTCATGGACAATGAATTCCTCATTTGACTTTTATGTAGAAAATCATTAAATTATGTGTTTTAAATCATAATTCTCATGAACAATTTTGAAAAAATGTCAAAGATTTTCTGGCTTAAATAGTTCAATGTCAAGGCCTTTGATTTTCATTGTTACATATATAGGTCATCAGGTTCGTTTCCATGGTAACATGAATTTAGTTTCTGATATCGCCAGTTTCTGATAAAATGTGGACAGTTTAAGCATAGTTATTTGTATAATTATACCAAAAATTCTCAATAAAAATGTTAATACGTAGTGCATCCAAATGTCTATTTTATTTGAAAATGGTCGTCATAATTAACCTTGAGACCGCCTGTCTACCCTACAACATAAGTCTTTTTACCATCCAGAAGACATTTCAGTATTAGTGTTTATAACGAAAAATATATGAAAAATATTTAGGCAAGTAATTGCTGTTTAAAGAAAACTTGAATAAAAACCTGCTCAAAATCACGTATTTTCAGAAGAAAAGCTATTAATTTTGCACGGTTACTGATACATTACGTCATAACGCCTGTGACGTCATTTTAAATTTATACTGTTTAGCAGCGTTCCGGCGGTAATTCAGTAATCATTTTAGCATTATTGCAACACTTTGCGTCAAATCTAAGACAGATTAATGTAATTGTCCAACAGAATGAAAATACAATATATTTAGTTTGTCATAAATGTCGTAGATCTAGTGAATTCTCACATTTGTTCCCGCTTGGACATATGCATACTCTACTTCTATGGTAAATTAAATCTTTTGTGACATTCTACTAAATTCTGTCTCGTTAAAATACATTTCTGCAAGGGAAGCCGTGCCAGTATATGGACATTTTTTAAAATCTTTTGAAACCCCTGGTCCGATCTCAGATTATTTAAATGCAGTGTTCTGTGGGTGACACCCTACAAAATTCATTCAAGCCGATTGATTTGTAAAAAACATGGCTGTTTGGGGTTGTGCTAGTTTTCCCAGTATGTCTAACTGGAGACTTCTTTAAAATTGCTGGCCAGCATTCAGAAAAAGAAATCACATACATTTTCCTTGGGAGACCAAAATCTTCAGGCAACGCACACATTATAAGCCCCACACCCCAACCAAACAAAAGATTTATTTTTCCTCTTAATTGTTTCTTGTGTTTCTTGATATTGCATCCTGTCATTATCTCCCATCACTTCCCCTCCCCAAAGTTCACGTCCATTATATTTTACTATACCTTCATATTGTCTGTTTAATCATTCATCTCTCCCACACTACCCGCCCTCATTTTGCGGAAATCTTCTTGTCAGAAAATCTGGCCCTATTTAAACAGATCTTTTCCTTGCGTAATCTTCTATCAAAACGTTTTCATGCAAGCTGTGTAACGAAGGTGAGCGATCTTGTCCTATTATGGTAATGTAAACGTCAGTCATTTTAAAATTTATTCATACACTGCCTGCTGTAGGGCTTTGCTTCAAGGAGGCTGCATTCTTGGTGCCGAATCTTATTGGATCTTTGCCACTGTTGTTTTGGAGATATTGAACGTGTTGGCAATTGTTATCTAAGAGCACATTAAGCGATAAATTGAATGATTTTATCCTTTTGTGTCTGAAAGAAGAATTTCTTAAACATGTCGTGTATTGGCAGCTGGCACTCCTGATCGTTGCAAAGACTCAATCGTTAAATGACATGATTTGATCCTTTTAAGAAAGGTACTTTTTTCTTCAAAATTTGAATTACCAACTACCTTCCAGTAAGCATTTGGATATTCGCGCGAAATGAAAACTGATAAGCCTATAACGTTTGCTAGACTGTGTTTTATTTTGAGTTTAAAATGTAATCGAACATGCCAATAAATTTTAAATAACCAACTGGCAACTAGTTGGTTATTCGAGTCAACAACTGCCTAATCGTCCTCTTAGATAGTGAAAGAAATAAGTAAAATGTGGTGCACGTTTGTGAAGTTTACTTTCGTTAAAAGCAATACTTTTCAACATACTGATGAAATTTAGGATTGGGTTAAAAGAATTATTGTCAAAGTTTAGAAATGGTTTAAACGAATTATTGACAGAGTGTCTAAACAATAATTATTTGTAATGCATATTTGAATATCACTGTTTTTGAACATAGTAATTAATTTCGACCAAAGCATTTTGCTATCACTGCATTTCCATAATAGATTCTTTGTCGATTCAACACTTCTGTTAGAAAATAACACCATAGAATTGACGATTTTGCATATCTGTAAGATTTTTGTTTCTCTGAAAACTTGTTGTATATACTTGTAGTGTACAGCGTACTGTCTGGTGTCAATAATATGTAATAAGCGGCTAAGATATATACTTCTCTACTTAAGATTTCCAAAGGTAATATTCCGCTTTTCTACAGCTTTGTTATTATCCAAAATGTTGTTTGTTTTCAAGACTTGGTTGTATAGACATTTATTGTTTGATTTGCATCACCAATACGTTTTCTTTAAAGAGGGTCTGTGGATTTGATGGTCATACTCCTGCAGCACATTATATTCAATTTTGAAGAAGTTATTAAAGTATCGTGTTTTATGAAATCTGCATTCTCAAGACCGAGATAATGTTCCAGTTTTAAGAAATCATATCATATTTTTTTTTCTAAAGCAAACGTAACGGTTATATTTCATACTATTTTGGTATTTTCTTTATTGTATTTTGTTCTTGCGTATTTTCTTTTTTTCAGTTACTGAGTTGTAATTAATACTTTTCGCTCATCATACAATGTAATTTAAAAATCAACTTTTCAACATAGTCATGACATCTTCTCCCGTTATATTTCGTTAAATCAACTGCAACAAAAATTAAAATAGACGATCTTTATCACAAATACGGCATGAAATTTTCTCAATATAAATATAGCATAAGAGAAAGAAACGAACTATAAAATGAAATGGTAAGAAGTAATCTAGGGAGCCCATAACATTTGACATACTGTACTACCTCTAATATAATGAAGGCAAATAGAAAACGATCCTTCTTCCTTTAGTCATCACTCCTCTTTAAATAAAAAAAGACTCAAGAAAATGTTTTTCTTTCTTTTATTTTTTCAAGAGGAAATATGAATTAAGACGTAAATATTTATTAACTTAATTCTTCTTTTTTTCTACATATACATGCTAATTTCCAACAAATGATACATAATAATCCATTGATATTGCAGCTGAAGGTAGTTCTGCATACTATTAGAAATGACATATTACGCATTAATAACAAAGTGTTGATTCGTGAAATAATACAAAATAAACATAAATCAGTATGAAATGTGTGGGTGACTTTCATCACTCTGGCACTGGCATATGTAAACAACGCGCAGACCTATACCTTTCATTTACCCATTTGTTAAAACCCGAAATGATTTTAAAATTTTGACAAGTTTCTTTTACATTTGAACATACGATTCTATCCTTATTAGGCAAGTATTATTAAAATATCCAGAGTTTTAATAGGGTTTATTTTAATTCTATACTGTTATAAATAATTTGACCCTACTATGCAGAACTTCCTTGACAATGTTTATGTTGAAGACCAAAATTGGGTAACATAAATGGAGACTAAAAATTAATAGAAAAAATATCGTGCAATAATTTCTATAGTTTTATAGAAACATGGCTGCTGTGGGTTTCGTTTTGAGGAGGCTGCGTTTTTGGTGCGTGGCATTCCCTGTTTGATATTTGTCTTTGTTTTTTCTGATGTGGATAAAATTATATAGAATGCTTGATAAGTGAACTACGTGTATTACTAATGTTTGCTTTAACGAAATTATATGTTGTACGTTAGTGATTAACTAAAGCAATGAGGTTTTTTTTTTTCTTGTCAAGCATTCTGTAAGACTTTCGTTGAAATGATTCCTATTCAAAAACAGTTTTCAGCGCAAAAGATTTCAAAACTGAACTTATTCTATATCATACATACAATCTAGATCAAAGTAACGATGAATAAAGTGATATCAGGGTATGCAGGCTGTAATTACGATCCGTCCGAGTATTGTCACAATATGTTTAAAAAGTTGTGTATGGCGGAAAACAGAATGGACGGGTCTATTTCTTATATTTGAAGTGTATAGCTTGCTACGCGGCTATAAATAGCACATAAGGCCTGCTTGCCAGGTGCAGACAAAGGCCTAACTTAATGTATGTTGTTGCCAATTATAAGAGTGTAAAGAATATAGATATAATCACAGAAAAGGTAAACATCAAAGAAAACGCATCAGTTACCGACACATGTATAAAAATTGTGTCCCAACTTGAAACTTTTCTCAAAACTGTAACTGTGTCATTATAAACATTTAGATATTTCCTTTTAGAATGATGTAGTTATAGGCTTGAGAAAATGTCTGTCGAGATTGTTTTTCTAAAATATGCTTAGGAACATGTGAACAGAGTCCTTACACAAGAAAACAACTACAATGAATAAAATTAAAGTCGATCATCAAATTGAAGCAACATTCTGTTTTGTTCGCATTATTCTGTAGATTTATTACGGTTTTCTGATAGAAGAAGTTTTTCTAGTAATCTATATGTATGTTTTATAACAAATACATATATGTATAAACATCGGTTTTCGTTGAAATCGTTCGTAATGAAATATTCAGCACGTAGGCATAGGACGTAGTACCATTCCCTGTAAAGAAACAAGAAAATTTGCTTTAAATTAACTGCGAAAAACATAAATATAATATAATACAATACAATAAAATTTCATTTTAAATCGACTCGTTCATATTTTACGTTAAAAATGACAGCTTCTAAAAATGTTACATTTTTAAGTTTTGCTAAAATAGTCGTTTTACTGTATTTTTACAATTTACTAGAAACATACTCGTACCTTACATATTCTCTTACCGTCTTAATTTAAAGAATAGTAGATAAGGAGGGAAATTTATAGGAAATAATACGTCAAATACATAAAGTCACAGCAATATTTTATGTTTACAACATATTAACAAAATAGTATATGTATAAACTTTTAATTTTTCTTCGTCTTTAAAGTTTGACTGCAGAAATTCACTATTTATGCTAAAGTTCACTAACTCTATAAAAGACAGAGCCAGACACTTTTCTGATTAATTAACCGCTTAGACTTTTTCTTTTTATATGACATCACTACTAGATGACGTTACTTAATGATCTGGTATATGTTTCTAATAATCACGTAGAGAAAGTTATCTAAATGGTAAGAAAATATTTCTACCACACCAGTTAAGTTGTGGTAATAAGAAAATCCCATTCTCAGTAGAAAGTCGATTTTAGATAAAATCTCAACATCGGCCCGCGACACAGAGCTAGGTACGAACTCTTTGTTTATAATTATTACTTTGAAGAGGTTAATATAAAGTTATTCTTTTTGCGGTCACCCATATTAATAAATTTTACCATCATTGGAGGCAAACTTTGCTGAGTGTGACTCCTTGTCACAATTGATTTCTCTGGCCGTGGCTTTACACACATTCTTCTTTTCTTTGTTTGCTCATGCAATGGTCTTTCATCTGTTTTCAAAGAGGATGGTTTTCTTTCTTGTTCTTCTTTAGTGGCCTTTCTTTTGCCTTTTAGGTGAACGTTTTGCGCTGATACAGAAATCTTCTTGGCTATGAAGAATGATCCTACAAAACAGCCATCAAATGTTTATGAATATTCTTTCCTAAAACCTGTAAAACATATATTTCACTATATCTGTGTCAAAATGATACATTTACATATTTGCAGTTTACCTCAATTTTACCCTGAAAAGAAGATAAAAAAACAGAATGCTCCAAATACCAAGTATTTTCACTTGCAGAACAGACTACCTATCTCTAAGGATATTTTTACATGGTGAATAACATTTTTTATAAAACAGAAAGCCATGCCAAAATATCCCAAAATACGGCATACTAAGAGTGATTCAGGTCATTTCTTGTAGCTGCGGCACTTGCCCTTGGTCGACCGCAATAAGACATAGTTAAAGTTCCTCCGTTTAATGCGAAATATTGATAAAATGTCGATTGATGGAATGCAATAGATGGCATAATTTTAGAGGCGGGATATGTCACATGTAATTAGCGCGATTCATAGATTTGCAAGAAGTCCCAATGTTGTTTATACCCGTAGTTATAAACGCACGGAATAGCATTTATTTCTTAAAAAAGGATATAATGTAATAAAAACATTTTTCGAATTATCTTTAAATGATTAACTCATTAAATGTATTGAATTTAGGACATCATGAAATTGAAATGAAGATATGAACAATCTGATTTGTATTTAAAGATATCTAAAAGGATGTAGGAGCGTTTTTTTCCAGAAATCCGCCAGTTTGTAAAATGTTTCGTCGAATATTTCTCTGTAACAAAATTTTATGCCAAAAACAAATGCTGACAATGTATATTTAAGCAAACAGATTCTTCTTGTTGCGAAACAAGAATCTTCACCTTTAGTTTTAATCGAGATTTCCCTTAAATTGATGTAAGGTGTGCAATGGGATAGGGCTCGGTAGTTTCAAATATATATTTAAGTAGATCAGCTTTGGTTCACTGATATAAATAATGATAAGCTACAAGTGAAATAAAAGTTTTCAAAATAGCCCTTTATATTATTATTGGAAAGTATTATTTAAACAAAACAAGGAGCTGCGTTCAATAAATTGTTTAAACAAAACAAGGAGCTGTGTTCAATAAACGCTTGATGCCCCCGGTAGCATACTTGTCGATACAAAGCAACCTAAGTCCAAAACGAGATCAAGGTCAAACTGAGGTCAGGTGATGTTTGAAGATGAGGAATGGTCACAGGTTACATCTCTATTGGTTTAAACAAAACTGAAAGCTTATTTGAAACTCTCTCCTTTAATACATCTGTATCAGTATCAATTCATTCTTGTAAGCGGTATTGATGCTAAACGAAACGGTCCCATTTGGTTAACCAAGAGATGGCCCATATAAAGCAGCCTAAGTCCAAAATGAGGTCAAGGTCAAGGTCAAACTAAGGTCAGGTGATGTCTGAAGATGAGGAATGGTCACAGGTTACATCTGCGTTAGTATCAAGTCATTCTAGTAAGGAGTATTGATGCTAGACGGAACGGCCCCATTTGGTTAACCAAGAGATGGCCCATATAAAGCAGCCTAAGTCCAAAATGAGGTCAAGGTCAAGGTCAAACTGAGGTCAGAAAATGTCTGAAGATGAGGAATGGTCACAGGTTACATCTGCATTAGTATCAAGTCATTCTAGTAAGGGGTATTGATGCTAGACAAAACGGTCCCATTTGGTTAACCTCGTACGGACGGACGAACGAACGGACGGACAGGACAATCACTATATGCCTCCCGCATCAGTAGATGCCGGGGGCATAAAAAGGATTATTTTTTAAACAAATCTTTTAGATGCGCGGTGACCCAAAACTTTTTCCTTTCCATTTTAAAGCGTTTTCGGTTGTCATTAATGCAGCAGAATATTTTCAAAATCTTAAAAACATATTTTTTGTCGATGGAGATATGTTTTTTCCCCCAATGAAAAAAAAGGGTAGAGTAATTATGTCATCATGTAAAAGTGAAAGAGATTTGTTCCCTATAACATAAATTGGGATAGTATATGTTTCATAAAGTACCCTCATTTTTTCAAATTATCATAATTTCAAAAATGCTCAAACGGTTGGTGAAAAACGCCCTAAAATAACAAGAATGCCACACTGTCACAAAATACGCCCGTCTAAATATTCAGTTACGTATCATAAATGTAATAATATTGATGTTGTATGAAAAAGTAAGATGGAATCAAGGTATTTGTGAGGTTCCATGTGGGATGAAATTGACAATCGGATTAAAACCGTTTGAATGGACAAGGCTAATTTCGCAAATTTCGAGTAATCCAATAGTGCCTGGGACGATTTTGGTGGTTATCGAACATGGTATTATGGCCACATACACTTTCAGCAAGTTTGACGAAGATCGAATGAAACTGTTCAACTTAGAGAGCGGACAAGTCTAAATTCGAAGTTTTTTGAGTAATTTAAGGGCCATAATCCAAGAGTGCCTGGGGCGATTTTGGTGGTTATCGAATTTGGCCGAGATATTATGCCCACAAACATTGTCAGCAAGTTTG
This sequence comes from Mercenaria mercenaria, assembly GCF_021730395.1. Lineage (NCBI taxonomy): Eukaryota > Metazoa > Mollusca > Bivalvia > Venerida > Veneridae > Mercenaria > Mercenaria mercenaria. The sequence continues at coordinate 90,859,819 of NC_069364.1, read as the reverse complement.
GTAAGGAACGGATGAAAACTGTTCGACTTCGAGACCGGACATCCTTTGGACGCCGACCGAATACCCAACCGCCCACTACGGGTGTTCACATAATACGCCCAATTCTTTCAGAGACGGGCGTATAAAACAAGTGTGGTGACCTGTGCTTTCTCTGCTCTTATTTGTCTTAGAAACTAATGTTCTTCAAGATCATGGAATATGAAAAAATGCTTAACTGTAGGAAAACCTAAACTCATTTTATGATACTATTTAAATCATTTTAGGATATTACAATGTACGTTGAATGATATCTAAATATGAATAATACTTCGGTTTAATACACAGTATCTAAAGTTATCACAAAATACACTTGATGGTATCATTAAAAGAATAAATAATATCAGAATATAGTGAATGAATTATAAAATGACACACCTTATAAAAATCTTTCACAGAATATGTGATAGTGATATTTAGCATGTTATTTTCCTTAAATCAGATGCGAAATTATCACGTTTGTTCAAGATATTAAAAGACCTTACCATCCTTTTGAAGCTGAAATTTATCTGCTGAGACAAGAATTTCGTCCACTTGTAGTTGCAAAAATGATGCTATAATATGCTGCTTATTTGTTCTGAGCTGATTCATCAGAAAGTCTGCATAGAACTTGGGAAGCATCACGGTAATCAGGAGGCTTCTTGTTTCTTGCACACCACTGATTATGACTTCAAAGAGTGGAACACATAATATGCGTGAAACTTTCCATCGGAAGGCTTCAATATCTTCGTTTGATGCAATTCTTCCTTTAACATGGAACTCGACAATTTCAGAACCATCCGCTAAAATGAAAAAATGCAATATGATTAGAAAACTGTCAATGAATTTTCGTTGTTGAGCAAAAATGTACAAAAACAAAGATCCAGTAATTGTCACGTTCAAAGAAAGAAGACCCTAACACCCAACACACTTAAAATAATGCAGAAGGTTGTGTATGAATTGATATAAATATGACATATATGTACATAAAACACACGGACGAAGCAAAACATATACAGAATAGTGTATTTCCTGCTAAGTAATTCACGGCTAAAGAAAAAGCAAGAAAAGTACATCACAGAAATTCTCATGTATTATGAACCGTATACGCATTTTTCTCAATGACACGACAGAATACAGAGGAAGCAATACCAATAGTTATCTTGCAATTTGGCAATACACATTTTTCAAATGGTAATTGATGGATGTTTAAATTTACAGAATAGTATTCAAAAAATTTATTTTTGGACAGTAAATTGCGTAAATGTAGGATAAAACAACAATTTTTACTACATAGATATATTTATTGTTAACTCATCTATCATTTCTAAAGCAATGTTTCTTCCGCTATCCTGGTCAAACGTCATTATAAAAATAAAATAAAACGATTACCAGTTGTTTAATTGTTCTCATACAATGTTTCTGTAGTATTGATGAAATCAGGCACTAAACTGTGGTACGTCTATTCTTACACACATGTTTTTAAAATAGAACATTGTCGAAAACATAGGTCTCTCTACCAGGAAATGTAAGTGTCTTAGAAAAAACAAAACCAGATTTTGTATTTGCAAAATGCATTTTGCAAAGATTATTTTGTAAATCATATGCTAAAACTAAATATATTCAATTAAACATGTACCGAATACTACAAAACATTGACTCTTATATGCAGGGATCATAGTGAACACAACACTTAATATATTTCCGCCGCTTACATTATTGATATCTTCCGTATACAGACAGATTTTATTGAACCCTGTACATAAATTAAAAGTATAGGGTTTCAAAACCTTCAAGCTACAAAGCTTTAAAATAAGTTTCATATTTCTCCTAAAACACACAAATCAAAACATACGTCGAGAGACACTTTGAAAAAGGCCAATCGTTTACACATACGTTCCAAATGCGTCTATTCGTATATATTCGTACTTGCCGTAGCTATCCAGACACATTCGTCAGCATCGCGTTTTATCTGAAACATCCAGATTACGTAAGGTAAATCGTTTAAACACTTGGTTATGAAATGAAAAACCGACAATGCTTTTGAATAGCCTCACTGCCATTTAAAAGTTCTTTATGTTATTACAGAAAGATGTAAATACTTGTTTAAGGTAGAACGCGACACTTTGCGAACTTTCGAGTAGCGTCTTGAAATTTTGCATGTGTAAATTGACTATATTTCAAACAAGATGCAGTTTATTTTATACCAATAGAACCAACCACTTTTTGTACACGAGACGTCAAAGTTGACCACCAAAACCCGTTTTTGAAACTGACGTTGCCGCGTATCCTTGACAACTGTTACTGGTACTGCAACGGCACCAGCAAACAAATTTTCTTAAATTATACATTATTCGACCAGAATTAAATTTTCCTTTATGGTGATGTAAAAATAACATTTTATGACTTTTTGAGTGGATGCGGCAGCAATTAATTTCCCTTTTTATAATTTCTTCCATATGAACAAACGAAAGACCATTTTCATAATTAAAATTAAATTAACCATTTCTCCTATAATTTTTAATAAAAAGATCACTAGTTTCTTAAAGTTTATCTAGTTTAATTTAGTTCAATTTACATAAAAAAAAATCTGAATTTAATTTGCACTGCAAGAAACGATTTCAATATGATATTTAACAACGCACTATTCTTTAACGCTAGTTATGTGAAATCTTGTTTATATAATTCTTAAATTTAGTCCATTTTACATAATTTATTTCTCATTTAAATAGCATAGTCAGAAAGTATTTCAGTATCATACTTAACAATTAACTTTTTAGCGGTTGATATTTTAAAGGTGGATAATCAGATTTTGGCTAAGTAACGGATTTGTTTTAAACTTTAACATCTGATCATTTACACTCATTTATGTTCAGTTAGCGCTTAATACAAGTTAGGTTTTCACTGTAGATATTTTTAATAATTGGTTTTCCTATTGCAGTTGCCCAACCAAGATCGAGTTATTTTATCATAAGTATAAATGTGATAAACATACTTTACCTAAGAAAATGTATAACTAACCGGTATATTGTATTATATTCGTAAAATAATTGCATTAACAATTACATATATAGATTGAATTCAATAGAAATGCAAGTTTGAAAAATTATTATTACCTCCCTTTGCCTATCTTGGTTGCGCAACCAAGATAGAATGGAAAAAAATGAAATTCAGAAGCTACATGCATTTTAAAACCCACCTTTTGATTCAGAATGTTAAATATTTGGTATATCTATCCAATGCGAATGTAAAACTCGGAATTATATGGAAATAAAAAGAAATACCAAGCATTTTAAATATTTTCATATTAAAGGGGAGTAATTACAAATTTTTATGAAAATCAATAAAGTATACATTTCTAACAGGGATCTAACTCTAAGTAATGGGTATTTTTGTTTCTTAAATAAATCTCTAACAGAATATACAAAAAGTAAAAAATGTCACTAAATTTTGCTTAAATGTGATTGACCACCTTTAAAGTGTATCTTATTATAAATTATGCTTAATTTAGTGCATTTTACATATCTTTATTTAATTCACAAAGTCAGAAATTATTGTAATATCAAATTTGACAAAACACTTTTCTTTAACGGCGGTCATTTGAAAGTTTATTTAATTTCATATGATTAATATTTTAATCTATTTTACATAAATATATTGCTTAATCTAATTCGTATGGTCAGAAACTATTTCAATATCAAAATTCACAAATTTGAAACAGTAAAAAGAATAAGCTAATTATATAAAACTTCCATCAAGGTCTCAGAGTTTCGTGAAATCATCTCGCGTCACTCGCAATGACCGATTAGTGTAAATCATTATCGTGTTACCTGTATAATTTCGACTCCGAGTTCCGTCAAGTAATTTCTCGGAGAGACACGACGAAATTCCGCTAAAGTGGTAAAACTTTAACAATCGATACTCCGAGTTAGAATAAGGCAGTACTCGGAGGAATTCCTCGCTATGCAAGACTTTACCTTCGAGGAAAAACGGAAAGTGGGTTTTCCGCGTGAGCTGATCTGTATATATTGATAAAGCATTTATCCATGAGGTTTGAAGTGCGAAGCTTGAAATATGAAAGTCTGAATTAAGTAGTGTCACCACCGGTCGTTCGTTGTGAAAAGTGTAACCAATTCCGTACATAAACTATATACATTTACCAGTTTTTGTTGTTTTCTTAAAAATGTGCAGAACTTTGTCTTCCCCGAAATGATAAACGTATTTCGTTACAATCTCTAGAAGTTCTTCCTTTTCGAGTGCACGTAGAAGTTGTTGAAGAAATATTATGTTATGGCAGTCGACAAATCCTTTCTCTATCAGTGCATTAAACATAGCCCTGGGATTTTGTACGTCATCAGTAATAATACCTAGAAGTAAAGAAAGTTTTAACAACATGTTTACTACAATTTTATGACATTTTTGTTAAAACACACATGGTGGAGTTGTGATCAAGTATGTATGAAGTGCTGCGATTTCTGTTGGATGACATATTCATTAAATTTTGCTTTAAAACATATAGACCAGTAATTGGTATCCATATACGGATAGACTGCGCACAATTCATTGCCGATTTATTGTTGTACTGTTATGAACAAGATTTCATGCTCAGTTTGTCCACTGAAATGCATTTTGACATTATCTAAGCTTTTAATGGAACCTCGAGGTATCTAAATGATATTTCAAATATGGACAATCTATATTTTTCAGAAATGGTGAATCGCATTTATCCAAAAGAATTACAATTTAATAATTTGAATTCTAATACCTCAAATTTAGAAGCGTCATTTTTGGACTTAATTAACAATCGAATAGAAATTATTAATGAAATAATTAAGAAACGAACATTTTTGATTGCAGTTTTGAAGTTGACAATTCCCCCCACTTGGACGGGAATATCCCTCGAGTGACATCATACGGTGTCTTTATATTACAACTTATTCGTTTTGCAAGAGCTTGCCTTTAATCATAGAAATCTGAATATTGTTTAAAAAATATTACAACAGGGTTACTTGTATTATAAACTACAGAAGGCTGTTCCTAAATTTTACTACAGATCGTCCAAACTTTTAAAGAAATATAACACAAACCTTAAAACACTTCTAAAACTTGGTCTCACACACCCCGTATAATATAAGAACTACGGAAAATTTAACATAATAGATATTTCAAAGAAATATTTGTAAAATGTGTTAGTACATTTATCAAAAGTGGTAAAGCATAGTGCATGTTTTGACCCTTCTATATCTGCAACTGTATACATGCACACAGTGGCTGAGAAGATGTAGACAGTAATACACACGAACACAATAATAACAAAGAAGTAACAAACAGACACAAAACATGCATGACGAAGGAGCATAGTAGGGCACTGCCTTTGGAACGGTTAGTGGCACAAATGTACAGGGAAGTTTAAACTACAATCCCAATACACGAAACAGTAACTACAGGAACACATTGTAAAACACATACTATTGCTCATGATCAAAACCGTGAAAAATGATGTTTTTCTTCTTTAAATTTTAATTTGACAAACTTCTTTGACTATTTTCATTCCCTATAAAGTTTATTGCTCGTTTTATGATCTTAGACTAGTTAATTTTTATCTACAACATAATTGTACTTTCAGTGTACATCCAGATAACAAATGTGTCTTTTCATTCTAGTTTTAAATAAAGACTTTGCCAGTTAGTTCACATATCAAAGTCTCATTTCATCATTTACAGACAATTACGTCATTCTTTGTTGTGCTGAGCCTACGGTGCGTACTGAGACAAAGTAATTGAATCTAAGTAAAATGATAATGGCAAAATAAACGGCAGTGAACAAAGTTTTCTTGTTCGATTAACTTGGATATTTTACTTCGTAGCTTTATGAGACACTTATATATTGATTGTCGAGGAAGAACCCGTTCGTTCTCAGACAGAACATTACTCAAAATGATATTTTGTCCATTTGTTTCAAACTGACAATATACTACACACATTGCATAACAATGTAGTGCACTGAGGTGATGCCAACCAAAGTAGAAAAAAGGATAGCAGGTTAAAATCTTGGGCAATGAAGGTTTACCATATCTATAGTTTGAACAAGGATTAATTCACGATATACTTTTTATACGATTAAAGACAATCAAAAACATAATCAAGTTTTAAAAAGTCAAAAATTTACATTGAAGTTATTTCAGAAAATATTTGGTGCACCCGCCCACTTAGCTGAATAGGGAAAGCGCAGATCGACGGATCGCGGGGTAGTTAGTTCGATCCCTAGGCGGGACGTATGTTCTTCGTTACTTTAAGACATTTGAAAAAGGAAATATAAGAATTTCATTCTAAGTATGTCTTAGTTCCAGCAGACCAACAGACTTAGGCCAACAATATTATCATCATTTGACGCCTACATTATATTAATGTTTTAAAAAACGAACTAAATAGCAACTTATACATTGAGTCCTTCTGTTGAAAATAATTTGGTCACTGATAACATCACTGAAGTTTCTAATTTAAAAGTTCGTATAGACGATCAACAAATTAAACTACAAACCATGTACTTGATTCCTAAATGCATAAACAACCATATAAAGCCCGCTTCATCGCTAATTCAAGCTCTTGTACAACTACAAATATTTCAAAACTATTAACATCATGTCTAACTGCTGTGAAAGCCCACGTGGAAAGATCTGGCGAAATCCTGGATAAGTTTAAAATTAATAATTACAAGGTATCTACAGTCAGTACATACGATTTTTCTACTTTGTATACCACTTTACCACATAACTTAATAAATGACAATCTAACTGCCCTAATTCAAAAGACTTTTGCCAGAGAGAATGCTACATTTCTCGCTTGCAGTTTTGATAAAGCTTTTTTTACTAGCAATATTATTAAACATTATACAATGTGGACCTGTGACGAAGTTTGTAAAGCCCTTTCCTTTTTATTGAACAACATTTACATCAGGTTTGGGAATGCAGTTTTTAGACAAGTAGTTGGTATTCCCATGGGAACAAATTGTGCACCCCTTGTCGCAGATTTGTTTTTATATTGTTATGAAAGAGACTTTATGTTGAGCCTTTGTCCAGATACGCAAGCAGATATTATAACTGCAATTAATAATACATCACGCTATCTGGATGATATTCTTAATATGGATAATCCGTTTTTTGGTCAATTGGTGGGTACTATTTATCCTAGGGAGCTTCAGTTAATTAAAACTAACAATTCGGATACTGATGCTTCGTTTTTAGATTTACATCTCTCTATTTATGACAATATTATACATACCAAAATTTATGACATGAGGGATGATTGTAACTTTAGTATTGTAAATTTTCCCCATTTGGATGGGGATGTACCTCAGGCTACATCTTATGGGGTATATATTTCTCAATTAATTCGGTTTGCCAGAGCGTGTAGTCATGTCAAGCATTTCAATGAACGTAATCTATATATTACAAGTAAACTTCTTCAGCAAGGCTACCGTTATTACAAATTGCGTAAATATTTTGCTAAATTTTACTATCGTAATTCTGATTTAGTTTTAAAATTCAATAGAAATTTAAAGACACTTCTGCGAGAAGGTATTTCTAAACCCGTTTTTTATGGGGATGTGGTTTACAAACTTCGTAAGATTTTGGGTCATGGTAATTTTCCAAATGTATTTGGTAAAATTATAAAACGTTTTATTAAAAGAGGTTACGACCCAACTGTTTTGAGACATACCGCATGTTAAGTGTTCAACCCGTTTACAGTTGGACACTACGCTTCCCTCTTTGATTGTGTCTGACGGAAGAGGGGGAGGACTCTATGATAAGCAGTTTTTAAATCCTACCAGGACTGAACTGTTTTGATATATGTCTTCTGGCCTGTTTCGTCGGGCCCTTAAGGGTGTTTCTCTTGTTGCTCTGTCTTCTGAAAAGGCATTGAGTACATGCGTTTTTGGTTCTAAAGGTTTGCTTTTTATATTCTTATACACGAGCATTTTTGTGTTTTACATGCTATGCCTTTTTGTTTCCATTACGTATGTAAGAGATTCACCTGGAGGGGATTACTTTTATTTACACTGTCCCGTGTCTTTGGAACATGGTGGGGGTAAGAGTGAGGTTGGGTGCGCACCATAAACCGGTTTAAGCTCCCCAGTGGTGTTTTTGCCATTGACCGTTCCAAGGCGGTGCCCCACTGTGTTCCTTTGTTTGTTCGTATTGTCCTCTTTTGTAGGCTTTGTGTGTGTGCGCGTGTATGTGTGTGTGTTCCTTTGTTTGTTCGTTTTGTCCTCGTGTGTTGGCTTTGTGTGTGTGCACGTGTATGTGTGTGTGTTTGTGGTGTGCACGTCTGCGTGCTGTAGGTTTCGTTTTTGGGAGGCTGCGATTTTGGTACGTGACATTCCCTGTTTGATATTTGTCTTTGTTTTGATAAAAGACATTGTCTCTGAAATCATTCGTCCTCCACCTCTGATTCATGCTGGGACGTTGGCAGTTACTTCCGGAGAATAGGTTTTACTGGTACAGAATCCAGGAACACTGGATAGGTTAACTGCCTGCCGTTAAAAAACTGAAATACTGTTTTAAAACGGCGTTAAACCCAAAAGATAATACGTTAGGGTGGATTTCTTGGAAGCACAGAGCACCACAAATACAGCCTCAGAGCCACGCATTTGCAAAGTAGGAACAACAAAAAGAAGCTGTAACGGAAAAATATTACAGACGGGCTGCTTCAAAAATCATGCAAAATATAGATAGAGGAAGGGAAGGAGGGGTAGAATGGGGGAGGTGGTTGAAGGATGGATATACAAAAGGGAATGCTTAATTACATTTACACTACAACGTAAACCACAGCAGCGCAGACACTCATGTACAAATGACACACCCACACCCACATACACACCCACACCCACACGCACACGCACACACACACACACACACACACACACCAAACAAATTTGGTGCAGATAGTTTTATTATTGAATCATTGTAAACTGAGGTTTTAAATTACATTTAAGAAGTAACAGGGAGACCATTTGCATAAAATGGCAAGTCTTTTGGCAAAGATAAGGTTTGTTTTATGAGCAATAATTGATTTATTTGTATAAAACGTATTGCAGAGATTTCCTTTATAACTACTGTAAACCTTTTGTGTTCATAATAACGGTAGAAGAATGTAGACTACTATAAATGAATGTTTGAACCCAATAGTATAAGATTTAGTACGTAGAGACAGGAAGCGTTAAAGTGCGTTCTCTATCTAGAGAAATATTTTTGTTTGCATCTAAATTGATGTTTGCATTTCTAGAGAATGCACTAAATTTAAAAGTTTATAATAAAGAACTCTGACTATTCGATTACAAATTACATGTAATTAATTTTTTGGTGGCTGATTTCTGCCATTTCGTGTTGGCATGTTGGCGGGGCGAAAACACCACAACACGAAAACACGAAAACTCGACAAAAACCCAATTTGTCGTGTTTTCGTGCCGGCGGGGCGAAAACACGAAAACACGACACATTTTACGCGAAAACTCGACAAATTTATCTGTCGAAGTTTCGTGTTGGCGGGTATAAATATGTCGTGTTGGCGCCCTTTATTTGTCGTGCTGTCGTGTCTTCGTTCTTTCGCCCCGCCGACACGAAAACACGAAAACTTGACAAATACCTAATTTGTCGAGTTTTCGTGTTTTCGTGTCGTCGAGTTTTCGCCCCGCCAACACGAAAACACGACAAATACACAACATAACTGAATGCTAGAAAATATAACTTTACGAATTAAACTTGACTTATGTTCTATGTATATTTCGTCCGAATACCTTTTTGTTACATAAAAAGATATCGAAAGACGAAGATCGAATATCAAAAAAAAAAATATTTTCTCACAATTTAGACCCAAAAATGCACCAGAGGCCACCATTGCATTTCTAAATGTAAAAATTGTCCGTAGAAATACCATCTTACCACCCCTCACGTACCTCACAATTTGGACAAAAATGCAGCAGGGACCACCATTTCATACCTATATTTCAAAAATGGCAAGGGAGAGACCCTGTGATTCCACTGTCAGGAGCGTGTTGACCCCCGTACCTCAAACTTTGGACTCAAAAAATGCAGCAGGGGCCACAATTTTATTCATATATTTCAAACATATTCCAGGCGGACACGCCCTGACCTACCTGACATGAGGGGTTACCCCCTGCCGTACCTAACCCCACTCGGCTTGCCGATGCCGCCTTCATTCTTCAACAGTTGCCGCTCACCGCACCCCAGTGAAATATTTCTAGAACCGGGTCTGTTATACATACACTTTGTATTTTAAAAACGATAACTGACATCTGACATATTATTGTACTGTTTTATAATCTCAGATCTTTAGTGAATATAAATAAATTCTGAATTGACGGTTCGTTCGAATAGAAAGAGAAATGCTTCTAAAACCTTATGCCACTGGTTTCAGAATAAGTTAACTCTACGTTTTATAAGAGATGTCTGAAAAGCATTTGTCGTATTTTCGTGTTGTCGTGCTGGCGGGGCGAAAACACAACAACACAAAAAAAACGACAGATAAAGGGCACCAACACGACATATTTATATCCGCCAACACGAAAACTCGACAGATAAATTTGTCCTGTCGGCGCCCTCTAAACGTCGATTTTTCGCGTAAAATGTGTCGTGTTTTCGTGTTTTCGCCTTGCCGACACGACAACACGAAAACACGACAAATTATGTTTTTGTCGAGATTTGGTCGTGTTGTCGTGGTTTCGCCCCGCCAACACGAAATGGCAGAAATCAGCCACCATATAACTGTAACTTATATATAGTATGTAATACGTGGTTATTACGCATTGTTCAGTAAAAACAGCGATATATTTAGTCTCAATTTGGGGAAGAACATACTGGACGAACCGAAAGGCTTTTATCGTTTTTTAACAGAAATCGGAATCAAATGTACTGTATTGTTTAAAACTGAATATTTTTCATCCAATACGGAAATATATTGGACGGTCACAGAGTACAAATGCGAATTTCTGATGGAGAGAAAAATACTATAGAATATATGTAAATACTTAATATGGTATAAAAAAGCAATAAGATATAATTACTCTAACATATTGGTAAAATTTACAAAACAGTGACACCCACAATCATTTATCAAAGTTGATAGTTACTATCCGAGTCTTTAATATGCAAAATCCTTTCACCAGGAGATTGTTTTAAGAATTGCAAGACGGCGCATGCCTGTAAGATGTTTGGACTTGGAAATGTATATATTTCGACATATATTAGTTAGAAGAAATGCAATTAATTTCAACATTATTATATCAATAATGAAAAGTAAATATTTGTTACCTTTCAAACGGTATTTCAATTCGTTCAGGTCTTCCTCCGTAATTTTTTTGCAGATATCCGTGATAAAATTGTTGAATGTATAGCTATCTGGCATAAGAGGTACACTATGTACTCTAGAACTCGAAGCCATGACTGAAAGAAAACGAATCAACAGTTTATATAACTATACTACTAGTTAGTTAAGTTACCCATATACCGCCTTTAGATGTTGTTTATTTAAGTGAGACTTAAAATGATATATTGAGAACATCAAGATACCATGATTTAGAAGGATTTTTATAAATTATAAATACGGTGTTGTAAGTTGATTTAAATACCTTGTATCATTTATATGCTAATTGCCGGAGGCATTCAAGGATAAAGTCGGCAAAAGAATTTTGCTGCATCTAGACTAATGTAGAATTTTCTTGACCAATATCAGAATCCTTTGCTTTGATGGGTTAATCAACTTGACAGAAAGCGTTAGAATTTCTGATTAGTTCAGCCAATTATCCATGCTGGCAGGAAAATAATGTCATCTTGATTTTCTTAAAGTTTCGTCAAAACTTTGATAACCTTACTGTTATTACTCTATTACAAATACAGATAATATATTATTTAGTGCGCTTTACATTACAGGAACTTGTGGTTATTACAAGATGTTAAATTTAACGGGACGGAATTTGAATGTACATTGCCGTATAAGTAACTTACTAGCACAATATCTCAACCAGCATACAATTAGTTTGACTAGAAATAAAAATAAAACCCTAGAAGCTTTTGAATCACTAGTGACCCCAACATTTCTAATTACTCGATTAAGTTCTCAGTTTAAAAGCAATGTATTACTTACATATATGATGGTATAGTGATTTTTCAATTCAATTTGCTGTTATTGTTTGCATAGTCATTATTTTCATGAAATTTAAGATTTTTCTGGCCTCCCTTGGTGTTCTTATTGTTTTCATCTGCACTTACCAGAGCGATCCAGTGGTGAACAACCCTTGGTGTCAAATTATGTAGGAAATAAGTCAGTTTTGTGAAATAATAACAAAGAATTGTCAAATTTTCTGCTTTATTTTCCGGAAGAACATACATTTGCCCGCTGTGTGAAACCGCATACAGTGCGAAACCGGGAACACTGACTCTATAGTTACAACCAGCCGTCAGTCATTCACCTGTAAGCGAGGTACGAGGAGAAGAACTTTACTTTCGATTTCTCTTGTGATGATAAATTACTAAAGACTTTAAAATTAGAATAGATCATTTTAATTTTGGGTAAACTACTGACTATCTTCTATTTAATATGTGCCTTCTGATATTCAGTGCCATTTTTTGAAAGACGTACTGATAAATGGTTTATCTTTTCAGCGCGCACCTGTACTGTAGAATATAGGTCAAAATCCATGTTATACAGCTGAATTCCGCCTTTGGGTTTACGGAAGTAGTTTTATATCATTGGGCAATTATGTCTGTTTCATATGCAGACAAAAGGTATAACTATACCGTTTAATTAACGCTTAATTAACATGAAATAAGTATCAAAATCAAAGATGAAACTCCACATTTAAACCAGCATACAGCACTACAGCATTCATAACGCAGTCACACATATACCACTAAGCACCCATAATCCTTTACAACTGCATACATTCATTTCAGAAGTCACATTGTCAGTGAAAGACATTAATTCTTGTTACTCTTGTCCGATATCCAATTCACTTCACCACAATACTGATATAACTGATACACGTATATAATTTTCATAAATGAAATTCGTACCTGAAAATGGGAAGGTAACACATTATAAGATATAGGAATTAGTAAAGACATATTTCAAGCATTTACAGGTAATTATCACTCTGCAGAACGTTACATTACTTTTTATAGTTTTCTTAGAAAAGATCATTTCATCTTTAGTTTATACCAATAAATCATAGATGGAAGGAGTCCAAGTTCGTGCATTTAGACTGAATCGATAACATATTACCGCCTACTCTTTTTATGAAAAGCATGATCTACTAACAAAGCTTGTGACTGTCAAAGGAAGTGCATCATTGTAGACTTAATTTTAAATTATATCAACAGTGTCGTAGTCTTGTTTATTTCAAATCGTCCGATAAGATTGTTTTAAGTTTTACGAATCCAGTATTTCCTAGATGATTTGAGTTTTACAAACCGTAAATTTAATTGTTATGATTGATATGAGTAAGGCAAATTATTCATAAATAGTTTGTAGTAAGTAAGTATGCCTTACTAATTTCAAACATACAAACAGACAAAGTACATGGCTCAAACGCTTTATTTCTATAAAAGTGAAAATATATATAGGTGCATATTATCAATTTGTAAAAATATTACTTATCCTAATTAGACATTGGGGTCAATCAAAATTGTTAGTTTTTGATGACATTGAATAAAACGAACATTTAATTTTACGCCTTTGGTGCAGAAACGTGTTGTAAATGTACTACAAACAAGGAGCTGCGTTCAATAAACGCTTGATGCCCCCAGTGGCATCCTTGTCGATAGATTTTGCACCTAAGTCCAAAACGAGGTCAAGGTCAAGGTCAAACTGAGGTCAGGTGATGTTTGAAGATGAGGAATGGTCACAGTTTACATCTGTATTAGTATCAATTCATTCTTGTAAGGGGTATTGATGCTAGACGAAACGGTCCAGTTTGGTTAACTAAGAGATGGCCCATATAAAGCAACCTAAGTCCAAAATGAGGTCAAGGTCAAGGTCAAACTGATGTCAGGTGATGTCTGAAGATGAGGAATGGTCACAGGTTACATCTGCATTAGTATCAAGTCATTCTAGTAAGGGGTATTGATGCTAGAAGAAACGGTCCCATTTAGTTAACCTCGTACGGACGGACGAACGAACGGACGTTCTAACGAAACGGTATTTATGTGACATCCCCATTGTTCTCTCTATTGTTCTATCAGTCACATAAAAAGAAAAAGGTCACATAAACAGAACGGAATGAATGACATCAAAGAGAAAGTACCGTTATGAAGTCACTTAACCATCATTTCGCGGGCACGGACGGACGGACAGGACAGTCACTATATGCCTCCCGCATCAGTAGATGCTGGGGGCATAAAAAGATGTATATCTGTATTATTTAATATCTAATCTATTGAACTATCCACGATGTTTGATTTTATGTTCGTTTAGTATTTAATGATTGATTTGGCAACCCATGTTTCTTACTAATTTTTCACCATAAAATGGATCTTTTAACGATCGGTGCATTATTCATTTGTTGAATTTGATTATGTTTGCCTAATACAGGTTTCATAGGAACAGTTTAACGTTGTGAGACGTAGTAGTGTTCAACTCAATCAATTAAGCGGCATGGGGAATCAACCTAAAGACAATTTCTAGGAGACAGGCATATTAATCCCTATCCCTTTAAATTCAATATACATAGCTCTAAATGTTTGAAATATTTGTGTCTAATAATATTAAGATTGTAAAATGTACGATTCTTGTTTAATGAAAGTTGACATAACAATCAAACGCATTCATTTATTTGGAAAAATTAGAGAGGCAATAAGTTACCGCAGCTACATATCAAGATTTGAATGAAACGACCTTATAGGGACCAAAATTCGAGAGTGAAAATGTCAAATAAAACAAAAATATGTAATTACAACTGACGGAAGAAAAAAATAAATGTAGCTGGAATAAGGTAAAGACACAGTTCAAATAGGAATAACCAAAAGCACACCCCAAACAAAGCCCTACTACTCAGTTTATATAGATGAGTATATGCCTAATATGGGCATAGATGTACATAGAAACGCAACACGTAATTTTCCATAGCAAGTTTTGAATAAGAGTAACGACAGTATTTAACTTATCTTTTTTTCCAAACACGGCAGGCTCCGTAGCCTCAGATCCATTTTTTAAACTATTTCAGTTTGCTTAGTTTTGTCCATTGTTTGCTCCTTTAGGACAACCCCATTATTTTAACTGGGGACCATACACCGGTTTTCATTTTTCATGGAATACACACTAATGTTCCATGTACACCGCCGTATGAACACATCTGTGGATGTCTCTAAAACATTTTTGTTGTTGTTGTTTGTTGGTTCTTGTAACATGTGTAAATGTTGAGTTCTGCTCAACCCGTGGCTAAAGGGCGCAGGCGGAAGCATGCATTTCCACTACCGTCCATGAACAGGCTCAATCAAAACGAGCCTGCAACATTTTCATTTTTGTCGTGTTGAGCGACCTGTGAATAAACCACTTTTTTCTATTTTATATAAGTTAAAACGATGAAAAGATTTTGTAAAGTTTTATTCAAATCTTCCTTTGAATCAGCTCATTTTCCTGAACTGGGAAAACAAACACATACCAATAGATAAAGTTGAATGAAACAATAAGGAAATATTATTGATTTTTTTTGCACGATTTCTTTTCAATCCTGCGCAATTTCATTGGATTTTACTTATGTCGATTCATTTCTGCGCAATTTCATTTGATGTATTTAGCTTGTAACTGTTATAAGGTGAGTACATCTATAAGAACATAATTTGGAGGCATAGAATTCCACCAAACAAAATAAGAGGAAATTTGGTTTGATTTGAGCTCTTCGGAAAAAATGAAAAGTTTAACACAACTCTCGTCCCCTACAACAGGATAAACACTCAATACGAAGCTTCCTTCACCTTCACACCCCAGTCCCGACACGCACGCACAAACATATGCACTCACACATGTGTACGCATGCATCATGTGTTGGTCAGTTGTAGATTTGTATAATGGATACATTTTCTTTCGGTAGGAAGTGGAAGAATTTTGCGACGAGAATCGATTTTTCTATCAGTTTTTTTTTTTAAATGAGAAGCATTCCGAATTAGATATGCAAGTGAGTGAAAGGTGAAGCAAAAAGTACTTGTTTAATATCTTATATAATGTTTGAAAATGTTGAGAAAAATGTGATTGATATTTAATTTACGTTCGCAGTACAGCCACTGCCGGCATATTTGTAATCTCTTTTCCAAACATCGGTTTTAAAATCAAGAACTGATGTTAGAAAACCACCCTGGTCTATTTCAACACTGGTAACAAACGTGAGCAGGTTAAAAAAAGTCGCACTGGATAACCTTTTTTATGTATTCTTAGTTTCATTTCACTTCAGGGATTTTCCCGTGTTTTTGTCGGTGCTGGAAAAACGCACAGCAAATATTCAAGTTTATTCAAATTTATAAGATATTCGATTAGACTAGTATAAATTTTCATAATTCCTGATGTTTCTATGACATTTTCTTTAATGTTACTCGAAAAGTACTGCAAAGTAAATTGCGCAAAATTGTGTTGTATGTCCTAGCATTAATTAACTGCTAATCATTTAATCAAAAAACTTCGTTTCAATTCGTTTTTTTTTTGTTACCTCTTCACTTAATTTTGTAGCACTAGAAGTCAGATGATTGATTTTATAGCCGATGGTTTAAGACAAACCGAGTTATAAGAGATATATCAATTAAATCTGTATACCCTCTATGATTTAGTATACGATATAATAAAGTTATAAACATCAAATTGAAATCATTCAAACTTTTAGAATAGTGTTAATATCTTACCTCATATCACTAAACCTTTTCTCTGGCAATGCTGGAATGGAACGTTTTATATATTTCTAAATCATCTAAGCTGATAAGAACAATTTTTAAACTCAATTCTTTGTCATAAATTTGTTACCTTTTTGTACTTAAAAACGGTCTCATAATATCGTTTTTGGTATTTATAGATAACCGATATACTGCTGATTTCATTTTTCAAACTTGCTTACGCAATACTCTCAAATTGACATATATTGTCCCCCTTAAGAACATTCCGTACAAGTTCGTATCATGTAGTCGTATAATACTTGTCATTATGGAAAATCGATATGTTTTAAAAAATGTATAATTTATTGAAACACTACTAATTATACTAATTACAACATGATGGTTATGCGAATGGCAGCGTATTACGTATAAAAAGGCAACATACGTTTTTATTATGGAAGAAGAAGTTAGTTTTAAATGATTTGGCAAAGAAAACAATTATTCTTTCTTTCTTTTTTCTTATTTATATTTCATGTGCTTTTCTTGGTTCCAGTCAAAACGGCTATTTCATTATCCTTAAATTTACGGATGGCAGATTTAAATGACAAGATGACAAGAAGTTTGCTTTGTTCGTTGGGATTTAATTTCGAGATTTGATACAACCACAAAATCCACCAAACTTAGTGCCTAATTTATATTATTGATATAACGGAATAACATATTCATTGATATGGCCTAATGGTGGCGTTAAACGTTTTAAGAATTTGTATTTGATATGATCTCCAAACGTGTATGTCTTTTTGTTACATTTAGAAGGTATAGTTACGGATACCTTTTTACAAATGTCTCAGATTATATTGAAACAAACAGATATCCCCTTTTCATATACTTTCTAATGTTCAAACTCCAAGAGGAAAAGCCACATTCAAACCGGCATACGACACTACAGCATTCATAACGCAGCCCTTTATAACTGTATAAATTCATTTCAGAAGGCACAGTGTCAACGAAGGACACCATTTTTGTTACTCTTGTCTGATATCCAATTCACTTCACCACAATACTGATATAACTGATAAAAGAAGTGTTTATAAATTACACGTCTACAATTCCAATAAATAAAATACGTACCTGAAAATGGGAAGGTAAAACATTATATGATATACCAATCATTAAAGACATATTTTTACAATTAATTATGATTATCACTCTGCAGAATTTACTTTACTCTTTATATTTTTCTTAGAAAAGATCATTTTATTTCAATTCATACCAATAAATCATAGGTTGAAGGAGTCCAAGTTCGTTTATTTAGGACAGAATTTATTAAGGATTACAGCCTACTTTGTATATGAAAAGCATAATCTATTAACAAATCTTGTGGCTGTCATAAATCATGAAGTGCATCATTGTAGACTTAATTTTAAATTATACCGATAGTGTCGTTGTCTGTTTATTTTAAATCGTCCGATAAGAATATAATTTTTAATTTTACGAATAAAGTATTATCTAGATGATTCGTGTTTTACAAACCGTACATTTAGTTGTGATGACATGAGTAAAGCAAATTATATTCATATTATGAAAAGCAAATTATGTGTAAAACATCATTTTGCAGTAAAGTCTTCGTAAAATATATTACAGCGCTGTTATCTAATCAACATAATGTTATAATAAGTGACTATACTTACAAATGCCATTACGGATGATCAAGTTAAACTTACACATTTATCGAGCGAGATCAGTGATATAGACCTGCCCAATGTTCTTATATAAAATAATAAAAAATATGTTTATAGGCATATTTTATTACTTTCCTCTGGCTCTATGAGTTGGCAAAGGTCGAGACCGTTGAATTAACGTAAAATTATATTTAAACTTTTAATGTGGTAATTAATTGATGTAAGTGATTAAAATATATAAACATATATACTAAAAGATAAATATGCTTCAAGTGCCTGTAGAATTATTGTTGGTCCTTTGAGATCATGGAATCCATTCAATGTTAATTCATGATATAATTCCGTTTAAGCCGGTGTTATTGACCGTCAGATGTGAACGTCTCAAGAAATGACTAGTTCTAAACGAGTATGCTATCATTTAATCGGCTATTTGTTTTATCTTCAAATGAACTTCGACGTTCAAAGCGACATGCTTTAAGTACTTTGTGGTGGCTATAGAAGGTAGCTTCAGTGTTGGACTCAATATCGCTATTATCTCCAATGGTTTTGGATCACGGAGACGAGTCAATGTTATTTCATTATAGGGTTCTGCTTGAACCGAGAGTTGCTTAACATTTACTTACCTCGCAATAACAGCCTCATTCAAACCGAATCTATCTATAATGCCTTGTCTGCGGTCTGATCTCAAAAATTAATACAGCCTTTGAGTGCTGTATTTCGATCGTAAGAAGTCTGCTTTTATATGGACTTAGTGTGATTATTATTTCTGGTCCATGGTCCGCTTAAGACGGTGCTAATTGGGCGTGACGGGTGTTGCACATTTCATTACTTCTCATCAAACTGAATCTGCCATTATTTACTTGGATGTGATTTAGATCTTAAGACTGAGTCGATTCTGAAACTAGTAACTAACATTAAGGTCATATTTATGAATTGTTGAAAGAAAAGTAAATTACAAAGTATGCACAAACGTAAGTTTTAACGATTTATATTGATAATAATATAGTTTACGTATTTATTTCCAACTTTACGACTTGAACATTTCGAAAAAGAATAAGCACATGTTAAATAACTAGCAAAACCGAAGTCTGATTTCCTACTTTCATTCGAAATAAAGAGCAAAATTGAGGGTATAATAAATTTTGCTTTATCATATCAATTACATTATATAATATCAATGGACTTATTTTTTAACCAAGTCTTTATAGTTATTCAGTCATCGAAATCAAAAATACTCCATCTTGTTTTTGAAATTTAAAGCAACTATAAAAGACATATATATGTAACGATTTTGTAAACAAGTTTTATATCATTTAGTTATCAACATGTGTGTGAGACAGTCACGTATGCATTTCCAATTATCACACGACATATTATAACAGAATCAGTTAAATGCGGGCTTAGGAATTTAGCTCATGAAATATTTGACCTTCAATAGAGGAGCGGTTATCTATTTTCTGAATCAAGCGGCGTTAAGGGCTGTATAAATTTAATCCAGGCCAAATTTTGTATGTCGTGATGGGATCAGACTTGCAACTGAACTTTGAATAAAATTTCACTGATTATGTTTAACATTACAAAGCAGTCAAGTATAAAACATAAGGTTACTCTTAGTTTCTCCTATTTTAGTTATTAACGTTAGGGATTTTAAAGGGCTATTTTAACTTAAATTACCAAATAAGACTTGCAATGCCAATATACATAAGCGGCGGATATTTTTATCTATTGTTTAAGAATGACACATATTTACTTTTAATTAATTTCTATAAATGTTACATGAAAACGTGTTATATTCTAAAGTAATCATAAAACTGTATGAAATCATCAGTTAAACATTTTGAACATTGATAGTTCATCCTACATGATTTCACAATGACAGTCCTCCTTGCAATGCTGGACTGGAACGTTTTTAAGTATTTGTACAACATGTACAGATGTTAAGTATAAACAAGAAGATGGTAATATCAATGACAGTGTTTTCTGCAATACAAAACATGTGGTTGTTCAATAAATAAGGTCATTACGGAATAAAAATGAATTAGTAATGCAATAGACAAGGAAAACGGGCATCCATTTCATGTAAATATTTTGTTTTATTGCTATACCCTCAATCATATTTTATAGGCATATTTCGAATTAGCTAAAATGCATAATATAAAAATAGGCAACACCTATTCGTATTATCTTAAAACGTTTAGTCCAATGTTCCGATAAATATCTTAAAATACAGTTATGTTAGGAAAAGATCTTGGTAAACATGTATGACCATTAAAGATAGGGATTTAAAACATTGCCCACACATACTTGCTCCTTAAGTTCGACTATGCTTGTTCTTTCTGGTACCATGGGTTAACAAAACAACTGAAAAGTAAACTTCATGTTACCCAAAATAAAATAATAAGGTTTCTTTTTAATCTCGGACACAGAAGACATATTGATGCTGAACACTTTAAGACACCAGTTGATAAAAGAAAACTGTGGAGAAAATATCCCTTTGTCATGTTTTTAAAATAAAGAATGGTCGAACACCTGAATATATGAGAGAACACTTTGTTATTCAAGACTCTGTACATTCATACAACACGATTTAGTAATGATGGATGTTTTGCTGTCCCTTAAAAAAACATTGTGCTTCATGATAAAATTGAAGTTTATTGCTTTTACTGTTGTTTTGTTTACCTAATATCTGTGATATGCCATGTAAAACTGCATATATATGCCGAAATAAATTATCATTATTAGCTATTTATAAGTAACAACTTTAACTATAACATTTGCTAGAGTATCATCCTTTATGCAGAAGACATTAATATAAACGGAGCTCAGCGGCCGACGTTCCTGACTTAGAATCAATTGCCAGTCATTGTATTGGTCTCAAAATCTTGCAAGGGGTGTACACTTCATGTAGGGAATGAAGCAATCCAGTTGGCTAACGAAAGGTCGGTGGTTCTACACAGATGTCTTCGCGTGTCTGAAATATTACACGGCATGGAAGGGCACATGGGGTTTTCCTCCACCCTCAGAAGCTGGAAAATGGCCGTATGACATAAAATTGTAAAATTGGCGTAAACCCGTTAAGAACATATTCGACTTCATATATTAAACAATCAGATTTCTAAACAAGTACACACTTAAATAAAATGTTTCTTGTAAGAAAATTAAAGGTAGTCATTCGCATTTTATAAATCGTTTATAACAAGGTCGCTTTTTATATTCTGTCAGAGGTTTAGTTAAGAAATAAAATTGTCCGTTTTACAGATTTCTATAAAATATTCTCTTATTTAATAGCGTTCAAGACCTTTCAAAATATCGTTGTGCAACCAAGGCATAAACGAGATAATCATACTTTTGAAATTTGTATTTCTATTGTATTGCCGCTATACATACAGATTTCAAAATGAATGTAAATGGTTGTTGACAAATGTAATAAAACTGTTCATATGTTCCTACCATTTATTTTGCATTAACTTTATCAAATAAATAGATACTTTGATATATTAAATTACTTCAACGTTGTTTAACATAGCGAAAAACTAACATGTACTAGTATTAATTGTTTAGATAAGTCGCAAAAAATTCGAAAACTTCATTTGACCACCTTTAAAATCTATAGTTCTTCATATCAAAATGCAAAATTATTATATAGCATTTATAGAATAAAACAGAGTGCCATTTAAAAAAATTTGAATTTCACTTTAATAAAAAGTACATTGTATTTTTCTTTGCTACTATGGTTTTCTTGAGGCAACTTTTAGTAGATAATACTATTTACAAGCAGGAAAATGGGCAATTGAGTTGTGGAACAAACGCTTAACTTGTATTGTAAAATTCTCACACCACGACAGAGATTTTATAATATTTTTGAGGAAGTTTTATTTTGCAACTGCGCAAATTCATTTGCGTATGCAAACACCGATGCGACTGTTACTCGCATGACATGCCCATTTCACTTCACTACACAATTGATATTATTGAATGTTTGCGATTTTCATACAGGTGATACGTACTTACGAATCGTCTTAACAATCAGGAAGGTAATAAATTATGGTAAATCAATTGCTTACGACCTTTATATCTTTCCCAGGAATGATACTTTTATCATTGATTTATAACAATAAAATTTAGGTTTGAGGAATCCAAGTTAAGGTCCTTAACATTGACACTTTTGAACAATTATGCAAATTAAATTCATTCAAGTAGTTTGTATCTTAATTTTAACTAAGACTTCATAAAAAAACTTTATGTTTAGTGTCGCTGTCTGTTTTAACATGACACTGAATTGTAAACACTTAAATTAGAAGTTAAGCCGGAATTCTAATTTTGTGAAATAGAAAATAATTTTAAAATAATATTTTGCAAACCATGAATAATAATGTGAATAAAACAACTATCGCCGATCTGAAATTTTCTCAAATACAGCGACATTTGCAATATGGTGGCAGTAAAATATAACTCGATACTAGTATAAACTAGATTTAAAGTTATTATTAAAAATGATATACACGTAATTTAGGGGAGAAGCGAATCATGTTAGAGTATTAGCCATGCACGTATTTATCATGCATGATAAGTGTTACACACGTGACCAGACTCAATCAAACCGTGTCTGCTATTATTTTGCTTGGTCGATATTATGCTTCCAAAGGATCTTCTTATAGATTTTATTACAATGAAGCGGACGCTTTCACACAGGTAACACATCTCATTTAGACATCAGCTGAACAGATGGATTTCAGCTGTTGTGTTTTAGTACAAAGTATTATAGTTCATATGAATTATAACAGATGAGTACAAAAACAGACATTATTCAACTTGTATTTGTAGGCATCATTCCGCTGAGTGTGCGTTGGCAAAGATACTTGCTTTATATCGTACGATTCTGTTAGTATCCATTTTGAGCATTGAATCAAAAGCGTATCAAATCAGACGAAACTGTTCAGAGATATAAGAACTAAAGCGATCGCACAATATTAACGCCTTTAGAAATGTAATCAAGTCAGGTAAACAAACTGTAGGACAAGAATTAGTTCTATTTTATAATCTTATCCTCAGTGGTCCATGACGGGTGGGCTGTTCTTTTAAAATATGATTATAATTACGCACTTCTGATTTCAATTTATTACCTACATGACTTTATATAATAATGTATAGTGTCATTTATACAGTATCAAATTACTGCTGATTTCATTTTCAAATACTGTTCCATCTCACAATCGGCTTTTCAAAGAAATACATATCATTCAGTACTTTTCTAACCTTTCGATCACTTTAAATTATGTTGTAAGGACTAAATGTCATTTCTTAGCCACAAACAGATATACTCTTTTTGCTATGTACTTTTTTATGTTATACTGAGAAGATAATAAATATATTCATTTTATGTATTTGTGCGGTAAAAATTTATCATTTTACTGAAATAAATTATATTTTTTTCTCTCTGATGGTTATATATCATTGAGTAGGAAAGTTTGTTTCAGAAGCAGACAAAATGTACTGCACTGTTTTATAAAAGCCTTAATTAGTTAATGAAATAATCTAAACGTAAAGATGATAGCAACATTCAAAGCGCTCGTACAGCACTACAGTATCTATATCGCAGCCACACTAAAAGCCCATAACTCTTTACAACAGCACATATTCAGCTGAGAAGGCAAAATGTCATTAAAAGACACTTGTCTTTTATTATCCACATCCCATACTCAAATCAATAATACAAGATTGATATAACTGATAAAAAATAATGTTTCTAGATTATGCATAACAATTTTCATACAGAAAATACATACATGAAAATGAGAAGGAAACAGGTTATAAGATACTAGTATACCAGTTAGTTACGCCATTTATTTATAAGTGCAGTGACAAATAATTATGACTCTGCAGAAAGTTACTTTACTTTTTAACGCTTTTTCTAGGTAAAGATGATGTTATCTTAATTTTATTGACAGTTTTGTATAAGAAAAGCATAATCTGTTTGCAAAGCTCGTGTCATAAAGCGCTTTAAGCTCTACAAATGACTATGGTTTACGTTGTGATGATGGGTATCAGGTAAATTATTTGAAATAAAACGCCATTTTCATATATTACAATGTCGCTCATTTACATATGTTTTTTTAAAGTAACTATAATTACAGACGCATCCGTTCAAGTTACATAATATTAAATGACGGTCCGCTTATGCTGGTGCGTCAGGGCATCGGGGGTGTTGTACATTTCAGTACATCTCATGAACATAATCAAGTCTGCTATTATGCGCGCTTAGTTGTGCTTCCTTTTATGTTTTCAAAGATTTGGCTCACCAAAATAGAAGTCTTTGAGTACCGTGCAGCCCCGTATATAGACACAGTGTTGTTACTCTATCTGCTTCTTTGATAACATAAAGTCCATATAAAAATTCAGTTATGTAATCGATCTTTGCAAGAGGCATTTGCGACCGTAAAGTAATATAGTGAGTTGTCAATAATATGTTAGTGGTAATTATTCATATAAACTCAGTTATATGAAAGTTATAAATAATTAAACAATATTAGATATTTTAATTAACTTATTGACACGAAATATTTTGACTCACTCAGTAGCATATGATGTTTAATTATGACTATGCAGAAAGGTTATTTACCTTTTAAATTTTTTGCTATGAAAAGGTAATATAATCATAAATTTATACCAGTAAATCCCAGGTTCAAGAAGTACAAGTTCAAGTATTTAAGACAGTTTATATAAAAAAAAGCATATCTATTTGCAAAGCTAGTGTCATAAAGCAGGAAGTACATCACTTTAAGCTCATAATCTTACATCATAAAGATAGTGTCGTGGTATGTTTACTTTTAACCATCCTGTAAGAATATATATTAGACTTATTGTTACTAACTTGTTAGGTCTACAATAAGATTTATTCAGTGAAAGTTGGGTCTCTACCTATTTATTTGGTCTTTTCGATTTTGACCTAGGCATTTATTGGGGTTTTCTTTTGTCTTTTGAAGACCCAGTAAGGAGACATTCAATTTACGTCACAACATGAACTGTCAAACTAAAAACGTGGTGTACTTAATAACATGTAAAAAGTGCAACATGCAGTATGTTGGACAAACTATGCAACCTGTTTCTAAACGTATGAACAGCCACAAATTTGATATATGTAATTTCATTGACTCTGCATTCTCTTCCAATGTTGCTACACATTTCAATGCAAATAATCATTGTATGAATGACTTCTGATTTATGCCGATTGATATTGTGAAAAATAATATTGACCGTCTCTGTAAAGAAACTTTCTGGATCCATAAACTAAAAACAAAAAGTCCAGAAGGATTAAATTCAAAACTGCTATTTACAATAGATTAATTTCATGAACATTATGCATGTGCAGTTGTGCATTTACACATATACTCTGGGTACTATTCCGTTTTTTCCTATCACCGCTTTTTTATATAATCTTACTATAGGAAATTTTTGGTATTTTCATATCCGGGATAGTACCTTGTAGATATAATTATATGTATTTGCATTTTGATATTTTGATTAACGTTTTCCCGCCATTTGACGTTACGTTATCAGTTTTACGTCACGTCCGTTGTTTATATTTGTATGTGTATTATCCTGATGAAGGCGTTAGCTGAAACGTTGATGAGATAAAAAAAAACTATACATAATACGTGTTGTTGTTGAAATACCTATCGCATAGATGAAATGGGAAAACGACCCAAATAAGTAAGTAGAGACCCAACTCTTATTGTAGACCTCAAGAAATAAGTATTATCTAGCAGACTATGGTTTACTTACAAAAATGTTGTTGTGATGATGCGCATCAGGCAAATTATTTGAAATAAAACGCCATTTTCATACATCACAAGGCCGCTCATTTACATATATGTCATTTAAAGTAACTATAATTACAGACGCGTCCGTTCAAGTGACATAATAACCAGTTCTGAAGATCGCCATATACTGAAAAAAGTGGACGCTCTGTCTCGGGAAACTGTATTCGTTTGGAAATCAGACGTTTTTCAACAGATATTTGAGATGTAACAGAAACGTTCTTATGTTTATTGCTGTAAAGACAACGTGTTATGTTTCAAGGCATCCAGTTTACGTGCCGCATACTCATTCCGACTCCTTAAGGTTTGTAAGTGCACTAAAGCTGGATAAAAGTAAATATGCTTCACATACTTCTTGAATAGGCTTATATAAATGTTGTTCTTATTTATGGTCCTTTGGGATGATGGAACTCATTTAATGTTAATGCTTGATGTAATTCCATTTAGGTTGGTCTTATTGACCGTGAGGTGTGTTACATGTTTTATTGCGTCAAATGAAATGACTAAGTCTAAACGAATGTGCTGTTATTTAATCGGCTGTTTTGCTATATTTTAAAAAAACTTCCGGTAGATTTGATTGACATTGAAAGCGGCAGCCTTTAAGTACTTTGCGGCGGCCATAAATGGTAGCTCCAGAGTATGCGCCAATATTACTATTGTCTCTGATCATTTTTGAACTCGGAGACAAGTTAATTTTGTTATATAAAAAAGGTTTGCTTGAGCCGAGAGCTGTTGAACATTTGATTTCCTCGCACTTAGAGATTCAATTAAAATGAATCTATCAATGAATGCTTGCCTGCGTTATGATTTCAAAAATAAATTAGCCTTTTGCGTTTCGGTTGTGGCGTTATCATTTCTGGTCCAAGTACATTAAAAGACGGTCCGCTTAAATTGGTGCGTCAGGGCATCAAGGATGTTGTACATTTCGGTACATCTCATGAACACACTTAATCAAGTCTGCTATTATGCGCTTAGTTGTGCTTTTTATATTATCAAAGATTTGACTCGCCAAAATTGGAGTCTTTGAGTGCCGTATAGCCCCGTTACAGACACAGTGTTGTTACTGTATCTGGTTCTTTGATAACATAAAGTCCATATAAAGATGCATTTGCGACCGTAAAGTAATATAGTGAGTTATCAATGATATGTTTGTGATAATTATTCATATAAACGCAGTAATATGAAAATAATAAATAATTAAACAATATTAATATTTTCATTAACTTATTGATACGAAATATTTTGACTCACTCAGTAGCATATGATGTTTAATTAACTCAGTAAATTACTCAATAATAATTTGATGGTGCATAAAAAAAATAATTTCTTACCTTATATCACAATGAAAACCTGTATAGTTTATTTTGAACGGAACGCTTAATATAGTGCTAAAAATGACGTGCTCATATACATTCGTTTCCAAATATAAATGCTTTTTTCAAGTTTAAATTTATTACTTATCTCATATTTAAACATGTACCATCGTGAGAACGCAAATTTTAAAGAATATTGATATTAAAGTGATATCATTTTTAAATATAGTCAGTGTCGGAATGTTTTCTACGAAAGCCACCTATAATTCCCACGTAAGATCAATTATTTCAATCCCGTTTTATCACGTAAATGACAAACCAAATTTCATTTCTTTTTCAGGCAGTTTTATGATATTATACCATTTTATGTTTTGACGGCAATTTATGCACTCATTTTATTTATTTGCAAATAAATTAGGTCGTGTGAAATGAGGATTCTGTCAGTTTATATCGACACAGTAATGTAACATTCTTAATAAGGTGATTTCATATTGGCTTTGTTATTTTGCCTCGGCCAATACAACAATTAAAGGCCAAATAATAAAGTCAATATGAAATCCGCTAATTCATAACTATTTTATTAATTAACTTTATGATATGCATTAAGCATGCCATATTTCATTTTTGAATTCTGATATGAACCACATATGACAACAAAAAGACATTTTCATTTGTTTGATTCCTGAAAGTAAACTATCCCAAGATTTATATTCATGGTTACTTTCAAAGAAGGAAAAATTGGCCCAATTTACATTAATGTTAAACTTTTCTGCTATATGATGAAAAACATCGCTGTAAACTCGGCCAATGTCTGACCGTCAAGAGCTGTCAAGCTGACATGCGGGCATTCGTACCCATCCAAGTAAACGCAATGTCTGATTCAATTTTACAGGACAGAGCGCCACCTGATTCAGAAGTCAACATCCGTTTTCTAAATCCGTCGAATTCACTGACAATCCATCATAAATGCAAGTTTCAGGTACCTAATCGTTTGACCGACGGCAATGTACATTCAAATTCTGTCCCATTAAATTAACTTATCTTGTGATAACAACAAATTACTGTAATTTAAAGCGCACATAATAATATATTATCTTTATTCGTAATAGAAAAATATCAGTAAGGTTATTAAAGTTTTGACGAAACTTTACAAAAATCCAGATGGCTCTATTTTCCTTCCGGGAATGGTTTGATGTCTGAACTAATCGGAAATTCTAACGCTTTCAGTCAAGCTGATTAACCTATCAAATTCTTTATTAGTTGAGATGCAGCAAAATTCGTTTGCCAACTTTAACTTTAAATGCCTTCGGTAATTAACATAATATTGTGAAATATTTTGCTTTAATAGTTAATCACTGTGGAGAACCACATGCTCAAAATAATCTCTAAACCAAAATAAATTTATGAATAATATGGGATAATATTAAAGCAACTTTTGCTGTAAATCTAAAATATAGCCTACCATATGGCAACATAGATGTATCCTAAAACTATATAGATTTCAATCACAATCACCTTCTGATTATCTGGAACACTTCAAGAAACTGAGACTTCTTATTTTCCTTAGTGTTTTAATTACAGGATATCTATCATTATTGTCAACTACATGATAATTTAACAATTTTCATTAGTCATAGGTTAGGCTATGTTTAAATTTCATGTCTTATCATGGTAGGAAATTTATTCATGTTCTTCAAAACTTTGGTTTAGAGATTATTTTGATCATGTGATTCCCCACACTGGTTAATAGTACGAGTTATTTGAATCAACTTAATAATGTCTGATATTTTGCTACACTTAACAATATGAGAAAATTAAATATTTTATTCTGTTAAGTAAAAAACGAGATATTTTAATTAACTCAATAATGTTGGATACTTTAATTAATTCAACAAATGGTACAAACATAATATTGAACAATCTGGAGGAAAAAAACTCACTCTCTTTCTTTTGCAGTTTGAACTGTATTTAGAAAACAAAATAATTATTACCAAAGCTAGACTAATATCTTACCTTATATCGCAATGGAAAGATGTTTATCTAAATTTGAATAGAACGCTTTATATATTCTCGAATAACGCATTTCTTATATGAATATACATATAGTACCTATCTCAAATTTTGAAACATGTTATGTCATTATCTTATCATGGTTAATTGTGTATTTTTAGAGTACCGATATCAGGCTGATATCATTTTTTCAATATGACCACGTCACACTGCTGGGTTTACTACGAAATCCACTTGAAAGCCACACGTTTTGCAAAAGAAATAAACTCTCGAAATGACAATCGACTAGTGATGGGCAAATCGGTGAGATTTGCCAACCGATTAATCGGCATAATCGGACAAGCCAACCGATTCGATTAATCGGACATAATCGGATAATCGGTTACTCTAGTTGCATATCTATAAGTTCACCTCACAGTGTATGTTTTATGTCATTACTTAAGAAATGAACCAAACAGACATCAACTATCCTATTTCCTTTGTATCCCTTCATAAACACGAGTAAGTTAACAGCGTAAAAGTAAAATATTTGTGAAGACAGTAAACTTCAAATCAGGGACTCGTCTTAATTTCACCTGGGACTTATCCAGTGATATTGTGTTATTAAATTAAAATTATTTGGAGCAAAAAAGTATTAACGATTTATTAATTCTTAGATAACAACTGGAATGATTTCAATCCCACAAAATAAAATATTGAAAATACCCTTGCTAATATGCTTGCCTAAGTCTTACGGCATGCTATGCATACTGCCATACTAATGTTAAGATTTAGGCTTAATTTTGTAAAAGCCATATATCTTCCAAAATCTGGGTGATCTGTGATGACCTCAATTTCTGCCGAGACTTTGGAGGAAGCCATTTTTACGTAGAGTAGCTTCCCTTGGCGTATTTGCCCCAAAGAATCGTAAATACCAGAAAGAAAAAGGTCAGAAACAAGTAAATTATCCGTTTAGGGTGCCAAGTAATTAATCGGTCAGGGAAAAGTGAAGTCGGCGATCGCGCTCATGAATGCAACGCCGACGATTATTCGATTGTCGCCGATTGTCGGCCCATCACTACAGTCGACCTTATATTTAAATGTTGCGTTAATATATAACACCCACCTGTCACTTATGGTCTTCCGCACTTGAGTATTGTTACAGTAATAAAAGCTTGTGATTTTTCATCTTACAAAAAATAAAAAAAGCACATCATTTCAGTACTTTCACTTGTTTTGCAAATAAAAATGACAAAGCTGACTTGGTTATTTTGCGATTCTTTTACATATCCTCTTTTATACTTGAGTATTGTAGTAAAGACATGTGATTGTTCTGTTTTAAATAGAAATGCACATAATATTGGTTCTTTTGTGATCTTTTCTTTGCAGAAAAAATGACATGGTCGACATAGTCATTTCGTGATTTTTTTGTCAAAAAATATTCAGATACACGAACAACTTCGTTTGCTTTCGCGATGGTTTTACCATTTAGAAATATTGAGTGGACTCTATGATTTCAAATGCACAGAAGAAACACTGAATCCATGCATGATATGACTTTTCATGGCCGCCACAAGGCTAGTAAAGACAGCCGTTGAGTTAAGAAAATCTACATGAAGATCTCTTGGTAGTAGGCCTAATATGTCTTACAAAAACAAAATACTCAAGGCTTCATATTGAAATGTAAAAACAATATAAACACATTTTAACTTAAATTGTGACGTTGCGAGTGAATTCATGCTAGTAAATCTTTGCTGCAACCATTAAAACATTGAATAAAAAGGGGGAAAATGTATTTACATGTATGTTCAAACTAGTCATTCCCTATGCTATACTGTGACTGTGAACCATTTAATCTGGTATTCACCCGATACATGATACAGAAACAAATAGTGTCCATATTCTGTATATATTTTGGTAGGTACGTATGTATTGTTTGACGGAATTAGTGAAATAAACGCTTAAATTGTTAATCGAATAATCTGGCCTAACTTGTTCTTCATAAACTTGAAAAGCACGACCCTTTTTAAATGTCTGTAACTTTCAGTTTATTTAACAACATTGTCATTAATGAATAAAAATGTTTTCCAACAAACACACTTATCATCAGTTCAAAACGAGACTCCAAATTTTTGTGGCGGTATGTGACCCAAGTTTCTATGACTGACAACTTTAGTGCAATTATTTCATGATGAAAATGCAACCTAAATGTCAAGCATAAACCTGCCAGGTGATTTCAGCAAAAACACGCAATGAAGGTAAGGAAAAAACTGTTGACTGTAGAGAGCAAAAAAAAAAAAACAGAACTATTTGAATCCGACATTATGCGACTACCGCTTATGTTTGCGCCATTTCCTTATTTTGTCAGTAAAGTTAAAATACACGCTCTGACTGGACGCAATATTGATACATTCAAACACCGAAGCAATATGTTAGAATGAGGAACTTATAAATAAGAAGTAAAACATTAGAAGCAAGAAATTAGAAGTAAGAACTAAAAACTATGAACTACAAAGTAAAACATTAGAAATAAGAAGTTAGAACTAATAAGTAACAAGTCAGCAGTCAGAAATAAGAGTTCTTTCTTTGCCTTTCGTGCTATATAGAGATGGATCGAAGAGGGATACCAGCCATTTTATGACTCTTTTTATCATATACACACACTTAAGTTTTATATTCGTTTTTTTTTTATATTTTCAACATATGCTGGTACGTATCAAATACACTACTTTATTTCACCAAGTTAAAAAATCTTTCGCAAAACTTCCGCCAGAAAATTAACGTTACTATATGACGTATGCAGGAACGTTTCGATTACAAGAGGCCATCATGATTATTGCACGTGAGACACACTGCTCAATTAGGGTCATAGTTACTGCTTCAAGGGCATTTGGTTACTACATGCGTTTACAATAAGGAAAAATGCAAAAAAAAGGGGGATGCGAAAATATTAAAATTTGGAAGAATTTTCGTCCAAAAACCATAAACTGACGAACTCACGACACCGCGATCCGTAGCTACCTACTGAGCTAAGCGGGTGGGCTTTTGTTAAAATGAAGTTCATTCAACTTTCTCTATAAAAGAATTCCGCGCAAGCCAGTTCTAGTGGCGTGAATTTCATATATCCTCTCATGGATTCTAGACTCAATAAAACCGTTTGTTTTGCTTGGTGCCTTTCATGTTTCCAAGAGATTTTGTTACAGATTCCATTTACAATTTTCAGTAGTTAAGCGGTTGTAAAGTGTATCCGCGTACTTGTACTAAATGTTGTTTTTATATATGATCCCGCAGGATCATGAAGTCTTAAACCTGTGTCAGAGGCATGAGAAGGGTCCTGTCATCAGAAGTCAGTCAAACCTAGTCTTATAAATATCTACTTTGTTGTGTTCTATGTTTCAAACGGACCCTTGTTCAAATTTTGTTCATACTGTTTATACTATTTATGTCATTAAAATGTAAAAAAAAATCCTTTCACAAAAATTATAACTTAAAAATGTCCGTAAAACTGAACTTATAAAGTCTTTAGCTAATGTCTAGCGATTCTTTGATGATTCACAAGAAGTCCAAATGTGGTTTATACCCATATTAACGCATAAAATAGCATTTAATTCTTACATACATATTTTTACAGTTATAGCCTGCTACATAAATTAGTGATTTGCTTTCCATGACTATCAGAAAATCAAAACAAATGTCAGAATATCTTCTCTTTTTTTTCAAAATCTAAATATAATAATCAAAAAGAATCACACACGTTATATTGTAATTCACCTTCAGACAAAGACACAGGTCTCAGTTTTCATTTCAAATATCGTTAAATCCCGGAGTGTAAAATCGTAGATTTATAGTCGAGCCGATTCAGTTCTGATTTTTATCGTCAAAAATAGGGATTTTTTTGGTGTTCAGCTTTGAAAGAATTTTTCGAAACAAGCCATTTTGTTAACGTTTTTTTTTGCCAATGACATCAGATTGCACGTGCAGTCTCGCGGAAAGATCCGACCTTAATATTAAATAAATATAAAAGATCGCCCTTTTATTCATTCAAAATAGATAGTGAATGACAGGACGAAATTTTCATTAAGACAAAATGCGCATTTCATTTCTTCAAGGTAAAGCGAATCCACGAGTATAAACGACAGCTCTTGAACTGCCTCCACGTGATCATCATGTTTAACAGAATAAAGCATAACCCGGATGCCCCATTCACACCCCGGACTGTCATGCTAGGAGGAAAGGCAGCTCCCGGCTACCACATGGCCAAGAAAATCATTAAGCTGTTCAACAACCTTGCCCGTAAGATCAATAATGACATAGATGTCGGGGAGAGGCTCAAACTTGTTTTCCTCGAGAACTACAGAGTGACTCTGGCCGAGATCGTTATACCAGCTGCCGACCTCAGTGAACAAATTTCGACGGCGGGAACCGAGGCTTCAGGTATTGTGTAATTCTTTAAATAATTGTAAAAGTTAGGTGAACAACATAAAAAACATAAAAATACTTGTTATCATTTAAGGCAGTTTTAGCTTTTAAAAAATATGCTTGAAGTTATAGAATTGAGTAATTTGACGTTCTCAAATGCAGTTTGTTAAAAATTGATTTTCAATATTACTGATAGCAATAACTTTACTGTTGTTGTTAGCACTCGGTGTTGTTGTTATTATTATCATTCGTTGATTATTATTATTTCAAATATGGAATATATTCAGTTTTTTCCCCATGATATTGTTTTTATTTCCACCAAATGTAGCAATTGCTGCGGATCGTGTTAAAATAGAACATTTTAAGAAATACTTTTGTTAAACTGTATAAATATACGTAGGCACAGGCAACATGAAATTCAAGCTGAATGGAGCGTTGACGATAGGAACACTAGATGGCGCTAATGTCGAGATGGCAGAAGAAATGGGCAAGGAAAACATGTTCATCTTTGGTTTGAAGCTGCACGAGGTAGAGGAGCTACGCAGACAGGAGTACAACCCAGCTGATTACTATATGTGCAATGAGGAACTTAGAGAAGCCCTGGAACAACTCAAGAATGGTACATTCTGTCCTGAGAGTCCGGGATTGTTTGAAGATATCGCCAACGACCTCATGTATCACGATTAGTAAGTATGCGGCTTAATATGTTAATGTATCACCTTACTTCGATTTCATCTAGAATGTTTTTATGCCCCCGAAGTTGGGCATATTAAAATCGCACTGTCCGTCCGTCTGTGCGCCCGTCCGTCCGTTTGTGCGTCCGTGTAAATTCTTGTCCGGTCTGTAACTCTGCCACCCATAAAGGGATTTTCAAATAACTTGGCATAAATGTTCACCATAATGAGACGACGTGTCATGCGCAAGACCCAGACCCCTAGCTCCAAGGTCAAGGTCACACTTAGAGGTCAAATGTTAACAGGGTCTGTTTCGTGTCCGGTCCATAACTCTGCCATCCATGAAGGGATTTTGAAATAACTTGGCATAAATGTTTACCATAATGAGACGACGTGTCATACGCAGGACCAAGACCCTTAGCTCCAAGGTCAATGTCACATTTAGAAATCAAAAGTTAACAGGGTCTGTTTCGTGTCCGGTCCATAACTCTGCCATTGATGAAGGGGTTTTGAAATTACTTTGGCATAAATGTTCCCCACAATGAGACGACGTGTCATGGGCAAGATCCAGACCCCTAGCTCTAAGGTCAATTTCACACTTAGAAGTCAAAGGTGTTTCTTGTCTGGCCAAAAACCCTGCCATTTATAAAGGGATTTGAAAATAATTTGACACAAATGTTAACAATATTGGGAAGATGTGTCACGCTTATGACCCGGGTCTCTTGAGTCAAGGTAAAGGTCAAGAAATGATGTGTGTTTTTTTTTTGCGCAGACAAATGTAGCATTCTTGGGCATGCTACGGGGGCATATGTCACCAATAGTGACAGCTCTTGTTCTAGTACGTTTTAGTCTGAATAAAGTGGTTCATCGATGTGTGAACGTTTCGGCTAAACCAACAAATTTCTTAAATTAATAAATATTGGAATTATCATTTAAGACCTTGTTCGAAACTTTGCCGTCTAACCATTTGCTTTTATTTATGCTCTCCGTTCACTTAATGCATAAACGATTTGCACTAGAGGTATTTTTAAAACTTGGTTTTTTTCTATGCTAGTTGTCCAACCAAAATCATAGTTTTAAGCATAAACTTGTACATGTATATTTAAGAAACAAAACAAGAAATATTATCAATTTAAGATCGGCAGTGTCATATTTGTCAAAGATTAGCATTTACAATAACATGTTTAGCCGAAATTTATTGGATATGCAAGTTTGTAAAGTTATAATTACCGCCCCCCCCCCTTTTTCCCTGTTTTGGTTGCGTGACCAAATTAAATGCAGAATGGAAATAACTAAATTCCTATCAAAACATGCAGTTGAGATATATGATATGCTTCCATATGAAACGGAGTAAGTACAACATTTTATAAAAGTCAGTAAAACATACATTTCTAATAGGGATCTAACTCCATGTAAAGAGCCCCTTTTGTTCTTTAACTGTAACTCTAGATTGCGTATGAAAAGTTAAAAATATCAAAATGTCGTTTGAATTTGAATGAACGCCTTTAACTTGAATATTACAGTTCTAAAGTTTAAGGATAAGTTTCAGTTTTTAAATGTTGATGAATACGGGCCCAGATTGCCTTGTGACGTACTATAACATCTATTTATACAAACTCCAACACAGTATTACTTCCCCTTATCGACTGGGCTGATTTCAGCCGAGTAATATTTTTCATTATTTTAATTTTGTTGTACAAAGTTTTTATCTCAGTAGATAAATATTACATATTTTGCTTTGTAAAACGAGCAAAAATACTAAAAAAATAATGCAGTAATACTAAAATTACTTCTTTTTCTTGTGTTGTGACGCGCACCTGCTAAAAATGTAAACAGTGAAATTTTTTGACGGTATTTTGAGTACAGTAAGGGAATATGATAAATGGCATACTGCAAAATATAGACACATTAAATACTTTCATTATGTTCAATTTGCCTTTAGATTATTGCAGGCTTTTGATTTACCAGGCGTTGCTTCGCCATTTTAGGATCACATGATTGAACCATCATCACGTGATTTGGTTGTAGGCACGGATGATTGTTAGACTATATTCCTGCGCGGAGGTTGCTATTTATAACTAAGACATTCTGATTAAAACAAAAAAAAAATGTCTCTTATAGATCTATTATCCTCCTAAAAGTATGTACAGCACCATCAGAACAGCCATTGTTGCCATCTATTGGTGTCGATATGTAAAATAGGCCAAAAAGAATAATATGCTGTTGGAAAGAATACATGACTCTATTAATCTGTTGAATGTAAAAGTTCACTATCATGAAAAAAAGAAAATTAAATAGTTTAAGATCTATTTATGAAAAAAAAATAAATCAAACTGATAAGAAATAAATTTGTAGAATGTAGTTATGTTTTTTTTTTTATCATTTATAATCATTATATCCATTATTTTCTTAGGCTTCTTTGCCAAACAATTAAGAAATAAATTAATTCTTTTCGGAGTTCATGCGAAATGAACGACAGAATAGGATCGGCAAATCCACGAATCGCGCTATCGATTCATGTTTAATTTGTCATTCATTTCGTATGAACTCCAAAAAATAAAAATTAATTCATTTCTTATATTTACATTATATTTCCTTTGTAGTTGTAAACAAGGTTATATTTATTAATTGCATAAATTTTGTTGCATTTAACATTAAAAGCAGCTTCCCGGCCATTCTGTTCACTATACGGAACAACTGCGACGTCATCTAAGGAACATTCTCCCTGACTATACGCGGACGTCGTCAAAACAGCGTAATTATTCACGCAAAATGAACGTCATAATTTTCAATGGAAAAGAATAGGGCGAATGTAAATATATAAATCTAAAAAGCACTGGACACAAAGCCTGGATGCCGCTATCATGTTTGACGCTACGACGTAATAATCATGACGTAAAACAGTGCATGTGTAACTGTGAGAAACTTACCAGGTGGAATCAGTCTGTACTTTAATTGGGACAATAGCCAAATAATATTGTCTAGCAACACCAGCAACGTCTTTTCGTGCTGCCCGCGCCAAGGGAAATCACGCTTGCTGTGTTCCGGGTTCAGGCTATCGCCCCGTAGGCCGTACCAGACCGTACGCGAGCACTACACTCCCCCCGTCCTATTGAAAGGAGGTAGTCCCTTCACCATGGAAGTAGACCATGGTGTCTTAGAGCATGGAGGTATACCATGGTCCCTTAGACCATGGAAGTATACCATGGTCTCTTGCTCATAAATATGAGATGTTCCTGGGTTTAACCAGTACTAGTATTTTGTCACTTTAGCCACAATACCACCGCTACCGGCGACCATGGATCTCCGCATCCATAGTGCACCGGGATCAGCCCCTATGGCTTAAACAGACTCAGTTCATCTATAGATAGTCAATGTTATCATAAGAACTGTTCCTACTCCAAGAATGGTCAGCAGCCGAACACTTACCATAAAACAACCTTTAGTCAAACAGGCGGCTGACTCTTACCTCACACAGTTGCCTTTACCTGAGCTTTGCCTAACAGAGGGGGGCCTTGGTAACCTTACTGCTAGTCCAAGCAGAGCTCAAGTCTCCTCTGTGACAGGGCCTTGCGGTGTCTGCCCTATCCCAGTAAAACTGTGTGAGACCACGCTTTCCTCGTCTGGGGTCTCTTGGACGAGGCTTCATCGGACTAATCTGTTTCAGAGTCCGATGTCTCAAAGAGGAAAGGCTATGACGGAGTTCAATAGCTTCCTCCTTCAGACTTTTCAGCATACCAAGATGTATGCCATCTTGGCCTTAGTCACACCAACATAAAACACAATCTAACAGAAGAAATTGTTCCCTGTTTTACCGATTTGACTCAGCTACTGGACTGGCACGAAACAGATCGGACCATGCCGGATCTGTCCTTTATCATTACCAATCCAAAACAAACAGCAATTTCTCATCCAGTTTCAATACTTCATTCAGCTCCACCACTAAGAACCACCAACTACACAGTCCAATTTTATCCCTCAGAGCTCCTTGATCCGGTACCGAGATGGAATTCTGAAGGCTAGACCCAAGACCCTTTGTAGAGTCAGAGGCACCTGTCGCACCCTTAAGCACGGCAAGTCTTTTGTTTGTCCTTTCCGGGGATAGGACCTCAGACTGTGAACTTGGTTGTCCTACAGTAGGCACTGAAATGACTGTCCAGACGTGACTGTATTACCGATTACCGAGGCCCTAAACAGCCTCAGTCACAACCCTCCTTGTGGTCATCATGTTCATGTTTACAACAGCATGTTTAAACATATCTGCCACAAAGAAGCTTACTACCTCACAGTAGTCTAAATCCATACCAGCATCTGGTAGGCTACTTTTCTCAGAAGGGTCATCCCACATCTGAGACTACTATTGTAAGGATTGGCTTGCCACTCTTACCCTCGGTGTCATCTGTGGTTCCATCCTGATACCCGTAGACATTCGTACCCATGCCAATGTTGGTCTCAGGTTCCCCGGATGCTCTGTGATGTAAACTCCAGGTTATCCCTTTACCAACGGCACTGCGTCTTCTACATCAAGAAACCTGTAGACAGTCGTACCCATGCCCTTGTTGGTCCTAGGTCCCTCAAACGCTCTATGATGGAAGCTTCGGTGTCCCCTATGACCAACGGCACTGCGTCGTCTACAAGGTTAAAGGACCCCAACTTTTGTTGTCTTCTTAACAGTAATTACACCTGCCACAAGGTAACTGCTCCAGTCGTGTCCCAGCATGATACTCATTGCAATGCCTCCAACCGGCATTCAAGACATTGCCTTAGCTTTATCATGCTCACGACCTACCCAGTGCTGCAGCACAATATTCAACCGAGACAGCTCCTCCGGCCACCGTCTCACCAGTTAACCTTGAGGCTCTTGGAACCCCATGAACCACCTCAAACTTGAGTGGTCATTCCGTACAATACAGTTTACCAAATAAGAACATAACTCCCATAACTACCATATGCAATGACCTTCTCCTTGCCGACCTGGACCTATGGTACCCATGCACTGATCTATTTATTCCATGCATTGGTATAAAGCATGAACTCATCCATCCCCATCAGCAAGGCTAACCCAGGCGGTTGTATCAGAGCCTCTTATCAAAACTTCAAAAGCTCTGATCTACTCTCCCTCTCTCCCCGCCACACAAACCGAAGTTTGCCTGTCAAAGCATAAAACAGATTTTGCTTTTATAAAGCCTCTATGGTAGTTCATAGAGATACTCATAGGATCAAGCATAAACACATGATGGCCTGCATCCTTATCTAACAGGCCCTGACAGAAACGACTTATGACTTGATTAGTCACAAATGAATCTGGCAGGCCTCTGAACGCTCTTTTTGCAAGTGTCAAAAGCCGGTCTGCAAAATCATCTAACGACTCGCCCTCTTCCTGGCAAGCCTGTTGAAATTGCAATTGAGCCGCAGCTGGCAACTCGTGCTCACCAAACCGCGCTTCAAGCTTACTATGTAAACCCTGGTAAGAGTTCACCTCACCACTATCATGTATCAGTACATAATAGTCCATAGCTTTGCCAGTAAGACACCAGCACAAGCCCTCAAATTTCTCAGCATTTGACCATCCGCATGTCTCAGCATATCTGGAAAATTTTAAATCAAAAGCTTCCCAGCTGCCCTTACCATCAAATGCCAAATGCTTTTGCAAAGAACTTAATTTCTTTGCCAGCTGACTATAGTCGGCTTCCACTCCCCCATCTGATGATGGCCTACTTGCATTGGCATTACCATCATCATCAAAAGAAGTGCTACCTTTACTAAGGTTGAAATTCAGTTTCGTTTCTGGTAACGATACCCTCTTCCTGCCCGATGCTGGTGTCCAAGGAATTCAGCTGGAGTTTCAAAAATGGCCTGTGCATACCCGAAGATACAGCATGCATTCTGGGTCTAGGGGTGATCAAGTCCCAGGCCTAGCTTGAGTATTTCCGGTCTTAACATGTGACCAAGTACAGGGCTCTTTTTTAGCCTCAGGCTCCTTATCACTGTCCTGAAGTGGCCATAGTTTATTCTGGGTAAAATCAATTCGACCCAGCTCAGACTCTGTAAAATTTCTTACGACACAGCACGGACAAGACTTCCGGGGTTATGTTTCCCCGTTGCCTCACGCACTAACAAAATTGCAACTGGCAATTTTGTATTAATTCCAGATATCATTCTCAATTGCTCAAGGGTAGCAAAATTAATTGAAACCACTTGTGCACTAATACCAGATGTAACTGACTTACCTTCTGGACTCTTTTGTTGTGACATCTTTGATAAAAATCAAAATAACAACAACAAAATCAGAAATAAATTGAATTATTTCAATTCCAGATTGACCCAAAAAATTTCTTTTAAGGATCCTTAAACTTCAACCAAGGTATACTACAATGCCAACTATAGGGATTTCCGATGGTATAAGTCCCAACAAACTGTCTGGAAATATCGAATAATTTTTCAATTTTTCAACCTATTACACTTAAATAAGTGTTTTAGACCTAGAACGTAATCGACTAAATTCATTTACGCCTCACCTGGTCCCTTTTCCAACACAAGTCACAACCGTTTCTAGACTGGCAAGTTGGCCAAGCCTAAAAATAGAAGTTCGGTAGCGATTTATTGGTCGGCGAAATATGGGCTCTAAATGAACCGCTGCCACCAATATTGTAACTGTGGGAAACTTACCAGGTGGAATCAGTCTGTACTTTATGCTAATTGGGACAATAGCCAAATAATATTGTCTAGCAACACCAGCAACGTCTTTTCGTGCTGCCCGCGCCAAGGGAAATCACTCTTGCTGTGTTCCGGGTTCAGGCTATCGCCCCGTAGGCCGTACCAGACCGTACGCGAGCACTACATGCATAACACACAGTTTCAGTCTCGTTTGATATGGAAATGAATCGGGTTGTCTTAGATTTTTCAGTTTTTAACACTTTTGTTGTGTTTTATGCAAGAATACCCATAACACACGTTTGTTTTGTTAAACGTAAGGATTCATAAGGATACTTGCCCTACATTCTGCAAATGTTGATACACGAAATTGAACATTGAAAGACATGATAAATATAAATAATAAAAATGTGCTTTTTTTCACTTTGTAAGTTCAAACTATCCGATACATATAAACGCTTGACTTCTGATTTTCATTTCGGGTTTAGCATACATGTATGTAAAATATATTTGAAGATTGCTCAGGAATCATATACATCTGCGTTTAGATGATTACAGTGATATTTTCTCTTTCCAAACTATCGTTATTTTTCGGTAAGTTATTTTAAAGCATGGTGTTAATTTTGTTTTATTTACGATATTAGCATATTATATGGTATATTGATTTACTTTGTTTGGATCTCTTGTTTATTGATTTGCACTAAAGGACATAGTTTGCTGTGAATAAAATTGTTATTGTTTTGAATCTTTAGGAAGGGTTTAGGACATAAAAAGCATGTGTCGAAAAAAACATTTATAGCTCCACTTTTTGAATTTTTTGAAGCTTTTGTAATCACACTTTCGTCGGCGTAGGCGTCACAAAAGATCAGGTTAAAGAAACTGCTAGACCAAATGCTTTCAAACGTCAAATATGTCTTTGGCATTATGAAACGACCTTTCAGGACAAGTTACATACTTTTAGCTTTTGTTTTGTCAAATTTATGCACCTTTTCAGCTATGAATTTCAGGGTTTTTTTCCTGTCCGTTCTAATGGCAAGTTAGATAACTCTAACATACATTTTAGCAAAATTAAGCCCCCTTTTCGGCTTGCAATTTTTACTGTTTACCTTGTTCTCGGTGCTTCCGAGGGATCTACTTTTCAGATTTTATTAACAATTTTGCTAAACCTTTTGTATGTAAGCTAGAACTAAGGTTGAAGAGTTTCAAATAGTCGAGCGCGCTGTCTTTGGATAGCTCTTGTTATATTTTTTTCGTACAACCTGTTAAATTGCCGATGACGCAAATTCGTTAACTTGCTAATTTGTTTGAACAGAAAGGCAATAACAAAAATACCATACAGGTTAACCAGGTTTAGTAACCTGCACTTAGATCAAACTCCTTGAACTATATAACTAAAAAAATGACTTCAATTTTTTTAAAAATATCAAGTACGTTGTTAGCTTGGAAATCAATTATATATGTGATAAAAATGTACGGTTCGAATTAATCCCAGTAGCGGTTGACATATTTCTTTTTTTTAGATTTATCGAATAGTAGAGCTTTCATAATCACCCTTTAATAGGCATCGTCGTCCGCGTCACAAAAGTTCTGTTTTAAGTTTTGCATGTAAGCAGGTTTCTCAGAAACTACTAGGCTAAATGCTTTCAAACTTCTCAAATGCCTTTGGCATTATAAGTTTACCCCCCAGGACAAGTATTAGCATAACTGTAGCTTTTATTTGGTCAAAATCATGCCCCCTTTTAACTTAGAATTTCAGTTTTGCATGTAAGCAGATTTCTGAGAAACTTTGGTCCAAATGCTTCCAAACTTCACACATGTCTTCGTAATCATGAGATGACCTCCCAGGACAAGTTACATAACTCTCTTTTTAACTAATTTCAGGTTAAAGTTTTGCATGCACGCAAGTTTCTCAAAAATTGCATAGTCAAATACTTGCAAACTTTACACATGTCTTCAGCATCATGAGTTGACAATTTACATAAAGTTACATTTTTGCAAATGTTTTCCCCCTTCTCAACTTAGAAACTTTCGTCAAAGTTTTTGTATGTAAGCTAGTTAATTATTAACATAGTAATAAGAGTTCCGTGTATGAGTGCTTTCACCACCTGGCACGGCACGCTAAAGAATCAGGGAGGGAAATATCTGGAATGGGAGGTCTGAGGTCATATGGTACCTTTCCAGCTTTGATGATGGAGGACGACCCCATGTTCCTCTCCGTGCATTATTTCATCACGAACGGGCACCTGGGTAGAACAACCGACCTTCCATTAGCCAGCTGAATGGCTTCCTCACATAAAAAATTCAACGTCCCAAGTGAGGTTTGAAACCACACTGGTGAGGGGCACGTTATTGAAAGTCAGCGACCTTAACCACTCGATCATGGAGGCCCCCTTGGTATATTTGAAGGAAATTAATACACACACAGAAACAACATATAAACATCTTTTAAACATAATTTAAGGTAGAATGCGCCAACGTTTAAGTTTTATGGTGCCGTTTTAACATTTTGTCTAATATAAAAATTCAATGTATGTCCGATTCAACTCTTTATTTAAATACTAGACATAATTAACTGTAACCTTGATCAGAAGTGGAGGACGAACGACTTTAGACTAAATTTCCTATATTAATCTTCAAGGAGATGTATTAAAACATTATTCTGCTATATATAATTTCTAAAATAAAACTCGTGTTTTATATATTAGATACAGTATTTAACATATTATTGACCTGAGTTTTATTTTCTACTTAAAAAGACAACAACAAAAAATAATTTCCTTTAATTTGAGTCTTTAAAAGTCTCTGTCTTTAATTAATGTTACCCTTTTACAATCAGGAAATAGTAAATCCATAACAAATCAAATTCTAGGTCTTGTATTGGCATAAATGTATAGGTTATAGATCATTTATTGACTTTCTAATGCAATTAAGTTTGCCGAAACGGAGCGCAGCGTAGTGAAGGCAAAACCTAATGCATTAGAATGTCAATAAGTGTATCTATAACCGACTTATAGTTATAACGCCCCTTTTCATCAATCAGCGACATCTCCGTCTCAAGTAAACTAAACCAAACAGGGAACCCTTCTTTGAAATTACCTTAAATCAGTAGAAAGATATATTTTTTTTTAATTCGCAGATTTGTACATAGTGACTTTTTACAATATCTTATTAAAAATCTGTTTCAGTTTTATTTTGTAAAGGTGACTTTGAAA
This sequence comes from Mercenaria mercenaria, assembly GCF_021730395.1. Lineage (NCBI taxonomy): Eukaryota > Metazoa > Mollusca > Bivalvia > Venerida > Veneridae > Mercenaria > Mercenaria mercenaria. Next base: position 90,815,174 of record NC_069364.1, on the reverse strand, counting down.
AAAAAGTTTAAGATTTGAATTTGAATTTCCCTGGGAGGTGTGGCCAACATTGTTTGTACACAAAATCATGTGGATGTAATTATAAATACATAGTAGACAACTCACTTATCGAGTAGTTTGTAGAACAAAATATTACAAAAATATAGTATGCAGGTTTAACTCATAATAATCTAACAGTTATAACTTAAAAATAAAACAAGACAAAGTAATAGTTAACCTTTGCTCAACATTTATATATAATAAGCGCACTCTGGTTTATTTTTAGACCAGTAGAGGTAATTGACCTCCGGTTTATGAACATAGGAAAATTTGGATATATATAAATAGCAACAATTAGTGCACTTTCCGGTCAATGCTGTATTAAAATCGTGGAGATAATACAAAGAGTGAAAGGTGCAGAAAGGTAAAACTTGAACTATGAAAGTACAGTTTGCATTAAAAAGAAGAAAAAACACAATTTGATATTTATATACATGGTCCATTCATTATATAGACACACTATTTCTTGTATGCAGTCCATGTTTTGGCAATTGCTCCGCCTCCTTGAATGTGGGAAATCTATAGTAGGCGGAACTTAATTTTTTACTACTTCATGATTAAGTGGACCAATTTCTTCAGTTATGAAAAAATATAAAAATAAGTTGGTTACTTTTTTGAAAATCCCTCGCTTGTCATTGGATAAAAACGATGTTTGAACTATAAGTTCTAATCAAAAGTTGACATCTAACCGTTCATTTCGAAAGCAATACGTCAGTAGCAGATTCTACTAACGTGAGTGATCCTTTGCGTTCAGCAACGTTCTGTTTGACCAAGTATATTTAACCGATATTTTAATAAGTACAGCCCCATTCCTTGTCTTTCATTTAACATATAAATAGCGTGACAAACGCTTTTGAGATTTTTCTACATATCTTACTGGCAAATGCGAACTTTCTACTTTCGCAGATTAAATGTCGGCGAGGTTTTGCGCGAAGAGGCGAATCGAGCCTGTGAAGTATCGTCTTACCGTTATCACTGTTATACACTGAAATGTGACTGAAGTGTGACTTTAGTATAGTGCACGTAGTCTTAGGAGTTTGTATTAAAGCCATAGTAGCCAATGATGACTGTTTTTTGTTGAGTGTATATGACCCTAACTTTTTCTTTGTTGCTCAGAAACATTTAGGAGAAACCAAGTTGACAATACTTTCCATATTTATTTAATTATTATCATATCAGATTTATATAGCGCTGTTTTCATGACAAACACGTTCAACGGCGCTTTACATACAAAGGCAGCCACACAGGACGCCAATTCACCCTCTACCAGTACACACGAAGAACGGTCTGACCAGAAGGACAGAGTAAGAGAAAGCCCAAAGAACACAGAGAGAGAAATCTTTACGATACAGACATATGCAGCTAACTTAGCCTAGCTCTTTGCGAATAGACTGTCTGGTTCTTTAACGTTCGTGGTGTGTAGGACCAACACACGCAAAGCCGTCTTTCCAGGGAAGAACCAGTGCTGGCCTCTGGCTAGGTAGGAGACACTCAAGAGTATCTCAGAAATTTTGTGTATCAGGACCTTTATTCGAACCCAGGACCTCTGTATTGACAGTCAAGCGTTTTACCACTAGACCACCGGGCCACCTTTTTGCATAGTTGAATGACATTAAACAGATTTGGTTTTCGAGATATAAAAAGGTTTTATCCAAATATCCAAATTGAAATTCAAGACAAAATGATTTTATTAACAGAAAATTATAACGATTACAGTTAATCCAAGTCAACAGAGAACATAAGGAAAATAAGACAATTTACCATTTGATAAATATTTTCATTGTCATAAAAGGTTATACGGAAACTAACTTCATCACACGAACAAATTTTCTTTCAAATACGAAAAAATTGCCTTTTTAGTAAGAAATATTTAAGTATATCATTGTACGCATTTACCTATAAAACTAGGGAAATATCATCTCTATAACATATAAGAAACCGATAAGACCTGCCCTACGGTACATACATGTACTTCTGTAGAAACTCTGATTGGATAACTCTGAAGTTCCACTGCGCTTGCGTATCAATGCAATATTTTTATATAAAAGCGAAACATTTTCAAGACAATACTTTAATTACATTTGAGAGAGGAAATAGGAATCAATGTCAATAGGATACTAATCATGGATTCAAATTACCAAACATATAAGGTAAGATAAAAGATATTGCTTAGGATTGTTGTATTTGTTTTTTTCACAAATGTAAATGATTAATGGATGCACCATATCTGCTCTGTTTGACTATTTTATCGTTTTAGACAGGTCTACGCAAATGTTTGCTTTTAATAATATATATCTTACACAAACATTTAAACTAAAATGAATATCATACTTTGATGTATTTATTTATATTTATGTCATTTTATCTTTTTTTTTCAGATGGCTGACGGCATGAAAAGGGGTATTTCCATGATTGTCTTAATTCACCTGTGTTTGAACGCCGAAACTGTTTTTGCAGTGCCTTCAAGTATCAAACAACGGTCATTACTTAGTAACAAACGTAGCTCTGAAAAAGAAAGATCTATGACCCCGAAGTCTTCACAAACCCTACTGTTATCAAAGTTGAACAATTTGCATAAAAACGTTGGAGAGTCTACAAGTTTTGAATCATTATCATCAGAAATCAACGTTCAAGATGATGCAACTCTCCTTCCAAAAATACGTATACGTCAAGAAAAACGAAAAATGCAAAGAAAAAGGAAGAAAGATAGAAATGGAACAAAACAAAGAAAAAACAAAAAATCACGTAGGAACGTAAAAAGACACCGAGGTTTGGGACTGAAACAAAAATCATGTCCAACTCGTACCAGTTACGTCTCCAAAAGAACAGCTGAAGACATTTTCGGTGACACTGTTAATGTTTATCCAGTGATACACGTAGGAAAACTGGCACTTGATCAAATGTTTTATGAGTCTTTCTGTGATGTTGATAAGTGCTCATGTGCTGGTGTTGACAGTAGAAAGTTCAAATCTTCCTGTGAAACAACTCACACTTATACATATGCAAGAGTTGTAAAAAGCGGCGAAATTGGTTGGGGCTACATCAAGGTCAGGTCAGGATGTAGTTGTGTTGTTCGAGCAAAAGGGAAGAAAAGGTTGTCTACAATTACAGATCTTTTGTCATGAACTAATCGTCTGTAATATATGATATATATCTATCAAACTGTAAATATGTCACACGAAAAACTCTGAATAACATCTAGCATTTATTAGCCTTTTGTCATTGACTTACTAGAATTTTGTTATTTATGATAATATTGTTTAGATATTTAATGTCATGTGATAACTATAAAGTCCTTATATTTTCTACTTTTATACGAATAGATATTGTAATTGAAATATTTCGTAAAATATATTTACAGTTTTTACAGTGTTGTATAATGAACAGTGCTTGTGTGAAACAGGTTTTGTTGCTGTACACTATTTATTAAGCATGTATACTGGATGTAAAACTGAAATAAAATACATGTAAATAATTGCTTTTGCATTCACTTTTGTCAAATTTGAACATAATCACGAAGTAGAGGATATTGGATATCGAAATATATTTCCCTCTATATATTTCCCAATAGGTCGTCATATGCAGTATTTTCACGAGTGGCATAGTGTAAATTATGCTGTTCACGAGTTTATTTTATGATTTTCAATAGTTTTAACCAAATTTTATATATTTTACCCGCGCAACGTCACGTGCATTGCGTCATGATGAAACAATGTCGTGCTTTGAAACAGTGAAAATATAAATTTTATTTCACTGATATCTTTCATTATTTCACACATTATATCTAAAAGCATAAACTACAATAGACATAAGCTACCGCTTTAAACATAAATAACCAATACAGTTAAAGTCTGTATTACGTACCCAAAGAATCGTCGTTTTACTTTATATAATTCTTGCGACCGTAACTATAAGTTACTTTAGTCTGTAAGTTTATCCCACTAACATTCACGACAGCTGGATGGTCTCAGACTCTGTTTTTTAGCCCATCCATACTACACATCACATCAATAATTAAGTCGGGTAGTCTGTATGTTTTAAAAATCCATAAAATGATCAGTAAGTCTCTTAAATCTGCATGTTTACTAATAAAATGATCAAGGCAGTATGTGCATCGCTTCACAGTAAGTAATATGCTTTCATTTGTATGTTTATATCCAAAGTGTTCCCGACAATAGGAAGGCATGTATGTTTACCAATACAGCAATTACGACAGTATGAAAGTCACTTTGGTTTGTATGTTTACATTCCAACATCAAATAACCGCAGTAGAAACGTTCGTATGCTTGTGGAGGGTTAAATAAGGACAACAGTTATTTCGGCTGTATGTTTTCCCATTAAGAAGAACACAGAGACAGACCTATTTACCGATATATGAAAAAAAAATTACATTGAAGTCAAGCGTATTACTTACTATTAAGTTTTAGTACCCAGCTACTGTGAATATGCTCTCACAAGCGTAAAATGACGCTAGAATACAACAGTAAACCGGGGTTTTACTTACCTTGTTGACAAAAATTAATTGTGACTGGGAACCGAAACCCAAGCTTTCGTAGGAACTATGTTCAACAATCGTTAATTATTCTTCAGAAGAAAATTTGAAGAAACGCAAGCGGCAAAGTTGATATCCTATTTTTGAAATGTTTCAGTAAATCAAAGTCATTTTTATCTGCTAAATCTCTGATTTTCAGAACGGAATTTTTAAGCGAGACAAAACTAATTATTGATTAATAAACATGTCTTATGCATACATATAAAAAAAAACGTTTGAAAGGCCTTGAAGCCGAATATTCGCATTTGAGTACGTACGTATTATTCTGATACACTTTAGGTTCTCTGTTACTCTACTAATAGGCAAATTAGAGAGAAAAACACATATGAACTTGACAAGTAGAAACATTTTTGCGTACCCCTTGACAACTAATAAAGTTCAAAAATCGTAGGTAAAGTCTGTTTTTACAATAGTTCATTTTTTCTTGGAGTGGCGGCTTGCTTAAGAGAGTCCCTGACTTCTCGTATAGCCTTCCTTGTCATGTATTTATAAGATGTATTAATTATAGGCAGAGTTTGATGCAGTACAAACATAAAAACTGTCACAAACCATGTGGGAACCTGTGTAAAAAAAAATCAATAATTACGGGAGTTATTTAAGTATAGAGTTCGATACTCTATGGCTTTTGAAAAAAAAAACACATAACATGTTATGAAAGTCCATAACTGACGCAGGTGACTTTATCTAACAAAGAGCTCTAGAAATAGACAAAATGTTTAACAGAAGTGGAAAAACTGTATATAAAAGTTTTTGATAAATGACTGGCTGGACAACTGTACATCTTTTACAGGTCAGCTCCCTATTGTTTAATGGTCATTCAATATATGCAGGTAATGTGGACGACAAATAATATGCCTGTGTGTTTCCTAACAAACATGCATGTATTATTATATGTGTTCCTTTTATCTTTAATATTTTAGATATAAGAGAAAATATTAATCTAGATTACATACGATACATTTTAGTTTTAACGAGATGGCTTCTGACATTTTTACCCATCCCTTCTCTAATGAGTCTGTTGCAATGACTTTTGCAATATCATTAAAGTAATAATAAAAATAAAACATGTAGAGCTAACTGTATAATGTATCTCACAAAATTAAACACAGCATGGAGTGTTTGTTGTTCTGGAAAGATGTCAAAGTAAAACAGAAGAACCATTACATAGCTCTTATAGGTATCATATTGCCTCATTGCAAGTAAACAAATACATACATGAGACCGGTTCAAGGTAAACATTTTTAATTTACCTGAATTATCAGGGTGAAAGTTTACGTAATCTTAGAAGCGCTAAAACTTCTGATATCAAATGGAAATGGTAAGTTAGTGGAAGTGTATACGGAAAGTAAATGAAATCTTTATATCATGATTTACGTAAGGTGTTTTCTCCCTTTAGGTCTGAAGATGAATGTATTTGATAAAAGAAATTAAACAAATTGCTAGGATATGCGTTTTATTAATAAACTCAACCAATGACCTATTAAAGAACTGATAATTTTCGTTGAGAACTGACACAAAATATGCCAGGTATTATGTTTGGTACTTACTTGACAATCAAATCTTAACAAGCAATATTAGGTGATGTTTTCGTTTCATAATCTGCAGTACGCACACATAATGCCCGATCCAAATGTCAAGTCTAAACACATAGACATAATGCTTCATGATGATCTATATTGTTCCTCCTTTTCATTCGCTTTCACTTATATCAATGTCTTCTTCACGATGTAAGTCTGTACTTCCATATTGTTATTGAAGATTCTTCCCAACGGCTTTGTCTTCAGTCTCCATTGCAATTGTGTTATATTTAAATATATTTGGCAGGTATTATGATGCAGAAATTATTTTATTTGGTACCAGGAGCCCACCTCCCCACCTCCCTACCCACCTCACAAATGGTTTAATTGGTTTCACAAAGTCGGTCTAATGGAACAAGCCGATAGGAGCTAAATCCTATCACGCAAGTATGTCAACTAATGATAGTGAGCCAGACTGTTCATTCGTTGCTTTTGGTAAAGTGTATGGTAAGTTGCATGAAGTTAAGGTATAGCTGCCTATGGGTTTTGTGGAGCTAATGTCTATACCGTAGCTGTTTTTCAGTAACATTTATCGTAACTCCAATGCCACCGAGTCTAAAAAGCGGGTAAGAGGCAGCAGCTCGGCAACGCCGTCATCGGCAAACCGAAAAATCAAACACGGTAGAAACGAAGAGTAAAGCTTACCATGATTAAGATCATATAGCACTTTTGCTAATAGTTTTTTTGTGTGCATGTATCACATATGTTTACTGTATGTAAATGGCATCCTGGATAAAAGAAAAAAGGAGAGGGGTTTGGTGGGTGGGTGGGGGGGGGGGGGGGGGGGGCGAGGGGTGGTGGAGGTTTTGGAAAAGCAAAATAATATAGAGTATCCAGTTAATATGCTTCTGAATATTTTTGCGATATAAGTCTTTCAGAAAATAAACTTCGAAAACTTTGAATTGAAGCTGAAATACATACCTTGAAAACGCAAATTACTAAATACTACGAAAAGCAAACAGTAGCCGCAAAAATTCGTTTAAAAATTCCACACAAGAAAATGAAAAACCAAGGTACTACTTGTTCAGTTTAGGTAGAAAATTCGATCAATTCAATTCAAATTTATTCAGATCATAAAAAAATTATATACAACTTATACAGTAACTAGAATGTGTCTGTAGGACACAGGGTGTGCCCCCACTGGTACATTTGTCACAAATAAGGGGAAATCATTCAAATGTTTGCAGTCTTAATGGGGTATAGCCTAAAAAAATTATGAAATGGATTCATTATTCTATACCATATACTTTTTGAGCTATTACATCACAAACAAAAAATCCAATATTTTGGCTATTTCAAGAGCCATAACTCTGTAATAAACACTAAAATTCTCAAGAAGAATGCCAAGTGTGCAAGGTCACATTATGATAAAGACTCAAGCAAGGTTTCATGAATTTACATTAAATACTTTTTGAGTGAAGCACATAAGGTGGAAATGGGCATTTTTTGACTATTTCAGGGGTCATAACTCTAAAATTGGGGACGGACTCAGATGTAAAATAGGAGATGCACAAGTTCATATCATGATAAAGACTCATGCAAGGTTTCATCAATTTATATCAAATACTTTTTGAGCTAGGCGTGTCACAAGGTGAAAATGTGCATTTTTGACTATTTCAGGGGCCATAACTCTAGAAATAGGGGCGAACCCAGATGAAAATTAGGAGGTACACAAGTTCATATCATGATTAAGACTCATGCAAGGTTTCATGAATCTATATCAAATACTTTTTGAGCTAGGCGTGTCACAAGGTGAAAATTTGCATTTTTGACTATTTCAGGGGCCATAACTCTAAAAATAGGGGACTGACCCAGATGAAAAATAGAAGGTGCGCAAGTACATATCATGATTAAGACTCATGCAAGGTTTCATGAATCTATGTCAAATACTTTTTGAGCTAGGCATGTCACAAGGTGAAAATGTGCATTTTTGACTATTTCAGGGGCCATAACTCTAAAATTAGGAGGCGGAGCCAGACGAAAAATGGAAGGTGCGCAAGTTCATATCATGATAAAGACTCATGCAAGGTTTCATTAATTTATATCAAATACTTTTTGAGCTAGGCGTGTCACGAACTTCGGACGGACGCACGGACGGAAGGACGGACGGACGGACGGACGGACGCACGGACAAGAGCAAATCTATATGCCCCCACCAATCATGGGGGGTGGGGGGGGGGGGCTAAAAAATACATGTTTACAATGACCAATATAAATTAAAATGCTTTGATTAGATTTTTATAAGAATCTTAAAATAGATATGCTAATTAATACATGAAAGATTAGGTCAAGTATATTTTATAATTTATGACACAGAATAAAGATATGATCTTAACACCTGGTATGACCCATCAATTTGAAAGTAAAACTAATCACTTATTTCCAATGGGGTCCCAAATGTCACTACAAGAATTTCACAGGAATATGCAAATTAACTGAATGTGTTTATTTCACTCTCCGCATTAGAAGATGGCCTACTTGCAGAATAGTTTAAACAATTTTGACACTTAATTAACCACGAATTTCACTCGCTTTCAAAACTGATTTGCTACTGCAGCATACGCGACTTTTGTGAATATTATAAAATGAACTATGACATGTGTTTCGACATTTTCAGGAGAAAAAAAACAAAACAAAACTAGACAAATTTTATTTCGGGAATATTAATTTTATATATACTGGAAATAATATATTCTATGCTTCGTTTAAGCGGTTTGTAAGTACATTAAGTATTTGTGGAGTAATAAGCGCAATTGTTTTTGCACTAACAGTTCTTTTTTTCAAATATGAGTTTGTGCAATAACCTTGTATATTGAGAAATGATGTTTTTGCAAATGGATTTATACATTGCAAATATAGCATAGGCTTATACAAAATATCTGCTCAATTGATTTGCCTATTAAACAGTGTCAAATGTAGCAAAAGAAAACGGTCACTGTGTCTGAATTACCTTTACTAGTTATTATGGAAGCATAGAGTAATCATTATGCGAGATGTCTGGTTTTAATTTATATTCCTTGCGTTCAGAACTAGGCAGTGAATAATTTATTGTTCTTTTATGAAAGTTTACACTGTTAATTCAGTATCTTGTTTTCCTCAAAGTGTGGCACTTCATCTGTCGTTTGACCTGTTGGAAAAAGACTAATAATAGTCATGAAGCTCGCTTGGAAAAATTCCTTTTTTTGCACGTGGTTAAGAAGTAAAGTTGAAATCTCGAACTTGCTTATCTCTAAATATTTCCAAAGTCCCGTCCCGAAAACACGTGCGCTAAATATCACTTTAAGTCAAATTCGGTTATTTGAAGTGAAATGCTTGATCTGTGCGAGATATCAAAAATGCTTGATCCCTTGCGAGATATCAAGTTTCAATTTGTATTTCTCGTTCTTGCAATTTATGAGAAGCTTGCTCCTATACAGCTCTGTGAGTGGGTCTCTGACTGATAGTGGACTTGCTCATACAGCTCTGGGAGTGGGTCTCTGACTGATAGTGGACTTGCTGATACATCTCTGGGAGTCGGTCTCTGACTGATAGTGGACTTGCTGATACAGCTCTGGGAGTCGTTCTCTGACTGATAGTGGACTTGGTCATGCAACTCTGGGAGCCGGTCTCTGACTGATAGTTGACGCTCATACAGCTCTAGGAGTCGGTCTGTTACTGATAGTTGACTTTTATGGGTTGTATCCTCCCTAACTTCCTATCATCGATATCATGTAATAAGTAACAAGCCGGGGAATCGTTTTTTGTAAACCTTGTCCATATCATTTTTGTCCAGTTTACTTTCACTAAAATGTCCGATTTTGTCCGACTTTGTGACCTTTGATTAAAGTTGTCCCAAACAAATAAAGTTTCCATGTGTTACTGGTCTGGCTATGGCTACCACAGTATCCCACTGACTTGGACTTGGAATATTTAATCTAATTTGAGATCTCTTTTGGCAAACTCGATTGTAAGTAAGAATGTAAGCAAGTAAGTAAAGAGAAGTTAAGTGAAGTGGAAGGGGAAGGAGAAGGAGAAGGAGAAGGGCAAGGGCAAGGGCAATGGCAAAGCAAGCAAGTAAATAAGTAAGTAAGTAACGACTTTATTTAACGAGGCTACAAATTGGGTGTCCCCATCTACCATGTCGGTCTCATTGTATCGTGCATGCTGTCGCACTCATATGTGACTGGATTTATGGAATTTGTGATTTATTTGTTTAATATTCTGGATTGTGTTAACCTCACACAGAATACTTGATGCCATAATATGATTTCTGCTTTGTCCTGTACATGAATCCGAATATAATACCACAGTTTCAACTGATTGTGGTAGAAATTGTAGGTAAAAGTATATACTCGTCTGACCACTCAAAGCATGAACCCCTGCCGTTTCCCAAACTGTAGACTGATAGATTACAGAAACACAACTTCCTCATACAGTAGATTACATTGACTAAACTACAAGGAGTGAACGATTGCAGATCAAAGGTACATGTGGGTAGCTTACTGCCTTGCTTAGCTAGGTTTTTGTCTTTTTCGCTTACTGTAATTGTTGGTTCGAAATGTAAACACATGAATTTTCCAACCATTTGAGTATACATTATTAATATAAATCCTTTTATATGATTATTTGTTATTCTAAAAGAAATTTTGTCGCCGAATACTTAGAAACTTAATTCTTTTAATGAATGATGAAATAATCAACAAAACGAGATAATTAAAGAAATATCTAAACTTAATCTCGTCTAACTTCTTAGTAAAATTGACAATACCTATAACATTGGCTGAAAAGTTAAGAAAATAAAATTGTTAGAACTTGATCTGGAAAAAAATATAATACATAATATTGAAACTGAGACTCATATTTATAACTGTCTCCTTGCTAAATGAATATATTTTCGAAGACGAATAGTCGCTAAAATGATTTTAATTATTTGAATTTACGGGATTCTAGTCACACCTGCCAAAAATATGTGGCTATTCTCAAACCTTAATGACTGAAGAAGACCATTATTTCTTGTACATGTGGGCTCCCAGTTACAACCACTGCATATCCATAGGCTATCACATATCACATATGACGAGTCGAAGTTACCCGACTTTTATAAGTTGCAACCAAAAACATCGCAAACAAATAGAATGAGTATTTCAATATGGGTCTTTCCGAGATAAACTGCTACAACAGTAGACAAAGGTGATAATATTTTTAAGCATATAATAATGGCTTATACGTTGAGGCTGCCATTAATTTTACCTTTTCAACTATTTGAAGTTTATCGGCCTGTTAGCTCAAAATTTTGAAAATTCCTCTTGGTACACAAATGTTATGGATGCTAGTTTGACATCACGAGAACCATTATTATGAAAGTTTAATTTGAAAATACTAATTCGTGCCAACATTAAACATGTAAATTCTAACATAGAAACATACATAAACATAAAAATTTATATTACCTAGTAATTAAGAATCTAAAATACTTTGTTTAAATTTCGTTATGGATGTTATTGTACAAGAAGGTTTTTGAAAACGTTTTCATTTCGACACACTTGTTCATACTATCTACTAACATTTATATAGAGAATTACATTATTAACTTGTTAACAGTTAATATTTTTGTAGTTTTTAAGTTTTATGCATTATTTCTTTGACTGATCTGATCATGGATGTTAGCATTGACAATGTGACACCATAGGGTCAATCGGTAACGTCGAAATACTGTTCTTCATTTATACTGCATTTGCTTTACAGGCGAATATTCTAGAATATATAAGATAACTAGTTAATACATGTCACATACCCATGTCTTGAATTGCATAACTATGCTGCATCTCTTTCTTTTAATCACGGATGTTAACATTGACAATAATGTCGGTTAGTAACATTCATTACTGTTTTTTATGAATATTGCAATTAATTTAACATGTCAGATTCTAAGACTTTGTCAAACTTTTTTTCATACAAAAGATGGGAAAACTGAAAACTAAAACAGATCTTAAAACTAACAATTTTTTTATTATGTCGATTTTTGTGCAACAAATATGTCAAATGATAATGCCCGTTAGAAAAATCTGTATATTCCGTGAACTAAAAACAGTCAATGTTGTTACGAAACCTTTTACCTGAGCACTTTTTTTTGGCCTAATTTGGTATAAAATCACCTGCTTAAGGAAATAGGAAATACACTAAGTAAAGCAAACAGAGCTCTACAAATGTAAATGCTGCGTTCACAAGAAACAACAAGTGTTCATAACCTATCTCACGCTGGGTCACGTAGGCCCTCGGTTAAATAAAAAAAAAAGAAAACAGAAACATTTCACAGACATAAATGTACTACATATAATTTTTATAACATGTAAACAAAATGATCGCAAACATGTAGCAATGATTATCTCAATTTACCCAATAACACTTGCCACAATCCCTTTTACCTGATCAATTTTCTCAGTTTGACGCTGTATACAATTACAACGACTATACTCACCTGCTTATGAAAAAATATAACAAAAATACCATTTAATGCAATCAAAGCTCTAGGAATGGAACAAATGAGCTTATATATTAGTTAAAAGAAAAAAGTCATTAGAAACATTCTGGGATTACGTATATAACCTTTCCGCACTTGTAACGTAATTAAACGTATTAGCGTCTGATGACCCTTTCTTGCTTCCGTAGAATCAACATTTATTACACGAAATTCATTTTGAAAATATTTCTGCAATGTCTAGGTCTGCAGCTCGCAAATACGGAAATATCTTACATCCGAGGCATATACTGACACTTTCAGACAACACCAAAAAGGACTTTATGAGCGATTTGACGAAGTTCCAAAAATCTCTATGTACCCTTGCTCCGTTACGGACCTCTGTAGGATTTGTGACCCCTCCGCGTTACCCCTTACTTTCGACCAATCCAAAGGCGACTTTCGTTTTCAAGTTAAGCATGTCGTCTTTCATTTTCTTTACTTCCTGAAATAGCTGAAGGTCGAGTGACGTCATTTTCTGTGTTGTCAAAAACATGCATGTGCCTGGCGAGATTGCATAAAAATGTGCCCGCTGGACTAAAGAGAGATAGATTTCACAACATTGTCAGCATCTCCATACTACTATTGCAGAATGTAAATCTATATTGTCAAACTGTTGATGTTTGAGATTCAGCGGCATGCGTTATTCCAGGCTCTTTAGCTACAGCAATGTTGCGAAATAGTTGTCGAAAGTAGTTCTGAATTTAGTTCCAAATAAACAAAATAGTAAGAAAAGGATAGAATTTTGAAATACTGGAATAACTCGGCCAATACTTGTGAACAATAAGTACCTAGCAAATTCACGAGGATTTTTTAGAAATAGAACTTTTAGTTCTGGTACTTGATGACGCATGGTTTTGGCATTGCCGTACGCCTACAAAGAACTGTAACATTGCAAATACATACAATATCACTTGGAGATAGATATGACAAGAGGCTCATTAACACTAAAACGCACACAAGGCTTCGAGTGTGTTTGTAAAGTACAGAGTTAGATTTTTTCTACGTTAGCCTATATTACGAGGAGTGTTCGAAAAGTATTGTGTATTGTGGTCTGAAACCTTGAAAACTGATGGAAACGTGCATGTTGTCATTTTATACACTCAAAATATTCCCCGTGGTGAGAAATGCATAATTTTAGTCTACATATCCATTTACGGAAAGCGTCACGGTAGGCTGATTTTGGTACACTACGGAGGTACTGATGGACAGCAGAATCGAGAGCTGGTCGCGATCTATATCTACGACCAGAAAGGAAGTTTCACAGTTTTGGAAACAGAAAGAAGTCGCACGGCCCCAGGCATGGGGAATAAGGTTGATATGGTGTCACAGTAACTCTCTCCGACTTCAGAAACTGTGCTATTGTACTAGAGGTGTGCGCTGGAGCATTGTCATGAAACAGTCGAACATGTTTGAAACCTGTGACTCGGCGACGTTTCTTGTAGTACTTCTTTATTTTTTTCAAGACAACGCCACGTTAGTACCTACCAGTCTCACTTCTACCCTTTTTACTGGGATCGGTACTGCTATACCTTCACTGGAGAAGAATATGGCATACAAAACTTTCTTTGCACTCAAAGTGCGTTTTGAAATTATCGGCCTTTGGCCATGTTTGGCGGCCCATGTTTTGTTCCAACCTTTCTGACAGGTTCAAAACACCCAGGTTCCATCACCTGTAACAACATTTGCAAAACCCCTTTTTGTCGTATTTTGGGAACATTTTAGCAATCTTTTGGCAGTTTCAACTTTTTTGGTCGTCAGTCAAAATAGCAGAAATCTTTCTACCTTTCAAGATTTTCTTTAAAATAAAATGAACTGTTGATAGTGAAATGCCAACAATGCGTGCAATATCGCGTACAGTATATCGAGCATCAATTATTTTGAAGAATTTCTGTGAGTTTCAAAACATTTTGGTTATACGTTGCTGTCTTTGGCCGACCTGAATTTCGGGCATTTTCAACAGACTCTACACCACAATAAAATTTCTTTTTCCACCTGCGAACCGTCTCATAAGACACCTTACTAGATCCATAAACACGGGTTATTTCAGCAAAAAGCCCTTTCAAAGAACAACTGTGTTTACTGCGAACTTTTATATATGACCGAACTTCTACAGTATTTGTTCTTCGTTTTCCAACCATTTTTGCTATAATAGTGGTCTGTCCAAAATGAAATAGCGACAACTCGGTAAAAACGGTTATTGAATGGATATAGTGGGCGCAACTTGACCCCGATGGTTGACCTATGTATTATAATACATAATGAGGCACAACCTATTATTGAAAAGGTGTGTACGTAAAACGCTGTATACAAACTCATTACATATAAATATATACAGCCACCCTAAGCACCCCTTATTTCTACAATGAAATAATCGATATGAATAATCAGCCAAAGGTCAACCATCGCGGTCAAGTTGCGACTACTATACATGTATGTACCATTGTGTAGATATTATATAGAAGTAATTAGCTGTATAAACATCGACGTGTAATTCCTCGTGGAAATGGCGTCACCACAATACTTTTCGAACACTCCTCGTTTATACATGGCACATACATTTTTGAACCTAGGGCAATAATTTGAACAATTACGGTAGACATTACAAATCTGATATTACACATCAAATATCAAGGCTCTAAGCTTATAGTAAAACATATCAAACACAGGAGCGTGGCTATGTTTTGACCTTAGTGCAATAATTTGGACAAGTATGGAAGAGAGTCAAACCCTTATATCACATGCCAAATATCAAAGCTCAGGAGAAAAGGATTTTTAAAGTCTGATAGCTGAAAATCTATTTCTTAACAAAAAGAACAATATGTTTACTGAACCGAAACTATTTCAACAACTTTGAAAGAAGGCTACCCAGAAATCATTTGTGTATTTTTTTTATCAAAATCCATTCAGTGGTTTTGGAGAAGATGCTGTTTAAAGAAATTGTTGATGAAAACTGACCACGCCCTCTGGCGGCCATGTTTCTTGACGAATCAGAAAAAAATCGAATGTTATTTGTAGTAGGTCACCCAAGAACAATTTGTGTGAAATTATTTTAAGATCTGGCTAACAGTTTTATACAAGAAACTTTTCTAAATTTCTACTATATACATGAAGGGAAAAGTGACCACGCCCCTGGCGACTTTTTTTGACGAATCAGAATAATTTGAACAATCTTGGTAGAGGGTAACACAAGAACCATTTGTATAAAATTATTCTAAAATTGGGCCAGCAGATCCACACAAGAAAATATACATATAGGGAAAAGCGACCACGTCCTCTAGCGGCCATGTTTTTTAACGAATCGGAATATTTGAACAATCTTGGTAGAGGGTCACAGAAGGACCTTTTGTGTAAAATTATTCTAAAATCGGGCCAGCAGTTTCACACAAGATGACTTTTAAAGTTTCCACTATATACATATAATGAAAAGTGACCACGCCCTCTGGCGGCCATGTTTTTTGACGAATCGGTATAACTTGAACAATTTTGGTAGAAGGTGACATAAGAACTATTTGTGTGAAATTTAAAATCGGACATCGGTTTGGAAGGAGTTGTAGTTTGAAGATTTTCTATTTTAGCTCTGGCGGCCCCTATGTGCAACCAAGCGGAACCGTGGGACAAATTTAGACTATCAAAGGAATATCCATGCCAAATGTCATCAAAATCCATTCAGTGGTTTTTGGAGATGTCTTTTAAACACAATTGTTGACGACGGGCGGAAAAACGCAAGCACGCACGCATTCACGCACGCACGACGGATGACGGACACCGCGTGATCACAATAGCTCACCATGTGCATTGCTCAGGGGAGCTAATAGACTCAATATGGACCCAGATGCTGGACATAAATTTTGGAACGATACAAACCCCTGACAGGCGCTGCATCATTTCTATGATATATGGTACCGTTATAGAAAAACAAAAGAATTAAAGAAATCAAACTGTTCTCTTTGTGTTTCATATGGAACGTCACTACGCTAATTCAATAGGAAATCGCACAGCTATAAATAGTTGAATTGACCACGATACTAAAACCAGGTTTGAATATACCTTGGCAATTATGGAGTTGCATATATGAACACTGCTGACGACATCGTGTCCCTCAATATTGCTTTCTCATGCAAAAAATGGATTCAGACTAAACGCGGAAAGGACACAAGAACATCGAGCACACAGATTAACCCGCCAGTTTTAACATAGCTACTCCGTTTCCCGTATGTAAATATGTTCTTAACATTGAAATTGTTCTCATCCTACAATTTTAATGTAAAGGGGATAAACGTACAACGAAATGGATCTACAATAAATCCTGATTACAAATTGGATCAATTGCTGCATATCAAGCATATTGTGTCTTCTTAAATAAACGGGTAGATATTGAGGACATTCAAATATATAAAGAAACATCACTAAATATAGAATTATTTATTTGTTTATACCACAACTGATCTTACTTACTTTAATTCTATCCAAATGCATAGGGGGATACCATTGACTGATTTATGCAATGTTCAGCATATCCCAGCTGTTGTGATGAAATGTTCGTATCTGTTATTTAAGGATAAATATGCCAAGTTCAAATTTTATTTTCAAAGAATTGTCTACAGTTCCATATTTATTACCAAAGCAAGCCTATTCCTCACTTTACAACAACCCTGTAGTCTCTAGACAGATATACATCTTTTATTCAGAATACACAAAGTACTTGTAAATAATATTCCCAAACAACTTTAAACAGTAATTTCTCTGTAATTTATTATTCGACCATTTTTCTTATAACGAGGAAAACTTACACTTTCACAAGGGGACACATGTAGAGTTAGTAATTGTATAAGATAATTTACTCAAAACAGGCAACAGAACATTCTTTGAGTGGTTTATGTATTCATATTATATATTGTCATTACAAGAACAATCGTAAACATGATTTAAACGTTAGATTTTGATAAATATCTGCCATTTAACGAGTGATGTTATAATCTGAAAGACAACTGAGGTCAAAATCTGTAATATAGACCAGCTCTAAATGAAATAGAAAACAACAGGCTAAGCAAAAAAAAAAAAACAACAAAAAATAAAATAAATAAATAAATAAATAAATAAATAAATAAAACCAAACGAACAAAACAACAGCTGTAGTTTAGAGACAGGATCCGAGGTTAATATGTATATCAAAGAAACTGTCAAAATATAAAATTGAAAAGCAGGCACCAAGGGTAAATAAACAATGTCATAAACTATGAAAGCAAGAGTGCTGAAAGGAAGTCTGTTAAAAATCATTGGGAAGCATATTACGCAACCAAGCAATATAAAATCAGCCACGGTTTGATTAAGCCTGTTCACGACAAGTAATAAAATCTTACGTGCCTGTGTTCCTTGCAGATTTGAAAGTTTTTGCCAAACCGTCTGATTGACAAATTATAATACGTTGTTATGTGTATATGATGAAAGTTGATGACCTTTACTGTTTTCCAATTTTGAAACAGGTTCATTGTTAATAACATTTTCAGTAACATTGGTTGGCCATGGTCTGACTAATAAAGATATGCTTAAAACGATCGGTGGTGCGTTTGAATGAGAACGATTCAAGAGAAGGGTGGATAAATTCTAAAATAATTCAATGTTTAAGTCTTGATATAGAGTTTTCAATTGTTCTTAATGTATTGACGTGATGCTTACACAATCTTTTTTTGTAAGTTGATTGTGAGTGTGAACGTATATTTGTATATTATATTTGTATATTTGTGTAGTTCTCATCAACTTACATTGACCTGAATTTGTAAATGATTTTTTAAAAAAAAATAATAAAGTGAAGTGCCCACCGAATTTGACATCCCCTCAGAGTTTTCCGCATGGAATGTGCTAAGAACACAGTACCAAAATCATTCAATAATAAACAAGTTATTTGTGCTACATTTTATTGATTTGTACTCAGTTGTCTCAAGCTTTCGATAACACCGATCAAAGCCTCCGTTTTAGAAGACAATTTACAAATAAAGGTTGAAATACAGATTCACAAAAATATGATTGAAAAGAAATTATCTGCTGAATGCCCTTTTAGTATTCTTTGCAACAAACATCAACGGTGTTGCATGTAATATAATCCAGATACTAAAATCGGTCAAGGAAGTTTGTAAACAGTTGCTCCTGTACACCTTGACGATGTTTACGTCAGAAATAGGTTCAAAGAATATATTGTAAATAGGTAAGTGTTTTACAAATATTAATTTAAAGCTCATGACCATTTCATGTACAAAATAAGAGAAATACACTTGAAACTTATAACTTAAGAACAGTTTTGGGTATTTGCTACCCGAATCGTATTTAAAAGAACTTATTTTCTAAGAAGATCTTCCTTGCGTTGTTGTATGGCGGTAGTAATCGTTTCTGATCCTTTAATTTCGTCACGCTCACTATGTAATAGACTGACTCACAGTAACGTACAGCTTGATTCACTGCTGTTGATGTGGTATCTGTTGACGGCTGGTCTGATTGCAGTACGTTTCCAATCGATGTTGAGTCCAGTGCTTCTTTTGTTGATGATGTATGGGAAGTATTTTTCATGTTCGTCACATAAGATGCAAATATCAACACTACCAGGTTAAACACAGTTATGCATGTACATCCCATATTTACCTGTAAAATATAAAATGTGGCATACCTTTTTCATATGACAAAGATAGGTCATGTGTGTTAACTGCATTTTGGAGACGTGTGTTAGCATAAATATTTAAATAGGTTTAAATATATTTTAGACTATTTGTTCATCACAAATCAATATACTGTATGTTCATGTATAACATGCCTAAACAAATGCAATACCAATAGAATGCTTGTTTGACTTTAGAGCTTAGTACTTTATAGGTACACGTATAATAAATTAATATTCTGTATTTAAAGTGGAATTATATGCAATTTTCAAGCAAAAATACAGCTAAAAATATATGTGTGCGTGCGTGCGTGCGTACGTACGTGCGTTCGTGTGTGTGTGTGTGAAAAGAGTGGAGGATATCATAGCTTTATACCCAACATACCTAATCAGTATGAAATATTAACTTTCCAAATATGACATTTCTTATTTTGACTGCGGCAGAATTTTTAACTTATGTGGCATTATCGTTAATTTCACACATTTAAATGGACAGCAAGAGAAAATTGCTTTTATAAAACATTTACCAAAAACACACTGTTCGTAGTAAGATGCGCATGCCACTTTAAACATCACATAGATTTTAAAAGAAAGGCGACTTTTTAAATAACACGGTCTCCAACTAATAGACATTGACCTGCCAATTTACCCCCTCCCCCAGGGATTTTCCACATTATTATTTTCTGGAAGTGCGTAGCTAGAGGTATCATTTCAAGAATTCTGCCATCTATCGGTCGGGTGTTTGTCCGTTACAGTTTTTCAATACGTTACCATTATTATGTTCACAGAAAATACTAACTGGCGCTATCGTTCTTCGTAAATGGTTTACATATACAGAATTGCATAAAGGGAACATATACAAATGCATATTTAATCATAAAATATACCACTTGTCAGCTTGTAATTTACATCACCAGGTTTACAATACCAACATATTGTTTATATCTAAAATATCATAAATTTTAAATATACAAATGTATATTTCGTTTTGAAGTTTTCTATTTTTTTTAGAAGGTCTCATTCAAGGAAGTCGGCTATCTTGTATGTTCATTACAGCTTGTTTAATATGTTTATGTTTTTCGTCGTAAATAACGTAATATGTAATGTGCATTTTTAAAAGAATTAAATACTATTTTGTGCGTTTATACGATATCACATTTTAGCTTATTTCAGTTTTTCTTTTATCCGTTAATCAATCGTGTTACTCATGTTGTTTTATTTTTGTTTACATAATATAATAGATACAAGCTGTAATTTGTTTATTAAAGAAGCTAACGAACACAATAATAATAATAAAGTTTTCTTTGTAAAAATAGAAGACAAATCATTATAAATTCATACTCAATGTCACAAGTGAATTTCAAACAAAAGAATCTGAAGCAAATTTTTGACTGTCACAAGAAAATGAATTTAGCTGTTCATTCGTTAATATGTAGTAATACAACTGGTTATTACATCAATTCCAGTAGTAGTTGTGTAAAAAATAAACATTAATTGCCAACATCTCTTGTACAATGTTACTAAAAAGAAATAATTAGGAAAGAATCAAAAGAAAAAGAAAAACAATCATATTTTACTTAAACACATATTTCCTGTTTTTACTTTGCAATATTTTTACCTGTTTAAATAATCCGTCTTTTTTCTCCTGTCTGTAACACATAAATGCGCTTGTGACATTAATGCACCAAAGATTCACCTTTTTTCTTTGACATTTATTTATAGATTAAAGTAAGGTTATTGACGAAAGACATAAGCATCTCGTTAATAGTTAGCATTCCAATGATGCGCGTTATTTATTCAAGGACAAAATGGGAAAATGAGTCGAACAACAATTAACAAATTGCGTGGTCAGAGAAGAGGCATGTATCTGCTATCATGTCTGTATTCTTGGCTCTACCTTTACCGTTTGCGGGGCCTCCGTGGCCGAGTGGTTAAGGTCTCTGACTTCAAATTCTTTCCCCCTCGACGATGTGTGTACGAGCCAAATTGCGTGTTTAAAGCAGAGGCATGTATCTGCTATAATCTTTGTATACACATGTACCTGGCTCTTAATATTGCTCTACCTTTACCGTTTTACGGGTTTTCTATCATTTTCCATTACTAAGATAAATCAGTATTATACTGCATATTATTTTAAGAACCTCAGATGTTGTAATTTAAACTATCAAAATATACAAAATGCCTTGATAAATTTTAAATTTATCATTGAATATATATTTTGATAGGATAATGTCTAAATCATTAGTTGTGGTTTTATTTATTTGGGTAATATTAATGATATCTTAGTTGGCTAAGATACATCTTTAAAAATGTTTATAAGCGAGAATTGTACGCAAGGATCAGATCACTTCAGCCATGCAATTAACATAATCAAAGATTAAAATTGTTAAATTAAAGGATTATGTGAATAAACAAGAGGGCCAAGATGGCCCTAGGTCGCTCACCTGAGTGACAAGCCACAACAGTGTAAATATGTTTTTCCTAGTGATTTCATGGAGACAAATATTCTGACCAATTTTTATCAAGATTCTACCAAAAACGTGGCCTCTTGAGTGTATACAAGCATTTTCTTAGATTTGACATAGTGTCCTAGTTTTTTTACCCCACATGAACCAGATTTTAACTTGTCCAAATTTTTATGAAAATAAACATTCTGACAAGGTTTCGGGAAGACTGGAACAGACAATGTTTTCCCCTAGGGTGTAAACTAGCTTATTCTTTAATTTAACCTGGTGACATAGTTTTTGACCCCACATTACCCAGAAAAATGCTTCCGATATTTCATGCAAACAAACATTCTGACCAAGTTTTATGCACATCAAATGTAGAAGTGTTATCAAGCTTTTCGTTTGTATTGATCGGATGATCTAGTTTTTGACCCCATATGACCCAGTTTCAAACTTGGCCTAAGAATCATCAAGATAAACAATCTGACCAAGTGTCATGAATATAGTATCATAAATGTGACCTGAAGAGTGTTAACAAGCTTTTCCTTTGGTTTGACCGAGTGACCTAGTTTTTGACCCTATATGACCCAATTTCAAACTTAGCCTAGAAATCATCAAGATTAACATTCTGACTAAGCTTCTTGAAGATAGTCTTACATCTCAGTGTTTTGTTTATGTATTCTATTTTTAGCTCAGTGTCAATACCATTTTACTAAGATTTATGCCAATAATATTGATGTCATCAATTATGTATTAGGTGAATAATTTTTTTTACTTACCATTGCATCATTTTGAAGTCAGACTGTCATCATATTTCTTGTATTTTGTAAGTTATTGTATTTTAAATTGATAACAGTGCAGCATACCTGTCTGGCTGCAGTCATTTTGCCCCATCGCATTCTGGGTAGTTACCCTTGACAACCTAGTAGAATTCCAGGAATAATTCCAACTGTCAAAACAATTCTAAGCTAATTAATTTAGCAAGATCAAGTCCAGTAATAGTCATTTATTTAGGAAATATACTTTATGATAGTAATAGTTTATTTGGCAAAGGATAACATTTACAGTTACACACAACATGAATCGCAATTTTGCCCTTTAAGGGGCCATAGGTCTGGAACCCATGATAGGATCTGGCCAGGTTTCGAAAGGCACCGAGATATTATGCCAATACATGTTGTGCGCAAGTTTGATAAAAGATGATTGCAAAATGTGGTCTCTACCATGTCCACAAACCAAATATAGCAACTTTTGGCACTTTAAGGAGCCATAACTCTGGAACCCATGATGGGATCTGGCCAGGTTTTGAAAGGAACGAGATACTATACCAGTACAAGTTGTGTGCAAGTTTGATTTAAGTTGCTTGCAAAATGTGGTCTCTATCGTGTTCACAAGAACTTGTGGACGGACGGACGGACGACGGACGAAGGACGATTACAAAAGCTAAAAACAAAGATGTAGCAAACAAATATAAACATACTAACAAAACTAGATCATCACCTTGACACAGTCAGTGTCAAAACCACCACTGGTGAGTTTAAACCAGTTTACTGGCACCAAACATCACCTCAAACACCCAACATTTTCCTATATTACAAACCACTGTAAACTGAATATTCCATATCATATGTAGCAATAAGTTTTTTCTGTTGATAATTTTGTAAGCAATTGGGTTTGCTCTTTAGGGTATTATATTTTTCTTCAATTACTTGAAACTATCTACGACTATTTAAGAAGGCATATTTCATGTCAAAGGAATGTAAATCGATGATTTTCAACGTATTAAAAATATGAGCCGGAAGACAAACATAATAATTGCATAATAATTGGCTTTTTAACCACATGAGACTATATATATTATACCTGGTCTTGCTTTCTACTTCAGTTACGCTTAACAAGGAAGGTAAGTTTTTAGTTACTAATTACTCTGGTAAAAATTGTTTGCTGTCTGTTTTAATTCTTAGAAACTGCCTTTTTAAATGATCTGTAACCATCTGATTTTTAAAGGTCGATGGTTGAAATTTATTTAGCCAAGGAAAATAAATGTTTATCAAAAACAATGTAACGCAAAACATTATCGAGGTTATTAGTTATTAATGAATTCAGAAGAAGAATAGTGTGTTCTTTGCAAATAGTTTTTATAAAATTTTTCACTAAAATGAGAAATACGGAAAATGGTGTTGGTACTGTTTAGTTTTTAAGGTTGTGTAATAGCAATACTCGCGCTTTCATAATTGTGCATTGTTTAATCACCCTTGGATATGGTATTCATTTAGTCTTTTGGTAGTATTCATATTATATAGGCTAGATAATGTCGAATTCCCTTTCTAAATGCTAGATCTGTTTCGTTTTAACTGGGGACCATACGCCGTTTTTCATGGAATTTTCCACTAGTTTATCATTGACATAATACGTATGAACACATCTGCGGATGCCTCTTTATTGTAGTGTAGTATTTGCATCGTTGGAACATGCTAAGTTCTGCTCAACCGGGTCTACATGATGTTGAAGGTAGCAAGCGTTATTTTTTATCAAAATATTTTGCTTTGAAGAAATATAAAGTAAAAGTACTAATTTGACTACTGATAGGATAGGGCACAAAACCGGTCGAATTTATTCACATACTTGGTATATGTCACAAGCATAACATTAAGGAGCATAATGTAACATTACTTAAAATATTAATAATCATGCATGCCATAAATTAGTAAGAAGTACATAAACATGCCTCATATCAATAACGTCAGCTTTATAAAATAGTATTTAGAGTAAATTCATCCCACTTGCTCGTAACAATGTTAACATTCTTGTAACATCCAGGAGTCATTCTTTTTGCATCTATATATCACTACTGATGCCTTTTGGGCCAATTTCTTAACACGAAGTGTAAAAAGTGTAAAATGCCTAACAGTTTTAAAGAAAGACGGTTCCTACCAGAGGCTTGTTTTGCCTTTGTTTATGGAGAGGATGTCGTCAAACAATTAAAGTTCATATCGTGACTTTCCACCTTTTGATTGTAAAGGAATACCATAAAAGCCCTTCCGGGTATTAGGTCAGGCACAATCAAACACCGAAAGTCAGTTAGATGGCTTTTTATATGTGAAATAATGCTACTTACATGTATTTAATAAATTATATTCCCCATTGTCTGTCCTATATATATCGATGTCTTTCAAGAAACATGTATAAGCACAAATTTATCTTGAATCTAAAATAAAATGATAATTTTCTTCTCCTTATTTTAGAAGAGTAGAGCTACCTTCATATATTTATTATAATTGCGACAAAATAATTTCTGACAGAAGGAGTAAATTGATTCAATAAGGCTGTATAGCCATAAAGAGCACAACACAACGTTTATATTAAACTTATATTACTAACTATTAGATGGATTTAGTTCTTACTAAGAATGGTAATTTTGTCTCAATTGAATGTCTGTCCATCTGTTGGTGTGTAGGTCTATGTTTCTGTCACTAAAGAGTTTTGGACTTAATTTCCTAAAAGACATGATGATTCTCAACTATATTTTATTGGATGTATAAACAAGCACACATGTACTTACCATTTTCAGCTAATTCTTGCAAATTGCATGCTTTATGACTATATTTACTTCAAATATTCTCTAGGTTTTATTTATGATTTATTCATGATTTATGCTTTTGATATTCATAAAAATGTACATCAATAACAATCTTCTGATTCCATGTGTAACTACATTATTTTCTAGTAAACTGTAGATATAGACATGTCAAATGTTCAGCGCCAAAAATATCAGAGAGCGGCGAAATGCATATGCTATGAACGAAGGAACAAATATCAACAGGCTCAAACACATAAGTATATAAAAAATAGGAAAGAATGTTAAGATATGGCCAGCAGAGATAGACGACATGCAAGAAAGAAAACAATGGAGAATACAGAACATAAATGACAGGACAATGTGACAAAGGAATAAACAATAGCTACTTACGACACTGACGACACAACAACATGAACCAGAAGGACAAAAGTTGCAGTATAAGGAAAAAAAAACTATAAAGGGACAATATATCACTGTTAAAATAAAACAACGATTTTGAAGAAGAGGAAGAAAATGTTCAAAAAACGATGGTGGAGAGAGAGGTCGAATGAAAACATGAGTGGTATTAGACTTCCTACACTTGCAGAAGAGATGAAACGAATGCATGTGGGTGATTCTAAAAATAATTAAATATACTTACAGGCGTAGAATATATTAGAAAGAGTTATATTTCCTTCAGCATTTGCACAGTGATACATTCGTTTAAAAGTTTAAGTGTTATTCGAGCAATGACGCCATGCTATTGTTTTGTGTTTGCGTACTAGAAATCTTCAGGTATTGACCTATGTAAATTCTTTATGCTGTCATATGCTGTTAACAAAGCCAGCTAAGATTAGTTTTGAGCCGGCTAGTAATACTTAATTTGTATCAGGTAATTTTTTTAATCAGAGCACGGTAAACGCATGGCTGCTGTTTAGACTTTGAAACAAATGGTAAATTATTGAATACAGTATATGCAGGTTATCACGTTTGCCAACAAATTTGCAGAGAAACCTCGAGAAGACATGTATCAGGTTTGGTCAGCTTACCTCATTCTAACTGAAGTTATTGGGAGAAAACCATATTTTTCTTTGTTTTTTTTTTTTTGGTAATTTATATTTTATTTCTAAAGACCTCAGTTTACAGGTTCACATAATATATCATGAATGGTTCAGTAAAGAGTAAACAGCATGATATGTTGAATTACAAACAGACGATTGTACATATTATATGGTGACACAGTCAGTGAATAACAATAATTAGCGTGTAAACAAAAAAAGCAAGATAACTGAAGGGAGATAAAAGCTGTTGTTAATGATACAGACTTTCTGGCTGAGTTGTTTCCCTTTGTAAGACGGCCTTAGATCACAGGAAAAAAGCAGATGAGATGCTAAAAATTTATATAAAACATATTTGGTTATTTTCATTTTTTTTTAAATTTTAATTTACCTTTAAAACAGTTTGGCCTGGCCTTTTCTGATTGAACAAATTCCATTCTAGGACTATGTACTGAGGAATATTTAGCAAATGATTTTAAAGTGCATTGAGGTTTTTCCTACAACTTGATCAGGGCTATAGAAATTTTTACCGAGTTATAGAGAAAAACAGCACGAAGCCTGGTTTGTAAGACAAAGTTGTCAGTTACTACTGTAATATTTTGAACACTATACTATAGAAGTATTCTAGGAAAAAAATAAAGGATATAAAAAAGAGAGAAAGAGAAAGAGAATAAAAAGGCAAGGGGATTAGTGCGTGAATTTTCTATATGTGTGACCGAGTGTTTTTGGAGGGAGTGGGCTTCAACCTATTTTAACTTGATACAAATAATATAGAAATTATTTAGAGAAAACCATATTTCTATTTTTAGTTACAATGATCCTGACCTTGACCAACGCAACCCAAAACACATCTGAAACTCTGGCCTCTATGCAAGCTTTCTAAATTCCAAGTTTGATCCCAATACCCATTCTTTACTGAAGTAACTGAGCAGAAACAATTTTCTTTTTTTTTTGTTACAGGAACCTTGAACCAATTGACATGAACGCATACCGTTCATCAGTTTCCAAGAAAGCTAAATACGTGTCTGAGACCATAAACTTTTAATCTAAAATTTTACTTTGAAGGTTTTCTCCTATCACTTTCTCCTTGTAGATATGCTGAAATAATCACATGTAATCAATTGTTCGTTCATGTTTTTATGCCAGCCAAATAACTAATCATGTTTCCCGGTGGTGTACTTCATATATACAAATACGTGCTGCATTTCCTGGAATGTTCTCTCCTTTTCCTCCATTTTATCTTTGTTCGTGGAAACTGAAATATTCGCGTAAAAGCCGGCAAACTTCAACCTGTCAAATAAACAATAGTGAGCCAAATCCTTCTTAGTATTATTTTGAGCAATCAAAATAGCCTGTAGACACCGAACTTTGTCCAGAGCATAACTAAATAACCATGCATTTTATTGACTTTAAACTTGACATGTAGGTAGTTTGCAATACGACGATAAGCCGATGTGCAGAGCACAGAAACTGGGTCTATAGGTCAAAGGTCAAGGTCACAAAATGAGCCCAAAGGTCAATTCTGTCGGTCATATTGTCCGGAGCATAACGTACTAACCATTCAAAGCATTGACCCAAACTTGGCATTTAAGTAGGTAGTGATGAGACGATGTGCAAAAAACATAAACCTGGTCTGTAGGTTCAAGGTCAAGTTCACAATTTGAACTCAAATGTCAAATTTGTCCGTCATAGTGTACGGAGGATAACTTTCTACCCATTCAAGGATTGACTTCCAACATGGGATATAGGTAGGTGGTAATGAGACGATAGGCAGAGCGCTACTCTCCCACACATCGGTCGAATATTACAATACATTTCAATATCTGTGAAGTTACTGTAGTGGATTCTCAACGCTGGTAAAGGAGCGTAGCAGAGCACATGAACCAGGCTGGTAGGTCAAAGGTCAAGGTCAAATCTGCCTGTCATATTGACTTTTTTTAAAGGTATACGCTTTAAACTTGGAATATGGGCAGGTGATGATGAGACGATGTGCAGACTGCAAATTCTATATATTACCCCCGCCCCCGAAGCCTCGAAAAATCATAAAAGAAATCATTTAGTTTCTTGCCCTTTAGTATCCGATCACCACCTTCCCACACATACACACCCTGCTCCCCCATACACGCCCACCAAAAAAAAAAACAAAACAAAAAAAAAACGGTTTTGCATTTTCTTTAAATTTTGCTTCCGTCCTCCTCTGATATAACCCTTCAAGGTGTAGATTGCCCCGCTTGATGGAGCTCTTATTTTCTATTCTTGAAAGACCAGCCTTTTCTGTTACTCCTTATAAAGGAAAACTAGGTTTTCGTAAGTATCTGAATAAGTTTGCTACTCCATTCATTGAATCTGTTTTTGAATGTGTGTCATGTATGCTATGGTATTTACCAACGTTTTATAATGCGCGTATTCTGGAAAATCTCTATAGGTTACTTTTCATTCCAGATACTTTCAGACAAATATCGGGCTCATTTTGAAATTTTGTCATAGTGACTTGTTAGTCTTTTTAACTGACTGGGACCGGAGAAGCTATATTTTCTCTCTCTGAAAGTTAACTGGATCTCGAGCATACATTGAATATATATATATAGATAATTTGCATTAGGGGATATAATCATATTCAGAACAGTTGACTTTCCCATACGTGAGATCCGCTAAAATACAAGTTCGCATTATAAATTATTATATAGTAGAGAGAATTTATACGAACTTAATCACCACCACTAGCAGTACAAACGAACACGTACATGCCACAGCAAGTCCACTAACCCAATAAGATTAGTTTCGACGCTGCTTTATATACGAGCCCGAATTGTACTACACATTCGTACTGGTTCAACATTTGCATATATATACTCAAATCTCTGTTTTCATGTGTCACAAATCAGTAGTGACATTTTAGTCTTTTTAACTGATTGGTACCAGAGAAGCTACATTTTCTCTCTCTGAAAGTTAACTGGATTTCGAGGATACATTAGATATATATATATATATATATATATATATATATATATATATATATATATATATATAATTTGCATTAAGGGATATAATCGTATTCAGAACAGCTGACTTTCCCATACGTGAGATCCGCTAGGATACAAGTTCGCATTATAAATTATTATATAGTAGAGAGAATTTATACGAACTAAATCACCACCACAATATACCAGACCAATTACGACAAAGCGCATAGCAGTACAAACGAACACGCATATGCCACAACAAGTCCACTAACCCAATAAGATTAGATTCTTCATAGTTGTTAAATTAGAAAAGACGGTAATGAAACTTTGCATGAATGTGTATTCTGCAGCTATAAACAACTGGGTTAAACTTAAAATGAAAATTTGTTGACAGCAAAGTTGCGGCAATTTGAATATTTGCCATTCCTTCGTCTAATTTTCAGATCTTTAAATGTTGATGAGTATGGACCCTTTACTGTAAGGCTCAACAAATATATACATGTTTAAACGAAGAAACGAAATGAAAAAAAAAACTAACTGCGAAAATAGTAAGCTGTTTAATATTTATTTTACCCTGAGAGAGGTTGAGTTCGTAATAAGCGGGAAATGTTATCAGATACAATTATTTAAAACAGTTGTCAAAATGTTAATTTGTTTATCATTATTCAACATCTTCGAGTAGCAAATAAATAGATATTTCAAGAAAGGCAAAATGTTTAACGCGTTTGCCAGCAAACAGGTTGATTATAACAGAATTCAGCGCTCTGTGTATGGAAAAAGTTCAATAACGCTTTATACATGATTATTTATAGAGAATTCTACTATATAGGTGGTCGCTAATTCAGGTGATACTGTACTAAGAAAATGACACGAATCTTTAATTAATTGAACTATTGTAGTTTTGACTGCAACAAAAAAAAATGAATAAATAATGGTACACATAATCTGACAGAAACTGTTGAAGTTGGATATAAGTATGACGGATATCCTCAACCGAAAGGACAGCAGCACTCCGGGAGAACTACGTTCCGACGTAAGTCATGTCTCAACGATATCATGTGACATATCTCAACGATTTCGTTGCGGTGTCGCTCCGTATGACCTTGTTGATTCATTTAATATTATGTGCAATGAAGCATTAATTCTACGTTTTCATAACTGAAAAGATGAATTTGAAGTGTGGAAGCTATATTAGCTTTTTGGAGCATTTTGGAAGATACAACGAGCTAGTTACAAATAAACTTATGTAAGCTACATAAATGTTGCAAGGCCGCAACGATAACAGACAATATGTGACAACGTCTCACATACAGTGTTGCGAAGTCTAAACAATATACTTACCGTTTCAACTTTTAGAAAATTCTTATGTACATCTTATCTTTACGTCGAGAACATTTCTTGACACTTTCATAAATGACTGGATGACGTCTGAGCAAGGTACAACAATTTAATCAGTATGACAAATGTATAAATTTTGTCGTTATCATTTTACACATTAATTATAGCCATACGCAGGCTGGAGTAAATTTGAAATGGATGCATAAATTCATATAAAGTTTCAGCATGAAAGTTAAAACATTAAGTTATTGCTGTACAATAGAAACAATTATGTTTAGGTGTTCGCTATAGAAATACTTTCATTTATATCAAAGTCCATGGAATGTTGTAAGCATTGTCGGTGGCTCCTTCACAATAGTTGTGTTCCATTACTTATACATTCAGTTTTGAAAAAAGTGCATACATGTTATGCATTTCAATGTTTACATTCTACGTTAAAAGCGGATAGAGAACCTGTCAGGTTTTAATACTTGGAAAAACATTACAATTTAATTATTTATACTTTACTGCATGACTTTCTTCCTCGTCCTTTTTAAACAAGCACATTTCCTGAAAATTTTATTAATTCGATTTGTTTTCATCACCCAATTTCCTTTTTAGATTCACAAAACTTGTGCATTTACTAAGATATGCCAAACTTATGCAGCTTACTGCATTACCTTTTAACTTTTCTTTTTCAAACTCAATTCATAAAAGTCGTTCTGTAACTCGAATATCTTTCATTTTGTCGTTTTAGTGAATCGCCCTTTTCCTTTCTTAATTGGAACCACTGCCTTACCCTTGCATGATCGTAAGAGGCGACTAATAGGGTTTTAACACTTGGTTTTGCTGTAACTCTGTGATTCCAGCAGGTATGCAAATTTTGATTCCATACCTCATGTTTTTATTTCGATGTAAATGAGATGTGAAACCAAAATTTGTAGTCCTGTTTGGCGCCATATAACCTATACTGTGTTGGTGCGCCGTAAAACCCAAATAAAAAAATAAATCTTCCTTTCTTAAATTGAAAGTCATGCAAAAATAAGCATTTATTTTAATCTCAGATAGATTTGAAAAAAAAAAACAACAAACATTTAAAATGGCATTGTATATTCTGTGCACCCACAGTAAGTTAAAACGTGAAAAGCCTCCGCAGTCAATGGTCGCTGACTTCGAACCACTTGCCATCGCAACTATGTGCTTGAACTTAAGCTTTAGTGTGGGATTTTCATGTAAGATATCCATCCAGTACGCTTGCAGTAGGTCGTTTGCTCTACAAAGATGCTCGTCCGTATATGAAATAATGTTCAGAAGGGCACCTAGGTCTTTCCATCACCATGAACCTTAATATATTTAATTGTCTCGGACACCGGTAATCAAAACTGTATAGATAATCAGGATCGTGAAGCATTACTTCCAGAACTTTGCACATAAATTAGCTATTTCGCAACAAATGTTTTCGTCACTTTGCGCAGGCGTATTGCTAATTTTGCCCGCAAATACTATTTACTATTACGTGCG
Source organism: Mercenaria mercenaria (assembly GCF_021730395.1). NCBI lineage: Eukaryota > Metazoa > Mollusca > Bivalvia > Venerida > Veneridae > Mercenaria > Mercenaria mercenaria. The sequence goes on along the minus strand of NC_069364.1, from coordinate 90,782,996 downwards.
AATGTATTAGGAAGCTGAGACGCCATAACTCGTAACCGCCCACGGCGCAAGTGCCCGCAGGACAGATATTTCTATCCAGTTCGTAAACACATGACTGAAGTTTTTCTTGCATATCGTATACAAATAAGCGTTTCATTTCTGACAGATAATTTTTATTGCATACCGTATTTTACAAATAATAATAGAAATTTAAAGCAAATAGTACATTTTTGTAGCACTCCCTCTTATTGTAAAGTATCAACGCACAGCACATGAAATTAACGTCCGAAAGCTAAAGTGACGTCATGACGTTTCAGTGAAACTTTAGTTTGTTTGTTTGTAACGTAACGTTATGTTCTTTCCGTAAAATAACGTATTTTGGACCGAAAAATATACTATATATATATAAAAAGAACGGAGAGAAGGTCTCAAGGTACCTGATAATGTCTTAGTTTGCATATACAATACCATATATAATCAATGCATGAAGCGCTAGTTGTCATTACCAGCTCGAGAGCCATCTGGCATGAGGGTGCCAGATGGGTTTTACATGCATGTGTAAAATAAACGGAAACGCCAGTCCGGTGTGCAAGAATTTTTTTTTCCTTATTGCATATCAAAAATTATTTTCCATTGAGTTTCAATGGATCGGGATCGTGCAGTATTTTATCTTATTATACACGTTACTATAAATAGTAACAAAAAAGCCGTTTAAAACGGTCATTGCGGCTTCTGTTTATGCATCAATAATGGCACAGTGCGCCCCACGCGCCATAATCAGAATGGCCCCGGGTAACCGGCTGCCAGTGTGTTCTAATGTTGACGTCATGTGGCAACATTATTATGGCGATTGAAAGGGCGCTGAATCATTTTCAGATCGATTGTCAAATATTTAATGGCACTAATGATAAAAAGCAATACAAATAATGCTTTTAAGTTTTTGAAAATATGTGAAATGAAAATACCAAGATATATATGAAGCGAAGGTTTATAATAAAAAGGTCAATAAACGGCTGATTATGCCTTATAGCCATACTGGTACACATAGTTTCATAATAGCCCTCGGGCAAAAGCCATATAGGCGTGCCATTATGGCAAGAAAGCACAACCCAGTCATACATTAACCTCTTAGTAATTCTTCGTGAAATGTTTTTTTTTTTCCCAACCCTAAACTATGCTTTATGTAAGAGAGGAAAACTATCAAGGCATTTGATTTTATACAATGTATAGCCTCTTATACAAATAATATAGTAACTGAAAAGCTGCAGTAAATGCTAGTACCAATAAACATTGCACTTTAAACTTTTCTTACAATATTATAGGTACACATGTAATAAACAGGTATTTACACTGATTAACCGAAACATATTGATATGGAACGCTTTCATATCGGACGTGGATGTTTTCTAAACGTTGTAATATAGAAAGAATCGTGTGACGTCCATGGTGTCCACGCGCACGTTGCGACAACAAGCTGAGGTCAATTTCGCGGAAAATATTAATGCACGTCAGTTTGAATTATTTGTTACATTTTCGAAGAAATTCTGGTATTTTCCGTTTTTCGTAACAAAACGATAATTAAGACATAAAGTAATCATTTGGAAGTGCGTATATAATAAAAAGGTTATCAATTTTGTATGTAAGTATATGCACTTGTTCTTTCACGGATAATATTGCTTTCCTAAAGTACCGCTGCAGAACAAGGCATATATTCACATACAAAGTTAATAACCTATAAATATTGATATTCAAGTTTCATATCGGATGTGTGTCGCCAATTGTGACGTCAGTTTCATGGATTTAGTCACGTTTTTAAGTTCTTTAACTAGGACATTTTCAGTTCCACTCGGGCTAAAGAACAAAATTTATATCATTGATATAATGAATAATACACGTGTAGTAATTGTAAAAGGTTTTTAGATTTGCATCGAGAAATATGCATTCATTCTTCATTAAGTCGCGCAATATTCTTATATGTCTGCTGCAGAACACGTTCATATTTCAATATACAAATTTAATAGCCTACAATTACATACTCACGTCATGTTGCTTAGTTGCCTCCTGTGCTTCAAAAGAATCGTTTTACAGACTTTATAATAATTAAGGTGTGCGCATTCGATATTAAGTGAACTCCGCGCCTCCTCGTACATATTGCTTTCATTTGGACAAAGATATCTTGGTTTCTGGTATATTTTACTCGAAAAGCAATGTTTTAAGGATGTACGATCGAATTTTTTCTAACGTTAAGAATTTTTTCATACTCTGTGAGCTTGAAGTACATTAGTTTTCAAGACAAACAAGAGAAGAAAAAACATGGGTAACCGAACTCGTTTTAAATTTATAGGGCATTTTCTACACCCACTGTTTAAGCATTTCTGAAATTTTGTAAAATTGAAAATATGGTTGTACTTTATAAAACATATAATATCCCATTTAATGTTATAGGGATTTCATGTCTTACAGGTTAATATGAATACAAGGTGGTGTCAGTATTATATAAGCATAAATGTCACAAACAAATCTCTTTCATTTTTACATATTGACATAATTACCACCCACTTTATTTGCAATGGAAAAAATTTATTTAGATCTACAAAAAAAATTCTGACGGTAAGATTTTAAAAATATTTTGCAGCTTTAATGACGCACAAAAATGCTTTAAAATGGAAAGAAAAAAAGTAGGGGTCACCGTGCATCTAAGAGATTTATTAAGAAAAAACTGTCAAAAACGTTTAGAGTTAGTAACATCATCGGTTAGAGTGAGGAACATGATATTAAATAAATATTGCGTGTTTATGATAAAGCAGTTGCAGAAATACATTTCTAAGCTTAAAACTGGCACTGCTTTTAATCGACTCATTGACTGTCTGTAATTATTGCTTTTGTAAAAAGTGTAGTATATATCTTTTTATTCTGTTAAATAGCAAATGCTTCCTTTTTCTCAATAACAGACGACTGTTTATTAAATCTAAATGTTTTATTCAATTTATGCGATTACTTTTAGAATCTGAAAACATGTTCATGTCAAGACACAGGTAAATATAATCAAAGTAGTTATTATATATGAAAATTATGTAAGCCCTGTCATATAGAGCGATACCGTAACCAAACGTCGTTGAGATATGTCACGTGATATCGTTGAGACATGACTTACGTTGGAACGTAGTTCTCCCGGAGTGAGCAGGGACAATGACAGACATGTTAATAATTTCCTGTTTACATTAATATTATGAATTTTATATGCTGTAGCTAAAAGTATTTTCAAGAACAATATATTCACATCCATATTTAATTATTTCAAAACCATCCACATTTTTGAATTTTTCAAAAAGCAAATTATTTATCTGTTTCTGCGATCCTATCTAGTATAACTAAATGCGCTTGCAATAAATACGGAGAAGTAAGAAAAGACGCAAACCAAGTAGAAGCATGTACTTGTTTTCATTCACGAGTGTGATTGTCTCTTAGACTTTCGCCACTGCAATTTTCTTTGCTGAGTAAACTATTTATTTACTATGTTGCATGTACGAAGAAATATTTTGAGCTCTTAGTTCTATTTGATACCATTAACATACAACAAAGCAATAATGATAAGACTGAAAAGATTTGCAGTGAAAGAAAACAAGTGTTTTATTGATCAATTGGAAATATGTCGTCGCAAAAACGTTTCTTAATTTTTTATCTCACAGTTATTTTAGCATGAGCTTGCTTACAGAAGGACCGTGTCTGTACCCAGTTGGCCACCCTTAATTGCATTTTGTCCGGAGAGGAAAATGATGTCTTCCTCCATCACTAAAAGCTGCAAAGTCCTCGTAAGGCCTAAAATATGCCGGTGTGATTTTACACCACCCGCCCCCTTCCCAAAAAATACGTAAACGTTCTGAATATGGTCTTGACATTACAAAACGGAAACAAACAAAATCAACAACATCAATTTGTCCCATATATATAACAATCAGACAGCCAGATAAGCTCATGAATATAATCCGATAAAAATGTGTATACTGAAATGGTGGAATGAGTGGTTTGCCTAAAGTTCCAATCAGTGTATTGTTCTTAATATCCCTTTAATGACAATATATGTATACATTTAACACTAGTAGTATGTCTCAGTGGTGTGTTACAGTTTTAGATTCGTCGTTCTTGATGGAGCTTACGACATAATACAATTGAAAATATTTTGTCATGTATATGTAGTAGTCACATGTCAAACAATTGACTGCGACAAAGTCGATGTTAATAATTTACTGAACTGTCATTTTCTGAAGCCAAATAGTTGTCATCATTGACCATTTTATAGGTAGAATTATACTAAATACCAGTAAACTGAGTAACACAGAAAGCAGATATAACGTTGTTTGTCGCCAAACATGTTGTTTAACTTATGCATTTCATCAAGCCACCGTGCAACGGACAAGTTTGCAGGATAAGAAATCAAGGTACTCCCGCTTGATTAAAATGGAAAAGAAGTCAATAGCTCATTTTTTTAACGTCTTGTATTTCACTTTTATCCAACTTGAATACATTCATAGCGTCATATTAAAATCCAAACTACATGACTCCTTAAATAATCGCCGGTCCAAAATTCGTGCTATATGATCGGTCTATATTCAATACATGTTTACTAAGTTAATAACTCTTAAGTAATGTAATATTGGACCTCGTCCGGCAAGCAATTCAATAACTGTGTACGTTTTACAAGCCATTGTGGAATAATCTAGTGAACTATAGTCCAGACTATTTGAAAGGCAACCTACATGTCTGCAGAAATAAATGCTATGATATAGCTGGACTATAGCGTAAAGCTAAATTTCTGTACTGGATAAAATCACGTTCAATGGCGATAGTAAAAAAGAATTAGACGAATCTAACTGTAAAGTGTTAATTTAAATTAACTATAACGTAAGCATATATATATATTTATGAACAACTTAACTGAGATTATATAGTGGTAAGTCATACACTAAAACCCTGTGACCTATATATATTCGTTTTTGCGCACCTTGTGTAATAGTGTAACTGTTATATGAGATTTGTTTTGCATTTCTTTTCTACAAAAATACATTCCAAATTGTTAATATATGAAATTGCGATATAGCCTTACTCAAATGGCCCAACTGTAACTTTCGTTCACTCTTTTATAAATGAACCTGGTCATTAAACGTGCTAGGTTGCCCAACACGAAATGCATTGATGCTATCATGCCGGTTACCTTAGCTAGTCTACGGGAAGTAACTCTGTTTGCCATTGTTTTCAAGGCCGTAATCTCTTGTTTTAAGTTATCTACCCTGTCTTTCGTTACCATTAAGTAACCCGACTGGAGATTGAAAATGTGTCCGAGCCAGGTCAAAATTTGTACAGGGATCCAAACTGATTTTTCGTCGTTTGCTAAAAAACCAGATTTGCTTAAAGAATCACGTACGAAATCAGAATTTCTATACGTTTCCTGAAATGAGGAATTTGTTGACCAGCCATCATCTAAATACACAATGATTTTATACCATGTGTTCTCCAGTATTTAACTAATTCTCTCAAACTTTAGTGAAAATAAAACCTGCGGAACATAGACCGAAAGGTAAAACAGTAAAAACAAAATATCTGGTAGTATTATTGTGTCTAACAGAAAACCCCAAAAAAGTTTGGTGACTGGTAGAAATATCTATGTGATGGTAGCCTGAAGTTAAATCAAACTTGAACATGAATCCATCTTTTTCTACGTAATATAAAGCTAACTTTATGTCCTCGAAACGCATTTTTTCTTTCCATACATATTTGTTTACGTGCCTCAAATCTAGTATAAGCCGTTTTTTGCCTAACCGATTTACAGAAACTGAAAGAGGATTTACCACTAAAGGTTGGAAGGGAACCTCTAAAATTCTACCTGAATCTAATAACTCTGATAAAGAATCTAAAACAAATGGCATGTTATCTAAGGCCGACTTATTATTTTTTAAAAATTTTGTTTCTGGTGTATGTATAAACGGAATACTGTATCCGTTTTTAATAACTTCTAGTATGTAACTGTTAGCACCTATCTCTTCCCAAAATTTAAACTTTTCCTTTAGTCTGCCCTTTACCGATATATTATTTGAGAATTTGTTTTCTTGAATTTCAAAGTATTCTTTATGATCATTGTATGTTTCGAAAAAAGAAAGTGTATCTAAATACTCAACTTTGAAATCTTTAACTTCATGCGTTGTCGCTTCAGCATGTCTTGCTGCTGGCTGCTGGGCTGGTGACAGTTTTGGGTTCGGCGTAGGATTTTTGATTGAAGAAGTTGTTTGGGCAACTTGAGCGGTAGTGTCCAAATTTACCGCAGGCAAAGCACTGGTCCGTAGGTCTGGGTCCCGAGAAAAATCTCTGGCGTCCTTGGAAATCGTATGTGTAGGGACGAAAAGAACCCTGTCCGAACGCTGGTTTCTGAGCGTTCGGGTTTGAAGCAGTAGGCACGTTCGGAACAGAATAAGGAGAGTAACGTGAGTTAAAAGTTCTTTTCTCTGCCTTGCGTTTTTCATCCCTCTCCTTCAAGATAGTTAAGGCTGCCTTTTCAGCCTTCTTGATTTTCTTGTTGTCCTCGTCGTCACTGGCAAGATCGTCCTGCTCGTACTCGGAAACGGTGAGCCAGCCTCCTGGAGATTTGTCGGCGAGACGTATTAGCTTGTTACGATGATTCAGCTTCTTTGTAAGCTGATTACATATCTCGCTGGCTTCACAGCTCTCAAAGTGATCAAAACACAGTTCAAGTTTTTTCACTAAAGTCAGTAATTCACAGTTGAAATTAATTTGTACCTGTGCTCCTTTTGATTTCACGGATACAGGTTTCACTGTAACTGGATCCGGTTGTTTGCAAAAGTCCTTTTTAATTTCCGAAAACTTTGAGTCAAAGTAAGATTTTAACTCGTCTATCGATTCCGACATGTTTTAAAATTTCACAACTTGACGGCTTGTCTAATAAACCTCGAATGGCAACTCTTACTACTACCGAAAAACTCGTGCATTTTTACCGCGTAATCATAAACCCGCTTATTTCCTTATAAGGAGATTTCTAGTTACGGTGTATGCTCCCGATAATAAATACATTTATATAATGACGTGATTACCGACAAGATCGCAATAACTTCTTCGTTTTTGAATAAAAACTCATTATTTGACCACTCATTTTCTTAGTTCGGACATTTCCAACACAGTGATGATGGTTTCATTGCAAAATTTCTTATGACAACAATATCGATCATTAGGTCACATGATCAACTGACCGTATATCACTGATCACATGATCAACTGACGGTATAACAAGAAAGATATACGGCACCCTGATATCGGGTCGAAAATACTGCAAGTGACAGGATAAACATTTATTATTTGATATTGTAATTTATAGCTTTTATTTTGAAAGTACGTAATTCTGTGCATTTTCGTTATTTGAACTATTTTCAAACTGCCATTATTTGCTGAAATATTTTTCGGCGACGCCGTCTAAATTCGTTTTCGTTACTTATGCCACGTGACTTCAGTTTGCAAATCAAACTACTTGATAACGCATTATAAATAATTTATCAAAATGGAAGATTTATGCAACACTCTGCCTGATTGGACGAGAGTGTCAATTTCTTTCACTCTGTTGATTGTGCTACGCAGAGTGAAATGTAGACAAAGCGTTTATCCTAAACGACGCTGTTCGCAGTTTTAAAGCTAATTTTGGCTCAGTATATTTAGCAAGAATATTGATATATCTCAAAATGATAAGTAAGTTTAATAAATATGATAAAAAAAACCTGTTCAAATACCAACATTTATCAAATTAAAGAAAGAGCTGAATACGGTCTGCATATTACATGAATAAGGGTGTAAAAAGAGTCTTTTATGTAGAGAAATGCTTTTTAAAAGATTTTCCTTGTTACAATTGTCGTCTGTATATGAAAAGGTTTGTTGCTTTTGTGACTTATTCAAATTGCATATTGAAATGAGTACTTGTTTGCTTTGATATATTTGTTATAAAATATTTAACTGATTTATTATATATGAATAATTTTCTTTAGTATGGTATGCAAATATTGAACTCAGTTGAAATCTGTTTTAATATATATATGCTATATAATGACTGAATCTCATTACTCTGAAATGAAGGTATACAGTTTATCTATGTGATATGACTATACGGTCAAACTTTGCTTATGAAACAGAAATATTGAAATAATTACAATTGTATGTTTTGCTTGACCTTCACTTTTTATAGGTGTGACGTCATTGTCCAAAGATTCATGAATAGCGGATATGCATTTGTTAAAGCGGGATCAGTTGGCCTATTTTAGAAAGAAATAAAAATAATAAATAAAAAAATCCTTTAATTGATTTTTTCTCATGTATTCTAATCAAACTTGATTTGTAGCATCTTTATTAGGCCCGCAGCCAACTTTGTTCAGCTGGGACATTTAACCCCTTTTAGGGGCTGCTCAGTATAGCTAAAACTAGAAATGCCTTTATACAGCGTCTCATGAACAGCTTGGTGGATCTTTGTCATACTTGGTCTGGAGCATCATTATAAGGTCCTCTTCCAAATTTATTTATATAGGAACTTGGGCCCTATTAGGGACCACTATAGCTAAAAGTAGATATGCCTTTCTTCGCATTAACCACTAAAATGTAATGGATTTTTTATCAAATTCGATGTGTAACAATATCGTAAGGTCTCCTGCTATTTTGTTACAAATGGGGATAGGGGCCAATTTAGCTAAAAATATAAACACGTTTAATGCCCTCTTCTCATGAACCGCTTCATGAATCGTCATCGAACTACTGCTGTAATTATTCGTCTAAGGATAAACGAAACAAAATTGCAACCCTACGAAACCTTTGCGAAAAATTAAAAGAGAACCATTTAAATTGTTAAAGTGCGGTGTTTAGTTTTGCAATTTGAAGAATGTTAGATGAAAGATGAATGTTAGATGAAAAATTCATAAACTTCTTTCCTTATTACAATTCGCCGAACATCATTTATAAAGATATTTCTTGTTTATGAGTCTTTCGCTCTAAAAAATGATCAATATTTTGCTTCTTTTATGTAGTTATATTGAAATGTTATGTGGAATGTAAGGAAATGGATGATGGTAACTGATGTTATTGGGAATATAGGTGGGTTAAAGATTACCCATTACGGCCATTTTCAAATAAAAATTGGGCAGTTTGATTTGAAATACCTATTTTTCAGTTTCTGTTAGTAATTTGTTACTTATATACTAAATCTAAGCTCTAAAATTGCTCTAATTTCAGTAGAAAATTGTGGTTTCTTAAATTAAATTGATGTTACCATGGAAACGAATCCCGTGACCTATATATCTAAATGTAAAATTCAAAAGCGTTGACACTGGTCTAATTAAGGAACACAGTTTCGCCTTTTTATTTGCACTTCAACAATATCCATGAGAATCATTGCAGCATGCAGAACGATTTTTCCATAAAAAATGTCAGATAAGGGGTACTGCTGTAAGTATCTTAAACTGTGAAACTTGTTTAAACTAGAGCTATCACTAAAGGTGATGAATGTACCCCCCGCATGCACTGACACAGTACATTGCAATTTGAGGCACACAAGATTGCATAATTATGTGGACTGTATGTATATCGAATGTATGTATACAGTATAGTTACAAAAAACAAAGTCCCATAACTATGCAGAATATTTATCTAAAAGAATGTAACATGCACCATGCACAACTAGGGTTGGTACTGATCACTTGCGTGAAGTTTCATTAAATTGTGTCAAGGGGATGAGGAGATATGGTGCGCACAAGATTGTGTCTATGTATATAGTATAGTAACAAAAAAAACAAAGTCCCATAACTCTGCAAATTGTTTTTCTGAAAGAACCTAACATGCCCCATGCACAACTAATGCTGTTACTGATCACTTGTGTAAAGTTTCATTAAATTGTGTCAAGGGGATGAGGAAAGATGGTGCGCACAAGATTGTGTCTATGTATATAGTATAGTAACAAAAAAAACAAAGTCCCATAACTCTGCAAATTGTTTTTCTGAAAGAACCTAACATGCCCCATGCACAACTACTGTTGGTACTGATCACTTGTGTAAAGTTTCATTAAATTGTGTCAAGGGGATGAGGAGAGATGGTGTGCACAAGATTGTGTCTATGTATATAGCATAGTAACAAAAAAACAAAGTCCCATAACTCTGCAAATTGTTTTTCTAAAAGAACCTAACATGCCCCATGCACAATTAATGTTGGTACTGATCACTTGTGTGAAGTTTCATTAAATTCTGTCAAGGGGATGAGGAGAGATGGTGCGCACAAGATTGTGTCTATGTATATAGTATAGTAACAAAAAAAAAACAAAGTCCCATAACTCTGCAAATTTTTTTTCTGAAAGAACCTAACATGCCCCATGCACAACTAATGTTGGTACTGATCACTTGTGTGAAGTTTCATTAAATTGTGTCAAGGGGATGAGGAGAGATGGTGCGCACAAGATTGTGTCTATGTATATAGTATAGTAACAAAAAAAACAAAGTCCCATAACTCTGCAAATTGTTTTTCTAAAAAAACCTAACATGCCCCATGCACAACTAATGTTGGTACTGATCACTTGTGTGAAGTTTCATTAAATTCTGTCAAGGGGATGAGGAGAGATGGTGGGCACAAGATTGTGTCTATGTATATAGTATAGTAACAAAAAAACAAAGTCCCATAACTCTGCAAATTTTTTTTTCTAAAAGAACCTAACATGCCCCATGCACAACTACTGTTGGTACTGATCACTTGTGTGAAGTTTCATTAAATTCTGTCAAGGGGATGAGGAGAGATGGTGCGCACAAGATTGTGTCTATGTATATAGTATAGTAACAAAAAAAAACAAAGTCCCATAACTCTGCAAATTTTTTTTCTGAAAGAACCTAACATGCCCCATGCACAACTAATGTTGGTACTGATTACTTGTGTGAAGTTTCATTAAATTGTGTCAAGGGGATGAGGAGAGATGGTGCGCACAAGATTGTGTCTATGTATATAGTATAGTAACAAAAAAAACAAAGTCCCATAACTCTGCAAATTTTTTTTCTAAAAAAACCTAACATGCCCCATGCACAACTAATGTTGGTACTGATCACTTGTGTGAAGTTTCATTAAATTCTGTCAAGGGGATGAGGAGAGATGGTGCGCACAAGATTGTGTCTATGTATATAGTATAGTAACAAAAAAACAAAGTCCCATTACTCTGCAAATTTTTTTACTAAAAGAACCTAACATGCCCCATGCACAACTACTGTTGGTACTGATCACTTGTGTGAAGTTTCATTAAATTCTGTCAAGGAGATAAGGAGAGATGGTGCGCACAAGATTGCGTCTACGGACAGACGGACAGACAGACAGACAACCTGAAACCAGTATACCCCCCTTACAACTTTGTTGTCGGGGGGTACAATAAATGCAAATAACACGGAAATATTACTTACCTTAGAAATAAGATGTTTTAAAGCTACACTAACAAGAAAGATACTTTTATTTAATTTTTTTTTCAGAAATTACGATAAAAATCAAGATATAAGCTATTTTAAACATCTCTGTTGCCATGGTTACTTTAAACTTTAAGAAAAATAAGGTACCATGTAAAGGGCTTGGTATTTTGCTAATAATGTTACCCAAATATTCTCTGTTGGTCATTAACAGAATGGCACTGAAGCCGTCGAAAACCCCGTTTTCATACATAGCTGTTTAAAAATGAGAGAAAATGCGTTACCACGGAAACACGAGCCCCGCGACATATACATTTTAAGCTTATATCAGAAAGGTAACGCGCATACTAGTAAAATTATCAATTATGCAGACTTCTACGGATAACAATGAAACCAAAATACATTGAAAAGTGTTAAATATCCGTATTTCCTTCTTCTTTCAATATAAAATACTTTTGGAGGGTCATGTACTTCAACCCTTAATAAAAAATTTTACTTGAAGGGACAGAGATAAACGAAATTGAGATTGGAGCAGTTAAAACATTAAATTACAAGAAATACAAAAAATTGCTGCGGTTCAACTAATTTGAATTTACCCTGGTAACAAGGTAACCTACCTCCTTAAAACTAATAAACTCATAAACAGCATAATTACACTTTCAATATTGCATATGGTGTCCAATTGGAAAAATGTTTTTTGAAACAAACAAATACAAAATGTATCATCTACTTCATGATTATATTCCAAATTGACAAACGTAAAACCGAACACAATCATTTTTATGTTGTTTATTTAAGATTTGTACATACAGAATATATGCTTAATTTACATTGTACAGCAACAAAACCTCTTTTGCACAAGCACTGTTTATTGTATAACAGAAGTACAAATAAATTATACGAAATATTGCAATTACAATATCTATTCGTATAAAAGTAAAAAATATAAGGACGTTATAGTTATCACGTGACATTAAATATCTAAACAATAACAAAATATAAATAACAAAATTCTAGTAAGTCAATGTCAGAAGGCTAATAAATGCTAGATATTATTCAGAGTTTTTCGTGTGACATATTTACAATTGGATAGATATATACCATATATTACAGACGCTTAGTTCATGACAAAAGATCTGTAATTGTAGACAATCTGTTCTTCCCTTTTGCTCGTACAACACAGCTACATCCTGACCTGACCTTAATGTAGCTCCAACCAATTACTCCGCTTTTTACAACTCTTGCATATGTATAACTGTGAGTTGTTTCACAGGAAGATTTGAATTTTCTACTGTCAACACCAGCGCATGAACACTTATCAACATCACAGAAAGACTCATAAAACAATTGATCAAGTGCCAGGTTTCCTACGTGTATCACTGGATACACATTAACAATGTTACCGAAAATGTCTTCAGCTGTTCTTTTGGAGACGTAACTGGTACGAGTTGGACATGATTTTTGTTTCAGTCCAGAACCTCGGTGTCTTTTGACGTTCCTACGAGATTTTTTGTTTTTTCTGTGTTTTGTTCCATTTCTATCTTTCTTCCTTTTTCTTTGCATGCTTCGTTTTACATGGCGTATACGTATTTTTGGAAGGAGAGTTGCATCATCTTGAACGTTGATTTCTGTTGATAGTGATTCAAAACTTGTAGACTCCCCAACGTTTTCATGCAAATTGTTCAACTGTGATAACAATAGGGTTTGTGAAGACTTCGAGGTCATAGATCTTTCTTTTTCAGAGCGGAGTTTGTTACTAAGTAATGACCGTTGTTTGATACTTGAAGGCACTGCAAAAACAGTTTCGGCGTTCAAACACAGGTGAATTAAGACAATCATGGAAATACTCCTTTTCATGCCGTCAGCCATCTGAAAAAAATACAAAATGACATAAATATAAATAAATACATTAAAATATGATATTCATTTTAGTTTAAATGTTTGTGTAAGATATATATATTATTAAAAGCAAACATTTGCGTAGATCTGTCTAATACGATAAAATTGTCAAACAGAGAAGATATCGTGCATCCATCAATCATTTACATTTGTGGAAAATCAAATACAACAATACTAAGCAATATCTTATTTTATCTTACCTTATATGTTTGGTAATTTGAATCCATGATTAGTATTCTATTGACACTGATTCCTATTTCCTCTCTCAAATGTAATTAAAGTATTGTCTTGGAAAAGTTTCGCTTTCATATAAAAATGTTGCATTGATACGCAAGCGCAGTGGAACTTCAGAGTTATCCAATAAGAATTTCTACAGATCTTTAGTACATGTATGTACCTTAGCGCAGGTCTTATCGGCTTCTTATATGTTATAGAGATGATAGATCCCTAGTTGTTGATGCTTAGCAGACGTCTTGATTTCTTCTTGTGATATTTAGAATTCATATTTTATAGGTAAATGCATGCAGTGATATACAATGTACTTATATATTTCTTACTAAAACCTTAAAAGTGAAAAGGCAACAACATCTTCGTATTTAAAAGAAAACTTGTTCTAGTGCTGAAGTCAGTAACCGTAAAAACTTTTTTGCAAGATATTAAACGTTAAAATTAGCCGCATATGTCTGTATCGTAAACATATCTCTCTCTCTTTCTCTCTCCCCCCCCCCTCTCTCTCTCTCTCTCTCTCTCTCTCTCTCTCTCGCTCTCTCTCTCAAGATATTCAACGTTAAAGTTAGCCGCATATGTCTCTGTATCGTAAACATCTCTCTCTCTCTCTCTCTCTCTCTCTCTCTCTCTCTCTCTCTCTCTCCTCTTCTGGTCAGACCGTTCTTTGTGTGTACTAGTAGAGGATGAATTGGCGTTCTGTGTGACTGCCTTAGTATGTAAAGCGCCGGTGAACGTGTTTGTCATGAAAACAGCGCTATATCAATCTGATATGATAATAATTAAATAAACAGGGAAAGTATTGTCAGCTCGCTATCTCTTAAAAGTTTTTTTCAGCAACAAAGAAAAAGTTAGGGCCATATACACTCAACAAATAACAGGAATCATTGGCTACTATGCCTTTAATACAAACTTCTTAGACTACGTGCACTTTATTAAAGTCACACTCCAGTGTATAACATAGATAACGGTAAGACGATACTTTACAGGCTTGAGTCGCATCCACAGACACTTGGGGTTCGGACCTCCACACACTCCATTCTCCTCCGCCCCTGGTTAAGTTTAGCCAATATATTTTAGCATTTTACCATGTATTGAGCATAGATGACGATCATAAAACGCATTTTGTAACATTTCAGCGTGTATTTAAAAAATGTATTTTTACCATCAATGCTCTCAATATTACAAGATATGAAACATCGCACGAACAATGGGAACACTTGCTTGCGCTGGACCCTCCCTTTGTGTAGCGCATGTCATAAACCGAGTACCAAAATTGATACTCTTACGGCTATGTTAAACCAGATCATCACTTCTTTATGTAAACAAACCTCGTGAAACACGTGCTGAAGCGATAATCCGGTATAATGTAGTCGAAACGATATCAATTTTGGTACCCGGCAACGATATGCGCAGTTCAAAGCAGGGATCAATTCGCAAGGAAGTGTTCCATAGAATTTAGATCGATTGATTTATATTATTTATTGATTTCTCGTCGGACTACAAGTGACAGTTGTCGGGACCGGTGTCATTTGACAGAATGGTAACAGATCTGACGATTGATACCAGTGATTCATTGGTAGTGGTTCATTTAAAAGTTTAACTGGCTATTGTTCCCGTAGTGTTCGTGCGATGTTTCAAATCTTGTAATATTGAGAGCATTGATGGTAAAATACTTTTTTTAAAAAACACGCTGAAATGTTACAAAATGCGTTTTATGATCGTCACCTATGCTCAATACATGGTAAAATGCTAAAAGATATTGACTAAACTTAACCAGGAGCGGAGGAGAATGGGGTATGTGGGGGTCCGAACCCCAAGTGTCTGTGGTCGCATCTTCGCGCGAAACATCGCCGACATTTAATCTGCGAAAGTAGAACGTTTGCATTTGCCTGAAAATATCTGACTTCGTGTGTTCATTAATGTCTAATCAATAATATAAAGGTTCAGTAAGATATACAGAAAATTCTCAAAAGCATTTGAAATACAAGGAATGGAACTGTACTTATTAAAATATCGGTTAAACATACTTGGTCAAGCAAAACGTTGCTGAACGCAAAGGATCATTTTGTACCTGACGTATTACTTTCGAAACGAACGGTTACATGTAGAAAAAGTACAACTTTTAATTAGAACATTTATAAGACAAGACCTAAGATTTTGAATTGTCATGGATTTGTATTACCATATCTATATCATTTCCTGATTTTATTTTAGCTAACATGCAAACTCTTTAACAAAATTTTCCAAGTTGAAAATGGGGCATAATTTACGTTGGTAAATAATCATGTGAGGTCACCTCGTGATGCTAAGATATGTGTAAAGTTTGCAAGCATTTGATTATGTTACAGTAGTTTTTGAGAAACAAGCGAACATGCATAACTTTAACCTGAAATATTTAGTCAAGGTGAAGAAGGTGTAATGAGCGGGATTTTCAAAAACAAGTTGCACCCTTGGTAACATACGTAAATAACAGCAAAAGTTTATCTTTATCCGATGTACAATTATTGAAAAGGTCAAATACACACTTTTTACGCAAATGACGTCGAAATTTCAAGTTTTAGCTTAGTCGGAAATAGCTGTAACGTTGCCATTTTCACGGCGATTAATTCAGTTTCGGGGCATTCATTTTATTAAAAAAAAAAGTTTTTTTCTCATTTTATATAATATGCCAGTCGAAACCTATACGGTGATGTAATTTTCAAATATATGCTCCCACTCCTCGCCGAAGGAATGCTTACTTTATGCAAAAATCATGCCAAAATCTTTCTATAAAATTATTATTTCTTGCGGAATGACTAGGTTGTGTGCAAAAACTGGTCCATAGATTTTTTTTAAAAACTAATATTATCTAATCAATTTATTTTACTGTAAAATGATCAAACAAAAATCGGGGGTCACCGGCTTCGTTTTCGCAGTATTGCCTACCCCCATTTTCTCGTGCATTTTCCTGACATAAAAAATCATAAGAAAATCATTTGATAAATCAATGAAATTCATTTCTACCAAATAATTATTAGCCCACAGCGACATTGACTGCACACGAGTTTGTTAAGTGATAAGTTTAAGTTTGAATCTGACACTTTCCGAATAATTAAGTTGTAGCCATAAATCGTAGCATGTGTTGTTCCAAATCTGACCTCTACGGATGTGACGTTTCTTGTATAAATTGGGAGCATGCATTAACTGGTCCATAGATATTTTTTTTAAATTTACACAATTACTTTAAAGGTATTTTTCAGCAAAATAACGGAAAAAAGTCCTTGACTACCGACTTCGTTTTCGAGCTACGAAGTCGCAAAAGAACGAAGTCTCAAATGGCGCTATGGGCGGCGTTTGACATTGCGCATTTTCCCGCTTTTTTCTGATGTAAGCAAACGTCTTATTACTAAAACGGCGTATGATGTTTGCAAATAAATACTTAGCCATTCCGTTTTTAAAATTCTGATACTTTCTGAAACATACTTTCATTATTGTATACAAATGAGCCGTGCCATGAGAAAACCAACACAGGGTGTTTGCGACCAGTCTATTGGAATTAAAGAAACTGTTAGCGAACAGCATGGATTCTGGCCAGACTGCGCGGATGCAAACGCACTATGTTGGTTTTCTCATGGTGCGGCTCAAATCATTATATTTCATAGTTGTCTTTATCAAGTGAATATAGGTGGTAATTTTCAAGTTACCTACTTAGAAGATTGTAAAATTGCGAGACAAAGTACAAATAAGCAAGTGCGTATACATGTACACATACAAATATTCAGTCGGAAATTATCTGAATTTTCATTGAATCCCGCGGTAAAAAGAAAGCCGTATTTTTTTCGCATGAAATGTTAGGACATATTTCAAGAGGATGTGTTTTTAAATATAATTTAAGGTGCAACTGGTGGTAAATATTTTGCATAGAGAATGTTACAATATGAAATAATTTCTTTTTATGTGCCCCCAAGCCTTCCTCGTTACGTTTGGGTGGGGCAATTAGTGTTGCCCTTGCCCGTACGTCCGTCCATCCGAATTAGTGTCGGGCATATCTCAGAAAGTATTGACCTAGAGTCATCAAACCTCCCAGGATTGTTATCAACATTTCTATTTTTAGTATATTATGATTAAATTTGATCTCACACAGCCAGACCAGCGTTATGGCCATTGACGTAGTCGAAAATATACATAAAAAGTTTGTTTTGTATGTATCTTATTCAGTGCTTCAAGATTTTCAATAGAGACATGAAGCCATGTAGGAATAATATGCAGCATGTTAAGTTGTAACATATTCGGGATTGAGCGGCCGCCAAACATTGGTTTTGCTATAATTTATCTTTGGGAACTACTGCATCTGAACAAACTCAGACAGTTGTGTAGAAAGATTCAACCAGTCAGACTAAAGTTTCCGTTTTTGAACAACGGACAAATGGGCGTACCCGCTTTTGTTACTTGTTGAGATGTTGTGAGCATGTTAATACCGATAGGGAGTTCGGAAACAATAACATTTAAATTGTCAGTATATCATTACTACCTGCAATGCAAAACAAAACACAAAAATCAAATGTTTTTCATAATGTTTCATGTTTATTACGACAATGCCCTTGATAACTGATATGGTTGTATGTAATAATGCAATGATATAAAATGTCTGAATAATAAATAAAATGTATACACATCATCTGTCTTCAAAATATATATTAATTTTGTAATGCCTTTCATAATTCTCAAATGTACCCATTGTTATACAGAAAAGACTTGCACATACACAGCATATATAGTGCTTAACCACCAAGATTATCCAGCCAAGAATGAAAAAAATAAATCGTCCGGTGTATCGCCCTCCTGCTTCGCTTGACGCCATTTTGTTTCCGTTAGTTTTATAGAACGTAATGACGCGACGTTGCGAAGCGTATCGTTTGGCGTTCCACCAGACGTCGCTGAATTACACCTTCTTTTCCTTAAAAAGAGACACCATTTTGACAAAATAAAAGCTAGAATTATGTAACTTGTTCTGGGAGGTAATCTTATAATGCCAAAGACATGAAAGTTTGAAAGCATTTGGCCTAGTAGTTTCTGAGAAACCTGCTTACATGCAACACTTTAAACAGAACTTTTGTGACGCGGACGACGATGCCTATGAAAGGGTGATTATGAAAGCTCTACTATTCGATAAATCTAAAAAAAAAGAAGAAGAATATGTCAACCGCTACTAGGATTGATTCGAACCGTACATTTTTATCATATATATATAATTGATTTCCAAGCGCTGTCACCTTGTGCTATCAACGTACTTGATATTTAATGTTGAAATCTTTTTTTACTTATTTTTTTAGTTATTTAACCATAGTTTAAGGAGTTTGATCTAAGTGCAGGTTACTAAACCTAATTAACCTGTATGATATTGTTGTTATTGCCTTTATGTTCAAACAAATTATCAAGTTAACTAATCATAGGCAACTTAACAGGTTGTACGGAAATAATAACAAGAACTAGCCAAAGACAGCGCGCTCGACTATTTGAAACCCTTCGACCTTAGTACTAGCTTACATACAAAAGCTTAAGCAAAACTTTTCAGCCGAAAAAGGGACTTAATTTTGCTAAAATGTATGCTAGAGTTATCTAACTTGCCATGAGACCGGACAGAAAAAAAGCCCTGAAATTCTAAGTTGGAAAGTTGCATAAATTTGACAAAACAAAAGCTAGAATTATGTTAGTTGTCCTGAAAGGTCGTTCAAAAATGCCAAAGACACATTTGACGTTTGAAAGCATTTGGGCCAGTAGTTTCTTTTACCTGATCTTTTGTGATGCCGACGCCGACGAAATGGTGATTGCAAAAGCTTCAATTATATTTTTTAAAAGTCGAGCTATAAATATTATTTTCGACACACGCATTTAATTTCTTAAAACCTTCCTAAAGATTCAAGACAATAACAATTTTATTAACAGCAAAAAAAGTCCTTCAGTGCAAATCAATAAACAGGAGATCCGAACAAAGTTAATCAACATACCATATAATATGCTAATATCGTAAATAAAACAAAATTAACACCATGCTTTACAATATCTTACCGAAAAATAACGATGGTTTGGAAAGAGAAAACCTCACTGCAATCACGAAAGCCTAGATGTATATGATTCCTGAGCAAACTTTAAATATATATTTACATACATGTATGCCAAAGCCGACTAAGAAGCGGCGCCTTTCATTTTGCATATTCATACAAAACGAACGTCATAATTTCCAATGAAAAATAAAGGGCGAATGAAAATATATAAATCTAAAAAGCACTGGATGCCGCTATCATTCTCCTGGATGCCGCTATCATTTTTGACGCTACGACTTAATAATTGTGACGCAAACAGTGCATTTCTTGCATACCAGACGGGGATTTCCGGTATCTTTACCGGTGCTGGAAAAATCCATCGTACACCCCGGGGTGTAAGATGACTCTCGTGCTGTAAATGACGTATTACGAACTACATATATGTAGAAGATTTATGTACTAATATATAGTGTTGCATTCGCAATTTAGTTGACCTTTTCGGTATTTTCCGCTCTTTGATTTTTTAGTGACCTGTTTCTTCCGGCGCGCATGCGTAGTGTAGTTAGCTGAGGTAAGGCATGGCGGTAGATTCTTTTATCGAACCTTAGACCCTTTTTCCTGTATTGTCCACTGCTCAAGGCCCTTTACAGTGGTAAGATTGTGACCATTATACAAAACAATAATATACACGAACACAACATTGGCGTTGTCGGCGGTTACTCCTTAGTTTTTGTGGGATAGGTGGAAATTCGGGGAACGCTGCCCCGTGAGTGGTGATTGTAAAATCTTTCAAAAACTTTTTGAGTAGGAAGGCGGACCGTAGCGATTGTGTTTGTTTTATTTTTTGTACTTAGGGAGCTTGCAAATTAATTTTATTATTTTTGGGCGTCCCGTTTTTTCAGGAAAGACCTTGAGCGGTGTGATTCTACTGGGTGGGGTATTTTCAAGTAAAACTTTTTAGAAGTTATTTTAAAGTGCAACTACAATTTTTTTAAGTAATTATATATTTCTTAATGTAGACTTCAATAAGTGTTTTATTTTTTGAGCGTTCGACCGGGCGGTAAAACCTCTTGCAGTGTGCTTCAGGGTCTGATTTATGTTGAGTGTTATATTTTGCTAAAATAGCATTCTACCAGTTGTCATTTATCAGGCCATAGTGTGTTTCGCTGAAACACCGCACTCATTCAGCTCCCGGTGAAGTATATTCCATATTTGACGCGTATTTCGCATCATTTCGTGGATTATTTTGGTACATTTGTGTTCATAAAGGTATTTTTTCATTACTGTTTGCTCATTTGTGTGTGTAGTATTTTTGCAGGTGGATACAGACCTAAAAGGTACTGTGCAACATTTTCTATTTTTTATTCCCATTTAAAGGCACTTTTCGTGCACATTTAAATGTGATCATAGTGATTCACTTGTGTCTGTGTTTAAACACCTTGTGTCATACCTATTTAGTGTGTTTAAACCCATTTCCCCATTTTTATTGTGCATTTTGAATTAAATTGTCATTTCGCTTCCTGTTTCGTACCTGTTTTAAGTGTCTTGACCCATTTGTCCTTTTTCAGTGTACATTTTGATTCATATTTGCCTTTAACTGTACTGTGGCCCACATTAATTACTCATATTGAGTTCATAAGTTGGGGTTATTGTTTTTCAATCAAGTTTAAATAATAATACCGGTGTGATTTTCATATTTTTTGCCATAGCCAAAGTTTGGGCGAAAATATTTTTCATAATTGTGTGAGGCTAGTGTGATACTTTCATCCTAGCCTTGTCAACATATACCTAGTGTGTATATTGGGTTTGTTTGCATTCTTTTTCATATATTATTGCATATTGCGTGTAATTTGTGTAAATTTTGATATTTCGCTGTATATTTGCCATTGATTTTGTGAATATTTCTTGTGTAAATTTGTACACAAGTATACAAGGCTGTCTGTTTAGTAAAAGTAATTCCAAGTTGTGTGCAGGTATACTTTATTTGCACTGTCATTTGACTGTGAATAATTGATCAGTGCAATTTTGAGAAATTTTCAAGCAGTTTCACATTTAGGAAGTACAAACTTTTAATAAAATTCTTGATAGTTTTTAATTTAGAAATTATTGTGATTACTTATTACAATAATTAGATAGACAACATATCAGACATATAGAGTTTCTTGGGTCTGATAAACATTACAGACTTTAAGAAATGTTTTAAACAGTTACACAGCTGGTAACTGTTGTGATTATTTATCACAATTAATTTTGTGTAAAAATTTGAGCTTTTTAGAAAAGTGTCTGAAATAAAGTTCACTCAGCCTTGTTAACAGGAATTTCAAGGTTTGTAGAAAAGAAAATAGCAATAAAAACATATTTCAAGTATTTCTTGAAATCTTAAAAAAAAATATATATATATATATATATATATATATACTTGTACAGTATATAATGTTTGTTGTACATAATTTTGTGTGTGTACGGATGGTGTGATTCAATTCAGTGATACTGCCTTTATATCTTATGCTCGGTTGTGGGTATTAAACGGCATCAGATTGCACAACACTGTTGTTATCTAAATAATTTTACGAGTGACCACTTTTCGGATAGTTGAAAATTCGGATAAATATCTGAATATTGAAGGTGTTGTTGATTTGTTATCAGAAAAAGTGATTAGTATATATACACTGTCTCATATTGCATTGCGAATGATATTGTGAATTATTTATGTGTGTTATGATGTGAATGGTGCATACTTTGCATTGTTCAGTAAGCATATGGATTTGAGTTGAATTCGGATGCTGATATTTATGTTTGATATTCTACCGTGCATTGACATTGTTTATGTGTGATTTTTTTTTTGTATGCAAATATTGTGATTAATAAAGTGACACTAGTATCATGTCTGCTTTGAACATTTAGGGAATTTATTGAATGTATGTATATTGTGCAGTGATCATTGATGTTGTATATTATATAGTGCTGCAATACTGTATATTATACAGTTGTGTGATTAGTATTTGATATTGTGTTGATATATACAAATGGCAACTTCAGCTGGAACACCAGATGATAAAAAACCTGTTGCTCTCCGCAGTTTGATGGATAAACTGGGAAGGTCGGAGCCCAGGTCCAGGTTGAGTGCACTTATAGGTGCAACAGGGGGCAGTACTTCTGTCACCAAGGTCAAGGTCAATTTCGTTCCAGTGAATGAATTGAAAACCATACTTGGTATTGGGGAGAAGATTTCCCATAGGATGAACCTATTAAGGTTGACAGAGGGTAACCTTACACCAGAGAGACTCACAAAGGAGTTTGGGGGTAAGATGACAGAAGCTATGCTACAACAAATGGACTTTGAAAAGAGTGACATGCTAATTGATCGTAGTCCCGATGTTACACTACCACCACTTGAACCACAGAGGTTAGACGACAAGTTAGCCACTTCTGGATCAGAAAGTGACGCTGCAACTGTCAGCAAACATGATAAAAAGGGGAGAAAAAGTGAGATGGATACGGAAGTGAAGGTTTTGAAAGAGGATTCAAAAAGAAATAAAGATACAAAAAAAGTGCTTGACAAGATAAAACACAAAACAAAAACAAGAAAAGCTGTTGTGTCAGAAGATGAATCCGAGGTGGATAGTAAGTTAAAAAGTAGTACCAAAAAGTCACGGCATAAGAAGAAACATAATGATAAAGTTAAAGACTCCTCAGATGATTCTGAAGAAGACTCCCACAAAAGTAAAAGCAAAAAAAACTGGGAAAAAGGCTGTGACAATATCTGAAACTACAGACACAGCAGAGACAAAGAGTGACTCAGAATCAGAAGTAGAACGTCGTCCCACCAAGAAAAACAAGAAGGTTAAACGACGACAGGTCACATTTGATTCTTCAGATACCTCAAGCGATGATGAAGTCACGCCTTCTTTGCGAAAGATGCCAAAAGGATTTGACAAAACCTTGAGATTCTCTGGATCCAGTGATGGAAAAGGAGATGACTTTGATGCGTTTAAGTTCAAATTTAAAAGCTACGCAAAAGCTTTTAACTGGACAGAAGATGAGTGTCGCTACTGCCTTTGTTGGAGTTTGCAGGGACCTGCTGCAAAGTACCATACTTTGGTGTCTTCCGGCAGGGGGCCATTGACTTACAAACAGTTAATGAAAAAGCTGGAAAAGCGCTTCGGTGGGGAAGAGTTGATTGAGACGGCCCAAGCTCGTTTCAACCAAGCTTGTCAAGAACCCAAAGAAACATTAGAGGTCTGGGCTGATCGCATTCAGATGCTGGCTATGAGAGCATTTCGACAGTTGCCAGAATCCTACGCTGCATCACAAGCAGTAAATCGCTTCTGCTTGGGATTGGAAGATAGGGAGGCTTCGAAAGATGCTTGTCTTAAGCGCTTCAAAACCATGGACGAAGCGAATGATTATGTCCACTACTTCTTGCATATAAGTAGTGCCAATCCGAAACCAAAAGCATCACGGCGTACTTCGTCGCGAGATCAGGAGGAGGTTGTCAATGTGTATGAGACCAGCATCTCTCAAAATGAATTTAGGAAAGAGTTACAGAGACTGCAACAATACTTTGAGGACAAACTATCTATGAATAATAACATAAATGACAGCAGGGGCAGAGGGCGAGGAGGATATCCAAGAGGTCGGGGTTATCAACAGAGAGATGATAACCGTAATCAAGAGGGACTTGGACGAAGCGTTTATAGAGGTAGAGGTGATTGGGGCCGCCAAGCACGCGGCAGGGGCGGAAGAGGTAGCGGTGGATGGAATAGGCCTACACAAGAAACTGGAGGTAGAGATAACAGGAGAGATGGTGTAGGATTAAATGAGTGCTTTTACTGTGGCGAGACGGGACATATCAGGTCTGATTGTAAGAAATGGTGGGCTACACAGGAGTGTTTCGCCTGTCATCAATTTGGACATCGCAAATCAAATTGCCCGAACATGCAGACAGGCAACAAAGGAAATTTAAACGGGAGAGGGTCGGGCGAGGGGGCCACACCCGACTCGTAACTGCCACAGGCCCAGTGATTCAAGATGGAGGGCAGGGAAGTATTTCTTCTCTGTCTTTTCAAGGTCAAGCTATTAAAGGGGGCTGTGTGGGCGAATATGAAAAGAAAGATGAAGGTAACCAAGGTAATGATAGGGGGCGTACTTCCTCTCAGAATGAAAGTGAAGCTAACAGAGGTAGAGGGAGGGGACGTATTTCATCCCCTGCTGACCAGAAACCAAGGTTACGTAGAGATAGATCAGTGGAACCAGTAAGGGCAACTACAGATGATATGAGTGTTAAGAATAAAAAGTCTCGTTTTACAGATGTAGGCACTCAAACAGATGATAGCGACAGTGATAATGAAACAAAGCGGAATGAAAACGCTACTTCATCATCCCTTAAAATTGATAATGACACAGTTGAGAATTCTGTACAAACTTCAGGAAAAGAGTTAGATGAATCTGAAGAGGAAATGGTTGAAGTGAATCAGCTATCTTCTGTGTCAAAATATAAAATAACTGTGGGTGTGGAAGAAACGCCTGTGGAGGCAATAGTTGATACCGGTTCGGATGTGACAATTATATCCGAAGAATTGTTTGAAAAATTGAAGGTGAAACCCAGGCTTATCAAACGTGTGACACTTAATGCTGCAGGAAAGCAGATGCGAATGACTGGTCGTGTGGTGGGACCAGTTAAACTGAGTATTGGCTCACAAATATATGAACAGGATATACATGTAGCTCCGATTTCACAGGACATGTTGTTAGGATTTAACTTTCTTGAGGGTAGAACTGTTTTGGACTTCGTAAACGGAATATTTCGTGTGGATGGGGAAGAGATAGAAATGAAAGTAGATGAAACAAAAGGGGTACTCGAGGTTGCTAGGGTGACAGTTAGTAAGAGGTGTGTAGTACCTCCAAATTCCGTGAAGCATGTTCAGTGCAAACTCAGCTGTGAAATGCAAGACTTTATAGTGGAGGCGGATGAGGACCTTGAAGTTTTGGTACCGAAGACTCTGCATGAAAAAGGAAAAGAGGCGATAATTTGTGTGGTGAATATCACTGATAATTTCCGCGTAATGAAGAAAGGTAAAGACGTGGCAAGTGCATTTCCAGTTGAGAAGGTGGTATCTGTGAACGGAGAAGTAGAAAATGTAATGAGTGAAGTTCTTGAGCCACAACTAGCTCAAACTGTAAACCATATAAGCAGTAGAGACATCAAAGTGCCAGACCATTTGCAGAAAACATACGAGGATTCATGCAAGAATCTGACAAAACAGCAGAAAGAAGCACTTGCAAATCTTCTCATTACTTATGAGGATGTTTTCGCTAAAAGTGAATTTGATCTTGGCACATTTACCGATATAGAGCACTCTATTGACACGGGCACTGCAACACCAATTAAGCAGAGGATGCGACGAACTCCAGCATGTTTTGCGGGTGAAGAGGAGGCGCATCTCAAGAAGATGCTGGAGGCAGGGGTAATTCAAGAGTCCGTGTCTGAGTGGGCGTCAGCACCAGTTCTAATCCGAAAGCGGGATAAATCTGTCAAATGGTGCATCGACTATAGAGCTTTGAATTCTGTGAGTTTGAAGGATACTTTTTTTTTGCCATTAGTTGATGATTGTTTGGACACTTTGGCTAGAAATACTTGGTTCTCCAAGTTAGATGCCAATTCAGCCTACTGGCAGATTACCATCAAAAAAGAGGACCGCCATAAGACGGCATTTGTCACAAAGTATGGCCTTTTTGAGCACGTAAAGATGGGCTTTGGATTATGTAACGCACCAGCTACATTCTCTCGCGTTGTCAATCTCGTTCTTCGAGGTTTGAACTGGAAAACGGTGCTGGCATTTCTGGATGATATACTGGTGCTAGGCAAGTCATTTGATCAACACCTCGCTTACTTAGCGGAGGCACTGGAACGCTTTAGAAAGTACGGGATTAAACTCAAGCCTAAGAAATGCATATTTTTCCAGCATAAAGTTGAATTTCTGGGAAGAATCGTCAGTGATAATAAGCTGGCCATGGCTGAAGCAGACAAGAAAGTGGTGGAAGAATGGCCAACTCCAAGGAACTCCAAAGATGTTCAAAGGTTCTTAGGTTTAGCAAATTATCACCGTGCATTTGTTCCAAACTTTGCTGAGATAAGCACAGATTTGTATAATGTGACGGGGAAAAATAAGTTCAAATGGGGAGAGGAGCAACAGAGAGCTTTTGTAAAACTACGAGCAGCGCTGACGAAACCTCCAGTGTTGGCCCTGCCCAATGCTGTTGATGAATTTGTTCTGGACACAGACGCTTCTAATGTGGCGGTAGCAGGGGAACTTATCCAGATACAGGGAGGACGAGAGCGTGTTATAGCTTATGGGAGTTATGTTCTCACCCCCGAGCAGAGGAACTACTGTGTGACCAGGCGCGAACTGTTGGCTGTTGTACGTTTTACCAGACAGTACAGACATTATTTATTGGGGAGGCCGTTCGTACTTCGGACGGACCATTCCAGCTTGACCTGGCTCATGAATTTTAAAGAACCGCAAGGCCAGTTGGCACGCTGGATGGAAGAACTCTCCCAGTATAACATCATATTAAGACATAGAGCAGGTCGGAAACATACAAATGCTGATGCACTGTCACGCCCTCCAATGCCTGACAATATGTGTAACCAATACGTGATGGGGGCGAAACTGGAGGACTTACCATGCTTTGCAGATGGGTGCCACTATTGTAAGAAAGTCCATGACCATTGGGAAAGGTTTATTGAGGATGTGGATGAAGCGGTACCCTTGGGGGGTACGAAGACACGTTTACGAATCGCGGGAGGTAGCGCCAATAATTTGGATAAGGAGGGTGTCACAACTAGGGAGGATAATCGACGTTGTGCATCTGAGGACGTATCCGGGGTGGTTATTAAGGATGTTCCTGAAACATCCGGTGTTAATCGGAGGAATGAAACTGAGCAAGAAGGGCCCAGAAACTTGGTCAGTCACTCCGAGGTGCAAAATACTGATGGTGAGGTTTTGGCAGGTAATAAGTCTGTTAATCACAGACGGAGTGGTCAGTCCTGCGACACAGGTGATAGATTCACTGAGGGTGAATCGGAGTGGACAAAATCCTGTAGTATTTCAAATCCATCAGGCGATTCAAACGTGCAAGCTGTGGTGATGAGTATGTTTGAGACAGATTGTGGTGATGAAGCTCACATTGATGTTGTATTGGTTGGAGGGGAGTATGAGATACATGAGGTATTAGGTGTGGATGTGGAAGCGGACGAACAGTGTCAGCCCAGCAGTTGGGGTTTTACACTAGAAGATTTGGTAGCGGAACAAGCCAAAGATCCCGAACTGGAGATATTGTTGACGTGGCTGAAAACAGGAGAGGAGCCAGCTCAGAAAGTTCTGTACTTGGGAAGCAACGCATCAAAAGCGTACTGGTTAAATAGAGAGTCATTTGAACTAATTGATGGTGTGTTATACGTGCTAGGGGAGGATGAAGATAAGAAATTAGTCATACCAGTGGGTCTGAAAGAGGAGGCTTTGAGAATGACTCATGACATTCCGTCAGCAGCCCATCAAGGCATAAACAGGACCAAGGCACGGGTCAAAGAAAAGTTCTACTGGCATACTTTGTCAGTAGATGTAAAGAACTTTGTGCGATCATGTGAATCATGCAACCGGAACAAAAAGGCAGACCACTATGGAAGATGCCCTCTCACAGAATTCCAAGCAGGTGCTCCAATGGAGAGAGTTCACATTGATTTTATGGGACCACTGCCTAAGACGTCCAGAGGGAACGAACATATATTGATGATGGTCGATCAATTCACAAAGTGGGTCGAGTGTGTACCTTTGCCATCCCAGTCTGCAGAGGTTACAGCTCGAGCGGCGGTCAACACATTCTTTTCAAGGTTCGGTTGCCCACTCCAAATACATTCTGATCAAGGACGGAACTTTGAAGGGAAGCTCTTCAGTGCATTGTGTCACACCCTGGAGATTCATAAAACCCGAACAACACCGTATCGCCCGTCATCAAATGGTCAAGTTGAGCGATATAATCGCACGTTAATGGATGCCATCAGATGTTACATTGAAGGAAAACAGGCAAACTGGGATCTTCATCTACCCCAAATAGCAGGTGCACTCAGAGCATCAGTGAACCGGAGTACGGGGTTCACAGCGAATAAATTAATGCTGGGACGAGAGGTTAATACGCCAGCAACACTTATGTTCCCAGTTGCAAGAGGGAAACAGAGTAAATCTCCAGAGGACTATGTCGAGAAGCTTCAAATGGAAATTGAGGAAGCTCATGAGGTTGCGAGAACTCGACTTAAAACTTCACTTAAACGAATGAAGAGGAATTATGACTTACGGATTTTGACTAGAACTTATGAGGAAGGAGATGCAGTATATGTACTGGATACAGCAACACTTAAAGGCAAGTGTAAGAAGCTGTCGTCGCCTTGGAAAGGGCCAGGTGTAATTGAGAAGAAGGTATCTGCTTACATCTACCGGGTAAAGATGAGAAACACAGTCTTTGTTACTAACCACGACAGGCTTAAGCCCTGTAGAGATCGGCAACTTCCAAAGTGGATCCTTGAATGGAAAATCAACCCGCAGGGGACGGGGTCCGCAGATCCAGGAGAACTGTACTGTTCATGCCGTCAACCCTGGAACGGGCGTTTTATGATCGCGTGCGATTATTGCGATGAATGGTATCATGGTGCGTGCGTGAACATCTCCCCAACTGAGGCCCTGGAAATTGCCAAGTATAAATGCACACAATGCAAGGGGGGCGCCCGGTCGGATGTCAAATCGTAACACTATGTTGGGATGGAGACATCACGTTACTTACGTGGTGAGACTTCGTGGCGGTGTCGCACTAGTAGGAGTGGCCAAATAGAAAAGCGACGTCGACGGAGTAGCACTGCGTGGGAGCCTGGAGTGTCCATCCGGACTGGTGTCACATTACTTATGTGGCTGACCATGTTCTTTTATCTTTTTCAGAGTTCAGAGTGTTGGAAGAACAGCTAAATATTCTAGTCAAACAACTATTCTAGTCAAAAATCTGTAAGTCATGCCTAGAGAGGTTTTGCAAGATATTGAGAGAGCGACGAAGGAGGGGAGGCTATGGGAGCCGGAAAAGCTAATAGAAGACCTGATGCTCAGCCAGCAGACAGAGTATCGTCAGCGACAGGTCTTGTTAGCACAAGTGGCCCTGGCGGTGGATATGGTAGATGGTCAGTGGTTGTCTGACGTTTCTGGTTTCTGTTACCAGGGAGGATTTGGATGGGCGTCCGAAGGCTGGATTGAACGCCATGTAGGAGTGATCCCCAGCTGGGCGCGCACTCATTCTGGACGGCCAAGACCTCGGGCATCAAGCAGAAGAGCTGCTGAGGGGGCTTCGGGTACTTCCCGTAGTCGCCCTACCAGTGTGGGATCTGGAGTCAAGGGGAGGTCTCCTAGTTCTTCTAGGAAGCGGTGGAGAGTAGTGGAGCCGAAGCGACCCCGGAAATGGTCTCCAATCAAGTGGGAGGAGAGGAAGATCAAGTTTGGATCGGGTTGCTGGAAGTGCGGGGAGTGGGGGCATTATGAAAAGGATTGCTGCAATGTTAGCCTTTGCAACTTGTGCCAGGAGCGGGGACATCAGACACGAGAGTGCCCAAAGGCAAAAAATATGAGAAGCAAGCTAGAAGACTCCCGCAGGAAAATTTCATATGAGGTTGGGCCGAGTGTTTCGGTAGTGGAGGCCACAAGTACTCTTTGTGGTCGTCCACAGGAAGAGCGGAGGCAGGGGCGAACTCCAAAACAGGCTTCTTGTAGTAAGGGTGTGGTGGCCGAACAGAAGCAACAGCAAGTGCTAAGAGAGGCTACAAGTACTTCTTGTAGCCAGGATAAGCCCACATCAACAAAGGCTCCGAAATTCAAGAAGTGTCTTGTGCCCTGGTGTAAGTCTAATTTCTTCCATAAGAAGGGTCACACCTTTGGATATCACTACCCCACAGGGTTAGCTATGGAGGAAGATCAGGACACCAGGACAGGAATGCGTGTAGAGGCGTTAAGATACCTGGCTAGGGAATTAGTTGGACCAACGGCGGATGTGGACGATCTAGTCAGGTATTTGAACAACTCCGGTCATCTGAGGGGACGGGAGAACAATGAGTTCGACCGTTGGACCAGCAGTGTGGTGGCGGGCGTTGCAGTTGCGTTGGGACTGCCTATTCCAGGAACCATGACATGCTCCCCACTCAATTCTCCCGGTTGTGTATTTCACTACCGGGTGATGTTGCAAGTGGTCATCTTGTTAGGCGAGAGGGGACACTATGAATTCATGCGTCGCTTTGGTTTACCAGAGAAGCGTGAAGAGCTGGAAGCCAGGTGTCCAAGACCCGAGGGGAGTGAGGAGTTAGAACTAGAGTGCCCCAAACCATCTTCTACAGGGGCTAGTCCTGTGAGGAATCTTTGGGTGGAGCGAGATGTTGAGGGTGGAAGAGAGGTGTTTCTAGTAGATCAGCTGGAGAGAGAGTCTTGCAGTACTTCTGCAGTGGTGGGAAGCAGTACCAGCAGTACTTCTGTTGTTGCTCTTCCGGAGGGTGTGATCGACGTGGCAGAGGAGACCTCATCACTAGACCAGGAGGTACACAGCCTGAGTGATTCTTTAGTTTCAATATCTCCCAGAAGATCCTGGCGACCTGCACCTAGCCCTGAGCTCCAGTTAAGTGATATGGAGGTAGTAGATGAGGTGGGAGAAGAGGAGGTGGCTGGAGGTGAGGATGATGGCCATAGGGTGCGAACACGGAAGGAAGCACTGAGCTTTGAGTGTGTAGACTCTCACTTCCATCTGGACAGGCTCTGCCAGAAGATTCAGGTTACACCGTGGAGTTACCAGAAGGCCTTGCAGATGGTGAAACCTTGTAGGTCAAGCCAACAGGTCGAAGTGGATGGAGCGGTTGCTGTCTGGTGTGATCCGGAAACCTATCCTACCAGGCAGCAAGTTGCGAAATTGAGGAAAGAGAGGGTGGTGTCAGTGATTGGCATACACCCATCGAAGGTACACGAGGATGATGTGGTGAGGCGGCTTAAGGAAAAGTTGGACGAGTGTGATGTGGTGGGTTTGGGAGAGATAGGTATAGATGGCACCAAGAAGGACCTACCTCTCCAGCGCACTGTATTTGACGAAGTTTTAGGACTTCTAGAAAGCCGGTCTCATCTGGTGCTTGTGCTCCATTGCCGGCCAGGACGGGGGCAGGACAGTAGCAGCTCGTACTTCGAGTTGTTCTACCGTTGTAAGGCAGCCCTTCGACCAGAGCAGAAGATTCACCTGCATTGTTTCAATGGCACCATGGAAGATGTTGATTTGTGGTTGGGGTACTTCCCTAACACACATTTTGGTTATAGCCTGATGGTGCAGAGGGCTGATTTCAAGGCGGATAGCCGCTCAACTTTACAGCGGATAGATTCCTCCCGTCTCCTTCTGGAAAGTGATGCGCCATATTTCAAGTACGACAATCAGCAGGAATGGTCATCACCATCATTTATTGGTTTAACGGCACAGGAGGTGGCTCGGGTGAGGGGATGTACCAGGGATGAGCTGCTAAAGATTACAGCACAGAATGCCCAGCAACTTTATTGGTGGTAGTGGCCATACTTGGGAGTGTAATCTTGAGACAGAGAGGGCGGCGTTACATGTATTGCACGTACTTCGTGTAATACATGACATAAGATATGTGGAAAAATACGTATTTCGTGTAGTGTGGATATGTAACCCTAATAATATGTGTAATGTAAAAATCCAAGGATAAAATAAAATGTGGTGGAAATGCACGTATTTCGTGTAAATCCAGTGTGGAAATACAACCATAAAAAGGAAATAAAAACGTGAAGTGGGAGAATAGCACGTACTTCGTGTGTCAAGGACATTATTGACTCTATAATTTGTATACACACCAGTAGTCAGAAAAGTCAGCGAAATGAGGCAGTGAGAAACTCTGACTGAGTCAAAATGTCAAAAGGTTATTAGGTGTGTATTTTATGTACATAGTTTTAGTTGATACTTGTATATTGGTGGGTGGGATGAAAATCACACCATTCTTTTTTAATGTCCATGGGGTCCCAATTCTAAAATTTGAGTGGGAGGTCACAAATTCAAAATTTGGAGTGGTCACCCGCCTAACAAGATAAGGTTGGGGGGAGTGTTGCATTTGCAATTTAGTTGACCTTTTCGATATTTTCCGCTCTTTGATTTTTTAGTGACCTGTTTCTTCCGGCGCGCATGCGTAGTGTAGTTAGCTGAGGTAAGGCATGGCGGTAGATTCAGAAATCGAACCTTAGACCCTTTTTCCTGTATTGTCCACTGCTCAAGGCCCTTTACAGTGGTAAGATTGTGACCATTATACAAAACAATAATATACACGAACACAACAATATTTTATTTAAAAAACGGAATAAAAATTCAATACCTTGACAATTCCTATTGGTTCCTGATAGTATATTTCTCGATTCAAATCACGTTATTTTATCAAAAATTCATAACGTTACGCTGCAACTGATAAAACAAAACCGGAACTAAACATTGTTATTTGTTTTGAAATGTCATGACGTCTTTCCTGTTTACGGACGTTGGTTTCCCGCGCTTTGTTTAAGTACACTGCCATATGAAATAGTTCTAAAAAGAAAGCCGTTAGATTGATTTTATTTTCATTATTATTTCTTGAAATCGGTATGCAAGAAAAAGATTCTGTCACTGGTTATAGGTGCAGATGGGAATATCCGGCTCTCGGGTAACTGTTTAGGCGGTAACTCGGCAAGAAGCCTCGTTACCGCCTAAACAGTTACCCTCGATGCCGGATATCCCCATCTGCACCTACAACCAGTGAAAGAATCTTATAGTCTTGCATAATAACACACAGTTTCAGTCTCGATTGTTTGATATACAAATGAATCCGATTGTCTAAGATTTTTACTTTTTAACACTTTTGTTGTGTTTTATGCAAGAATACCCATAACACACGTTTGTTTTGTTAAACATCTACAGGATTCATAAGGATACTTGCCCTACATTCTGCAGATGTTGATACACGACATTTAAAGTGCGTCAACCCTGCAAACATTGAAAGACATGATAAATATAAAGAATAAAAATGTGTTTTATTTTCACTTTGTAATTTCAAACTATCCGATATATTAAACGCTTGACTTCTGATTTTCATTTCTGTTCGCTGTTTAGACGACGTCCGCGTATAGTCTGGGAGAATGTTCCTTAGATGACGTCGCAGTTGTTTCGTCTTGTAAACGGAATATTTACATTCGCCCTATTCTTTTCCATTGAAACTTTTGACGTTCAATTTATGGCGTACCATTTGGGTCGAAAGTTTCCAGATACCACAGGTAGTAATAAAATTATACCTGCAGGTATAATTTCATACCTGCGGGTATATATTGAAAATGTACCCACGGGTATAAAAATTGTACCTGCGGGTATAATTTTATACCTGTGGTTATAATTTTGTACCTGCGGGTATAATTTTCAATATATACCCGCAGGTATAAAATTATACCTGCAGGTATAATTTTATTACTACCTGTGGTATCTGGAAACTTTCGACCCAAATGGTACGCCATACATTTCGTATGAACAGCAAAAGGCAAGGCGCTAAAGTTACGTCATCGATGCTTAGTGATAACAGACCGTTGTTTTGACGACGTCCGCGTATAGTCAGGGAGAACGTTCCTTAGATGACGTCGCAGTTGTTCCGTCCGGTGAACAGAATGGCCGGAAAGCTGATTTTAATGCTAAATGCTACAAATTGTATGCAATTTATTATATTATATAGTTTACAAATGGAAAGGAAATATAATGTAAATATAAGAAATGAAACTATGTTTTTCGGTGTTCATGCACAGACACTTGGGGTTCGGACCCCCAAATACCCCATTCTCCTCCGCCCCTGGTTAAGTTTAGCCAATATTTTTTAGCATTTTACCATGTATTGAGCATAGGTGACGATCATAAAACGCATTTTGTAACATTTCAGCGTGTTTTTTTAAAAAAAGTATTTTACCATCAATGCTCTCAATATTACAAGATTTGAAACATCGCACGAACACTAGGGAAACAATAGCCAGTTAAACTTTTAAATAAACCACTACCAATGAATCACTGGTATCAATCGTCAGATCTGTTACCATTCTGTCAAATGACACCGGTCCCGACAACTGTCACTTGTATTCCGACGAGAAATCAATAAATAATATAAAACAATCGATCTAAATTCTATGGAACACTTCCTTGCGAATTGATTCCTGCTTTGAACTGCGCATATCGTTGCCGGGTACCAAAATTGATATCGTTTCGACTACATTATACCGGATTATCGCTTCAGCACGTGTTACACGAGGTTTGTTTACATAAAGAAGAAGATAATACAACAGTGTCATATTAAAGCGGAAGTTCATATTTGTGCAAGGTATTTTGGAAAAATAATTATGTTCTTTTTTTAATACATGTTGAGGACGACGAAAACGCAAAAAAAGACATAACAAATTAAAAGACTGTTATAAAGACTGTAATAAAAACGGTTAAAAATAGATATAGGAAATCAAATATACATCTACGAAACCAAGCCTAACAGGGCTCATCAGTCATATCCAGAAACACACGACGTAGTAACAAATATTTACATTTCACAAGCCTAGATATCGGTTAATTCATACTGAAATATAAACAATCCGTCAAATTAAATGTCATGAAGAACCTATCATTATTAAATCTCATTGTTTAAATGACAACGGAAACATTTATTTTACAAAAAGATATGAGCCGCGCCATGAGAAAACCAACATAGTGCGTTTGCAGTCTGGTCAGGATCCATGCTGTTCGCTTTCAAAGCCTATTGCAAGTTGAGAACTTGACCAGTAGCGAACAGCACAGATCCTGACCAAACTGCGTGGATGCTCAGGTTTATCTTGATCTATGCTGGTCGCAAACGCACTTTGTTGGTTTTCTCATGGTGCGGCTAAATTATGTTTTAGTAATTGCACTTTAAAAAAATACGCGGACTGGCATTCGAGAAACATCAACAATTAATGACAGAGTTAAAAATTCAGTTGTTTAAATAAAGTTAAATTTCAGCGAAAATTAAACTGTATTTCTAAGTATTAATTAAATTCTACTAATGCAGATGAGTAGATTGGCTGATGGACGGACGAACGGATGGAAGGACGTATTATAAAACAAATAGACGAACGAACGGACGGATAAACATACAGACGAGCAATAAGATAACAAATAATGATCAGCACTTTTGCATATCTTTGATGTTATTGTCATATAAACCGTTATAATCCTCTAAATCCATTGTGTACAATGAAACCATTACTCGAGCTGAAGATTGAGTGGAATTTATGAATATGACTTTCGAACTCCACTCACACTCTCGCAAGGTCTACTCGAGGTCCACTTGAGTGATACTTACCCAAGTTTGAGTCTGAGTGGCGACTATGAATATGGCCCTTAAACTAGTATTAGTTAAGCCATCGCTCAACCTTGTTTTCTAACGGATGTTTACTAATACTCGGCGGGTGTATTTGCGATGTATTAGCTAAGCCTTGGTCACACACTATGAACATGTAGATACAGTCATCGGACCGTTTCGCTGTATTTTTACATACATAAAACGTGTTACTTTGGTGATTTACTACTCTCATAGAAATCATAGAAAAATACAAAGACACATTAAAACGTAAAAGCACTAGCGCCCGTCTAATGAACGAAAAAAAAAATTGCTGGGAAAAAGTGAATTTAATTCAAGGTAAGACTACAAGCATTCCTATGTTTGCTCACTGTCTAATTGTTTTCATTATTCCTAAATGTTCCACCTTCCATGTACAAAACACGTGCAATATGTACTTGTAATTAGGAATGCATTTGTAAATTTAAATTAATAGTATAGGTACTCAAACTGCACTGAATTACAAAATCCACATGTCATTGAAAGGAGGCTTATATATGTACAGAAGTAG
Source organism: Mercenaria mercenaria (assembly GCF_021730395.1). Lineage (NCBI taxonomy): Eukaryota > Metazoa > Mollusca > Bivalvia > Venerida > Veneridae > Mercenaria > Mercenaria mercenaria. The sequence continues at coordinate 90,746,399 of NC_069364.1, read as the reverse complement.
ACGTGCGTATCGATATATATATGTTCAACTACATAGTTTTGTACGGAGGTATGTTTAGGACATATGTTATTTTTTTTTAAAGATTAAATTATCTCGTGCGCACGACATCTTATCTTGAGCGATCAACATCTTTTCTCGTGCGCACGACATCTTATCTCGAGCGATCAACATCTTATCTCGTGCGCACAACATCTTATCTTGAGCGATCAACATCTTATCTCGAGCGATCAACATATTATCTTGAGCGATCAACATCTTATCTCGAGCGATCAACATAGTATCTTGAGCGATCAACATCTTATCTCGTGCGCACGACATCTTATCTCGAGCGATCAACATATCATCTTGAGCGATCAACATATTATCTTGAGCGATCAACATCTTATCTTGAGCGATCAACATATAATCTTGAGCGATCAACATCTTATCTTGAGCAATCAACATATTATCTTGAGCGATCAACATATTATCTTGAGCGATCAACATCATATATCGAGCGATCAACATATTATCTTGAGCGATCAACATTTTATCTTGAGCGATCAACATATTATCTTGAGCGATCAACATCTTATATCGAGCGATCAACATATTATCTTGAGCGATCAACATCTTATCTCGAGCGATCAACATCTTATTTTGTGCGCACGACATCTTATCTTGAGCGATCAACATCTTATCTTGAGCGATCAACATCTTATCTCGAGCGATCAACATCTTATCTTGAGCGATCAACATATTATTTTGAGCGATCAACATCTTATCTCGAGCGATCAACATATTATCTTGAGCGATCAACATCTTATCTCGCTTATCTCGAGCGATCAACATCTTATATCGAGCGCACGACATCTTATTTATATATATTAAGGCCCTTTGTGTGTGCATTTAGGTCATCAGTAAAACATACGGACAAGTTGTTAATTAGGGTCCCGCCTATTCCGCTGTTATTTAAACTTCCCACAAGTACATGTACAAGTTTATCACATCAGTTTGGAAAGCAATGCATATAATTGGTCAGCCTATCTTCAAAATCAAATGAACATAACCAATGATGCATACTAAATGTTAGAACAGCAACAAATTTCAGTTCGACTGATAAATTCGCGCAGAAAAGTTACATGTATAAATTAAGGGAAAACAAGGAAAAACGTTTAATATATGGGCGAAGTATGGAAGCCCTGAAGGGACAATTGATTTCCGTACTTCCCACTTATGACTTCTAACTTTTGCACTTCTCACTTCAAAATTCTTGATTTCCTACTTCCTACTTCTAACTTCCGCACTTCTGACTTCTAACTTCCACACTTCTGACTTCCAACTTCCTGACTTTCGACTTCTGATTTCAAACTTCCACACTTCTTACTTCCGACTTCTTGACTTCTTACTTCCTTCTTCTAACTTTCGCACTTCTGACTTCTAACTTCCACACTTCTAACTTTCACACTTTCGACTTCTGATTTCCAACTTCCACACTTCTTACTTCCGACTTTTTGACATCTTACTTCCCTCTTCTAACTTCCGCACTTCTGACTTCTAACTTCCTGCCTTTCGACTTCTGATTTCCAACTTCCACACTTCTTACTTCCGACTTCTTACTTCCCTCTTCTAACTATCGCACTTCTGACTTCGAACTTCCACACTTCTAACTTCTAACTTCCTGACTTCCGACTTCATACTTCCGCACTTCTGACTGCCAACTTTCCTTTTTTGGAAGTCGGAAGTAAGAAGTGTGGAACTTGGAAGTCGGAAGTATGAAGTCAGGAAGCTGGAAGTCAGAAGTGCGGAAGTTAGAAGTCAAAAGTGCGAAAGTTAGAAGAAGGAAGTAAGAAGTCAAAAGTCGGAAGTAAGAAGTAAGAAGTGTGGAAGTTGGAAATCAGAAGTCGAAAGTCGGGAAGATGGAAGTCAGAAGTGCGGAAGTTAGAAGTCAGAAGTGTGGAAGTTAGAAGTAGGAAGTAGGAAGTCAAGAAGTTGGAAGTGAGAAGTGCAAAAGTTAGAAGTCAGAAGTGGGAAGTACGGAAATCAATTGTCCCTCCAGGGCTTCCATAGCGAAGCCTACATACAATTTTTTTGTCAAGGACATAAATTTTTTTCTTTGCATCATCACTGATTTTTTGCAGCCTTTTTTTATCAGTTTCCGTATTAAAATGTCTAACCCTGCAAACATGTGAAACGGTTATAAGTATAATCTAAATAAAAACAAAAACGGTGGCAGCCGTATCTTTTTACTAATGATCTGAATTCACACAAAGGTCCTTAATAGATATTGATAAGATGACCGAGAAAAGATGTTGATCGCTCAAGATAATATGTTGATCGCTCAAGATAATATGTTGATCGCTCGAAATAAGATGTTGATCGATGTTGATCGCTCGAAATAAGATGTTGATCGCTCAAGATAATATGTTGATCGCTCGAGATAAGATGTTGATCGCTCGAGATAAGATGTTGATCGCTCGAGATAAGATGTTGATCGCTCAAGATAAGATGTCGTGCGCACGAAATAAGATGTTTATCGCTCAAGATAATATGTTGATCGCTCAAGATAAGATGTCGTGCGCACGAGATAAGATGTTGATCGCTCAAAATAAGATGTTGATCGCTCGAGATAAGATGTTGATCGCTCAAGATAAGATGTCGTGCGCACGAAATAAGATGTTTATCGCTCAAGATAATATGTTGATCGCTCAAGATATGATGTCGTGCGCACGAGATAAGATGTTGATCGCTCAAAAAAAGATGTTGATCGCTCAAGATAAGATGTTGATCGCTCAAGATAAAATGTTGATCGCTCGAGATAAGATGTTGATCGCTCAAGATAATATGTTGATCGCTCGAGATAAGATGTTGATCGCTCAAGATAAGATGTCGTGCGCACGAGATAAGATGTTGATCGCTCAAGATAATTTAATCCTAAAAAAATAATTGCATGTCCTAAACATACCACCGTAGTTTTGCGTTACATGTAATTATGATTAATTACATGCACTTATATATTTATGCTTGCACGTATACTTTGAAACGTGTACAAACGTAGCGAATTTAGTAAAGTTAAAATTGAAGAGTTGAATCTGTTACATTTTTAGCTCGACTTTTCTAATAAAAATAGAGCTTTTGCACCCGCCCCAGTGTCAGCGTCGGCATCGCCGTTGGTTTAAGTTTTTTTTATAAAGTAAAACATCTCTAATACTAGCTTTACTGAAACGAAATCTATCCAAAAGTCCAAATCGTCGTACATAACGAAAGGGTTTGCTCAGTCCCGTATCATTCCCTCCCTTCTCAACATTTCTGCTTTAACTTCATGCTGAAAATTTAAATCCATGTCTAAATATTCCACCTCCATCTTTTCTTAAACCACCTATGCCCCAGGTTTAAAATAACAATAGAAAGATAAGCCATTGCTGACACCGCTCAAAGTAGAAAAATCCAATCGAAGGTTTAACTTTTGTCGAGCCCCGTTATTCACGTGCTGACTTAAGCGTTGTAAATATATCCGACACGGCTTAAGTCGGAGCTTAAGTCTTTACTTAATAGTTGAAAAACTGGCCATAAGAGTATCAATTTTGGTACCCGGTTTATGACATGCGCTACACAAAGCGAGGGTCCAGCGCAAGCAAGTGTTCCCATTGTTCGTGTGATGTTTCATATCTTGTAATATTGAGAGCATTGAAGGTAAAAATACATTTTTTAAATACACGCTGAAATGTTACAAAATGCGTTTTATGATCGTCATCTATGCTCAATACATGGTAAAATGCTAAAATATATTGGCTAAACTTAACCAGGGGCGGAGGAGAATGGGGTGTGTGGAGGTCCGAACCCCAAGTGTCTGTGTGTTCATGCGAAATGAACGACAGAACAGGATCGGCAAATTAAACATGAATCGCTAGCGCGACTCATGGATTTGCCGATCCTATTCTGTCGTTCATTTCGCATGAACACCGAAAAAAATCATTTCATTTCTTAAATGACCGGGAAGCTGCTTTTAATGTTAAATGCTACAAAATTTATGCAGTTGATAAATATAACCTCGTTTACATCTATATGGGAAATATAATGTAAATATAAGAAATGAATTAATTTTTTTCGGAATTCATGCGAAATGAATGACAGAATAGGATCGGCAAATTAAGCGCGATTCATGGATTTGCCGATCCTATTCTGTCGTTCATTTCGCATGAACTCCGAAAAGAATTAATTCATTTCTTAATTGTTTGGCAAAGAAACCTAAGAAAATGATGGATATAATGATTATAATCGCGATGATAAAAAAAAGCATAACTACATTCTACAAATTTATTTTTTATCAGTTTGATTTATTTTGTTTTCATAAATAGATCTTAAACTATATTTTTTTTCATGATAGTGAACTTTTACATTAAGTAGATTAATAGAGTCATGTATTATTTCCAACAGTATATTGTTCTTTTTGGCCTATTTTACATATCGACACCAATAGATGGCAACAACGGCTGTTCTGATGGTGCTGGAATGACGTCATAGTTCGGCGTCACATTCCAAATCTCACGAGCATATTCTTCGATCGTTCTGTCGGCTGAAAATTTGCCGGATGAAGCAATGTTAAGGAGGCACATCCTTGCCCATCTGTAGGGGTCGTTATAGAGAGCATTCACTCTATCCTGACTCTCGACGTATGATTTGAAGTCGGCCATCAGAAGGTAACTGTAAAAAATTATGAAGTTATTTTATCGCAATAGATATATACATACTTTTAGGAGGTGTTTCTGGTAGGCCCATAGTAGATCTACAAGGGACTTGTTTTTGGTTTAAATGAGAATGTCTTATTTATAAATAGGAACCTCAGCGTAGGAATATAGTCAATCATCCCAGCCTCCAAGCAAATCACGTGTTGATGGTTCAACCATGTGATCCTAAAATGGCGACACGCTTGGCAACGCCTGGTTAATCAAAAGCTTGCTATAATCTAACGGCAAAACTGGGAAGAAGGTAAAAAATTTTATTGCATGACTGCGGCATTTTCCTTTGAAGTTTTGTGTTTTCTAAATTCTGGTATCGCCACCGTTAGCCGTGCTCTAAATTCCGCTGCACACAGGTATCGCTCACAGTTTTCTCTTTCTGGGATGTAGAGCAATACACACACATTAGCAAGTGTTGCTGTGATAAGTTATTGAAAATGATAAGCTATTTGAAATAATTTATTACTGTATTTCTGTAATTAACTTCTCTGCATCTTGATTTAAAACTTGATTTTTTAAGTAATATAAAAATATAACGGCAAAAATGATTATGATATTCTATTCTGTTTAGAAATTCAAATTTTGTTTCTGGCAAAGGTTTACAGTATGCACTAGGTGTTAATTCCATTGATACATAACCTTTGTTGATAAAATTAGCCACATGGGAAGTGTTTACCTTCTCTATTTCTCCAGGGTTCATGACCTCATTAGGGCCTCCCGGCAAATTCAAAATTTTAGCATTTAGTTGATATTATTTTTGAAACTCTATTTCCCAACTTTTTGTTTTAAAAAATAATTACACTGATTAATAAGGAATGTTTCTATGTGTATTTATGCACTTTTTATAACAGTTTTTTTCAGTAGTTTATTTAAAATTTTGAAAAAGGGATCTCTGATGTGAAGCATGCATAATTTATATAAAAACCTGCCCGTCGCCACCTTCTTGCTTTTATATGGCAGCTGGGGGTTTATCATGTCATTGAAATGTTTCTAAGGGAGGTTCAGAGGGGAAATATTTTTAAATATTTTAAATTAAAATATTTAAAAAATGTGTTCAGTTTACTGTTTTCAGTCATGCAATAAATCAGTTAGACAATACATACGCGTGTGTTACCGGCGAGTATCATCATGCTTGGGAGATTCTCAGGGAACGTAATTTGATAGCAAACTCGCCTCTACGAGGCTCGTTTGCTACCCAAATTACGTTCCCTGAGATTCCCCCACGCATGATGATACCAGCCGGTAACACACTTTTATGTATTATCTAACTTATACATATCATTGCTCCAGCGCAAATTGAACGTAATGAAAGTATTAAATGTGTCTGTATTTTGCAGTATGCCGTTTGTCAAATTCTCTTACTGTACTCAAAATACCGTCAAATAATTTCATTGTTTACATTTTTAGCAGGTGTGCGTCACAACACCAGAAAAAGAAGTAATTTTAGTATTACTGCATTATTTTTTATTCTAATATGCTTTACCTCCGTTAAAATACTCTTACGCTATAATGACGTCACGTTAACGTGCGGTGACGTCAAAGTTTTTGTTGCGACAAAGAAAGAGCGCTTCTATATTTTATCTACTGCTTTAGATTAAGGGTATATTAGAATCGAAATAACTTATAGCAAAATCGTGTTTTAACACTATTTATACACTCGGGCGGTGATACGTCGTACAAATAATTTCACTCGGGCTGCACCCTCGTGATATTATTACGCCAAACGTATAACCGCCCATCGTGCATAAATAGTGATAAACACTCTTTGCTATAAATTATTTCTTAAGTATTTTTGCTCGTTTTGCAAAGCAAAATGTATAATATTTAACTACTGAGATAAAAAATTTGTACAAAAAAATTAAAATAATGAAAAATATAACTCGGCTGAAATTCAGCCTAATTTATACGTGGTGGCAGTTTACTGTACCGATAAGGGGAAGTAACACTGTGAATAGATGTTATAGTACGTCACACGTCACAAGTTTTAAAAATACCTCTAGTGAAAATAATTCATGCATTTTAAAAGCGAACGGAGAGCATTTATAAGTAAAAGCAAATGTCTTTAATGATAATTCCAATATTTATTAATTTAAGAAATTTGTTGGTTTAGCCGAAACGTTCACACATCGATGAACTACTTGTTTCAGACAAAAACGTACCAGAAAAACATTCTAGATGAGACCCAAGTAAGGTGATACATTAACATATTAAGCCGCATACTTACTGATCGTGATACATGAGGTCGTTGGCGATATCTTCAAACAATCCCGGACACTCAGGGCAGAATGTACCATTCTTGAGTTGTTCCAGGGCTTCTCTAAGTTCCTCATTGCACATATAGTAATCAGCGGGGTTGTACCCCTGTCTGCGTAGCTCCTCTACCTCGTGCAGCTTCAAACCAAAGATGAACATGTTTTCCTTGCCCATTTCTTCCGCCATCTCGACATTAGCGCCATCTAGTGTTCCTATCGTCAACGCTCCATTCAGCATGAATTTCATGTTGCCTGTGCCTACGTATATTTATACAGTTTAACAAAAGTATTTCTTAAAATTATATGTTTTATTTTATGCTTACTAATGAGATACTGTATTCTATCAGTTAAATATTTTTATATCTCATCACTCACACTGTGAAAATATGAAATCTATATTTTCACACTGTGAGAGATATAGCTCCGATCTACTTGTACATTGTGTATGAATTTTAAATCATTTGTTTAAAATAGGATGAAAATTGTAGTCGCACTTTGTTCATTATAGTATATTTCTCGATTCAAATTACTTTACTTAATAAGAATTTCATAACGTTATGCAGCAAAAAATAAAATAAAATGGAACTTTATGTTGTGTGCGCCTTTCTAACGTCACAACACGTCTGACGTCATGTCTGTTTACGCGCGCCTGTTTCCCTCGCTGAGATTAAAATTTGTTGCAAAATGCACATCTCAACGTTATTAAGCATAAAATAAAAAGAAAATTTGTTTGTTTTGAGTGAATATGGAATATATCTCACCTCGAAGTGAGAAAATTTTCTCATTTTCAGTCGCGCTACGCGCTTATGAAAATATTTGAAATTTTCTCACTTCGAGGTGAGATATATTCCATATTCACTCAAAACAAACAAATATCCTCTATCTATTTTAACACGATCCGCAGCAATTGCTACATTTGTTGGAAATAAAAGCAATATCATGGGCAAAAACTGAATGTATTCCATATTTGAAATAATAAATTCTTAACATCTTGATTTTGAATAACAACAAACTGCATTTGAGAACGTCCAATTACTCAATGTTATAACTTCAAGCAACATATTTGTTAAAAGCTATTCTTGCATAAAACTACTTTTTCCACTGGATCCGCCCATATATTAACGGGAGAAAAATCGTGTGCAAACAATGCAATTCACGTGCTGTTATTACATGTTTTTTATTTTTGAAATGCTTTGTCAGGGATGTATATGTATTTCTGCGCAGGTTGATATCTGGTACCTGCGTCTTGATTCTTCCATAATAATCTCTTCTTGTAGCATAAAAGATGCAATCTAATCCATAGTATGTTTTGCTGTATCGGTTACCAAACCCAAACGCACTACCCCTAAAAATGTACGTACTCGCTCCACCCCTTGTTTACATCCCTTTTAGAAGTCGGAGTCGATTCATTTTTTGTTGATGACCGTGAATGTATAAGAATTGCGTGTAACATGTGAAATTGTTTGTTTTTATGAATTATTTTAATGTTTTTGTATGTATCAGTTGGAATGCTTTAATCTAATTTCGCGAAGAATTTGGATACAACATTTGATTTGAAAGCTTGTCACTACGTTCGTACTCATCCGTACTCTAAATGTGTTCATACTCAAAATAATTCGATTGTAAAGTTATTACTTTTGAAATTGTGTTCCTGTTTACCAAATTTTTAAGTGATATGCAAAAATAGGAGTAATTTTATGTTTGTAATAATGACAGATAAAAAAATCTGTTAAAAACCTTCATTACATGCTTTTGGAAGTGTTGTTGATTTCTGGGCCCTGGTTATGGATATTTAAAACATGTTTCCAAGTACAGGGAACTTACTGGGAATGAGGTAAGTGTATACCTGGGAATAAGGTAACGTCTGTGCGTTCTGATTGGTCAGTCATGTAAACAAACCCAGGAAGTGATTATTTTTTCAAAATTGATATTTTTTCACTGCATTTACAGTATTTTATTATACATTTTGACAAAATTTGCTACATTTTATCAAAGAAGTATAAAATACACAGAATGGCAACTGGCTGTAATCTCGCGTGAGCTCGTGTCAGAGCGTGATTCGGCGTTATCTTACTAAAAACAAACATCGGCGAGCATGGAATTACAATTTGTACCTTTAAAACTACATTTAAAATACATTTTAGCTTCTAAAACAAAATTAGTTTAATTTGAAATGGTCTTAAGACACGAAGTACACATTTTTTTTGCCATCGAAAGAAGCGTGGTCATACGGTGATAATTATTTTACCGATGCATAATTGCTTTCGCATACAAAATGGTGCGTGGAGAAAGCGCCACTTCCGGTAAACGAGATCTCGTTTTTTTGTCACGGGAGGTTGGCGAGATTTGCTCTGTATGCCTTTCAAGTTGCCAATCTATTTATTTTTATAGCTCTTTGATTTTATGTGTATTGAAAAAAAGTTGTATCAAATGAATTTCTCCCGCCACGTCAATGATGTAAACAGGGCGTCATCTCATTCACATGAAAATTACTTAAATAAAGTATCACTATTCATATGTTTTTTGTCCGGTATTTTGGTAGAACTAAGATATTTCTTGAAAAACTTGTAATTAGATATACATGTTTCGATGTATGGAAGGCCGTACACGCCATAATGTTACAATGTAAGTCTATGGGAAAACAATTGGCGGTCTCTAACCAACAACAGAATGGTAATTAAAAAATGTACCGGAATCGTAAAGTCATCACTTATGAAAACAATGCATTTAATTGTCGTGTAATGTATTTTATGCAAGAATAGCGACAATACCCGTTTGCTTTGTGTATTAACGTCTGCAGAAGCCCGTAGATATGTTTGTGACCGAGACCCCCCAAAAAAACGTGTATTATCCCTACAAAACTGCCTTAAATGATAACAAGTATGTTTATATGTTGTTCACTTAACTTAGACAATTTTTAAAGAATTACATAATACCTGAAGCCTCGGTTCCCGCCGTCGAAATTTGTTCGCTGAGGTCGGCAGCTGGTATAACTATCTCGGCCAGGGTCACTCTGTAGTTCTCTAGGAAAACAAGTTTGAGCCTCTCCCCGACATCTATGTCATTATTGATCTTACGGGCAAGGTTGTTGAACAGCTTAATGATTTTCTTGGCCATGTGGTAGCCGGGAGCTGCCTTTCCTCCTAACATGACAGTCCGGGGTGTGAATGGGGCATCCGGGTTATGCTTTATTCTGTTAAACATGACGATCACGTGGAGGCAGTTCAAGAGCTGACGTTTATACTCGTGGATTCGCTTTACCTTGTAGAAATAAAATGCGCATTTTGTCTTAATGAAAATTTCGTCTTGTCAACTTATAAATACTTACATTCACTATCTATTTTGAATGAATAGAAGGGCAATCTTTTATATTTATTTAATATTAGGGTCGGATATTTCCGCCGGACTGCACGTGCAGACTGATGTCATTGGCAGCAAAGGCATGAACAAAATGGCATGTTTCAAAAAATTCTTCCAAAGCTTGACACCAAAAAAACCCCTATTTTTGACGATAAAAATCAGAACTAAATCGGCCCGACCATAAATCTATGATTTTTCACTCCGGGATTTAACGATTTTTGAAATGAAAAAAAATGAGACCTGTGCCTTTGTCTGAAGGCGAATTACAATTAAATTTAACGTGTGTGATTCTTTTTGGCTATTATATTTAGATTTTGAAAAAAAAATACACGATATTCTGACATTTGTTTAGATTTTCTGATGGAAAGGAAATCACTCATTTATGTAGCAGGCTACTATATTTGTAAATATATATATATATAAGAATTAAATGCTATTTTATGCGTTAATATGGGTATAAACCACATATGGACTTCTTGTGAATCATCCAAGAATCCCTAGACATTGGCCAAAGGCTTTATGACTTCAGTTTATTGAGTCTAGAATCCATAAGAGGATATATGAAATGCGTGACAACCTTCACGCCACTAGAACTGGCTTGCGCGGAATTCTTTTATAGAGAAAAGTTGAATGAACTTCATTTTAATAAAAACCCACCCGTTTAGCCCAGTAGGGAGAGCGCAGATCAACGGATCGCGTTGTCGTGAGTTCGATACCCGACCGAGGTGTATATTCTCCGTGACAATGTGATAGAAGACAGTGTGTCTGAAATCATTCGTCCTCTACCTGTGGGAAAGTTGGCAGTTACTTGCGGAGAACAGGTTTGCACTGGTACAAAATCCAGGAACACTGGTTAGGTTAACTGCCAACCGTTACATTGAAAAAAAAACGATGTTAAACCCAAAATAAACAAACAAATCATTTTAATAATAACAAAAAACAATAACCCGGACTCCAAGTTCGGGGAGACCTACCGCATTTAAACACTGTTGTTGTGACAGCTATTAAATCTGAGTTTCACTGAAGACCAGGAATTGGATAGGTTTGTTAATTGTTTTGTAATATTCAAAAAGTACATCTAACTGTATCATTACAACCTACTGGTCTGATATTTGTGTTTTTTTTATTTCATATAACATTTATAAAGTTTTGCGGATATATGCAGTGTATGCATACTGCAGTGATTATATATATATAGATCGAGAAATCTAGCTAGATGTTGAGGGGTTTTAAAAATGAAACTACTTGTTTGAACTTTTGTTTAGGCATGCTACTCAATTTGCTTCGAAATCGTAACAGAAAAAAATAACTGATTTACTTCACAATGCATGTTTGTATACAGATCGAGAGTTCGAGCTAGACCATTTAAAAGGTATAAAATTGGCGCAAAAATGAGACCTTTTGTTTGAACTTTTATGTTTGCTCTAAAACGAGACCATTCGCTTGAACTTTTATGTCGGCTCTAAAACGAGACCATTTGCTTGAACTTTTATGTCGCTCTAAAACGAGACCATTTGCTTGAACTTTTATGTCGGCTATAAAATGAGACCATTGCTTGAACATTTATGTCGATTTTCATATGTGACCATTTGCTTGAACTTTTATGTCGGCTCTAAAATGAGACCATTGCTTGAATTTTTATGTCGATTTTCACATGCGACCATTTGCTTGAACTTTTATGTCGGCTCTAAAATGAGACCATATGCTTGAACTTTTTATTTCGGCTCTAAAATGAGACCATTTGCTTGAACTTTTATGTCAGTTCTAAAATGAGATCATTTGTTTGAACTTTTATATCGACTCTATTATGAGACAATCTATTCAAACTTTTATGTCGGCATTTATGCAATTAGTTTCAAATTTGTAACTGGAGTACAAGATAGAGTTACTTCACAATGTAGATATTTGTAGAACTATTTCAAATAAAATACTGTTTGTTAATACCCGCTAATGTTCTGCGAAATTCATTGTGATATTATATCCTGGTCGAGCTTGAGCTTTTTTCGGTTTTAATGTGTTGCGTATTGCGCTTTGTTGTTGAAGGTTATTTTCATGCCATATTCATTCCAAACTTTCAACATTATTTATAACCTAGAATTTGTATTGTAACCTAAGCCGCTGTTTAGTATTAGCAAAAGCAGATTCAGCTCTTACTCATCTTCTGTTTCATTAATATCCGTTACAAGTGAACTTTCTGTAAATCATGCATTTTTGTAATGTTATCATTATTACCTACTGGTTTTATGTTTATTTTTTTATATCTGCATGACACGTTATATGTTAGCATGCACGCAATTTGAATCTATCATACCGTACTCTAGGTTTCTAACAAACCATGATAATAAGAAATGTATTACTTCGTAAAACATACGGTATCAAACATTGTTTCGCTACGCTTAGTTGCTAATCTTTTAAAATCATATAGAAGTTCATTAAGTCTCTATCTCTTATTTTTTTAATGCACGATGGAATTAAAAACAGTTCATTCTAATTATTCTAATTATCATTAATCGCTACATATCTTATTCTCAAAACATTAGTCTAATTTCAAATACTGATTAGTTTTATCATTCAAATCATGTTTTGTTTTGTTTCTTTTTTCGTTTGTTTTCTTTGTATTGTTCACGGTATTGGCGGGGTGTTAGAACCGACAAGCATGATTTCCCCTTTTAGGTAGTCCTGTTGTCTATTACTGTCTGGCGGCGCAGCACGTAACAGTAGGTATGAATTCGATCCGCCTTGATTATGTGTATGTTCTTTAAAACCCTTGTGCGCGCCGTCCATTGATTTTGAAGTCCTATTACCTGTTACCGTATCTTGTAATAATCAGCGATTTCTTATTGATATTAACTTCGGTATATATATACTATGTACTTCTTTTAATCTCTGGAGATGTTCAACCCAATCCTGGCCTGACACTACAGTGTCAGATACATCATCAATTTCTGGGTACAGTGAGGTGTTGAACAGTGGTCTTAGTGTTTTGCATCTAAATATACAGAGCTTGAAACCAAGATCGAGATCCTTGAAGTCGAGTCTCAATCATATGACATTTTAGTTTTCACGGAGACTTGGCTGAATATGTCTGTTGTATCTGATGACCTGCTCTTGCCAAACTTTCAACCACCCTTTCAATGTGATAGAATGAACCGTATTGGTGGTGGTGTCGCCATTTATGTCCGAGAGGGTATCATTGCTTCAGAAATAGTAGATCTTGCTATTATGGTCTTGAGACGCTTTGGTTAGAACTTATTTTAACAACGTAAAATTATTTGGAGGTATCTATCGACCACCTGACTCAAACAATAACCATTGGCTTCTCTTAGAACAAAGCATAGATCAAGCTTTCAACCAGTCGTGTGATAACATACTTGTTACAGGAACTTTAACATCAATGTTCTTAACACCACTTCAAATAAAATAACAAACCTAATGGCATCGTACAATGCAGAACAACTCATAACACTCCCTACCCATTTCACTGAACACTCTAATTCTCTAATTGACCTTATGTTTGTGAAGAACACGAACCAAGTCATTTCTAGCTTTGTTGCTGACCCTTTCATTCCAAACCTCACTCGTTTTCACTGTCCAGTCGTTGCGGTTCTAAAATTAGACAAACCTAAACATACTTATTAAGCGCAAGATTTGGCTGTACGACAGAGGTAAACTATGATGACTTTCAGAGCAAAACTCCAAGCAACTAACTGGGAGACTCTGAGGACAGTAATGACCTCGAAAAGGTTACTCAAGACATTACAGAGAGTATCTTACAGCTGCAATCAGAATCTATACCAAATAAAGTAGTAACCATCCGACCAAATAACATCCCATGGCTAAACACTAAATTACGTAAACTCATTAGAAAACGCAATAAGATACATAAAAGGGCAAAAAAGTCTAACACAGTTGAATCATGGGCTACATTTAGGCAAGTACGTAACGAGCTCACTAATCAGATATATACAAAGCAAAACTAGATTATCAAATAAAATTAATTGAAAAGTTAACTCATCCAATATTTCAGCCAAATCATGGTTCAAAACAAACAAAACAAATACACACAAACAAACATCCAAAACTATCCCAACCTTATACGAAGGCAACATGGAAGCGTTCACAGACCAGGGAAAAGTAGAACTTCTTAACCAGTATTTCTGCTCACAATCTACCATTGACGACCAAAATCGTCCCTTACCACATAGCCAATTGTTAACCAACTCATCTTTATCTAATATTACTGTCACTCCCCAGGATGTAAAAGATGCTCTTACTCTTATAGACCAATCAAAAGCCAGTGGTCCAGACCTTGTCAGTCCAAAACTTCTCCGCGAAGGCGCATCAGCACTATTCGAACCACTTTCCAAATTTTTTAACAAACTATTGATGGAATCTTTTCTTTCCAAATTCTTGGAAACTTGCAAATGTCACACCGTTATTCAAAAAGTCAGATCCTTCAAAACCACCTAACTACCGTCCCAAAATCCCTACTCAGCTGTCTTGGCAAGCACATGGAGCGCTGTGTCCATAAATACCTTTACAATTACCTTGTCAACAACAACCTCCTCACAACTTTCAATCTGGTTTTATTAAGGGCGACTCCACCGTCAACCAGCTTACATTATCTACAATGATATTTGCCGAGCCCTTGATGAAGGAAAGGAAGTGCGTGCAGTATTCTGCGATATTTCTAAAGCCTTTGGACCGGGTGTGGCATCGTGGACTTTTACAGAAACTGTCTTCACTGGGTGTAAAGGGTTTCACTTATTCAGTGGGTTTCTTCCTATCTGTCGTCCCGTAAACAACCATGTCGTCTAAAGCAAACGCCTCTTCTAGTTGGTCTCAGATTAATGCTGGCGTTCCTCAAGGGTCCATACTCGGACCTCTTCTGTTTTTGACCTATATCAACGACATTGTCTCTATTACCAACTCTAACATTCGTCTTTTTGCTGACGACACAGTCTGTACATAATAGTCGAAAAAACCCAAAATCAGGCACCAACTGCCTTAAATTCAGATCTCCAAAGTATTCATTCTTGGTCTGAGTCAAGGTTTAGTATCTTTCAATCCATCAAAGACTGAATCAATGGTTTCTCACGCAAACACTCCAAACCACATCATCCAATGTTATCTATGAACAATGCAGCAATCACAGAGGTATCTACTCATAAACGTCTTGGACTAACTTTCTCAAACGATCTGAAGTGGTCAACCATATTTCCATCAACTGAAAAAAGCATGGCAGAGGATTGGAATAATGAGGTCTCTGAAATTTGTGCTAACCGCTCTAGCCTTGAACGAATGTATTTTCATTCATTCGCCCTCTTCTTGAATACTCAGATGTAGTCTGGGACAACTGTAGTGAAGCTCTGAAAAATGAATTGAGGCAGTCCATAACGAAGCAGCTCGTATAGTAACCGTGCAAACAAAATTATGCAATATCCAGAAACTATTACATGATTTGAAGTGGAGACCCTCGCAGCGCGGAGGAAAAAACATCGTCTCATCTTATTCTACAAAATGCTTTATGGTCTATCTCCATCTACATGTCTGATCTCATTCCAGGTCGTGACAAATTAACGATGAAGCTACAATCTAAGAAACATAAGAAGTGTAAACGCCAGGACACAGTCTTACAATTCTTCATTTCTGCCCAAAACAATCCGTGACTGGAATGCATTGTCACAAACGACAAAAGAAGCAGCTACCCTAACAGCTTTCAAATCAGCACTAAACACAAACTTATCTAAATCTTCTCCTCTGTTTAACTGTGGCTCTAGAAAGGGACAAATACTACATACTCGATTGCGTCTTGGGTGCAGTTCTCTGAATTATGACATCCAAAGAAGATCTTTAACTGAATCTGCTCTTTGCACCTGTGGAAACACTGAGACTGTCGATCACTACCTGCTTCGTTGTCGTAAATATCAAACAATTCGTGAAAGGTTTTTCCCTTTTATACTCCATGTCCATTGTCAGTAAACAATCTTCTCAATGGCAACGATAAAGGCTTTCTTTCGAGCAGAATAAATCTCTAATCGTTGATGTTCAGCGTTACATTTTCGCAACAAAATGGTTTACTACCTAATTCGGCCCTGCTCTGTCGATTTGCACCCCGGTACCGTGAGTATATGCTTGATTCAAGCAACACCCCTTTTTATTTTACAAAATTCAGTAGAAACAGATAGCATTACAACTATGTTATATAATTCTTATTTGTCATATAAAATTAGTTATCACTAGCCATGATTCCTGACAATATGGTATTTGATGATTTGTAGTTATTTCATATATGGAGAGGAATTTATATAAGTTTTAAATAACTTGTTTTCCGATCCATTAATTCCATGTATTTATTGTTGTATATCATGTATGTCAAACTTGCTGAAATAAAGTTTAAACCGATTGTTTTGTACTATATCTACTCAGTTTATGTTTGCGCTTTTTTCGTACTAAGTTCAATTTGGTCCTAACTTATTAAGGCTCCGGTTTCATGTGTTCACAATCTGATAAAAATCATATTAAGTTGTCATTAATTTTAAACTCTTAGCCTTTGAACAAGCAAATTCGATGAATTGGTATCCCCCGGCGAATGCGTTTGTGCTGAGGAATGGCAAAGAAATATATAGAGGATATTTGTTTGTTTTGAGTGAATATGGAATATATCTCACTGAGAAGTGAGAAAATTTCAAATATTTTCGCGTAGCGCGGGTGAAAATGTGAACATTTTCTCACTTCGAGGTGAGATATATTCCATATTCACGAAAAACAAACAAATTTTCTTTTTATTTTGTGCTCAATTACGTTGAGATGTGCATTTTGCAACAATTTTTAATCTCAGCGCGGGAAACAGACGCGCGTAAACAGACATGACGGCAGACGTGTTGTGACGTTAGAAAGACGCACACAACATAAAGTTCCATTTTATTTTATTTTTTGCTGCATAACGTTATGAAATTCTCATTAAGTAAAATAATTTGAAACGAGAAATATACTATAAAGAACAAAGTGCGACTACAATTTTCCTCCCATTTTAAGGAAATAATTGAAAATTCATACACAATGTATGAGGGGGCGGAGCTATATCTCTCACAGGGTGAAAATATAGATTTCATATTTTCACAGTGTGAGTGATGAGATACAAAAAATTTAACTGATACAATACAGTATTTCATTAGTTAGCATAAAATAAATCCGTACATTTGAACTTAAAAGAAAAGAAGTCCTTAAGAGAGCACAATCAAGTAAGAAATCTGGAACGTGGGTGGTGACCGTGCGTGTGTTTGTGTGTGGTGGGGGTGGGGAGCGGTTACAACTTCACGTGTTGATAAATATTCATGGCGAGTTTGAAAATTTAAAAAAGGAATGATTTTTTTATTGGGTGGGTGGGGGTGGGGGCGGTGACTGGGTGAGGGCACAAAACTTTTCACGTGTTGATAATAAATATTGATGGAAAATCAAAAATGAATAAAAAATTGTTGGCGGGTGGGGTGGTGGTGTATTATCGGGGTGGTGGGGGTGACTGGGTGGAGAAGCGAGGTGGGGTGACTGGGTGGAGGAGCGAGATGGGGGATGGTACAACTTTGCATGTTGATAGATGTTCATGTGAGGTTTAAGATCTTTTTAAAAAATAGAAAAAAAAGTGAAAAAGAAAATTGTTGGGTGTGGGGTGGGGAGGAGGTGTGTGTGTGACCAGGGTGGTGAGGGTGACCGGGTGTGGGTACACAACTTCACATGTTGATAACTAATGTTCATGGAAAAACTGAAAGAAGTGTAATGAAATTCTACCAATTGGTTAAAACCATATATGTACAAATATGTGGATTTTTAAACAACTAACGGGCAATAACTCTGAAGTTACAAAAGACATCCTGACGAAATTGAGTGTGCACTACCACATTATGGTGATCTAAATCAAATTAAAGTTTCATAGTTTAAGGACAAATATGTCACAAGTTATGAAGCAGAAATTGCCATATTTATAGTACCCTACAAAGTTAACACTAGAAACTACTACGGGCCATAACTCTGGTGTTACTTGAGCAATCTACTTGACAGGCTGCATTTCCTTATAGTAGTGAACATGTATATGAAGTTTTATTTAAATATTCCAAACCACTTCCTAAATATGGCTCCGGACGGACGGACGGATGGAAAGACGGACGGGCGGGCGGACGGATGGAAAGACGGACGGGCGGACGGACGGACGGACGGAAAGACGGACGGACGACGAAAAAAACAAACTGAATGATGTCAGACGTTTTAAGCGTGTCTTTTCATTTTCATTCGTTTCAGTCACCTGGAATATATATGGAATCGATCTGTTTTTGGTGTGTGTTTTTTTTTTTGTACTTTTTTTTTTGTACCTTGTGCGTGCGCGTGCGTTCCTTTTTTATTGTGAGAAACATTGAATTTGATTAAAATAATGTTTTATGAACAAACAATCTTCTGTACAATACGGAATTTATTTGGATTTGTATCCATCCGAAAAATATATCTCTGACTCACCTATCGGCTTTGAAATGTTTTATAAATTTTCGAAACAGTCTTGTACAGAGCAATTTTAAACAACGGAATACTATCATACAAGGAAATCATCCTGACATACCTGAACGTCGAATATAGAGTTACAGTTTACTTGCACACCATAGTTTTCCTGTATGTACTTGGCCAACTTTCGTTTGTTCTTTTCCTTGATAGTAATGATCTTCTGCAGGAAACTTTCGTCGTCGGCGTACACTTTCTGGAATAATTATGAGGAAAGAATGGCTTGATATTTTATAAAAAAAAATCACTATCCAACAATCCATAATGATAAAACCATACATGCCCCCGTGATAGACTGTCAGAGATACCCTGGTGTGAAATTTTCAAACTCGGATATGTTGTGACCTCGACCTAATGACCCAAAAACAGTAGGGTCATATTTTGACCAATGAGAAGCATGCTATAGAGTTTGATGTCCAAAGTCCAAAAGCCTCTGCGTTCTTCAGGTTGTGCATCCTAAACTATTTTAGACTCATGGGTACTGTAACCACCCTTTAACCACCTATACAACAATGGGTCAAATTATTATAAACTAGGTCATTACGTCCATATTTCTGATTGTCATGCTCGTTTGTATGGACTGCAACAAGCTTTAGACATTCTTTACAAATATGTGCGTATGTCTGCTAATTGTACTATCAACACTTACATACACTGATGATTTTTGGCAGATGCAGGTTGTTCAGAGTACAGGTCTACAGGACTTAACGACTTGATTATGATATTTTGAGGACGCTGCATAGGCGTTAAGTTGGTCTGCAGTTTGCAGTTTGCAGTTCGCAATTCGAATTGCAAACCGCAAACTGTTTTGCATTTTGCATTTTGCAGTTCGAATTGCAAACCGCAAACAGTTTTGCATTTTGCAAATCGAATTGCAAAATGGATTTTTAATTTACAATACAAGATGTATATGATCTATGATTTGCTTTCCAAGAAAGATGTTAATGACGGTTTTGAAACATTAAAGTTTCACCTTTTAGTCTCCTTTGCGCTTTGTAATTTGAATTGCAAACTGCAAAATATTTTGCATTTTGCAGTTCGAATTGCAATACGAATTTTTGTTTTGCGTTTCAGAATTCAAGATTTCAATGTCAATTGCACTTTGTAATTTGAATTGCAAACTGCAAAATATTTTGCATTTTTCAGTTCGAATTGCAAAACGAATTTTAATTTTGCGTTTCAGAATTCAGGATTTCAATGTCCATTGCGCTTTGTAATTTGAACTTCAAACTCTAAAATATTTTGCATTTTGTTGTTCGAATTGCAAAATGCATTTTATTTTCGATTCAATATATGTATCGAATTACGATGAAGTTTCTCAGAAACATGGTATTTTTGGGGGCTTTTCAGGCTTCAAATTTTAAAGTTTCAATCTAAGTTGCGTTTCGTACTTTGAATTGCAAACTTCAAAATATTTTGCATTTTGCAGTTCGAATTGCAAAATGAATTTGTATTTTGCGTTTCAGAATTCAAGATTTCAATATTAATTGAGCCTTGTAATTTTAATAGCAAACTGCAAAATATTTTGCATTTTGTAGTTCGAATTGCAAAATGATTTCTGTTGCCTTGGTATTGAAGGGGAGTCAGAAATGGCAAATCTTTGTGCAACTGACTCATTTATACGGTTTCCAGCATACTGGGGTACATTGTTATTAGAAACTCTTGATGCTTGTGTTTCTGCATATAATATAGTCCCAATGTGGAAATACATTTTTCACAATTTTTCCGTTCATACTTCTCTTTGCCGAGTAAACTAAACTAACCTTACCTACTGACATTGATTGTGATCTGAGGTCAGTGTACTAGTACTCAGCCCATATTCTTTTCCTAGTATCGCCAAAAAGACAACCTGTTGAATCTTAACCGGAATTGGAAAAAACGCATTTGAAATTCGAACTGCAAAATGGAAAATATTTCTCGGTTTGCAATTCAAATTACAAGCACAGAAGTGAGTGAAATGTTAAATTTTAAAGCCTGAAAATCATTTTCTCGGAAAGCAAATCGCGGTATATATTTCTTGAACCGCAAACTTTAAATCTAGCAAAAAACTGCTGTTCTTGACACGTTTCGAGAATGTTTTAACAGAAGAGTAAACGTGTTCTCGTGTTCACGTGCTATTAAAACAGTTTTTTTTATATATGCGCGTTTTATGCTAGAATTGCGTTAACGCATGTTCCTTTCGTGTTATAACATCTTAAGATATCCTTCGGGATACATTGGTACTCTCGCCCTACCGAGCTTGGGCACTAACCAATCCCTCGGGATTCTGCAGATGTTATAACAAGAAAAAAAAACGTGCGTTATCCATACATTCATTTTGAAATGCAAACTGCAAAATATGTAGCGCAGATAAGAATGAAATGTTTAATTCAAAATTCTGAAAAGCTCAAAATATTAACAACTTTCTCGAAAAGCGAATCGCGATTAATTTATATCTCAAACGGCGAATAAAAATTATTTTTCAATTTGAATAGCAAAGCACAAAATATTTTGCCGTTAGCAATTAAAAATACAAAGCGCAAAAGTGACTGAAATGTTCGACTTTAAAGCCTGAAATATATTCATTTTTAAATACTGAAAAGCTCAAAACTTCACAATTCATATATATCATGAATAATAAGTACAACTTCATTTTGCCATTCGAATCGCAAATCGCAGAAAAGAAAAACAGTTTGCAATTCAAAATATAAAGCGCGGACGTGACTGAAAGTTTAATGTTAAAGCCCGAGTTGCTCAAAATATTAACATTTTTCATGGAAAGCGAATCGCGGATATTTACCTCTCGAACTACAAAATAAAAGTTCATTTTGCAATTTGAACTGCAAAGTACAAATGCAAAATATTTTGCAGTTTGCAATTCAAATTACAAAGAGCAAATTAGATTGAAATCTTTAATAATAAGGCCTGAAAGGCAAAATACAATAGTATCTTTTTTAGAAAGAGAATCGCCGTTCATATATATCTTGAACCGCAAAATAAAAATTCATTTTGCAATTCGTACTGTAAAATGCAAAATGTTTTGCAGTTTGCAATTTAAATTTCAAAGTGAAAATTAGATTGAAATGTTAAATTTCAAAGCCAGAAAAGTAAATTACAATAACATCTTTCTCGGAAAGCGAATCGCTGTTTATATATATTGTGAACCGCAAAATAAACTGCAAATGCGAAATGTTTTGCAGTTTCCAATTCCTATTACAATGTGCAAATTAGATTGAAATGTTTAAGTTTTAATCCTTAAATGCCTAAAACAATAAAATCTTTCTCGGAAAGCGATCGTGGTTTATATAAGTCTTGAATAGCGAAATAAAAATTCATTTTGCAATTCGAACTGCAAAATGCAAAATGTTTTGCAGTTTGCATTTCATATTACAATGTACAAATAAGATTGAATTGTTAAGTTTCAATCCAAAAAAAGCCCAAAACAATAACAGCTTTCTCGGAAAGCAATCGCGGTTCATACAATTCTTGAATTGCAAAATAAAAATTCATTTTGCAATTCGAATCGCAAACTGCAAAACAGTTGGTGGTTTTCAATTCGAATCGCAATCTGCGAAACAGTTTGCAGTTTGCAATTCGAACTGCAAAATGCAAGATAGTTTGCGGTTTGCAATTCGAATTGCGAACTGCAAACTGCAAACTGCAGACCAACTTAACGCCTATGAACGCTGCATGCATTTCTTATGGTGGACTTCACCATCAAATCAAAAAAGTACAGAGAACTTATGGGGAATTAGGTAACCTTATACCTAGGAATAAGGTAAAGTTAAGTCCCTTCTGATTAATCAGTAATGTAAACAAACCCAAGAAACAAAGCAAAGAAGTCATTTGTTTTCGAAATTGAACATTGTTAATGCGTTTGTATATTTTGTTATACGTTTTGACAATATTTGACATATGTGATGTGTATTAAATATAGTTTCATGAAACAGCTTTTTAAGTGATTTAAATAGGAGGGGGTCATATCATTCACGTGAAAATACTCAAATTCAGTACTACTATTCATATGTTTTGCTCGTGATTTTGGATATACATATTTCGATTTATGGAAGGCCGTACATGATTTAGTAGGGTTGAGTATAAGAGTGCACTTATACTTCCTTGCTATTGAGCTAGCTTTAATAGCGACGTTGTAGAGTGTCCGCCATAGGTGTGACAGGTCCCAGGTTCGATACCCGGTCAGGGCTGAAGTATTCTCAGACTGTTACATTTGGCGCCCAACGTAAATAACTCAAGAGTAGATCTATATGAATGGACATCTTGGAACGTCCCAAAAATTTTCAAACTCCTGGAATTATAAAATGGAGGGAGTGTATGTAGTTGGGTTGAGTCTAAGGATGCATTTAATTGAGCTATTGAGCTAGCTTTTATAGCAACGTGGCAGAGTGTCCGCCTTAGATGTGAGAGGTCACGGGTTCGATTCCCGGTCAGGGCTGAAGTGTTTTCAGCCTGTTACAATGACATAATGTTATAATGAAAGTCTCTGGGATAACAATTGGTGGACTCTAACCTGCTTTTTCTTATGTCATGACGTACTTCCTGTTTAAAATATGGAATGCAAGAAAAAGATTCTATCACTGGGTGTAGGTGCAGTTGGAAATATCTGGCTCTAAGATAACTGTTTACACGGTTACTGGACAGAGCTTCGGTACTTCCTAAACAATTACCCGAGAGCCGGTGATTACCGTCTGCATCTACAGCCAATAAAAGCATCTTATAATCTTAAATTAATTAATTTGACCAGTCCTCCCAACCCACATCCTTTATTCTATGGTTGCGTTTCAAGATTACATCAAAATTCAGTCACTTTATCATAGTATACTGCTAGGTTTATTTCAATCAATAGCTGTTTTCTCTATTTTCTAAATTATCTATGGTATTCAATTGAGAATTTTAGTTTGGATATTTTACGTGTCTTCACACCCGCAACAGACATTTTAAAACATATTTTATAAATTTCTGCATTAAATATCATCATTTACAAACAGAAATTGCCGAAAAAAGTTTAACATCTTGAAAAAATGTTAAATATACACGTTTCGGGAGGCATCCTATGCCAAGTAACTCTAATCACTTACCAACTTTCTGAGTTGATCAAGATGTTTAACCCATCCGTCTCCTAGGCGTTCAGTGATCAAATCTGCCAGGCCAGGGTTACAAAGCAACAGCCATCTTCTAGGTGTTATTCCATTAGTCTTGTTCTGGAATCGTCCCGGAAACATCTCGAAGAAATCTCTGAATACCTGCCTTTTCAGAATCTCCGAATGTATCTTTGCAACGCCGTTTACTGCATGGGAACCAACAATAGCAAGGTGCGCCATGTTGATTTGCTTTAGCGGAGTTTCCTCTACGATTGACATGCGTTTTAACCTGTCTTCGTCGTTTGGAAAATGCCGCTTCACTTCTATTAAGAAGAGATGATTGATGTAGTAGATGATTTCGAGTAAACGCGGAAGTAAAGTTTCCATCAGCTCCACTGGCCATCTCTCTAACGCTTCCGGAAGTACTGTGTGATTTGTGTATGCGCATGTGCGATATGTGATGTTCCATGCTTGTTCCCACGTCAAACCTTCTTCGTCCATCAAAAGGCGCATAAGCTCGGGTACAGCCAGAGCAGGATGAGTGTCGTTCAGCTGGAAAGCTATCTTGTTTGGAAACTCCTCAAATGACTCGCGTTTACACACGAAAACTCCGGGCTGAGACGACTTATACCGTCTGATGGCATCTTGTAGAGATGCGGAAACAAGGAAATACTCTTGTTTCAGTCTTAGCGCTTTACCTTCAAACATATTGTCTTTAGGATATAGAACCCTCGAAATGTTCTCGGCCAGATTTCTATCGAACACGGCCTTTATATATTCCCCGTCATTGAAAAATTCTAAGCTGAAGGAGTTGGGGGCCTTGGCAGACCACAGACGTACAACATTCACAACGTTGTTTTTGTATCCAGGTACGGGCGTGTCATAGGGTAAAGCCAATACATCTTGTGTGTCAACCCATTTGACTAATTCACCCTTGTTGTGAACAACTCTTCCACCAAACTTTACCTTCTGTGTGTACTCATGTCTCACTATCTCCCAAGGGTTACCGTTCTTCAACCATTGGTCCGGTTCCTCAAACTGGTACCCGTCCTTTATCTTCTGGGCAAATATACCATAGTCATACCTAGAACAGAAACATAATGTTTTAAGTCTATTAAAGCAAAATGTCACCTATTTATTAAGGAAATGTATAAGATTTCCGTTTTAAATGTCCATTTTAAAACAGTACACCCTGTACATACTCCGTCTCGGATATCAGTCTTGAATGCATTCTTGTAATAGCTCCGTCAAATTCGGTTACCTGCCAGTTTACGATGTGACCACTGACTTTGTCAGAATTGATGGTGACCATTCAGTAACTTACATACTATATCTTTAACTCAACCATACTTTTACAGAATGTGATTCGCTTTAAAATTACTTGACAGGCCTTTCGAACCATTATTCCAATAGTTAATTCTCTTACTTCAATTGAACTTATCAAATTAGATGCATGTATATTACACTAATTTAGCTAAGTTTGATAACCAACCGGTGTAATTACTATCCCAAGATTTATCGGCAATGACTTTAAAACTACATGTATAAAAGGGTTTTGTTATAAATGACTATTAATATAACTCTGTATGATCATAGGTACAGATCGCCAGCATTTCGACAAAGATTATATCTGTACATGTAGAAATTGCAATGTAAATTGCCCTGATAATTAAATTTCAAACGTATCCGAATGTTTTTGACAATGTCTGTACTGTTTTGTATCCATCTACTAGTATATAACAAAATGATCTCACAGTTTACCATTCTATCATGTTTTCTACAGAATTTTAGTAAAATAATATCATGAGTGGGGCTGTTATGGTACATCCTTTATGACTTTCGATGCATAATTAATCTTGAAATTAGAGTCTTTATGTCACCGCATAACCTTTTATAAATGTCAATGTTCATAACTATGTTTTTGTAACAAGAGTAAAGCAAATGCTATAAAATCTAGGGCTAAATATCACTGGGATGAATTTCACGTTCTAAGTTTACAATATTTAATAATCCGTGTTCTTTTCTTTGTAAGAATACCCAAGGGAAGCAACCTACATTCATACTTTTTTATAGAATGTAAATTGTTTATTTCACGCTTTTTTGTTATTGCCTATCCTAACATTGTGGAAAAGTAATACCCGCAGAAAAAGGGTATCACAGTCATGCTACTGGCTGCCCTCAAATTTTCTTTCATGTTCTCATAATTCTAGACATTTATTTATACTTTGAGCGTATCTTAAAACCAGAATATTTTCTCTTACAATATTCTAATATTTTATCAACTGTTCAGACCTCTCTGTAATAGTTATGCATGCGTTTTTCCATGTAAAGAGGTAAAAATTGCATGTTTTGTTTGATACTGGGAAATCATTCATTTTTATGGGCTCGAAGTTTCGTGCTTTTTGGCCAAAAACGGCTATTTCGTGGGGATATGATTTTTGAATTTTTATGAATAAGGAGATTCACTACTTCGTTGGGATTCATTTTCTTGGATTAACTCAGCTAATACACGAAAAAAAATCCACAAGGATATTTAACATTTCAAACTATTAAAACTGCCTTATGATACTAACCCTTTTACGCACACGGTAAAGTGTTTGGGTTTCCCCAAATTAATTTTCTAGTATAGATATGTATTTTTTAAGTGGGAGTGGATAGATAACTTTTTTGAGAAACTAATTCTGTAAAATATCCGATTGAATCAATTTGACGCAGTTAACTACACATGCATGGAAAATGAATAGTGGTATATTGAAGTGGAAAAAATACATTGTAAAGAGACCTCTATCACCATAAACTTATTCATCAAGTTTTGATAACTCGTTAATTATTTTTTTTTTATTATTTATTTAAATAGAGGATAATTGTTGGTTTCGGTGTAATATCACGTTATAATTTCACCGAGTGGGCACCAAAAGTGATATTTTCACGAGTGGCGCAGCCACGAGTGAAAATAACAACTTTTGGTGTTCACGAGTGAAATTACCGTGATATTACACCGATACCAACAATTTTTCTGTTTATTTTATGTCTAAAACTCTACTTTTGTTGTGTTTATTTCAATAAATGTCGAAATTTGCGGGAAACTTTATCAGGAAGCATCGCAAAGATGACGTCATTTTAACGACGTCATCGTCATATTGTTTCCGGCTTTCAGTACGCTCGGTAAACTTTTTGACGTTAATCCGGGTATCAGATTTGATAATTTTCACTGAGTGGCCAGTGAGTTTATCAGGATATAATTCACCGTTATATTTCGATAAACCACCGAAAAACATAAAATAAATAAACGTTAATGACGTTTAGCTCTAACTGCTGATGGTTATCTGTCTGACCTACGTAAGGCCGACTGATTCTTACTGGGTTTGCGTTCGCGCTCAAACATTTAAGAATGGGTTGTCTAAATATGCCGTATTGAATTGCGGCACTTGTAGCGGTTTTAAGTCTGTTATGTGTTATGTGTTATCGTCACGTACCGGTTTTGACGTACAGTCGTTCTTTGTCTTGCATGAACGAATGCAATCTCTGACGTTTCCAGATCAGTGAAAGCGCTATCCCAGATTGATAATATTGTATCACAATGGCAGTTAAACTGCCTTGCAATGTCTCTGACACGTATGCAAGGTTTGAACTCTGTCGTTTTCGCTAGGCCGAGGCATCTTAATAACGAATCGGATATAGTGTGACTGCATAAAGGTAAATCGGTCATAGACAAACTATATAAAGTGCGTACAACAGTAAATCGGTCATAGACAATCTAAGTGCGTACAGCAATAAATCGGTCATAGACAAACTAAGTGCGTATAACAGTAATGACATGTCGTCTATGACTGATTTACTGTTGTAGGCACTTAGTTTGTCTATGACCGATTTTTCTTCTCATCTATTCATATTGTTTACTGGTTGTGTACTCGGGGCACTCATAAGGGCATATATTTAAGGCAAGATATTTCCCAAATGAAAATTTGTGCTTAACCGCTCTAGCCTTGAACGAATGTATTTTTCATTCATTCGCCCTCTTCTTGAATACTCAGATGTAGTCTGGGACAACTGTAGTGAAGCTCTGAAAAATGATATTGAGACAGTCCATAACGAAGCAGCTCGTATAGTAACCGGTGCAACAAAATTATGCAATATCCAGAAACTATTACATGATTTGAAGTGGGAGACCCTCGCAGAGCGGAGGAAAAAACATCGTCTCATCTTATTCTACAAAATGCTTTATGGTCTATCTCCATCTTACATGTCTGATCTCATTTCCCGTTTGTGATCAAATTAACGATGAAGGCTACAATCTAAGAAACATAAGAAGTGTAAACGCCAGGACACAGTCTTACAATTCTTCATTTCTGCCCAAAACAATCCGTGACTGGAATGCATTACCACAAACGACAAAAGAAGCAGTACCCTAACAGCTTTCAAATCAGCACTAAACAAAAACTATTTAAATCTTCTCCTCTGTTTAACTGTGCTCTAGAAAGGGACTATTCTACATACTCGATTGCGTCTTGGTGCAGTTCTCTGAATTAGACATCCAAAGAAGATCTTAACTGAATCCACTCTTTGCACCTGTGGAACACGAGACGTCGATCCCTACCTGCTTCGTTGTCGTAAATATCAAACAATTCGTGAAAGGTTTTCTAAATACTCCATGTCCCTTGTCAGTAAACAATCTTCTCAATGGCAACGATAGGCTTTCTTTTCGAGCAGAATAATCTCTAATCGTTGATGTTCAGCGTACATTCTCGCAACAAAAAGGTTTACTACCTAATTCGGCCCTGCTCTGTCGATTTGCACCCCGGTACCGTGAGTATATACTTGATTCAAGCAACACTCCTTTTTATTTACAAAATTCAGTAGAAACAGATAGCATTACAACCATGTTATATAATTCTTATTTGTCATATAAAATTAGTTATCACTAGCCATGATTCCTGACAATATGGTATTTGATGATTTGTAGTTATTTCATATATGGAGAGGAATTTATATAAGTTTTAAATAACTTGTTTTCCGATCCATTAATTTCATGTATTTATTGTTGTATACCATGTATGTCAAACTTGCTGAAATAAAGTTTAAACCAAGATATTTCCCAAAAGTACACCAGAGTGCGTCATTTTCTATACATATTTCGAAAGAAAAACGAACATCGGGATCAGGGACAGGGAGGGGCCGGGGTTGGCTCCCTTTCACACAGCCATCCACATCGCAGCCCAATGTCAAACGCCCGTGTCTTTTAGGATAGGTAAATAAGGTTTCAAAAGGAAGCCATTTCAGTTAGAAAACACGTCTTTAAATCGAGTTCGTTTTAAAGGTTTATTAAGTATTATTCTTGCTGGTCTCTACTGCATTTTTGTTATCTTGACAAATGAACAGATATAATAGTTATGCCACTTTTGAAGTTTGAAGACCCCACTGGTTCCATCAGTCTACTATTTGAACCGCCTAATCCGACACAAGTTTGTTCGTGAATTGCAATTATCATTCAAAGTCCACATATCAATTTGATATCATTCCAAATGTCTCTGGGGATGTTAGTAATGACTTTGAGTATTCCTAAGATATAATTAGTTATATATATATATATATATATATATATATATATATATATATATATATATATATATATATCAATTTAATTTAATGACCAAAATGTATTTGTCCCATCCAAACATCGGCCAAAATCAGTTTCGAAAAAAAAAATCGAAATTTTATATTTTACTTGTAGATGTGTTGCTTTGGTAATAAAATAAAGTCAAAATTTATTTAAAAAATTGTGTTAGCTGAAATTTAAAATCACGTCATTTAAAATAAATCAAAAACAAATGGAGATGTTTTTAAAAATTAGGAAGTTCCCATCACCGATCTCGGATTTTTTACTACAAGCCTTGATACGGAAAAGGTGTCTCAAATTTAAGTATTTTATTGAAACGCACACAAATTTTGTTCTTGAATAATTTGGAAGACATTTTTAGCTAGAGTGCACTTCCCTCTTAGGATTTTAACAGGCAGCTAGGACTTACATGTTACAATCAAAATAAACTGGGTTAACTAGCCAAGTTCTTTTATAATATTTTAACCAACCTTATTCCGTATCCATAGGCAGCAAGTCCAAGTGTCGCCATCGAATCGAGGAAACATGCTGCAAGTCGGCCAAGCCCCCCGTTTCCCAGACCAGCATCTTCTTCCATATCCTCCATTACGTCGAAATATAGACCCATGCTGGACATAGCGGATTCGCAGACGTCTTTGATTCCAAGATTTATCATGGTGTTTTTCAGGGTTCGACCCATATAAAATTCTAGCGATAAGTAAGAAATTCTCTTCACGTCATTTCTATAGTAATGCTGGTATGTCCTCAGCCATCTACCGGACAAATAATCCCTAACAGTTAAGGCAAGAGCATTAAAGAAATCAATGTTTGAAGCACTTGACCTGTCTTTTACGAGGGTAAAATGTAAATGTCTGTTGAACTGCTTTTTGATAGACTCCTCCTCATCCTCTTCGGTCGCGCCGATGCCCGTTATACTTATTTGCTTGCGTTTAAAATCGACGCTAGGCGTTCTAGCTGTCGCCGCCATCTTCCAACGTCACGAAAGTATTTCCAAAACCGGAGATGACGTCGGAACGTAGTCGGACATTTCCGCGGCATTTATTTTTTGACGTTTTCATTCTGAAAGTGCAAATACCACAGCTGTGACTGTACTTTAATATTCTCGAAAAAATATAGAGAAATCCAAACTTTTATTTTCTGTCGTAAGGACATTTTACAAATCAATGATACTAGACTATTTTTCCCAGTTGTAAACAGTCTTAAAATACAATTTTATTTACTCCGTCCGCCGTAATAAAAAAAGGACTGAGAGAAGTACATTTTATAACTTATAACTTTTATCCATTAAATAAAAAAAAATAGAAAAAAAATATATTAGCATGCATAAGTAACACAAAGTACTTAATATCAGTGCTTAGACAAAACCAGTCTCTTCGACAAAAGCAATCTCCTTCGCGGACTTGTCGCGGAAGTGCAAAAATACATCGTCGCTGAATGGAAGATTAGGGTTGACTTTGAATATAGGACCTGTAGGAGGCGCATTTGTATTCCGGTAGTACAGTCAGACCGCAGACAGCGTATAGGTTGAGGACTGCATAACGTAAAATATATGTATCGTACTCATTTGAAATGAAAAAGGGAACACTAGTATGATACTCGGTACAGTGTTATTCAAAAGTAAACACACAAAGATATCAGAAAACTGTTATGGCCTTTCGCGCTATCTGGGACTCGTAAAAATGGATAAATTACTGATATTGATTGAAAAAAAAAAAGAAGTAAATTTTGTTGTACTTGTGAAATGTAATATAACGAAAGTATGTATGTATCAGCAATGAATGTAACCATTGATAAGCAAAGCGCACGTGGAAAACAAATGCACGAGGAATTCGTGATCATCAGAAGACCTCTTAAGCGCTATTCGTGCATCTAGATATCAGGACCTATATTAAAGCTTCCCAATTGAATCTGAACTTCAGACAAATTCTTTACAAACTACTAACATCAATTTCTATGGTTTCAATTAATTGTCTATTGAATATGACATGGATGGGCCCTGAGCCTTTATTCATCAGTTACTTATAGCATATTTGTAGTCTGATGAAGTTTAGCTGCCAAATGCACATTCCTGCAAAGTTCTGTTAAATCTATATAAAATAATGCCATAGCAGGTTGTTAGATCCAAGTCTTAACTTCATCCTTATAATATTGATGAATACGGACTATGCGGGTATTTTGTGTATTTTCTATTCAGTTGTGTGCAAATTTGATATGCTACAAATATTTCTTATTTTAAAACTAACAAATAATACTTCTCTTAAATTCTTTCACCTTTATTCTACATCTTATTTTGAGCCTTGAAACAAAATACTCTATTCTGATGTATTAATAGTTTTTAAATGGTTATGTCAGGTTACTGCAAACAATTGATTTTTTGTCGTATTGTGCACTGGATTAGTTTATTTTACATTCTTAGTTTAAACATTTTATACCAAGCTGGTTTATCCAGATGGTTGTCATAAAAAAAAACTTTCAAAACAGATAAAAAGTGTATGAAATGAGAAAAAAATCATTTATCTTTCCAGCTTTTTACTAGTTTAAAACAGCTAGAGTCATTCTGCTTTTGATAGCATTTTACTAACAGATCAAAGTGTTTTCTAAATTTTGAGGGGAAAAAAAAGAAATCTAAAATCATGTCCCTTTAAACTTGAAGTATAAGTCATGTATGTTCAGTATACGTACATTTATTTATCAAATATTTATAACTACAGAACAAAGAAACAAAGAATGGATTGTTTTCATTAAAACACAGACTTATAAAATGGTTATTGAAGAAATGATTGATTTTGTTTTGTTATATTTGTAGTACATTATATTTTATTTAAAGTCAAACCGGTCTGTATAAAATTAAAATCTATACAAGATACATAGTAGACCGCTTTTGTTTCGTTCTACACTTGAAGTGAATTTAATACCTGCATATTTGAAAATTTGAAAATACCCATACTGTTAAAGTGTCGATTTTTCAATTCAAACTTACTTATTTAGCATCCAGTGCAGAGAAAATTCTCTCAACTTGGGTTAACTATACGCTCAGTCAGTCACCTACTGGGTTTCGTACCAGTACTCGCGCTTTGAACCGCCGTAAATACAACTGAGCCCGCGACCTCCAGATGAAGAGTCCGCCTAAACCAATGCGTCCCCTCCATTGTGAGATTGTTTATAACTTCTGTTGAGGCATTTTCTCTTCATAACAATAGGAATCAACGGACATAGAAAACATCTCATTTCTTTTCTAAATCGTTTTCTTTTTCTTCGAACGTATTATTTGCTAAGGAAGCCTAGCATATGTCAATTCATGCGGACGTTTCTTTATTTAATTACCCGTAAAAGAAGTTACTAAAGTTAATGTGATAGTAGTGCAAATAAATATAAACACACTTATTATATTTCTTTACTGATATATAAACATATCTATCGTTGCGACAATAATTTGTCAGTAAATAAAAGGTTCATACTTGTATTTTCTTGATTATAGTCTGTCCCACCTAATAGTCCAGTAAAATGGTGTAAAAATACTTCAGAAAATGGGAAAAGCACAAAACTTGGTACATAACTACTTTAGGGCAAAACACAAAAAATGAGCATGAGACCCACTCCAAAAAAATCCAATATGGCCGAAAAATCCATACATGTATATATTTTCAGAAATACCTAATATTATCTATAAAACTTCTATAGACACTTACAGTCATCAGTATCATAAGCTAAAATCACCTGTTTGAATAAATTCAAACATATTATATTAACAAAAATACCGCTCTTCCAACAAAAATGAAAAAAAAAGTTGTCTCCCTTGGACAAAATTTGCTATTAAGCAGAAGAAAAATCAGAATGCATTTATGTGAGTCAAAATTAAGTATATAATGGTAACTTGCATATCGAGAATGATAAAATGGCAACAGTCCTGTGCAGCTTTACAACAATTGTAAATTATTATAAATACATTCGAACTTCATTAACTGGAACCCGTCATATTCGAGTTATCGGTAGTTTAAATGATCGAATAATATTATAAAGGAATTTGGTTGGGACCTGACGATAGGTTTAAGTGAAGGATGGTTTTCGAATTATCGGAATTAGAGCGAACGAAATTTGTCTGTAGTTTGTATTAGTGAATATATGACATGTGTTTCACCTTGTCATTAGTTTTCGCGACTCAGAATTTGCTAGTGTTGCTATATTTATTTCAGTTTATTTACACTATGAGAACTAATGACACTTAAGTAAAACTATATTTCATTATCTATGTTTGTGCGATAGAACAAAAAAACATGTGAACATCCCTGGCCTGTCAGACCAACATGATTTCTTTGGGAAAAAGTCATTGCCGTTTGATCGGCGTAATCAAATTTACATTTGCATGTTCCTGTAATGTTCTGCTAACGAAGATCACACTGCGTCCTGAAAAGTTTGACGCAGTGGGGACGGGGGTCAAACTCAAAAAATCAAAAAATGTGCATTTCTAAAATTCATACTGCGCCCCTTACAACATATTTGCCAAGTTCTCACAGCGTCTAACACGTTCACACTAATTTTCTTACCACGCACATTTTCACGTCCAATGCGTTCTTTCTACATTCTAGCATGACCAGTCAGATTGCACATCTCGCTTACCATGCTTTAACCATGCGCTTATCACCTTTTCACTGCGTTCGTCGGCTACTTATAAATACTACGCCACCAGCCTCTTTTTCATTCCTTTTGCAAGTTATATTGTGTCCACATCTACACTCAACAACATCTAAATACAATATACGACAAGCACCCCCACCATCCCCTCGAAGAAATCAGAGCTGTCTTATAGAGAGGCCGTGGTGGAAAAAGCAATGGCAGCGTGAAGGGCATACGAAGGTCCAGAAGTCCACTTCAAGCTGCCAGTGCTGCTGAATGAGTCCATGATTATATGGTAATTCCTGATGATGTGGGATCATACCCATTGCTGGTTGAAAATGAAGTGATGGGGAATTGGATCAAGTATTCATACTCGATTCTCAGAATCTGAAACTGACAAAGTGAGAACCTGCTGCAAACGTGACATAGACATGTTAAGCACCGAAAGAACGTATTGATAACCTAATGCGGTATTCTAAAACTTGTCATGGACGTAGCATGGTCATAGCACACAAGCGTAGATAAGTCGTAGTGGGAACTCCATTTACGTAGCAAGAACGCAATGACAACCCAGTGACAGCACAATGAGCACGCCATACAGTCTTTCCCATCCGCACCATGCTTGTACTTTGTCATACCAGGTTTTAGTTACATCCTTACTGCGTCCTTATTAAGACTTAGTTTTTCCTGCTTCCTGATTCGACTACGTCCTCACTACTTTTGTTTTGAACATGTCTAAAGTTCGACCGCGTCCTCCACACTCGTGGAGACCATAAGTCATGTTCTTATCGGTGTCTACTGTATTCCTTCTACATTGTACATGTTCTTACTGCGTCCTGCCAGTTTTAAGGACGTAGTGGGAACGTGGCTGAGTGTGATGAGGGTATAAATTAGGAGCAGAATCTATCATTTCTACAAAACAAGAAATATCTTTAAAAAGATGGGCGGCGAATTGTATTAAGACAAGAAGTTTATGAGGTTTTCATATCATTTGTGTTATTCTATCATCTATCTAACATTTTGAAAATAGCAAAACTAAACACAACACTTAAACAATTTAAATGGTTCACTTTTGATTTTTCACAAAGGTCTCATAACGGTGCAATATTGTTTCGTCTTTTTTCTATGTCGAATAATTACAGCAGTGGTCTTGAAGTCACTTCTCTTCCTAGAAGACATTAATCGATCGGCTAATCACACCCTCATTCATGTGATACACAGACCGTATTCAGCTCTCCCTGTAAATTGATACATATTGGTATTTGAACAGGTTTCTATTAAATTTATTAAACTTGCTTATCATTTTAGATATATCAATATTCTTGCTAAATATACTGAGCGAAGCGTAGCTTTAAAACAGCGTCATTAAACACTCCTTGTCTGACATTTCACTTAGCGTTGCACAATCAGGAGAGTGAAAAACAAAAACAATCTTTAAAAAAAGATTGTCGGCTAATCGTAGTAAGACAAGAAGTATATGATGTTTACAAATCGTGTCATTCTATCATCTATCTATCATTTTGCAAATAGCAAACCAAACACCACACTTTACAACAATTTAAATGGTTCTCTTTAAACTGTTCACAAAGGTTTCCTAGATGTGCAATTTTGTTTCGTTTATTCTACGACAAAGGCACTTCCCTACATAGAAGACTCTAATCATACCCTTATTCATGTGATACGCAGACCGTATTCAGCTCTTTCTGTAAATTGATATTATAAGATTCTTTCACTGGTTGTAGGTGCAGATGGGAATATCCGGCCTCGAGGGTAACTGTTTAGGCGGTAACGAGGCTCCTTGCCGAGTTACCGCCTAAACAGTTACCCGAGAGCCGGATATTTCCATCTGCACCTAAAACCAGTGACAGAATCTTTTTCTTGCATACCGAATTCAAGAAATAATAATAAAAATAAAATCAATCGAACGGCTTTCTTTTTAGAACTATTTCATATGGCAGTGTATTTAAACAAAGCGCGGGAAACCAACGTCCGTAAACAGGAAAGACGTCATGACGTTTCAAAATAAATAACAATGTTTAGTTCCGGTTTTGTTTTATCAGTTGCAGCGTAACGTTATGAATTTTTGATAAAATAACATGATTTGGATCGAGAAATATACTATCAGGAACCAATAGGAACTGTCAAGGTATTGAATTTTTATTCCGTTTTTTAAATAAAATATATATTACTACATAAATCTTCTACATATATGTAGTTCGTAATACATCATTTACAGCACAAGAGTCATCTTGCACCCCGGGGTCACACTGGCCATAGCTTTATCAGATCAAGTGGTTCCAACGTTGTTTGAGCGGTGAGTTTTACGCAGAACAGATGGTGAAATATGGCCGATTATATAAATTTCCGGTCTTGTACGTATGATTTAAAGGACTTTATACCTGTTATACATCCAATTGAATGAAAACGATGGGTGCACCTGGAGCGCAAATGTCTCAGTTTCTTACCACATGTGTCCATTTAGCTGAGATTTGTGCCATTTATTCAAACACTTATGTACAGTCCAGAAAGGGGAAGGAAAATTTTGTCAGTTTTCCACAATATCGCATCATATATAGTGCTTATCGGGAACAAGTAGTTATTTAAACACTTCTTATCTATAGGGCTACCTCTTAAAACAAAGCATGTGTATTTTCATAGAATTATTCGGGTTTGTTTCAGAAAAATCGGCCGAAAACCTAACGCAACGCAGTTTCGAGTAGGCCGCTACGCAACGCAAACAAGTGGATACCGTTCTTTGTCTCACTTGCAAAGGCTTATCCGTCATAAAAAGTCATTAGAATCTCATATAATGTAACTTTAGAACGTTCTATGTCATTATAATGATCCCGCCATTTCCAATGTATTGCACTTTTTCATTTTTTATGTTCGCTTTCTACTGGACATATATTTTTGCGGACATTGTCAAAAACCCAAACTTTAAGCAAAGTGAATACCAAATATCAATATCATCAGATATTAATTAGCCAAAACATAAGAACCAGTTAACTGATGTAAACCCCATCACGTATGGTATTGAACAGCGTACAAAAACAATCACAAGTGGGTTAACTCTTTAAATCAGTATAGTTGCATTTCGTTCATATTTACTCTCTTGAAATAATGCATTGCTATTTCATTACTGATATACTGTGCATCTAAGCTGTTCGTACAAAATAAATAAAATCTGATCCATGGCAAGATGTACTGATCAATTGTCTGTACATATTTTCACTCACATGTCTGATGCAGCGTTCATCTATTTTCAGAGAGATGAATCGCGGAGAAACAAGAACGTTGAAAATGACGAGAGAGAAAAAAACTTGTCGTCCATGAAACAAAAATGTCAAAATAAGTTTGTATGTTTGTCTTTCAAAATGAAAACAAACGGACTAGCACGTATTGAGCTCACAATATACTGTCTAAAGGTTAGGGTGGACAGTGGACTAATATCTGATATAAGGAACAGCCCGGTAAAAATGTGACATCAGACTAATCGAAGCCGAGATAGAATCATACAATAGTTAAATTTGTGTTTTATTAGCATGCATGTTATATCTGTATCTTAAAATATTTGAGGGGGGAGCAATTTTTATACTTTGTCCACACCGGCACCGACGTCTATGGAACAATCTGCTCATTTTTCTTCTCTCCAGCTACCGATTCCAATATAAGGCAGTTGCAGTTTGTGCGCGAAGTTACTACGTCATTAGACTGTACTAACAATATTATAATTTCCATTCTTATTACACGCATCGCATAATAGTGTAACTACATTATTTTTTGATATATGTGATGCCGCAAGTAAACTGCCTTCTGAAGTAAAACTGTGTTAAATTGCGGCTATTTATATATCGTCATCTACATCATTTTACGTAACTATATTTTATCTGTAGAACATTATCACTTTGTGAACTGTGGATACGTAAATACTTTCTCTGTAAAACATTATCACTCAGTAAGCTGTAAGTCGTAAGTTCTTACATTACATGACTGTTGTAATTGTATTGGCTATAAATGTGTATTTTGTCATTTTATGCCAAATAAAGTATATATTATGTTATGTTATGTTATGTTATGTTATATAAACACTTAATTTCCACGCACAATTTCGAGTTCACATGTTTTCATTGCATAGCGAAAACGCACTTTGTTAATTAACAAAAACAACAGACACACAAACCATGATAATGCTGGATTTTCTTTATAATTCCAACATATTCATACCCCTATTAAGACAAGAGAAAAGATATATAGAGTATAAACCAAGATTATGCAAACCAGTAGCACCAAATTCAAAATAAAATTAAGTTTAATTTTAGTTCTCGTAATGGTCGCTAATAAATAAACGGGAAAATTAGTGTGCATCCGGAATATACCACGTGGAGTGTCACTTGAAAAACGGATTTGCACATTGGTAACCAAATCATTCACCAGTATCATCTTTTCGTATAGGTTAGTGTTTATTAATGTGTATTTACAAAGTGTAATCAGCTACGAGCGGCGCAGCCGCGAGGCTGATTAAGTTTTGTAAATGCACATTAATAAACACTAACCTATTTAGTGTTTGAAATTATTTTTTGTTTTTGGATGACGTCAGAGCAAATAAAATCAATAACACACCTCTTGTCCCTTCTGTACACATGACTAACCTGATTAATAAATGACTGCTAGTTAATGCTGATTTACTAAAATAAATTTGCTGAACATTTGAAAAGTACTGCAATGCCATTGGACAAAAAATAATTTCAAACACTAATTAGTTTTGATGAATAACTAGAAAGTAAAAACTCAATTTTTTACCTGGTTTATCTGATGTGATAGATAATTAACTGGGTATGTTTTTACTGAATGGCTTAAAAAAATCTGTAGAGAATGTTCCAACGTTTTCGTCGATGCTGGAAAAACTCTTCTTGCACCCGACGTGTAAGATGACTCATGAATGAAAAAAATGCTACGTTAGTAAAGCATAGTACATTAAAGAGACACATTCATTTTATTCTTTATTCCTTTAGGTTATCTGAAGAATAAGACATACAAAACAGGAATAAATCACTGGTTGTAGGTATGGATCGCAATATCCGACACTCTCGGGTAATTGTTTTGAGTAAACATTTCAGAACATAGATACAATCTAAACAGTTACCCACAAGCTTGGTATTTCCATCTGCACCTACGATCAGTGAAATGATCTAATAATCTGACATCAAGTAGAAACATCATACCAAAGAAATTGATAACCCGTTCGGTAATTTATAGAACAGGTTTTTCTTTATTATCTCAAATTAACAAACTTGTGGGCACATGAAAATGTTCCAGATAATGCCATACTCAATACTAGTTGAACGAAAAACTTGATTTCAATTGTTAGTACAGTCACATGAAATTCAGTGTACATTAATGGTAAATATGATGTTTACGTAGATCATGGACGACATTTTATATAAGAGATAGGACCCGGCAAGTAAGACAGAGAACGGTATCCACTTGTTTGCGTTGCGTAGCGGCCCACTCGAAACTGCGTTGCGTTAGGTTTTCGGCCGATTTTTCTGAAACAAACTCGAATAATTCTATGAAAATAAATATGCCTTGTTTTAAGACGTAGCCCTATAGATAAGAAGTTTTTAAATAATTACTTGTTCCCGATAAGCACTATATATGATGCGATATTGTGGAAAACTGACAAAAATTTCTTTCCCTCGCTGGACTGTACATAAGTGTTTGAATAAATGGCACAAACCTCAGCTAAATGGACACATGTGCTAAGAAACGGAGACATTTGCGCTCCAGGTGCACCCATCGTTTTCATACTATTCGATATATAACGGGTAGAAATTCCTTTAAATAATACTTACAAGACCGGAAATTTATACAATCGGCCATATTTCACCATCTGTTCTGCGTAAAACTCACCGCTCAAACAACGTTGGAACCACTTGATCTGATAAAGCTATGGCCAGTGTGGGGGTGTAAGATGGATTTTTCCAGCACCGGTAAAGATACCGGAAATCCCCGTCTGGTATGCAAGAAATGTTGGTATTTGAACAGGTTTTTATCATATTTATTAAATTTACTTATCATTTTTTAGATATATCAATATTCTTGCTAAATATGCTGAGCGAAACTTAGCTTTAAAACTGTGAACAGCGTCATTTAGCATATTAAATGCTTTGTCTACATTTCACCCAGCGTAGCGCAATCAGCAGAGTGAAACAAATAGACACTCTCGTCCAGTCAGGCAGAGTGTTGCATAAATCGTTCATTTTGATAAATTATCTATAATGCGTTATCGAGTAGTCTGATTTGCAAACTGAAATCACGTGGCATGGTCACAAATTCGTTCTTAGTACGGCATTTGCCGAAAAGTGTACACTAATATCTATTTCTGGGCATGTTTACTGACATTAAATACATTAGATAAGGACATATTAAATGTGAGTACTTGAGGATTTATTTAATGAGCACATATATTCGAAACACAAATTTAATACCAATTTACTTGTTTTTAGACAACAGATATTATCTATTGACCATTTGTAAGGCTATGCCACTGCCAGTTAAGCAGTCCAATGTAAGAATAACATTATCTTGTCAAAGAAAACTAACTAGTACGGCTCGCGCTTACCGGTGAATCAAGCTTTTAAATGCATTTTTATACACCTTCCTACAAACAAACTGTTCATTTAATATTTCTGTGCTATAGATGGAGGCTTTCGATATTTTTCTTTACATAAAAAAGTAGCTGATCAACCATCTGTTCACACAAAGATTAGGGTTATAGTGTGCATTCCTGCATCGTCTGCTACACCTCTTGAACATACTAAAAAAGGTTGCCCATTAGGTCGGGCACATATGGGGGTTCTGTCACATTCCTAAAATTCCAAATCAAGATAAATAAGGCTTACCAGAGGTATCTTTGATAAATTGGAACCTTTCTGGTAGTTTTTTTCAAGTGCATTTGCAACCTAGATAAAGGCTGTCGAGGAAGATGTAATTTGTCAAAAGTGCTGAAATGCTCTGCACTGCCTTATACAAGTTAACTAAGGTTGTCGACAATCTGCTTGTGTGTACTGACAAGAGTATCTGACATGTACCTTATTTCAGATTTCAGCTCACTGTGCAGAGTAACATATTTCACAGAATATTCAGCCTTACTCTTCTTTGTAACACAGTTAACATTACATAATCAATGATTAAGTAATCAATATATTATGCAGATATTGTGACTGCGGTAGCATAATAAGGAAAGTTGTTTCATTTGATCCTGCTAGCCCGTCCCTATAATCTATTCTTGCATTTCGAAGTCCCAAACCGAAAGGGATAGTTGTCGTACTTGGTGTCATAGGAACTACAATTTAATATAGAAACTAAGTTAATTGATCTTCAGATTCTCCATATTACTTACCATCTATAAACAAGGTTTCATAAAGAAGTCTTTAGAATTTGCACTTTTGAAGTTATTTAAGAATCCTCCATTTGGAAATGATGGACGGACACACAGACGGACAAAACGATGTACAAAAGGAGAAAATAACATAATAAGCATGTTTTCAATTTTTCCTCCTATCTATGTACAATTTTTCAAGAAACAATCTCTCCTAGTTTTGAAGAAATGCAGAATGACACTTTGTGTCATATTCCTGCACTTTCTGTTGCCATAGCAACAACATTTGTTGCCATAGGAACAAATTTAAATGACATTGGCATTTTCCACATTGCCATCTATCCATGTACCACATATCATGAAAAAATCTGCTGTAGTTTTAAAGTTATTGCAGTTTCCCACTTTGCATGGCTGACGTATTGACATGCATATGGGGGAAACCCATAAGCCCCCTCTGGCTAAACACTGATGGGGGAATAACAACAATGTTTCCATATGCTGCTGTGGAGGGATTGCAAGTAAAATAATATAAATTGCATAAAAATTTTAGTAAAAACAAAACATCCTTTAAAATATGAAAAAAACAACAACAAAAAAACAACACAATGATAATATTAAACTGAGTTTTAAAGGCTAGATTTTAGCCGTAACCATGGAAACAGAAAGAAATTAACATCATTTGAATTGTTATTTTTGCATTTGATGCAAATTTATGATTTATTTTATCATAAACATTTATATTTGATGCATTTTGGGGATGAATGTAAATAAAATGACCTTTCATTAGAATCTTGTAACGTAAAATATTAAGTTTCGGCGGCCATTTTGGAAAATACGCCACCGTATCGGCCATTTTGACAGATATCAAATGGGTCCCATGAAAAAAATGTTTTTTATGCTTTAATAAAAAGCTGTGCCAATTTTGGTGCTTTTCCCATTTTCTGAAGTATTTTGGCATTTTCTGTTACGAATTGATCGGACTATAATTTTGGACCTCCGATAATTTATTTATACTGTATATAAAATTGTCAAAAATGACATCGTTAATACCAGACGGTTAATATCTCTAGGCACCTTCTTCATTTTTTTGAAAAAAATGTAAAATGAAGTTAAAAATCAAGATTTTATGTTTTTCCCCATAGACTTGCATTGTAAAATGACGCGACGTCTATTTCA
This sequence comes from Mercenaria mercenaria, assembly GCF_021730395.1. Taxonomy (NCBI): domain Eukaryota; kingdom Metazoa; phylum Mollusca; class Bivalvia; order Venerida; family Veneridae; genus Mercenaria; species Mercenaria mercenaria. Next base: position 90,703,656 of record NC_069364.1, on the reverse strand, counting down.
AGATGGCGGCGTTCATACAAACGTCATTTTGGGGTTTGCTCACAGTTAGCGACGTCAAATATTTTTATTGTTGTATAACAGAAATGGAAAATTAAAACAAACTCTGTCCAAAACTTGTAGTATTTTCTTGTACGGAAGACCCTGAATTAACATTTTACTTCAAATTTATTCAAAGTTATTTCCGTTTCAGGTTTTCAGTTTTTTTTCTGAAAATGTGTTTGTACTTACTCGTTCGCATTGACGTAAAATAAATACATGTCTCAAGTCAAGTGCGTATCATTGTTTCAGCCGTTCTATTCAATAGAGGTGGGGACAGCGGAGATGCGCGCAACCCATTTAACTCATTTTCATTATTGGTTACTGTTGTTTATAATCGTATCAAAGGTTCGGATGATAAACGTCTGCTAAAATGTTGTTTTTTAATAGCATGAATACATGTTTGTGTACTGACTTGTGCTCACTATTTTTTGTGACCGTTCGATCAAGGTAAAACATTATTCCTCAATGCAATTAATGATTTAAAATATACATATTTCAATTTGAGACAACCGCCTATATAACGGACTACGTTAAACAAATTAATAATTGCCTTTATTCTTTATAACATAATACCAGTTTTTCAATTCCATCCTCGCGTCTTTATTTCTCATGCTCGACCGTTCGGTGAAATCCAAAGTGGCATGTTAAAACATTTTTGTGCTATTGATAGGCAGGGTAGACCTATAGACAAAATAAAAATATGAGCCGCGCCATGAGAAATCCAACATATTGCATTTGCGACCAGCATCCGCGCAATCTGGTCAACTTCCTACTGCAATTAGAGAGACCGTTAGCGAACAGCATGGATCCTGACTAGATTGCGCGGATGCTGGTCGCAAATGCACCATGTTGGTTTTCTCATGGCGCGGCTCATATGACCTTTTGAAGGGGTATTTTGTTCTTCAGCTAGATAAAAGAAGCATGTTCAAGCGCCTATGCTCTTGATCGCTCGAGATATTTAGTGACGTCATATCTATATTGTCTGACATAATTGGAATTTAGCGTTTGAAAAGTTATTGTGTCATGCCATGGCGAGCTTGTTAAATGTGTAGAAGGCTATATTCTAAGGAGGCTGAAGCAGTTGACGTCTTTGTATCGTACAGGTTCTTCCTGGATTATGCATTTGGAAAATACTGTGATTAAAGATATTGTTTCAAATGCATAGTTCAGTTATTTGCCTGAAATTCTTCGAAAGACTGCCGCACATTGACTGGATCAATTTTCGGATGATGGATTGGATGTATGAAGATGAAACTTTGAAATTTGTGCATTGAACTGGACATCGTTTGGAAGGATTTAAGGATAAATCGAATAATGATTAAAGGAATTTATAACTGAATACATTACTTAATGGCCGGATTCTTTCGTGCAAAGTAAGTTCTTTTTCTATTTTTCATTTTTACATTTTTCAAAATTTTGTTTGTAGATCTACTGTATACTAGATCTAAATTGTAAATTCTATTTCAAACCCATTCTGTTTCTTACGGGAGGAAAAATAGCTAAGTGTAAAAAGTAAGTGTGAAACATCCCCACGGAATAACACGTGAAATTTCCCGAAAATCTCCAAAATAGAGAATATTTGGCAATGGCGACCAGAAATAAACAACAGTGAATTCCCATAGAGAAAATGAAATTTAGTCGCACGGGAAAACCAGACGATTGTTTAAAAAATCCTTGAAATTCTCGAGGGTGACTTTTTTTTATTAACAAAAACATGTTTTATGTTCTTTGATCCCGTTTCATTTCTTCATATCAGCCCAAAGTTGAGGTCCAAAATTAGGTGGGACAGACTATAGTTACTGTTGTTACTGACTCGCAATGACAATCGGCAAATGACGTATTCTCCGTATGCGAATTCGGCATTCTCCGGAAAGTCATGTGCGCGTGGAGCTATAGTTACGTACGAAGAATGCCGAATTGTGTATCGAGAATACGCAATCACACACGGAAATTACCAAGTGTTGTATTTGTATAAAGGGTGTGACTGCGATTCTGCAAATGACCTTCTTTTAAATTTATATTTAACCTTTAACCTGCTAGATTTCTTAAATGGACTAGTCCGTCATTCAATTTGGGCAATACAATTTATTTTTCGAATGTACAGGCTGATTTTAGTCTGCACTGGTCGCAAAGCCACCAGCAGGCTAAAGATGCAGAAAAGACATTGACATTTGTCCATAAAAGTGATGCTTTTCAAAATTATCAAGATACGCTAAACACTTAAATCATCTACTTTGCCATTTATTGCCGTCAAAATAAAACTATACTTAAACACGGAATGTGCATCTTTAAATTTTGTAACAACTTACAAAATGCTTAAAACGGCTAATCGTTAAGCTGGGTGAAGTTTGCTAAATTTAAATATATTAACGACGTGTACACAAAGGATGACGATAAACAATGAAAGTTTTATGAGAGGCTTAGGTTTCAAGCGGCTATAAATTATATGTAATTAATAAGTCAACATGTTTAAACAGCATTTTGAACAAGATTGTACTCTAAAGTGACATAAATTCACCTACAAATAAGCTGGATCATAAAAGTGATGGATAAGTCAAATACATAGAAAATCTTAAGATTTTGTGCGGGGATAAATCAGGTGAAGGTAAATTTGAAAAGCGTTTATTTTTCAAATGCATTAAAAACCACAATTTCTTAAAATTGATTGAAACATGTAGCATCTAAAGAGCTTTTGTCTTTAAATGTTATATGCTGGTGTTGTTGTTGTTGTTTATTGGTAGTAGTATTTTTGGTCATGGTGTTAATTTTTTCAGCTTGTGCTGGGGAAAGTATTCTTAGATTAAATATAACTTTATCAGGTGCGTCTTTTCTCTTTCGTTTTTTTTTCTTTTTCTAAGAGGAAGACCGGTTGAACGAAAATATTTCATAATCATTTGACAAAAATGTCTTTCTTTTATTTTTCATTTGTAATGTTAACATTTATACGTATATTATTTCATTTTCTATATATTTTAAAGCGTTCAAACAGTATAACATCAGAAAACTTTTTTTTCTACAGTATTGAATATGAATACTGTGAAATCACGTAAGTTTGTTGGCATGTTATTTCGTTGCGATATAAATTCGTGGATTTCAAATTTTAAAGATGAAATAAATGCAAACTTTTTCTATTCGTCGGTTTTAATTTTGTCGATCTATGCAACGGTGAAAATCCATGTAAATTAATCTCAGACGAAATAATGATGATTTTACAGTTTCACTTTCTTTGCAGATGCCTACTTCAAGCCAGTCTCTAATCCTTCAGACGACGAATGGTCAGTTGCCACCTTTCTTTGGACGCCGGCCTTGGAAACCAGAACTCCCCCCTGGCCCAGAATGGACGGCATCCGAATATCCAATGTCCACTGTTCAAATTAAACACAATTACACAGGAAGTGAAACTAAACGATATAAATCTAACAGAAAACCACAATCTTTAAGAAGAGCGGGCTCAGCACCAGATCTGTCTTACAAAGCTGATTTTTCTACCCTACCCCAGCTTCTCAAAATTAGGGGTTTGCATGGAACAGTAAGGTATGATACAGAAACAAAATACGTTAGCTGGAAAATAAACTCCATTGGACCATTCTATGATCGTATGAACGCTAGGAGACACCTTACAGTTGCAAATGCCTCTACGTCTGGAACTCTGAGGTATTTCCATGCAGATCGAGCTGGACATTCTATGTATAACCGAGATGTTGATGTACCAATGGAATATGCTTATCGTCCAGAGTTCAGAAAACAGGTACAATTTCGTGATCCGGTTACATTTAATAAGGAATCGCAACCTAAAATGGAGAATAGCATAAAAGATGGTATTTTCATGTCTATCGAAGAAACAGAAGGGGGAATGCGAATGTTTAGAACAAACCTGGAAAAAGCTGACTATTTCAAGCTTATTCAAGTAAAGAACCAGTCAGATGAGATAAATGGCGGTGAGGGGATCGAACTGCCTTTATTTCGTCTTGAACAGTGCCGCCCAACAGAGGTTGGTTGCTTCCGGTTAGCACCGACTGAATCAAGAGAAGTTGGTGATTACAAATTGGTTCCGCCCCCAGGTTACTTAGCAGACGACTTTAGACTGGTACATTCATCCGCAATTCAAGGCGCGTTTGTTTTGTTGCAGTCGGATACGGTGAATCCTGGTCAGTATCGACCGGTGTTGCGGAACAAAAATGCGTCCGGCGAGTTCCGTATGGTTCAAGCTAAGGTACAACAAACATCGCATGATCAAAGCAAGATGGATGTAATCGTGCCAAGGGAAGCTTGGGGAGAAGACAATTTTTACCTGGAACAAAGTGGGTATGAATACAATTCTGTTAATAGTCTTCAACATAAAATGAACATAGAAAAGACTGGTGAAAATCGATATAATTATTTTGATGACGTCAGGGACCAAAACGCTGCTATCGAAAATGAATACACGCTGCCAGATATAAGTCTTTATGAGTCGCATGACAAAGGTGTGCTTCATCATCAACCCCAGACTACATACAACACAAGTCGAGACAACACATTCGATAACGACTTTAAGGCATTTAACCAGCACTTGGATGAATTTAACCAAAGGTACATGGAAACTTTGCGTCAAGGCTCGTCTCGTGAATACAAAAGGCCCGTTCATCTTGGTTTTCGGAACGCCAACAGCGACTGTGAAGACGAGATAAAGACGGCTAAAGGTCGGGGAGCTAGCTCTAAACTTTTAGGCAGCGACTGGAAGACGCATAATTTTGATCAATGGAGCAGAACTACAAATATTTCTAATGTTGAAATGTTGTCGTCTGCTAATGTCGGCATTACTCGGTAAGTTGTATGTAAGCTCACTCAGATATCAAAGGTTATTAATACTCCATCCAATTTCGATAAAAAAAAAAGTCTATCAGATCTGAAACTCTCATAAGAACATAAGAATCTTTCACTGGCTGAAGGTGCAGGTGGAAATATCTGGCTCGAGGGTAACTGTTCAGGCGGAAACGAGGCATTGTCAGATATTTCCATCTGCATCTTCAGCCAATAATGTGCTGGGTATATAATAGAAAAAAAGTAAAAGAAATGCTTTTCTTTTAAGCACTATTTTATAGTAGCGTATGAATTTACGGATTCATTCATAAATTACAGTAGTCGTGAGGGTGTAAGACGAGTTTTCCCAGGGCCGGCAAATACACGCGAAAATCCTGTCTGGCATGCAAAAACGTACGTCGAAACCTGGCTAAGTTAAAGGCGCTCTGTTTGCACACATTACAAAATAGGCTTCTTTGGATTTAATAATTGATTAGGATGATACTGGATTTCAGAATAACAAAACGGTCAATTACGCTTATGTTGTGTACTATTTAACTTGCTTTGAGAGCCTTGTAAAACTAGAAAAGAGGTAACATGGCAATAACTTTCGTCCCTAATTTTTTTCAAAACTTTAAGTACCGGTAATATGGAAGATGTCCTGATTATAAATGCTTATTGCGAACTGCGAAACAATAAATGTCAAATGCGTATTTCAAAAAGATTATTCAAATAAATACATCAATGGCCTTCGTTAAACAACTTTGTCTCTTTTTTCCAAAACAGCTTCGGTCCCATGTTCTCGTGACTGTTAGAACATGCACTGATTGCTTCTAATCAGACCAGTAGAACATTAAAAGTTTTCAGCTAATTAAAGTACATGTACCATTCATTAGTTTAAAATATACAGAGGTTTAACATACAAAGTTAAAAGAATTTGACGATGCAATTATTTCATTGGCAGTAAGCATTAGCTATTTGTCATTTAGCGTTCTGTATATGGCAAATAGCGTTTGGTATGCACTATGTACTTGGCATTTAGCGTAAATTTATCGGCATTTAGCATATAAATTTGGCATTTAGCAGTCAGCATGGCGCGCCGGTTTTCCATGGAAGGCCGGTGCGCTATGATGATTGCCAAATGCTAAATGATAAATACAAATGTAGTTAATGTAAAATGCTATTTGCCAAATGCTGACTGTCAAATATTGATTTTAATGATAACTGTTAATTGAGAAATGCGAAACAATAAATGCCAAATGCTTATTGCTAAGTGCTTATAAAAATGAACTGAATTTTTATAGGTTATTAGATTTGTATCTACAAATATGCACGAGTTCTGCCGCGGCTTTAGGAGCGCAATATTATTCCGCGTAAGAACGAGTGCATATTTCTCGATACAATTTAATAATCTTTTTATTACATACGCATCTACGCTTAAAATTATTACATGAATGATTCAAATTTGTTATTAAGCCTTTGTAAAATTACAAATATGGAAAAACATTGACGTTTTTGGTCCCATTGAAACTAAACGGAGTTTTTAAGTGAGTATGTAATAAATCAGTTTATAAATGCATCATTTAAATTGTCATTCACCTTTGTTACATATTAACTTCGTCTATTTTAAAAACGTTTTTCTAAGCGGATACAGTTTCGGTCCTATGTTCTTATGGCCGGTAGAGCATATCATTGTTTCAAGGTTTCAAGTCAGACTGGTAGAGTATTATCTGTCTTAAATACTTAAGAGTTACATAGATTCATAAAGTTAAAGACTTTGACGATTAGCACTCGTCATTTAGCAGTAAGCATTAGCTATGTAACATTAAGCATTTGGCATTTAGCATGATGTTTTTGGCATAAAGCATTTGGTATGTAGCATTAAACATTAAGTAAGTGACATTTAGCATTAAATAATTGACATTTAGCATTAAGTAATTGACAATTAGCAATAAATATTTGGCATTTGGCAATTAGCATGGTGTACCGGCCTTCAATTGTTTTACGCCATTACGTACGGCGCAAAATAGTACAAATTCACGTACAAAAGTTATTTAAACAGAGAAGCTTCTGATGAAACTTTTATGTCAACTTTGGGGTGTGGGAAATATTCGCGGTCACTTTATACTTGTAAAATATTTCGTGATCTAAGTTTTGCTCATATCTGCGTGTTCATACTACAGATCTTTTCAAATACTTTCCAGGACCGGATGAGTTGAACTCGTCAGTATGAACTCTCATTCGCATGATATGATCCTATCTTATTCATTTGGTCATCATCCTTTTTACAGGAATGTCCAGAAGATGCCGCCAATAAACGTAGAGCAGAGGGATACTTTCCAAGAAAAAGAGTCTCTACTGGATGAAGTAAAATTTAAAGCAAACTACAAGCTATGGAAGAAGAAAAAAGTTACGACGTTGCGCATGCGCAAAGAACTTCCGCCTAGTGACCCAAAAGCCGTCTGCATCCGCTTTGGTGATACCGATTTATCACATGATGAATTAAAAGCTAAAATCGAAAAGGAAACGGGCCAGAAATTATTGAGCCTGCAATTCGATCCAGTGTCTGTTCATTCTATTGATCCAGAGGCCACCAGTCGATGGATCATAAGGTTTACTGAGGCTTCTGTATGTGAAAATATGGTCGAAAACGGCATTCGAATAAACGGAATAAAGTACCAGATCCGCAAATTTGATGACGTCATGAAGGAAGAGCACGAGGCTTACAAGTTGTATAAAATGATGAAGGAATACACTGACAGGAAGCCACTGAAGACTTCATCTTTACGAAAGGACATTCAGAAACCAAAAATAGTGAAAACCACACAAACACAGACACACAAGCAGGAAATTCAGGGATAATTTAGGGGTGACATCTAGCGTATAACTGACCCTCATACAGTAGTATTACCCGAAGCACAAAGTCTTATCGTAAAACAATGGTAACAAAATTGAAAATAATATCTTGGGTCTTAAAAAGTGTGTTTTTTTTTTCAAAATAACTTTGCCGTTAGAATAAGTTGAAAGCACTGCAGTTTAATTCAGTCCGCATTATTTTTTATCATCAGGTAATGCGGTTTTAATTTTAAATATTGGGATATTAGTTATGTATTCGATGATTCTAAAGGTATGTAGGGGTGGAAGAATATTTGTAGTAACTTTCAACGGTATATTAAGTTAGTGTAATTTCTGGCATGTATGTTTCCCTGTGTAAAATTGTATGAACATTTTATTTTTCCCTTGACAAAAGTTTTAAATTAAGATATTCTAAAAGCCTTTTTATAAGCCATAAAACAATTAAAGCCAAAATTGAAACTTTTTGATGCCCCAAATGACTGAAATTTACAGTGTTAAAAGGACTATCAAATTCGCTTTTTGACGACACGTTCTAAGGTTAAAAATGCCATTTTTTTTAAAGTTATTAAATTTAAAGTTAGGTTAAGGTGTAAGTTATGTTTGTAGCACACAAATACATGTATAGTAAATATGATATATGTAAATGTATGCATTACTTATATGTCTGTCGTAACTTTGTGCATATGTGGACGTTTGAAAGAATTTGTTGACTGATTTATAAACTTATACCATGTGTTTAATGATATTATATTACTTTGACTGCTTTTGTGGTTTAATTATACATAGTATTGAGAATGCTTTAATAGCGTCTCTCATCAAAAAAGATAGGTAAAATTGCAGTTTTTATGGAACAGCTTAGAAACTTCGGCAATTTTAGTACATGTGTATGACGGTAAAAACTTGAAGCTACGATGTTTTAAAGTCATTACGATGGTGAAAAGTCGAAAGTAGAATGGTGAAAAGTCGGGAGTACGATGTTGAAAAGTCACTACGATGGTAAAAGGTCGAAAGTACGATGGTAAAAGTCGAAAGTGCGATGATGATGGGTCGGAAGTACGATGGTGATGGGTCGGAAGTACGATGGTGAAAAGTCGAAAGTAAGATAGTGAAAAGTCATTACGATAGTGAAAAGTCGAAAGTAGAATTGTGAAAAGTCGGGATTACGATGTTGAAAAGTCACTACGATGGTAAAGAGTCGAAAGTACGATGGTAAAAGTCGAAAGTACGATGGTGATTGGTCGGACGTACGATGGTAAATATCGAAACTACAATGGAGAAATAAGGGAAAAAATTCTGAAGTTATGGAATGAAACGCGTACTGAATGGCTAGCCTGTCAATAGTCAAAATTATTTGCCCGAGGACCGAGTGCTAATAGTTCTGACAACTGACCATCAAGTTATTTAATACATGTATACTAGTAGCGGACTTGATGCACATTTTAATACTATTTAAGAGGCCAGAAGGGTGAAATATCATTCATTAAGGATAGAGCGATTTCGTCCAAGCAGTCTTTCTTATGGCGCCCATGTTCCAGAAAGTGCCGGCCTTAAATTTGAATAAATTCAGATCAAAGGTCATTTTGATATTGGACCCTTTGAACGTGAGAACGGAAAAGGTTGCTACGGGTTTAAATGTTGTTAAATCATCAAGGAGCTAAACTATGTAGCTAGCAATTAAAGATACTTTATTTTGACACTCTATTGTACATAGCGTCATCTTTATGGTAAATAAATTTTATTTTCATTCACTGTCTGCCTTTGTAACTGCCTGGATGTCACAAATTGACATACGGGCCTTATTGTATCTGTAGTGTAAATGCAGGTATTGCATCATCTTTTTGTAAATTTTTGAGTTATTGAGTTAAATGTCAGATTTCACGCATAAAATACCTCTAATGTTTTTCTGTATTTCATAACTTAAATTTCCATGTAAATTTCATTAAATTCGGTTCAGTAATAAGAAAGTTGATATTTTATAAACTTCAGTAATTCATGTTTTTATCCCCAAAACCACTATAACGGGCCTCAAATTGTCAATTTCAATCCGCGCCAAAGTAGTCAGCTTTCCCGGCTATATCGTGAATCCCGTGAAAATAAAAATAGTCGGAGTCCACGGCTTAGCCGTGAGTCCCATGAAATTTAGTTTTTGGCGGGACATTACCCTACAAATAGACTGGACTAGATATGCCTTGCGCACACCACATTCCGACATTAGACGAATCTATGTCAGACTAATTCTTCTTGCTAGAAATTTATGCTCGATCGAGGTAAGAAATTTATTTGTTAGATTTTTGTATGATTTTTGAATTACGATTTTTATTTGGTAAATTTTTGTTCATTCTGTATAATTCTGTAACATTTACTTTTTGACATGTGATTTTGGCTAGTTTCGGTATGTCAGGACTATTTATTAAATTTTTCAGACTTTGTAAATTATTTCGAAAGAGGAGTCTAAAATGTTTCGTTTTTATAAGCTGTAAGATTTGTACACTCTGTTTCAAAAACTTCTGTCAAACATTTCGTTGTTATGGAACGTCATTACTGCATTGTATTTTTATGTATAAATCTATGTTGCAAGTCTAGTACCATGTATGTAATATATTATTGTAATATGAAATTGTGTGCCAGTCTATAGCATATACATACAATGTCCGTTTTGTTGTATGGCATTAGATATTATATGGATACCAGCTATGATATAACGTTTGATTTACATTGAATTTTGTTAATTTGTAGTTGTAAATAATAGCTGCAGTTAATCATTTCCGTATCTATATTTTTCATCATAAACTTTTCATATCTTTTTCAACTTTAGTCTTTTAAGTAAGTAATTTTTGTAATAATAAGTGACGTATTTTAATCACGTGACGTCTGAACTTTGTAGCACATATATTTTGTATAAGTAGAACATATTATTTATGGGAGCCTACGGAGGTTTGGTGTACCCAAAGGAGCAGTTTTATGCCCCGACTTATTTGTTTTGCTATGGTGCTTACCATATGTTATATATTTTAGCTTCTTCCGCCAGACGATTTTACCTGGTGATGTCATAACCCGGAAGTACAATACCCGAGGTTCACTTGTCGTCACTCGCCTGGATGTGACTTTCCCAGCGCAGAGCTTTCGTCCCATGGTTGTGCCGTAAACCGCAAAGACGATGATTTTTGTTATCCTCTAAAGTCAGCTCAGGGATGCAATCACCTACCACTATAGGGAGCCAAAACGGAATCAACGTATTCAAGGTTTAAAGGGACTCGATTTGAAGATATGTTATATATTTTTTGTGCTACTTAAAAGTTCGCAATTATCTGAAAGATCTGTGCCACGTCACATTAAAATGGAACTGTCAGTGACAGAACTTTGTATCTAGAGATACTGAACTTTGATTTTTTTTTTCTTTCTTTCTTATAATCAGTTGCTTTTCTACATATCATTTATTCATTGTTAATACTCATTTTATGTAAATAAATTTGTAAATATTGTAAAGGGTGTTGATTTGTTCTGATAGTTATTGTCGCCGGTACGGCCAGTCTTGTCACACTGGAATATATTGTAATCAGTCCCCTACTTGCTAAAAACCAGTTTCGGGGACTGTAGGATTGCGCTTTTTAGTCCGTCCGTCCATCCGTCCGCAATTTCGTGTCCGGTCCATAACTCTGTCATTCATCAAGGGATTTTAAAATTTCTTGGCACAATTGTTTCCCACGATGAGACGATGTACCATGCACAAAACCCGGACCCCAAGCTTAAAGGTCAAGGTGACATCAGGAGGTAAAATGTCAACAAGACTTTTTCCTCTCCGGTCAGTAACTCAACAATCTATGATGGGATTTTGATATTTCTTGGCACAAAATGTACCCTATAATAAAGACAATGCGTCGTACACTTAAGGATCAAGTTGACATGTTGACATTCACATGTTAACATATCATGAACAAGTCCTGTTTCGTGTCTGTTATAAATCAAGGGATTAAAATTTCACTTGGCATAATATTTCCCAAAACCAGGCAACGTGTCAAACTTGCTGAACACCCTTATCCCTAATTCAAAGTCAGGGTCACAATCACTGATCGCATGTCAATAGTTTTTTCCTGCCTGGTCCGTAACTCGGTCATGCAGTCAGGAATTTTAATATTACTTGACACAAATGTTCCCCACGAGGCAATATGTCATTCGCAATACCAGGACGCCAAGCTTAAAGGCCAAGGTCAAAACTGAAGGTCAAAAATCAACATTTTTGTTTTCCTCTCAAGACTATACCCAATGCCAAAATTGTTATTTTCTTCAGAATACAACAATTCTCATATCCCCATCAATTTCAAAATGAAATGTTATCACAATTGAAATTTAATACTTTTTTATCTGTAAAGATGTTATTAGCACTCAACAACTGTAGATTTTCATATAAGGAAATTTTAATTCAAACATTGTGTTATAACAAATTGTAGATATGGTACACAATATTGCTTTTACAACATGGACAGATACCAGATCATTACATCATGACAATGCCTCATTCACTTGTTATTTATGTTTTTGTGTAGTTATAATAATAAACCAGTACCAAGAAAATACTGTTTTCAAGAGTGTGTGTGCTTGCAATGCCTCTTTCTCGTTATCATCGAACACCGCTATCTTCTTACCGAACTGAACTGTACAATATGTTTTTTATTTTGTTCCTTAAATACTTGTGACAGTTATGTCTCTATAAATGTGTAAACGAAAACGTTGTTACTGGTCTGAATGCTGCAAAGTCACCAAGGAGCTAAAATATGTAGAAACTAGTAATTTGAGGACTTTTTGCCTTTATCTCGTGTAACTGATATGATTAAAACAATTTATTTCCATTAACTTTTTGCAAGGAAAATAGTTTTTAAAAACTGTTTGTTTAGAAGTGAAAATGTGGGAGTTTTATAAAAGTCTAAGAATGTCAAGGACCAGAAACCCTGGATAACGTCGGATTGACGTTGCAATTTCTCTAATTCATACATGCTTGACTTAAACGTTTATTTGTTACTATGACAACCAAAAAATTATAGTAGGTGGACAGTTATGGTAATCTACGAATTTAAGAGATAAATAGGTGAATAGAAAAAAATAGGTGAAAACCACTCAATTTCAAAGTTGCGAAATCCTTAATTAAAACAAAATTTGAACAAATGGAATACCCCTCGTACATAAACATGTTATTTTGTTTCCAGAAGCAAATCGACCTTTTTGTACTACTGCATGTGCACAAAAGCTCTGTTCATATATGCTCAGCACTTTTCACCGTACAAGTAATGACTTATTGGTTTTTATTGTTAATTCAGGAGTTTATAGCGCACTACACATCTTATACTGTCTTGATAATAATTTTCAGAATATATTTTGCCCACTGAACACATATTCTAACGGCCTATGTAGTACCAAATGTATGTTCCGTTCATTTTTTCTACCATGCAAAGATTTAATGAAACTCTCATCATAACACAATAGAGCACAAACCATGGTATGATTCCCGTGTGTGATATTGATAGTCTAAAGAAAAACTTACATCCATGGGGATTTTTAGACAATGGCACCATGTACGGCATTTGAAAAGTTTCAGGTTAAAAAATGCAGCATGTAATATATATATATATATTGTTCATTGGTGCATTTAATATAATTTCGAGAAATGTTACTCGAAACCATGACTTAGTTTTTTTGAAAATGTCGTCGCATATAACTAAAACTTTCGACTTACAATACTGTACATTTAAACTAACTACCAAGCATGAACGTAGATGGGTACTGGGATCTGGTACCTTGGGAACCCTAACCCTAATTGTTCAACAAAGATCACCGGGCTGTGTTTTCGTTAATAAGTCTAGAATGCTTTCAACCCAGCAAGGAAATATCAACGTTCCATACACGAACGTGTAGTTATATAGGTTATAAATGCGGAGTAAATCTAGAGTTTGAGACGAGGTCATAGAAGGTAACCGGCTACTGTTCAAACTGGAATAGATATCGTAATTCAATCATATCTGTATAATTTGACCATATCCGACTTGATTCGGGCCCATATGACCGGGACTTGTGCCAATACTATGCACGAACATTTAGGTAAGTCCTCACCTGGAGTAGCTCTAGAGGCCTGGGTAGGTCTCATGGGTGTATTGGTCGGGTTATATACATTTATCTTGCCTCCTACAAGTTTCTTGCATTTTTATTGGTCAATAGACGTCACGTGGAGACAGGATATATTCCATATCCTGCTGGTACATTTCAGATATGAATTTTGATTAAAAACGATGGCTGCCGCTTTGTTAATTTACACTGAAATATTAGATTAAAGCATGTAAGTAAAGGGTAGTCGGCAAGATAAAATCGTTACACAGCTTGTCGGTGACAGGATACGGGATATACGCTGTCTCGAAAATCCATATTAGGCCCGAGCTTCGCTCTCGCCCGATATGGATTTCCTCGACAGCGTATATCAAGCAGTGTAACTAATAATATCAGTTTTATGTTATGTTGTGACCATCGTTCAAGTCCCTGCATAACAATGATAATAATAATAATAATAACTAGAAACTGCTTTTGTAAAAAAGCACATGTCTCCCCCAATGCAAAGTCCTATAGGCAAGAAGTCAATAGGGGTCAGGAACGAAAGTCAAAGAGACACTGATGGTTGGCTGCAATAGGGATCATCTACTTGGCATGTCCAGTCATCCCGCTAAATTTCAACACTATTGGCCTAGTGGTTCTCAAGTCACTGTTCAGGCTCCTGTGACCTTGACCTTTGATCAACTGACCTCAAAACAAATAGGGGTCATCTACTCTGCATGTCCAATCATCCTATTAAGTTTCAACATTCTAGGTCAAGTGGTTCTCAAGTTATTCTCCAGAAATGATTTTACATGACCAGGCCCCTGTGACCTTGACCTTTAATAGACTGACCCCAAAATCAATAGGGATCATCTACTCTGCATGTCCAATCATCCTATGAAGTTTCAACATTCTGGGTCAAGTGGTTCTCAAGTTATTGATCGGAAATTGTTTTCCATGTTCAGGCTCCTGTGACCTTGACCTTTGATCAAGTGACCTCAAAATAAATAGGGGTCATCTACTCTGCATGTCCAATCATCCTATTACGTTTCAACATTCTAGGTCAAGTGGTTCTCAAGTTATTCTCCAGAAATGATTTACATGACTAGGCCCCTGTGACCTTGACCTTTAAAAGACTGACCCCAAAATCAATAGGGATCATGTACTCTGCATGTTCAATCATCCTATGAAGTTTCAACATTCTGGGTCAAGTGGTTCTCAAGTTATTGATCGGAAATGGTTATCAATGTTCAGGCCCCTGTGACCTTGACCTTTACCGGAGTGACCCCAAAATCAATAGGGGTCATCTACTCTACATGATCAATCATCCTATAAAGTTTCAACATTCTGGGTCGAGTGGTTCTCAAGTTATTGATCGGAAATGGTTTTCAATGTTCAGGCCCCTGTGACCTTGACCTTTGACGGAGTGACCCCAAAAACAATAGGGGTCATCTACTCTTCATGACCAATCATCCTATGAAGTTTCAACAATCTGGGTCAAGTGGTTCTCTAGTTATTGATCGGAAATGGTTTTCAATGTTCAGGCCCCTGTGACCTTGACCTTTGACGGAGTGACCCCAAAAACAATAGGGGTCATCTACTCTTCATGACCAATCACCCTATGAAGTTTCAACAATCTGGATCAAGTGGTTCTCTAGTTATTGATCGGAAATGGTTTTCAATGTTCAGGCCCCTGTGACCTTGACCTTTGACGGAGTGACCCCAAAATCAATAGGGGTCATCTACTCTTCATGGCCAATCACCCTATGAAGTTTCAACATTCTGGGTCAAGTGGTTCTCTAGTTATTGATCGGAAATGGTTTTCAATGTTCAGGCCCCTGTGACCTTGACCTTTGACGGAGTGACCCCAAAAACAATAGGGGTCGTCTACTCCAGCAGCCCTACTACCCTATGAAGTTTGAAGGTTCTAGGTCAAATGGTTCTCCAGTTATTGCTCGGAAATGAAGTGTGACGTACGGACGGAAGGACAGACGGACAGAGAGGGCAAAAACAATATGTCTCCCCCAGAGGCAGGGAGTCATAATAATAAAATCTATATTTAATGAAGGTAACATACAAAGTGTACATAACATGAAAATGAAACCTAAATTTATTTTCAGTATGGCCTTCAGTTAACAACAACAACAATACACATGTATACAAACATTTACATGTGCATGCTATTGTAATATATTTTCATGTATGGACGATAAGCTGTATAAAATAAGTATTCTGTTCTGGTTTTGTATGGAAAAATGAATAACATATCACATATATTTTGCAGTAATTTTGATAAGGATCGATACCTGTATATAATCACAATGTATTATTTTTGTCTTTTTCTAAAATATATTATATCGTACATGTTTTCAAAGTGTTCGTGGGCATACATCAATTAGTATTCTAGTATAGCAGTAAATAAATCAGTCACATTATATAAAAAAATTGAGCGATTTACCACTAAATGTATTACACAATAAATCATTTTCCTTCTAAATGTTCTAACATTTTAGGGAATAACTTACTTATCAACCAGTATTCCGGCTTGTGAACTTTTATTGAAAAAAAATCAGCTTTGGCTGAAGTCTTTTTATAACAGATATAACTAGCTATAACACCTATTGTCTTGCTACTTTGTACGTAGAATATAACTACAGACTACAGATGTACATATAGGCCTTCCTGGCCGCAATGTTAAAGCTATTTTGCTTCAAATCACCTCTCCTTGCTTCGCTGCTTTAAATATTTATGTTTAATACAATGAAGTATCACTCTGTATTCAGAAGTGAAGATAATACATTTCTGCTTGTAACGAAATGTCACATTTATGCAAAGAGCTATAAAATGTATTGTATACTTCTTTGATTTATGAAAAGATATTGTAGAACAAGACATGAATCTACTTTGTGTTTAAGGTCACAGATGTTCATCAGAGGAGATCAATAGTCAGAGTGATAATTATCAACACTTTTTGTGCTTTCAGTAAAATGTACTATTCAGTTTTGTTGTTTACAAGATGTGTACTTTAAAAGATCCTTGACTAAATCCCGAAGAGCCTCATTAGCACCTTCACAGTTAAACTCGAGCCTGACATTCCAATTTGCATCTTCTACAAGTGAAAGAATTCTGAAGTATCACCAGAATTCTTTACATTCATAGTTTTCGAAGATCGATAAATCTGCTCCGATATGACAAATAACCACGGGCACTTTACAGTACTTGAAATATTCATTTCATATATCATTCGGTAAACTTTACAAGACAGTTTTTCAGTATTTTAATTAAAACATAAAAAGACACTGTCCGCCATATTCGATTACCTATTATGTAATACATGCTGTTATTACACATTCTTATCCATCATAGCTCCGTCAAAATTACAAGACGAACCATACAGGCGAGAATGTTATTACATCAATCATACTGGTGATACGAATATTGCATTTTTAAAAACATTAAGTTTTTTTTTTAACAGCAGTCTTAAAGTAAATAACTTGATTTATCTCTGGTAGACTACATTGGAATACTAGTATGGTAGACTACATTGGAATACTAGTCTTGCAGACTACATTGGAATACTTGTATTGCAGACTACATTGGAATACTTGTATTGCAGACTACATTGGAATACTAGTATCGCAGACTACATTGGAATACTTGTATTGCAGACTACATTGGAATACTAGTATTGCAGACTATATTGGAATACTAGTATTGTAGACTACTAGTATTGCAGACTATATTGGAATACTAGTATTGCAGACTACATTGGAATACTAGTATGGTAGACTATATTGGAATACTAGTATTGCAGACTACATTGGAATACTAGTATTGCAGACTACATTGGAATACTAGTATTGCAGACTACATTGGAATACTAGTATTGCAGACTACATTGGAATACTTGTACTGCAGACTACATTGGAATACTAGTATTGCAGACTACATTGGAATACTAGTATACATTGGAATACTAGTATTGCAGACTATATTGGAATACTAGTATTGTAGACTACTAGTATTGCAGACTATATTGGAATACTAGTATTGCAGACTACATTGGAATACTAGTCTGGTAGACTACATTGGAATACTAGTCTTGCAGACTACATTGGAATACTAGTCTGGTAGACTACATTGGAATACTAGTCTTGCAGACTACATTGGAATACTAGTCTTGCAGACTACATTGGAATACTAGTCTGGTAGACTACATTGGAATACTAGTATTGCAGACTACATTGGAATACTAGTATTGCAGACTACATTGGAATACTAGTATTGTTCAAGCATATTTCGCAAAATATATGCACATTATTAATTGCATTAAAATATCATGATAAATTAATTTTATGACTAAATAAGTATAATTATGTAAATAGGTTAATTTTATATAATCACTGCAAACGCCTAAAGTTTGCAATGAATTTTATTCATTTATTTATATCGAACTCACATCTCACCTTTGTGGTGTCTTAAGCATTGCAGAATCTCTATGTAGACTTCAAGTCTAAAGTTCAAAGGGCCGCATCTCGATTAAAAATCTTCCACTGTACAATCCCTTGCATGTGCCGAAAATATGTGCATCTATTATCAGCAGATAAGCTTCTTGAGAAGTTTTGTTGAATTCCAGCAAGTGGTTGCTGAAAAATAGCTTGGACAAAAATGTCTGGATGGATTTTATGTGGAATTTATGTCCAAAAATCAAAGGGCATAACTCGGTGAAACAAGTGACCGAGTATTGAAGTGGAAATACAGAAGTCCCCTAGTGGTGAAAAAACAATTTTACTTGACCTTCAATAGTGACCTTGAACTTTGACCGACAACCATGGATCATGTGCGGAACACATAGTCTGATCATGGGAACATTTCTGTGAAATACTAAAAAAATCCTTCTATGTAATTAAAAGTAATGGAGCAGAAACAAATTTTTACTTGACCTTGAACAGTGACCATGACCTTTAACCAACAAGCATAGATCATGTGTTGACACACTGTCTCATTATGGGGAACGTTTGTGTGTAGCACTAAGATAATCCATCAATGCATATAAACGTTATGGAGTAGAAACAATTTTTACTTGACCTACACTAGTGACCTTGACCTTTGACCTACAAGCTGAGTCAGGTATTTGCATATTCTACATATTGCCCTCTATATACATACCAAGTTTTATGAACCTAGCTTGAATACTTCCTGGGTGATTGCAGGATCCAGATTTGTGGACGGACAGATGGACAGACGGAGGGCATTATTCCATTGCAAAATCCGTGATATATGCACAACAAGGCTTTAACCAATCATTCCTATCATGTTAAATTCAAATTCCATCAGTAGTATAGGAGAACAAGACTAGAAAAATTACCAAAATTACAATGAAAGTCCCAACAATATGTGCATCTTTTCTAAGAAGTGGAGCACCCTGTGAAATTTTGATGAAATCCAGCCAGTAGTTTCTTAGAAATAGCCCAGAGAGCAGTATTGGTAGGACAGATGACTGATGTCGTGTCTGTAATTTTTTGGGGAGCACAATTCTACATCTCAAGGGGGGGGGGGGGTAGTGACAAATGATTCCAAGTCAGTAACCTTAAGCACTTGGTCTCTGAGACCCCATTTAAGAACAATGTTGTAACATTATGAGGAACTTGGATTAAAAGAGATAAACTCAAGAATTCCAAACTTTTACATTTACAGTGAAGGACTTATTTTATATATTTTAAAACTAGCGTTGCTTTTTAGAAAAGGGCATGTCTCCCACAACTGCCTAATCATCTGAATAGTAGTACATTTTTTGTATATGAGTCAACCATGCACCTAGACCTTAACTGCCTTATCAGACTTTCAGTGCTTTGATTATCAAAAACAAGTGTCAAGGGCCATAATTTCTAAGTGCCTGGGCCGATCTGGCTAGTTATCGAACTTGGCCAAGGACTTATTGGCAAACACATTTTGTTCAAGTTTGGTGAAGATCGGAAGAGAAATGTTCGACATGGGAGTGCAGACAAGATTTGTGACAGACAGACAGACACACACACACAGAGACAGGAGTAAACCAATATGTCTCCGACACCACTGTTTGGTGTGAGACATAATAAGCCTGGGTGCCAAACATTTCAGCTTTTACACCAATATCAGATTCTAATCAGTTTTTAGACCTATTTTTATAAAGTACTTCTGCCACATGAAACCATGTATACATACCAGTATGTGTAGAAATCATCTGACAGACACCTTTTAGCAGAAAATTATGAACATAAACATACACTGAAATCTCAACCATTCTATTTCCTGTCTACCTACATTCTAATTACACAAAACATGCAATTTTCTTCAATACATTTATTTTACAATTTTGCAAATATTCTTAATCTCTAAACTTACAAATTTATGTCAACACACTGCAGACAAACAGTCTGTCAAATAAAAGCAAACTTAACAATGTGATTTTATAAAATGTAAATTAAATATGAAAGCTTGCCATCAATGTTCATGTATATATCATTGCAAAAGGAGGCATTTTCATTGCTTACCGAGATATAAATATAGAACTAGAGCTGTTTAATCCCCCTAGATAATGGTCTGGAAGAGGTAACTGAATATGTACTTTTTCTGTTCAAAAATCCTTTTCTTTAACTGCTGCAGGTAACCTTCTCAAATTACTGATCAAAAACAGTTTTTAGCCTCAAGGACACTATTACCTTGACCTTTGACACAATGACCCCAAAACAATACAAGTCATCTACTGTTATAGGTCAGAAAATATTTTCTGTCTCCAGGTTATAATGTTTGAACTACTGGTCAAAGAAATAATACTGGTACTGCACAGGACACAGGCAATGATCCTACCATGTTTGACTTCTGTCACACAACAGAGTTCTTCAGCTGATCTCATTTCTCAGTCTCAAGAAACTTAACCTTGATGACAACAAAAACAATAGAGGTCATCCAGAGGTCACAGGCAATCATTCCATGAAATTGGATGGCCACAGACCAAAGGGTTATTCTGTTGTTGATCAGTAATCATTTCAGTCTTAATAAAGTTATGCTCAAATGAATAAGGTGACAACAAAAGCACTATGGTGGCTTTTTTTCATATAGGAGGTATTCTAGAATCAACCAGCATGACCGGAAACTAATTGCTGACAAGAGCAAAAGAATATCCTCTATTCTTCAAAGGAGGCCATTAACATGTTGCTTTAAGGAATATTTACCTTTATGGAGTTGATGTAGTAGTTAGCCAAAACATGATACACCCTTACTTGATCAGGAAATTGCTGTGTGATATATCCTAACACAAGAACATGAGGAACGTAAATAGCTAACCTGAGATTCACAACTCAAACAGATAAAAAACATATATAGAAACTAGACCACTAGCCTCTATGATTTAGACATCAAATATTTAAATGCAAATAATATTAGTAATAAGCTGCACAAAGAATCATTCAAGCTATATCATTTAAGAGAAGATGACTACACTCACTAGCAACTATGCTTTTGATATATCTGAATAACTGGAACAACCTTTGTAGATGGTATCCTAAGGATCATTTCCATGAAATTGTTTTGACCTGCTGTTTTGACATGTCATTCAAGGATTTTTCTACTTTTACCTCTGGTCTTTTTAGGAACAAGAATTCTTTGAGCAAACTTGGTAGAGTGTCTTCAGTGAAAATATTTAAAAATTGGGCTAGCAGTTTCTGATAGGAACATTGTGAAAACTTTTCACTATATACATATAGAGAAAACCTGAATGCAATGTTTTTTTAAGAATTTACATCATTTGAACCATCTTTCATGAGTCACCTAAGGAATATTGTACAATCATTTTTAAATCTTTACAAGTAAATGTTGTTTTAAGATTTTTATAGTTAGCATTGGTGACTGAGGAGAAATATTTTAACTAGTTGTACAACTTGGAACATTCGACCTTGACTTTACAGTGCAACAACAGTACATGTTATATGTTGCCAAAGAGGACCAAAAATTTTGGTTTAATATCTCATTTACTAGTACATTAAATTAAAAATACCAGGAACAGGAATAAAAATAACTATATTCCCTGCTGGAACCACTGTGATACAGCTTAACCAAGTGTTCCGACCCTATTAGTCACCTCTTATGATCATGCAAGGGTTAGGCAGTGGTTCTATACTTTTCAAACTCAAGTTGCCCAGAACCACAATTGAAAACAAGAGCACCGCCTTGCGGGTGCTGACGCTCATCTGATTATTTTTGTATAATAGAAATATTGTCCTACCCATGATTTTCTAAGTCTAAAAAGGGCCATCACTCTTGCAAAAAGCAGGATAGAGTTATGTTTCTTGATGTACAGTGTCCACTTATGATGGTGAAAAACTGTTGCAAGTTTTAAAGCAATAGCTTTGATAGTTTATGAGAAAAGTTGACTTAAACATAATATTCAACCAAGAAAATGATTTTTCTAAGTCCAAAAGGGGCAATAATTATTGCAAAAAGCAGGATGGAGTTATGTTGCTTGCTGTACAGGGTCAGCTTATGATGGTGAACAAGAGTTGCAAGTTTTAAAGCAATAGCTTTGATAGTTTAAGAGAAAAAGTTGACCTAAACATAAAACTTAACCAAGAAATCTGATATTTTCTAAGTCCAAAAGGGGCCATAAATCTTGCAAAAAGCAGGATGGAGTTATGTTTCTTGCTGTACAGGGTCAGCTTATGATGGTGAACAAGTGTTGCAAGTTTTAAAGCAATAGCTTTGATAGTTTAGGATAAAAGCTGACCTAAACATAAAACTTAACCAAGAAAACTGATGTTCTAAGTCCAAAAGGGGCAATAATTCTTGCAAAAAGCAAGCTGGAGTTATGTTTCTTGATGTACAGGGTCTGCTTATGATGGTGAACAAGTATTCCAAGTTTCAAAGCAAAAGCTTTGATAGTTTAGGAGAAAAGTTGACCTAAACATAAAACTTAACCAAGAAATCTGATATTTTCTAAGTACAAAAGGGGCCATAAATCTTGCAAAAAGCAAGATGGAGTTATGTTTCTTGCTATACAGGGTCAGCTTATGATGGTGAACAAGTATTCCAAGTTTCAAAGCAATAGCTTTGATAGTTTAGGAGAAAAGCTGACCTAAACACAAAACTTAACCAGGCAACGCCGACGCCGACGCCGACAACCGCTCAAGTGATGACAATAACTCATCATTTTTTTTCAAAAAATCAGATGAGCTAAAAAAGAGGACCACCTTTACCACATTTCATCAACTTCCTGCAAATGGTGTTAGGGGATATGTAGTTTGAAGGAAATCTTGAGAATAAAAACATACTCCTGTTGACTGCCTAATACTGTGTGATTACAATAGCTCACAAAACCATTTTTCTCACAGACTGGAAGATGAATACTTTATTTATTATTAGTTTATATAATGATGAGAGAAAATATTACACAAGCTCACTAGAACATGTAATTACCTTCTTATATGTCAGAACCTAACAACAGCATTAAATTTCTCTAAATGTCCTCAAATGTTTGTAAATATTGTATAACTAATCCACAACATGACACTGTACTTTTCACAGTATCTTTTACACAACTGGCTCTTAAAATGGGTTCATTTTTTCTGATGCCCTCAAATGTTTGTAAATATCGTATAATTTTTCACAACATGACACTGTGCTTTTTACAGTATCTTTTATATAACAGGTTCTCAAACTGCATTAATTTTCTCTGATGTCCTCAAATGTTTGTAAATATTTTATAATGTAATCACAACACGACACTGTACTTTTGTCAGTATCATTTATACAACAGGCTATTTAATTGTGGGAGGAGAAGTGAACTGTCGCCAAAGTGTGAGAACTATCCCATTTCGGAATTATGAGACTGCAAGTGACTGCTGCAACACTGGTAGTCTGTTGCTTCCAGACAGTTACAATTTCAAACTTTTTTCTATCAAAATTACACATTTTAGATACATGCTGCCAAAAACTCTGTACAGGTAACAGAAAATTTTACTTTTCATTTGCTTAAAGGGGTATTCCTCAAGGTTTGACACAATTATAAATAAATGTTAAATAAGTTAATATCTTATGAGTATTAGGTAAAAAGCTGCTACCTCGATTTCACATAAAAATTTCTTGCTCAAGTAATGCAATAAAAAAAATTCTACACATCAAAGACTAGACAAGTATTTTTATAAATAAATACTGCATAATTATGACCAACCATTTTTAACTCCCATTTTACAATTTCAAAAAAAAAAAATCGAAATATATTTCACACCAATCTGGGAACGTGCCTCTATTAGTATCTAAAATATATCCTCTTGACAACACATTCTAAAAACCTAAATATCTCCTAATCTGGCCACTTTTTTCACATCCCTTCATCAGATCTACACAGTTAACCATAACAGATTCTAAAACTTTTTTCAAAAATTGACCACTTTCTTCACAGCTTCAAATAATCTCCATTTGTCCGGCATATAGAATGGTTCATACACATGTGCAAAGGGAGTGTCATAACCACAAACTCTCTGAATTGGTGCTTCCAGGTTCAGAAAACATTCCTCCTGAAATAAAACATCAAATTAAATTAAACAAGAGGACCATGATGGTCCTGAATCGCTCACCTATCCCCACATGACCCAGTGTTGAACTGAGTATGACGTCGTTATTTCTATTATTTGACACAGTGACCTAGTTTTTGAGCACATGTGACCTAGATATCATCAAGATAAAAAATTCTGACCAATTTTCATGAAGATCCATTGAATAATATGACCTCTAGAGAGGTCACAAGGTTTTTCTATTATTTGACCTAATGACCTAGTTTTTGAAGGCACCCGACCCACTTTTGAACTTGACCTAGATATCATCAAGGTGAACATTCTCACCAATTTTCATGAAAGATCTCATGAAAAATATGGCCTCTAGAGAGGTCACAAGGTTTTTCTATTTTTCGACCTACTGACCTAGTTTTTGACCGCACATGACCGAGTTACAAACTTGACCTAGATATCATCAAGGTGAACATTCTGACCAATTTTCATGAAGATCCATTGAGAAATATGGCCTCTAGAGACGTCACAAGGTTTTTCTATTTTTAGACCTACTGATCTACTTTTTGATCACATGTGACCCAGTTTCGAACTTGACCTAGATATCATCAAGATGAACATTCTGATCAATTTTCATGAAGATCTTTTGAAAAATATGGCCTCTAGAGAGGTCACATGGTTTTTCTATTTTTAGATCTACTGACCTAGTTATTGATCGCATGTGACCCAGTTTCGAACTTGACCTAGATATCATCAAGGTGAACATTCTGACTAATTTTCATAAAGATCCCATGAAAAATATGGCCTGTATAGAGGTCACAAAGTTTTACTATTTTCAGACCTACTGACCCAGTTTTTGAACGCACGTGACCCAGTTTCAAATTCGACCTAGATATCATCAAGGTGAACATTCTGACCAATTTTCATGAAGATCCATTGAGAAATATGGCCTCTAGAGAGGTCACAAGGTTTTTCTATTTTTAGACCTACTGACCTAGTTTTTGAAGGCACGTGACCCAGTTTCGAACTCGACCTAGATATCATCAAGATGAACATTCTGACCAATTTTCATGAAGTTCCATTGAGAAATATGGCCTCTAGAGAGGTCACAAGGTTTTTCTATTTTTAGACCTACTGACCTAGTTTTTGACCCCACGTGACCCAGTTTCGAACTTGACCTAGATATCATCAAGATGAACATTCTGACCAATTTTCATGAAGATCCATAGAGAAATATGGCCTCTAGAGAGGTCACAAGGTTTTTCTATTTTTAGACCTACTGACCTAGTTTTGGACCCCACTTGACCCAGTTTCGAACCTGACCTAGATATCATCAAGGTGAACATTCTGACCAATTTTCATGAAGATCTCATGAAAAATATGGCCTCTAGAGAGGTCACAAAGTTTTTCTATTTTCAGACCTACTGACCTAGTTTTTGACCCCACGTGACCCAATTTCGAACTTTACCTAGATATCATCAAGGTGAACATTCTGACCAATTTTCATGAAGATCCATTGAGAAATATGGCCTCTAGAGAGGTCACAAGGTTTTTCTATTTTTAGACCTACTGACCTAGTTTTTGACCCCACGTGACCCAGTTTCGAACTTGACCTAGATATCATCAAGGTGAACATTCTGACCAATTTTCATGAAGATCCCGTGAAAAATATGGCCTCTAGAGAGGTCACAAGGTTTTTCTATTTTTAGACCTACTGACCTAGTTTTTAACCGCACATGACCCAGTTTCGAACTTGACCAAGATATCATCAAGATGAACATTCTGACCAACTTTCATAAAGATCCCATGAAAAATGTGACCTCTAGAGTGGTCACAAGCAAAAGTTTACGGACGCACGGACGGACGAAGGACGACGGACGCCACGCAATCACAAAAGCTCACCTTGTCACTTTGTGACAGGTGAGCTAAAAAACAACATAAAAACATTAAAAAAAATGTATTATCAAAATATTCAAATATAAGTAGTTCTGCACGTTTGGATCGAAATTTTTTTGACAATGTAGAAATTGATTAACCTCTGATTTTTCAAAACTTCAGCAAACAAAAAAATAGGGTCGTGTGCTTCATTTTTTGGTAGACTGATTTGAAAAATGTGGACCTCACGCAATATTTCATTATTAAATGTGAGTCTATGGGAAAATCAAAACTTCCATAACATTTTTGCAAACAGAAATTTTTCTACAACGTAGATTTAGATGAAACTTTTCAGTTGTAAATAAACACATTACCTATAATTTGATGAAATAAAATGTGTAGGTCCGTGTGCTTTTTTTTGAGATATATGACCATGATTAAAGTGAAGCAGACATTTCACGCTAATTTTAAGACATTATTTTGAATTTTTTAATGTGTAATATGTTTTAATATCATATTTTGACTTGAGAAATATAACAACAAATCCATTGTAATAAATTTACGTACAGGTTTCGATTAAATCATAAAATGATTTTCGTTTCTGTACGCTGAATCCAGGCTTTATTCTACATTTTCCGGATAAATGACATTACGCCATAACTTCCGGTTTATCAAACGTGCAGAACTACCTTAACTGTCGAAATATATTAAAAGAGCTTACCTATCAATTATTATTCTAACCTATTGTGTTATTTCATCAATAGCGAAACTTGACACCCATTGTTTGATTGTACTTGTTATAAATGTTTATTGTATTATCATGATATTATGCTTTTTCTCAGAATAAACATACCGGTATGTTTGTAAAGTAGGTATTTATGTAATAAGCAACAACTGCAATGTATTGCTACTGACTGAAATGCAGTCAACATTTTAGTGAAAAATGTCATCCACTTTTAGAGAAATTATTAAAATAATATACATGATATAAGAAATAGTTTTCAAGGTTATTTTTCTCATTTTAAATATTTTAGCCAAGCTAACCTGTACTGTACTATACTGTAGACAGGTCAATAGCATAAACTATGGACCTGCAATCTATGTAAGGAATCATGTAATAATTAGCATTATCAAATCTTCTAATACTTGCCTGTACTGCTGTAGCAATTTCAGCTGCATATCCCATTGTTTGTGGAGCCTCATGTGTTATAATCATTCGGCCAGTTTTTATCACAGACTGAAATAAAGGAGAAAATATAAGTTTATAAACTGGACTTGAGCTATGAGGTAATTATTTTGATGTAAGATTTCAAAAGGATGCATAGCAGCTAAAAGGCAATTAGTGGAAAATCACTTAAGCTATTCTTATAAGAAAATAGATACCTGTACTTACCTGACACTATAACTTCACACAAAGCAATCATTTCTAACAATTTTTTTGAAAACTCAAGCCACTTGCTTTATAGCAGAGAGGCTTATTTTGCTATTGGGTGAAAAAATAAGTTACAGGCTATTTTCCACAAACTGGACAAAACTGGTATAGGGTTGGGGAACAAACAGTTCTGTGTTATTATTTACAGTAGATTTCATAAAGAGAAACATTATGACCATGCTTTTTTATGTAAACTAGAACTGTCACAGGAGTGACGAATACCCCCACAATACAGTCTTGTCACAGAAGAATGGCAACCATAAGAACGACATGGCCATAAGAAGGTGCAATTTAAATTGAACCTGACCTGTATTTTTAATGATGTTACACGTGTACCAAAATTTACCTAAATCTGTCAAGCCTTTTGTGAGTTATTGTCCAGCAACCATGAGTCTGACAAATTTTAAGTTGGAAAGGGGCCATAACTACATATATAATTGGTGGTTTGTAACCAAAGTTGAACTTAACCTGTATTTTATGATGTTACACCTGTGTACCAAAAACATTTAAATCTGTCAAGAACTGTCACTGGAGTGTTTAATGATTCCAATGGTGGATGAATATTGCACAATAGCTTGAGTCTGTGTTAAAAAATATCAAATAATAAGAGAGGTACAGATAAAGTGTATCAAAACACTATATAAGTATAATTCTAAGCAAAAAGGGGGCATAATTCAAGAAATATTGGTGCAGGAGTTATGCACCTTGAGTCATATGATGTGGGTGATGATGTGGAACAACTACTTTAAGTTTGAAACAAATGCATTTCGTAATAATTGAGATATAGCGAAAATGCATCAAAATTAACCTTAAATTCTAAGTAAAAGGGGGCATAATTCATGAAAAATTTATGCCAGAATTATGCACCTTGTGTCACATGATGTGGGTGATAAGGTGGAACATCTATTTTAAGTTTGAATCAAATCCATTTTGTAATAACTGAGATATAGTGAAAATGCTTCAAAATTAACGTTAAATTCTAAGTAAAAGGGGGCATAATTCATGAAAAATTGGTGTCAGAGTTATGCATCTTGTGCCACATGATGTGGGTGATAAGGTGGAACATCTATTTTAAGTTTGAATCAAATCCATTTTGAAATAACTGACATATAGTGAAGTAAAAGGGGGCATAATTCATGAAAAATTGATGCCAGAGTTACACACCTTGTGTCACATGATGTGGGTGATAAGGTGGAACACCTATTTTAAGTTTGAATCAAATCCATTTAGTAATAACTGAGATATGGAGAAAATGCATCAAAATTAACCTTAAATTCTTAGTAAAAGGGGGCATAATTCATGAAAAATTGGTGTCAGAGTTATGCACCTTGTGTCATATGATGATGTGGGTGATAAGGTGGAACACCTATTTTAAGTTTGAATCAAAACTATCTTTTAATAACTGAGATATAGTGAAAATGCATCAAAATTAACCTTAAATTCTAAGTAAAAGGGGGCATAATTCATGAAAAATTGGTGTCAGAGTACCTTGTGTCACATGATGTGGGTGATAAGGTGGATCATCTATTTTAAGTTTGAATCAAATCCATTTACAAAACTGACTCCTATAAATTTTAAGCAGCCAAACAATCTGGCCAGGTATCATGAAGATCAAGTCGGAAATGTGGCCTCTAGAGCATTAACAATGTTTTTATATGATTTAGTTTAGTGAGGTAGGTTTCAGTCTCAGGCAACCACTTTTAAACTGGATATAGATTTTAAAGGGACAAACATTCTGAAGATCAAGTAGAAAATGTGGTCTCTGGAGTGTTCACAAAGTATTCCGATGATTTAACCTAGTGACCTAGTTTGAGACTGCAGGTAACCCAGTTTCAAACCTGATCTGTGTTTCCATAGAAAACAGTCTGACAAAGACTTATGATGATCAAGTTAAAAATG
Source organism: Mercenaria mercenaria (assembly GCF_021730395.1). Lineage (NCBI taxonomy): Eukaryota > Metazoa > Mollusca > Bivalvia > Venerida > Veneridae > Mercenaria > Mercenaria mercenaria. Next base: position 90,674,160 of record NC_069364.1, on the reverse strand, counting down.
TGGCCTCTTTAGACTTAATGCTTTTAAGGTTTTTCTATGATTTGATCTTATGTAATCAAGTTTCAAAATGGTAATCTGATAATTTGGTATGAAGATCAAATTGAAAATGTAGCTTCAGGAGTGTTAACAAGGTTCTTCTATGATTTGTCTTACTGACCTAGTTTTTGACCTCTACAACAAAACAGTTTTAACCTTGATCTAGATTTGATAAAGACAAACATTCTGACAAAGTTTTATGATAATCAAGTAGAAAATATGGCCTCTTATGTGTTAACAAGGTTTTTCTAAGATTTGACCCGGTGACCTAGTTTTTGAACTTGTCCTTTATTGCATGAGAACAAACATCTATGATTATCAAGCAGAAAATGTGACTTCTTGAGCGTTAGCACAATTTGACCCAGTAACCTAACTGAAGAGCTAAGGTAAGCCAATTTCAAACTTGACCTAGATTTCATAGAGACAAACATTCTGAACAAGAGCTGTCACTATTGGTGACAAATGCCCCCGAAGCATGCCCAAGAATGCTACAGTTGCCTGCGCAAAAAAACACACATCATTTCGTGACCTTGACCTTGCCCCAAGAGACCCGGGTCATAAGTGTGACACACCTTCTCAATACGGTCATCATATTATTTTCAAATCCCTTGATAAATGGCAGAGTTATTGACAAGACAAGAAACACCTTTGACTTCTAAGTGTGACCTTGACCTCAGAGCTAGGGGTCTGGATCTTGCGCATGACATGTTGTCTCATTTTGGGGAACATTTATGCAAAGTAATTTCAAAATCCCTTCATCAATGGCAGAGTTATGGACCGGACATGAAACTGACCCTGTTAACCTTTGACTTCTTAGTGTGACCTTGGCCTTGGAGCTAGGGGTCTGGGTCTTGCGCTTACATGTCATCTCATTATGGTAAATATTTATGCCAAGTTATTTCAAAATCCCTTCATGGATGGCAGAGTTATGGACCGGGCACAAAACGGACCCTGTTAACCTTTGACCTTTAAAGTGTGACCTTGTCCTTTGGAGCTAGGGCTCTGGGTCTTGTGCATGACACGTCATCTCATTATGGTGAACATTTATGCCAAGTTATTTTAAAATCCCTTAATTGATGGCAGAGTTACAGCTTTGACAAGAATTAACATGAACTGATGGATGGACACATGGATGGACAGACAGTGCGATTTTAAGATGCCCACCATCAGGGTCATAAAAAAATTTATGAAGATTAGGGAGAAAATGTGGCCTCTAGGTTTTCCTCTTAAGATTATGGATGACAGACACCAAGTGATCAAAATCGCTCACCTTGAACATTCTGTGCTCAGGGGAGCTAAAAACTTATAATGTGCTTCCTGTTTTCTACGAATTTAAAACTGCAAAGACATATTTATTATTTCTGACAGGTTATCCAATTTCTTTCAGCAATTATCCTGTACAAACCTTATCATCACATTTTAACAAGAACATTTTCCAACTTGTTATTCCATTCCAAAGATAATTAATTTTATTCTATAAATCTGCGACTGACATTTAAGGGAACCAACACATTCATTATCCACTGTGATTATATGACCCAGTTTTAAACTGATACAGTATGAATTCTTGCCAGAATCTGATATTAGAACCAGAAATATTGTATTTCAGGTGAAGAGAATTTTAAGCAAAATTTCAGATCTTAAGGTTGTTTTTGCATACATGCTCAGATCATATTTTTCTTCTACAGTGTGGAATTTGATTAAAATTTAAACCTTGATTTTTGAAAACATGAATGTACACTAAGAACATTCAGGCAATAAAAAAGATAGCCTTAGGGTTCTTTGTTTGATTTATTGCTAGACTGATTTGAAAATTTTTACACCCAAATCAAATTTTCATGATCGCATTCTATGGGAGAATCAAGATTACCATGGCACCCTTGTGTACAGAAAAAATTCTACAACACAGATATTAACGAAACTTCTCACAGTAATCAGTAATTCAAATCCCCTCTTTTGTGAAAACCGGAACAATAAATAGATACAAAATCATGCATTAAAACTGAAATGTTGCCTTACCTCACACTGGATAAAATATCGGGTAAACCAACTATCAACAGTTATCACAACATATAATTATGGTTAATTTCTTTGAAAAGATTCACAGGATAAAAACAATATTTTGTAGTAACAAACTGACCTTTTATCTTAAAATTCCACACTTTTTACTTTTTCGGCACGTAATGGTTTTTCAGGTCCATCCGATTACAAAATTGTGAACATGTTCTTGACCAAATAGCGACAATGGTATAAATCATTAAAACTACAGTAAATGTGGTCATTTTTGTTATATGTTTTGTTTTTAAACAGTTAAGCACTATGAAACAGTTACAAAAAGTTGAGCAATAAGAAATAAGTGGTTACTGCAGTCAATTTAAATGAAGAGAAACAACACCAAACAATTTACATTTCCTATTTTTCATCACAAAACCCAAAATACCATGGTTCATTAGTACTTTCATCTTGTGCCTCATTTTTCAGCATTTAAACACTCGAAATGAAACCAGTGGGTGCACATGACACATACAACCTATTAAAGTTGATTAATGTGGAGAAATTTTTTTTAATACAAGTAAAAAGTCAAACATGACTAACCAGAGTCAAGCTCATTTGTTTATATTTTTGACAGTTGCTTTCAATTTAAATTTGGGAAGATAAAGAAAAATTATTGGATTCAATGCATTAGGATTAGCTTAAGATGTGTGAACTTAATTATTGCTTAAAACTGACAATTACTTATGAAATTCAGTGTAACAAAACAGGTCAAAATCTCCCCGATACTTTTTGGAGGTTGTTGGTCTGCACTGCTGAATTTGAAAACGAGGCTAAATGTTTGGCATCTTGCTATTTCGGACTAATGCCCTAACTGTTTTTCTATAAACATAGTAATTACTTTCAGTTTATAATTATACAGCGATTATAAGAACAAGAGGACCATGATGGTCCTGAATCGCTCACCTGTCCCCACATGAACTGAGTATGATGTCGTTTTTTTCTATTATTTGACATAGTGACCTAGTTTTTGAGCTCATGTGACCTAGTTCTGAACTTGACCTAGATATCATCGAGATGAAAATTCTGACCAATTTTTATGAAGATCCATTGAAAAATATGGCCTCTAGAGAGGTCACAAGGTTTTGCTATTATTTTACATAATGACCTAGTTTTTAAAGGCATGTGACCCGGTTTTGTACTTGACCTATATATCATCAAGGTGAACATTCTCACCAATTTTCATGAAGACCTCATAAAAATATGGCCTCCAGAGAGGTCACAAGGTTTTTCTATTTTTAGACCTACTGACCTAGTTTTTGACCGCACATGACCCTGTTTCGAACTTGACCTAGATATCATCAAGGTGAACATTCTGACCAATTTTCATGAAGATCCGTTGAAAAATATGGCCTCTAGAGAGGTCAAAAGGTTTTTCTATGTTTAGACCTAGTGACCTAGTTTTTGACCGCAGTTGACCCGGTTTCAAACTTGACCTAGATATCATCAAGATGAACATTCAGACCAACTTTCATACAGATCCCATGAAAAATATGGCCACTAGAGTGGTCACAAGGTTTTTTATTATTTGACCTACTGACCTAGTTTATGACCTCGTGACCCAGTTTCAAACTTGACCTAGATATTATCAAGATGAACATTTTGACCAATTTTCATGCAGATCCCATGAAAAATATGACCTCTAGAGAGGTCACAAGGTTTTTCTATTATTTGGCATACTGACCTAGTTTTTGACCGCAGTTGACCCAGTTTCGAACTTGACCTAGATATTATCAAGATGAACATTCAGACCAATTTTCATGCAGATCCCATGAAAAATGTGACCTCTAGAGAGGTCACAAGGTTTTTCTATTATATGACCTACTGACCTAGTTTTGGACCGGACGTGACCCAGTTTCGAACTTGACCTAGATATCATCAAGGTGAACATTCTCACCAATTTTCATGAAGATCCATTGAAAAATATGGCCTCTAGAGAGGTCACAAGGTTTTTCTATTTTTAGACCTACTGACCTAGTTTTTGACTGCACATGACCCAGTTTCTAACTTGACCTAGATATCATCAAGGTGAACATTCTGACCAACTTTCATAAAGATCCCATGAAAAAGTAACCTCTAGAGTGGTCACAAGCAAAAATTTACGCACGCACGAACGCACGCACACACGGACGGACGATGGACGCTGCGGGATCACAAAAGCTCACCTTGTCACTATGTGACAGGTGAGCTAAAAATGTAATATTTTGTCGATAATTGGTACCTGTCGATAATTGGTTACCTGAGGCTACTCGTTTTTTACCATTAGAAATGGATATAACCGTGGGCAATTTACCATTTATTGTTGTGGATTTTTTAAACGTAAATCAAACATACAACTAATATGTCTATATGACAGTTTCTTTTTTAATGTTGGAAGAAGATCATAGGTTCACTGCTAGATTGCTTATACTTATCATGGGCAAAGGAAATCTTATGAAACACAACACAATTCCATACCAACTTATTGAGTTGTTGTGAGGATTTGAAACGGCTTGTGGCATCTGACGGTAAGAAGTTTTCAAAGTCAGCAAAATTACCATATATCGGTCTAGAGAAGAGCCATTCAGGTCATGTAAATCGCTACTGTTATGCTGTATGACGCCCGTTTGTTCTATATTTGTCATGTGACTATTTTATGCTACATGTGAAAGAACTTGACTAGAATATAATGAATTCTGAATTTTTATCCCTTGAAAAATAAGCTAGCAGTTGTATTATTTACTTGCCTTTAAGCATGACCTTAACCTGACATTTCCTGTGTGCCCAAAATTTCTGAAGATACCAGACAAAAATATGGCCTCTAAAGTCACCGTTTTCTATTTTGACTCAGACCTAGTTAGCATGACGTTTCAGATCTAGACTTCGCAAGGAACATTTAATTTTCATTGTAGCCATTGATTGGCCTCCAGGGTAAAAGTTTCTTGTTTACCTATACCTCGACCATCAGTACCACGTTTCAACTCCTGCAAAGAAACAGGACAACATTTAAAATCCATGAAAAAATTTGCACTAGGGTACCCAAGGGTTTTTTTGTTTTTGAGCTACGACTAGATTCTATGAAAAACTCAGTGCCCTGGTTTAATTTGACTATTATATAAGATAATTTAAATTTACATTTAAAGTTGATCTGAGATAACAGTTTTCTATTTATTCGATACTGACCTTTTTGACACTTCATTTCGAATTGACCAATATCACTAGTATAAATTGAATTTTATGGTCCAGTTGCCTCTAAGAGGGCCAAGTTTATTATTTATACAGATTTTATGCACCCTTCGTTTCAACTTGATAATACATGTGAAATCGACATTTACATATGCAATCCAAAGCCACAAGAGCGCAAATTATCTCTATATGATACAGACTAGTGACGATCTGACCCAGGGACTTGATAGTATAGGAGAACATTCACAATTCATAAACATGAAAAAATCCTTTTAGATACAGGTTGTTGCTATTTTAGCCTATGCCCTCTTTGACGCACATAGACTCAGTTTCACTTGAATATGTGCTTGCATTTCAGAAGAACAGTAAAAGTCCTCTGAGTGGTAGAATATTACTCAGAGAAGTCAGTGCCACCGGGAGGAATGCAGCTGCTGGATTGACAAGCTCAGCGTTGTACACTCTGACACGGGACTAAAACATGTAAGATTTGTCGAGTAATTACATCATTGGACATGACATTTTATTTAAACGATTTAGGCATTTACCTTTTTTGTTTGTATTACACGCATATCAAGCAAACATATGGCCATATGACACTTTCCACCTGTTTATGATTGGGACAAGAAGTCCTCAGGTGCACTTTGCATTTCTCATATGGGCAGGACATCTGGGAAGAAACTTATAAGCCAAATGAATGATAAACATGTTCTTAAAACGGTACAGATATTCAAATCACTAAACTTGGAGAGGTACCATTATCCATTGTTTGTGACACGAAAAGTTGGTCTCGCGTTGTTTCTATGCAATATAAAAAACTTTAAAAATAAGCTGATTTATATAACGTAAGCTGCTGATGTGACTTAAACAAATAATATTGTAAGTGATCAAAGATAAGACAAGTTTGCCTAAATTAAATTGTTAGATCATAAAGTGAATTTCAGATCGTATCTTCATTAGTACAATTATATTCCTTTGTCATTGTTGAAATTAACAGGAGCAATTTGACCATACAATCAGTCCACATCTACCCTGAGTACAGAAACATAATGACAATAAAAATTTCAATAGTGTCCTTCAAGTACTATACTGGTTTAAAATCCATATTCTGATAAAACTATCAGCGGATGGCTAATAGTTATATAAATTTAATTAGGAATTTGATATATTCTATTTGATGGAACATCTACACTTATTTTTGCAAGGATATTGTTGGAAGTTTCTTGTATCAACTGACTGCCACTAAGTATTATACCAGATTTATATAGCACCCTTTTCATGATAAGCACGTTCAAAGGCACTTAACATATAGCAAACGCAGCCACACAGAGCGCGAAATTCATCCTCTACTAGTACAGACAAAGAGCGATCTGACCACAGGGACAGAGTGAGAGAAAGCACCTATAACAGGTAGAGAGAAATCCTTTTTAGATACAGGTCTGTCGGCTAACTTTAAGCCTAGCTCTTTGCGAATAGACAGTTTCATGGTTCTTGAATGTGCTGTCTTTCCCAGGAAGAAGCAGGTAAAGCCTCGAAGTTAGAATAGTATCTCAGAAATTTCCAGTGCCTGGACCGGGATTTGAATGCCAGACCTCTGGATTGACGGTCAAGCGTGTTACCACTCGACCACCGGACAATCCTTAAGATGCTTCTGAGAATACATCATGCACAGACATTTAATTTAAACATTAGATAACCCTTTTGTTGCTCTTGTAATACACAGGCCTGGGATCAAGTCAAACAAGAGGGCCATCATGCCCTATATTGCTCACCTGTTATCATTGCACTTGAGGACAAGAAGGTCCTCAGTAAAAATATTCAAGTCCAAAGGACAGGAACAACAAAGGGAAGAAATTTAACCAAAAAGAAAAAACAGCCTTGACAGGTGTACATCGATTTTGTATAAATATGCACCATGATTTAACTAAAGGACCATCCATGTTGCCAAAAAGCAGGTCTAGGTTTTTCCTATGGCCACTATATAAAAATGTTGCAGTTAAAATAAGCTATTATAGTAAGAAAAGTGACGTAAATATAAAAAAAAATATTTTCTGAACCAAAAGGGTGCAAATAATTTTGACAAAATGAATCGGGATCAGTTATCTTCTTGAGTACGGGTTCCTTTAATGTGAAAAAGGTGAAGTTTCAAAAGCATCATAGCTTTGTACCTGAGTTCAGTCAAAATGACCAAAATAAATTTACAAAAATTCTATGATATCTACTTTAAATCCTCATAATAGGGGTCCATAAATCTTGGGAACCAAAATATGCAGGACGAGTTATTGTTCTTGAAGATATTTGATTGTAAAAACAAGAGTATCCAAGTTTTAAGTTTAATAGCACCCTTTGTATGTAAGCGATTCAAAGCACTTAAACATAAAACGCAGACCAAGGAAAATGATCTTCTAGTCAAAAGGGGCACAACAGGTAAAATCTTGCAAAAGCAGTAGAGAGAAATCGTTTTTAGATACAGGGTCCTATGTCGGTAACTAAGCTGCTCTTTCAATAGACAAGTTTCATGTTCTTGGAATAGTTGCCCTAACTTAAAAAAGCAAAAAGCTCGATATTTTAAGTATACCAGTAAATTTGCAGTGCAGGACGGATTTGATGTCTAGCTCTGATTACGGGTCAGCTTATACATGTGAACACAGGAATCCTTTAAGCATGCTTTGAGAAAACATGACACTAAATTTAAAACATTAGAACCTTGGCAAACCGCCGACGTCCGAGGCCACGCCGATAACGCCCGTTCATGACTGGACAATAATCTCATAAATATTTCCAAAAAAACAAGAAGAATTAAAAACAATTCTTACAAGGTACAGATATGTCAAAATGCACCTAAAACTTGGAGGTACCATCCATGTTGTACCACAGAAAAGTGGTCTCGGTTTTTCCCTATGGCCAATAATAAAAAAGTTCCTAAAAATAAGCTATTTATAGTAACGTAAAAGGGAAGTAATTAAAAAAAAAATATTGTAAGTGAACAAAAGAAGGCTCTGCCAAATAAATCTGTTGACATAAATGAAATTTCAGATCAGTATCTTCATTAGTTACGGAGATATACCCATTTTAATTTGAAATAAAGGGAGGTAATTTGACATAAAATCAGTCCATAGTTATCTACCCTGATTGTCTCAGTCCAACTAATGACAATAATGAAATTTCAAATAAGTCCTATAAGTACTAACTGATATAAATCCATTCTGATTACAATCAGGGGAGGTAATCAGATATAAAATAACTCTGGAACCTATGATTGGATCTGATTTGTCATGGAATCTAAGATTTATTGTTGTTGAAGATATTTTGGAAGTTTGTATCAAACTAGAGCTATCACTAAAGGTGATGAATGATGGACTGTATGTATATAGACTGTATGTATACAGTATAGTAACAAAAAACAAAGTCCCATAACTATGCAGAATATTTACCTAAAAGAATGTAACATGACCATGCACAACTACTAAGGGTTGGTACTGATCACTTGTGTGAAGTTTCATTAAATTGTGTGCAAGGGTTTGGTAGATTAGGCACGCACAAGATTGCATATGCAGACTGTATGTACATAGTATGTTAACAAGAAACAAAGTCCCATAACTCTGCAATTTTTGTCGCTGAAAGAACCTAACATGCCCCATGCACAACTACTGTTGTTACTGATCACTTGTGTGAAGTTTCATTAAACTGTGTCAAGAGGATGAGGAGAGATGGTGCGCACAAGATTGTGTCTATGTATATAGTATAGTAACAAAAAAACAAAGTCCCATAACTCAGCAAATTTTTTTCTGAAAGAACCTAACATGCCCCACGCACAACTACTGTTGTTACTGATCACTTGTGTGAAGTTTCATTAAATTGTGTCAAGGGGATGAGGAGAGATGGTGCGCACAAAATTTTGTCTATGTATATAGAATAGTAACAAAAAAACAAAGTCCCATAACTCTGCAATTTTTTTTTCTAAAAGAACCTAACATGCCCCATGCACAACTACTGTTGGTACTGATCACTTGTGTGAAGTTTCATTAAATTGTGTCAAGGGGATGAGGAGAGATGGTGCGCACAAGATTGTGTCTATGTATATAGTATAGTAACAAAAAAACAAAGTCCCATAACTCTGCAAATTTTTTTTCTAAAAGAACCTAACATGCCCCATGCACAACTACTGTTGGTACTGACCACTTGTGTGAAGTTTCATTAAATTCTGTCAAGGGGATAAGGAGACATGGTGCGCACAAGATTGCATCTACGGACAGACGGCCAGACAGACAGACGGACAGACAACCTGAAACCAGTATACACCCCCTTACAACTTTGTTGTTGGGGGGTACAATAAAACCATAAATGAAGTCTCTATATGGCTGCAAAAGCCAAAATAGCCAATTTTGGACCTTTAAGGGGCCATAACTCTGGAACCCATGATGGAATTTGGCCAGTTCAAGAAAGGAACCAAGACCTTGTGGTGATACAAGTTGTGTGCAAGTTTGATTAAAATCAAATCATAAATGAAGCTGCTATTGTGCAGACAAGGTCAAAATAGCTAATTTTGGCCCTTTCAGGGGCCATAACTCTGGAACCCATTATGGGATCTAGCCGGTTCAAGAAAGGAATTGAGATCTTATGGTGACACAAGTTTTGTGCAAGTTTGATTAAATTCAAATCATAAATGAAGCTGCTATTGTGCAGACAAGGTCAAAATAGCTAATTTTGGCATTTTCAGGGGCCATAACTCTAGAACCCATAAAGGAATCTTGCCAGTTCAAGAATGGAACCAAGATCTTATGGTGATACTAGCTGTGTGCAAGTTTGGTTAAAATAAAATCATAAATGAAGCTGCTATTGTGCAGACAAGGTCAAAATAGCTAATTCTGGCCCTTTCAGGGGCCATAACTCTGGAACCATTAATGGAATCTCGCCAGTTCAAGAAAGGAACCAAGATCTTATGGTGCTACAAGTTGTGTGCCAGTTTGGTAAAAATCAAATCATAAATAAAGCTGCTATTGTGCAGACAAGGTCAAAATAGCTAATTTTGGCCCTTTCAGGGGCCATAACTCTGAAACCCATAATGGGATCTGGCCAGTTCAAGAAAAGAACCGAGATCTCATGGTGATACAAGTAGTATGCAAGTTTGGTTAAAATAATATCATAAATGAAACCATTATCGTGCAGACAAGAAATTGTTCACGCACGGACGCAGAGACGACGGACTACAGACGAAGGGTGATCACAAAAGCTCACCTTGTCACTACGTGACAGGTGAGCTAAAAACAAAAGCCTGAAAATCAAAGTTCTAAAACCAGTTACATCTGTTTTTTATTTGTATACAGTTATTTAGGGAAATTCTTGCAGTCAAAAGCCTGAAATCAGGATCAGTCTTGAAAAATCCCAGGTCTGAATACAAGAGGATTCACTGCAAAGTAAAAGCACTGTATAAGTAATAGAAGTCAAGTTTTATTGTTACATACACTTCTTCAAGGAAATGTTTTTCATCTGTATTTGCTGTTTAAGCTTCAGTTTAAGTTTTTTTAATGTATCAATATTAAAAAATTCTGCATCAATACATACTGATTATCATATGTAAAAAGGACAATCCTTACAAACTTGACAATTTTTTTTTTATTTAGTTCTCATAAATATATATAATCAATGAAAATTGGAATTTGTTGGGTTTAACTTCACATTGGCACGATAACGCAACGCAGACTGTTATAGGTCATAGAGGTGCGCGGTATTACCGGTATACCGGTAACCGTGGTATCATCTTCCCATGGTACGATACCGCGGTACCATCGGGGAATACCGGTATTTTATCAACATTATCCCTACTTATGTTTATTTTCAATTTACATTGTCTATGTAGCCTTCCGTAACAGCAGTTGACACCATGCATGATTTTCCGATTTATATCTCTGGAATTCCCATGCTACTATTATTAGTTTCCAAAAATAACCACCCAATGGTGCAATTGAACATGTATGACCGACCGGGTGATCCCCAATCAAAACCTTCGAAAACCTCCAGATTATTCCGTATAGAGAATTGACGTCATGGGCGCACTTGCTTTTACTTTAAGTCTGGTAAATTTGGCGAGTCCCGGCTTCTTGTTTAAATGATAATAGTTTAAAATATCCCAGTATGTATTTGCACGTATTAAAAAAGAAATAAATAGTATGGAAAATGTTAAGTCTAAATTTATTATTTTTTGCTTGAAAATGATCTGATGAAGCCTTCATAAACGTTACTGGTTTATCAAACGGGTGCACGAATCGAACTTCAAACAAGCGCGACCTATATACATGTGACCCAGTGCTTCCCTAGAGACAATATGGCGTCTTCCGACGAATACACGCTAGTAAAAAATACTAAGGGTCATTAATCTAACTAGTCATTAGTCAAGTTAATATTCCAGATTATTTTTTTCTTTAATTCTATTCAAGTAACTAGTCTTTGTTGTTGCTCATAATAAATAAAGTATTTCTGCGAGTTTTTCAATATTTTTATGACCACTACCATAGCTGTAAGTCTTACGATAAATATGGTGGTATACCGTGGTATATACCGCGGTAATTAGGAAATAACCGTGGTATACCGTGGTATTTTTTTCAAGGCGGTACCCAGCCCTAATAGGTCATATACAATTTTTCAGCATTTGATGGTGGAAGAAGACCCCAGGGGCCCCTCTATGTATTATTTCATCACAGACGGGCACCTGGGTAGAGCCACCAACCTTCTGTAAACCAGCTGGATGGCTTCCTCACATGAAGAATTCAACACCCTGAGTGGGGCTCAAACCCACATTGGTAAGGGACAAGAGATTTGAAGTCAACAACCTTAACCATTTGGCCACGGAGGCCCCCAGATGAAAAACTGAATGTTTTATACAAAGACTCTTATATGAGGACACCACTGGGAAAATATAATGATATCTTAAACAACTGACACAGAAACACATTACTTTTACTGTCTCCAATCATAGCTAGATAATTACAATATTCTGGAAACTTTTTCAGAACAATGTCTTGATAAAAAAAACTTGGCAGTAAATCATAACCTGTCTAGACAGCCACTAATGACATCTTCAAATTTCTGTTGTGAGCAATTTAATCTTTCTCATAATATAAGAATTCAAAATAATTGAAACTAGAGCTGTCATTGAAGGTGATTAATAGCCTCTGATAATGCTTTGATACAGCAAAAGTAAAATGTTGTGATAATCACCTTTAATCTTTAAATGTGGCCTTGAACTGGAACCTGATGCCCTGGGCTGTGCACTCTGCATGTTGTCTTGATGAGGATAACATCTGATGCTAGTTTTATGAAAATCCTTCCAGTGGTTAAGAAGATATGGAGTGGACACAAATTTGAGCTGCTTGATATATGACTATTAAGTGTGACCTTGACCTTGCACCTAGTCACCTGGGTTGTGCACTATGCATGTTGTCCGGATGAGGTTAACACATGATGCTAGTTTTCAGGGATCATCCTACAAGGCGATCTGAGCGATTAATATCCCACTGTGTTAATCAATAATATTGTAAGCCGCGGCCATTTTGAAAATTTTCAACTGGCATGCAAAAAGCCGATAAACTTAACGAGTGCATGATCTTATGCATCAATTGTATATTATTTCTTGATTTTATTAAAAATTATTTCAAATACGGCCAATTTCTGTAAATGAATTGCCCCGGCGCTGTGGATAAAAAAAGAAAAAATGATTCCGTGGACGTCTGAACTGCCCGTACAAAATATTGTAAAAAGATCGCCAATATCTACGAGTGTGGTATTATTTTCGAAAAGATTTATAAATAAATCAATTAAATGTATAAATCTGAACAAGTTGATGCAAGAATCGGACATTATGAAAGCACGAGAATCGAAACATGAATGAAAATTTTCACGGCATTTCGATCGTGCACCTGATAAATTTACGAGTTTCGGACGTGTAAATTTCGGATAAAAATTTAAAGGCGACTTTTTCATAGCTAAGTTTATACTTTATTTAGAAATTCATGAAAATAATAATGCAATAATCAATTACATTAAATAATTATAGCAAGACCCATAGAAAGTGGATACATATAGGCAGTAAACTGAATACTAAGCCGAATCTTCTCCTTAAATTCCTCGATTTCTCTAAATTCTGTTTAGGGAGAAGTCACTTCTCCCAAAAATTTTGACCTAGGATGATCCCTGGTTTTATGAAATACATTTCTGAATCAGTGGTTAAGTAGATATTGTGCAAACACAAATCTGAGCTGTCTGCCTCTGACTGTTAACTTGACCTTGGATCATACATGTGATCTCCCGCGCGGGAGGGTCAAAATCCATATTTTTTCACCTTGCCTCCCGTCTCCCGACTCAAACCATATTTCTCCCGCTTTTCAAAAAAAAAAAAAAAATCAGTATTATGACTGGGTTGATAATTACCGAGAAGCGCCAAACATGTTTACACGGTAAATGGAAGTGTCACCGACTGTTGTGTGATTATACATGTTTGACACACATGTAGCTGGAGGAAAGAGTTGTTTTTCACAGGTGAATTAAAATTGTTTGTTTTGATAAGGGATTAGACAAGCAGGGCCTTTTCCACCTGTCTCACGGGGCCGAATATCTGCCCATTCTCAATGCCAATTAAGCTCCATTTTTTACCAATTTGAAGCAAAAAACTCCCAGTCATAAGAAATAATTCCCAACTGAAATGAATTTTGATTATTCAAAGAAAAATTTTGCTCGGTAATAAAATCACATAAATTATTGTAGGAAAAAACCAACCCATTATTATTTTTAGAACAGGAGTGTTATTTCCCCTTATGGAGTTACGCCATTTTCTTCCAAATGTTTACCAAATTAATTTGCTACTAAATCAGACATATTTCATTGAAAATTGGATGAAAACACACACTCATTTATTTGATAACATCAATCTACATTATTTTGGTTAAGGTAAATACATGTTGATGCATTTCTGTTTTCTATTTTTCATGTCAAAATCAGTATTTTTATACGAAAGTGGGTGGGGTAAGGAATTTACATAATTTATGAGTTGTGTTCAGACCAATTTAGAGCTTTGGTTTTTTTTTAAGTCCTCGAGTAGAATAATGTTAATGCATGTTCACCTTCATTTCAGACCTAAATTGAGACTTTGTTTCTACAAATTTAATCTGTTAAGAAAGTTAAAGTTAGAACAAGAGGGAGCTTCTGTATGATAGTATGCTCGACTTTTCTCAGTGATTGACTCTGAATTAAAGCTTTGCCAGTAAAAGGGACAATTAAAGCTTTGCCAGTAAAAGGGGCATAATAGTCAATAGCTTTGAATGTAACAGAGATATTAGACATTATAAAAAACTTTAACAAAAATATGAAGTTAAAAAGTGGCATAACTCTGTAAAAATTCAAATCAAGAGTTATGAGGATTGTTTCTTCTGGTGTAGATTTATATATATTATTGTGTGGCAAAAATGTTGGATTTTGCCTCTTAAGTTATGTGTCTGCACGCTTAATTTATGTCGATAAAAACTCCAGTTTTGAGACCCCAACTCCAGCTGAAAAATGGCAAACCTTCAATTTTGGGATTCTGAACTTATCACATGTATGCCTTGGATATTGTGACCAGGATATTCGACTAAAAGTTTTAAACATTCCATTCCTTCAAAAAGTGTATGAGGAGCTGAACAAATTTCTTCACTGTGGCCTATTTTGTGAAATTAAGAAAGGCCCATAATTCTAGAAAAGAATAGCCACAGAAAAAAGTCCAATATATATGTTCATCTTTACATCAAGGTCCTTCATCTGTGAAACTTTCAAGCATATAGTTTCAATAGTGTTTGAGGAGTTGGACACACAAGATTTTTCTCTATATTCAATATAGCAAAACTATCAAAGGGCCATAACTGTGATAAAAATAGTCAAAGTAAAAATTCCTTCCTTCCTTAATGGTCATCTGCACATCTTGTTCATCTGTGAAAGTTTGAAGAAAATCAGAGAATCAGGCTAATTCTGTGGGAGGAGTTGGTCATACCAAGATTTCAGGAAGTACAGACAGACGGACTACGGACAGCAGCAACACTATATGCCCCCCATATAAATGTGGGAGCATAAAAAGTCACAAGTTGATTTTTTCTTCTCCTTCCCCCCAATGTCCTGCCTCCAAAGTTAGCTTTTCCTCCTTAGTTTTTTAATCAAGAAAGGAGAAAAAACTAGAGCTATCACTAATACCCCTGGGCATTGCAATTTCATATAGGGAAAGGATGTGATCATGACCTTCAAGTGTATACTTGACCTTAAACCTGGTGACCTGGGTGTACACTCTACAAGTTGCCTTATTGAGGTTAATATAGCTAATGTAAAGGGAGTTACCCAAAGCTGTGAGCCTTAGTCAACATGTGATATTTTGTAACCTTGCATGACATAATATGTATCTTTTTTTAGTCGTAAGTTCTATCATATCACTGTTGCTTAGACCAAGGCAAGGTGGTGACCAGGTGTGGGTACACAACTTCACATGTTTATAATAAATGTTCATGAAAAAAGAATGAAAGAAGTTTAATGAAATTCTAACAATTGGTTGGTTTGTTACATACAAATCTGTAGATTTTTAAACAATCAAAGGGCAATAACTCTAAGGAAAATTGACCAATTAATAAAAACAAATGACAGG
Source organism: Mercenaria mercenaria (assembly GCF_021730395.1). Taxonomy (NCBI): domain Eukaryota; kingdom Metazoa; phylum Mollusca; class Bivalvia; order Venerida; family Veneridae; genus Mercenaria; species Mercenaria mercenaria. The sequence continues at coordinate 90,658,253 of NC_069364.1, read as the reverse complement.
CATCATCAAAGTACATTGGTTCATATTTATTTCAAGTTTCATGAAGTTCTACAGCTTGTACTAGAAATGGCTGCGACGTGGATTTTTCATTAAATCAAGGGCAATAACTCTAAGGAAATTGACCAATCAAAAAAAAAAAACTTGACGGGCATCATCGCAGTATATTGGTGCATCTTTATTTCAAGTTGTATGAAATTCTACCTAATAGTCACTGAGAAATGGCTGTGGACGGACATTTTTTTGTATTTTTCAATAAATCAAGGGCAATAACTTTAAGGAAAATTGACCAATCAAAAAAAAAACTTGACGGGCATCATCGCAGTATGTTGGTGCATGTTTGTTTCAAGTTTCATAAAATTCTACTTGATAGTTACTGAGAAATGGCTGCGGACGGACGCATGGATGCACGGACGTGACAGACGGACAACGCCATTTCAATACCCCCTCCCGATTTCATCAGCGGGGGATAAAAAGCCAGATGACGAAAGACTGGCTACAGAAACAGTCCCACCACAATAGCTCATGCTGAACCTTTGGTTCAGATGAGCTAAAAACCAAAGTTCCGTTAATTCTTTAATACAAGTTTCATTTAAATATAGGTGTTAAAGCAGTCAAAAGATATAGAAATTTGCTGCTGGTACCAATGAAAGGCCTCAAAAATGATCTCCCCAATTCCACTGAAAAAATGCTTAACCACAAAGGTGTTTACAACAGGAATATAACAGCAGTAAATTTTACATAGCTTCCTTTTACTTTTAATGATATGTCTAGAATTAAATGATAGCAATCTTTTTCTGTCATAAAGCTTTACTATCTAGATGATACCGCAATTAAAGTTGACATACAACCTCATTCCGCTTGTTTTCTCACTTGCATTTAGCGGGATTTCAATTACCATGGCAACAGATCATGTAGAAGTGATTCTCTCTACTTTTGATAAAATTTAGGTCCTTTGGCCACTTTCCAGTTTTCCAAGACTGTGGAAGACCGAAGGTGCTCCTCCGGGCAGGAAGACCGAAGGTGCTCCTCTGGGCAGGAAGACCGAAGGTGCTCCTCCGGGCAGGAAGACCAAAGGTGCTCCTCCTGGCAGGAAGACCGAAGGTGCTTCTGGCTCCTCCGGGCAGGAAGACCAAAGGTGCTCCTCCATGCAGGAAGACCAAAGGTGCCCCTCCATGCAGGAAGACCAAAGGTGCTCCTCCAGGCAGGAAGACCGAAGGTGCTCCTCCATGCAGGAAGACCAAAGGTGCCCCTCCATGCAGGAAGACCAAAGGTGCTCCTCCGGGCAGGAAGACCAAAGGTGCTCCTCCATGCAGGAAGACCAAAGGTGCTCCTCCGGGCAGGAAGACCAAAGGTGCTCCTCCATGCAGGAAGACCAAAGGTGCTCCTCCATGCAGGAAGACCAAAGGTGCTCCTCCATGCAGGAAGACCAAAGGTGCTCCTCCGGGCAGGAAGACCAAAGGTGCTCCTCCGGGCAGGAAGACCAAAGGTGCTACTCCGGGCACGAAGACCAAAGGTGTTCCTCCATGCAGGAAGACCAAAGGTGCTCCTACAGGCAGGAAGACCAAAGGTGCTCCTCCAGGCAGGAAGACCAAAGGTGCTACTCCAGGCATTATTTCAGGCACAGACGAGCATCTTAATAGAACAAACCACCTAATCCATAAGCAAGCTGAATGAACAGCGTCTTAATAGAAAATATTTCTACATATTTTGAGCTTTTTCAAACTCATGGCAGTGGGGAAAGTTATTCTGTCTTATTCGGACTTTTCAGAGGCTTGTCTGAGACATTAAACACTGCCATGGAGACCTCTTGTTGACTTATGTAGCGCTTGCTACTAATAACTCTGAAATCAGGAATTATAACTGTCCAATCAGTAACTGTCCAATCAGAGAGCTGCATTTTAAAATACCTGCTATTTCCCACTTCAAGGTAAACAGCACTTTTACGATTAACATAAAGTACAACTTGCAGATGGACTGATGGATGGAGTACAAAAACTTGCTTGCCATTTTAAATGTTGTCAGTCAGATTAAAGCAACATTTTATGATAGTTTTCAGTTTTCGTGACATATTTTTTTAAGGAACAAAAAGACCCATTACTGTAACATATAGTTTGATCAATACCAGAAATGTATATATTCAACTGTTTTAATAAGATTCTGTAATTATTCCCATTTAATGTGAAAAGTATTCATAAAGTCTGTTATTTCTTAAAATTTCAAGTTTACATTTCCTTTCTGTAGACATATTAAGTATATTTCAACAATCTTAACCAAAACTCAAGTTTTAAAGTACATGTATGTATGCATGTATGTTCAGAATTAATTTACTCACAACCAAGATAAATAAAGGGAAGTAACAATCTTTAAACTTGTATAATTCCGTACGTGTTTATCAAATTTATACATAATGCTAAATTAACTGTATCTTGGTTGGGCAACCAGGATAGGAAAATCAAATTTTAAGAATACTTAAAAATCTAATCTTAATTAAACACACAGCGAACATAAATAAGTGTAACTGAACTGATGTTAAAGTTTTGTTTTTTGTTGGGTTTAACTTGCACCAACTCAATCATAGGTCATATGGTGACTTTCAAGATTTGATGTTGGAGGAAGATCCAAGGTGCCCCTCCATGCATTATTTCATAACGGGCGGACACCTGGGTAGAACCAAGAACACATGAAGAATTCAATGCCCCGTGTGAAGCTTGACCTACACTGGTGAGGGGCAAGTGATTCCAAGTGAGCGACCTTAACCACTCGGCTAGATTACTTTATCAAAATCTGATTAACTACCTTTAAAGTCTGGCACCCGTTTTAATGAAATAATTTGCAAAAACAGAACCAACCTTCAATAACAATCTCGGCTTTACCAAGTGGAACTGTATAATCACCCGTTGGCACTTCTTCTATAGCTGCTCTGTACAAAATCTTTGGTTCAAAAAATATACATGGGTCTTCTTCCTTTATACAGCTCAGTAACAGTCCTTTTGCTTGTATAGGACCCCTTGGCATTACAACCTGTGAATACAATAAAATCATAGTAGCAAGTTTGACTAAAGTTGATTGCAAAATGTGGTCTCTGTCATGTTCACAAGCCAAAAATAGCAAATTTTGGCCCTTTAAGGGGCCATATCTCTGGAACCCATGATGGGATCTGGCCAGTTTTCGAAAGGAACCGAGATTTTATGCCAATACAAGTTGTGTGCAAGTTTGATTAAAGTTGATTGCAAAATGTGGTCTCTATCGTGTTCACAAGCCAAAAATAGCAAATTTTTGCCCTTTAAGGGGCCATAACTCTGGAACCCATGATGGGATCTGGCCAGTTTTCGAAAGGAACCGAGATATTATGCCAGTACAAGTTGTGTGCAAGTTTGATTAAAGTTGATTGCAAAATGTGGTCTCTATAGAGTTCACAAGCCAAAAATAGCAAATTTCGGCCCTTTAAGGAGGTAGGTTACCTTGTTACCAGGGTAAATTCAAATAAGTTGAACCGCAGCAATTTTTTGTATTTGTGTCATTTAATGTTTTAACTGCTACAATCTCAATTTCGTTTATCTATGTCCCTTCATGTTCAATTTTTATCCAGGTTTGAAGAACATGACCCTCCAAAGGTATTTTATATTGAAAGAAGAAGGAAAATGCGTATATTTAACACTTTTCAGTGTATTTTGGTTTCATTGTTATCCGTAGAAGTCTGCATAATTGATAATTTTACTAGTATGCCCGTTAGCTTTCTAATATAAGCTTAAAATGTATATGTCGCGGGGCTCGTGTTTCCATGGTAACGCATTTTCTCTCATTTTTAAACAACTATGTATGAAAATGGGTTTTTCGACGGCTTCAGTGCCATTCTGTTAATGACCAACATGGAATATTTGGGTAATATTATTAGCAAAATACCAAGCACTTTACATGGTACCCTATTTTTCTTAAAGTTTAAAGTAACCATGGCAACAGAGATGTTTAAAATAGCTTATATCTTGCTTTTTATCGTAATTTCTTATAAAAAATATTAAATAAAATTATCTTTCTTGTTAATGTAGCTTTAAAACATCTTATTTCTAACGTAAGTAATATTTTCGTGTTATTTGCATTTATTTAAACAAATTTCACAGCTTAAAATACTTACAGCAGTACCCCTCGTCTGACATTTTTTATGGAAAAATCGTTCTGCATGCTGCTATTATTCTCATGGATATTGTTGAAATGAAAATAAAAAGCTGAAGCTGTGTTTCTTACATAGACCAGTGTCAACGCTTTTGAATTTTACATTTAGATATATAGGTCACAGACTTCGTTTCCATGGTAACATCAATTTAATTCAAGATACCACAATTTTTTACTGAAATTTGAACAATTTTTGAGCTTAGTTTTAGTATATAAGTAACAAATTATCAACGGAAACTGAAAAATAGGTACTACAAATCAAACTGCCCAATTCTTATTTGAAAATGGCCGTAATAAGTAACATTTCACCCAACTATATTCCCAATAACATTGGTTACCATCATCTATTTTCTTACATTTGCATAACATTTCAATATAACTACATAAAAGAAGCAAAATATTGATTATTATTCAGAGCGAAAGACTCATAAAAAATATTTCAGCAAATAGTGACTGTTAAAAATGGTTCAAATAAAGAAAATGCACAGAATTACGTACTTTCAAAATAAAAGCCATTAATTTTGCGCGGTAACTGACACGTAACGTCATGACGTCAATGACGTCATTTTACGGCAACAATGTTTTGAAGCGTTTCTGCGGAATTTATTCATTATTTCTGCATTATTAAACCATTAAGCATCAGATCGGCGACAGGTTCATGATTTTCCCCCTGAAGAATGGATATACAAACACATTTAGTTTGTCATAAACGTCGTCGTAAATCGCCGCGTTAGCTTCCGGTTGGGCATGCGCTCATACAAATATTAAAGTAACCTACCTCCTTAAGGGGCCATAACTCTGGAACCCATGAAGGGATCTGGCTAGTTTTCGAAAGGAACCGAGATATAATGCCTATACAAGTTGTGTGCAAGTTTGATTAAAGTTGACTGCAAAATGTGGTCTCTATCATGTTCACAAACCAAAAATAGTACATTTTGGCCCTTTAAGGGGCCATAACTCTGAAACCCATGATGGGATCTGGCCAGTTTTCGAAAGGAACCGAAATATTATGCCAATACAAGTTGTGTGCAAGTTTGATTAAAACTGATTTCAAACTGTGGTCTCTATCGTGTTCACAAGAAATTGTGAACGGACGACAGACGACGGAAGGACGGACGACGGACAATCACAAAAGCTCACCTTGTCACTATGTGACAGGTGAGCTAAAAACACCCCGAATATTACCTAATCTACAATAGTATAACACTGAAAAACCCCTTGAACAGATCAAACGAAGAAAACTGGGCATACTTGTTCACCTTTTCAATATCCAATCTGTGAGAGGTCAAAAACATTAGATCGGTGTTATTAATATAAACACTGTTCACCAGGTAAAAAAATTTCTAACTCTTGTTTATGTGAAGTCATATTATCACAATATGTACTTAAAGGTCAATAAGTGTTTAATCTTGTTTACTGAATATTTTAAAATGTAAGATGTTACTATTAATCATTATCATCAGCTGAAAAATACAACAAACTCTTGCATGATGTCATTTGAAATATACAGTGGAACCTCCCTAATCCAAACCCCTCTAATCCAAATACCTTTCTAAACCAAACAAATTATTTTGCCCAAGTATTCTTATTCATTTTCTTTTGTAAAAAGACCCTTGTATACGTAAACCTCTCTACTCCGAAAACCAAACAAACCTTTTAGATTTTTATATCAAATTATTTTAAAATTTACCCTTCTTATCTAAACGTAAGGCATGATTACCAAAGATTCTGATGTTTATCTTGCTCATTTTTGACATTTTTGTTTACAATTTCAATTATTGCTCTTTAAAAAAGGTGTCAACAATAACAGGCCCCCAACATTGGCAATCTAATGTCATTTCAGATGTTTGTTTTGTAGATGCATGCAGTTAGCACAGGTGTGGAAGATGCAAGAAATTTGTCTGACCAGAAATTTGTAAGAATAAATATGTTTGCAACAAGTCTATACTGCCACTGTAACACATCCTTATTACCTTGTTAGTCCTGATCCTTCCTCAAATATTTTTGTGGAATATGTTCATTTAAAGCAGATAATTGATTCTCTGTTAGCGGTACTATGGACGGATCATTAGAATAACTAGACAAGTAAAATATTCTCTTTTAAAGCTACCTTCTGCTAATGTAGGAATGGTGAAATCAATGTTTATAACTGATATTGAAAAGTTAAATTAATATGAACCTTGACATCACACTAAACCAATCTACATGCTGCTTATGGTTTAATTAACAAATAATCAAGGCCTTCGAGTGGTTTATCGTCTGATTTACCACGGTTCAGAGTTCAGATGCATAGGAATTGAACCACGAGGGCGTTAGCCCGAGTGGTTAAATACTGAAGCATCTGAACGATGAACCGTGGTAAATTAGACGATAAATCACAAGAAGGCCTTGATTGTTTTCATTCTGACATGCTCATTGATATATTTTAATAAATGTCATGCTGGGCTTCATTTACGCGAGGAGTAATGTATCGGACGTCATGTGGCAATTTGACGTCATAATTGACGTCATAATGCTCTCGCGCGTCAACCGTTGTTTATCGCAGAATATACAGAGCTTGATTTTCTTCTTTGTTTAACTGGAAATCAATTCGAGCCATGTTAGAATTAAGTTTTGATAATCCATCCACAAGTAGACTGACATACACATCATGTATAACAAGAGATCACAGAGTGATCTTGGCGCCCACCAATGTGCCATTTTTGAGTGTTCCAAATTTCAAGACTTACTGACTAGCTCAATGTCAAATTTCATTTCCGTACACAACACAAATCTATGCAAGTGGTCCAAATTTGAAGGCTGTAGCTTGAGAAATGTAAAAGTAGGTCACTAGGTCAAAATCCAGGTCAAATTTTACTTCGGAATACAAAACTATGCATGTGGTCCAAATTTGAAGCCTGTACCTTCAAAAATGTGAAAGTAGGTCACTAGGTCAATGTAAAGGTCAAAGTTTGTTTCAGTACACAAAACTATGCATGTGGTCCAAATCTGAAGGCTGTAGCTTGAGAAATGTAAAAGTAGGTCACTAGGTCAAAATCAAGGTCAAATTTTATTTCGGAATACAAAACTATGCATGTGGTCCAAATTTGAAGCCTGTACCTTCAAAAATGTGAAAGTAGGTCACTAGGTCAATGTAAAGGTCAAAGGTCATTTCAGTACACAAAACTATGCAAGTGGTCCAAATTTGAAGGCTGTAGCTTGAGAAATGTAAAAGTAGGTCACTAGGTCAAAATCAAGGTCAAATTTTATTTCAGAATACAAAACTATGCATGTGGTCCAAATTTGAAGCCTGTATCTTCAAAAATGTGAAAGTAGGTCACTAGGTCAATGTCAAAGTTTTTTTCGGTACACAAAACTATGCATGTAGTCCAAATTTGAAGACTGTAGCTTGAGAAATGTGAAAGTAGGTCACTAGGTCAAAATCAATGTCAAATTTCATTTTGAAACACGAAACTATGCATATGGTCCAAATTTGATGCCTGTACCTTCAAAAATGTGAAAGTAGGTCACTAGGTAAAAATAAAGGTCAAAGTTTTTTCCAGTGCACAAAATTATGCATGTGGTCCAAATTTGAAGGCTGTAGCTACAGAAATGTGAAAGTAGGTCACTAGGTCAAAATCAAGGTCAACTCATGTCAAGGTTCATCTTGCCACTCAAAAATATACATGTGGTCCAAGTTTGAATGTTGTAGTTACTGACAAGATCATTTTCAAAGCTTTTCCCTATATAAGTCTATATGAACCATGTGACCCCCGGGGCGGGGCCATATTTAACCCTAGGAGGATAATTTGAACAAACTTGGTAGAGAACCACTAGATGATGCTACATTACAAGTATCAAAGCCCTAGGCTTTGTGGTTTGGACAAGAAGATTTTCAAAATTTTTTCCTATATAAGTCTATGTAAACCATATGACCCCCAGGGCGGGGCCATATTTGACCCTAGGGGTATAATTTGAACAATCGTAGTTGAAGACCACTAGATGATGTCACATACAAAATATCAAAGCCCTAGGCCCTGTGGTTTTGGACAAGAGGTTATTCAAAGTTTTTCCCTATATAAGTCTATATAAACCATGTGACCCCCAGGGCGGGGCCATATTTGACCCCAGAGAAATCATTTGAATCATCTTGGTAGAGGACCACTAGATGATGCTTCATACCAAATATCAAAGCCCTAGGCTCTGTGGTTTTGGACAAGAAGGTTTTCAAAGTTTTTCCCTATATAAATCTATATAAATTATAGAAATAAACAAAGGGCCATAACTCACTCATAAATTGTTGAACCAGTCTGATTTTCAGGGGGACACAACTAGGGTACCAATACATCATTCTGACAAAGTTTGGTCAAAATCCCCCCAGTAGTTTCTGAGGAGATGCGATAACGAGAAATTGTTAACGGACGGACGGACTGACGGACGGACAGAATGACGGACGGACGGACCACGGACGCAGAGTGATTTTAATAGCCCACCATCATCATGATGGTGGGCTAACAAACAGCATAATTTTTTGGTATAAAACAGAATTCTTTCTAATCTGAAAACCCCTTTATTCCGAACCTTTTTCTGGTCCAAGAATGTTTAAATAAGAGTGGTCCTACTATATATATGATAAGAGGACAAAAAGTGCATTTTTGATTTTTGAGATTTAGTGTTCAAACTTCATGAAAAGATGGCCATAGTAGCCCTAAGTTGTTCATCTGACCTAGACTGTTTGACCTTGAACATATTCATGGCACATTGAATCAAGAATTGTTACAACTGTGTTTGAAAAAAAATTGAGAAAAGGGCTTTACAATGATGAAGATACATCAAGCAGTTCATCTGATAAAGTCATTTAAATGTCTTTTTCTATTTTTAGCTCTAGAGACACCTAAAAAGGGCCAAGTGTTCCCATCTGAACAAAATTTGGGAAAGACTATATAATTTTTATTATTATACCAGATTTATTTAGTGCCCTTTTCATGATAAACACTTTCAAAGGCGCGTTACAAAGCGCAAAGGCAGCCACTAGTACAGACACATTTTATCAATAATTGAATCTGATCAAGGTCATATATATTCCATTAAAATATGGCCATTTACATTTCTTTTTTGTTTGATTAAGATTGCAAAGTAATGCTAACGCATAAGACTAAACCAATCAATTGTGGAAAACAAAAGACAGACAATCCAATCATCCTAAAATCTCACTATGAACACTTCATGCACAGGTGAACTAGGAAATATTTTGCAGCCACGAAAATGGCATGTTACCTTTATTCCTGCTATATGTGAAAAGAAAGCCTCTGGACTTTGAGAATGATATAACGCACCATGGCCCACTGCTCCACATGGTGTCCTAACAGTCAGTTTACCACAGTCAAACAGATTCCCTGTACGGTAACGGAATTTTGCAGCCTCATTTGTAATTTGGTCAAATGCTGGGAATATGTAATCTGCAAACTGGATTTCTGCAATTGCAGTTGCTCCCGCGACAGCAAGTCCAATTCCAAACGCAACAATGCCTTGCTCACTTAGAGGAGTGTTGAACACACGATCTGCGCCTAAAATGTATCATAAGACGATGTTTAAAACACACAACCTGCATCTAAATTGTATCATAAGAGGAGTTTTTAAACATATGATCTGTAGCTAAAATGCATCAAAAGGATGTCTTTAAAACACACAATCTGCACATAAAATGCATCTTAAGAGAGGTGCTTAAAACATAAAATCTGCACCTAAAATGGTATCATAAGACATGTGTAAAACACACAATCCATACCTAAACTGTATCATAAGAGGTATGTTGAAAACAAATTTCCATTTATTCTATTTAAAATTCTAAAAACAAAATATATCTCTCAGCATTCTATACTTTTTGACAGGTTTCATACCTTTAAGCTGTATTTTCAGTAAAAGACTTTACCTCAGTCTTGCACATTTTACAAAATTTTTTTAAACAAGGATGTAACATCATTCACTTCTTACCATATTTATCTTTCAATCCAATGCTGCATCTAAACACGCCCCCAAATGCAACATCTTCACCAAATACTACTGAAAACAGTGAAAAGACACCATGAATAAGAGATAGCTGTGAAATGATCGCAAAATGTTTTTTTGGTCTGACTTGGAGTTTGATATTGAAGATTTCACAGCAGATTTTACAAGAGCTGCAAGATTTAATTCCAGTTTAAGCTGACCACTGATACTGAACAGTCACTTTAACATAGTCACTGAATTAACAGTTTTAATCTTAAACATGCAAGTTAGATATAAACAACAAAAAAAGTTTTGTTATAATACTCAACTGAGACTGAAAGTTTCATGAACTTTAACAAAAGAGGCTGTGTGCTCCATTATTTAAATGCTTGATATTGAAATAAGGTATATCTGAAAAAAACTATGCTTTCACCGACATGACTAATATCAACGATGTGGATAATGATGATGTTTGACAACAGTTTGGGTCAAATCCATTGAGTATTTAATAACAGAGGTAGAGTGAAAGTTCATTGAGGCAGAGTTTCTTAGTATAAAAGGGACATAATTCATGGAATATTTCTGTCACAATAATGCATCATAATGTTGGTGATGATGTGGAACAACTTCTTTAAGTCTGAATCAAATCCATTTTGTAATATAGAGACAGAGTGAAAGTACTGCTGCATCAAACAATTTCAGTATGAAGTAAGCAGTAACTGCTACACACTTCTCACTATTACCCAATAGAAACAATGGTCTAGATTATCCATTCATCATGTTTGCCATTAAAATTCAAGAAGAAGTAACACACTGCCATAGCTTTATAAGATCAGGTGGTTCCAACATTGTTTATGTAGAAAGAGTATATAAATATAGGAGAAATGTCTTTGTAACTTTTATTTACAGGAATTTCTACAATTCACTTATCAAATAAAATTATAACAACTGGTGGAACTGCAGTGCAGATGCATCTGTTTTACAGCACTGTGTTCATTTATCCAAGTATATTTTGTACTTTGTCATCTGTCCAAATACTTTGTAACTTAGAGCCTGAAAATGAAAAAAGTCATGTACCTGTGACCTTGACCTCTGAGCCACCGGCCCCAAATCTTTTAGTTCTTACAGTGATACTAAGTCATTGTCTAAAATCTGAAAGCCCCAGCTGTTGTAGTTTATGAGTTATGGTCCAGAAACCATTTTCACTCTGGAGGTCACTGTGACCGTGACCTTTAACCAAAGAACGCCTCCCCGCCCCACCCCGCTTCCCCCTAGATTATAAGATTCTTTCACTGGCTGTAGGTGCAGATGGGAATTTCCGGTCTCGAGGGTAACTGTTTAGGCGGTTACGAGGCTCCAGCCGAGTAACCGCGTAAACAGTTACCAGAGAGCCGGATATTCCCATCTGCACCTACAGCCAGTAATAGAATCTGTTTCTTGCATACCATATTAAACAAAGAAGAGTAAAAAATGAATTCAAACAAATGATTTTCTCATAGCACTTTTTTTATAGTAGCGTATTAACAAAGCCCGGGAACTTTAAGTCCGTAAACAGGAAGTACGTCATGACGTTACAGAGACGAAAACAACGTAAGAGTTCCAGTTTTGTTTTATCATCTGCAATGAAATGTTATGTTATTTCCTTAAAAAAACGTTTTTTGAATCGAGAAATGTGTTATAAGTAACAAAGAGGAACTACCAAGGTATTGAATTTTTATCCCGTTTTACGAAAAACATTATAATTACTACACACATCTTCTGTACATATGTAGTTCGTTATACGTCATTTACAGCACGAGAGTCATCTTACACCCCGGGGTGTAAGATGGAGTTTTCCAGCACCGGTGAAATCACCAGAAATCCCCGTCTGGCATGCAAGAAAAGTGTCATCCTCAGTGCTCAGTCATTCTGTAAGTCTGAAAGTTGTAGCTGTAATACTTTCAGACTTAGTTTGAAAATGCAAAACTTACCAGAAATTAGTACAGTCCCTTTGACCTTGACCTTTGAGCCACTGCACCCCAAAACAATAGCCTAAAGGGATCTTTCCCTAGTGATACTTAGTCATTTAATTAAGTTTGAAAATATTTTATTGGCACTAAGTAATTAGGTTAAGTTTTGTAAGTTACAGCCACTATACTTTATGACTTAAAAAGTCTGGAACCAATCTCAGTCTCCAGGTCACTTTAACCATTTCTTTTGAACTACTAACCTCCCCCACCCCCATTTCTTAAGGCTCCAAACAAAAAAGCCAAAATTTTACTAAAGTCCCAATGACCTTGACCTTTGAGCCACTGAACCCAAAATCAAATGGATCTTTCTGTAGTTGTATTTAGTCACTGTGTTAAGTTTCTGACTTAACTTGAAAATGTTGACAGACAAACACCATTCCATTATAATTCCTTTTTTCTCTAAAAAAGATGGATAAATATCTACTATCTGAATTTTCTTACCTTCAACTTCCTACAATTCATCATGATCCATCCAACACAAGCATGACATTGTGGCAGTCTTAAAGTGGCATGTTCATAACTCATATCCCTACACTGTGTCCCATACAGTGAGTTTGTAAGTAGAACTTTAAAGAAATAATATATTTTCTTTTCCTTTTCCTTTTGCCTTACAGATAAATGCTGCTCAAAGATCAGAAACCTGAAATACCAACCTACTGAAACGTTTGATTCATGAAAAACCATCCTGATGACAGATCAGAAACCTGAAATACCAACCTACTGAAAGGTTTGATTCATGAAAAACCATCCAGATGACAGTGATCTAATCAGAAATCTGAAATACCAACCTACTGACAGATCAGAAATCTGAAATACCAACCAACAGATAGATCAGAAACCTGAAATACCAACCTACTAGCAGATCAGGAACCTGAAATATTCCAACCTATAGCAGATCAGGAACCTGAAAAACCAACCTACTAGCAGATCAGGTACCTGAAATTCTAACCTTAAGACAGGTCACACAAGTGAAATATCAACTTATTGACAGTTCTGAACCCAACCTGAAAACCAACCTGACAATAGATCAGATACCAACCTGCTGATGGATCTTCACCAAGAGCAACATCCATTGCACTATTGACAGACTGGAATAAGTTCATCCTGGAGGTGTCTCCTACAATACAACAATATATTATTGATAATACAGGCAGTCAGGTCTTTGGGGTTGTTACAGTTTCTTCTTCTTTTCTTGGAAGGCTTCATGCCATTTTCAGCGGTACTTCAGTAATGCCACAAAACCGGTTAACCTATGAGTAGTGGTGTTAGCTTTTTGAGCTGTAATTTTTTATTTCGACATCTCATTAAGTTATTCTTGTGTATGTGTAAATGCCTAAATTAATAATAAATTATAATTATATAATTAATTCTAATTGCTATATTTGCTAAATAATGAAGAACACAACTTACTGTTTATATTGGTTGTTTATAAAAAGTGATGCAAAATTCGTATTTAACAGTCCAGTTCAAAGTCTTTACAGTAAACTTAAAACATTTTTACATGATATGTAAATGATCAATGATTTGGGATGATCCTGGCAAGTTTCACGTCAGTCTGTACTTAAACACATCCAGATGCTCTGGTACTCCAAAAGGGCCCAGGTATGGACACAAATGATAAACTTTACTTCAGTGGGAATTTTTTCATGTAGTCCATCACATAGAGGAGTGAAAATTCTTTGTCCTTAAAATTCAAAAATATACCAAGTACCGTGATATGAAAAAGTTCAGACATTGGCAATTTGAATTCATCACAGCCTCAGTGCTTGAATTTATAGAATAAATTTAGGTTCCTAATTATTGTACAAGCAATTTTGTTGGGAATTTCTGACTAGGATTTGCTCGGTAGTCATGGTTCTTAGCTTGTAAGCAGCATGTTCACAGCAACCTGTTCGCTGGATGTTCGCAGCAAGTTGTTCACGGGATTTTCGTTACAAATTGTTTGCAGGAAGTTCACAGCTGCTTGTTTGCAGGAAATTTGCAGCAACTTGGTCACGGCAAATTTAATTTGCATGTGAAAAGTGAACTCCAAACAAACATCCCGAGATCATTCCATTTTATCAAAAGTGTTTGCATCATGTTTACCTGATATTCGCGGCATGATTGCAACAAGTGTTCACAGCAAACTATAATATTTCCCTAAGGGTTTGTTTCACTTCTGAGACATGGAAGGCCGTGGAATTATTTGTAGTATGCATTGTTTATAACCATGTTTAATAAAGTGCATGGGTGGATTGTTTTATAGATTTTTTATTTCAATGTTCACAAAGCATTTTTCTCAGTCTCAGCATGTACCGAACCCCTATGTGCTAGCCTTACTTATTTGGCTTATCTGGATGGCTAATCTTATGATCTGATATTTTATAGTTGCCATCCCTCTAAGCCTTACCAGTATCTGCATTTCACATGACATTCAAAAACCAAAAAAGTCATAAAATACTGGTCAGACTTACTTGCGCCAATAAATTAAACATCAATATCCATGTAGAAACTCAAATGAGTTTATATAACGCATAGTTTTAAATAAGAACAAGGCAATCGGTAACACCGATGGATGCTCCCCGAAGCAAATATCCAAAAAGGGGGGCAATTCAAAAACAGGGTCATATAGAGTTATGGTTCTTAGTTACTGCACTCCCCCTCAAGGTGTTCTATAAGAATTTAAAGTTTGAAGAAAATATCTCTTAAAGTTAAGGAGAGGTGCTCTAGACAAAGTTTTTAACACAAAGGGAGGTAATTAAAAATGAGTCCAGCTAGAGGTATGGTTCTTAGTTTTTGCATAATCTCTCACTGACCTTTATAAATCTGTGAAGTACTGAGTCAATCATTTATATACTTTTCAAGTAATACACCGGAGAAGTTTTCAAACATAAAGGGAGATTATTCAAAAACAGGGTAAGCTAGAGTAATTGTTCTTTGACAATGCACTCCCTCTCAATGATTTCTATCAATATGTAAAGGATTAAGTTAATCCCTAATATAGTTTTCAAGTTATGCTCTGGACAAGCTTTTTTTTCACATAAGGGGAGATAATTCAAAAATGGCGTCAGCTTGAGTTATGGTTCTTTGACAATGCATATCCTCTAATTGATCTCTATCCATATGTGTAGTATCAAGTCAGTCCCTTCCATTGTTTTGGACTTAGGCTCAGGACAAGCTTTTTACATAAAGGAAGATAATTAAAAAATGGGATCAGCTAGAGTTATAGGTCCTGGTTACTGCACTTCCTTTCAATAACCTCTATATTTGTGTGAAGTATCAAGTCATTCCTTCTTATAATTTTCAAATTACGCTCCGGACAATGTTTTCACATAAGAGGAGATAATTCAAAAATGGAGTCAGCTAGAGTTATGGTTCTTTGACACTGCACTTCCTCTCACTGACCTCTATCAATATGTAAAGTATCAAGTCAATCCCTTTCATAGTTTTGCACTTAGGCTCTGGACAAGCTTTTTACAAAAGGGAGATAATTCAGAAATGGGACCACCTACAGTTATGGTTCCTTATCACTGCACTTCCTCTCAATGAGCTCTATCATTGTGTGAAGTTACAACTTAGTATCTTTAATTATTTTCAGTTATGCTCTGGACAAGAAGTGTGACAGACGGGCAGATGGACAAGGTGGCGACTTTATGCTCCCCGCATCGGGGAGCATAATAAATATTCGGAAATGTCCAAGGGGATATCTACCATGACACCGGTTTCAACGGAAGGTCTTTTCACCCCAAGACACCCCATGACATCTAAAATAATACTTTAGATATATCTACTTAAATGTTGAATATATTACTTTGCTAAGATTGTATTTTGTTCTATCTATGATATTAAATAATTAAAATGTCATTCTTGTTTATACTTTGTTGTGGCTGAATGATAATTATATCATTCGACGTAAAGACCGGAATCAACAAGGAGGAGGTGTATGCATGTATATTTGTAGTGACATTGCCTTTAATGGTCGGGAAGATCTCAGTCATGATGAGCTGGAGGCGACATGGATAGAAGTTTTACTGCCAAAGTCAAAACCAATTATTTGTGGTGTTGTATACAGACCACCGAAACAGTTAAATTTCTATGAATTTCTAGAATCTGTGTACTCTTCTTCTAGTCATTTTAATGAGTTTGAACACATTTTACTTGGAGATTTGGTATGGGACCTGATTGACCTGAATATTTGGGAGAACATTTTAACCCAGTTTACTCCATGCATAGTCATAACACACGATTTAGAGTAACTGCTTGTCCCGAGTCTGATTCATCTGAGCTAAATTTTAGTGACAGTGGCTGTTTCTGTATTCCTACAGTTAAAGGGTTAAATATGTTATTATTTTGACATCTTAATACCAAACAACAGGATAACTAGAATGTGTCTGTAGGACACAGGGTGTGCCCCCCACTGGTACATTTGTCACAAATAAGAGGCAATAATTCAAATGTTTGCAGTCTTAATGGGGTATAGCCTCAACAAACATTTTATGAAAAGGATTCATTATTGTAGGCGCTATACTTTTTGAGCTATGAGCATCACAAACAAAAAATCCACTATTTTGGCTATTTCAAGGGCCATAACCCTGTAATAAGAGCTAAGATTCTCAAGAAGAATGCCAAGTGTGCAAGGTCACATCAAGATAAAGACTCCAGCAAGGTTTCCTGAATTTACATCAAATACTTTTTGAGCTAGGTATATAATTAGGTGAAAAAGTGCATTTTTTTACTATTTCAGGGGCCATAACTTTAAAAAGAAGGGGTGGATCCAGCCAAAAAATTAGAGGTGTGCAAGTTTATATCATGATAAAGACTTATGCGAGTTTTCAACCATTTATATTAAATACTTTTTGAGCTAGGTGTGTCACAAGGTGAAAATGTACATTTTTGACTATTTCAGGGGCCATAACTCTAAAAATAGGGGGCGGACCCAAATGAAAAATAGGAATTGCACAAGTTCATATCATGATTAAGACTCATGCAAGGTTTCATGAATCTATATCAAATACTTTTTGAGCTAGGCATGTCACAAGGTGAAAATGTGCATTTTTGACTACTTCAGGGGCCATAACTCTGAAAATTGGGGGCAGACACAAATGAAAAATAGGAGGTGCGCAAGTTCATATCATGATTAAGACTCATGCAAAGTTTCATGAATCTATATAAATACTTTTTGAGCTAGGCATGTCACAAGGTGAAAATGTGCATTTTTAACTATTTCAGGGGCCATAACTCTGAAAATACAGGGCGGAGCCAGATGAAAAATAGGAGGTGCGCAAGTTCATATCATGTTTAAGACTCATGCAAGGTTTCATGACTCTATATCAAATACTTTTTGAGATAGGTGTGTCACAAGGTGAAAATGTGTATTTTTGACTATTTCAGGGGCCATAACTCTGAAAATAGGGGGTGGAGCCAAATGAAAAATAAGAGGTGCGCAAGTTCATATCATGATTAAGACTCATGCAAGGTTTCATGAATCTATATCAAATACTTTTTGAGCTAGGCATGTCACAAGGTGAAAATGTGCATTTTTGACTATTTCAGGGGCCTTAACTCTGAAAATAGAGGGCGGAGTCAGATGAAAAATAGGAGGTGCGCAAATTCATATCATGATTAAGACTCATGCAAAGTTTCATGAATTTATATCAAATACTTTTTGAGCTAGGCATGTCACAAGGTGAAAATGTGCATTTTTGACTATTTCAGGGGCCATAACTCTGAAAATAGGGGGTGGAGCTAGAAGAAAAATAGGAGGTGCGCAAGTTCATATCATGATAAAGACTCATGCAAGGTTTCATCTATTTATATCAAATACTTTTCGAGCTAGGCGCGTCATAAACTTCGGACGGACGCACGAACAGACGGACGGACGCACAGATGCACGGACAAGATGGGGTTTTTTTTTTATTCTATAGCAGAGGCCGAATATAGGCCTGGTCCCCCAGCCGAGGATTTCCCCCACAGCCAAGGATTTCCCCTACCGCAGTCGAAATTCCCCTACGTCCGAAATTCCCCCACTCCAAAATCGTAAACAAGCAATGGAGATTACTCCCAGCGATTGTCCCGACCGAATATCGGACCCGTTCACAACTGCAGACAGTCTTTCACAATTTTCAATGGGTGTGAAAACCTTTAGAAATAGTAGAAAAATGTTAGAAGAGCATTCAGTGGACCCGAGGTTCCGGTTTTGACCAGCGAAAATCGATAAAAACTCGTATCTGACCCGCACATAATATGCTGTGGGCGTCTGCTTGTCTCGCGGTAATACTCTTTGATGCGTAACGAGTTCGAAAGCTCTGCCGCTTGTCAATCAAAATCCCAGTGAACTTCATACTGTTTGTCGACACCAGCGTAAGTATGACAGTAGGCGGAGCGTCGTATGTTAATTAGCCACTGACAGATGTCAATCGTCGAGTGACACGTGGTTATCATCAGTATGTAATATAGATGATTGATAAACAATGCAGCGTCAGATTATCGTGTTTGTACCTCTTGTTAATTAGCGGTAACAACTTATGCTGTAATGTGTATTCTAACACGATCCACAGCAAACATATAGCGAAATCGCCTATACATGAATCTACGATAAAATATAGCTCTTCCATTCCGCCCTACGGTAATATGACTGAGATTCTACTCGGCTTCCGTTATATACAGTATAATACCCATTACCGACTAAATACTCGACTTTTCAGTGCTATGTAGATCTAGTAGTAATAAAAACTACATCAAATTTTCTGAAACAAAAAATATCTAGCTGATGAATTTATTTGTTTATATTTTTACCATAAGAAAATGTTTCAGCCCGGTAAGTTTCAACTTCAACACCAGTGCAACTATGTCTGGTCGTGTGTAAAGTTTACAACTTCTGCGTTGTAGGGACCACAAATGTCAACTAGATTCTACTTTGACAGTAAATAAATTATAATTAATGTTCCAATCTTCCAGACTCAAGTGTTTACGTGTTTATATGCCGCCGCAATGTTCTGGCGTGTATGTTTCAGTGCCATCATGTAGGTGACGTGTACTATTTTTAGAAACTGCATATATAAACTTTGAATTAAGTATTTACCTCTGATTTCTATATCTGACCTTAGATGTTATTGAAAATAACATTTTCACGGCAATAACTACTTAATACTTTAATTAAAATTTACTAAATATCGGAAAATTCTGTTCCATTCGTGGGGAGGTTTTTATAATAGCATATGGCCAGCCGAATGACATATCGCGCTTAAATGTAGTGCTGTAAATTGCGAAGAATTTGCGTGGTTAGAATCAAAATAATAAATATGTTCCAATAATTTTATCAGTTAATAAAATATGGGCAGTCGTTCGGATGCGAATATTAAATCACTCGTGCTACGCACTCGTGATTTAATTATTACGCATCCGAACTCCTGCCCTATTTTATTAACTGATAAAATATAGGCACATAATTATTATTTCTTAAATATGTGTTGCTAATTTAAAGTAATTATTTTATGTGCTTGATTCGATTAAATAAGCCGGTCGGCCGTTACGCAAATTTATTATCTTTGCCGAGGTATTTTGCTTGAGCAAAATAAAATATAAATGTTTTAAGTAATCAGATATTATAAGTATGGAATAGTTCTGGTGAAAAGATGAAATTTTATCAAGAATTTTTAATGTTTGCTTTCGTTTTTTTTCATATTTGTCACACGTTTTCGCGATCGTGATTTTCGGACTTTCTTATCCTTTCTTACAAGATTTTCTAGTAAAATTGAAATAAAAAGCCAACAAAAGCATGCATTTAATAATAATATGATGACTCTTGCAAAAGCAACTCTTATTTTAAAGTTGAGTTATTGATCCTTTGCACTGCATGTCATATCATGACAGTGAACTAGTGTGTGAAGTTTCAATCCTTTCCCATTAGTGGATACTGAGATACCAGCTTACATACAAAAACTTAACCAAAAATTTCTATGTTGAAAAAGGGGCATAATTTTGTAAAAAAGCAAAATAAAGTTATGGGACCTGCTTTGTGCATGTCAGATCATGACAGTGAACAAGTGTGTGAAGTTTCAATCCATTCCCATTAGTGAGTACTGAGATACCAGCTTACATACAAAACCTTAACCAAAAAATTCTAAGTCGAAAAAGGGGCATAATTTTGTAAAAAATAGAGTTATGGAACCTGTGCAAAGTAAGTCAGTTTATCACAGTAAATAAGTGTGTGAAGTTTCAATCCATTCCCACAAGTGGTTACTGAGATACCAGCTTACATACAAAACCTTAACCAAAAATTTCTATGTCAAAAAAGGGGCATAATTTTGTAAAAGAGCAAAAAAGAGTTATTGAACCTGTGCAGTGTAAGACAGTTTATCACAGTGAATAAGTGTGTGAAGTTTCAATCCATTCCCACAAGTGGTTGCTGAGATACCAGCTTACATACAAAAACTTAACCAAATCGGGACGCGGACGCCGACGCGGATGCCGACGCATGGGCGAGTCCAAAAGCTCTACTATTCTATGAATAGTCGAGCTAAAAACATAGTTTAAAGTGTTTATTATGCATAATTGTAAATTCCCCCCTGAGTGAAAAAATCCCCCAAAATTGCTCGTCGCGGGCTATTTTCTTCCCCCAATGACAGGCTGGGGCCTCTTCCCCCAGTCGTAAAAAAAACCCCTGCAAGACCAAATCTATATGCCCCCACCACTCATGGGGGGCACAATTATTGTTCTTTATGTGTCTTGGGGTGAAAAGACCCTCGCCCGGTTTCAATAAACAGATGACCATTGTTGACACTAATTCTGAGAAACAAAACACAAAATATATCTTAAAATACGCGAGAAATATTACAATTATGAAAAATTTTGCTCCATTTACAAAATCTTTCGACTATGTAAGCTGTGGCTTCGTATGATAAATAAACATCGCGTAGTGTATGTGGGAACCAGCTGGTTCCAGTCACATACACTTGGGGTCAGAACCTGTCACCCCTCCCAATCTGCCCATGCCAACCTTCAGCCAATGTATTTTCGCCTTTTAAATCAAACTGAGCACATGTCTCGATCATACAACAACTTCTGTTACCATTTCAGTATGTTAAAAAAATCTCCCATATACTATCAATTCTCAGAAAAACTAAAGATAACTTACTTCCCAGGGAATAGGAGAATAGATCCCAGCTTGATGTTGCGCAGTCAAATTTACTATACAAAGCCGTGACACAGACGATATCATTAGCGGTTAAAATAAAAATACTTGCTACGAAAGTCAACTACCGCTGTGGTCGAGATAGTACAGGCACTGGTTCTGAAACGTTTTTTTGGGCAGGGCCGCGGGTTCGCTCCGCGCTCTGGGCATTCTTTATTTCTTCTTTTTTTAATATAATATTTTCAATTTCTTTTTAACAATATATTCTCACGTTAAAAAAAAAAAAATATTTAAAAAAAGAAAAAAAAAGATCGCTCATAGCACGGAGCGAACCCGCGGCCCTGCCCAAAAATAAGCTCACAGAACCAGCGTCTGTACTCTCTCGGCCATCGCGGCAGTTGACGTCGTGAGCGAGTGTTTTTATTTTTAACCACTAAGATATTGTCTGTGTCCCGGCTCTGTGTAGTAAATTTGACTGCGCAACATCAAGCTGTGATCTATTCTCCTATTACTTGGACAAGCTATTTTGTGTTGAAAACGCTCTGAGTAAGTTGTCTTGTATTCTTTTGAGCATTGATGGAGTATGGGAATTTTTCAAACATGTTGGAAATGGTAACAGAAGTTGTTGGATGATCGAGACGTGCTCAGTTTGTTTTAAAAAACGAAAATATATTGACTGAGGGTTGTCAGGGGCGGCTTGGGAGGGGGAGGGGTGCTTGACCCCCAAGTGTCTGTGGTTCCAGTATTCATTGCGCGAAAAATATTTACCATACGAAGTCGGCAGCCATAGCTGATGTAGTCGAAAGATTTTGTAAATGGAGCAAAATTTTTCATAACTGTAATATTTCTCGCATATTTTGTTGACAGCAGCGAAGATCAAGTAATATAATGAACATCATCGTGAAGAAAAATATGTACTGTATTAAAGAACACCAAATTTCTATGGGAAAGTTACATAAATAGTAAACATGAGATGATTTTTCAAGGTGGGTGTACGAGATATTTCTGGTGAACATTTATATCTTGTGTATTTTTAAGCTATTGTCGCACCACGTAATTTTACGCACACCTATTTCCACGCCATTTTTGTTTTGACCTCGTTCTCAATTAACTTGGGGTTCCGAGGACGTAGTTACTCGGTGTAATGACAGAAAACATCATGGTTAATTTTACCGATAAAAAGGTTGGAATGTTCAGGAATTTGAAGATATTTATCAACTTACATTTACCCTATACATGATTTTTAATGTTTCTACTAATGCAAATTTTCATCCATTTTAAAAAAGTCCCTGTGGAAGCTTAGATTAAAAAGGTTACTGGAAATTTTGTTGTACGTCTGCAGCCGACTTTGGTGCTATCAAGGTCACATCACTGCCATGTGACATATGTAATCTCACAATTTTATGCACTGTTTTGGAAAGTGTATGCATTATATATCAATGCGATCATTACTACACACTTCATTTTTTTTCTCTTGTCAAGTAGGCTGCGAACACTGGGTTCATCTAAAGTTTTGTATAAAACAAAATGTGCCAAATTCCTCTGTAAACACTGCAGTCCAGAAAAATGAAAGAAAAAACATCAGACAGTGTGTATTAAAAAAGCAAAGTGATTATTTATGTTCTTAGCCCTTTATGTTGATGAATGTTTAAATGTTTTCAGATTTATTTATATCATTTGGCCTTTAATATTGATTATCTACTTGCATCTGCTTTTATGTCAAGTTTTATTGCAGCATCCATGGCAGTTATGGTGTGGCGCATTACTTACAGTGATTGCACAAATATTTAAGCCAATCAAAAGCTTCGTAACAAGTATCATGTAAGATGCGTCGAAATAGGTGTGTTAGAAAAAGTATGGCCGATCACACTGGTTGTTGTTTACCATTTGATTTCTGGCAGTCAGTTGTTTAGAATAAGATGTTATTGGTATGATTCAATGCATAAAAGGTTAGTGTACATGCAATATCTAATAGAGTCACGTATGTTACTGAATGAAAAAGCGCAGCCATGTTGCTTGTTATGTGCGTCGAAACTGGTGAGTCTGGGATAGTGAGAGATTATAATAAATTTATATATTTCATAAAATTAGTTCAAATAAATCTAACATTGTTTGTGTGATTAGAGTCTGGTTCTGGATATACAATGATGATGATTAAAAATATACAGGTGCGTAGTAGTTTGGGCTGGAGGGGGTGGAGGTTCCAGACCCCAAGTGTCTGGTAAAAACGACGAAATCTTAAGACCTGTCTATGACCTTGCTCATATAACATTATGAAACAAAGATATACCATATTCTTCCAGCGGAGTGTCTGGAACATAAGTGAAATGTGCATTCCTGGCAAAAAGTAAACGATGACAAGCCGTCCCTTTGCCGAAATTATTTAAAACTTTCACGGAACGAACTAATTTTCCAGCTAGGGCAGCCATTTTCTATAAATAATGACGAATGTGAAGTTCATGAAATGTCGTCATCGGCTCGGTTAAGAAAACCCAAGGTGTGTAAAACCTATTATAATAACATTGTTCCCTACTTTAACGAAGTAATATTTTCAAGTTTTTCTTTGAATATAGATCCATCTTTCAAACGGATGAATGAATGGAAGGATAGAATACATTCCGGTTTAACTGTTTATTCGCCAATGGATTAGTCTTAGAGTTACAAATCATTTCTATTTTCAGTTTCACTTTAGTCATATTTTATTTGGTCAGCAAATTCAGATAAAATATTTTTAGACATTATAATTTACATTACCATACAGATTGTTACTATTTCACTAGATGATAAGATTCGTACTCAGCAGACATTACAGACAGGTAACTATTAATTTTACATTCTATCATTTTTAAGGCAGTGGCTACGATTACGGTACCGTAATCCTAGCCTCCGATTCTAGGATTACGGAAGTTCCGTATTCCTAGACACAGCTATGAGGATAGGCTAGGATTACGGAAATATTTAAGAGGCATCAAATGTATGTTAGGACATGCACAAATGTTATTGTAAACTAACTTATTTCACTAAAAATATCGTGTGTTTTTTTTTCATGCCTGTCCTATTATTTCGTGCTATCGATCACCCATTTCGGGTTAGTATAATCTTAAAGAAACAGGCGAAATCAACATCCGTATGTATAAATAAGTTTTTCTTTCCAAAACCACACTTAATAAATATATTTCTTGTTTGAAAATTGGCAGACAAATGAAGAATTATATATATTCTTAATAATAGCTCAAAAATATTTTTTTAAATATTTATTCCTTAAAAGTTTATGATTTGATTTTGCCAGTCACTTTAGATTTCCTCGCATATAGAATCGGGCGAAATCAACACCCGTATTCGTTTTCGTATTTCATTTCGCTATTTTAAGTGAAAAAAGTAAGTTTACAACATCATTTATGCATGTATTATATTTGATGCCTCTTAAATACTTCCGTAATCCTAGCCTATTCTCATAGGTATGTCTAGGAAAACGGAACTTCCGTAATCCTAGAATCGGAGGCTAGGATTACGGTACCGTAATCGTAGCCACTGCCCATTTTTAATAGGCAGTGGCTAGGGGTCCGGTAACCGGACCTCTAGACCCGGAGTCTAGAGGTCCGGTTAGACAACCCGTAGAGGGCAGGCTAGAGGTACGGTAATCAATATGAATACAGAGAATTGTATTGCAAAGAGCAGACTATATTTGATCTTTAAAAACAGGAGATGATTTCAAAGTGTGTTCTCATATTTTTCGTGTTGTTTTAAATACATGGTAAGTAACAGGAACAGAAGTATTGATCCCAGGAAAAGTACGATCGCAAATTCGACAAATAATTAATAGCAATTGTACATCGTAATCGGAAGCTTTTATTGTTTCTCTTGTTTTTCTCGGAACTGATGAATGAAAATAATAAACTTATGGTAATTTTCCAACTGTACAAATGTATTTGGTAAAATTATAAAACGTTTTATTAAAGGCAGTGGCTAGGTAGCCGGTTCCGGCTACCTAGACCTTTAGTCTACGTAGCCGGTTCCGGCTACCTAGACTAAAGGTCTAGGTAGCCTGCTCTATATATAGATATCGTATATGAACATGTAAGTCAAGGTATTTAATAAACTGTATTATAAAGAATCATAATATTAGTTCAATGAATTACATTTCTTGTAATTCATTATTTACTATTTGCGTTTAACCGGTATATTTCGTATTTACGCGCTCATATCATATCGGGCGACATGACATTTTCAATTTGTTATGTTAAAACGTACTCAATACATATATGAGATACTGTGA
Organism: Mercenaria mercenaria; assembly: GCF_021730395.1. Taxonomy (NCBI): domain Eukaryota; kingdom Metazoa; phylum Mollusca; class Bivalvia; order Venerida; family Veneridae; genus Mercenaria; species Mercenaria mercenaria. The sequence continues at coordinate 90,632,719 of NC_069364.1, read as the reverse complement.
TTCATTCTTGAAACAAAACAAAACAAACAGTAATAAAGGGCAAAACAAAGAGCATCAATGTATATTAAATGATGAGGCTCAACTGAACATAATAGCGTTTGATCCTTTCCTGCGCCCGTTTAAGTGATAATTGTAGGTGATCATCACTTTCGCACCTCTATGATTGTGCGTCTTTAATTAATTAACTACTACAAAATTTCTCCGCCAATTTGTTATTAGTCAATAATCTTGATTGGTTCTAATTGTTTGTTTGAACATATGAGCTCTTTATCTAAGGCAGCGTAATATTCTAGATACGAAAGATAATAACTAATGACCTAATGCTAAAGAATCGCCGTCAGTTGACATCATCTATCAAAAATGTTTTTCAATATATAACAAACTAAAAAAAATCATTAAAAGATATTTTAAGAATTTATAAACGCGCCATTATAACACGCCAGTGACAAAAACGACATGATAACATAACAAAGCATCGACAGATATGATATAAGTGCGTAAATACGGCGAAATAAACAAGTAAGTCACAAAATATAAATAATAAATCACAAGAAATGTAATTTATTTAACTAATAAAATGATCCTTTATAATACAGTTTATCAAAACCGGCTAACTTGACCTTACATGTACATATACGTTATGTATATATAGAACCGGCTACCTAGACCTTTAGTCTAAGGTAGCCGGAACCGGCTACGTAGACTAAAGGTCTAGGTAGCCGGAACCGGCTACCTAGCCACTGCCTTTATTAAAAGAGGTTACGACCCAACTGTTTTGAGACAAACCGCATGTTTAGTGTTCAATCCGTTTACAGTTGGATACTACGCTTCCCTCTTTGATTGTGTCTGACGGAAAAGGGGGAGGACTCTATGATAAGCAGTTTTTAAATCCCACCAGGACTGAACTGTTTTGATATCTGTCTTCTGGCCCTTTAATGGTGTTTCTCTTGTTGCTCTCAGTCTGTCTTCTACAAAGGCATTGAGTACATACGTTTTTGGTTCTTAAGGTTTGCTTTTTATATATTTATACAGGAGCATTTTTGTGTTTTACATGCCATGCCTTTTTGTTTCCATAACGTATGTTAGAGATTCACCTGGCGGGGATTACATTTATTTACACTGTCCCGTGTCTTTGGAACATGGTAGGGGTAAGAGTGAGGTTGGGTGCGCACCATAAACCGGTTTAAGCTCCCCAGTCACCGCGTTTTTGCCACTGACCATTCCAAGGCGGTGCCCCACTGTGTTCCTTTGATTGTTCGTTTTGTCTTCGTGTGTTTGCTTTGTGTGCGAGTGCGTATGTGTTTGTGGTGTGCAGGTCTGCGTGCTGTGGGTTTCGTTTTGGGGAGGCTATGTTTTTGGAACTTGGCATTCCCTGTTTGATATTTATCCTTGTTTTTTAATGTTTTCTTCAGTATTTAAGACATGGATTTTGCTCATGTATTGTTGAATTCGTTTTACTGCTTGAGTAAATAAAAAGGCAGTGGCTAGGTAGCCGGTTCCGGCTACCTAGACCTTTAGTAGCCGGTTCCGGCTACCTAGACTAAAGGTCTAGGTAGCCGGCTCTATATATATATATCGTATATGAACACGTAAGTTAAGGTAGCCGGCTTTAATAAACTGTATCTATAAAGGATTATAAGGATCATTATATTAGTTACATAAATTACATTTCTTGTGGTTTATTATTTGTGTTTAACCTGTTTATTTCGCCGTATTTACCCACTCATATCATATTGGCCGACATTTTGTTATGTTAAAACGTACTTGATACTTATTGATACTTATTTGAGATACCGTGATTCATTCTTAAAACAAGTCGCCATATGACCTATCATGTGTCGGTGCGACGTTAAATCCAACAAAACAAAACAAAACAAACAAATCATTCTTAAAACAAAACAAAACAATTAAAAAAAAGAAAAAAAAGGGCAAAACAAAGAGCATCATCGTACATTAAATGATGCGGCTCTACTGAACATTATATTAAACCTTGATAACGGCGTTTGATCATTTTGTGTGCCTTTTTTAAGTGAAAATTTTAAGTGATCATCACTTTTGCACCTCTATATGCATCTTTAATTAATTAATTAAATAATTTCTCCGCAGATTTGTCTATTAGTTAATGATCTCGATTGGTTCTAATTGTTTGTTTGAACATATAAGCTCTTTTTCCTAAGGCAGCGTGATAAATGTGAAAGATAATTACATGTACATATCAAAAGATCTAATTCTAAAGGATTGCCGACAATTGACTATTCTATCAAAAAAAAATTTATTTTTTTTTTCAGTATATAACAAACTACAAAAACTCATTAAAAACTTTACTTTTAATTTATAAACACGCCGATGACGATAACGACACTTTGATCATTTCTTGATAACATAAGAAAATATCGACTGATATGATATGAGTGCGTAAATACGGCAAAATAAACAGGTAAATCACAAATAGTAAATATAATTAATAAAAAAAAAATGTAATTTATTTAACTAATATTATGATCCTTAATAACAAAGTTTATTAAAGCCGGCTACCTTGACTTACGTGTTCATATATGATATGTATATATATATATACAGCCGGCCACCTAGACCTTTAGTCTAGGTAGCCGGAACTGGCTACGTAGACCTGAACAGGCTACCTAGCCACTGCCAAATAAAAAACGGTGACTACCGGAAATTGCTGTTGAAATTTCATATTCAATATGTATCGAAGCCGAGTACATAAAATATTTACAAAAATAAACGTAATAAAGGCAACTTTATGACAACTAATCATAACTTTTACCAGCAATACCATATACACTGCTATTCCAGTTCATAATAGTACATGTATATTGATTACCGGACCTGTAGACTCCAGCAGTAAAACGAATTCAACAATTCATGAGCACAATCCACCTCTTAAATACTAAAGAAAAACTTAAGTTTATTATTTTAATTCATCAGTCCAAGAAAAAACAAGAAACACAATAAAAATAAAAGCTTCCGATTACAGCGTACAAATTGCTATTAATTATTTGTCGAATTTGCGATCATGTTTTTCCCGGGATTTAAGAATTATAAATACTTATGTTTCCTGTAACGTGCCATGTATTTAAAACTATGAGAAAAAATACGAAAACAAATTTTTGAAATCAGCTCCCGTTTTTAAAGATAAACTGTAGTTCTCCCATCTCTTTGTAAATACCGTTCTCAGTATTCGTATTGATTACCGGACCTCTAGCCGGTCCTGTACGTGTTGTCTAGAGGTCCGGTTACTGGACCCGTAGCCACTTCCTTTTTAATAGGCAGTGGCTAGGATTACGTTACCATTTAGAACCGGAGGTCTTGCAATAGAGTATTAGTCACAGTTTGCTCTCCTAATAGTCGAAATCAGAATTTTCTGACAAAAACTTTCATTTGTCAAAACTTTATAGTATATAAATAAAGGAGGAGTAAATACCCAGGGTGTAAATGTCCCGGAGGTGTAATGTCTTGATACCATTTTAGAACATTACGTACTTGCGACTATGCAAGAAGTCAGCAAAATTACAAATAAACGTTTTGCTGTTTAGCAGAAAATACAACACCAAAACATTTATACAACAATACATGACTGTGATCAAAGAGGTCTGACACATGGGCTGTTTGTGTTTAAATGTGGGTGGATTAAGTAGTCCTAGTTGTATGGGTTTTTGATAATTTTGGGGCTCTAAGGACACAAAAATAAGTCATTACACTCTATCCATCCATATTTAAACTCAATTCACCCATCTGCCAGACCACCTTTAAAAATGTGATATTTATTCACAGTCCGAAAACTTGAGGTTTGCTGTTTTTCAGCAAGAGTCGTGGTCTCAAAACTATCTTCTTTTACAAAATTAAATTCGTGAAAACACATATTTAGAAACAAAAACCAAAATTTTAAGGTGTTTTTTTTTTTAATTTATGTAATATATTTACATTTTGAAAATACTGAAAACATACAATAGACTGGAATGTTTTGTAAATTAAGAAGTGAGGTACAGTAGAGTTAGGATGATATAAGAATGACCTTGTTCCTTTATTTTTATTTCTTAGATAAAAGCAGATATATTATTTTAATTATTTGATATTTTAGTTAGTGCTTTGGTATCACCAATATTCCAAAATTTTATATTTAGACAGTACTGTATATCCATTTTTAGCACACCTGTCACATAGTGACAAGGTGAGCTTTTGTGATCACGCAGCGTGCGTCCGTCGTCCGTCCGTCCGAGCTCACATACTTAGGTGGCTATAGGAACAATAGGTAACTGTACTTTTTCTTTGATGTCATTCATTCCGTCAGGCTTTTATGTGGCTATTTTTCTCTTACGTGGCTAAAAGAACAATAGAGAGAACAAAAGAGTAGCCACATAAGTATCCATATGTAGGAACGTCCGTCCGTGCGTCCGTAAACTTTTGCTTGTGACCACTCTAGAGGTCACATTTTTTGTGGGATCTTTATGAAAGTTGGTAAGAATGTTCATCTTGATGATATCTAGGTCAAGTTTGAAACTGGGTCACGTGCCATAAAACTAGGTCAGTAGGTCTAAAAATAGAAAAACCTTGTGACGTCTCTAGAGGCCATATATTTCACAAGATCTTCATGAAAATTGGTCAGGACATTCACCTTGATGATATCTAGGTCAAGTTTGAAACTGGGTCACGTGCCATCAAAAAGTAGGTCAGTAGGTCAAATAATAGAAAAACCTTGTGACCTGTCTAAAGGCCATATTTTTCATGGGATCTGTATGAAAATTGGTCTGAATGTTCATCTTGATGATATCTAGGTCAAGTTCGAAACTGGGTCACGTGCGATCAAAAACTAGGTCAGTAGGTCTAAAAATAGAAAAACCTTGTGACCTCTCTAGAGGCCATATATTTCATTAGATCTTCATGAAAATTGGTCAGAATGTTCACCTTGATTATATCTAGGTCAAGTTCGAAAGTGGGTCATGTGCGGTCAAAAACTAGGTCAGTAGGTCAAATAATAGAAAAACCTTGTGACCTCTCTAGAGGCCATATATTTCATGGGATCTGTATGAAAGTTGGTCTGAATGTTCATCTTTATGATACCTAGGTCAAGTTCGAAAGTGGGTCACGTGTCCTCAAAAACTAGGTCAGTAGGTCAAATAATAGAAAAACCCTGTGACCTCTCTAAAGGCCATATTTTTCATGAGATCTGTATGAAAGTTGGTCTGAATGTTCATCTTGATGATATCTAGGTCAAGTTCAAAACAGGGTCATGTGCGTTCAAAAACTAGGTCAGTAGGTCTAAAAATAGAAAAACCTTGTGACCTCTCTAGAGGCCATACTTGTGAATGGATCTCCATAAATATTGGTCAGAATGTTCATCTTGATGATATCTAGGTCAAGTTCGAAAGTGGGTCACGTGCCCTCAAAAAGTAGGTCAGTAGGTCAAATAATGAAGAAACGTTGTGACCTCTCTAGAGGCCGTATTTTTTATGGGAACTGTATGAAAGTTGGTCTGAATGTTTATCTTGATGATATATAGGTCAAGTTTGAAACTGGGTCAACTGCGATCAAAAACTAGGTCAGTAGGTCAAATAATAGAAAAACCTTGTGACCTCTCTAGAGGCCATACCCTTGAATGGATCTTCATGAAAAGTGGTCAGAATGTTCACCTTGATGATATCTAGGTCAGGTTTGAAACTGGGTCACGTGCCTTAAAAAACTAGGTCAGTAGGTAAAATAATAAAAAAAACCTTGTGACCTCTCTAGAGGCCATACTTTTCATGGGATCTGTATGAAAGTTGGTCTGAATGTTCATCTTGATGATATCTAGGTCAAGTTTGAAACTGGGTCAACTGCGATAAAAAACTAAGTCAGTAGGTCTAAAATTTGAAAAATCTTTTGACCTCTCTAGAGGCCATATTTTTCAATGGATCTTCATGAAAATTGATTTGAATGTTCACCTTGATGATATCTAGGTCAGTTGTGAAACTAGGTCACGTGCGGTCAAAAACTAGGCCAGTAGGTATAAAAATAGAAAAACCTTGTGACCTCTCTAGAGGCCATATTTTTCGTGAGATCTTCATGAAAATTAATGAGAATGTTCACCTTGATGATATCTAGGTAAAGTTCAAAACAGGGTCACGTACCTTCGAAAACTAGGTCAATAGGTCAAATAATAGAAAAACCTTGTGACCTCTCTAGAGACCATATTTTTCAATGGATCTTCATGAAAATTGGTCAGAATTTTTATCTTGATAATATCTAGGTCAGTTTCAAAACTGGGTCACATGAGCTCAAAAACTAGGTCAGTATGTCAAATAATAGAAAAAACGACATCATACTCAAAACTGGGTCATGTGAGAAGAGGTGAGCGATTCAGGACCATCATGGTCCTCTTGTTCTTGTAATCTCAGGGTTTCTCATTTTCTCGTTTTTTGCTTTAAAGTTGACAAAACATAAAATGTTTGTTATTTTCTAGACAGATATGGGACAAAACTGACACACTGGAAATTTCAAGTGATCTGAACGCATCCATTTTTCTTCATGCATTTACTACAGAATATATCTCTTTATTGCACCATGGTAATTTAAATGTTTTAAATTTAACAAGCTGTTTGTGTTGAAGAGTCAAATCTAAATCCACATACGGGAATACAAGAAACTCTTGGTCAATTTCTGAGGTTGGGGGTGGTATCAAATACTGTATCAAAACAATTAAAACCAGATAATTTCTGTAACTTCTCATGGCTCCATCTGAAAGACAAGTGAATTTTCTACAAAATTACACCAAAATACTGTTTATGAAATGGTTAATCTGTTACTAGGAATAGAACAACCTCTTTGGCCCCTGAGAATATGAGAAAACAGTATACATTGTATATATATCTTGTGCACATAATGCTTTCACATGCAGCAGATATAGAACTTACAAATTTGGCACAAATGGTAGCATTTTTTCATCAGTGTGTAAAAATATTAATATTTGGAAAAAAACACTTTCTATAACATAATTATTTTTGAATGAAATTATAAGATAACGAAAAGCATATTTTCTCACTTTATTGTTTACAAAATACAAGACTATACTCACTTAGATCAATAGGGAGAGTGTGGAACTAATGGTAAATAAGATGAATATCATGTTTAAGGTGAAAATGTATTGATTGAAAAAAGATTAATTATCAGCTTACCTGTCACATTAATATTAATGTTTCAGGCAATAGTACACTCTAATTGAGTGATCAAAAGGTTGTCAGATGTTTCATCCATGATCAGTTAATGTGAGAAGATGATAATAACAGCATGTGATGGTGTGAAAGGTTGAAAATGTTATTATATTTAGCAAGATCTGCATTTGATACTTTTTTGTCTTTTTACACCATATTTCCCAGTATTATATGTGGTTTTTCAGTATTTCCCCGGAATTCCCAGTATTTCCTGCCATCCTGAGAAATATGAGTATTTCCCCCTTTAATGCCAACCCTGAGTTAGTGGTTCTAACAAGATGCCATGTCTTAAACGATGCTTGGGGCACTATGGGTCTTGCTCTAATATTAAAAGAAGCCTACGTGGCCGAGTGGTTACAGTGGCTGACTTTAAATCACTTGCCCCTCACTGATGTGGGTTCAAGCCTCACACGGGGCGTTGAATTCTTTATGTGAGGAAGCCATCCAGCGGGCTTACGGAAAGTCGGTGGTTCTACCCACCTGGTGCCCGCTCGTGATGAAATAATGCACGGAGGGGCACCTTGGGTCTTCCTCCAACATCAAAGCTGGAATGTTTCCATATGATCAATAATTGTGTCGGTGCAACATTAAACCCAACAAAATAAATAATAAAATCTAACATTAAAACTGGACATTTGCCATAATGATCTTAACTTTGTCAATGTTACATAAAACACAACAAAAACGAAACAAAATTTCCTTCTGCTCAAAATTGATGCTGTAAGTTGTTTGGAGTTTTACTGCTGGGTTGAATATTTGATATTATTACATGACTCCTTATTAGCTCGACTATACGAAGTATGGAGAGCTGTCCTACTCGACCCGGCGTCGGCGTCACTTTGGTTAAAGTTTTGATGCACTTTCTCTTTATTTTTGTAATTACATGATGGATTTGTTTCAAACATAAAATAGTTATTCCTCATCATCACCCACATCATATAGCACAAGGGCCATAACTCTCACACCAATATTTCATGAATTATGCCCCCTTTTTAGCTCACCTGTCACAAAGTGACAAGGTGAGCTTTTGTGATCGCGCGGTGTCCGTCGTTCGTCGTCCGTCCGTGCGTCCGTAAACTTTTGCTTGTGACCACTCTAGAGGTCACATTTTTCATGGGATCTTTATGAAAGTTGGTCAGAATGTTCATCTTGATGATATCTAGGTCAAGTTCGAAACTGGGTCACGTGCCATCAAAAACTAGGTCAGTAGGTCTAAAAATAGAAAAACCTTGTGACCTCTCTAGAGGCCATACATTTCATAAGATCTTCATGAAAATTGGTCAGAATGTTCACCTTGATGATATCTAGGTCAAGTTCGAAACTGGGTCACGTGGGTTCAAAAACTAGGTCAGTAGGTCTAAAAATAGAAAAACCTTGTGACCTCTCTAGAGGCCATATTTTCCATGAGATCTTCATGAATATTGGTCAGAATGTTTACCTTGATGATATCTAGGTCAAGTTCGAAACTGGGTCACGTAGGGTCAAAAACTAGGTCATTAGGTCTAAAAATAGAAAAACCTTGTTACCTCTCTAGAGGCCATATTTCTCAAAGGATCTTCATGAAAATTGGTCAGAATGTTCACCTTGATGATATCTAGGTAAAGTTCGAAACTGGGTCACGTGGGGTTAAAAACTAGGTCAGTAGATCTAAAAATAGAAAAACCTTGTGACCTCTCTAGAGGCCATATTTTTCATGAGATCTTCATGAATATTGGTCAGAATGTTCACCTTGATGATATCTAGGTCAAGTTCGAAACTGGGTCATGTGGGGTCAAAAACTAGGTCAGTAGATCTAAAAATAGAAAAACCTTGTGACCTCTCTAGAGGCCATATTTCTCAATAGATCTTCATGAAAATTGGTCAGAATGTTCACCTTGATGATATCTAGGTCAAGTTCGAAACTGGGTCACGTGCGGTCAAAAACTAGGTCAGTAGGTCTAAAAATAGGAAAACCTTGTGACCTCTCTAGAGGTGATATTTCTCAATGGATCTTCATGAAAATTAGTCAGAATGTTAACCTTGAAGATATCTAGGTCAAGTTCGAAACTGGGTCACGTGGGGTTAAAAACTAGGTCAGTAGATCTAAAAATAGAAAAACCTTGTGACCTCTCTAGAGGCCATATTTTTCATGAGATCTTCATGATTATTGGTCAGAATGTTCACCTTGATGATAGCTAAGTCAAGTTCGAAACTGGGTCACGTGGGGTTAAAAACAAGGTCAGTAGGTCTAAAAATAGAAAAAACCTTGTGACCTCTCTAGAGGCCATATTTCTCAACGGATCTTCATGAAAATTGGTGAGATTGTTCAGCTTGATGATATCTAGGTCAGGTTTGTAACTGGGTCATGTGCAGTCAAAAACTAGGTCAGTAGGTTGAAAAATAGAAAAACCTTGTGACCTCTCTAGAGGCCATATTTTTCACGAGATCTTCATGAAAATTGGTGAGAATGTTCACCTTGATGATATCTAGGTCAAGTTTAAAAGTGGGTCACGTGCCTTCAAAAACTAGGCCATTAGGTCAAATAATAGAAAAACCTTGTGACCTCTCTAGAGGTCATATTTTTCAATGGATCTTCATGAAAATTGGTCAGAATTTTTTATCTTGATGATATCTAGGTCACATGTGCTCAAAAACTAGGTCACTATGTCAAATAATAGAAATAATGACGTCATACTCAGTTCAACACTGGGTCATGTGGGGATAGGTGAGCGATTCAGGACCATCATGGTCCTCTTGTTACTTGGAATTTCAGGTTAAAGTTTTGATGCACTTTCACTCTATCTCAGTTATTACTAAATGGATTTGATTGAAACTGAAAATACTTGTTCCACATCATCTCCCACATCATATGACACAAGGTCCATAACTCTAGTACCAATATTAATGAATTATCCCCCCCCCCCCACTTTTACTTAGAATTTAAGGTTAAAGTTTTGATGCACTTTCACTCTATTTCAGTTATTACTAAATGGATTTGATTTAAACTTAAAATAATTGTTCAACATCATCACTCACATCATATGACACAAGGTCCATAACTCTAGTGCCAATATTAATTAGAATTTAAGGTTCACTTTCACTCTATCTCAATTATTACTAAATGGATTTGATTCAAACTTAAAATAGTTGTTCCACCTTATCACCCACATCATATGACACAAGGTGCATAACTCAATGTTTCATGAATTATGCCCCCTTTTACTTAGAATTTAAGGTTAAGTTTGATGCATTTTCACTATATCTCAGTTATTACTAAATGGATTTGATTCAAACTTGAATTAATTGTTCCACATCATCACTCACATCATATGACACAAGATGCATAACTCTTGCACCAATGTGTTATGAATTATGCCCCCTTTTTGGTTAGAATTATACTTATTTAGTGTTTTGATACACTTTATCTTTATCGCTCTTATTATGTCTCCCCCAGGAGACATATTGTTTTTGTCCTGTCCGTCCGTCCTTCTGTCCGTCCGTCCGTACGTACGTCACACTTCATTTCCGAGCAATAACTGGAGAACCATTTGACCTAGAACGTTCAAACTTCATAGGGTTGTAGGGCTGCTGGAGTTGACGACCCCTATTGTTTTTGGAGTCACTCCGTCAAAGGTCAAGGTCACAGGGGCCTGAACATTGAAAACCATTTCCGATCAATAACTAGAGAACCACTTGACCCAGAATGTTGAAACTTCATAGGATGATTGATCATGAAGAGTAGATGACCCCTATTGATTTTGGGGTCACTCCATCAAAGGTCAAGGTCACAGGGGCCAGAACATTGAAAACCATTTCTGATCAATAACTAGAGAACCACTTGACCCAGAATGTTGAAACTTTATAGGATGATTGATCATAAAGAGTAGATGACCCCTAACGATTTTGGGGTCACTCTGTGAAAGGTCAAGGTCACAGGGGCCCGAACATTGAAAACCATTTCCGGTCAGTAACTTGAGAACCACTTGACCCAGAATGATGAAACTTCGTAGGATGATTGGTCATGCAGAGTAGATATACCCTAACGATTTTAGGGTCACTCTGTTAAAGGTCAAGGCCACAGGGGCCTGAACATGGAAAACATTTCCAATCAATAACTTGAGAACCTCTCGACCCAGAATGTTGAAACTTCATAGGATGATTGTTCATGCAGAGTAAATGACCCTTATTGTTTTTGGGGTCACTCCGTTAAAGGTCAAGGTCTCAGGGGCCTGAACATTGATAACCAGTTCCGATCAATAACTTGAGAACCACTTGACCCAGAATGTTAAAACTTCATAGGATGATTGAACATGCATAGTAGATGACCCCTATTGATTTTGGGGTCAGTCTATTAAAGGTCAAGGTCACAGTGGCCTGTTCATGTAAAATCATTTTTTGGAAATAACTTGAGTACCACTTGACCTACAATGTTGAAACTTAATAGGATGATTGGACATGCAGAGTAGATGACCCCTATTTTTTTGAGGTCACTTGATCAAAGGTCAAGGTCACAGGAGCCTGAACAGTGACTTGAGAACCACTAGGCCACGAGTGTTGAAATTTAGCGGGATGACTGGACATGCCAAGTAGATGATCCCTATTGCAGCCAACCATCAGTGTCTCTTTGACTTTCGCTCCTGACCCCTATTGACTTCTTGCCTATAGGACTATGCATTGGGGGAGACATGCGCTTTTTTACAAAAGCATTTTCTAGTTACTTAATATTTTTGACACAGACTCAAGCTATTGTCCATGGCAATATCTTAATCCATCATTGGAGTCATTAAACACTCCAGTGACAGCTCCAGCTTCCTCAGATGTGCCCAGTTTCACTATCCAGCATCGAAATAGTTGAGCATGCTGTCTCCTGTGACAGCTCTTGTATAAATTGCCAGTTAATAGTTTGTGTAATTGACCGGTCTGTAGTTCAGCACTAACTTTTGCTTAGCTAAAGTTGAGTATTAAAGAAAAAAAATATGAATGTTAATTTCTGATGTCAAGTAATAAAACACTTATTGAACAGCTTGCCAGTCGATAGTCAAAACTATAATTTCTGGTTCAAAGGACCTCAGGCCAATACGTTTGAAAATTGACCGGCAAGCCATTCGATAATTGTATAGTAGTGCATGTATATTTTTAGCACAAATAGTCAGAGCTATTGTACTCGCCCTGGTGTCGGCGTCACACCTTGGTTACAGTTTTGCTTGCAAGTACATTTAGCTATCATTTCAAGGTATATAGCTTTGAAACTTATTTTTTTTCTTTTTCTAGGTCAATTACCAATCACACTGGGTCAAGTCCCATATCTGTGACATGTATTTTGGCCAAATTATGCCCCCTTTTGGACTTAGAAAATCCTGGTTAAAGTTTTGCGAGCAAGTTACTATGTCCAAAACTAATGAAGATACTGGATTGAAACTCTAGATATTTTAACATTTAGGGTAATATTCCTGCTTCTGGGACAACAATTTGAATAGACGAGCATTGGCTGTCTTACGCACAGCTCTTGTTTCAGTGGTATTGCTGTTTAACTTATGAAACAAATGACACATTCTGAGAAGGTGAAAATGATATTTTTTAATCTTTCACTTTGGGGAAAGGGTGACTTTAAACAAAAGAAAGGGAAAGTAGATATGTATGTGTATTGTCTGTTTGGGTAGAATAGTGTCAAATTTCCATCCTAAAATTATAAAAGGAGGGCCCTGCTTATTTCAGGTTAATAATCCAGCAGGTTTACATCAATTTAGACATGTATATCTTCCATTCCATATCTTGCCAATCTTCATTTTCTTTTCATATACATCAGGGGAGGTAACTACAAAGATAGATTGAGACTTATTATTAAACCATAATAAACTAGACAGGATGGAATCACATGAACAGAACAAAGATGTAACAACTGACAGTCAGGCTGCTGGTGTCGAGAAAGTCACAGAAGGTCAAGGTCAGACAGAAGAGAAGGTCAAGGTCATTTACAAATTCTGTGATCTGCAACAAAAGTTGGTTAATGAGTGGAAAATCCACTTCAAGGACTACATTCCTGATAGAGTGCAGGTGATTTTATAGATTTTACTCTTTTTTGAAATTTATAGTTCTGTTTTATATTTAATTTAGTTTGAACTTTTACACATAAAATGATAACAGGAATAGCTTTGCATGAATATTTGCTATGTGCAGTTGCACAAAAGAAAACATATTGTCAAGTCTGGCCCGCTTGAAATGTAGTGTTGCCATAGGACAAAGGTCATATCTGAAAGGGCAATGCCACAGAAGGTGTCAAAGGTTATGTCAGATCTTGCTGATGCCATGATGGCTCGAATTTGCATGGAAAACTTTATTTATACTTGGCTAAAATGTTTGTTTCACTGAGGTCAAAATTAAACTAAACCTATATATTTGAGGGCATAGCTGGAGTGTTAGTATAGGCTTTAATAGGAATGCTACAGTCCCACTTCGTTTGCTCGAACTCAACAGGACCGGCAAACTTTGTTCGAGTTGTCGGTTGTTCAAGCCACCAAAACAATATACAACATAGGGATTTTACTGGGACTTGACAATAAGTTTGAGCTAGGGATGGTGTTTGAATTATCTGAGTTTGAGGGTACAAAGTTGGACTGTATTGGCCATATAATATAAAGGCATGTCATTGCCATTTAATAAGTTCTTTAATGATTTGTTTATTATATTATATACCTAAAAGCAATTATGAGAATTAGATTATATAAATCATTTAATCATATAAAATACTGACATTAACAAACTTTTTAATGCAATAACACATAGAAAAATGACATCAGAGATGATGTCACGTATCTATAAAGGTCCAATAACTGGGTATTAGCCTGGGTTGCTGGATTCTGTCACATGCATGAACATTTCTTGCATTGACCTTACTTCACTTGTTTATGTTGAAATTGGTTATAACAGTAATGCAGTGGGAACAAATTTTGTAATCAGGTAGAGTGTAAGAGTGTACTTACGTATACAGCCTGCTATAGACTCGGCCTCAGTTTGTTTTTATAGCATTGTGGAAGAGTCTCTGCCATAGATATGAGAGGTCCTGGACTGGAGACCCAGTGAGTGGTGCTGAAAGTTTTTTCAGTTTGTTACATTTTTATATGTTTCATTTTCTACAGGTTTATAAAGGAGACATTTTCAAAGAGGGGCCTGCTGCGGATGCTATTGTAAGTGAAATTCATACATAAAACAGCATAACTAAAACTATTGTCATATTTAAGGATGTACGAGTGAATTTTTTCTAACGTTAAGAATTTTCTCATTCCCTGTGAGCTTGAACAACATTAGTTTCTAAGACAAACAAGAGCAGAAAAAACATAGGTCACCGAACTCATTTTAATTTTATAGGGTATTTTCTTCACCCATTGTTTACGCATTTCTGAAATTTTGTAAAATTGAAAAAAAGTTGGTACTTTATAAAACATATAATATCCTACTTAATCTTATAGGGATTTCAGGTTTTACAGGTTAATATGAATATATAATGATGTCAGTATTATATAAGCATAAATGTCACTAACAAATATCTTTAATTTTTACATGTTGACATAATTACCCCACCCACTTTATTTATAAATGGAAAAACGTGTTTAGATCTACAAAAAAAATTCTGACATTAAGATTTTCAAAATATTTTGCAGCATTAATGACACACAAAATGCTTCAAAATGGAAAGAAAAAAAGTTGGGGTCACCGTGCATCTAAGAGATTTATTAAGAAAAGACTGTTAAAAAGTGGTGGATTTTGATATTTTTTGTTCTTTTTGTTTTAATTTATATTTTCTAAATAATATAAAGTGCTGTCTTGAAAACTTTTATTTTATTTATAGCTTAACATTATATGTATAAGTCAGAAAAATATCAAAACCAAACCTGATCTACTTCAGTAGATATTTGAAATTACCTACCCCTACCCCATTGTAAATCTTATGTCAATTTTAGACAAATGCCAGCCAAAATATAAGGGTGAACATTTTTTTTTTCACAAAAAGCATAATATATTTGGTTAAATGGTACATTATAAGCCATATTTTAATTATTTAGCATTAATTTTTGGCAAAACTTTTGTTAGAAAGCAATATTTGAAGAAACATTTTTCAAAATGGCGGATATCCTGAAAAAAAACGCTCGTACATCCTTAAGGTAGTTCTGCTTGTGTAATTGATTAACCGGAAGTGATGTCATATCGTCAATGATGTAGAAAACCTAGAATAATTCCTGGTAGCCATTATACGGGCAGCATAAAGGTTGCCAGGAATTTATTATATATCTCATCTATTAAGCATTAATTAGTCTAATGCAAATCTTTAACAAATACGATGCAATAGGTCTTACATCTACGGTATATCATTCTTGGCAAAGTTTGCTATCAGTTTTATACTTGTACTAAAATAAATCTTTGTTGCCTACCAGGATAGAAAAATCAAACTTGTATTATGGCGCTAAGTGAATACATTGAATTACAGTCAACATTGTTTTTAGAGACCACCCAAGGGACTGCTAAGAAATGGTCTCTTAATGGAATGGTCTCTTAATGAATTTCAGTCAGATGAAAAGAAAAGTTATTTTTAACTGTTAATGTAACTGTTTTTATTATGAACATACATGTTTGGTTTCAAAATTTGTCTTAACATCGTGAACACTTTGCCAAGTCCACAAACCGTAAAAATTATACCTAGATAATGTTTGTCAGTTTGACTGATACAAGGTTAATTGCATTCAGTCATGTGCAAAACGTACTCACTAATTACACAGATGAAGAAATACCCGGTAGAATTTTGGTACCCAGTCGCTTAATAGATACTTTTGTCGAATATTTTTACCTGTTGGGACTACATTAATGTGGTCGCTAGTCGTTTAATAA
Source organism: Mercenaria mercenaria (assembly GCF_021730395.1). Lineage (NCBI taxonomy): Eukaryota > Metazoa > Mollusca > Bivalvia > Venerida > Veneridae > Mercenaria > Mercenaria mercenaria. Next base: position 90,616,652 of record NC_069364.1, on the reverse strand, counting down.
AAAAGTCGTTTAATGGAATGAATTTACGTACTGAAAACGTTTGGGAGGGATTTTGACCGGTCGTTTAATACAAAAATCGCTTAATAGAGGTGGTCGCAAGTATGATGTCGACTGTAGTGTAAATGATCATGTGTTAAAACTTAGAAGAAATCAGTTGCTCGATCTATTTGATCATATATATAATTATATATTATGAAATGTTGATATATAGTTTTATTTCTCATAAATACTAGTGATATAACAACTGATCATACCTCTGATGAATCATTATATATATAAAAATATTCATCATTGGCAAAATGTGATGGAGTTAAAAATAAGATGAATCAAGGATTTAATCTCTGCTACAGGCAAAGATTCTTTCTGGGTGAAGTATATAGTATTTTCAAGACACATTCTTTGTTTGTGTAACTACCAGGTATCCCCAGCTAACAGTTTTGGGTTTATGGATGGAGGAATAGATATGGTTTACAGCAGACATTTTGGATGGCAGATGTAAGTATGAACTTATATATATATAGCGTCAGACTGATGTCCATACATTGGTCCACATTTACATCAATATCTTAAAGAGCAATCTAAGGCCATGATGATCCCCTAGCTAAACTTATATATTGATTGAGGTGCCTTCATAGCATATTGATTAAAGTTGCTCACTTTTAATCAAGACTGTTTGTTTGAAGCCCTTCTCAAGTGTGAGTAAACTAACTAGCTGGTTTGTTTTGATTGTCAATTGTTCTACCCAGGGGTCCTTAATACTGCTTTGAGGGGTCCCTTTGGCTGTTTTCTTGCACTGAAGATGGAAAGTCAACAATATTATCGCATATCTTGTGTTAACTTGTGTTAATTTGTCTTAATAGACAAATAGATTTGAATAACATGAATATAGTAGCCATAGTGACCAGTGATAAACAACGGTTTCCAAACCCGAGACAAAAAGCACTTGAGGCAAATGCCAGTCCTGCTAGTTAAAACCATGTTTTAAGCTCTCACTAGAATGATCTTTATAAACATGTTTGACTGTACCACTATCATCATTATACCATTTTTTGTAAGCAGCATTTTTATCAGTATCATTCTTAATGAATGTACTTTAACGCCTTCTAGACAATGTGACTTTGGTTGTCCTGTATATTTACAGCTGAATGTATCAAAGTAGAAAAAAGAAATTTGCATAAAGGCGTGTCCATGCTTGCAAGTATGAGATAAATAAAAACTAAGAACAAAAATTTCAGGTTTCTGTTGTACTTTCAGAATGTTTATACAATGTATATGCCTTGTTTACATGATGTACATGTATATGAGGCTGTGCAGCAACACATTTAACAGAAATGCTTGCACACTACATTGTTTGTTTTTTCAAGTCGAAGTAAAATGTTTTGTCTATCACTAAGGAACTAGAGATACTGATTTGTAAACTGTATAATGTATTTTAGGCAAGAGAGATTGCAGAAACTGATCAGAGAGCAGTATGATGGAGAACTCTTGGTTGTAAGTATACTTTATACAATTTATTAATGTGGGACTATGCTGTTTTTAGCTCACCTGTCACATAGTGACAGGGTTAGCTTTTGTGATCGCCCGTCTTCCGTCCGTCCGTCCACATTTTCTTGTGAACACGATAGAGACCACATTTCGCAATCAATTTTCATCAAACTTGCACACAACTTGTATTGGCATAATATCTCAATTCCTTTCTAAAACTGGCCGGATCCCATTATAGGTTCCAGAGTTATGGCCCCTTAAAGGGCCAAAATTTGCTAATTTTGGCTTGTGAACAGGATAGAGACCACATTTTGCAATCAACTTTAATCAAACTTGCACACAACTTGTACTGGCATAATATCTTGGTTCTTTTCGAAAACTGGCCAGATCCCTTCATGGGTTCCAGAGTTATGGCCCCTTAAAGGGCCAAAATTTGCTATTTTTGGCTCGTGAACACAATAGAGACAACATTTTGCAATCGATTATAATCAAACTTGCACACAACTTGTATTGGCATAATATCTCAGTTCCTTTCGAAAACTGGCCAGATCCCATCATGGGTTCCAGAGTTATGGCCCCTCAAAGGGCCAGTATTTGCTATTTTGGATTTTGTAGCCATATAGAGACTTCATTTATGGTTTGATTTGATACAAACTTGCAAAATATCTTCAACAACAATAAATCTTGGATTCCATGCGGAATCTGTCAGATCCAATTATATGTTCCGGAGTTACGGCCCCTGATTGACCCCTGAAAGAGCCAAAATTTGGTAATTTTTACCTGGTGAACACGATAAAAGTGACATTTTATATTTGATTTTAACCACACTTAAACACAACTTAAGTCACAATAAGATCTCGGTTCCTTTTGAAAACTGGCTAGATTCCATCGTGGGTTCTAGAGTTACTGCCCCTGAAACCGGCAAAATTTTCTATTTTGGCCCTTTCAGCCTTATAGAGGTTTCATTTATGCTTTGATTTGATACAAACTTGCACGTAATGATTATTTTGATGATCTCTAGGCCTGGATTGAAACTGGGTCATGTTGGGTCAAAAACTAGGTCATCAGGTCAAATCAAAGGAAAAGCTTGTTAACAACCTAGACGCCACATTTATGATCCTATCTTCACGAAACTTGGTCAGAATGTTTATCTTGATGATTTCTAGGCCAATTTTGAAACTGGGTCATATGGGGTCAGAAACTAGGTCACCCAGTCAATCAAAGGAAAAGCTTGTTAACACTCTTCAGGCCACATTTATGACCCTATCTTCATGAAACTTGGTCAGAATGTTTATCTTGATGATTCCTAGGCCAAGTTTGAAACTGGGTCATATGGGTTCAAAAACTAGGTCACCCAGTCAAATCAAAGGGAAAGCTTGTTAACACTCTTGTTCATTTGATGTGGTTGAAACTTGGTCAGAATGTTTGTCTGCATGAAATATCGGATGAATTTTTCATCTGGGTCATGTGGGGTCAAAAACTAGGTCACCAGGTCAAATCAAAGAATAGGCTTGTTTATACCCTAGAGGCACATTTTTTCTTCTATCTTCATAAAATTTGGTCAGAATGTTTGTTATCATGAAGTCTTTGACGATTTCAAATCTGGGTCATGTGGGGTCAAAAACTAGGTCACTAGGTCAAATCGTAGGAAAAGCTTGTATACACTCAGGGGCCACCTTTTTTGCTCCAATCTTCCCGAAACTTTGTCAGAATGTTTGTTTTCATGAACCTTTGGACAAGTTCCAATCTGGGTCATGTGGGGTAAAAAACTAGGTAACTAGGTCAAATCAAAGAAAATGCTTGTTTACACTCAAGAGGCCATGTTTTTTGCTCCAATCTTAATGAAAATAGGTCAGTTGTCTCCATGAAATCACTAAGTAAAACATGTTTGCTCTGTTATGATGTGTTACACAGGTGAGCGACCTAGGGCCATCTTGGCCCTCTTGTTATATATTATTCATGGTTAACTTTCGCAGTATTCCATATCCAGCTCCGGAAAGTTTGTCCAAATAATCTGGAGTCCGGACTTCCATCATGGAAATTCACAGACATTCCATGGAAACCTCTGGAATGTTCTCAGCCAGGCATCCTCTGACCTTGCAAAGACCAGAATTTCAGAGATAATGTAGAGAAAAGTTAAGTCCAGGCACAGAAAATTCAAATTACATTGAGCAGAAGCAAACTGAAGTTACATTGAGCAAGCTGAAGTTACATTAAGCAAACTGAAGTTATTTTGAGCAAACTGAAGTTACATTGAACAAACTGAAGTTATTTTGAGCAAACTGAAGTAACATTAGGCAACCTGAAATTACATTGAGCAAACTGAAGTTACATTATGCAAACTGAAGTTATTTTGAGCAAACTGAAGTTACATTAACCTTTACCCTGCTAAATTTCGAAAATGGACTGGTCCATCTTTCGATTTAGCCAGTATCATTTATTATTCGAAGGTGTGTTCACTGAAAATTAACTAACTGAATAGCGAACAGTGCAGACCATGATCAGCCTTCACGGATGTGCAGGCTGATCTTGGTCTGCACTGGTCGCGAAGGCAGAACCACTTGCCGCCAGCAGGCTAAAGGTTAAGCAAACATTACAAGTTACATTGGGCAAACTATATATATATATAAAGTTACATTAAGCAAACTGAGGTGATTTTGAGCAAACTGAAGTTACATTAAGAAAATTGAAGTTACATTGAGCAAATTGAAGTTACGTTTAGCAAACTGAAGTTATTTTGAGCAGATTGAAGTAACATTGAGCAGAATGAAGTTACGGTAGAATTTTAATGATATAAATGATTTTCTAGATTAAGTCTTGATAAAATATTTGAGTGAAAGATGGGTTAAGTACACCTTTAATATCTAATGAAATAGTTAGATAACTTTTTTTCTTAAATTGAAACCATAACACTGCAGTGGAATATATTCATTTTAACTTACTGAACAGAATAAGATGTTTGATCGTCTTTTCTAAAGGACCTAAAAATGATTGGACTGGAACAATTTTTGTTAGTTGCTAGGAGCATTGCAAACAAGCAGTATTGTAAGGATGCCTCTGTACTCTATCTAGTATTTAAATAAACCCAGGAATTTTACTAAACATTCCAGAAATATTTCGCAAAAAAAATGAATAATTATATTTTGATGTCATGACATGAAAAATTTGCTAAAATCAGTCTAAAATACCACCCTCATGATAAAGATTCAAAACATTAGTATCAATGAAGTAAAGGCATTTTAGTGTCTCATATACATTAGTATCAATGAAGTAAAGGCAGTTTAGTGTCTCATATACATTAGTATCAATGAAGTAAAGGCATTTTAGTGTCTCATATACATTAGTATCAATGAAGTAAAGGCAGTTTAGTGTCTCATATACATTAGTATCAATGAAGTAAAGGCAGTTTAGTGTCTCATATACATTAGTATCAATGAAGTAAAGGCATTTTAGTGTCTCGTATACATTAGTATCAATGAAGTAAAGGCAGTTTAGTGTCTCATATCCCCCCTTTGACAGTATTAGCAGTACTGAACTTTGCCTTCTTGTCAGTATATGGAAATGGATCCAAAATTTTGATGGCTGCTTGTAGTTTTTAAACAAAATTTGATACACCTTGCAGTATAGAAAGTGCTAGCAGTATTATTAGAATAGCAGCACCCAGCAGTATTAGGAAGGCTCTGCTCCTAGCAGCACCTAACATTGCCTTCTGAATTCAGTGTGTCATACATATAATCAAGGCCAAATTGTCAGTTTCAGATGAGCCACTTAGGGCCATATTAGCACTCTTGTTTGTCTGTTTGAAACTTTACTTGCCACCTGTTGCCAGTATAGGAGACTTGAGAAGATAGTCATTTTATGTTTTGAGGATAGTGCTGTAATAGTGGTTACTTTAACATATTAACATTCAGAATAATATTATTGGACAATACCAAAGGTTCTCCAGTGCTTGGTGCTTCCTAATAATGGAGACGGGTTCCGTAGTGGATAGGTCACGTGGCGGGATTATAGCACACTGGACTGTTGTTTTGGTAAAGTTGTGAAAAAATCAAATGTCCAGTGGGGTGTTTAAATCAACCCAAAGCCCAGTGCATGTCTCCTGCAATGTTAATTTGTTAACACCTTGCATATTAAAGAACCACAGGGAGCATCAGGAATAGAGTAGACCTGAGTGGCAATTAATGTTGAACTGTCAGTCCATCTGTCACACTTTCATGTGTACTCAACTTCTTCGGTGGCTTCCATCTTATTCAAATTGCTATACTTCATCAACAAGAATGATGAAGCCAACATAGGCATATAAATGAAAGTTTCATATTACATTTTTAGCTCACCTGTCACAAAGTGACAAGGTGAGCTTTTGTGATCGCGCTGCGTCCGTCGTCCGTCCGTGCGTGCGTCAGTCCGTAAACTTTTGCTTGTGACCACTCTAGAGGTCACATTTTTAATGGGATCTTTATGAATGTTGGTCAGAATGTTCATCTTGATGATATCTAAGTCAAGTTTGAAACTGGGTCACGTGCCATCAGAAACTAGGTCAGTAGGTCTAAAAAGAGAAAAACCTTGTGACCTCTCTAGAGGCCATATTTTTCAAAAGATCTTCATGAAAGTTGGTCTGAATGTTTACCTTGATGATATCTAAGTCAAGTTCGAAACTGGGTCACGTGCCTTCAAAAACTAGGTCAGTAGGTCAAATAATAGAAAATCCTTGTGACCTCTCTGGAGGTCATATTTTTCAAGGGATCTGCATGAAAATTGGTCAGAATGTTCATCTTGATGATATTTAGGTCAAGTTTGAAACTGGGTCACGTCCGATCCAATACTAGGTCAGTAGGTCAAATAATAGAAAAACCTTGTGACCTCTGTTGAGGCCATTTTTTTCATGGGATCTGCATGAAAATTGGTCAGAATGTTCATCTTGATGATATCTAGGTCAAGTTTGAAATTGGGTCAACTGCGGTCCAAAACTAGGTCAGTAGGTCTAAAAATAGAAAATTCTTGTGACCTCCCTAGAGGCCATATTTTTCATGGGATCTTCATGAAAATTGGTCAGAATGTTTACCTTGATGATATCTAAGTCAAGTTTGAAACTGGGTCACGTGCGGTCGAAAACTAGGTCATTAGGTCAAATAATAGAAAAACCTTGTTACCTCTCTGGAGGTCATATTTTTCATGGGATCTGTATGAAAATTTGCCAGAATGTTCATCTTGATGATATGTAGATGAAGTTCGAAACTGGGTCACTTGCGGTCAAAAACTAGGTCAGTAAGTCAAATAATAGAAACACCTTGTGACCTCTGTAGAGGCCATATTTTTCATGGGATCTGCATGAAAATTGGACAGAATGTTCATCTTGAAAATATCTAGGTCAAGTTTGAAACTTGGTGACATTTGGTCAAAAACTAGGTCAGTAGGTCAAATAATAGAAAAACCTTGTGACCACTCTAGAGGCCATAGTTTTCATGGGATCTGTATGAAAGTTGGTCTGAATGTTCATCTTGATGATATCTAGGTCAAGTTTGAAACCGGGTCAACTGCGGTCAAAAACTAGATCACTAGGTCTCAACATAGAAAGACCTATTGACCTCTCTAGAGGCCATATTTTTCAATGGATCTTCATGAAAATTGGACAGAATTTTTATCTTGATGATATGTAGGTCAAGTTCAGAAGTTGGTCACATGAGCTCAAAAACTAGGTCACTATGTCAAATAATAGAAAAAAACGACGTCATACTCAGTTCATGTGGGGGCAGGTGAGCGATTCAGGACCATCATGGTCCTCTTGTTTTCTTGAGTGATGGCCCTTTCTGGACTTAAAAATATTACATGTACCTCTGTAAATTTTATACTGAACTCTTCTTACAGTTTCTGACCAGTTAAAAAAAAGGTGATATACATCATCAGCATGAAGTGGACATGCGTATTATATCAGGATTTTTATGTCTAATTTTCAGCTCGGACTATTCTACTCACCCTGGCATCAGTGTCACACCTTGATTAAAGTTTTGCATGCAAATATGTATAGCTATCACTTAAAGGCATATAGCTTTGAAACTTACTTTTTCTTTTTCTAGGTCAATTACCAACCTCACTGGGTCAAGTCCCATAACTCTGACATGTATTTTGGCCAAATTATGCCCTCTTTTAGACTCAGTAAGTCCTGGTTAAAGTTTTGCATGCAAGTTACTATCTCAAAAACTAATGTAAATATTGAACTGAAACTTCTCATGTATCTTTAGGGTTATTAAACCAGGTGATAGCAGTAAGTCCTATAACTCTGACTTGCATATTGGCTAAATTATGCCCCCTTTTGGACTTTGAAAGTCCTGGTTAAGGTTTTGGAAGTACATATAGGCATTATGTAAAGGCATATAGCTTTGAAACTTATTTATATTATTCTAGGTCAATAACCAACCTCTAAGAATTAAGTCTTATAACTCTGACATGTAGTTTGGGCAAATTATGCCACCTTTTGGACTTGGAAAATCCTGGTTAAAGTTTTGCATGCAAGTTACCATCTCCTAAACAATTGTAGATATTAAATTGAAACTCCTCATGTGTCTTTGGGGTTATAAAACTAGGTGATAGCATTAAGACCCATAACTCTGACTTGCATTTTGGCCAAATTATGTCCCCTTTTGAAAATTGAAGTATAATAGTTACATTTATACATTGAGTACTCAACTTCTCCTACAGATTCCACTACAGTTTAAATGAAACTTAATGTTCATTATCAACTTGAAGTGGACATGTGCATGTTATCGCGACTTTTAGTTATGGCCTTAATTTGGACATTGAAATATTACGCAACTACCTCACTCTACTCCATGCCTGGTGTATTCAGCTCCTAGTAGAGTTTCCATGAAAATGACGTTTGGTGTGCAGCATCAACATCAAATAGACATGCACATAATATCAAGAATTTCATGTCTGATGTTTCTTTTTGCTTTTTTCCCTTGTTCTGTATTTTCGGTATTATTACATCAAGCACTTTAAGCTCGCAGTGTCATACAATGTTAACATTACTTTTGTTTAACAGGGTAATGCAGCAATTATAACAACAGTGGAGCATCATAACAGGAATGTAGTTGATTGGTCAAAATTCAATGAAGGAAAACCAATCAAATACCTGATTTCAGCTCCAACCATGCGTGTCCCGATGGATGTGTCGGATACAAGCAATGCCTATTTGGCTTTTAGGGCAATTATCCTGGCAGGTAAGTTAAGATCCATGTAGAATCTCTGTCTAAACTCTGGTATTCCATGACAGCAAGTTGTTTCACTACCTGTTGGTTGGTAAAAATGCTTAGAGATCAAAATGCAGAGTTGATATTATGTCAGTTCACTGGTAAAAGTGGCAAAACTATAAGAATGTTTCACTGGTTGCTGGTAAATATGAGAATATCTTGCATGAGGGTAACTGTTTAGTTGGTAACGAGGCTTCTGCAGAGTTACCACCTAAACATTACCCGAATGCCGGATATTCCCATCTTTACCCGCAACCAGTGATTGATTCTTTTCCTTGTATGCCTTATTCTTCAATTTGTAGAAGATATAAAGAAAAATGAAGGTTTTTCTTAAAGGCGCTATTTTGTTATAGTAGCGTATGAATTTACGCATTCATTAATAAATAATAGCATGTGAGTCATCTTACACCTGGGTGTAAGATGAGTTTTTCTGGCACCCGAAAAGTGCGGGAAAATCCTGTCCGGCATGCAAGAAAATTGTTTCTCTAACATAACACCATTCCACGTACTACCAAAACAATGACTTATTTAGACTCTTCAAGATCTTTGTGGTGATCGGTATGATATATAAGCTCATTTTTTTAGGGATAAAGGAGAATACTAGATTTTATCAATAGAGAAATACTTTGTGTTAAGAACATTTGAAAGGCTTATTATTAAATAATTGAAAAATGTTTTGTGTTTCTTGGAGATAAACTATTTATAGTGTAAGGATATCATACTATAAACCAGTGCTACAGTAACTAATCTGCTTGTTAAAGGTAATGTCTGTTAATTTTGATAAACTGTGTGAACTAGTCAGGAACTTTGTGAGCTGCACTACTGTGAAATCATTAATATTCGTGGGAAACTAATTATCGTGGATTTCATGGTTGAGTCAATCCACGAAATTTAATCCCAACGCACAAGAAAAATTCTCATTCATTTTATGTTCAAAAGTTAAAATCCACGAATTCATATCCCCACGAAAGTGCCGTTTTGACCAAAATTTCATGCCCACGAAATTAAATGATTTTACAGTATGCGAAATTTCTTTAACTTTAGAACTGTGCCTTAACTGGGAACTATAAACAGTATAGTGAATATATATGTTGACTCCATTGAGAAAATCAGATTTTTGGAAATAAGCTTGTTATTCAAAATTATGAACTGATTTGGTGTCGGTCAACAACCGCCATGGGCAAATCTGTCTTAGTTGGCTTCTAACAAAACTTATTGTCTTATATCCTCCTTGACTCTCCAAATGCTGTCATTCTATAGTTAATTTATACATTTTCAGCAGGTGGAAATGCGCATATTTTGAAGAGTTTCGTGTCAGATGTTATGTATGGGAGTTAACCAATTTCTGAACATCTGTCAAGCATTTTTAGGCAGCCTGTTTCATACAGTATTGTCATCAGCCTTGTTTTTAGTCCTGTATCCTTTCATCTATCTTTTGTCTTTATTGCTTCTTATGACATTCCCTGTGAAAATTCAAAACATACAGGAATTATCCTCATATAATGTATGAATTTAAAATGAAGTGCATTCTTACAGATTTATGCTTGCTTTGGCAACAAAAAGAAAAAGTTTTTTACTTTGACATGAATTTGGTATTTTAGTTTATTTTACGTGACCCTTTACAACAATAGTTAGAGACTGGTTGATAGGTAAAGAAACATGCCATGTTGTGGATCTGGTAAATTTATTGGCACTAAAAGGAAAATGATGAAAATCTGCTGCTCAAAACTTCTTGTCAAAATCTGATACATATTCTATTCAACTTGATCAACGAGAAATCATGCCCCACCCCAATGTCCCCATCCCAATAAGGTAATTCATACAGGGACTGCAATCTGGGTAAATATTTTGATTTTTCACAGGGCTGCTAATTGATACCTTATCCACATAAAAGAATATATCTCAAGCAATGTTTTAAACACAAAGAGGCAAGGAACAAGTGAGCGGAGGTAGTGATTTTAACCAGTCAGCCATTAATGCCACTATTATTTAGAATCTATGAGAATCATAGTTACTATGTGTTTTTGTTTAATACTACAGTTCAGAAGTTCAATGCCACACATAAGGAGGAACCAATAACAAGTGTTCTTTGTCCAGGACTGGGAACAGCTGTTGGATTCATGCCACATGACAGATGTGCATATCAGGTAAGAAACTACGCTCTTTTACCAGCGTTGAGTATCCACTACAGTTACTTCTATGGAAATGTATTGTAATACTCGATAGATGCTAGGAGAGTAGTAAGAAACATACTTGTTTGCTTTAATAGACTTTCTGTGATAAGACCTTTCAGAGTTTCATTTCTATCCTACAACTTCTTATGCACCTTGCATTGATTTTACTTTTGGGTTTACACACCAACACAATTTAAGTGATATCTAATTTTTTCCCTGCTTTTGATGGTGAAGGCCCAAGGTGCCCCTCCAGACATTTATTCATGCATTGATGTGAACTTTGGTAGAACCACCAACAGCCTATACACCTGCCACCACCTCAAGCTTGTGGCATGAAGTATTTCCTCAGTTTCTACTGGATTTCAGCAAAGTGGGCACGTGATCACTGTAAGGCTTTTTTTTCATGGGTGGAGAAAAGTGGGTGTTAAATGTCACTTGGATAACCTCTCCCTGCCTTCAGTTGTTTCGGGGGAGAGATGTACTTTTTCTTCTGACAAAGCAGTATTTGAGGGTATTAATCACATTTAGTGATAGCTTTAGTTTTTGAAAAAATTTGAAATAATATTACTGTTACCGGCAAATATTCTTGCTCTTATATCATTTCAACTTGTTATAAGCTCTTGTTTGTTTTGATTTAAATCTTTGTTTTAATTTCCAGATGTTAAGGGCATTTGAAACTTTTGAATTAGGGACAGACACACAGATTTTGCACCCAGACAATCTTGCAGTTCCATTGGTTCATCATTATGATATGGCTGAGGTATGTTTGAGTTAATACTTTTGCTAGATTGTACATGTATATTTTCTATTCCTGATTGTTTTCAGCTTTATTATACGCCAGATTATACGCCCGAAGGGACGTGATTATACGCCCAAAGGGACATATTATGGTATGACACAGTGTCCATCCGTCTGTCCGAGTCCAAATTTGCATAGTTAGGTGGCTATAGGAACAGTAGGTAACTGTACTTTTTCTTCGATGTCATTCATTCCGTAAGCTTTTATGTGGCTATTTTCCTTTTACGTGGCTAAAAGAACAATAGGGAGAACAAAAGACTAGCCACATAAATACACATTTGTGGGAACGTCCGTCTGTCTGTCCATCTGTTAGCAATTTCATGTCCGCTCTGTAACTCTTGAACCCCTTGGCTTTGTTTCGTGTCCGCCCTGTAACTCTTGAACTGCTTCAAGGATTTTAAAGAAACTTGGCACAAATGTTCACCACATCGAGACGACATGCAGAGCTCATGTTTTGGATGGCTCACTTCAAGGTCAAGGTCATACTTAGGTGTCAAAGGACATACCTTTGGGCGTATATTGCTCCGCATTGCGGTGCTCTTGTTATATGTGTTGCATACCCAATTGTTGTAAGATTATATATTTTTGCACATATGTATGTTGTCAAGTTATGTGTTATGTCGTCAGATTATATATTTTGATATCTGATTTTTGTCAGAATATATATTTTAATTTCAAGTTGCAGTGATGCCTCACAGAAACAAGGTCTTTATAAGTCATTAGTTTTTATAACACGAGACAGATTTGAAATACCAGTATTTTGATACGGCATTTATTCTTAATTTCTTCCGTCTGCAAGTCTAGATCCACTCACAAAACATACATAAAACTTGTTCCTTAAATTTGAAAATGTCATATTTTCTTTCATTTTATCAATTAAAATGAGGTTTTCTTGGAATAGCTGCAGTGTATATTTTTCCCCAACTTGAACAATATTGTAAATTTTTAAAGGATGCCTCCATTTGTCATTAGTACTTGTAATATACGAGCGCAATTAGTTACGTTAATATGACGCAACTGACATGGTAAGACATAGGTGACCTATGTGATCAAGACCGTAACATTGGATTAGTCTTTGATTTTGAGGATGTGGGTCATTAAAGTTACTGAAGCGTATAAGATGTCTTTGATGTGACTAACTGGCTTTTGCCTTTATGTTACCCATGTCATAATTAGGACGAATTTGTACAAAAATATCACGTACCTGGACTGCATCTTAAATCCAAAATAAACATATAGGAAAATATAAGACCTTAATGCTCTTATTATAAAACAGTAGGTATTTGGTATTTTTAATCTAAATTTCAGCCAACATGAACACCAGCATATTTTCAAATTTCTGTTTCAGCCTAATTAAACTTTTGCTGAAATCCAGTTTTGAGGACTATAGAATTGTGTTTTTCCATCAACTGTCCACTTTTTAATAACTCTTCCATCCATCAAAGAATTTTAATATTACTTGGCAGACATGTTCTCCATAATGAGACAATGTATGAATTACAAAACCCAGGCCTCAAACTCAAAGGTTAAGGTCATACTTCGCAGTCAAACGAGAACAGATTCTTTTTCTGTCGAGTCTGTAACTTTGGTTTTAATATAACTTGGCACAAATTTTCATCATAATAAGACAATGTTTTATGCACAACTTCCAGACCCCTAAGATTAAGGTCAAGGTCACAGTTGGAGGTCAAAGGTCTACAACAGTTTTAGCTTAATCAATGACTATTAGAAAAATATGGAGAGCTATACTAATCACCTCGGCGTTGGTGTTGGCATTGGTTAAATTTTTTATGAAGTGGTGATATCTTGTATACCATCAAAGATATTTACTTCAAACTTTATACACTTGTTAATTATAACTTGAAAATTGGTTCAGTTTAGTACAAGTCCATGTTTTGTAAAAACAGTTGACTTGTGGCTTTGAAACTTTGAACGCTTGTTTATTATATTAGTCTCTACCTGTAGGCAAGAGTACATAACTCTGTCAAGTATTTTGGCTGAATTAGGGCCCTTTTTGAACTTGGAAATTGGTTCAGTTTTTGTACATGTTTTGACAAAATTATTTGACCTGTGGCTTTGAAACTTTAAACACTTGCTTATCATCATGATTTCCATCTTTAGGCAAGAGTACATAACTCTGTAAACTATTTTGGCTGAATAATGGCCCTTTTTAGACTAGGAAATCAGTTAAATTGTTCATACCAATCCATATTTTGCCAAACCTGTTTGTCATATTTCTTTGAAACTTTGACCACTTGTTTACCATCATAGTTTACATATGTAGGCAAGACTACATAACTAGGACAAGGACTGTAGCTCAGTTTTGGCCCTTTTTGACATAGAAATTAGTTAAGTTTCGCATACCATTCCATGTTTTGTCTAAACTGTTTAATTTATGGCTTTGAAACTTTGGACACTTGCTTACCATCATGGACACACATTGCAATATAGTGCAAGACTTATCCAAATCCACAAATACAGGTACATTGTTTGTTTTATTAGCCCACCATCATCAGATGGTGGGCTATTCAAATCACTCTGCGTCCGTGGTCCGTCGTCCTTCCGTCCATCCATCAGTCCGTCCGTCCTTCCGTCCGTTAACAATTTCTCGTTATCGCATCTCCTCAGAAACTACCAGGGGGATTTTGACCAAACTTTGTCAGAATGATGTATTTGTACCGTAGTTGTGTCCCCCTGAAAATCAGGCTGGTTCAACAATTTTTAGCTCACATGTCACAAAGTGACAATGTGAGCTTTTGTGATCACGCAGCGTCCGTCGTCCGTCGTCCGTGCGTGCGTGCGTCCGTGCGTGCGTCCGTGCGTGCGTAAACTTTTGCTTGTGACCACTCTAGAGGTCACATTTTTCATGGGATCTTTATGAAAGTTGGTCAGAATGTTTATCTTGATGATATCTAGGTCAAGTTCGAAACTGGGTCAACTGCGATCAAAAACTAGGTCAGTAGGTCAAATAATAAAAAAACCTTGTGACCTCTCTAGAGGCCATATTTTTCATGGGATCTGTATGAAAGTTGGTCAGAATGTTTATCTTGATGATATCTAGGTCAAGTTCGAAACTGGGTCAACTGCGATCAAAAACTAGGTCAGTAGGTCAAATAATAAAAAAACCTTGTGACCTCTCTAGAGGCCATATTTTTCATGGGATCTGTATGAAAGTTGGTCAGAATGTTCATCTTGATGATATCTAGGTCAAGTTCGAAACTGGGTCAACTGCGGACAAAAAGTAGGTCAGTAGGTCAAATAATAAAAAAACCTTGTGACCTCTCTAGAGGCCATATTTTTCATGGGATCTTCACGAAAGTTATTCAGAATGTTCATCTTGATGATATCTAGGTCAAGTTCTAAACTGGGTCACGTGCCGTCAAAAACTAGGTCAGTAGGTCAAATAATAAAAAAACATTGTGACCTCTCTAGAGGCCATATTTTTCATGGGATCTGTATGAAAGTTGGTCAGAATGTTCATCTTGATGATATCTAGGTCAAGTTCGAAACTGGGTCAACTGCGGTCAAAAACTAGGTCAGTAGGTCTAAAAATAGAAAAACCTTGTGACCTCTCTAGAGGCCATACTTGTGAATGGATCTTCATGAAAATTGGTCAGAATGTTCACCTTGATGATATCTAGGTCAGTTTCGAAACTGGGTCACGTGCCTTCAATAACTAGGTCAGTAGGTCAAATAACAAAAAAACCTTGTGACCTTTCTAGAGGCCATATTTTTCATGGGATCTGTATGAAAATTGGTCAGAATTTTTATCTTGATGATATCTAGGTCAAGTTCGAAACTTGTTCAACTGCGGTCAAAAACTAGGTCAGTAGGTCTAAAAATAGAAAAACCTTGTGACCTCTCTAGAGGCCATACTTTTCAACGGATCTTCATGAAAATAAGTCAGAATGTTCACCTTGATGATATCTAGGTCTTGTTCGAAACTTGGTCACGTGTTTTTAATAACTAGGTCAGTAGGTCAAATAACTAAAAAGCCTTGTGACCTCTCTAGAGGCCATATTTTTCATGGGAACTATATGAAAATTGGTCTGAATGTTCATCTTGATGATATCTAGGTCAGGTTTGAAACTGGGTCAACTGCGGTCAAAAACTAGGTCAGTAGGTCTAAAAATAGAAAAACCTTGTGACCTCTCTAGAGGCCATACTTTTGAATGGATCTTCATGAAAATTGGTCAGAATGTTCACCTTGATGATATCTAGGTCTTGTTCGAAACTGGGTCACGTGCCTTCAATAACTAAGTCAGTAGGTCAAATAATAAAAAATCTTGTGACCTCTCTAGAGGCCATATTTTTCAGTGGATCTTCATGAAAATTGGTTAGAATTTTTATCTTGATGATATCTAGATCAGATTCAACACTGGGTCACATGAGCTCAAAAACTAGGTCACAATATCAAATAATAGAAAAAAACGACATCATACTCGGTTTAAAACTGGGTCATGTGGGGACAGGTGAGCGATTCAGGACCATCATGGTCCTCTTGTTTAGTAAGTTATGGCCCTTTGTTTATTTCTATAATTTACATAGATTTATATAGGGAAAAACTTTGAAAATCTTCTTGTCCAAAACCACAGAGCCTAGGGCTTTGATATTTGGTATGAAGCAACATCTAGTGGTCCTCTACCAAGATGATTCAAAATATTTCCTTGGGGTCTAATATGGCCCCGCCCCGGGGGTCACATGGTTTATATAGACTTATATAGGGAAAAACTTTGAAAAACCTCTTGTTCAAAACCACAGGGCCTAGGGCTTTGATATTTTGTATATGACATCATCTAGTGGTCTTCTACTAAGATTGTTCAAATTATCCCCCTGGTTTACATACTTACATAGGAAAAACGTTGAAAATCTTCTTGTCCAAACCACAAAGCCTAGGGCTTTGGCTTTTGTAATGTAGCATCATCTAGTGGTTCTCTACCAAGTTTGTTCAAATTATCCCCCTAGGGTCAAATATGGCCCTGCCCTGGGGGGTCACATGGTTCATATAGACTTATATAGGGAAAAGATTTTAAAATCTTCTTGTCAATAACCTACAACATTCAAATTTGGACCACATGTATGGTTTTGAGTGGCAAGATGAACCTTGACATGAGTTGACCTTGATTTTGACCTAGTGACCTACTTTCACATTTCTGTAGCTACAGCCTTCAAATTTGGACCACTTGCATAGTTTTGTGCACTGAATAAAACTTTGACCTTGACTTTGACCTAGTGACCTACTTTCACATTTTTGAAGGTACAGGCTTCAAATTTGGACCACATGCATAGTTTTGTGTTCTGAATTGGAATTTGACCTTGATTTTGACCTACTGACCTACTTTCACATTTCTCAAGCTACAGCCTTCAAATTTGGACCACATGCATAGTTTTGTGTACCGAAACAAACTTTGACCTTTACATTGACCTAGTGACCTACTTTCACATTTTTGAAGGTACAGGCTTCAAATTTGGAAACACATACATAGTTCTGTGTTCCGAAATAAAATTTGACCTTGATTTTGACCTAGTGACCTACTTTCACATTTCTCGAGCTACAGCCTTCAAATTTGGACCACATGCATAGGATTGTGTACTGAAACAAACTTTGACCTTGACATTGACCTAGTGACCTACTTCCACATTTTTGAAGGTACAGGCTTTAAATTTGGACCACTTGCATAAATTTGTGTTCTGAAGTGTAATTTGACCTTGATTTTGACCTAGTGACCTACTTTCACATTTTGTCCTTGAAATTGATCTAGTGACCTACTTTCACATTTCTCAAGCTACAGCTTTCGAATTTGGACCACATGCAAAGTGTTGTGTACGGAAATGAAACTTGACCTTGAGCTAGTCAGTAAGTCTTGAAATTTGGAACACTCAAAAATGGCACATTGGTGGGCACCAAGATCACTCTGTGATCTCTTGTCTATTTTTTTTTTCTTTTGTCAGAAATTCTCTGGTAATATTTTGACCCAATATTTCCATCAATTCTTTGAATAGTCGAGCGTGCTGTCAACAGACAGTTCTTGCTTTCCTATCCTGTCAGTAACTCAACCACCTATCTAGGGATTTTAATAATATTTACCCAAAACTTTGGACAAAATGAATTTTTAAGTCATGTGCAATGCCAAGATTGTCATATTCAATAATTTTTAAAACTATGTACATTGTATTTATTTTATTCTTCAAATATAGTTTTGTGGCGAGGATGTAAAGCGTGGACCACCTAAAGACAAACCAGTTGTGAAAACAACAAGGAACCAAGGAAAGGTCAAACATGAGGTGAAGGAAAACAAAAAAGAAAGTTCTGAAAAAGTTGTTGAACAATCAAGAACCAGTCAGGACACAACGTTCAAAGATAGTCAGATGACAACTAGAGGTGCTGGTGATGGAGAAGACAAGGAACCAGTAACAGAAAATGTGGAGCCAGGACCAGTGAAACATGAATCTGTGTAAATTTATTATTTTATGTTGTAATGCGAAAACAAACACAATTTTGGACATTATAATAACAGAATGTACAAAATGTACAATTAATATAATGGGACCATATTCATGGTGTTTTAGCTATAAAACTGAGTTTTGATAAATATATTTACTGTTTAGCTCTAAACAACATTAGTTTGTCTGTATTCTGGGTCTGTAGTAATCAGGTTTTGGTGTAAAGTTCATACACGGCTAATCAAGCATATGATATAACATTAGGAAGCAGTCATCAGGTGAAAATATATTGCTTAAAACAGGCTGTGTGATATAAAGAAAATGACCTACCTCTGAGGATTGCTTTAGAAATAAGTGCTTTTCATGTTACTCCAGATATATGTTGTCCTTGATACAAGACCACCATGTTACATAAAAGAGAAAGAGAACATTGTTCTTGAGATGTATTCTATATGTTAGGTCTTTGTTAATCATATAATGTAATTAAAAAAAAAATTCAGCTTAGATATTGGAAAGCTATAAATAGTTTAGTATTTGATAAAAAATTTAGCTAACTATTGTTTCACTGACAGCGTCAAACAAAATGATGGATTTTATTTATTTTTCAGTATTTTTAAAACTGCTTTTTCATTATTTAGAAGATATATTATCCACTTTTCCAACTAGAACAAATGAAAGTTATTATACATAAGATCCATGGTTAGTAATTCTCTTAATTCAAACTGCCATTTCGTTTTCAATAATGGCCCAGTTGGAGAAATTATTCTAGCATTTTGAATGGCTGGACAATAGCTTTCTTACTTATGATTAGGCTTATTCCTTCCCCATTTTAGCTGACAAAGTATACTAGAGCTATCATACTCAACCCACATCCGTTCCTTATTCCTCGTCCACCCCTTGGTTTAAGATTTGATGCACTTTCTCTTTATCTTTGTAATTACTTGATGGATTTACTTCAGACTTAAAACATATATTCCTCATCATCACCCACAACATATGTCACAAGTTCTTTAACTCTGGCACCATTATTTTATAAATCATGCCCTTTTAACTTTAAAATTCAGGATAAAGTTTTTTTATGCATTTTCACTCTGTCTTTGTAATTGCTGAATGAATTTCATTCAGATTTTATTATCACCCTCATCATATGACACTAGGGCTATGACACTTGCACCAGTACTTCATGAACTATGCCCCCTTTTTAGTTAAAGTTTTGTAACTGTTGATGCACTGTCACTACATCATTGTTATTTCTGAATGACTTTGATTCAAACTTGAAATAGTTGTTTTACATCAACCCTGTATCATATGACACATACTGTATATATGGATTTGATTCTTATAATATGATATATGGAAATTACTCTTGCAGAAATATTCCATGAATTGTGTCCCTTTTATACTTACTTAAATGATTCGATATACTTTCACCCTAGCTCAGTTATTAACTTAATACATTTGACTTGGACTCAGACTTAATCTATTGTCAAGTATTGTCGTCCACATTAGAGTCATTAAACACCCCAGTGATAGCTCCAACGTTCTCGGTTGTGCCCTATTTCACTATCCAGCATGGAAAATTTTGTGCATGCTGTCTCCTGTGACAGTTCTTGATAAAACATTTTGTGATTTGAAACTGCTGAGACTCTTTACCTTTGTTTATTATCTAAAGTTAAATTGGTCAGTAGCTGTAACTATTATCTTGCATATTGCCTAATGTCAGGCCCCCTGTCATACGATTATTGGCACCCATATGCGGGGATCTTGTTAGTCTTCTTCCAGCTGAAAACTAGGTTAATCGGTCGTTTTGCTGTTTGTCTTACTGTCAGTCTGTTTGCAAAATCTGTATTCTGTTATAACTCGATAAGATATGTTAAGATATTCATGAATCTTGGTATGGTTATATAGGACCAAAGGATATTATGCATGCCTTTTCCGGTTGTTGCTACATTGAAAAAATCTGGTTGCTGTGACAACCATTATTTAAAAAAAATTGAAACATGACACATTGATAGAAGATATTATAGAGGATATGCACATTATTTTGTTGTTTTTTCTGCTTATTTGTGCATTTGTTTGTCCGCAGACTCTACTAAATCTTTTAAAGTGCAAGAGATTTTTTCATGAAAAGTCTTAAAAACATGTACATAAAAGGAAACGTTAAGATATGTACATGATTTATTTTGAGTATTTGCATTTGTGCTATATGTTAATCAGTCACAAATGATATGGCTGAGATAACTGTGAAACCTGGTAAATGTAAATACACAGAGGATATTTTTGCCTTCGTCAAACTGTGTGCATTTGTTTGTCTGTCATTCAGTCACAAGTAAAGCCTTAAGGCTGCAAGATTCGTGTCATTTGGGTTATACATGGTGGTCTATTTGGAGGACACTTTCTAGGTATTCAAGTCTTTCTTATTAGAAATACAGTTCACTATTATTATCACATTTGCAAGGTTTTAGTTGTTATGCATGTGTAATATTGTTTACAGTAATAGTTTATATGTTTAAGTTACCAGTATATTTATGCATATTTTATTTAATTTATTTTATATACTTTTTAGCCTGTATATTCTAAAATGTGAAATTTGTATGTTGATTTTTATCTGATTGAATAAATGTAGTAAAGTATTTCGGCATCAGCTTTGTATCGAAAATTTCTTTGAAATTAAACAAATAGTTGATTAAACAACGTCACCAAACAAATGTTCAGTACAATTTTACTGTTTGATCCACCTAATCCATAACTGTTAGTGTTTGTTCAAGATGTAGATATACACGATGGGATGGTTGTAGGATCTTTTTGAATTTTTAAAATATGCTTACAAATGTAGTAACGTCAATTTATGACAAAAAATGTTTTCCCATTGCAGAAAAAGTCACAATTTTAGAAAAGAAATTTTGAAAGTTTACAAGCGTTTTTGCCAAGAAATAGCTACAGCTTCAAACTGTACATGATGACTAAGCACCACGTGAATGGAATTACTATTGTTTTGGGGGTCAGTAGGTCAAAGGTCAAGGTCACAGTGTCCAAGAAACTAAAATTGCTTACAATACTCTAAAGTTATAAGTATAAAAATACGGTTTTCAAACATAATATGCAAGCCCGCCCGCTTTGCTCAATAGGGAGAGCGCAGATCTACAGATCTTGGGGTCGTGAGTTCGATCCCCGGGTGGGGCTTATGTTCTCCATGACGATTTGATGAAAGACAATGTGTCTGAAATCATTCGTCCTCCACTTCTGATTCATGTGGGGAAGTTGGCAGTTACTTGCGGAGAATAGGTCTGTACTGGTACAGAATCCAGGAACACTGGCGCCGTTACATACCTGAAATACAGTTGAAAAATGGCGTTAAACCCAAAACAAACAAACAAACATAATACGTTGACAGTATACCAGTGGCGGAATATATATTGATCAGAGACCTGACTTAATATCTGATATTTTGGTCTTTGCTTAAAACAGTATATTTTATACAGCTTTTCAAACTTCTTACACTTGAGGAGCTTTCCGATTGTTTTTGGGATCAATATTTTAAAGGTCAGTGCCATAGTAACCAGGAGACGAAATGATTTTCGGACTGTAAGTTATGACTTATAATAGTTTTAGCACTTGAGGATGATTCCTGTGGTTTGTTAGGTAACTTAGTAGGTTATATAAAGTTAAGGTCACAGTGTCCTGAAGACTGATTTTTTTTCTCGACTTTGTGTCATAAAATATACTGCTACAGCCTTCAAACTTAACACAGTGACTGAGTATTACTAGAGGAAGATCCCTATGATTTGACTCAAAAGTCAAGATCTCAGGGACCTGACATGATTTCTGGTATTGTTTTAGCTCACCTGAATCGAAGGTTCAGAATTAGCTGTTAGTATGGATGGATGGTATGGCATCCGTCATCAACAATTTACCTAAACATCTTCTCTTATGAAATTACTGGTCAGAATTACACCAAACTTGGTCTGTTGCAGCCTGGCAAGGGCCTCTAGAGCTGAAAATAGAAAATAAACCTTTAAACATTATCTTCTCACGAACACCGCTTGATAGGTCTTTATAAAATTTGGTCTGTAGTACTATTATAAGGTCCTTTTCCATATTTACTGAAATTCCCTTTTAAAGGCAACTAGAGATAAAAATAGAATTAGGCCCGGCCTCCATGGACAAGTGGTTAAAGCCGCTGACTTTCAGTTGATTTCCCCTTACTGATATTGGTTTAAGCCTTGCTTGGCATGTAGAATTCTTTCCGTGAGGAAGCAATCCAGCTGGTTATTAAAGGTCAGCTCCTTCTCATGAACTGCTTGATGGATCTTCATCAGTTTTTATACGCCCGTTTGAAAAACGGGACGTATTATGGGAACTCCCCTGGCGGGCGAATGGATGGGCGGGCGGCGTCCACAGACCTTGTCCAGAGCATATCTTCTACATGCATGGAGGGATTTTGATGAAACTTGGCACAGTTGTTCACCATCATGAGACGGAGTGTCATGCGCAAGAACCAGGTCCCTAGGTCTAAGGTCAAGGTCACACTTAGAGGTCAAAGGTCAAATTCAAGAATGACTTTGTCCGGAGCATATCTTCTTCATGCATGGAGGGATTTTGATGAAAGTTGGCACAATTGTTCATCATCATGAGACAGAATGTCGTGCGTAAAAACCAGGTCCCTAGGTCTAAGGTCAAGGTCACACTTAGAGGCCAAAGGTCAGATACAAGAATGACTTTGTCCGGAGCATTTCTACTTCATGCATGGAGGGATTTTGATGTACTTGGCACAGTTGTACACCATCATGAGACGGAGTGTCATGCACTGGTCCCTTCTTTTGAATTACTTCCCTTTGCTGTTACTATAAATAGCTTATATTGTAACTTTTTCATTACAAGTCGTAGGGAAAAATCGAGACCACTTTTCTGTAGTACAACAAGCATGTTACATCCAATTCTGAGGTGTATTTTGAGCTATCTCTACCTGGTTAGGTTTTTGTGTGGACTTGTAATTTTTTTTTTTTTTTTTTTTTAAGATTAACTTCCCTTAGTTGTTACTATAAATAACTTACATTGTAACTTTTTATACGCCCGTTTGAAAAAACGGGACATATTATGGGAACGCCCCTGGCGGGCGGGCGGGCGGCGTCCACAGACCTTGTCCGGAGCATATCTTCTACATGCATGAAGGGATTTTGATGAAACTTGGCACAGTTGTTCACCATCATGAGATGGAGTGTCATGCGCAAAAACCAGGTCCCTAGGTCTAAGGTCAAGGTCACACTTAGAGGTCAAAGGTCAGATTCAAGAATGACTTTGTCCGGAGCATATCTTCTTCATGCATGGAGGGATTTTGATGAAAGCTGGCACAATTGTTCATCATCATGAGACGGAGTGTCATGCGCAAGAACCAGGTCCCTAGGTCTAAGGTCAAGGTCACACTTAGAGGTCAAAGGATACAAGAAAGAAAACTTTGTCCGGAGCATTTCTTCTTCATGCATGGAGGGATTTTGATATAACTTGGCACAAATGTTCACCACCACAAGGTGGAGTGTCATGCGCAAGAACCAGGTCCCTAGGTCTAAGGTCAAGGTCACACTTAGAGGTCAACGGATACAAGAATGAAAACCTTGTCCGGAGCATTTCTTCTTCATGCATAGAGGGATTCTGATATAACTTTGCACAAATGTTCACCACCACGAGGCGGAGTGTCATGCGCAAGAACCAAGTCCCTAGGTAAAAGGTCAAGGTCACACTTAGAGGCCAAAGGTCAGATACAAGAATGACTTTGTCCGAAGCATTTCTTCTTCATGCATGGAGGGATTTTGATGTAACTTGGCACAATTATACACCATCATGAGATGAAGTGTCATGCGTAGTTCCCTTCTTTAGAATTACTTCCCTTTGTTGTTACTATAAATAGCTTATATTGTAACTTTTTCATTACTAGTTGTAGGGAAAAATCGAGACCACTTTTCTGTAGTACAACATGCATGTTACATCCAATTATGAGGTGTATTTTGACCAATCTCTACCTGGTAAAGATTTTTGTATGGACTTACAATTTTTTTTTGGATTTTTTTATTTATTTATTTTTTTTTTTTAAAGATTATCTTCCCTTAGTTGTTACTATAAATAACTTATATTGTAACTTTTTTATAATTGACCGTAGGGAAAAAACAAGACCACTTTTCTGTGGTACAACATAGATGTTACTTTCAAATTTTAGGTGTATTTAAATGTATCTCTACCTGGTAAGAAGTTTTATTGTGGACTTAGAAAAACAAATGACTTGCAATGATTACTAAACAACCACAAAATTAAAATTCTATTTGCAAATACAGGTGCTAGCTATATATATAGAGTAAAGAAATTTGCTGTGACGGGCGTATATTGTGACATTCTGGCACCCTTGTTGTCTTTAGCATCTTTGTAAGGTTCTCTCCCAATTTTGTAAGTCCTCTTTTCGTTGAAAACCAGTTTTGGGGACATAGGATTGCGATTTTGCATCCGTTATTCCTGCGGTCCATCTGCAGTTCGTGTCCGTTCTGTAACTTTGTCATCCATCAAAGGATTTTAATGTTACTTGGCACAAATGTTCCCCATAATAAGACAATCTGTCTTGCACAACTTTCAGATCTTAAAAGCCAAGGTCAGACTTGGAGGTCAATCTTTCAGATTGTATTAACATGGTTTGTTTCGTGCTTATCCGGAACTGCCATCCAATGATGCGTTAGAATATTATGTGACACAAATATTCCCCGAAATCAGACGATGTGTCATGCGAACACCCAGAACACTAGCTCAAAGGTCAGTGTCACACTTATAGGTCAAAGATCAATAGTGTCTTTTTTCTTGTCCCGTACGTAACTCAAAAATATTACTTGGCACAAATTTATCCCTTAATGGGGGAATGTGCCTTGCATAACACCCAGACCCCTAGCCTCAGTTTAAGGTTCTACTCAGAGGTCAAATAATAACAATAGAGCTTTTTAGCTCCCCTGAGCACAAAGTGCTCAAGGTGAGCTATTATGACCGGTCATCACACTGGCCATAGCTTTCCCAGAAACGATGGTTCCAACGCCGCGACGGTGGAGGATTCGTCGCAGAAGCGGTTGATAAATATGGCCAGCTGACAACATTACGGTAAGTCTTCTAATGAGTTTTCCCATATTTTTTACGTTTGAATGAAAACAACCAGTGAGACAGGAGCCCACATGTGTACTCTTGCAGCCACAAACACCTGTTCAGTGCAATTCTTTGTCATTAATGTAAACACTTCTGTACAGTTTGACGAGGGACTGTCGTTTTTGTAGAATTTCCATAAAAAATGGTAAAATATTGTACAAAACGATCCCTTAGCACGTTTGCATCAAATCGTATAAGTATGACACTGTCAAACAACAACTATTTCTTAGTAATCGGTGAAATTTCATTGCAGGCAGATAATCGACCAAAAATGATTCCAACGCTGTGGCGGTGGTTACATTTGCAACGCAGTACGGTGTATCTTGTTTCTTTAAAGTTCGTTATGGACTTTTAACTTAACTAAAGAGCACTTTTCCCGGGATTTTGATCGGGGTAGGTCCATGAAATCACTTTGACAATAGACAGCAATAGACACTGAATGTTTAGTAATAATATACTATTGATTTGCACTTCCGTTCTGTCGAATACATACACGAAAAGTTAGCTTAATGTTTTGAACCATAATTATGTTACTAAATCTAATGCCAAGAAATAACACCATGTTCCTTCGTACCAAATACACCTCAATTATGATTGTTTATATGAACGCATGAAAGATTTCTTTAACTTCATTTTCCCTAAATATATACAAAATATAAACTGACAATGTCGATTGTTTGATTAAATGCTGACAACATGCGGCTTTTACGTCATATAACATACCAATTTGACTAACGTACTTGTAATATAATGGCTAATACGTAGCATATCGTAATAAAATGCCATTGAGCAGCTGCGTTATATGAATAACGACTTTCTACAAGTAGGCATTTATCTCTACTTCTTCAGTATCCTTTCTTTTCTGACGTTTACCAAAATATTTCAAAATGTGAAGAAAAAAGTTTAAATTGTTTGTTTCAACATTGAAAAATAAACTGAGAAACAGAGTACAGACAACTAAGTAAAAAAAGGACAAATATTCCTTACAGAACATCGCTCTGCTTCTTTGGCTGGAGAAACGGTAAAGCGGTACAATTGTTCTACCTTACATGAGATGAAGTCTGAATCAGTTGTTTCTTTGTCGTCTTCTTGGCACTAGAACAAGGAGTTAAAGGTCTCTTATATTTGATTGGCGTTGTGTGAATGCAGTTCTTGTCTTTTATTTGTTGTATCATTGCTTTCTGTTTTGCCTTTTGTTAGTAGCTTTTACTGTGTTTTCAGTTTTGAAACAAAAAATCTAGACATTTTTCTTGACATTTTGAAATCCTGTGGTAAACCTCAGAAAAGAAAAGGATATTGTAGAAGTAAAGATAAATCAGCCTACTTGTAAAAAGTCTTAACTCGTATAACGCAGCTGCTCAATGCCATTTTGTTATAGTATGCTACATATTAGTAATTCTATTACATTAGTCAAGTTGGTATCATGTTGGATTCATTTTTGGACGATTATTTTATACGCCTGCAATTACAATTCACCGATTACTAAGTAATAGCTTGACAGTGTCATACTTACGATTTGATGCAAACGTGCTCAGGGGTCGCTTTGTACAATATTTTACCATTTGTTATGGAAATTCTACAAAAAAAAACAGTCCCTCGACAAACTGTACAGAAGTGTTTACATTAATGACAAGGAATTGCACTAAACAAGTTTGTTTGTGGCTGGAAGAGTACACATGTAGGCTCCTGTCTCACTGGTTGTTTTCATTCAAACGTGGAAAAAATATGAGAAAACTCATTAGTAGACTTACCGTAATGTAGTCAGCCGGCCATATTTATCCACCGCTTCTGCGACGAATCCTCCACCGCCGCGGCGTTGGAACCACCCTTCTGCGAAAGCTATGGCCAGTGTGGTCATTGTCTGGCGTCATTTGCCTTGTTAACACTCTAGAGGCCACAGTTGTGACCCAATCTTTATGAAACTGAGTCAGAATGTTTGTCTTGATAATCTCTAGGAAAAATTTGAAATTTGGTCATGTGGGTCAAAAACTAGGTCAGTAGGCCAGATCAAATGAAAATCTTGTTAACACTCTAGAGTCCACAGTTTAAGTTTGAAACTCATGGGAATTAGTCAGAATGTTCGTCTTTATGACCTCTAGGTCAAGTTTGAATATGGGTCATGTGGGGTCAAAAACTAGGTCACCCCGTCAAATCAAAGAAAAAGCTTGTTAACACTCTAGCGGCCACATTTATGACCCTATTTTCATGAAACTTGATCAGAATGTTTATCTTGATGATTGCTAGACCAGTTCGAAACATGGTCATGTGGGGGCAAAAAATAGGTCACCCGGTCAAATCAAAGGAATAGCTTGTTAACTCTGTAGAGGCTACATTTATGACCCTATCTTCATGAAACTTGGTCAGATTGTTTGTCCTGATGATCTTTAGGCCAAGCTTGAGTTATGTGGGGTCAAAAACTAGGAAGATTTTGTTAACACTTTAGAGACCACATTTTAAGTTTGAAACGCATGAGAAATGGTCAGAATGTTTACCTTGATGAAATCTATGATTGTTTGTCCTGTTGATCTTTAGGCCAAGTTTGAATCTGTGTTATGTGGGATCAAAAACAAGGAAAATCTTGTTAACACTCTAGAGACCACATTTTAAGTTTGAAACTCATGAGATTTGGTTAGAATGTTTACCTTGATGAAATCTATGTCAAGTTTGAATATGGGTCATCTGGGTTCAAAAAGTAGGTCACCCGGTCAAATCAAAAAGAAACTGTGTGTGTGCAATAGGGGCTGCATTTTTTGACTGAATATTCGTGAAATTTGATGAAGTCTAGGTCAAGATCAAATATGGGTCGTCTAGGGTCAAAAACCAGGTCACTTGGTCAAATCAAAGAAAAACATTGTGTATGCAATAAAGGCTGCAATTTTCATTTGATGTGCATGAAACTTGATCAGAATGTTTGTCTCCTTGAAATCTCAGAGGATTTTTTATCTGGGTCACGTGGGGTCAAAAACTAGGTCACCAGGTAAAATAAAAAAAAAAGCTTGTTTAAACTGTAGGAGCCACATTTTTTTTTCAATCTACATAAAACTTTGTCTGAATGTTTGTTTTTTTATGAAATCTTGGACGAGTTCAAATCTGAGTCATGCGGGGTCAAACACTAGGTCACTAGGTCAAATCAAAGAAAACGCTTGTTTACATTCAAGAGGCCACATTTTTGGTCCAATGAAAATTTGTCAGAATATTTGTCTCCATGAAATCTTGGACGGGTTAAGAATTGGGTCAGGTTGGGTCAAAACCTAGGTCACTAGGCAAAACTGAAGACAAATCTTGTTAACACTCTGGAGGCTACATGTTTGCTTCAGTCTTCATGAAACTTGGTCAGAATGTGTATCTCTTTGAAAACTCGAAAATGTTTGAACTGGGTCATGTAGAGTCAAAAACTAGATCACTAGGTCAAACATGTTTACACAGTTATGTTATGGTGTGTTACTCAGGTGAGCGAGATAGAGACATCTTGACCCTCTTTTTTCCTGTCTGGTCCATAACTCTGTGAAGGGATATTAAAATTACTTGTCACAAATATATTCCATAGTGAGGCTACACCAAGACACCTAGCTCAATGGTCATGATCACACTTGAAGGTAAAATGTCAAAAGTGTTTTTACTTGTCTGGTCTATAACTATGTCGTCCTTGGAGGGATTTTAATACTAATTGGCTTAAATGTACCCCATAATGAAAGACCTGCCATGCGCAAACTCCCAGCCAAAAGGTCAAGGTCACACTCAGAGGTCAATGGTCAGGATTTTTTTCATGTCCTGCCCAAAACTCTGTCACCCACCAAGAGTTTTTATTATTACTTGACTAACGTGTTTCCCAAAATGATATGATGTGATCATGTGCAAAACCCAGTCCCCAAACTCAAAGTTCAAGGTCAAACAAAGTTAAAAAGATTTTTCCTGTGTGGTCCTTAACTGTGTGGCCACCAATCAAGGGATTTTAATTTTTTGCCACAAATATTCCCCCTGATGCAACTTCTCATGCACTACACCAAGATCCCTCGCTCACAATCAGGGTCACACCCGGAGGTCAAAGGTCAATAGGTTTTTTCCCTGTCCAATCCATAAGTACGCCATCAATAACTGGGTATTTAAGGGGCTGCTATAAGCCACTTCATGGATCTTCATCAAACTTGGTCTGTAACATTTGTGTAAGGTTTTTTTCGAAATTTTATTTAAATATGGACGCCCGGCCAGAGTTAGGGGCCACACGATCTAAAAATAGAAATATATTTAACAACTTTTTCTCATGAACTACGTGATGGATGTTCATCAAACTTTGTCAGTAGTATTAGTAATATCATTGCAAACCTGTAAAAAAAGTGAAGTTGTAACCCCTACCCCGATGTTCCAGATTTCTTACTCGATTGTGTTCTCTTAAGGACAAACATCCTTAACTTTTTGCCGGATATATTTCTTTGCAGTTCCTCACCACAAACCCATTCGGTGGGGGATACCAATTTATCGCATTTGCTTGTTGCCACTAGAGTTTACTAACACAGTTGTTACCATTCATGAATCACTGTACACATATTCCAGTTCAAATATTTAAGATCAGGTGAGCGACTTTGGGCCACTCTAGCCGCCTCTGGTTTTGTTTCGGGGCTTTAAGTAACTAAGTATATTAACTACAGTGTTTAAATTTTAAAAGTACAATTGACATGACTTGAGATGGATACCTACTGTTCTGTCAAAGGTCAAGGTTATTGTTACCGTGAAACTGAAAATTGTTACAAGATTGTAAACCTAAACCTAAAAGTATGGTATGGCTGTCAAACTTTTCACAATGACTAAGTACCACTAGAGCAAGATCCATTTCGATTTTCGTGTCGTTTGCTCAAAGGTCGAGGTCATAATGGCCTGACTTTTTAAAGATATTTTTTCGTTTCTAAACTCTAAGAAAGTATATAAGCTTAGGCTTTGAAACGTTACACAATGACTAAGAAAAGAATTTAAGGAAGATCCCTATTATTTTTTAGGTCAGTGGTTCACAGGTCAAGGTCACAGGGATCCCCTCTCCCGCCACAATTTTATTTTCAGATCAGTTTCTTGATACAGTATCTTGCTATCCCTCATTCACATCCCGCACCAACCCTCCACAATATGCACTCAGCTCCTTTCCTTGTTCTCAATTCTCTGTCCCTGTATTTTATATTTTTAGCTCGACTATTCGAAGAATAGGTAGAGCTATTGAACTCGCCCGTGCGTCGGCATTGGTGTCCCGTTTCGGTTAAGTTTTTTTATGTAAGCTCAGTAACCACTTGTGGGAGTGGATTGAAACTTCAAACACTTGTTCACTGTGATAAACTGACTTGCATTGAACAGTTTCCATAATTCTACTTTGCATTTGTACAAAATTATACATGTACCTCTATTTCGACCTGGCAAGTTTGGTCAAGTTTTTTGTATGTAAGCTGGTATGTACCAACTGATATGGGAATGGATTGAAACTTCACGCACTGTCAACTATGATGAGCTGATGTACAGGTGCAATGCACAGTGCATTATAAAGGTTCTATAGCTCAGTTTATGCCACTTTTTCGACTGTTATAATTATTTCATAGACAATGCTGTCGAATAGTTCAACTCTTGTTTAGTTTTAAGTTTAGCTTCTTAGTATCCATCATCCAGATTATGTACACGTACGCAACCCTTCACTTCAACACCCACCCCCTCCGCCCTCACACACACACACACACACACAAACACCTGTGCTTCAGGGTTTCTTTATTTATGTAGCTCTACTTTATTTTGAATTTCTGTTCAATTGTTTGATATATATGTTAGTATTCCCCTACCCTCAACCCGCCACGAAACCTCCAAAGGCATTATAGTTTTTAATGCCCACTTTTACTGCCCTGTTCCGTTATGCTTACAGTCGGGCGTATTATGCCCAATTAGGTGGACCTCTTGTTTGCTTAGATATCCTGAAAGTTTTCTAGTAATCCATTTAGTCGATAAAGTCAAAAATATAATTTTAAAAACTAAATTTGGTGTCTGTGGGGAATGGTTCATTATGATCACAGTTTTAGACTCCTGATTTAAATTTTGTAAAACAAGTTTAAAATAAATAATTTCTTAAAATCACATTTATAAATGTTGGTATTTTCAGGGTTATTTTTGTTTAAATTTTTTTATTAAAGATATGTAAAAGCAATAGTATGTATGATGTTATGATAATATGACATATTTATTTAGGAAGTATCACTGCTAACAGTTTTGCAGAAATGATACAGATTCCTGTTAATCACGAAATTAGGATTTCAGATTCTCTCCTTTGTTGTTAGAGATCAAGATTTGACTTTTGACCTCTCACTGCGTCCGTTAGTAATTACCTAATCCTTTAGTCAGTATATTATACACTCAATACGTGCGTACATCCGATAGGTTGCGCATGTTCGTTTTAGTACTTACCTGATAAAACTTTTTTTGTTTCGTCAAACATTTGTAAATCAAATTAATGCAAAGAACTGAAATTGATAGATCTAGTTGCATTTTTTTTTTGATGACGTCATGAATATGTCAAATTTAGCCTGTTAAAGGTAAAACGTGGTGTGTATATTATCCCTTCAACATTATTCACACTATTAATAACCAAAAATGATAAACGCATAATCATTCTTCAATGCGAATGGAGTGGGGTGGTGGGGGGGGGGGGGGGGGGGTACGGTATGGATATTAAGTTCCAAAACGTTGTCCTGACGCAAAACCACCACAGCTTTGCTATTTACCAGTTTTCTCTAAATGTATCCGTAACGCAGTACTTATATTGTTTTTGCCCTGTCCGTACGTCACACTTCATTTCCGATCAATAACTAGAGGGCTACTGGTAGGGCTACTAGAGTAGAAAACCCCTAATGTTTTTGGGGTCACTCCATCAAAGGTCAATGTCACAGGGGCCTGAATATTGAAAACCATTTCCGATCAATAACTTGAGAACCACTTGACCCAGAACGTTGAAACTTCATAGGATGATTGGTCATGCAAAGTAGATGGCCCCTATTGATTTTGGGGTCACTCTATTTAAGGTCAATGTCACAGGGGCCTGAACATTGAAAACGGTTTCCGATCAGTAACTCGAGAATCACTTGACCCAGAATGTTGAAATTTCATAGGATGATTGGACATGCAGAGTAGATGAGGTCACTCTGCTAAAGATCAAGGTCGCAGGGGCCTGAACATGGAAAACCGTTTCTGGTCAGCAACTTAAGAACCACTCGACCCAGTATGTTGAAACTTCAAAGGATGATTGGTCATGAAGAGTAGATGACCCCTATCGATTTTAGGGTCAATCTTTAAAGGTCAAGGTCACAGGGGCCTGAAAATGAAAAACCATTTCCGATCAATAACTTGAGAACCACTTGACCCAGAATGTTGAAACTTCATAGGATGATTGAACATGCAGAGAAGATGACCTCTATTGATTTTTGGGTCACTCTATTAAAAGTCAAGGTCACAGAGGCCTGGTCATGTAAAATCATTTCCGGACAGTAACTTGAGAACCACTTGACCCAGAATGTTCATAGGATGATTGGACATACAGAGTAGATGACCTCTATTGATTTTGGGGTCATTCTATTAAAGGTCAAGGTTACAGCGGACAGAAAAAGGAAATCCATTTCTTGTCAATAACTTGAGAAGCTAGAACCTTCAAACTTCATAGGGTGATAGGACTTACAGAGTAGATGCATGACCCCTATTGTTTTTGGGGTCACTCCATCAAAGGTCAAGGTCACAGGGGGCTGAACATAGAAAACTCTTTCCAATCAATAACTTGAGAACCACTTGACCCAGAATGTTGAAACTTAATAGGATGATTGGACATGCAGAGTAGATGACCTCTATTGATTTTGGGGTCACTTGGCCAAAGGTCAAGGTCACAAGAGCCTGAACAATAACTTGAGAACCACTAGGCCTAGAATGTTGAAACTTAGTGGGATGTTTGGACATGCCAAGTAGATGATCCCTATTGCAGCCAACCATCAATGTCTCTTTGACTTTCGCTCCTGTCCCCTATTGACTTCTTGCCTGTACGACTTTGCTTTGGGGGAGACATGCGCTTTTTTACAAAAGCACCTTCTACTTCTGTCTAGCTTTCAAATGATATGTTCAAAAGAATGATGAGAACGCATGCGTCAGAACAATAGCAATATTTCTGTAAAAATAGCTTATACAACGGTGTATACTGTATACTGGTATACACTAATGTTTAGTGTTCAGTTTACCACTTTATATTGCAGAATATTGATGTTAAGCACAAAAATTTCGTCCATTCATTTCGTAATTTCGCACCAGTGGGATTTGACTTCGTATATATTCCTGTCAATATCATGTGATGCCTTAGCTTTTCGACTGTGGCGTTTGACCAGTCCAGGTACGCAGAGGACCTTGACTGAACCAGCTACGAAATATGTCATTACATGATAACAACAGCTTATCTGCCATGACCAAATATTTGCTTTGACCTGAAAGGTATATGATAACGTGTTTCCAATATTCTCACAACAGCTTTTTACACCTTCACCCGTCAAATACTGTAGATAGGACCATAGGTAAAACGAGATAGGTTTACTAATATTCTGGCAAGAAATAGTTTACTTCAGTCTGAACAAGGAACGAAACACTGATTATTTCCATTAAATATCAGTTATAGATAGTAAATCATTCTACATTGTATACTATTATACACTACACAAAGCAGACACAAAAAACAAATAGCATATTTTTATAAACTATCACAACAGCAGTCTTTAAGTATCGTGTGGCCGAGGGAAAATGTGTCCCTTTCCACGGTGTTGTTATGTTCCTGGTCCTTTGGGATCATGTACTGTGTCTACAGAAATATTTACCATAAAGGTGACATCAGCGGAAAAACATTCATATATTGAATTTACAACAAGGGAGGTGCCATTCAGATTAATTAACGAACTGTGGACAATTTTAGGTCAATGTGAAAATAGAGATAATTGTAAGATACCAACGTAGACTAGATTTTTTGTCTTGAAGGATCTTTCATAATACCCTTGATTAAGATACGAAGTACATTCGAAAATTAGTTTATATTTTATTGATTAACAATACAATGACCACTGAACACATGATCATAATCTTAACAAGGCAATTACGGAATTTATTTATGCACTAATAATTCTAAATCTTCTCACAATTAAAGGCATGAAAATGAATTCGCTGTTATACATGTTTAATTTCAACATTACATATTGTACACCAGTTCAATATTAGCAACTCAAAGGATCATGAAAAAAAACACTTTAATTTAATAAACTATCTCGATATGTTTTAAGGTATCGCCAAAAATTATTCTAAATGTAAACTGTATTTTTGACCATGTTTAAACTCAGAACATATTACCTGCTATTGATACAGTATGCATAATGTTGTACAACCCATACCTAGATCTTGTAAAGTGAGGTAGAAATCATAGGAAGAAAACGTTACTGATTTGGTGGAATACTTTCTTTATTTGAAGTGTATATATCTGATGATAGAACGAGAAATCTCAATTTTTTAGTTTATCCAAGTTACCAAACTGCAAATGATACACCGTGTATGACATTTCACATATTTCAACATGTCTGACTCAATGCATTAACAGTTATTATAAAACATCTTAAACATAAATGAAAGTCGGAGTTATTTCAACTCTGTAAAAGAATGACGTACATTAAATTATCGCCAGTTTTTGTAACAAAAAATTGTAGCTGAAAAAATAAAAGATTAAATAGGGAGCGTTTAAATCATTGTATTCTTGGTCTTTATTGACTTCGCACGTACAGTAGTCATTTTTATTGTGTACTATGATCAGACGTACTGATTCCGAAATTGTTTTGTTGTGTAAAATCTATCTAATACGGCGGAGCTTGGTGTCGGCCATGGAGGTAAGGCTGCTTGTAAAAGACAATCTGAAACATAACAACCTATTAATTTTATTAATAAATTACATCAGCATCCATAATAATTTTCTTCATTGCTATGAATGCAGCGCTTAATTATCTATCAAATTATCTTGCTTTTCAAGTAAAT
This sequence comes from Mercenaria mercenaria, assembly GCF_021730395.1. Lineage (NCBI taxonomy): Eukaryota > Metazoa > Mollusca > Bivalvia > Venerida > Veneridae > Mercenaria > Mercenaria mercenaria. The sequence goes on along the minus strand of NC_069364.1, from coordinate 90,581,278 downwards.
AAATACATAGATATATCAGATATTGTTTTATAGCCGATCCAAAAACGGCCCACGTCCACACAAGCAAAATGTTAAAATTTGACGCAACGCAACTGTCAATGAGGATGCAACTGGCTGCACGCAGGCCATGACATAAAAATATTTCTTTAAAAAAATCAGTGGTAACGATTTGACTGTGAAATGTATACGAGAAACTCGATTCCCGGGATAACAACCAAATTACCAAACACTTTTTATCATGTCCCTTATTTTTTTTAAAAAAAAAACAAACCCTCACTTTCTGTTTTGTTTGTTAGAGGTCACAACGATGGTTTCACTGCATTGTTAACATAATGCACGTCGTGGTAGTAAAAAAAAAACTTATATTTTTCTCCGAAGTTTCCTATAGAAAGCATACCTTTTGATGCGAAGTTTGAATGAGCTGTTAATTGAGGATTTATCGTTTCCGAAAGCTTTTACTTTAGAAATCAATTAGACCAAAGAGAAAGGAAAAGAAACCAAAATGTATATGTAAGGAATAAATATATGATTATATAGTTACAAACTTAATATGAAATACATTTGACTGTTTAAAGAAGGCATGAAAGCCTCCACATATTTCAGATAACTTAATTTATTTTATATCCATATGGCATTCACAGACATGATAATAAAACAACTCTGCATGAATACTATCCTACAGGCAATTTGTAGGATGGCTATACCGGGCGCTAAAATCTTTATTTGACTAACATTTATTTCCTCTATGACAGAAACTCGGGTCTCAAAAGAAAATAGCAAGAAAGTTATCATAGTATCAGGTTACGCTTTTAACAAATGAAACTGAATACCACAATGGGCAGTCATGATGTTCCCTATGTATTAAAATCTTGGAAACTATTCTGAACAAAACAGCTAATCTGCCTTTAAAGAAATAATATATCTCTAATATTGTTTAGTCGTTGAATAAAACCACTGTTTGGGAGTTCAGATTAGAAAGAGTAATGATACACATCTGAAAGACAAATAAAGATTTTATTCTTTTGAGATACATTATTATATTATCAACACAACACTCTGTTCTATAGGTATGCTTGATTTCGATAATGTATTTTGAGTACTTTTAAGATAAATCTGTTTGATTAGGAATATTTTCTCCTATATCATGTAAGCAAGCCGTGGGTCTAATTCATTAGTACCAATAACAGTTACATACTATAGAGTAAATATTTTATTGGATCATTCCGAGATTCGACTGCGCGTGCGTATCAGTACACTATTTAGCTATAAAAGTGAAAATTTCCGAGGAATTACCTTACTCACATTTGAGACAGAATAGAGGAATCAATATCAACATGATATCTATCACCAATTCAAATTATCAAACAGATAAGGTAAGATAAAAGAATATCTATATTTTGTTTCATTTTTTGTCAATGGGTTACTTGATTTAATTTCAAAATAAGTGTAAAGCTGTAACATTGTCTTTTTAAATATTTTACGAGTTTAGAAAGATTCATGCTATATTTTGTTTCAGAAAAGAACTTTTTGAAAGACAAATACAATTCACTACGATGCGTTTTAATGTTTATACATAATACATAATATTTTATAGAAACATTAGTTTTAATGTTTTTCATTTTTCTATTTTGATGTACAGATGAAAGAGGCAATAAAGAGGGGCTTTTCTATACTTGTCTTGATACATTTGAGTTTGAACATGGAAACTGTATTTGCAATGCCTTCAAGTATGGAACAACATACTACGACAGAGTTTCATGCCCAGACTGTATCTTCACCCGAACTGAACAATGGTCATGATACAATAAACATGTCTGCAAATTACAAATCGTTTTCAACGGAAATAGTTGTTCCAGAAACAACTGCAAGAGCAAAAACAAATATACGCTATGATAAGCAAAGAGTTCTAAAGGAAAAGAAGAAAGACCGAAATGTAACAAAACTATTGAAAGTCAAAAGATCTCGTAGAAAAGTCAAAAGACACCAAAGTTTAGGACTGAAACAAAAATCGTGTCCTACTCGTACAAGTTATGTCTCCAAAAAAACAGCAGAAGACATTTTCGGTAACATTGTTAATGTGTATCCAGTGATACACATAGGAAAACTTGCACTTGATCAATTGTTCTATGAGTCTTTCTGTGATGTGGAAAAGTGTTCATGCGCTGGTGTTGGCAGCAGAAAGTTCAAATCGTCCTGTCAAACAACTCACAGTTACACGTATGCAAGGACAGTAAAAAGCGGCGAGATAGGCTGGAGCTTCATAAAGGTCAAATCAGGATGCAGCTGTGTGATACAAGAAAAAAAGAAAAACAGATATCCATCTATTACAGATCTTTTGTCATAAAGTAATCATCTGCATTGAATGGTACAACTTTGTTTTATCATTCTAAATTACCGTATTATTGCAATACATTTATAATTTGTAAAACATCTGAAAAAGCTGAATAATTACTTTACATATACCAGTCTAGTGAATTTAGTTTTGTAGAATTTGTTATTTATATTTTGTAATTGTTTGAGGTATTTAATATCTTATGATATTCGTTGTGTTCAATTGTTTTCTTTTTACTTTTGTACAATTAGACTGTAAGATTGTTAATAATACAACATCATATAGAATGTTTTCACGTTCGGTATGTATTGTTCTCATGTACATGTATAATGATTGTGAGAAAGAGATTCTATATTGTAATAACGTTATTACTATTGTTTTGTACAAAACTCAAATAAAGTACATAAATATATAACCGACTTCAGTATTTCATGTGCAAGGTCTGGGCTACGTTACATATATGGTCTTCTATGGTTTCTATTGATAGCTGAACAGCAAATACTGGTTGCGAAAAGTATGTAGTAACTTGTATATGAAACAATAACGGTTAAAGTATATATTTCGACGCGGGTAGTCGGCTAAATTCCACATCTTGAATAGAAAAAAAACTTTATTTCTGCCCTAGCCCGCGACAATTGTCCTATTAACCTACCAAGCATCCGGTGTAGACCGATACTGTTAGAAGCATTACCCATATAAGTTAATCACCTAACACTGTATTGTAATCGGGAAATCAGCAGTGACTGGGAATCGAATGTTGTAGCACAAACTGCTAACCAATGCACCACTGACTCTCAATGGGTCCATTTCTTTTATGTTTAAATTAAGACAAGTGGCATTCCGGTCATAATTCATTTAGTAAAAATTTTAAGTGTTTCGACCAGTAACGGTAGGGCCTAATGTCAAAATAAGTTTGACGTTGAATTTGAAGAAAATGATGAAAATTGAAATCCAGCCACACTTGAATAATTTTATTTCACATTGAGCACTTACACTTATTGGTACAGTTTGAAATCTGGAGTAGTTGCAGGGGCTAGGGTATGTAAAACACCGATGTATGACATAATATGTTCAAGTTTCTACATGCTGTGTACAATGGATGTGTAGGCAAATGTATCTAATTCACATTTTATACTGTCCAAGGCCTATTAACAGTTTTGGCCTTTGACAGACAAATAGACGTCCAACTTTGCTGATAAAAGGCAAGATCCTTAGTCGCAATTTCGAGTTAAATAGTGTATACATATGAAGATTACACATATAAATACAATTTCAGACAATATTGAATATATCCAAGTAAACACATATACAATGTATATATATTAGCAAAATAACTGATCTTTGGCTACTAAATTCTGCGTATGTACATATACATAATTGCAACTTTTAGTTCAACACTAATCTTGTTAATCTTCAAAAATCATAAACATAGATCAATCAACAACTGTACATTGTAACAATTCTGAAAAAAAAGATGCAAAGTTTATACATATTCATACAAAAAAAAAGCCAACAAAAAATGCAAAAAAAAAAAAGCAACGACACCTAAATTTCATACAAATCAAACATTTTGCCTTCGCCATTCTAATATCCCTTAAACCGAAACGAAATGTAAGAGATTCAGGCAAGGGTATTCTAAAGAGACTTTTACAGCATATGTTTAATTGCATGACTAGTATAAATACTCAAACAAATACAACACATATTTACATCGCTTTTTTCTCCGTTTTAGTATCCCTTATATCGGAACGAAACGAAATGTAAGAGATACAAACGAACAACTTCACGGGTATTATATAAAACATAGCTTAATATGTAAAGCAAATATTTCATCTTTTATGTTACTAACGTTTATTGAAGCAGTCTTTTATAAATCCTAACCACATACATGTATATAAAAAAGGCTTAAGAATATTGTGCAACAGTTTTAATGTGTTTGCTCTGTTACTTTCATTGGGACAGTCCCCATTTAACCTTGTGAGTTGGAAAGTGTCTTGAAACACACTGACGAGCTGGGCATGCAACCCTTCATCTGCTTAATTAAAATTTACTATGATGATACCAATGAAAAATACAGTGTCTGTTTGTAAAAACACAAATATTCATATAGAGAATATAGATAACAGAAATATTAGATCCATGTCTTTTTTATTCAATTTAAAGAACTTATTACATTTTTCAAGAAGAACATATATCGAACTATTCCGTTTTGGGCGATTAATCACCTATAATAACTTCAGTCTATAATAAATCGCTATTCACCCAAAATTGTACAACAACAAATTGATAAAAAATAAAACGTGAATTTCACTTGTTTAGCTGAAATTTTGAGAGTTGATGTTGTCTTGTGAATATAAGTGCGTGTAAAATAATCAAGAAAGAAGCTAATAAAGCGTGGTTTTCGCAGCGAATTCGCTTGCTGCTGCGGCGCCATATGTGTTGTGTTCTTTAAGTTCACTGATTGGTGATGTTGGATGTTTCTTTTATTTGTTCCTTTTTATTCAATCATTCATTTACACATGGTTTCTGAAGATATTTAATTGCACTCGGTATAAGGTATGCCCCTTTTAACATTTAACAGTTTTACTTTACGCTAACCCGCCCGCTTAGCTCAGTAGGTAGAGCGTCGGTCTACGGATCGCGGGGTCGTGAGTTCGATCTTCGGGCGGGGCGTATGTTCTCCGTGACTATTTGATAAACGACATTGTGTCTGAAATCATTAGTCCTCCACCTCTGATTTATGTGGGGAAGTTGGCAGTTACTTGCGGAGAACAGGTTTGTACTGGTACAGAATCCAGGAACACTGGTTAGGTTAACTGCCCGCCGTTACATGACTGAAATACTGTTGAAAAACGGCGTTAAACCCAAAACAAACAAACAAATCTAAAAACGACTTGCCAGACCTCGGATAGGTGTAAAATGGGCTTGACGTTAGTATCTTCAGCATGTTAACAACCTTGAACAGTGAATAAGTGTCGTAAGGTTACGTACTGACTGTACTGGAAGAACTTTAAGCGTAATACAAGCTTGGTATATATATATATGGATGTAAACTATCTTGAAAGCTTCTTGTTATAAACCATATGTTTAATAAACACTGAACCGAATTTGTACGGAATATTGCTCTTTGTAAGCCAGGAAACCTCTAGGGCATGCATTATTTAATAGATAATTATAATTACATGCACCTCACTCTATGGCAGAGAGAAATCAGCATGATAATAAACATGATTAGAAAATTATCTGTAAATTGCTTATGATAAGGGAAACACATATTCCTTTTACACGAGTTTGCATTTGTTTCATATAGATAAGTAAATTTTTAAAGTAGATAAACATTTTTTTCCTTTTTAAAAACAATTTTATTTTCCATTTTTAAAGTGTGATAAAAATTGATAACAATGAGTATTAAATTGAAACAAAGTTTTATCTACAATAGAAGTGATTGATAAAGACATTTGTACTATAAAACACTTATTAAAATATTGGTTAATGCATAGATAAAGAAAACACTTATCCTAAAGAATGAAATGCATGGGTTTAATTTTGTATATATCGTGACACATTTTTAAGAAAAAGGATATTTTATTCTTTTAAAAAAGTGTTTTTCGACTTCGATTAAGAATTTCATTTAGACAATTGCTCAAAGTATTTAAGTTATACTGTGCATAGAATTTATTACAGTTTTATTTGGCAAATCAGCAAATCAATGCCTTTGGCCAGTTAACATAAATACAACTTGAACATACACACACATACATAATACATGCATATTTATATACATTTTCAACATATCATAAAGTAGAGACTATCATGATAGACATAATTCTTATTTGTCAATACATGTATACAGCAAATTTAAGAAGCAGCTATGCGCTCAAGGGTTTCATATCTACGCTTAAACGCATCCTTTAAAAAAAAATGCAGTGTTTTACATAGATTTTTTTGCATGTAGAAGAGAGTATATTTACATTTTTTTGTAACGTTGGGCAAGATATATTTCCAAAATACTTTCTACGTATATCAACATAACGTGGACAACAAAGAAGGAAATGGTATTCTGATTCAATACAATTAGAATCACACATTTTATATATTCTTTCATTTCTAACGGTACTTGAGAATCTACCTAATTCAGTTTCCAACTTGTAAAAGCTTAATCTGAAACAACTCAGTTCTTTTCTTAATCCATCATTTGTTACAACATCAATATATTTTTCAAAACAAAACTCTAGTTTCGAATTTACTATAATATTCTAACTTGGACATAAAATGGACGGAAGTACGCCAGTTTTGGATAAACTGGTCACAAATGCGTTGTTTAAACACTGGTAAATAATTTGCATATTCCAAATATCACTATAACCAAGACTGTTTAATAAACGCTTGATAGCTATCATTGTTGCTATTACACTGTTCAATAAAAGTTCTGTACATAGGGGAATTTGGATTTTGCATTATTTTTAACCAATATTTTAATGCTCTTTGTTTACAAATAACTGATAACAGGAACCTTCCCAGTTCCCCATAAACTGCTAAATTAGGTGCCTGTTGATGAACTCCAAGTATTGTTTTACAAAACTTTATGTGTAACTTGTCAATTTCTGTAAACTCATATATGCCCCACACCTCCGAACATTATGTAAGAACTGGTACAATCATGGTATCAAATAAAGAAAGCTCAGTGTACACGAGTAAATAATGATTATAAGCAACTATATGCCTTAAAGGCCTGTTCGGAGAGCACTTTAACAGCATTTTCCATTACACCAGTATACGGAAAATCAACTCCTAAATATTCAAAATGATTTAGAACTTCGATTCTTTCACTATTGTTAAACCAGTTAAAATATGGCGGCTTTTTCTTTTCTCAAATACACATATTTTGGTTTTTTGAACGTTCATCTTAAGACCCCATTTTTCTGAATACGTATAAATAATAGCTAGCTAAACTTAAAAGCTATTCGGATCAGTAGAAAACAATGCAATATCATCAGCAAATAACAACATATACATAGATAATGTCAAATTTTGTACATATTTCTTGAAAATAAAGACTATGAGAGAAAACAGTTGTAATTTCATGAAATATATTACATAAAATAACTTTAGAATAAAAGCAAAATCGATTACCTTACATTGTATTTTTAAAAAATGGTCGGAGGTGATTTCGTACCCATGGTAACATGCGTGGAAGTCAGACACCTTGCCACTATGCCACCGTGTCATCGGTCCACAAAATATGTTTAAGTGGCGGTTATTTTAGATATTTTCAGAAAATAAATATTACAAAAACGCATGAAAATATTGGCGAAGATTAATGAGTGCCCGGTGAGTACTTACAAACAATATCAAAATTTCAACATTTAAGGATTGTGGCAGCAAATTATGTCTAAACAATTATGTCTAAACATAAATATGGACTATATAAATGGGCACGTTATATTTATCTGCTCAAATGCCAGGTATTTTTTATTTTTACACATGCTCTATACTTTTGTCGGTAAGAGAGCTTACCAGCAGTTCCCAATAATAACACTTGTACCTACAGCAGTTAAAGGATGATTGCTGTAGTCAGCAGGTTCATGGTAAAGGTCAGAGTAACATCAAGACTTAAAAAAGTTTCCAGTCATTTTCTTAAAATGGTATGGACCTACATTTACCAAACTTCACAGGATGATTGCTTGTGGACCGTTGATGAACTCGTTTGATTTTAGGGCCGTTATTTTAAAGGTCAAGTTCACATTGACTCTGAAAGTAGTTTCTGAACAGTTGGACCTGTAGCTATCATATTCAACAAGACATATCCTATTGTTTTGGAGGTTATTACATCTAAGGTGAAAGTGACCTTGAGACTTTTAAGTATGCTGGAGTATTGACTTTGACCAAAGTTAAGTTTGAAGATAGAAGCCGCCTTTTCTTCAAGATCCGGTCAATAATTTAAGCCTACGATTATCAAACTTGTAGCATAATTCTGTAATAACTGTTTTCTTAGTAAATAGGTGAAAGTCACTGTGACCTGAAGACAATTAGTTGCTTGAAGCTTCAGAACACTTCTTAAGACCTACGGCCATCAAACATTATAGTATGATTGTCCAGTCATTTGATCAGGGTTTTGGGGTATACTTGAGAATGAAAATAACACACCATTTCTTCTGACGGGATCTCATGGGATTATATGTGTTTTACAAATAATAATTCTTTTGTTCAAAGCTGTAAACTTTCAAAGGCTGTGTTTTGACTAGGTAATTTTTCAGAAAGGGGAATCGGGGGTGGGGAGGGAGTATCTTGACCACGTGTAGTGTTAATTAAACTCATATTTAGCATTACTGGTTTGAAGAAGATGTCAGATCAGATTTATGAACAGGTGTTTCAGCATGTCACATGGTGAATTAGTGAGGGTGTTACTATTTTGATTTCTAGTACCATACCAACACTACAACCCAAGTTTAAGCTAATGCAGAGATCAAATAAATGTGAAATGCGTAGGTGAAGTCTGCACTTACCGAATGGCTCGTCAGTTAGTCAGAACTGTTAGTACACACTGTTCTCATGTATTCGGAATATTTTGAAGCCCCCCCCCCCCCCCCCCCCCCCCCCACCAAAAAAAAAACAACAACAAAACTCCAGAAAGTAATCAGACATAGAAGTCCTGACAATATGCATATATCCGTATTTAAACTTCATTAATGGGTGGCAGAGATATGGGCTGCACAGGAAAAATAAGTGACCAAGTATTGTAGTTGGCAATACAGAGGTCCCTTACCGGTGGAAATATTTGCTTTTGTGTTCGTCCCTTGGAGTTGTTGGTAACAGTGATAGTCAACCACACTGGAATCGTACGCAGGGAAACTGGAGCCTTTGTGGACGGACCTACCAAATCTGCACTGAAAGTGTACGGCTTTAAAAGTCCATCAATGAATCAATAGTCAACCACACTGGAATCGTACGCAGGGAAACTGGAGCCTTTGTGGACGGACCTACCAAATCTGCACTGAAAGGGTACGGCTTTAAAAGTCCATCAATGGATTTTGGCGCCATTTTAAAGAGTTTAACAGTGCTTTCATCCATACGTATCTTTGATCGCTATGCGCTACTGTTCAGAAAAAAACACAGCTTGGTGGCAACGAAAAAGGGAAGATAACACTTCATGAAAGTTGTCCATTAATTTACCTTAGCCCAACTTACAGTCGTGAATTTCAACTGTCTTCCGTCCCAACCCCACCCATCCCACCACCACCACACACAACACACACGAAAATTCATCAGATTTACATAATGAATGGCTGGGCAGTAGCTTTCATATGACATAAACTTCTACACTTATTTTCCCTTTATGAATAAGTTTTGCATTATGGATATTTTGTCCGAAAATACGTGTTTGTCATATTTTTGCTATATATTATGAAGTTGTATTTTTCAGGGTTAAAACATTCAGTCTTTCAAAATCCACTGGTAACATTTTTTATCATTATTATTTTGGCGACCATCTTGATTTCGAAATGGCCGCCTCATTTTTTTATTTTCAATTTTCTTATTAATTAGATTTCACTACATGCAATAATAACTACATTTTAAAGACATTTAAGTTAATTCAAAGACATTTAAGTTAAATTTAATCACTTGTAATTTTACAAATTAATTAAAAATTATTTGCTACTTCTTAGATAGGAAATACAGGGAAGTAATTTTAAGATACAAATATTTGTACATTTTGTAGTATTAAACTGTTGTTCAGTGGTGGCAATCTCAGAGTAATGAATGACCGAGTGCCTAAAGGATGTTGACTTTCGAATCACTTTTCTGTCACCTCTGCTTCTACTTCTACTTCTACTTCTACGGGAATACTCTCAAAAATCAATTTCTGATAAAGGTTGAGAGGTCAGGGACGATATTAAAAAGACTATATTACAACACATATGTTAGTAATAAAAACATGCTTTACTGTTGTGAATACATATATGAAATTAGGCTAGCAGTGAAGTCATGCAGACTATCACTGGCCTTGATGGCATATGGCAGGTCATTCCAAAGCCCGATTGTACGGGGAAAGAATGAGTTCATATGGTCTCGAGTTCCCGAATATGGGATGATATAATTGAAATTTCTTGATGGTATGAGATGTCTGTGGTCTACAATGACTATGTTGTTCGTGATTTTATACAGCATGATTAGGGATGATTGGTTTCTACGCTGTTCTAATATAGGCCATTTAAATTAATTTAACATTGATGTTACACTGCTGTAATGAGAATAGTCGTTAAGTACATATCTTGCTGCAGCTCGTTGCACTCTTTCTAGTTCATTTAATAATGTTTTCTGACAAGGGTGCCAGACTGTGTTACAATATTCAAGTTGTGGTCTTACATAAGTTTTATAGGCTTTTTCTTTGATGTTTACGTTGCTGCTTTGGTTATTTCTTTTAATAAATCTGGGTGTTTTTTTGCTTTGAGATGACTTAGTTTCTATGTGTTTTTTCGAGCTAAAGTCTTCACTAACTGTTACTCATAAATATTTTGCACTTCTGTAGATTTTTTCTTTTTTGAAATTCTGATAACTTCACATTTATCAGGATTAAATTCCATTGACCACTGAGATTCCCATTTTTCTAATTTAGTAAAGTCATTTTGGAGTCTTACAGTATCTACACAGGAGTCAATTGATAGAAATAGCATGGTGCCATTGGCAAAGAGCCGGACTCTGCTTTTAACTGAATTTGGAAGATCATTTATTTAACAGAGGAAAAGACAGGGACCCAGGACAGAACCTTTGGGTACCCCAGACATGACTGGCACTGAATCTGAATGAGAGCCTTCTACAACAACTGTCTGTGTGCGATTGCTCAGAAAAGATCTAATCCCTAAAACAACATTTTTATAAATTCCAAGATTCATTAATTTATATAAAAGAAGTTGTTGGTCAACTTTTCAAAGGCCTTACTAAAATCCATGACGATTAGATCAGTTTGTTTCAGCTTCTAAATTGTCAAAGATCTCTTGAGTAAAAGAAAGGAGTTGAGTTTCACAGTCATGTTTGAAGCGGAAACCATGTTGGAAAGGAGTACGAAAATTTTTATTGTCAAGATGACTCATGATGTTTGAAACAAGGATGTACTCCATTAGTTTAGAGGCAATGCATGTCAAGGAATCTGTGGGATTTAAACCCATCAAGTGACATGGAATTCCTTCATGTGAGGTAGAAATGTAGCTGGCTTATCAAAGATTATTGGTCCTACCAAAGACACCTGCCTATGCCTATAATTATGCTCAGATTGGCACCTGAGGCCTTCCTTTACCACTCAAAGCTGGAAATTGACATATTCCTAAATTATTGTGGTTTGACATTAAAAATCCATGACTCGGTTCTTCAAGACAGTCTTATGTTGTACATGTATGTTTAAAGTTTTACATAACATTGACATAGTTTAGTGCATATGACACCTTTCAAGATTTAATTGTCAAAGAAGACTCAATGTGTCCCTACGGGCATTATTTCAGGCATGGGTGGCCAGCTGATGGAACCTTAACAACTTGGTCATGGAGGTACCTTGTTAAGTGTACCAGGTGACCAGTTAGATTGTCAAAACTAAAACATCATTGCAAACATGGATTGAAAATAAAAGTTTTACATTTCTGAGATATGTTATGTAATATTCAATGAGTTTATTATTAAAAACTTAGTTCAAAAATAAGGTTCTATAAGAGTAGAAAGATATTTCCAGTGATATTCTTGCTTTGTTTCCAGTTCCTAATATGTAGTAAACTATTTACATACAACCGGGTATTCAATCGTTAGGACACATCCTTCTGAAATTTATACAATAGGGCCATAATGGCCCTATATCGCTCACCTGTTAGCATTGCACTTAAGGACAAGAAGGTCAAAAAATCATAATCAAGAGCAATCAAAAGAATTATGAGAAAATATAGTTGAAATTTTCTTAAAGTTACTTCAAATAAAATTACTTTCAAATCAGGCCAGTAGTTTCATGCCCGAAGGATTACATCAGAGGAGGATAGGAGCACAATTTTGACTGATGAAGCCCAAAGGACAGGAACAACAAAGGGAAGAAATTAAAAAAAATCTAAGTCCTCAGAAAAAATGTCTAAGACCAAAGGACAGGAACAAAAAAGTGAAGAAATTTAACCAAAAAGAAAAAAAAAATTCTTACAAGGTATAGATATGTCAAAATACACCTAAAATTGGAGGTACCATCCATGTTGTACCACAGAAAAGTGGTCTTGGTTTTTCCCTGCAATGCAACGCAAATGCAGAGCAATTATACACACAAAACAGTCATATGACCTTTGACCCCTAAGTGTGACCTTGACCTTGAAGTGAGCCATCCGAAACATGTACTCTGCATGTGGTGTCGATGAGGTGAATATTTGTGTCAGATTTCTTTGAAATCCTTCAAGGGGTTCAAGAGTTACAGAGTTGAAAGGAAATTGCTAACCAACTGACAGACAGACAGACAGACGGACGGACACCGAGGCGATAACATAATACGTTCCTTCGGGCGTATAAAAAGGAATCGAGATTTTACGGTGATACAAGTTGTGTGCAAGTTTGGTTAAAATCAAATCATAAATGAAGCTGCTATTGTGCAGACAAGGTCAAAATAGCTAATTTTGGCCCTTTCAGGGGCCGTAACTCTGGAACCCATTATGGGATCTGGCCGGTTCAAGAAAGGAATCAAGATTTAACGGTGACACAAGTTTTGTGCAAGTTTGATTAAATTCAAATCATAAATGAAGCTGCTATTGTGCAGACAAGGTAAAAATAGCTAATTCTGGCCCTATCAGGGGCCATAACTCTGGAACCCTTAATGGAATCTGGCCAGTTCAAGAAAGGAACCAAGATCTTGTGGTGATACAAGTTGTGTGCAAGTTTGGTTAAAACCAAATCATAAATGAAGCTGCTATTGTGCAGACATGGTCAAAATAGCAAATTCTGGCCCTTTCAGGGGCCATAACTCTGAAACCCATTATGGGATTTGGCCGGTTCAAGAAAGGAACCGAGATCTTATGGTGGCACAAGTTTTGTGCAAGTTTTATTAAATTCAAATCATAAATGAAGCTGCTATTGTACAGACAAGGTCAAAACAGCTAATTCTGGCCCTTTCAGGGGCCATCACTCTGGAACCCATAATGGAATCTGGCCAGTTCACGAAAGGAACCACGATCTTATAGTGACACAAGTTTTGTGCAAGTTTGATTAAATTCAAATCATAAATGAAGCTGCTATTGTTCAGAAAAGGTCAAAATAGCTAATGTTGGCCCTTTCAGGGGCCACAACTGTAGAACCCATAATGGGATCTGGCCAGTTCAAGAAGGAACCAAGATCTTATGTTGATACAAGTTGTGTGCAAGTTTGGTTAAAATAAAATCATAAATGAAACCACTATCGTGCAGACAAGAAATTGTTGACGCACAAAAATAGCAAATTCTGGCCCTTTAAGGGGCAATAACTCTAGAACCCATGATGGAATCTGGCCAGTTTTCAAAAGGAACCGAGATATCATGCCAATACAAGTTTAATCAAAATTGCTTGCAAAATGTGGTCTTTATCGTGTTCACAAATAATTGTGGATGGACGGACGAAGAGCGATCACAAAAGCTCACCCTGCCACTACGTGACAGGTGAGCTAAAAAGTAGTTACCTGTAGAAGGGTCATACAGTCTGCAGACACTAATGAGATAATGATTCAAGTTGTTCATTATTTTCCTATTACACCTCAGCAGTGGATGGACCAAGATGAATGAAACGGGATTATAAAAACGGACCATTGGTTGGAAATTTTTGGACAATAGAGTATAAAAGTAAGACTCGGTAATGTTCAGCTGGAGTCATTTTTTAACAGAAATGACAATAGTTGTACTTGTAAATCTATCATACTTGTGGACAGTTCAACGCCTTTAAAAACTCACGATTTTTAAAAAGCTTTTACATGTCTCCATTTTGATGCGTTTGCAACAATGTACAAGTGCTTAATCTTTACATAACTAGGTTAAACATCGTTTTCGACAATTGTTTACTTGTTTTTAAAGACGTTGTTCGTTTTCTAAAAATTTCTGTGGTTTTGTGATATACTGCTAAACCTGAATAAACATTTATTTAATTAAGTGGTTACAGCTCCTACTCTTTTTCTTCAAGAAAATGTTATAAAGCCCTGTACAAGACTCCGAGAGGTGATTGTGATACTGAAGCTGTTAATACTTAGCAGTTGTTTAAAGATATTTGATTAAATTTGACTGAAATCATCACGAAAGAACACCTATCAAATGCTTCTGAATATGAACAAGAGATCACAAAGTGATCTTGGCGCCAACAATTGAGCCATTTTTGAATGTTCCAAATTTCAAGACTAGCTCAAAATCCTAAAAGTAGGTAACTATGTCAGAATCCAGGTTATCACAGTCCTTGGATCCAGTGACCTCTATTACAAATTGGTAGTTTTGGCTCCATACAAGGTACTTACATACCAAATATCAAAGAGATTGGTCAATATATGACCAAGGTCAAAGTTCATTTCGGTACACAAAACTGTGCATGTGGTCCAAATTTTGAAGCTTAGCTTGAGAAAAGTGAAAGTAGGTCACTAGATCTTTTTTCAAGGTCAAAGTTCATTTCGGTACACAAAACTATGCATGTGCTTCAAATTTTAAGGCTGTAGCTTGAGAAATGTGAAATTAGTTACTAGGTAAAAATCAAGGTCAAATTTCAATTCGGAACACAAAACTATCCATGTGGTCCAAATTTGAAGTCTGTAGCTTGAGAAAAGCGAAAGTAAGTCACTAGGTCAATTTCAAGGTCAAAATTCATTTCGGTACACAAAACTATGCATGTGGTCCAAGCCTGTACCTTCAAAAATGTGAAAGTAGGTCACTAGGTCAATGTCAAAGTTTATTTCAGTACACAAACCTATGCATGTGGTCAAAATTTGAAGGCTGTAGCTACAGAAATGTGAAAATAGGTCACTAGGTCAAGATCAAGGTCAACTCATGTCAAGGTTCGTCTAGCCACTCAAAACTTTACATGTCGTCCAAATTAAAAACAAACTAGTCACAGGAGTGACGAATTATACCCCCACAATATAGCCTTGTCACTGAACTATGCCAATGTTAAAGCCGAACTTGCTTGACCTTTGACCTACTAACCTCAAAATCAATACAGGTAATCTTCTGGTCATGATCAACCTCCCTATTAAGTTTCATGATCCTCGGCCGAAGCGTTCTGAAGTTACTGTCCGGAAAAGGTTTAAATGTTCTGGGTCACTCTGACCTTTGACCTTTGGAACTCAAAATTAATAGGGGTCATCTGCTGGTCATGACCATTCTCACGATGAAGATTCGTGATCCTAGTCCAAACTATTCTGAAGTTATTGTCCGAAAACCATTTTAAAAGTTCCAGGTCACTGTGACCTTGACCTGTGACCTACTGCCCTCAAAATCCCGAGGGTCATCTGCTGGTCGTAATCAAACTCCCTATCAATTTTCATGATCCTAGGCCCAAGCATTCTCAAGTTATCATCCGGAAACTGTTGAACTGTTTCGTGTCATTGTGACATTGAACTATAACCTAGTAACTTCAAAGTCGAACTTGACTTGTATTTTATCATGTTACACCCGTGTACAAAAGAATTATGATCCTATACCCATGAGTTCTCAAGTTATCAACCAGATACTGTATAACTGTTCCGAGTCACTGTGACCTTGACCTTTGACCTACTAACCTCAAAGTCGAACCTGACCTTTATTTTATGATGTTACACCTGTGTACAAAAATTTATGATCCTAGGTCCAAACGTTCTCAAGTTACCACCCGGAAACCGTTTTACTGTTCAGGGTCACTGTGACCTTGACCTTTGACCTACTGACCCCAAAGTCGAACTTGACCTGTATTTTATCATGTTACACCTGTAAACAAAAAATCATGATCTTAGACCCAAGCTTTCTCAAGTTATCATCCGGAAACTGTTTAACTGTTCTGAGTCACCTACTGACCCCAAAGTCGAACTTGACATGTATTTTCTGATGTTACACCTGTGTACCAAAAATTATATAAATCGGTCGAGTCTTTCATGAGTTATCGTCCGGAAACCATGAAAACCAACGGACCGACAGACTCACTCCTATATACCCCACTAAACTTCGTTTTGTGGGGGTATAAAAAGTAGGTCATTAGATCAAAATAAGTGACCTTGATCCTAAACAAGAGAGATGACACCATTATTTTTTTCTTATTATAGAAACAAAGAATGCACATATAATTACTAATATTATAGATAATAATTAAACCTAGAAATTTGAGTATTAAACAAATTAATCATCTGTCTACTAGGGTAGTCCATCCACTGCTAAGGTGTAATAGGAAAATAATGAACAACTTGAATCATTATCTCATTAGTGTCTGCAGACTGTATGACCCTTCTACAGGTAACTACTTGGAGAGCAACTGGATATAAAATTATATTAGAAATCAAAATATACAAAGGGCCATAACTCACTCAAAATCTGTTGAACCAGTCTGATTTTCAGGGGGGAAACAACTAGGGTACCAATACATCATTCTGACAAAGTTTGGTCAAAATCCCCAAGTAGTTTCTGAGGATATACGATAACGAGAAATTGTTAACGGACGGAAGGACCACAGACGCAGTGATTTGAATAGCCCACCATCTGATGATGGTGGGCTAAAAATATAACATTTTAAAATTGAACTTCATGTACTTATTCAGTTCGAGTGATAACTTGCTAAACTCACAAAACTTCTGATTCATACAGATATCTGAGAGTTGCAGTTAGAATGAAAGTTATTGAAGACACATTGTGTGCTGGAGGAGAAGGGGTTGAGTAGAATTCACCATATTTAATACAGGTAGACTTTATTTATTTCAAAATTAAGATGTATGTTACTACTACTAGTTTGTATGGTGAAATCTGTAATTTGACATATGTTAAGGATTCTTTTGTGACTTAGGATTTTTTTGTGTGGATGATCGTTTCTATTAAATAACTTTATTGTGGGTCAAGACATTGATATGAAACTTCTTTTAATTGCTTGAAATGTTTGAGTCATTCATAGGGTGTGCCAACAATAATGAACTCATCAATATTGCTTCAACATTTCTAGTTCTTTAAATTTTGCTCCCGTCCTCCTGATATAATAACCCTTTTGGCGTATATTGCCCGCTTGGTGGAGCTCTTGTTAATAGCTGCACTCTACATGTTTAGAGTGTTCTAGTTTATGTGATGATATTTCAATGAAACGAAAATCAGATATCTCCAAAAAAAAACAAAGACAAATATCAAACAGGGAATGCCACGTACCAAAAACGCAGCCTCCTCAAAACGAAACCCCCAGCACGCTGACGCGTGCACCACATACACACACACAGCCAACACACAAGGACAAAACGAACAAAAAAAGGAACACAGTGGGGCACCGCCTTGGAACGGTCAGTGGCAAAAACACCACTGGGGAGCTTAAACCGGTTTATGGTGCGCACCCAACCTCACTCTTGCCCCCACCATGTTCCAAAGACACGGGACAGTGTAAATAAAAGTAATCCCCTCCAGGTGAATCTCTTACACACGTAATGGAAACAAAAAGGCATGGCATGTAGAACACAAAAATACTCGTGTATAAGTATATATAAAAAGCAAACCTTAAGAACCAAAAACATATGTACTCAATGCCTTTTCAGAAGACAGAGCAACAAGAGAAACACCCTTAAGGGCCCGACGAAACAGGCCAGAAGACAAATATCAAAACAGTTCAGTCCTGGTAGGATTTAAGAACTGCTTATCATAGAGTCCTCCCCCTCCCGTCAGACGCAATCAGAGGGAAGCGTAGTGTCCAACCGTAAACGGGTTGAACACTAAACATGCGGTTATGTCTCAAAACAGTTGGGTCGTAACCTCTTTTAATAACACGTTTGATAATCTTTCCAAATACATTTGGAAAATTACAATGACCCAAGATCTTACGAAGTTTGTAAACCACATCCCCATAAAAAAACGGGTTTAGAAATACCTTCTCGCAGAAGGGTCTTGAAATTACTATTGAATTTTAAAACCAAATCAGAATTACGATAATAAAATTTAGCAAAATATTTACGCAATTTGTAATAACGGTAGCCTTGCTGAAGAAGTTTACTTGTAATATATTGATTACGTTCATTGAAATGCTTGACATGACTACACGCTCTGGCAAACCGAACTGATTGAGAAATATATACCCCATAAGATATAGCCTGAGGTACATCCCCATCCAAATGGGGAAAATTTACAATACTAAAATTAAAATCATCCCTCTTGTCATAAATTTTGGTATGTATAATGTTGTCATAAATAAGAGATGTAAATCTAAAAATGAAGCATCAGTATCCGAATTGTTAGTTTTAATTAACTGAAGCTCCCTAGGATAAATAGTACCCACCAATTGACCAAAAAACGGATTATCCATATTAAGAATATCATCCAGATAGCGTGATGTATTGTTAAATGTAGTTATAATATCTGCCTGCGTATCTGGAGAAAGGCTCAACATAAAGTCTCTTTCATAACAATATAAAAACAAATCTGCAGTTCATCGCCATATTTGTGTTTTCTTTTATAGTAACAGATACTTCATTGCAGCAGGGACCTTTGATACACTATTTCACTCATAATTTGTAAATACATTGTCATTAAATAAGTCATACTATATTTTAGATGAATCTTATAGGCATGATTTTAAATAGATATACTATTTCTTTTACTGAATAAGAATTGGATGCATAAAGATGATTTTCTGCCTAAACTTGCATTTGGAAATTGTTTTTCATGTATAATAAATCAATACTAAAACTTCATATACTTAGTATATATTAAAATGCAAGCCGTTACCAGTTAAAATATAAATTTGTGTCTTAGTAGAAAAAAAAACAACATGTTTATCTGAGGGCTTGATCGAATATATATTGGCATACTTATTGAAATACCGCATCCATTTTGAAATTCTAGATAGCCACCATACTGAAGGCTAAAAAAAATTGTTACCTTGGATTTCTTAATAAGCCACAATCATGTAAGCTTTCATAAAAACATAAATTTTCAAAATACAGGAAAAAATTCTACAGGATAACAATTTGCCACAGACTATTTTCTATGGTGGAAAACACAAGGGATTTTGTTAATGGCTTGTTAATCCAACCTTCTTTCTATCCAGATGCAAGATTAAGCACAAACTTCTTCTGGTGTACATTTGTGCAAGTTCACCAGAAAAGTGCGAATGCTTTACTTGGTTATGCGTTAACTTCACTTCACAACTATCCTTGGTGATAAAGCTTCACAACTATCCTTGTTGATAGTGGTTACACTTATACAGATACCCCTGAGAATATAATGTCACACTTGAGTATTTTCCTACTTTGTCACTAATATTATTAAAGCTACACTGATTAACATGTTGTGGGATGAAGTAGTATTTTTTTAGCTCAGACAGTAGAATTTAATATCACACTTGCATGTTAATTTGTTTCATTTACGTCACTGTCATTACTCAGCTACACTGATTAACCTGTTGTAAGATGAAATAGTACTTTGTTTTCAGCTGGACTGTTTGGAAATTTTCAAACAATTGAGCTTTTGTAGTCACCCTTTTGTTGGCATCAGTGAAATTCAGGTTAAATTTTATTTTGACAAAACATGAGATCACAGAGTGATCTTGGCGCCCACCATTGAGCCATTTTTAAATGTTCCAAATTTCAAGACGAATATGAAAATCTCTAAAATTAGAGATACACTAAAAATTAATACAAAAAAGTGTCTTACCGACACATGTTACCACAGAAAAAATGTATTTACTTTTTACATAGGACTAATAATAAACAAGAGGACCATGATGGTCCTGAATCACCTCTTCCCACATGACCCAGTTTTGAGTATGACGTCGTTTTTTTCTATTATTTGACATAGTGACCTAGTTTTTGAGCTCATGTGACCCAGTTTTGAACTTGACCTAGATATTATCAAGATAAAAATTCTGACCAATTTTCATGAAGATCCATTGAAAAATATGGTCTATGAGTCACATTCTAATTGACTATGACAGTTTTCAAAGTAGGACTTTTGAACTTTCCTAGTATCATAAGGTGAACATCCATAATTAGAGCCTCATGATAAATATGCTCTAGAGAGGTCACAAGGTTTTTCTATTTTGACCTATGCCTAGTTTTGACGACGTGACCCGTTTGAATCCTAGATATCATCAAGGTGAACATTCTCATAATTTTCATGAAGATCTCATGAAAAATATGGCCTCTAGAGAGGTCACAAGGTTTTTCTATTTTTATACCTACTGGCCTAGTTTTTGACCGCACGTGACCCAGTTTCGAGACTGACCTAGATATCATCAAGGTGAACATTCAGATCAATTTTCATGAAAATCCATTGAAAAACATGGCCTCTAGAGAGGTCAAAAGATTTTTCTAATTTTAGACCTACTGACCTAGTTTTTGACCGCAGTTGACCCGGTTTCAAACCTACATATCATCAAGATAAACATTCAGACCAACTTTCATACAGATCCCATGAAAAATATGGCCTCTAGAGAGGTCACAACGTTTTTCATTATTTGACCTACTGACCTACTTTTTCAAGGCACGTGACCCACTTTCGAACTTAACCTAGATATCATAAAGATGAACACTCTGACCAATTTTTATGGAGATCCATTCACAAATATGGCCTCTAGAGAGGTCACAAGGTTTTTCTATTTTACGACCTAATGACCTAGTTTTTGACCGCACATAACCCTGTTTCGAACTTGACGTAGATATCAAGAAGATGAACATTCAGACTAACTTTCATACAGATCCCATGAAAAATATGGCCTATGTAGAGGTCACAATGTTTTTCTATTATTTGACCTACTGACCTAGTTTTTGATGGCACGTGACCCAGTTTCGAACTTGACCTAGATATCACCAAAATGAACATTCAGACCAACTTTCATACAGATCCCATGAAAAATATGGCCTCTAGAGAGGTCACAAGCTTTTTCTATTATTTGACCTACTGACCTAGTTTTTGATGGCATGTGACCCACTTTCAAACTTGACCTAGAAATAATCAAGATGAACATTCTGACCAATTTTCATGAAGATCTAATGAAATATATGGCCTCTGGAGAGGTCAAAAGGTTTTTCTATTATTTGACCTACTGACCTAGTTTTTCAAGGCACGTGACCCAGTTTCGAACTTGTCCTAGATATCATCAAGGTGAACGTTCTGACCAATTTTCATGAAGATCTTATGAAATATATGGCCTCTAGAGAGGTCACAAGGTTTTTCTATTTTTAGACCTACTGACCTAGTTTTTGTCGGCACGTGACCCAGTTTCAAACTTGACCTAGATATCATCAAGGTGACCATTCTGACAAATTTTCATGAAGATCTTGTGAAATATATGGCCTCTAGAGAGGTCACAAGGTTTTTCTATTTTTAGACCTACTGACCTAGTTTTTGATGGCACGTGACCCAGTTTCGAACTTGACCTAGATAACATCAAGATGAACATTCTTACCAACTTTCATAAAGATCCCACGAAAAATGTGACCTCTAGAGTGGTCACAAGCAAAAGTTTACGGACTGACGCACGCACGCACGCACGGACGACGGACGCTGCGCGATCACAAAAGCTCACCTTGTCACTTTGTGACAGGTGAGCTAAAAAGTTAGAAAAATACCTAAAATATTAAAAATCTAAAAGTAGAATTTCTAAAAATAGACTAATTCTTAGAATTTAAGGGGAAGTAACTCAGTATAAAAGATAACAAGAGTGATGACACCATTAATGAGTTATATGCATTTTTTTTTCATATTACTGAAACAGAGAATACACATATAATTACTTTTTTTATAAGTAATAATTAAACCCATACCCTAAACAAGAGAGATGACATCATTAATGAGTCATGTGTAATTATTATTTATTTATTTTTTTTTTTTTTTTTTGGATTTAACGTCGCACCGACACATGATAGGTCATATGGCGACTTTCCAGCTTTAATGGTGGAGGAAGACCCCAGGTGCCCCTCCGTGCATTATTTCATCACAAGCGGGCAACTGGGTAGAACCACCGACCTTACGTAAGCCAGCTGGATGGCTTCCTCACATGAAGAATTCAACGCCCTGAGTGAGGCTCAAACCCACATCGATGAGGGGCAAGTGATTTGAAGTCAGCGACCTTAACCACTCGGCCACGGAGGCCCCTTATAATTACTTATAACTAATAATTAAACTCAGAAATTTCAGTCATAAATAAATTAATCATCAATCTACTAGGGTAGTCCATTCACTGCTGAGTTGTAATAGGAAAATAATGGACAACTTGAATCATTATCTCATTAGTGTCTGCAGACTTTATGACCCTTCTACAGGTAAGGCTATAAAAAACCAATTAACTACTTGGAAGGCCACTGGATATAAAATTATATAAGAAGTCAAATAAACAAAGGGCCATAGCTCATTAAAAAATTGTTGAACTGTTCAGATTTTCAGGGAGACATAACTAGGGTACAAATACATCATTCTGACAAAGTTTGGTCAAAATCCGCCCAGTAGTTTCTGAGGAGATGCGATAACAGAGATTGTTAACGGACGGACGGATGCAGAGTGATTTGAATAGCCCACCATCTGATGATGGTGGGCTAATAAAGCTAGTTATTGTTATTGGAGGTCATCTCATGGTTCCGAACATTTGTGAAGTTTGGAAGCATTTGGCCAGGTTCTGAGAAATCTTACATGGCAAAACTAACATGAAATTCTCAAGTTAACAAGAGCTTTCTGATGACAGTGCGCTCAAGTATTCAAAGACTTGTCAATAAAATGGATTTTTCGGCGAACGCCATCTAAGAACGAATTCGTTACCTATGCCACTTGACTCCAGTTTGCAAATCAAACTACTTGATAACGCATTATAGATAATTTATCAAAATGGAAGATTTATGCAACACTCTGCCTGATTGGACGAGAGTGTCAATTTCTTTCACTTTGTTGATTGTGCTACGCTGAGTGAAATGTAGACAAAGTGTTTATCCTAAACGACGCTGTTCACAGTTTTAAAGCTAACTTTGGCTCAGTATATTTAGCAAGAATATTGATATATCTCAAAATGATAAGTAAGTTTAATAAATATGATAAAAATCTGTTCAAATACCAACATATATCAAATTAAAACAAGAGGACCATGATGGTCCTGAATCGCTCACCTATTCCCACATGACCCAGTGTTGAACTGAGTATGACGTCGTTATTTCTATTATTTGACAGTGACCTAGTTTTTGAGCACATGTGTCCTAGATATCATCAAGATAAAAAATTCTGACCAATTTTCATGAAGATCCATTGAAAAATATGACCTCTAGAGAGGTCACAAGGTTTTTCTATTTTTCGACCTACTGACCTAGTTTTTGACCGCACATGACCCAGTTAGGAACTTGACCTAGATATCATCAAGCTGAACATTCTCACCAGTTTTCATGAAGATCCATTGAGAAATATGGCCTCTAGAGACATCACAAGGTTTTTCTATTTTTAGACCTACTGACCTAGTTTTTGATCGCACGAGACCCAGTTTCAAACCTGACCTAGATATCATCAAGATGAACATTCTGACCAATTTTCATAAAGATCCCGTAAAAAATATGGCCTCTAGAGAGGTCACAAGGTTTTTCTATTTTCAGACCTACTGACCTAGTTTTTGACTGCACGTGACCCAGTTTCAAACCTGACCCAGATATCATCAAGGTGAACATTCTGACCAATTTTCATGAAGATCCATTGAGAAATTTGGCCTCTAGAGGTCACAAGGTTTTTCTATTTTTAGATCTACTGACCTAGTTTTTGACCCCACGTGACCCAGTTTCGAACTTGACCTAGATATCATCAAGGTGAACATTCTGACCAATTTTCATGAAGATCTCATGAAAAATATGGCCTCTAGTGAGGTCACAAGGTTTTTCTATTTTTAGATCTACTGACCTAGTTTTTGACCCCATGTGACCCAGTTTCGAACTTGACCTAGATATCATCAAGGTGAACATTCTGACCAATTTTCATGAAGATCCATTGAGAAATATGGCCTCTATAGAGGTCACAAGGTTTTTCTATTTTTAGACCTACTGACCTAGTTTTTGACCCCACATGACCCAGTTTCGAACTCGACTTAGATATCATGAAGGTGAACATTCTGACCAATTTTCATGAAGATCTCTTGAAAAATATGGCCTCTAGAGAGGCCACAAGGTTTTTCTATTTTTAGATCCACTGACCTAGTTTTTGACCCCACGTGACCCAGTTTCGAACTTGACCTAGATATAATCAAGGTGAACATTCTGACCAATTTTCATGAAGATCCATTGAGAAATATGGCCTCTAGAGAGGTCACAAGGTTTTTCTATTTTTAGACCTACTTATCTAGTTTTTGATCCCACGTGACCCAGTTTCGAACTCGACCTAGACATCATCAAGGTGAACATTCTGACCAATTTTCATGAAGATCTCATGAAAAATATGGCCTCTAGTGAGGTCACAAGGTTTTTCTATTTTTAGATCTACTGACCTAGTTTTTGACCCCACGTGACCCAGTTTCGAACTTGACCTAGATATCATCAAGGTGAACATTCTGACCAATTTTCATGAAGATCCATTGAGAAATTTGGCCTCTAGAGGTCACAAGGTTTTTCTATTTTTAGATCTACTGACCTAGTTTTTGACCCCACGTGACCCAGTTTCGAACTTGACCTAGATATCATCAAGGTGAACATTCTGACCAATTTTCATGAAGATCTCATGAAAAATATGGCCTCTAGAGAGGTCACAAGGTTTTTCTATTTTTAGATCTACTGACCTAGTTTTTGACCGCACGTGACCCAGTTTCGAACTTGACCTAGATATCACCAAGATGAACATTCAGACCAACTTTCATAAAGATCCCATGAAAAATGTGACCTCTAGAGTGGTCACAAGCAAAAGTTTTCGCACGCACGCAGGCACGGACGACTGACACCACGCGATCACAAAAGCTCACCTTGTCACTTTGTGACAGGTGAGCTAAAAAGAGCTGAATACGGTCTGCGTATCACATGAATAAGGGTGTGATAAGAGTCTTTTATGTAGAGAAGTGCTTTTTAAAAGATTTTCCTTTATACAATTGTCGTCTGTATATGAAAAGGTTTCTTGCTTTGTGACTTATTCAGATTGCATATTAAAATGAGTACTTGTTTGCTTTGATACATTTGTTTTAAAAAAATTTTAACTGATTTATTATATATGAATATTTTTCTTTAGTATGGTATGCAAATATTGAACTCAGTTGAAATCAGTTTTATTATGTATATGCTATATAATGAATGAATCTCACTACACTGAAATGAAGGTACGATGCATACAGTTTATCTATGTGATATGACTACGGTCAAACTTTGCTTATGAAACAGAAATATTGAAATAATAACAATTGTATGTTTTGCTTGACCTTCACTTTTTTATAGGTATGACGTCATTGTCCAAAGAATCATGAATAGCGAATATGCATTTGTTAAAGCGGGATCAGTTGGCCTATTTTAGAAATTAATAAAAATGATAAATAAAAAAAATGCTTTAATTGATTTTTTCTCATGTATTCTAATCAAACTTGATTTGTAGCATTTTTATTAGGCCCGCAGCCACCTTTAGTTCAGCTGGGAATTTGACCCTTTTAGGGGCTGTAAGCTAAAACTAATAGAAATGCTTTATACAGGTTCATGAACAGCTTGGTGGATCTTTGTCATACTTGGTCTGGAGCATCATTACAAGGTCCTCTTCCAAATTTATTTATATAGGAACTTGGGCCCTATTAGGGACACATATAGCTAAAAAGTAGATATGCCTTCTTCAGCATTAACCACTAAAATGTAATGGATTATTTATCAAATCGATGTGTAACAATATCGAAGGTCTCCTGTATTTTGTTACAATGGGGATAGGGACCAATTTAGCTAAAAATATAAACACGTTTAAATGAACCTCTTCTCATGAACACGCTTCATGAATCTTCATCAAACTACTGCTGTAAATTATTCGTCAAAGGATAAACGAAACAAATTGCAACCCTACGAAACCTTTGCGAAAAATTAAAAGAAACCATTTAAATTGTTAAAGTGCGGTGTTTAGTTTTGCAATTTGAAAAATGTTAGATGAAAGATAAATGTTAGAATGAAAAGTTCATAAACTTCTTTCCTTATTACAATTCGCCGACCATCATTTTTAAAGATATTTCTTGTTTAACAGTACTGTTACAACTGTGTCACAATAAGGGTCGAAATTGTAAAACCTTCTGTAATTAACACATTAAGTATAAAAGTTCTGTTAAAATACAAGTCCAAGGTATGAGACCTTATACACTGACCCTTAACATAGCTTTGTAGTCTCAATCCAATAGTCCTAGTACTTAGAAAGATTTTAAGTTGCATGAACAACCTCAATATGAACTAAGTGAAGAAGGGGGTGTAATATCTGCTGATAACAATTGTCCTAGTTTATTGAACTATGGCCCAGTGACCCTCAATGCAATGATCCAAAAACGTGTGAAGTTTTCAATACAAAGCCTCCCCCCTCCCACCAAGTACTTGCAAAGGCAGAAAATTGTACACTGTACAAACATACGAATTTTGCGAGTATCAAGACATATAATTTTGTTAAAATACAAATTAAAGACTTCTAGGACCTGGACCTGTGACTATATTTACTGACCCTACAGACATGTGTGAAGTTTGAATCCAATTTATCAATTCTTTATTATGCATTTGAGAAAAGAAACTTTTACAAACTTTATTAGAGCAAGATATTTAGATGTTAGATTAATGGAGGTAAATACTTATGAAACAAATACTCATATTGCAACACTGTTATATATGTTTATATCTATACACGCACACTATACTGATTTTGAAAGCTTTGTAAATGTATATTGTATATACCCTGCATGGGCCGAAGGCCTTGAACAAATAAAGCATTGTCATTGTCATTGTCAATGCACTGCAGAGGTAGTGAACATTATGAATATTTTTACTCAAATTTCTAAGTTAACAAGAGCTGTCTGATGACAGCATGCTAGACTTTTCTCAGTTCTTGACTCTAAATTCGAGCTTTGCCACTAAAAACTTTAACCAAAAGACATGAAGTTTGAAAGCATATGGCCTAGCAGTTTCAGAGAAACCTGATAACATGTAAAACTTCTGTGAAGAGGACATCGACAAAGGGTGAATACAAAAGCTTGATCTGAAAAATTTCAAATAATCGAGCTAAAAAGGGTAATAATTTGAATTACTTTCAACCAATGGCTACCCGACTTGGTAGTTTCAGTAGGTTAAATGACCAGGAAGCCTCGAGTGAAGTTTCAATTCAGTACATGCAGTAGTCACTGAGAAGTGAACTTGCATGCAAATTTTAACAAAGATGTGATGAAGGCTTCACTGCCTGGGTGAATACAACAGCTCTCACCACTTTTCAAATACCCAAGCCGGTAAGTGGCAGCATTTCATCAGAATGAAACAATAATTATACATCATTATTCACAACTACCATGGGGAAGACATGTATCAGGTTTCATTCAGTTGCAGTGATAATAAGCACAACAAGAGGACCATGATGGTCCTGAATCGCTCACCTCTTTCCACATGACCCAGTTTTGAGTATGATGTCGTTTTTTCTATTATTTGACATAGTGACCTAGTTTTTGAGCTCATGTGACCAAGTTTTGATCTTGACCTAGATATTATCAAGATAAAAATTCTGACCAATTTTCATGAAGATCCATTGAAAAATATGGTCTCTAGAGAGGTCCCAAGGTTTTTTCTATTATTTGACCTATTGACCTAGTTTTCGAAGGTATGTGACCCTGTTTTGAAATTTATCTAGATGTCATCAAGGTGAAAATTCAAATCAATTTTCATGAAGATCCATTGAAAAATATGGCCTCTAGAGAGGTCAAAAGATTTTAATAATTTTAGACCTACTGACCTAGTTTTTGACCGCAGTTGACCCAGTTTCAAACTTGACCTAGATATCATCAAGATGAACATTCAGACCAACTTTCATACAGATCCCATGAAAAGTATGGCCTCTAGAGAGGTCACAAGTTTTTTTTTATTATTTGACCTACTGACCTACTTTTGTAAGGCACGTGACCCAGTTTCAAACTTGACCTAGATATCATAAAGGTGAACATTCTGACCAATTTATATGGAGATCCATTCACAAGTATGGCCTCTAGAGAGGTCACAAGGTTTTTCTATTTTTAGACCTAATGACCTAGTTTTTGGCGGCACGTGACCCACTTTCAAACTTGATCTAGAGATCATCAAGATGAACATTCAGACCAACTTTAATACAGATCCCATGAAAATTATGGCCTCTAGAGGTCACAAGGTTTTTCTATTATTTGACCTACTGACCTAGTTTTTGATGGCACATGACCCACTTTCGAACTTGACCTAGATATCATCAAGGTGAACATTCTGACCAATTTTCATGAAGATCTCATGAAATATATGGCCTCTAGAGAGGTCACAACGTTTTTCTATTTTTAGACCTACTGACCTAGTTTTTGACCGCACGTGACCCAGTTTCGAACTTGACCTAGATATCATCAAGATGAACATTCAGACCAAATTTCATACAGATCCCATGAAAAATATGGCCTTTAGAGAGGTCACAAAGTTTTTCTATTATTCGACCTACTGACCTAGTTTTAGACGGCACGTGACCCAGTTTCAAACTTGACCTAGATATCATCAAGGTGAACGTTCTGACCAATTTTCATGAAGATCTCATGAAATATATGGCCTCTAGAGAGGTCACAAGGTTTTTCTATTTTTAGACCTACTGACCTAGTTTTTGATGGCACGTGACCCAGTTTCGAACCTGACCTAGATATCATCAAGATGAACATTCTTACCAATTTTCATGAAGATCTTATGAAATATATGGCCTCTAGAGAGGTCACAAGGTTTTTCTATTTTTAGACCTACTGACCTAGTTTTTGAAGGCACGTGACCCAGTTTCGAATTTGACCTAGATATCATCAAGATGAACATTCTGACCAACTTTCATAAAGATCCCATGAAAAATGTGACCTCTAGAGTGGTCACAAGCAAGTTTACGGACGGGCAACGGACACCGCGCGATCACAAAAGCTCACCTTGTCACTTTGTGACAGGTGAGCTAAAAATGGATATAAGCGTTAAAAAGGTGTTTACAGGCCAAAGCAATGTACTGCAACAGATCTTGTGATTTTTGTCAATGAAAGCTAAACAAGTAAGAAGCCTCAAAATCCACTTGCAGAAACTTCAAATATCAGTTCTGAAGTTTTATGAAGAGATTTTGACCTGTTCTGACTGGATAAAGTAAACTAGGGAAAATTTGTTCAATTTCAGTGTATTTATTTACAGTTGCAGAAGCCATAGTAAAGTAACTCAAGTACAACATAAATTCCTTACAGAATCTAAATGTTTTTTTTATCATGATCCACTTATTTGCAAGTTTGGTCAACATAGCACATTCATGGCTTGATGAAAGATCGAGGACATAACTTTTTAGTCTGGCATACTGACAAAGTCTAACAGCCCACGCTTATCATTACACAGGTAGTATATACCAATATCCCAATCTTCTGACTTTTTTCAGCCGTAAATGGTTAAAATATACACTTTCCATTAATTTGATATATCACTTTAAAACGGGTTTACATTTCACCTTTAATGAATTTATATATGAACAAGTTTCAAACAGCGTTTGTAAGTTATGTCCATCTGTTAAAATGAGCATGCCATATATATGTCTATCTCCTTCTATCACTTAAGTCCACTTGAACATTTTCTTCTGGAAAACTGATCGAACAATTGTTTTACAAACAGACACGATCAATTTAAAAGTTCACATTAAATTAACAAGTACACAATTCTGGTGCATTACAAGGCTGTTTGTTCAAGGTCACCAGCTGGGGCATCAGGCTCTTCGTCATTGTAAATGTTCTCGGCCTGAAAAACAAAACAATATCAAAATGTTCAAGTCAGCTTTGACCACATCAACACTATGTACAATACAAGAGCTTGTCGAACACGAAATGTCCCCCTTGATGCATTCAGTAATTGCACAAGGAGCAGAAATTATTTGCTCACTGTAAACAAAAGTTCTACTGTTCTGGTTCAATGTGACATTGACCTTTGACCTATTGAACTCAAAATCAACTGGGGTCATCTGCTGGTCATGATCAACCTCCCTATTAAGTTTAGTGATCCTAGGCCCAAGCATTTTCAAGGTATCATCTGGAAAGGGTTGAACTGTTCCGAGTCAATGTGACCTTGATCTTTAGCCTACAGACCTCAAAATCTATAGGGGTCATATGCAGGTCATGATTAACCTCCCTATCAAGTTTCAAGATCCTAGGCCCAAGCGTTCTCAAGTTATTGTCTGGAAACGGTTAAAATGTTCCGGATCACTGTAACCTTGCCCTTTGACCTACTGACCATAAAATCAATAGGGGTCATCTGCTGGTCATGATGAACCTCTCTATCATCTTTCATGAACCTTGGCCCAAGCGTTCTCAAGTTATTGTCCAGAAACTGTTTAACTGTTCCTGGCCAATCTGACCTTGAACTTGACCAAATGACCTCGAAATCAATAGGGGTCATCTGCTGGTCATGATCAATCTCCCTATCAATTTTCCTGATCCTAGGTCCAAGCATTCTTGAGTTATCGCCCGTTTTACTGTTCCTGGTCACTGTGACCTTGAACTTTGACCTACTGACCTCAAAATCAATAGGGTCATTTGCTGGTCATGACCAACCTCCCTATCAACTTTCACGATCCTAGGCCCAAGCAATCTTGAGTTATCATCCAGAAACCACTTAACTGTTCCAGGTCACTGTGACCTTGAACTTGACATACTGACCTCTAAATCAATAGGGGTCATCTGCTGGTCATGACCAAGTGGCATCCTTGTCGATACAAAGCAATCTAAGTCCAAAACGAGGTCAAGGTCAAGGTCAAACTGAGGTCAGGTGATGTTTGAAGATGAGGAATGGTCACAGGTTACATCTGTTTTAGTATCAATTCATTCTTGTAAGAGGTATTGATGCTAGATGAAACGGTCCCATTTGGTTAACCAAGAAATGGCCCATATAAAGCAAACTAAGTCCAAAATGAGGTCAAGGTCAAACTGAGGTCAGGTGATGTCTGAACTTGAGGAATGGTCACAGGTTACATCTGCATTAGTATCAAGTCATTCTAGTAAGGGGTACTGATGCTAGACGAAACGGTCCCATTTGGTTAACCTCCTATGGACGGACAGGACAATCACTATATGCCTCCCGCATCAGTAGATGCAGGGGGCATAAAAATGTTTCTTAAGCAAAACCTCACATTTTTAACACTCAAATAAAGTTAGTTTTTCAATGACCTAAGAAATTTGTTAAGAGGGGCACCCAAGGAACACTCATACAAAATTACTAAATGTAAGTAGGCCAGCTGTTTCCAAGGATAATTTTTCTAAGTTTTTCCTTTTGGTTGCAATGTTAACCTGAAATCAGCATGGATACTACAAATTTTAAGAGGACGACCAAATAATCATTCTTACGAAGTTGTGGAAGTGTTCTTAAAAGAAAGCGTGGATGATGGTCAGATGATGGACGTCCAATCCTAAATTACCAGCCAAGTAAAAAACTTAGCCCAACTTCTTGAAATGATATATTTTTAAAAATTTTCACCAAGTATTTACTGGATAGAAACATCATATATAACTACAATTATTTTCCTTTCTTTAAATTTAACCTGCATCTTTTTGTTGTTTTTGCGTGTGTGGTGGTGGGGTAGTGACAGAGGGAGGAACTGACTCTGCCTGCCTCCACCCTCTTACTGCCCACATTTTATATGCTACTCCCACAGCTATACTTACCATTTGCCACACTTGCATGATGTTGTCCTCCGATACTGAACAGATTACCCAAGGTTCATTAGGATTCCAGGAGAAATCAGAAATCTTTGCTGTGTGCCCTCCATGGATAAACTAAAAATGGTACACTTTATTAGCAAATAAAATCATTTTGCCACAAATTCAATGTGACTGTCTTATGTGAGTTCGTTATCATCTTTGATCTAGCTATAATTTAATCCCACTGTCAGGATATAGTCGATCTAAAATCAAATTATATGTGATTATAATTAGCATATCAATACTTTAAAAAGTGAAGGCTAACAAAAGCATGAAAAGAAATTTTTAAAATACTAATCCTTTTCCCAAGGGGAAATTAGCATTCCTTCCTAGTAAAAATTCTGTTTTTGTGACTTTTGATTTTTTTTCCTTATTTAAAATAGTAACCTACGTCAGAAATTGGAGCGCTCCTACATAGATTTCATCAGCACAATCAAAATGTCAATCAGAGTAGAATGGAATTGCATTATGGAACAAACAGTCACATACCAAGTGAATGTTCACAGCAATCATAATTTTTTACTTTGAATTGTTAAGACTGACCATTTCACATGATAAAGCGATAGCCACTGAATCATAGTCTACAAAATGTAGTTGTTCAAATAGACCCATGTCTCAATACAAATACCCTTAGGCTGATATGTTTCCTGATCCATGCCACAATTTTGATTAATAGGACCAATGAAACTTAAAATATTATTGTACCCTAACAAGTTCAGGGTTTTGATAACAACCAATGCAATACTAATTTTCACCTTGGAGTTATAATAAGTTTGTTTTACAATAGTTCGGTGGCCATATCGCATCTCAGCGAGATGTCCAAACCATCTTAATACAGATCCTTACATGTAGCGTTTCTGTCTGTACACTTGAGGCTATAAATTGTTCATTGTGCGGTTGTACCACTGTTCCTGAATTAAATTTTATACATTATTTTACGGAACAATAAATCCGACACAAAAGTGCCTTACTATTGTATCATCTTCTGTAATTTGAGACTAAATTGCTAATTAAACAGACATACATCAAACACATCACATATGTACCTTCAATGATATTTGAAGTGATTAGAGAAATACCAGAAACTATGCATCTCCTTACAAGTAATTTATACTTCTTAGATAATCATTCAGGAGCTGCAACAGCCACTTGTTTATAGAAAACATTGCCTTCAATTTTGTTTGGAAGACACAACCAATCTGAGCGAAATTAATTTTTGTACCAAATCTAGTTAAGCAATGGTTCCTGTATCAAAATAAATTTGCTAAATTTCTATAATGAACTTGTCCATCTTTCAATTTGGACAGTAACCATTAACTATTAAAAGAGCACTACCAACAGCTAAACAGTCAGTACCTTGATAGACTGCATGGATGTGCGGCGATTCGTCAATTGGTAGCTAAGGACGATGTCAATCGTGTCCACATAAAGGTAAATAGACGTTGCATGTAGAAAGTTCATACAATCTACTACAACTACAGATCACTTGATAAGATAAACTGTTCCACAAAATGGCTCAAAAAATTCTATCATCAGAAAGCACTGATAAAAGGTCCACCCAAGGGTGCTACAGACCATGTTTAGTGAGACCAATTCAAATGGTCATTGAAGTATGTGTTTAAGTATTTCCACTTTTAGCTCGCACCCAAAACATAATGGAGACCTTTTGTACTAAACCGAGTGATGTCCATGCCAGGATGCTATAAACTAACTTTACTGAAATTCTGACCAGTAGCTTCAAGGATATTTCAGCATAAATGTTGACACAACATGCAGGACAAAGGACTATCCACCTTTACAAATAGCTCACCCTAAACAAAGTTCAGGAGAACTTAAAGAATATAAAGCTGAACTGCAATTACCTGGAATATTTCATCCTTGTGAGATTCAAATGAATGAAGTTTCAGTTTTAAATTTCTCAAGTCCCATAATGCAACAGTCTGGAGAAGAAAACAAAACCATCATATAATACAGATTACTGTACATTTTCTTTCCTGATAAACAATAATATTTTAATTTGAAATGATCTAAAGGTTTTTTAGTGTTTGCTTATCTTTCAGCATTTTGTTTCGTTTATTTGTCACTGATGTTAAGAAACGCTAACGTGCCTTATACTTCAGATGTTCAACACAATTTCAAGCAGTTGAAAGCAATAGCTTCAGACAATCAACACAATTTCTGAAGTTTCACACTTGAGTACTTTACCAGTTTCAGCATCAGACGTGGCTTCAAAGCTCAATTAATACTCAGGCAGCTCAACCCGATTTTTTAGTTAAGACAAAAGCTTCAGACAGCTAAACACAATATCAGCAGTTCTAACTAGTTGAACTGTGACAAAGAGAACATTAAGTGGTCTGAATTTCAAGTCTAAATTCATAAATTTCACTATATTAGTACCATAGTACAATCATGAAAATATCATATTCAGATACTGCATATTATGCTTAAACTATAAAAGTTACGCAATACTCAATCCTAACATGAACAGATTTGCTTTCCTGTTAGATCTAGAAGACTGAAAATTGTGTTATTAAGAAACAATTTACCTGTTGTGCTTCACATTTTTATCAGACGTCTTAGCTCAATGAACATAATACCACACAAAAGCAATATTTATTGGGTATGTCAAGGATATAGCATAATAATCCTTGATACATGTTAGAATCGTAATATTATAATCTCAGTGATTTGCTCTTGAATAAAATCATTGTTTGTATGCAGAATGTGCCACTGTGATAATTCCTTTGCATCGAGCCCCGCGACATATAATTTTAAAGTTTAAATTAGAAAGCAAGTGCCTAGTAAAATTATAGATTATGTGATTTACGGTATAAATGAAACTAAAATACATGAAAAAGTGAAAAATACCCGTATTTTCCTTTTCTTCTTTCAATTGAAAACCCCCTTTTGGGGGTCATGTTTTTCAAACCTGGTTTAAAAAAATTAAAAGGAGGGAAGAGACAAACAAAACTGGATTTTTGCGTTAAAACTTCATATTACACGAAATAAAAAAAAGATCCCGGTTAATAATTTAAATTTTACCCTTGTAACAAGGTAACCTACCTCCAAAAATATAAAGTTACCAAATAAACCCAAAACATGAACGATTTGTTTTTCGTTAAAGGAAGAAGACTGAAAATTGGTTTTTAAAAGAAAACAATTTATGTTTGTGCTTCACAATTATTATACAGAGTCATAGCTCATATGGAAATAAACCCACACAAAAAAGGCAAATATTTATTGGGTATTGTCAAGGATATACATAATAATCCTTGATAACATGTTAGAATCGAAATAATATATCTCAGTGATTTGCTCTTGAATAAAATCATTGTTTGTCATGCAGATGTGCCACTGTGATATAATTCCTTTGCATCTGACCCCCAAACTATGATTTTATTCAACAACAAATCACTGTTTGGAATACATTATTTCTTAATTAACATTTCTAATCAATTTACAAGTCTGTTGGATTGGACTGTCTAAAGTCTGTCCAAGGGATAACATTAATATATTAAAGTACTGACTTCACAACTGAATGTAAATAAGCAAAACTGCAGATGAAACTTGTAAATATTGTTCATGTAGTTCATGTAGAGTAGAAGCCCGGAACATCATTAGATAATAAGCATTGTCGCTTCTTAGGCCCATCTGAATTTGTTTTCCCAAATTGGTACTAAATTATCTTTATTTTGGTTATCATGAATTATCTTTCATTTATTCTATTCCATTTGTCATAATATTGGTATGTACATTCTGACATATATTATATTACTACTATTTACAGTTAAAATTCCTTATGATGGTTTGTACTTAAACAGATAAAAAATCACAGTTTTTTTAGCACAGTCTATGCAATATATACTTGCGTATGTACTATCAACTGCGTGTTTGGGCACAGTATCCATTGCTTGAATTAGACTAGTGTTACATTTACATAGTAAAAACAAGCAAATTCGATGAATTGGTATCCCCCGCCAAAAAGGTTTGTGGTGAGGAATGGCAAAAAGATATATCCGGCAAAAAGTTAAGGATGTTAATAAGAAGCAAATAATTTCATTAGTCAAAATCAATTTAACAGAAATGAATTAATATAAGTTTTCGCTGAAAACTTGTTTTCAGACCCTTTACATCATTTTGATTGTAAATGTTACTGTATATATTTATGTACATGATATATCTAATAAATACTGTTTAAACTAATTTAACAGAAAACAAATGTTTAATTAAAGAGTACATAATAAATGTATGATACTTTGATCCTGACTAAAGAATTTATTTTGAATGGGATATGCTTACTGTAATAAGCTTAGCTTTTAAAATTAAATGCAGTTAATTGAAATGTGAGCTTGAAGTTTAACTGGAACGAAATATTGTCTTTGAGTGGTTTGGCACCAGGTGTTGCTGTTTAACATGTACATTTAAACTTAAAAGAACAGATGTCCTTAAGAGAACACAGGTAAGATATCTTGAACATGGCTGAGGGCAAGGTTTGTGCAGTCACAACTTAACATGTTGAAGGTTTGAACATTAAAAAAAAACAAAAAAAAAAAAAAGAGGACACCGCCTTGCGGGTGCTGAACGCTCATCTATTTTTTTTGTATAATAGAAAATTGCCTACCCATGATTTTCTAAGTCTAAAAGGCCATCACTCTTGCAAAAAGCGGATAGAGTTATGTTCTTGATGTATTGCCCTTATGATGTGAAACTGTGCAGTTTTTAAGCATAGCTTGATAGTTTATGAGAAAAGTTGACTTAACATAATATTCAACCAAGAAAATTTTTCTAAGTCCAAATGGGGCAATAATTATTGCAAAGCAGGTGGAGTATGTTGCTTGCTGTCAGGTAGTTATGATGGGATCTAGAGTTGCAAGTTTTAACAATAGCTTTTGATAGTTTAAGAGAAAAAAGTTGACCCTTTAAACATAAAACTTCAACCAAGAATCTGATATTTTCTAGTCCAAAGGGGTCATAAATCTTGCAAAATAGCTAGGATGGGTCTATGTTTTTGCTGTACAGGGTCAGCTTATGTGGTGACAAGGATGCAAGTTTTAAAGCAATAGCTATAGTTAGGATAAAGCTGACCTAAACATAAAAACTTAACCAAGAAATGATTTTCTGAAGATCCATAAAGGCATAGTTCTTGCAAAAAGCAAGATGGAGTTATGTTTCTTGTGTACAGGGTTTTTATGATGGTGATCAGTATCCTAGTTTGCCCAACGGCAAAAGCTTTGATTGTTAGGAGAAAGTTGACCAAACATAAACATTAACTAAGAATCTATATTTCTATACAAAAGGGGCCATAATCTTGCAAAAAGCAAGAGGAGAGTTATGTTTCTTGCTATACGGTCAGTTAGATGGTGAACAAGTTTCAAGTTTCAAAGCAATAGCTTTGATAGTTTAGGGGAAGCTGACTAAACATAAATTAACAGGCAACGCCGACGCAGACAACCGTCAGTATGACAATAACTCATACATTTTCTTCAAGTAAATCAGTGAGCTAAAAAGGATGGAAATATATTATCTATAAGATCCATTGATACATTTAAAATTTTTAGGGGTTAGGGGTGCAGGGACGGGAGAGGAATAAAATTTCACATGTGATTATAGACTATGATTGAAATTAAAAATGAAAAAAAAATAAAAAAAAAAAAAAAATAAAAAGAAAAGAAAGGGTAAAGGTGAAGTTGGGGTGGGGGTGGGGCGATGGGGGGGGAGGGGCAGAGGTCATTTCAGTGGTGGCATGACTGGTGAGAGAAGTGAGGTGGGAAATGTACAACTGAAGGTTTGAAAAAATCTAAACTAAATGAAAAATAAAAAAAATTTTTTATTTGTGGTGGGTGGGAGGGTGGGGGGGTGTTTGAAGGGTGTGACCAAGGCAGTGGGTCATCAGGTGTGGTCGGCAACTTCACATGTTTATATAAATGTAGACAATTAAAGGCAATAACTCTGATGTTACAAAGAATCTTATAAAATTGTCGTGCAAACCACATTATAGTGCTCTAATCTAAAGTTTAGTTCTAGGTCAAATATATCAAAAGTTATGATGCGAATTGCATATTTATAGTACCCTATATGTTAACACTAGAACTTTAAGGCCACAACTGGTGTTACTTGGGCAGTCTACTCGAAACTTGACGGGCCGCTAGAACTATAGTGTGACAAGTATGAAGTTTTAATAATACTCCCAATTATTTCTAGATATGGATCCGGACAGACGAAATCGACGAAGGACAGACGGACAATGCCAACTATTCCTCCGATTTCGGGGGGATAACAGTTTATTGGTGGGTTTTTTTGTTTATTTTTTAAAGACATAATTATCTTCAGTATATAATCTGATATTACAAGTTTGACATAGCACCTATGCTTGGTTCAGATGGCCTGACATTTACAAATATCATCATAAATTTCTAAAAGGAACCTTTGTTCCCTAGCACGTCTTATCACCCTTGTTGTAATTACAGAATTTTACTGAAAGGGGACTGACACTTAGTTATGAATTTGACCGCCCTGACCCAGTGCGTAATTCAGCCTTGATTTGAAATGTGAAATTTGAGCTTCAATTTATGAGGAGTGCATTCCATGTGTCAATTATCTCTGTGACTGAAAGTATTTTTTCTTGTGTTAGATTGGCTCTAGCTTGAATATCTGTGTGTTCCCTTGTGTAGTTTGGTTCTACGTAGCCAAGTTTGGGAAGTTTACTTAGTTATTTCTAAGTTTGTACACTTCAATGACATCTGTTTTAAATATCCCTATACTCCTTAGAGTGGCATCACAAAAGTTGGGACGACACTGCGCGTACTCAATCCTTGTAATTCATGAAGCTCCTTGTGCTTGTGCACAAATCTGATGTAGCTTCTAACAGATTCATAATCACATACAATAACAGAAAGATGCTGAATTGATTAAGAGTGAATAGTAGGAAACGTTTTGAGTGAGTCTTTGCAGCATGTTGCTCATAGCGACCATAAAAGACAACACTTCCTGTTCCATTACCTATTCTCTGTATGCAACTCTGGCATTCTCTTGTTCATAGAGAGTCATGTGCTCGTTTGAGCTGTATTTACTGGCAAAGATTTCCAAAAATAGCATACAAGAATATGAAATCGTATGAATATTGTCGTTTGTCACTACGGATCTAGCTGCTTTAGGAGAAACAGTTTTTACTTATAAACAAATCAGTATATTCATTTACTGCTGAGCTGTTGCCAAGATGAATTTCATGTCATGGTGAAAAAGGGCAATATTACTTGCAGCAGGTATGTGATCCACCGTATGCTTGTTTACTGTATAGACGTGTATCCCAGCTAATAGAACACAATCAATGATTAAGCAGTTTTCATAGAATTTTAGAAATTCTGTGACTTCAACAGAGATGGCAAAAAATTTCATGGCTTTTTTGCCAAAACTTTATCAGAACCATTGTCATAGTTATACTTTTTCAAATTAATGTGAATTTCATTTCTTTCTTGGGATTAAATTTCGCAAATTGATATAACCACCAAGTTTATCACAATTTAACCTCGTACAGGGTAATTATGATGGTGAACAGGTGCAAGTATTTAAAGATGTTTGATCAGTTAGGAAAAAAGTGACTGGAAAATAAAACTTACCAAGAAATATTTAGCAAAGAATTCTAATGAACAGAAGATGGAGCATTTTCCCTTGAGTGTTGCTATACAGTGGAGGTACTGTATTCAGATATTTGTATCAATAATTGTTCGCATGTCTTATACATTTACAGGATATTAGATGAACTAATAGTGATACTGTTACATCAGGTACAGATATAATAGTGTGCACCTACTTTTAGACAATACAGAGCGAGTTATTTAAAAAATCAAGCGAGTTATTTTTAAACAAAAGGGGCTTATTAATTCTGAAAAATGCAGACTGAAGCATTAATTTTCTGTATACAGGGTCAGCTCTACATGCTGAAGAGCTTCAACGATGACGATTTATTGGTCAAACGTAGATTCACCTTATGTCGATAGTTCATGGAGAGAATGTCTGTCGAGAAAAGAAACCTTGGACGGTCACTCCCATCGGTTTCTTTTTCACGAAGAATTCACTCATAAACGTCTTTATAACAAAGAGTGCAGTCATTATTTTAAATTCTAAACAAAAACTAAAACTGAACACACAAATAGAAATACAATTGAAAACATAAATAATGGAATTTTTAACTGACCTCAAAATATTAGTTTACAGTAAACAAAATTGCACAGTTCTTGGAAAAATCATATCATTTCAAGTTTTATAAAGTACTTGAGAAAACTTTACAAGAGCTTCGTAGACAGAAGCTCGAATTCGAAATATTGTCCCAGGGCAGGAAAAAAATTACCTAAAAAAGGTTAAATATCAAAAGAGTTTTAAGTTCAAAAGGGGGAATTAATTGTGCAAAATGCTGCAGTTATGGGACTGTGCTTCAATAGTTTTATAACCCCTAAGGCACATGTGAAGTTCAATATATCTGGCCTTGTTTTGGAGATAGAAACTCGCATGTGAAACTGTAACCAAATTTCAGTCCAAAAGGGGCTAATTTGCCCAAAATACATGCAAGTTATGGAACTGATCCAGGAGTTAGTAAATTGCTTGAAAAAAAAAATAAGTTTCAAATCTATATTGCCTTTTATTACTGTTGTACTTGCACGCAAACTTTACCGAGAATTTGCTAAGTCCAAGGGGGCATATTTGGCCAAATGAGGTCAGAGTTTGGGACTTGCTGCTTCAAGTTTTTACCTATAGGCACATGTGAAGTTTCAATTTATATCTGCATAGTTTTGGAGATAATAACTTGCATTTAAAATTTAACCAAATTTTCGAAGTCTAAGGGGCATAATTTGATCAAAAACATGTCTAAATTATGGAAACTGTGACCAGGAGGTTGGTATTGATAGCAAAGCAAAAAATAGTTGTCAAATCTAATTGCCTTTGAAATAGCTTGTATGTTCTTAGGCAAAATACAAATAAGTTATGATGCAGAATTGCCAATTATAAGTCCCTTATTAGTTAACACTAGAAACTTCTAAGGGCCATAAATCTGAAGTGTTACTTGGCAATCTGACTGAAAATTGACGGGCGCAAGAACCCTATGGTGAATGTATATGAAGTTTTTAATAAATTCCCATCATTTCTAGTTGGCCCCGGGCAGACGGAAAGACGGACAGAAGGACAGAGGACAATGCCAAAACTATTTCCTCCCACTTTGCGGGGGGTAACAGTTTATTTGGGGGGTTTTTTTTTTTTTTTTTTTAAAAAAACATAATTTTTTCCAGTCTTAATCTGTTTAAAGTTGAGACTGACCCATGTTTGGGGTTTAGACTGGCCGCATTTAAAAAATATCAATCAATAAAATTCTAAAAAGGAAAATTTGTTCCAGACAGCTTTTCCCCCTTTATGTCAATATACAGAACTTTTACTGAAAGGGGCTGTAGCACTTTTGCTATGAATTTTGACCGCCCCGCCGTGCTTATTCGCCTTTATTTGAAACTGGAAGTTGGAGCTTAATTTTATGGAGGGGAGTGCATTCCATGTGTCAATTATCTGTGACTGAAAATATTTTTTTTGGTTAAATTTGGGTCTAGGTTTAATTTAAATTTTTGTGTGTTCCCCTTGTGTAGTTTAGTTTAACAGTTAGCAAGTTTGTGGGTTTTACTAGTTCTTTTTTAAGTTTGTACACATCAATGACATTGCTCTAGTTCTCTTACTCTATGGTTGGATTTCCCCGTTGGTTTCCCGTCGCTTTTTCTAATCCTTGTAATTTATGAAGAAACCTTGTGCTTGTGCACAAAAGAGTGCTTTAACAGATTCTAATCACAAACAATAAAGAAAGTGCGAATGATTAAGGGAATAGTAGGAAGTTTTTAGTGGTCTTTGCAGCTGTTTCTATAGCGACCATAAAAAACCTTCCTGTTCCTTTTCCATTTCTGTATGCAACTTGGCCCTTCTTTGTTCATAGAGGTCAGTCTGTTTGGCTGTATTTACTGGGAAAGATTTCCAAAAATAGCATCAAAAATATGAAATCGTTTTTGAATATTGTGTTTGTCACACGGATCGTGCTTTGGAGAAACGTTTTTTTTATAAACAAATACACCGAAACATCTTTACTGCTGACCCGTTTGCCAAGAGAATTCATGATGGGGAACGAGGGCAATTTACTTTAGCTGTATGGCATCACCGTATAATTTGGTTTATGGTATTATTTTATCGTGTTTCCCCCTAAAAAACACACATTCCCCTTGATTTAAACCCTATTTTTTAGAATTTTAAAAAAATTCGTGATTAACAGAGATGGCAAAAAATTTCATGGCTTTTTCCCCAAAAATTTATAGAAAAAATTGTCATAGTTATCTTTTTCAAATTAATGTAATTTTTTTTTTTTGGATTAAATTTCGAAATTTATATAACCCCAAGTTTTCCAATTAACCCCACAGAAAATGCACGGGGAAAATTTGTGATTCGTGGAAACCCGGAAAAAGTAATTTAGCAAGAATTTAAAGAAAGGAAAGGAGCATCTTCCTCTGAGGGTTGTATCAGTGGAGGAACGTATTTAAGTAAATTTTATTAAAATTTTTGCATTTGTCTTATAATTTTACAGGAAAATTAGATGAAAAAAAAAAGTGTATACTGTTAAACGGTAGTATAAAAGTGTGCAACTACTTTTTTTTACCCAAACAGAGCGAGTTATTTTTTTAAAAAAATGTGGGGTTTTTATTCCTGAAGACCAAAGCGATGAAGCAAAAATTTTTGAAAAAAAGAAAAAGCTCTAATGGAAAGAGCATCAACACGATTGACTCTTATTTGGGCAAAAGAGATTTCACACTATTCAATAGGTCCCTGAAAAAGAATTTTTTCGGAAAAAAAAACCTTGGTCGGTCACTCCCTATCGGTTTCTTTTTTACGAAGAATTCATTCAAAATCTATCTATACAAAAGAGTGCAAGTATTAATTTTAAATTCAAACAAAAACTAAAAAAAACACCAAATAGAAAACAATTGAAAACTAAATAAGGAATTTTAACTGACCCCAAAAATTTTGTTTACAGTAAACAAAATTGCCCCGTTTTTGGCATAAAATTATATTTTCAAAATTTTAAAATAACAGAAAACTTAAAAAACTGTCCGTATGACGCCAAACTGACTTTGAAATATTTCCCCGAGGGAGGAAAAATTTCCAAAAAGGTTAAATATAAAAGAGTTTTAAGTTCAAAAGGGGGAAATTTTACCAAAAGTAGCAGTTATGGGGCTTGTGCTACAATAGTTTTATAACCCCAGGCCCCTGTGAAATTTAATTTTAATTTGCATTTGTTTTGGAGATAGAAACTGCATGTAAAACTTTAACCAGAAATTTCAAAGTCAAAAGGGGCATAAATTTCCCAAAATACATCCCGAGTTTTGAACTTTATCCCGTGAGGTTAGTAATGATCTTGAAAAAAAAAAATAAGTTTCAAAAACATAGCCTTTGTAATAGCTGTTGTACTTGCACGCAAAACTTTAACCGAAATTTTCTAAGTCCAAAAGGGGGCTAATTTGGCCAAAAATGAAGGGCAGAGTTATGGGACTTGTGCATCAACTGTTTTTAACCCCTAAGGCACTGTAAGTTTCAATTTAAAAACTGCATTTTTTTTGGAGATAATAACTTGATTTTTTAAAAATTTAAACCAAAATTTTCGAAGTCTAAAAGGGGGATTTAATTGATCAAAAAACATGCGAGTTATGGAATTGACCCAGTGAGGTTGGTAATTGATCTAGAAAAAGAAAAAATAAGTTTCAAATCTATATGCCTTTTAGAAATAGCTGT
The DNA here is from genome assembly GCF_021730395.1 of Mercenaria mercenaria. Taxonomy (NCBI): domain Eukaryota; kingdom Metazoa; phylum Mollusca; class Bivalvia; order Venerida; family Veneridae; genus Mercenaria; species Mercenaria mercenaria. Next base: position 90,537,120 of record NC_069364.1, on the reverse strand, counting down.
ATGTACTTGCACGCAAAACTTTAACCAGAATTTTCTAAGTCCGAAAGGGGGCATAATTTGGCCAAAATGAAAGTCAGAGTTATGGGACTTGCTGTTATCAACTAGTTTTTTAACCCCGAAGACACATGTGAAGTTTCAAATCAATATCTGCATTAGTTATGGAGATAGTAACTTGCATGTAAAACTTTAACCAAAATTTTCTAAGCCCAAAAGGTGGCATAATTTGCTCAAAATACATGTCAGAGTTATGGGACTTGACCCAGAGAGGTTGGTAATTGATCTAGAAAAAGAAAAAATAAGTTTCAAAGCTATATGCCTTTAATTGATGGCTGTATGTACTTGCATGCAAAAACTTAACCAAGGTGTGACGCCGACGCCAGGGTGAGTAGAATAGCTAGACTATTCTTCGAATAGTCGAGCTAAAAATGCTTAAATGAGCAAAGTAAATGTTAAAATCACTGATTTTGACTTCACTACTTACATCATTAGTTTCTGGTCATCAGCTACTGATCCGAATAAACTCTCATGTAATAAATGCCATGCAACATCCTGAAGAGAAAACAAGAGGGTCATTGACCCTAAAGCGCTCACCAGTATAAAAGGCTTCAAGTGTGTTTGTGTAAAATAATGGTACAAGTACAGAGTTAGAATTGTATAAATATCAAGGCTCTAGCTATTACTGATTCAGAGAAGAACATATTCAAAGTATCTTTTACCTCAGCCTATATTATATACATGTCACACACATGGGCACGGCCATTTTTGAACCTAGGGCAATAATTTGAACAATTACTGTAGACAGTCAAGCCCTGATATCACACGTAAAATATCCAAGAAACATTTGTGTAAAATTATTTTGAAATTGGGCGTGCTGTTTCTGGTAAGAACATTTTTAAAGTTTTCAATATATCAATATAGGGAAAAAGTGACAACTCCCCCTGGTGGCCATGTTTTATGACAAATCAAAATAATTTGAACAATCTTGGCAGAAGATTACTCAAGGACCATTTGTGTGAAGTTATTCTAAAATCAGGACAGCAGTTTCAAACAAGAAGATTTAGGAGAGGACCTTGTATGACACTACAGACCAAGTTTGATGAGATCAATCCAGTCATTCATGATGAGAAGTTGTTAAAGGTTGTTTTTTTTATTTTTATCTATTTTTAGTTTTAAAAGGGACCAAGTGCCCCCATCTGAACAAACTTGAGATAGCACCTTGCCAGGATGCTACAGACCAAATTCAGTGTAGTTTCAGAGAAGCTGTTTCGGTAAAACTGTTGGTACGATCCATCTGTACCAAAAGGTCACCTCGATTCAGGTGATAACAAAGTAGGTTAGATAAAAACTTTTCCCATTATTGTTAGTCATCTCAGGCAAGCACATGTTACTCCAGAAAAATTAACATGTGCATATGAATCTATATAGATTTAAAGTGGAAATTATCACATGTCTGTTAATCAAATGAATCATGGTTTTTACCCTTTTTAGGACCTTTGTAGATTTGTGACTCAGTACTAAGTTTAATGGCATTTTTCACATTAATTAGGTCAGATAAAAAAATCTGGGTTAGATAAATGCTGATGACTCAAAATAAAATCTGAAAGTAAACTCTGCTAGCAGGATTACCTTTTTTCCCCTAATTTCCAATCTAAATTTCTCAAGGCCTATAAATGCTAACAGGGTTGTGTTTATTTTGTATTATTTTCAAATTATAAATATAACTTACATCCATAAAGGGGAATATTTATATGGGTGTCAAAAAATGAAAATTCTGAAAATTCTTTTAGCTGGGGTCAAAGTGGATGGGCAGGACTCCAGTTGGGTCTGGGGCCCAAGCCCTGACAGGACAACCAGTAGGAAAAAAGCTCCTGGAAGCAACTGGACTTGTGCTATTTCTACCTATGTAATTTGTATTTCCAACTAAGTAATCAAAGAATTATTTGACTTGTAATTGATCATGGGGTATGAAAACAAGCACGGAATCATGTTTTTTCCCCAGCTATTCTACATATATGAATTACAATATAGATCTTTCAACCACTCCCATTGCCTTTTATTCTTCATAAAGCTTTATATTTTGGTATCTGTATCAATCATTTCATACCTCATGTTTTCAAAATTTACATTTAAGCAAGACCAAGGTAAATTCAACAAAATAGCCGTCTTCTGTTTTTATTGTTGTAACAAAGGTAGGAATAAACTAGAGCTATCACTGAAGGTAATGAATGTACACACCCCACCAACCCCTCCGCATGCACTGTCATTGTACATTGCAATTTGACGCACACAAGATTGCATAACTATGTGGACTGTATGTATATAGTATTTAACAAAAATCAAAGTCCCATAACTCTGCAGAATATTTTTCTGAAAGAACCTAACATGCACCATGCACAATTCTAACACGTTCCGATTCATTTTCCTATTAAACAAAGAAGGCAGAAAACAGTGAATTATAATACAACAAATCACTGTTCTGACGTCACAATTATTATGACATGGAGTCAAACGGCATAGCGGTGCGCTGGAAAAGAAACCGATTGAAAACGGGCACATATTTAATGAATGTCATCAAGGATGTACTTAAAAATCCTTGGTAACGTGTTAGAATCGAAATAATATATCTCATTTAGTGATTTGCTCTTGAATAAATCATTGTTTGTCGTTCAGATGCGTGTTATTATATCATGAGGGCTGTGCCCTCGTGATATAATTCCTTCGTATCTGAACTCCAAACAATGATTTATTCAACGACAAATCACTGGATGAGATATATTATTTTTAAGTAAAGTTGGTACTGATCACTTGCGTTAAGTTTCATTTAATTGTCTGCAACTATTTGGGAGATTAGGCGCGCACAAAATTGCATATGCAGACTCTATGTATATAGTATAGTAACAAAAACCAAAGTCCCATAACTCTGCAGAATATGTATCTAAAAACGTAACATGCACCATGCACAACTAGGGTTGGTACTGATCACTTGTGTGAAGTTTTATTAAATTGTGTGCAAGGGTTCAGGACAGGCTTGGGGTAATCGAATACAGTAACTTTAATCACCTGTAATTGATTACTCAAATACAAATATTCAAATGTATTTGATTACTCACCTCAATCTGATTACATGTAATTTAATAAATTACAGTGAATTTTCTGCCTTTAATTATGATTACTTTTGATTACTGTCTGATTACTGAAGGAATAGTATGACAGCAGGGTATAAATATTTAAATTCATAACACAAGTGATTGTCTAATATATGCTTGCTTCACTTCATCTGGAGAATATTCCTAATAAATTCAATGTATTCAAAAACATTTCAGTTCATTAATATCCCTAAATAATTGAGAGGTATGATAAATGCATTTTGCCATCTTATTAATCTTAACTTATTAAGGATCAATAACCCACTGTATCACCTACATTATGTACAGTAGGTTCAGGTATTATGTACAGGTGAGAAAACAAGACATTTAGCAGTTAATATACCAACAATTACACGATGCCCCTGGGTAATGCAAACATGACACGCCTGAATTGAAATCAAAATGTAATTATTAGATTAAGGCTAATTTATCCTTTAAAATGCACTGAGATTTTTGTGAGCAGTCCCTTCAGGAGATTAGGGGTGCACAAGATTGCATATGCAGACTGTATGTATGTAGTATATTAACAAAAAACAAAGTTCCATTACTGCGCAGAATTTTTTTCTGAAAGAACCCAACATGAGGGTTACTACTGATCACTTGTGTGAAGTTTCATTAAATTGTGTGCCTGGGTTCAGGAGATTTAGCCCGCACAAGACTGCATATGCAGACTCATGTATATAGAATAGTAACAAAAAACAAAGTCCTGTAACTCTGCAATCTTTTTTCTGAAAGAACCTAACAGGCATCATGCACAACTACTGTTGTTACTGATCACCTGTGTGAAGTTTCATTAAATTGTGTCAAGGGCATGAGGAGAGATGGTGCACACAAGATTGTGACTACAGACAGACAGACAGACAGACAACCTGAAACCAGTATACCCCCCTCTTACAACTTTGTTGTTCGGGGGGTACAATAACTGGATTCCGGAATTAATACTGTACTCCAACCAAAAAGTATGGTAATGTTGAAACATATCTATGACACAGGAACTAAAGGTCATCTATACTTTTCCATGGCACACTGTTAAATATCACGTCAGAGGCTATTTTCAGCAAACTGAGTTTGTAAATGCTACACTTATCATCATTTACCAAGTTCCCCTTCCCCATCGCAACAAATATACACAATTTGGAAAAATGACCTCTGAGGGGCTTTCAAAATATAGAAATCTGTCACAAAATGGTATACTTTGACCAATGTATTTATTTGTGATCAGAGGGATGCTATGTAAATATACTAATAGAAGAATTTTAACCTCATACTCTGGAATATTATTATATTTCATAATACTTTGCAAAATTACACATTTAGCGGATCTACTCATCGGCACCAAGAAATAGAGCTACACTATTTGAGCTACCATTTTACATATTTGACACACAATAAATCAAAACAATGCAAACGGGAACTTGCTCTTAAAATCACTCAGAATTGGGTAATATGCTGTAAGAATAACTCAATCAGGCTATGCCCTTATGTAATTAATCTGGAGATTAAAACACAGTTTGACTGTATTTTATTTTTCCATCAAACAGCCCTAATACTATACAAGTGACAAAGAACAGAATGTTGTGACTTTTTACCTCTACTACAGATGTATGTCCTGTGAAGATGGTGAATGCGTCTATAACTCTTCCTTCCTTGGGATTTGTGTTAATGTCCCATAAACATATTGTCTAAAAAAGGAAAACAATCAAGTAACATATTGTGAAAAACAAATGTTTAGAATTTGGCCCAAGGAATCCAAACATGACACTGGGTCGTGAGTTTATGCTACATGTAAAAGGTGTTTGCACTTTGGGAGTAAATAAAGGTTTTCCTGTAACTCTATGCAAAGGTTTGATACAAGCTGCTACCAACAATTTGGCCCTACTGTGAATGACTGAATAACTTTGCAGATAAGTTGTGAAAACACATTAATTCAGGAACTGCCTAAATTGTCCACCTGCCATCTTGTAGAATAACCGTATTATACCAATATTATCAGAATCAGGGCTTCGGATATTTGCCGGTTTGTCGGTTTTGGACCGATTTTTGACTTTTCAGACCGATTCGTGAAGTGAAAAAACGAAAAAAATCGGTCCCGTAAAAATGGAGAAAAGTATAAATTTCGGTCTGATATCTCAATACACGATCACCTGCCAAGTAGGAAATTGTTGGTCGCACCTTCAGATAATCAATAAACGTGTCAATTGGTCCGACTGTCACTCTGATAATTGGTCCGTAATTAGGGCGTGACGCAATCAGTGCTCGCGCGGCACATCCTTTAATGTTTGCAGACAGCCGACTGCGGTGTATTAAACATTTTTGACTGGTTCCTAAGTTATGGACGTCCAATCATTCGACGGGGACACCTTTAATGTTGCAAACCGACGGGTGTTTAAACATTAGCTGTTTAGTTCGACTGGACAAAAATTCGCGTGGATCACTTCTTATTATTTAGATATCACGATGTTATTTCAAAAGCTGTTTGATCAGTAACAAACAAATGGTGCTGCATTTAATCAATGGCATAATAAAATTGTACATTATAGGTCTTTGATTAAGAGACATCACACGAAACCGATAAAAAAATTTTTATAATTACTTGATTTGAAAAAATTACATGATTCATTTGTTGGGCTCAGTTGAAACAATGCAGAAAATCGTCTTTGCAACCCGACTGTACAAAAAGAAAAAAATGGACGGGCAACCACGAATGATAAAGAAAACCGGAGTGGCACTGTTTATCAAATCGGTCTTTTGAAAAACGTTTCAAAATGAAATTTTGTTTACATCAGAAGAGAACATATAACTTTATAAAATGTAGTTGCTTATTGAAGTACAACGTAAGTGAAATGAAATATCCGTGGCCAACCCGCGTGACGTTTTGGTACTATACATGCAGGAAATTCGATCTCAGCATTCAAATAACGTACACATTCGGTCCGCGGCAGAATATTTTTTAAATACTGAGGCTGTTTAGCAGAGAATATGTGTCGTGTAACTCACTTTGACGCATTGTATTTTATAGAACTCCGTCAAAGAATGAGGAAACATCACAAAGTATCTGCCGTGTATACGGTATCGAAGTCACGTGCGTTGGCTTTTAGACTAGTTACGCACACGGTGTCAATGCCTCGTATTATCTCGGAAAAACATCGAATTTTAAACAAAGTAACGATCACACATAACACTGATTAACTGTCTTCATTGTATGGTAACGCGCGGTGACTGGAAACTCAGTTTTAATGCATGACATGCTTATTTCTTTACCCTATCACGTTTTACAAAATATGTAATATTGGGAATGCGGTGGGTGGGGTAGCGCCGATGTCAGGATTTTCGTTTCGGACCGATTGAGTTATCAAAATATCCGGAGCCCTGATCAGAATGATTTGCACGAAGTTCATGTTGGAGGAAAAAGTAGGTCACTAGGTTGTGGTGGGTCTTTAACTGGAATCTGTCATTACAATTATTTGATACATTTGAATTATGTTTATTGAAAACAATTTTTCATCTGGAAATGCAAATGTACGAACATAATTTCAAAATTGTCTGCTGTATAAATGGTTGTGACAGAACGATAAATTTGTAAAACAAAAAAAATTAACAGCTTAATTAAATACTGAAAGGTACACGTAATATATTTATTTTTATACCTCTTTAATTAAGTTTAGGACCTAATATATGAAAAGAACAGTCATCTGCATGTGGATACTCGATACATGTCACCTGCTACGCGATGTGTGAAGCGTGAAATACTCAGTAAGGTGTTATCAGTTTATATCAGATTAAGAAAACAGGCAATAAAAAGGGCACATGGCCCATACGGCTCTTGAGGAAGGCTGTGTGGCGTGGAAGAAAAGGGGCATGGTGCTGTAACACGCTGAAAAGGCCTGGATAAAACACTAAATTTCGTGGACAAAACAAAATTTGTGCAGGTATTTTGTGAGGATATTTATAAGTTTGTTAACATCAACTGGACAGTCAATGCAATATTTGTTTGGTTTGTTGGGATTTCATTAAGTTGACTGAGGAAACTGTGAAATACACACCACTTTATTTTCCACAAATATTCATGATTTTACAGTTGACAGCGTTATCTAAGCAGTGTATGCTGCAGAATGCAGGTAGGCTTACAGGTGAAGGACTGGACTCGTTAAAATTCCTACATTGTCAAAGATCTGCTTTAAATTTGTTTCAAATATAGATTAAAGCACAGAATGTTACATACATGATCATCAGATGCACTTAGAAGGTGTCCGTTCATGTTAGGATTCCACGACAACCCATAGCCTTCTTTCTGGTGGCCTTTTAATCGTAGTTCTGGAGTACACTCACCATTTGGATCTGAAACAGAAACCAGAGTTCCATTTACAATCACAACAAGCCCTCTATTTGAGTACGCAAGAAAGTGTGACGGATGGCCAGACAGATGGACAGGCATTTTATATACCTCCCTTGTCTTCAATGCCAGAGACAAAAATAAAATACCACTTCATCCCCTCAACAGGTTAATCAGTGTAGCCGAGTAATGACAGGTACGCACATGAAACAAATTAACATGCAAGTGTGATATTAAATTCTCTTGAGAGGTATCTGTAAAATTATCATCTACTGTATTAACAAGGAGAGTCACTCATGAAGTGAAATTATCACCTAACCAAATTAAGCATTAGAGAACTTTGTGAACTTTCACTAAAAACATCAGAAGAAAAACACAAAAAATTGTGCTTAATAGTACATCTGGATAGAAAGAAAGCTGGATTAACAAGCCATTTATAGCAAAATACATAATGACTCTTAATGCACTTTATTAAAAAATCTGTAGAAAGCCATTGTCCAGCTATTCATATACTGAAGTTTTTTTTTAAATTGAACAAAAAGGTATGGCACTTAGAAATTCAAGAAATCAGATAATCCTGGAGGCAGCCATTTTATATAAATTTATGATGTCTGAATAATTCATTTTGCAAAACAAGTTGAGATGTTAATAACTTTCTTATTTTATGATAGGTCTACATGTCTGATCAACCGAAAGTAATTAACATCACTTATCTGGATAATGTAGAATAACGCTTTGACTTCGGGTATGGAAACAAAACATTTTAAACAAATTAATATAAACCAGAGTGTATTTTTATTACACCAGCAACATTACTATCTTTCTAAAGATATTAAAAAGTTTGAAATGTTGAATAATTCCAAATAATGTCTTAAAACTGGCTTGAAACATGCAGATCTCTTTAATCATGATCAAATATGTCAAAAATAAGCATAGGAGCCTATACATTTTATTTCACCATATAATAGCAGGGCACTCGTTTGACCGTTTTTGGGGCCGAATATGGGCCCCATTCCCCTCATAAAATAGTATGTTTTATCCCCCTTTCTCCGAAGAAAATTCAAGTAGGTAGATCGTTTGTCTACAGATCTCGGGGTGTGAGTTCGATCCTCGGGCGGGGCGTATGTTCTCCGTGACTATTTGATGAACGACATTGTGTCTGATATCATTAGTCCTCCACCTCTGATTCATGTGGGGAAGTTGGCAGTTACTTGCGAAGAACAGGTTGGTACTGGTACAGAATCCAGGAACACTGGTTAGGTTAACTGCCCGCCGTTACATGACTGAAATACTGTTGAAAAACGGCATTAAACCCAAAACAACCAACAACCGAAGAAAATTCCCCTGATAATAGGTTGTTTGACACAACTAGATATGAACTCTCCTTTCAAGTGATATTATAGTGCCTCTAAGGAAGGTTACTGCTGCAATAGAGTTACATTAGTTAGAAATGACTGAAAAAAGTATTAATAAGTGTGAAAAGTAGTAACATCTATATGGCTAAAAACTTCCCCCTTTTAGTCTTAAAACGACAAAAAATTCCCCTTCCTGAGGGTATGGGTACCTGTCCCCAAAAGTTGTCTAGTGCCCTGAACAGACGAAAATATTATTTAAGACTGTGAGAAGATTCAATAAAATCTACATTATAGGAAAAATTCTATTGTGAAATTGTAATTGATTTTGTGATTTACCCATAGACTCTCATTAAATATGAAAACTTATGCGAGGCCAAAATTTCTCAAATCAGTCTAGCAAATAATCAAGCACAGGACCCCATCTTTTTATCTGCTGAACTTTCCAAGAATAATCTATAATATAAGTTCTGAAAAATCAGGGTTTAATCAAATTCTACATTGTAGAAAATTTTTTAATCCAAACATGTTTAACTACCTTAAGCCAATTCTGAACATTCTTTCACTATCTTAAAAGATTTAAGATCTTAGTTAATACACACACGTAATTATATCGTATTGTAAGGAAACCCAAAACTGTATTTTTGTACATGTACATTTTTCAGCTCCCTGCTTGTTTATTTCTACTGATAACGCATGTAAACTCTCAGAAATTATTCACTTACTTACAGTATTAGTATATCTGCCTAGATTGTCAAGTCACTTCACTGGATATACAGTTTAACTTCTTATATTTACGATTTTCTACAGTGCAAAAAGCTCTTTCATGGAGGCTGCCATTTTTGTTGTTGTTGTTGCAGACCGGTAGAGAAATATCTACGATTATGTGACATTTACTTGGTAAAGGTGTAAGGTACCTATGTAAACAGCAACAGTATACATTCTATTATTCCAGCCACACTTGGATTTGATTAGATTTAGGCCATATTTGTTGCATTTTATGATTTTCTGATGTGACAATGTAAAATCTCTTACCGGTCTATCTGAGCGTCTGCTAACAGCCCCGCTTCAAAGTGTTTTTCCATGATTGTGATTAAACTACTTCATATTTCTTAGAGTGTTATATATCAAAATACTTGTTATGAAACAAGGAATTGTTTGAGGTTTACTTTCACTTAAGACCTTGTTTATTTAATACATTATTTGCGAGAAACCCTGGCTGAAGCTCCGTAGAGAGACTGGTGACCTGGAATCCCGGCTGGTCACCGTTCTGTGATTTCATTGGAGAACGGTGCCCGGTCTGTATTTGATTGGTTTATTGGGACAGTTACATCACGTGGTCACATCCCAGGAGGCTATATATTGGCTGGCGGACAATGGCGTCAGCACTTTGTTCGTATACGTAGTTCTTGCGTAAGAGCGCCAAATTCAAACTGCAAGTTAGGCAGTAAGTCTTTTGAAATCATCCGTCCGTCTTTCCGATATACTGTATATCCTGAGCTGTGTCCACATTATATTAATTAAGTTATACGTATTTCAATGTGAAATTGAACAGTTTATTTGTTTATTGTGCTTACTTGAAAGGAATAGACATAGAGTCTGTAGTTAACTTAAGCGCGTATTTCGTGCCTCATTAAATTTTGGAACTTTACTTTAAACTTTGTTATTAACTGTGTGTTTTCCCTGACATCCGCCGGCCGTTACAATTTGGTGTCAGAAGTGCAGATGTTTTATTGCCGAATACATCTCGAACTGCGAAAAAATTAAGGCTAGATTAACGTTACTGAACAGATTCTACAGTAGAATTAAATATGAACTGTAGTACATGATTTTACAATAACTCGGCGCACATACACTGAAAACGGTATAGTGTATTACGTTAGGTACATGCGTGAGAACTTAAATTTTGTTGCTGACACTAACATTTAGTTAAATAGCTAGACTATGTACAGTGCTCAGACAGTTATGTATTAATTGTAATTTATTGTGTTTACAACAAACATAGCTGCATTAAAGGGACATGCTCTATATAACTTATTAACTAGCTGTAAACACAATTCAATAAATAATGGCAGATAACTCAGACTCTGAAGTTTACTTCAATGTAAATAATCAAAATGACAATGGACAAATAAATACTGATGATGTTGCACACAGCAATAGTGACAATGATTATACAGACAATAACAGTTGTATAAACAATGAAAGACATAATGAACATGAGCTTATGCATGAAAGTGAGGCTGGTATATGCCAAAAACCTGCATCTAACCTGGGCACACCAGTCAATAGTAGACAACCAGTAGTACATAACAGCAAGTCAAATACTAGATGCCACCAGTCTAGTAGGTCCTCTAGTAACCATAGAAGGGCCAGCAGATCACCTGGGTCTGACCATTCAGTTATATCCAATGGATGTAATCACATATCTAATCATGCTAGACGCCACCAGTCTAGATCTAGGAGGTCGTCTAGATACCATAGACGGACCGAAAGACATCATTCTGATTCCTCTGATAGGAGTCAAAGTCCCACATATTTCCATAGACCCCATACTAGTAGACGTTACCAGTCTAGTCGTTCGCCTTGTTACCAGAGGCGAGCAGTGCAACATCACAGGAGTTCAAATAGATATGGTGATAGACGTCATCGACTTGAAGCATCAAGAGAAAGATATGAGCATAGGAGAAATGTCAATCACAGTAACATTAATAGGGATAGGTATATGATCCTTAGTGACAATGACTATGACAATAATTCCATTGTTAGACCTCCCACACAACCACATCCGGTCTATTCCCGACCTCACAACCCAAAATATCATACATCTGTACCTAGTCTGAAACCGGAGCCTTATTCTGGACAAGAATCATGGAAGAATACTGTTCACATTTTGAAAACTGTGCAGAGCTTGGTAACTGGATGATAGAAATAAAGTTCTGTTCTTAGCGGCATCTCTTAGGGGTCAGGCTCGCACCTTCTACATGAGTCTTGATCCACATCAGCGACAAGACTACAATGCCCTGGCATACCAAATGCAGCATAGATTTGGCAGCAGTATCCATGCTGGCAAATGGTTAAATATGCTGGAAACAAGGCAGCGCAGACAAGGGGAAAGTATTACTGCACTTTGCGATGACATTCGCCAACTTACTAAGAAAGCGTACTACCAGCTGGACAGCAGAGCTCAAGATGCAATTGCACTCAATCACCTGTACAAATTAATACCAGTCGAAATGAAATGCAGATGCATTGATAATAACTGTACTACATTGCAAGATGCTGCTGCTGTAATAGACAGATATGAAGCTATTATTGGAGAATCAAACAGCAGAAACACTAGGGGTAATGTGCGTGCTATAGACACATCTGGTATTGACTCAAACATTTCAAATCTTCTCCAGAAATTAGATTCTAGACTTGAACGACTTGAAAACGCTCCTGTTCCGCACACCACTACAAAAAGACAAGACTCAAGGTCAAAACCTATGCGTCACTGTTACACATGCAATGCAACTGACCATTATATAGGGAATGCCCATCTAGACACAGACACCAGAGCTACCATCCTTCTTCAAACACTGTAAATCACAATACACCTGCTAAAACCTCATCTGAAAACTTGTCGGGAAACGCGACCATGTCGACTCAGTAGGCCGTGAGTCGACAACTGAAACAACAAGGCCTGATGAAGTAACTATTCAATCAGACACTGTAAGAACAGGCCACATATTAGACAAGAAATGGGACAATGGGTTTTACACAAATGGAACAATATCTGGCCAACAAATAGAATTTCTAATAGATAATGGCTCCACAGTTACAATCATTTCATTAGACAAATTCAATAAAATTGATAAAGAGCAGCAGCCAACTGTTGAACCATTCCCTACTCCTGTTCATGATGCTAGTGGTGGTACAATAAAAACACTAGGTAAAACTGTTATTAACATTGAATTAAATGGTCATTTGTTTGAACAATCAGTCCTCATTTGTGATATTGGACAAGATGGTATCATTGGTCAAGATTTTCTTTTGCAGTATGTAGAGACTATAAACTATAAAAGTGGCAAAATTGTAACAAAACATAATCAAATAAATTGTTGTGTTGGCAGTGAAAAGTTAGTCGCGTGTAGAGTTCTAGTACGAAGAACAACTGTAATTCCTGCAAATTCAGCAATATGGCTTCCAGTTGAAATTAATGAACCACAGAAGTTAACAGAGTATGGTTTAACTGAACCTGTAAAATTATCTTCTGATGACATTGGTATGGTCCCTGGTGTAATCGAAACATCAAAATCAGACATTTGTATAAATTTTGTAAACTGCTCAAACAAAACCGTGACATTATATGAAAATCAAACGGTAGGGTCTTGTGAACCATACCTTGATAATAAGGTTGAACAGGAAACAGTAAGAACCTTGAAACCTGAAAACACAAATAAAGAAAAAGAACTACCTGAACATTTAAATGACCTATTCAAAAGAAGTTCTATTCATTTATCAGAAGATGAAAGCAAGCAATTAAAAGAAATGCTAATACAATATGAATGTGTCTTCGCGAAGTCGTCTAATGATCTTGGTAAATGTGATCGCGTACAACACAGAATACATACAGGAAATGCTATACCTGTACGACAGCCAGCTAGACGTCAGCCAATGGGAAAACGACAAGCTGAAAGAGAAGAAATTTACAAAATGCTTGAAAAAGGTGTAATTGAGCCATCGAACAGTCCTTGGAGTTCACCTGTAGTACTTGTTACCAAGAAAGATAGCAGTATTCGTTTCTGTGTGGACTATAGAGCCGTCAATATTTTGACGACAAAAGATGCATACCCACTCCCCCGTGTTGATGAGTGCTTGGATGCACTTGCGAACTCCAAATTTTACAGTTCAATGGACTTATGCTCTGGATTTTGGCAAGTCGGAATGGCTCCAGAAGATCGTCAGAAAACAGCGTTTGCTACTAATCTTGGTTTATTTCAATGGACAGTTATGCCTTTTGGTTTAGCCAACAGTCCATCAACTTTTCAACGACTGATGGAAGATGTTTTACGAGGTCTGCAATGGATAGAACTACTTCTTTATATGGACGATATCATTTCTCCAAGCAACAGCATCTCAGAAGGACTCCAGAGGTTGCGAAACATCTTTGATAGGCTTCTTGATGCCAATTTAAAACTTAAACCTTCCAAATGTGCCTTCTTCCAGAAGCAGACCAAATTTCTTGGGCATGCTGTCTCAGAACAGGGTGTATCAACTGATCCCGACAAAATCACAGCTGTGAAAAACTGGCCTCAACCAAGGACAACTAAGGAAACCCGAAGCTTTTTAGGCCTATGTTCGTATTATAGAAAATTTATCCAAGGATTTGCAAGTATAGCCCGACCACTGCATAAATTATGTGAAAAGGGTGTCAGATTCCAATGGACAGAAAGTGCTCAGAATGCTTTTGAACAGTTAAAGAAAGCTTTAACAAGTGCACCAATTTTGGCATACCCACTTCCAGAGACCCCTTTCATACTTGACACTGATGGAAGCGACAAATGTGTTGGTGCAGTACTTTCACAAAAGCAAGATGGTCATGAAAAGGTTATTGCTTATATGAGCAAGTCACTTAACAAACATGAAGTGTCATACTGTACGACAAGAAAAGAACTTCTCGCTGTAGTTGTCGCTTTAAGAACCTTTCACTTTTATCTCTATGGACAGCCTACATTACTACGTACAGATAATGCTGCAGTTAGCTGGTTAAAACAGTTGAAAAGGCCTTCAGGTCAAATAGCGCGTTGGGTTCAAGAATTAGAAACCTATGATTTGACTATTGTCCATCGCCCAGGTCTTAAGCATTCAAATGCAGATGCTTTATCACGCAGACCTTGTCGTGTCTGTGAACGACAAGAAAAATTGAACGATAACGCCAATGACGATGACTGTGAAGTTTCTTATACCGAGTCACTTTTTCTGCGACAGAATGACAAACAGGACGAAACAACTGATTCTTCTGAAAGGGTAATGAAAATGACACCTAGTACTTCAACCACCAGATCTTATCTTGATGGTTGGAGCCCGGCTGAAATACGCGAAGCTCAACTTAATGACACTGACATTGCTCTTCTTATCAATGCAAAAGAGAATAATGCAGAACGACCACACTGGGACCGCGTGTCATCAGGTACTTCAATACTGAAAACATTATGGCGGCAATGGGATCGCTTAACTTTAACTGATGAGTTACTTCATTGTAAATTTGAAGATACAGACTTAAACCGTGAAAAGCACCTGCTTGTAGTACCAAACAGTAAAAGACATGACATTATGCATTATTTTCATGACATTCCATCAGCCGGACATTTAGGAATTGAGAAAACACTTCACAGGGTTAAACAGTCATTCTACTGGCCTGGAATGAAAGATGACATTACTGAATACTGTAATACATGTGACCAGTGTGTTGCTCGTAAATCCACAGCAGCATCAAAGGCTCCACTACAGCAATACTTAGTAGGTGAACCTATGGAAAAAATAGCCATGGACATTCTTGGCCCACTTCCTTTAACAAACAATGGTAATAAATATATATTGGTCATTGTAGACTGTTTCACCAAATGGACAGAAGCATATGCCTTACCAAATCAGGAATCTAAAACAATCGCAGAAGTAATTGTCAATGAATTTATCTGTCGCTTTGGTACTCCACTTCAAATTTTGACTGATCAGGGTACTAATTTTACATCCGGTCTTTTTAAAGAGATATGTGACTTCTTACATATCGATAAGGTTCAGACCAGCAGTGTACGGCCGCAAGCAAATGGAACCGTAGAGCGCTTTAATAGAACACTACAATCTATGTTGACGATGTTCTGCCATGATGATCAGCGTAACTGGGATGTTTACCTTCCTCAATTACTCATGGCTTATCGCGCATCAGTACATACAAGTACGGGTTTAACTCCAAATGAAATGGTTTTTGGACGCAACATTGTTATGCCATTAGAAGCCGTTATTGGTATACCACAACATAATGATCAAGTTCCCGTAGATGGTTCAGTTTATGTTACTAACCTACGTCAAAATATCAGTAATGTTCACGAACATGCCAGAACATCTCTTAAAGTGAATGCAAACTATCAAAAACGTCATTATGATCTTAAAGCAAAGAAGAGATCTTTCCGTGAAGGTCAACTGGTATGGCTCTATAACCCTGCTAGACGCATTGGCGTTTGTTCTAAACTAACATCAAAATGGAAGGGTCCATATGTTATTGTTAGACAGCTAGATGACGTAACATATTTAGTAAAAAGCTCACCGCGAATGAAACCAAAAGTTTATCATGTTGACAGACTTTTACCATACCGCGGTAAAAATCCTCCGAAATGGTGTTCATCTGCATAAATACAAACTAAAGAAAGACAGAAATGTTAGACAGTTACTTATGTTAGTAGTTTAATGTTATCAATGAAAATGTTTGAACTGAAATTATAATTGGTATGTTTAAATTTGTATTATTTGAAGTTAACGCCTAGGTAATAACTGTGAGGGGTATAATATATCCAAGAATATGCAGTTTAAGTGAAGTCATAAAATGGAAACTGTAGTCTGAGACTGAAGTATTTTCTTGAAAGGGTGGCGGTTCTCTGGACGCACCAACTCACGAATGAAATAGGGGGTACTTTGTTGATGGCAATGATGACGCGCATCAAGGATATGTTTTTTGACCTGTGTTTATTTGTGATTAACCGTGAACTGATAAGTCTTGACTATAAAATACAGCCCTGCAGTAGAATTACAACGCGTGTGTAAGAATAGTGACATAATCAGACATTTTTATAAAATGAAGCAGTGACATACATAATATTATGTGTGTAAACATAAGTGGACACAGCCCAGTCATGTTATCTATTTAAAAGTACTTTTGTAATATTAATATCAGTACATTATTGAACAATGCATCATTTTGAAAATGATAATTAACATGATAATTTATGATTATCATCAGACAGTAATTTCGCAAGCTGGAAACAATTTATTTAATTTTATCAATAAACAGTATTGAATGTGAAAGAGACATAACGTTATCAGCCTGACACTTATGACATTTATGATATTCTTTCAGAATGGAATCCTGTTGGATTTGTAAAGCTGTGTTCCAAACCAGGAAACAACTAAAGCAGCATGCTGGGAAGGAACATTCTATACTGTCAGTAATTTGTCCAATGTGCTACCATAAGGAGGTGCACTTCAAAAGAGTTTCAGATTTGAAAGTTCATTTCTTGAAATCACATCCTTCTGAATCCAAAGAACTGGATGATGATGCTTTTAATGAAAGCAATGGATTCTACCTATCTGTATTTCCAAAAGAATACTCCAAGTTAGTTCAAAAAGCTGATCGCTTGAGCCCAAGTGTTGTACGTTTTAGGACATTGATGATTATGTGGGCAAAACGTTTAGAGGGTAAATGTAGCAAAACTAGGGAAGAATTGCTGGAAGGATGGGAAGTAGGTGATGATTCCTATGTAATGCCTCTTGAACTGATTGATCCGCAGTTACCCAACACATCTGATGACTTAGTAATTAATCAAATTTCCTTGAACACTAGTAACCCTCATATTGACTTACATCAAGGATATAACAAGTTACGTGTTGCTTTAACCAATGACCTATTTGAAGATAAACTAGCCATGAGAGCCATTGCACGCAGGCTGGCTGTACTAAAAGATGCTGCCGGACATGAACATTTTGATACTAGCCTTGCTGAAACATGCCCAGAACTGAAATCAAGCATTGCGCTTAAATTAGGCATACACAGGAGTTTAATTAAGGATGTACACATTATTAAAATTGAAATGGGCTCAAAGAAGATCAAATTAGCCTCAGATGTCACAGATTCACCTGCACTACCTATAGAAACAGCTACAATTACCTCAAGTCCATCACTGCCTGCTCAAATTTCGAACACTTCAAATGCTAGCAATTCTTTGAATAGTAACCAACATCCCCGGTCAGTTATTGTGCCAAAACGCAAGGAACCAGTCATTAGTACCATGAACTCAAATTTTCTGGCACCACAACAACCTAAAGTTAACAACCAAGGTTATCGGGCTACAAAATTACTCCGAATGGGTGCAATGCCACTGTGTCCCCCTGCCAGAAGGGAGTGGGTGGAGGATGAGTCCATTACATTAACCGAAGGAAACCTTACCTGCAAATGGCCACCAAAAAATTGGAAGAATCTCTCACCTGACCAGAGGCTGCTACAGCTGGAAATACTAACTTTCAAAATATTACAGGAACGTGGGGTAAATACTAGCAACTTAGAACGTTCTGACATTCTAGACCAGTTTAATTTTCTCGTCTTGCCTGGAACCAAAGCATACTGTTTACCTGATGCTGGGAAAGATCCGACTGCACACTCAAGGTATCATACCTATGCAACTCTTAGGATGATAGCCAACAGTAAAAACATCAAGTCTGAAAAATGGCTCGCAATGCTGGAGTGTAGTAGTATGCTCAGGGACACTACCAATGATAAACTTTTAAGACAGTGTGACAAAATTCCATTAAGAATTTAGATTGTAGACACATGTACTAGTCTTGTTTTTGTGTTTTAGAGTGCTAGGTATCTAACATAAGAAAACTTTACCTATTTTGTGGTACTCAGTCGAAGTCATACTATTGGTCCATTTCAAGAAAGTGTTTTTGATTTTTAAACAATTACTGATACATGTTCTATTCAAGTTTAACTCTATTACCATCAATTCTAACAGATTAAATACAGGTTGTGTCGTAAGTTGTACATACCATAATTTTTGTCTAGCAGATGTTTTAACCATACAAAGGTACTGGTATTTAGATACAGGTGTACTGTAAATTATACTCACATTGATACTTGTCAATTGACTAGGAGGTACAGTGTGTGCTGTTAATTATTCTTACTCATATACTTTTCACTTTGAATTACAGTGTACTGTAAAATTATACTTACACTGATGCTTGTCACTAGGAGATACAGGTGTGCTGTAAGTTTTTCTTACCACAAATAATTTGTTAGACTAAAGTACAGGCTGTGCTAAAAGTTCTGTTCTTTTATGTATATACATAAAATGTTACTATGAGTTAACTATACTTACCATGTTGTTACACTTTCTATATCAGATGAGATACAGTTTGTGCCTAAAGGTATTTTATGCATGAGCATCCAGTTCTTGAATTGTTCTTTAAGTAATTTCGAAATATGTCATTAAGAACCATGATAAGACTGATAACTTTATGGCAGATTCAAATTCAGGAGAATTTTGTTATTGGAAGTTGGGGAGAGTGTAAGGAAACCCAAAACTGTATTTTTGTACATGTACATTTTTCAGCTCCCTGCTTGTTTATTTCTACTGATAACGCATGTAAACTCTCAGAAATTATTCACTTACTTACAGTATTAGTATATCTGCCTAGATTGTCAAGTCACTTCACTGGATATACAGTTTAACTTCTTATATTTACGATTTTCTACAGTGCAAAAAGCTCTTTCATGGAGGCTGCCATTTTTGTTGTTGTTGTTGCAGACCGGTAGAGAAATATCTACGATTATGTGACATTTACTTGGTAAAGGTGTAAGGTACCTATGTAAACAGCAACAGTATACATTCTATTATTCCAGCCACACTTGGATTTGATTAGATTTAGGCCATATTTGTTGCATTTTATGATTTTCTGATGTGACAATGTAAAATCTCTTACCGGTCTATCTGAGCGTCTGCTAACAGCCCCGCTTCAAAGTGTTTTTCCATGATTGTGATTAAACTACTTCATATTTCTTAGAGTGTTATATATCAAAATACTTGTTATGAAACAAGGAATTGTTTGAGGTTTACTTTCACTTAAGACCTTGTTTATTTAATACATTATTTGCGAGAAACCCTGGCTGAAGCTCCGTAGAGAGACTGGTGACCTGGAATCCGGCTGGTCACCGTTCTGTGATTTCATTGGAGAACGGTGCCCGGTCTGTATTTGATTGGTTTACCCGGACACACCTTCCTCACCGGGCCTTCAGCCATTGGTCAGTTACATCACGTGGTCACATCCCAGGAGGCTATATATTGGCTGGCGGACAATGGCGTCAGCACTTTGTTCGTATACGTAGTTCTTGCGTAAGAGCGCCAAATTCAAACTGCAAGTTAGGCAGTAAGTCTTTTGAAATCATCCGTCCGTCTTTCCGATATACTGTATATCCTGAGCTGTGTCCACATTATATTAATTAAGTTATACGTATTTCAATGTGAAATTGAACAGTTTATTTGTTTATTGTGCTTACTTGAAAGGAATAGACATAGAGTCTGTAGTTAACTTAAGCGCGTATTTCGTGCCTCATTAAATTTTGGAACTTTACTTTAAACTTTGTTATTAACTGTGTGTTTTCCCTGACATCCGCCGGCCGTTACAGTATCTATACTAATTGGGTCCAACACCACAATAAAACAGTTATAAGCCAAAAGACAACTTTCAAGCTTTCGATGGTGAAGAACCTAGATACCCCTGTGTTTGTTTTGGGTTTAACGCTGTTTTTCAACAGTATTTCAGTTGTGTAACGGCGGGCAGTTAACCTGACCAGTGTTCCTGTAGGTGTCTTTTATCAAATCGTCACGGAAAACAAATGCCCCACCTGGGAATAACTCGCGACCCCGCGATCCGTAGACCAACGCTCTCCCTACTGAGCTAAGCGGGTGGGGTCAGATACCCCTTTGGGCATTATTACATCATGGACAGGTGCTTATTATTACCTCATGGACAGGCCCTTGGGTAAACCATCAACCAATCACAAACCAGATGAATGGCTCAAACCTATATTAAGATAAGCAACTACCTGGTTTTGATGGATGTTTTGTATAATCAAACACTAGCACATCACTAGAGGGTGTTTTTGTTGCTATGATACAGGGATTCTGTGGCATGTATCTTGCTCGGTTCACTTCTCCTTCATGGTTGATCTTTATTTCTATCTCTATCTTCCCACTCACAGAACCAAACCCTCCAAATTCTGAAACAAAAAAAAAAAGACTTTTGTGAAGTTACTTTTATTGTTCATGTCGGGGGAGCTTATTTTCATGGACTTTGGTTATTGAATGTCCTAACACAGAAAACAAAACCCAATAGAAAAATTGAAATTTCAAGTAAATTTTTGCTTACAGGGTTTTCAAGGTTGGAAATGTAAATTTTTGTACCCAATCTAGTAAAGTAAGCACTGGTTTGCACATCAGTACAAGCTAGTAAGGTAGACTGCAACCACAGTTAAATTGTCGGATACACCTCATGGTCTCTATATACTGTTAAACAGTCTACACTACATTGAAAAGCAGACAGCATAAAAAGTTTAACAAATCTGCTACAACTAAAATTCATGAAGAATGAGCTGTAGCCTTAATAGAAATAAGACTGGATTTCATAACTGAAAACAACTGTAAAAGACCTGGCCATATAAGCGTATTAACACATTGCAAAATGACCCTCCAAAGGCTCATTTATTTACTTCTCCACTTTTAAATTTTAAGAGAGGAATATTGCTTAATGGCCAATATATATATAATGTACATAATCTGTAAGTAATTCCTAATGAAAGCAACAACTGTAGCAGTGACAAGAAAAGTGCTACACATTTAATTGGAGATATAAATCAAATTTTACTTGTTACCTGCTAGGGACATATAAATAAAAGTGAGAACATTGGAAAGGACAAACAGCATAATGGTTATACAACAAAAACAAAACTTCTTAAGAACTTACCTGTCTAAAAATCACAATATGATGGTGAAATCGTGTGTACTGTCTTAACTTACCATAAAGAAACACTACATGTATTTCTTGCTGTAAGAATGATCTCTCACACCTTTTTTTATGAAAGCAATATTATGATTAGAAGTGACATTTTATACATACTTACTAACTTACCTCCCTTCTCCTAGCCATCAGAGAGTGACATTTCATATAAAATTTCCAACTTACCTCCCTTTGCCAAGCCATAAATGGTGACATTTCATGTGAAGATACCATTGCAGTTCAAAACTTACCTCCCTTATCTAAGCAATAAGTGACATTTCATGACAAGTTACCTTTGCAGTTCAAAGCTTACCTCCCTTTTCCCCATCATAATGAGAAGCATCAAACTGTGTGTAATCATTTGGCAGTTGTACACTGGCAATCAGTAAATGGTTCTGCTCCTCCGACCTGGATATGTGACACAGATAACAATGTTTTGACATTGTTAATCGCTAGAAAACATTCATACATTAACAAAAGAGGTGCTAGGACATGCGGCTAGTGGCAGAAAATACAGAAATATGGGGAAAAAATTGAACTTGGGTTCCCCCACCGCTACCCACACCCAATAAACCCTAAAAGAAGATGACATGAAAACTTTATTTCCAATTAACCAAATATGCTTTTCATTTGGCATGCATGAATAGCTTCAACAAATACATATTTTCTGCCACCTTTGTGTTAGTTAACTATTCACCACTACCTAAGATATTAATACACACAAAATATAAAACTACAATCTAGTACCTCCTTTATCACCATCATAATGGGAATCATCGGTTTGTGTGTTTTGATTAGGCAGCTGAATGTTCACAACAAGGAGGTGATTTTGCTCATCAGTTTGGGCCAAAGAGCCAGCACTGGGAATCGTCACACTGAAAGTATAGCAAGAGTGATCTCCCCTCAGTACAGCATGCACTACATATTATTTCTATTTTTTTTCTATAAATTTGAAGCATTATTGTAAGTACTAGCTGTGAGAATATGTTCTTTGTATTTTCTCAGTCCAATGACGCAGCGTCCAACTTGAGGGGAGCAAAACCTGGCTTGCTACACCTTCAGGTCTTAACTACAAATCAGCTTCAAAATGCAGCATAGTCATTGTTAAATTTCAAATCTCGGCTTTTAAATCAACCAATCACAGGGGATTCATTAATTACTGCAGCAGAAGCTTCGAAGAAGAGAGGGTCTTAGGTGCATTAAACTAGTTTGTATTCCTTAGTACTTGATTTCCTTATATCCTACTTGAAAAGCAGCTACGGCGTCAGACCACCAAACAGCAGGGTTAAATACACATACCCCTGCCTTCAATGAAACCCCTGCATTCAAATGTTGGGACTTCCGAGACGGGTCTTAAAGGTCTCCAAACGTTGTATAACATTGGAATCGGTCTGTTCCTACGAAAGTACCCTATTTTCAACCAGACAGCTTACTTATTTTCAACAAGATTTCTGCGAAATATGAACACTATTCACAGTAATTTACTGAGCAGACTGCAGACACAAGTTGACAAATAACTAAACTGTACTTTGCTGCAACTTACAGTTCTTTTGGACTATAGTACAGTCTAATGACGTAGCACAGTGCACAAAACAAGCCAGCTATCCAATCAAATAGACTTGCAAGTGCCCTTCCGTTGATATCAGGTATCATATGCAAGTGTGTGGTTCAACACTGTAGTTCAAACTAGTGAAGTTCATCTGAATTCATTTAGCCAGACTATATTCTGGTTCCAGACTTAAGTGCCCTTGTGTACATGTATATGTTTCATTCATGAAACATTTTGTGACAGACCTACTTGAATTTTGTATATTGTAATAAACATTTATGTTACACTATTCATGGAATAACAATTAAGCTAGGCAGTTTAACATATACAAGAATCTTGCTTTTATGCTAGACTACTAGTGCTTTGCACATTTCTTTTTTTATAAGCTGAATTTTGACAAAGCAGAGTACCTGTTACTCAATGCAGATGATGGTACATTGTATATATTTGCATCTATAGATATTCAGCTTGGGGTCTGTGAGTTGCATATGACACACTGTCTTAAATGCTGACATAAACAAATTTCAGCGGTGTTTAAAATTCTGTATATTCTATCAATATATATAATATTACTGAACATGTCATATTACAAAAATTACAAATAACGAGACAGAACAACAGGCTACTAGAAGTACATTCAACCTGAATACATGCCAGCTTCACAGTCTGAGGTAAATACTTAATAATATTATGCCCATAATGTTATTATATTTACACCAGGTATGCAATTTGAAATCCAAAATGCAATAAATTCACAATTTTCAAAATGGCTTTCTGTACATGTAATCAGAACATTGTGCTAGCGTTTTTACAACTGAATGCATGTGTGCTGGTATTTTTACACCTTTACACTTGATGCACAAATCGAACCAATCATACCCCAAAAATATTGAGTTTAAATACAAGTAAGAATTAAGTGTGCATGATTACTAGTACGAATAAACAAGTGTATTTCGCACTGATTCCTAGGCCCAAGCATTCTTTAGTTATTATCCAGAAACTGTTTAACTGTTCCGGGTCACTGTGCCCTTGACCTACTGACCTCAAAATCAATAGGGGTCATCTGCTAATCATGACCAACCTCCCTATAAACTTTCATGATCCTAGGCCCAAGCGTTCTTGAGTTATCATCTGGCAACTGATTGGTCTAACTACCGACCGACCGACACCTGCAAAACAATATTTTAAAAGCATAATTAAAACTAGGCTACCAGTGAATACTTACGTGTGTGTTCCTAGGATAAGTCTGTGTAATGAATAGTCTTTGCCGTCCGGCCTGCAAGTAGAAGGAGAATTCATTTCTATATACTTTCAGCATATTTCATCTTCACGACAGTTTGTTTATTTTGGGTTTAACGCCATTTTTCAACAGTATTTCAGTCATGTTACGGCTGGAAAGGCCAAATTTTTGCCACTACTCAAACTAAAATTCATAATGTGGATTGTTGCCATCTTCAAACCATCTCATCAACAACCACCTATAGTTCAAGTTTAAGTCAATACCACGAACAATTTTGAAGTTGAAGTCCAGTCACAAAATGCGAAGGATAGATTTGAGCACATTTTTGTGATCTTGACCTTTGACATACAGACCTGGTTCACGTTCTCTGCATAATATATCACTTCATACTGCACTGTATGAGCCAAGATTGAAGCTGATATCTTGATTGGTTGTTAAGTTATGCTCCAGACACAAAGTATGAAAGACAAATTTGACCATTTCAGACTTTGACCTTTGACCTACCAACATGATTTATGCGCTCTGCACATTGTCTGATCACCTCCTATGTACATGTATATGCTATAGCTGTGTACTGAATGGAAAAAAAATTGATACGATATGTATTGCAATAAAGAAGGATTAATACACAATATGTATTGGCGATACAATTATACAACATCTAGCAGGACCTGTAACTTCAAAGCTGCAACACAATGGGTCCAAAAACTGTCTGTTTGGGTAACATGACCGTGAGAAACTGGAAATGTTTAGTTGTGTGGGCTCCTGTAAAATCTGAACACAGTTAAAATTGTTAAAGAAATGTTAAAGCATGATCTCTGTATCTTATAGATGTATCAGTCTATATTTCAGAGCTATGTTGGGTAAGTACAAATATTTCTACTTAAAGTCGTAAATTCTGACCATGAACATAATAAGCACGGCCTTTATTAGTATATATCAGATCCTTTTGAATTTGATTCTTTAATTATTACAAGAGGGTCATGATGACCCTGGATCGCTCACCTGAGTAATATGAGCTACATGTTTCAAATGTCAAACTGATGATCAAATATTAAGAAAGTCAGTAGGTCACATACATGGTCAATGAAATTCAGTTTTACGATTTGTGTGCAAAACTGTGTACGTCATCAAAATTTCAAGGCTGTACCTTGAAAAACAAGAAAGTAGGTCAGTAGGTCACAGTCAAGTGACATCATATTACTTGGGGTCATCAGCAATGTTGGCAAAAAGCCGGTCAATATGAGTATTGACCGGGCCAGCGGTCAATACTGGTTAAAACCGGTCAATTCAATACTTTGGTCACTCTTGGGTGGTCAATACTGGTTTATTCAAAACTTTTACATAATGCACATTCACAGATTAGAACAAGCTGTATCAGTAAATGTAAAAATTATAAAGCAGTCTGAATAACATAAAATTTTGTTTGTTAAAAAGTATAGTGGATTAGTTGTCAATACTGGTCGATTCAGTTTTGGTCCTTGGCAATATGTCCTGGTCAGGCTCAGTTCTGGACATTATACTTGGACTGGTCAGTGGTCAATACTAGTTTATTAAATGCTTTTTTCACCTTGAAGTATAGCCTTTATTTTGAATTAATTAAAAAAAATATTACTGATGACTCATCAGGTAATTATAATTAAACAGTCTTGGAAACAGGATCAGATCATTTTTAAAGAATTTTTCCTATATAACTCACATAATAACTAAGTGACCCCAGGGCGGGGCCTCTTTTAACCCCAGGGGCATAATTTGAACAATTTTGGTAGAGGACTACTAGACAATGCATCATACCAAATATCAAAAGCCTAGGTCTTATGGTTTCAGACAAGAACAGGGGTGTAAAATTCTTTTTCACACCACTCGCCCTGCAGGACTAGTAGCTACTAAAATCTACTCGCCCTTAGTGGACAGTCACTCGCCCTAATAATTGACATTTTTAATACTGTCACATTTTATGGAAGGAGTATTTATACAACAAGCAAATTTCAAACATAACACATAGCTCGTACACTTTGTTTCCTTTTTGATTTATTCATTTTTGTTACTCTTAAATTTCCTTTTCACACCAGACATTTTTCTTTCATTAATTTTGTCATCTCCACCATCAAGTTGCTCTGCATAATAACTGCATCGATAGTAAAAGTAATCACAGCCTAACCCCTACCGTAGTTTCCCAAAGTGTCAGGAAAGTATTAAAAATCAGTTATTTTCATTTTCTCAAGACTTATTTCCCGTAAAATAATTATTTTGAAAAGTGTCCTAAAAATATGGACACAATAATCATCATCCACCTACCCGTCTTGAAAGCGAAAAAAAAAAAGTTGACGATCATTGGTAATTATTCTGTTGATAAACTAAGTAATTGGCCTGTTTTCATCATCAATTAACATCCTCTCAAAGAGCTAAAGAAGTGTGTCGGTATCATGACATCTGAAGCGGTGATCAAAGCGGTATTGTTGCACGAGATTGTCATGGCATTACGCCATATTACAGTTTTCGCGCCATGTGACCTATTTGCCCTCAATGAATTTACATTATCGTTTGAGAAGAATATTTTATAACAAGAGGGCCATGATGGCCCTATATCGCTCACCTGTTATCATTGCACTTAAGGACAAGTCTTCAAGGTCAAAAGATCATAATAGAAATCAATCAAAAGAATTATGAGAAAATATAGTTGAAATTTTCTTTAAGTAACTTTAAAAACAAGATTTGAAAACTTTTTGTAGAGGTCCACTAGGCAATGCTACATGTCAAATATCTAAGCTCTTCTGGTTTATTTTTAGAAAATTTTGAAGATTTTTCTATGTACAATCAAGTAACCCCATGGGGCAGGGTCAATTTGACCCCAGGGGTCATGATTTGAATAAACTTTGTAAAAGTCTAATAGGCAATGCTACATGTCAAATATCTAAGATCTAGGCCTTCTGGTTTATTTTTAGAATTTTTTTTTAAGATTTTCCTATGTAAAATCAAGTGACCCCTAGGGCGGAGTCAATTTTGACCCCGGGGGACAAGGTTTGAACAAATTTTGTAGAGGTCCACTAGGCAATGCTACATGTCAAATATCTAGTCTCTACGCCTTCTAGTTCATTTTTAGAAAATTTTTGAAGATTTTCCTATGTAAAATCAAGTGACCTCTGGGCGGGGTCAATTTTGACCCAGGGGTCATGATATGAACAAATTTGTAGAGGTCCACTAGGTAATGCTACATGTGAAATATCTAAGCTCTAGGCCTTCTGGTTTGTTTTTAGAAAACTTTTGAAGATTTTCCGTTGTAAAGTCAAGTGACCCCTAGGGCGGGGTCAATTTTGACCCCCGGGTCATAATTTGAACAACTTTAGTAGAGGTCAACTAGGCAATGCTACATGTCAAATATCTAAGCTCTAGGGCTTCTGGTTTTTGAGAAGAAGATTTTTTAAATATTTTCTTATGTAAAATCAAGTGACCCCTGGGGCGGGGTCAATTTTGACCCCGGGGGCCATGATTTGAACAAATTTTGTAGAGGTCCACTAGGCAATGCTACATGTGAAATATCTAAGCTTTAGGCCTTCTGGTTTATTTTTAGAAATTTTTTGAAGATTTTCCTATGTAAAATCAAGTGCCCCCTGGGGCAGAGTCAATTTTGACCCCGGGGTCATGATTTGAACAATTTTAGTAGAGGTCCACTAGGCAATGCTACATGTCAAATATCTAAGCTCTAAGGCTTCTGGTTTTTGAGAAGAAGATTTTTTAAGATTTTCTTATGTAAAATCAAGTGACCCCTGGGGCGGGGTCAATTTGACCCCGGGGTCATGATTTGAACAAACTTGGTAGAGGTCCACTAGGCAATGCTTCACACCAAATATCTAAGCTCTAGGTCTTCTGGTTTTTGAGAAGAAGATTTTTAAAGTTTTTCCTTTCGGTTGCCATGGCAACCAGTGTTCTGCATAGAATTCAATTCTTTGAACAATTTTGAAAGGGGGCCATCCAAGGAACATCCCTGTGAAGTTTCATCAAAATTGGCCTGTTGGTTTAGGAGGAGATGTTGTTTAAAGGAAAGTGTGGACGGACGACGGACGGACGGACGGACGGACGGACGCCGGACGGTGAGCGATCACAATACCTCACCCTGAGCACTTTGTGCTCAGGTGAGCTAAAAAAAAAAATACATGTAAAAAGATTCATTTAAAACTTATTAAAAACCGCAACATTATCATTTTGTTTTATTTTATAACCACATTTCTATTTACGTCCACGAGGTCACGTACCCTATTCCGCCGCACTAACAGAAACCTTTTTACCAAAAAAATCGTTTTACTCAACGTATTTAAATTACTGTCGCTTTTTCATTATTTAAGATTTTTTAATTCTGTTTTTTGTTCTTTCTGCTCAAAAGTCCGAATTTTATGCCCATAGTATGTATCACTTATTTTATCTTAGAAAGAAATCAGTAATTAAGATCGCGCTGTTTGAAATTTAACAAATGATTATATGAAAATTCGACCGTTTTCATACAAATTTGCTTACATTTCCGTCGATATTTTATTGAAATCTTAGTAGAATTCAAATTGTATTACTTCTCAAGCGATGTTGAAAAACTGAAGCGATAATGTTAAAAAATGAATGCACTACGCGCGTTTATTGTGTACGTGTCGATAAACAAAAGTAACGGAGATGTAAATTTGATATCACGATAGGTCGCACGTGCTCTCTGAATGGAAAATTACCAGCATGACGTTTTGATATCTTTACGATTCGCGGGTTAATTCCAGTCAATCAAAGTAGCAACTGAAATATCTCAAAGTTTGTTGTGTTTTTCAAGCTGTAATTTCTGAATTTCATTAAGGCTACGACGTAAAAACCACTCGCCCGATCGTTCGAGTATACAGCGAGATCCACTCGTCCTATCCAGACTTTAACTCGCCAATGCGAGCGGGTGAGTGGAATTTTACACCCCTGAAGAAGATTTTTAAAGCTTTTTCCTATTAAGTTTTTATAAAACTTTGGACGCCCAGGGCAGGGCCTCTTTTCACCCAAGGGGTACAATTTGAATAATTTTGGTTAAGGACCATAAGACGATGCTACAAACCAAATATCAAAGGTCTAAGTGTTGTGGTTTCAGACAAGAAGATTTTTAAACTTTTTTTCCTATATAAGTCTATGTAAAACTTGGGACCCCCGGGCCGGGGCCAAATTTGACCCTAGGGGGATAATTTGAACAACCTTGGTAGAGGACCATTAGATGATGCTACATACCAAATATCAAAGCCCTAGGCCATGTGGTTTTGTACAAGAAGATTTTTAAAGTTTTCCCTATATAAGTCTATATAAACCATGTGACCCCCGGGGCGGGGCCGTATTTGACCCTAGGGAGATAATTTGAACAATCTTGGTAGAGGACCACTAGATGATGCTACATACCAAATATCAAAGCCCTAGGCCATGTGGTTTTGTACAAGAAGTTTTTCAAAGTTTTCCCTATAGATATACCGTATTTTGGTGTGTATAGGTCGCACTTTTTCTACCCATTTTGCTGCCTGAAAAAGTTCCTGCAACCTATACGACAGAACATTGCCAGCAGTTTTTTTTTCGGGCCAATTTTCTGACCGTAGCTCTCGCAAAATTACGTGCATCTGTTACGAACGAACAAAATGGATAAAAAATATCAATATCGGCGGCTTTTCAACCAATAGCCGTTACTTTCAATAAAATATATCGTAAATAACCCATACAAACTATTAAAATTACGAATGACTTTAATTCAAAGATGTTTTTGCAGTCTGAATTACGTTTGTTTCTACTTTCGTTTTACTGGACGCCACTGACATGTACTCCGGGTTGGATAAAATCCGGACAGATCCGTCCTCCATTCCAAACATTGTTTATACTAATTCTTAGCGTATTAAAAAACTTGAAAGATAATTTTTTACTTTTGATTTTTAAATAAAAGAAATAAATCCAAACAGAGATATTTTGTTAATCTTTTAACTCAGAATCAAAAGAACGCGGTTAATTACATGACAAGTGCAAACAATTCACACTTAAACTTGCATGATAACAGAATGTAAACGCAAACCGTCTGCTGCCAATTAGTGTCAAAAAGCCGCTTTTCTTTGATGTAGTATGTTACCGATACTACTGTTGGTACGAAACGGTTGGGAACGAAAATAACACTGTCCGATTTCCACCAATCAGGTTCTGATAATAATTCAGTCCGCGGCATCAATATGGCCGCCGCCATAACTTTTTTGCCGGTAAATAATTAATATTGCTGGGGAAAAAATCTGAAATTTAACTGCGACTAATACGCTAGAAGTTAAATTTTCCAACCATTTCCAGAGCAAAAATTAGATGCGGACTATACATTACCGCGACCTATACACACCAAAATACGGTAAGTCTATATAAACCATGTGACCCCCGGGGCGGGGCCATATTTGACCCTAGGGGGATAATTTGAATGATTTTGGTAGAGGACCACTAGATGACGCTACACACCAGATATCAAAGCCCTAGGCCCTGTGTTTTTGGACAAGAAGATTTTTAAAGTTTTTCCTTTTGGTTGCCATGGCAACCAGAGTTCTGCTTGGAATTCAATTCTTTGAACAATTTTGAAAGGGGGCCATCCAAGGATCATTCCTGTGAAGTTTGGTGTAATTCTGCCCAGTGGTTTTCAAGTAGAAGATTTTTTTAGAAATTGTTGACGCACGACTGACGAGGACATCAAGCGGTCACAATTGCTCACCTTGTCACTTTGCGACAGGTGAGCTAAAAACTGCTAAAATTAAAAGCAATATATGTGTTAACAACATCCGTGTAAATGGAATCCCCCGCAACTGAAATTTAAATATGTAGCAAGTGAACGTGATACGGAAAATTACCAGCGTGACATATGAATGTGGGTAATTTCCATTCAGTGCACGAATAAAAATAAAAAGCCAATGAAAAACGTAATTTCCTTAAATCATGTGCTTGATTTACTTGTCGGTGAGTGTTTTTGAACTTAGTTGTCAAAACAAACAGTGAAAGTACGCAGTGACTGTTTTTGAGATATAATGGCAGTGAAAATATACCCTTTTTGTAATTTCTCTGAATCTTAAGTGGAAACCAATAAAGAAATAACAAGAGCTGTCTCCATAGGATGACACATGCCCCCGATGGCACTTTAAATGAATAATATGGCCAATGTTAGAGTTTAGGACCTTTGACCTACGGAGCTGGGTCTTGCGCGCGACACGTCGTCTTACTGTGTCACACATTCATGTGTAGTTATTTTAAAATCCATGCATGAATGACAAAGATATGGACCGGACACACCCATCAATGCACTATGCCTTAATGTCTAAGTGTGACCTTGACCTTTGAGATACGGACCTGGGTCTTGCGCGCGACATGTCGTCTTAATGTGGTACACATTCTTGCCAAGTTATTTGAAAATCCATCCGTCGATGACAAAGATATGGACCGGACACGCCCATCATTGCACTATCCCTTAATGTCTAAGTGTGACCTTGACCTTTGAGATAAGGACCTGGGTCTTGCGCGCGACATATCGTCTTACTGTGGTACACATTCATGCCAAGTTATTTGAAAATCCATCTATCGATAACAAAGGTATGGACCGGACACGCCCATCAATGCACTATCCTTTAATGTCTAAGTGTGACCTTGACCTTTGAGCTACAGACCTGGGTCTTGCGCGCGACACTTCGTCTTACTGTGGTACACATTCATGCCAAGTTATTTGAAAATCCATCCATGGATGACAAAGATATGGACTGGACACGAAAATTGTGGACAGACCGACAGACGGTTCAAAAACTATATGCCTCCCTTCGGAGGCATTTATAAGTTTAATTTTATTTTGTTTCAAGGGGCATAACTGAATATATCGATACACAGAGTAAGTCGATAGGAGTATTGGTGTAAACATGAATATTCAATTCATATCGATATACCGGTATATTGATCCAGATCTAGTATATGCCTAATTTAAAGTCAATACCTTTAATATTTATCAAGTCATGCTCCGGACATGAAGTATGACAGTCTTTTTCTTGGACCGTTTTGGGGAACGAAATTTAGCCCAAGTCCCCTCTCTAAAAAGTATGTTTCGAGGGTTGAATGCAATACTGTCGTAACTCCTATTAAACAAAGAAGGACGTACGACAGTATTGTGTTCAACCCTCGATATGGTATGACCGCGACTGCATTGAATCAAGCTCGCCAATTTTCACCAGAAATGAAAACATGCTGAGCAATACAAGTAAATATTATACAAAGAAAGTCAAAACGCTGTACATAATTGACCGTTATCTGAAGGGTCCCTCACTGAAGTGATACTAGAAAACTTAGAGGACAAACAAGAGCTGTCACTAATGGTGACAAATGCCCCCGCAGCGCCTTGACCTTTGACATGGTGACCCCAAAGTCAATAGGGGCCGTGTACACAATAAGTACTATCAGTTTGAAGGTCCTGGGTGAAGTGGTTCGCAAGTAAAGTGCCTTCATGCAAAAAGTTAACATTGGCCCCTGTGACCTTGACCTTTGACCCAATGTCAGTAGGGGTCGTGTACTCAATAAGTACTATCAGCATGTGATGTTTGAAGGTCCTGGGTGCAGTGGTTCGCGAGTAAAGTGCCTTCATGCAAAAAGTTACATTGTGACGAACGAACAAACTGATGCAAAAAGTTAACATTGGCCCCTGTGACCTTGACCTTTGACCTGGTGACCCCAAAGTTAGTAGGGTTCGTGTATTCAATAAGTTCTATCAGCATGTGAAGTTTGAAGGTCCTGGGTGCAGTGGTTCGCCAGTAAAGTGCCTTCATGCAAAAAGTTAACGTTGTGACAAACGAACGGATGGACAGTTGAAAACTAATATGCCTCCCTTCGGGGGCATAAAAAAGAAAAAATGACTTGTAATGTGACATACACTGGGACCCCGCTATAAGGCTGTCGTCGGGGTCCAAAGTTCGAGACCCGCGGATCTAGCGGGGTTAAATTTATAACGCGGGTTGATCATATCAGCGGTATACGCAATACCCCACCCACCGGTAACGCATTTTGGACGCTGTTTTATGTTAATAAAAAATAAGAATCGTATAAACGGGACATTTATTTACCTTAAATGCTACTGAAAAATACATTAAAAGAATTATAACGCTGTGTCATCTTCTCATTTTGTCGTGATTATAAAAGAAAATTGGATTTGTGTATCCCGGAAGTAAACATATATAACGCTGTGTGAGGAGTGCGCGGTTATGAGAATTACAATATGCAATGCAATTGCACTGGGGTTTATGTAACTAAAAGAGAAAAAACGCAGACAGTCTTAAAAAAATTAATTTCGAAGGAAATCGATAAATAAGATAGAAATTTTTTAAATCACCGTCGTTGATATACGATATTAAAAAGGGAGCACATCCTCAGTAAGGCTTTCAGTGCGTCGAATCTTCGTTATTTCCGATGAATTGAGTGTGATGATTACGAAAAACGGCTGCAGTTTATTACAAAATTCGATTTTTTATTCACTCAAGTGATCATGTCATCTGCTAAATTGGTGCAAACTTAAACGGTTTGATAGTTGACTGACCAATGTTTCACGCTTGTTATGCAAACAATCTAATTTTGACACGGTACTGATTGCCTAATTGTCACATGTCTACATGTATTGAAACTTTAACAAAGGCGATACGCAAACAAGTAGCTAGCAGACGATTATTGATTTTTGTGACAGTTGTCATGGAAAGGTGTTAAAGTACCCAGGTACTTGTAGTTTTAACGCTAGTTATGATCAAATTAAGTAACATCCGTGGATTTTTTTTTTTTTTTTTTACCCTGTAAAATTTGGGCGCCAAGGCCATACAGCGTTATACCGAGGACCGCGGTATATCGAGTAGCGTTATAACCGGTTTCGAGTGTACAACAATAACAATGCTGAAATAAAGGTTTATGATGGTATAATTTTTTTTTTGAAATTTCCCAATTTTCAGGTTTAAACCGTTTTACACGTCATTAATTTTTTCCCAAATGTATGGGCCCCGGGACCTAGGTTTGAAACAGTAAAAAATCCCTGTGCGTATGAACAGTCAAATCTCGATACATCTCGACTTACTCGGGACTAAGGAAAAAGTCTACATATCAAACAAGAGATCACAGAGTGATCTTGGCGCCCACCAATGTGCCATTTTTGAGTGTTCCAAATTTCAAGACTTATTGGCTAGCTCAAGGTCAAATTTCATTTCTGTACACAACACTGTGCATGTGGTCCAAATTCGAAAGCTGTAGCTTGAGAAATGTGAAAGTAGGTCACTAGATCAATTTCAAGGACAAACTTCTTTGTACACAAAACTATGCATGTGCATCAAGTTTGAAGGCTGTAGTTTGAGAAATTTGAAAGTAGGTCACTACGTCAATCTTAAGGTCAAAGTTTATTTCATTACACAAAACTATGCAAGTGTCCAAATTTGAAGGCTGTAGCTTGAGAAATGTGAAAGTAGGTCACTAAGTCAAAATCAAGGTTAAATTACACTTCAGAACACAAATCTATGCATGTGGTCTAAATTTAAAGCCTGTACCTTCAAAAATGTGAAAGTAGGTCACTAGGTCAATGTCAAGGTCAAAGTTTGTTTCGGTACACAATCCTATGCATGTGGTCTAAATTTGAAGCCTGTAGCTACAGAAATGTAAAGTAGGTCACTAGGTCAATCTTAAGGTCAAAGTTCATTTCGGTACACAAAACTATGCAAGTGGTCCAAATTTGAAGGCTGTAGCTCGAGAAATGTGAAAGTAGGTCACTAGGTCAATGTCAAGGTCAAATTTTACTTAGGAACACAGAGCTATGCATGTGGTCCAAATTTGAAGCCTGTACCTTCAAAAATGTTAAAAGTAGGTCACTAGGTCAATGTAAAGGTCAAAGTTTGTTTCAGTACACAAAACTATGCATGTGGTCCAAATCTGAAGGCTGTAGCTTGAGAAATGTGAAAGTAGGTCACCAGGTCAAAATCAAGGTCAAATTTCATTTCCGAACACAAAAATATGCATGTGGTCCAAATTTGAAGCCTGTACCTTCAAAAATGTGGAAGTAGGTCACTAGGTCAATGTCAAGGTCTAAGTTTTTTTCAGTGCACAAAACTATGCATGTGGTCCAAATTTGAAGGCTGTAGCTTGAGAAATGTGAAAGTAGGTCACTAGGTCAAAATCAAGGTCAACTCATGTCAAGGTTCATCTTGCCACTCAAAACCATACATGTGGTCCAAATTTGAATGTTGTAGGTTATTGACAAGAAGATTTTAAAAGCTTTTCCCTATATAAGTCTATATGAACCATGTGACCCCCAGGGTGGGGCCATATTTGATCCTAGGGGGATAATTTGAACAAACTTGGTAGAGAACCACTAGATGATGCTACATTACAAATGCCAAAGCCCTAGGTTTTGTGGTTTGGACAAGAAGATTTTAAAAGTTTTTCCCTATATAAGTCTATGTAAACCATGTGACTCCCGGGGCGGAGCCATATTTGACCCTAGGGGGATAATTTGAACAATCTTTGTAAAAGACCACTAGATGATGTCACACACAAAATATCAAAGCCCTAGGCCATGTGGTTTTGAATAAGAGGTTTTTCAAAGTTTTTCCCTATATAAGTCTATATAAACCATGTGACCCCCGGGGCGGGGCCATATTAGACCCCAGGGAAAGAATTTGAATGATCTTGGTAGAGGACCACTAGATGATGCTTCATACCAAATATCAAAGCCCTAGGCTCTGTTGTTTTGGACAAAAAGATTTTCAAAGTTTTTCCCTATATAAATATATGTAAATTATAGAAATAAACAAAGGGCCATAACTCACTAAACAATTGTTGAACCAGTCTGATTTTCAGGGGGACACAACTAGGGTACCAATACATCATTCTGACAAAGTTTGGTCAAAATCCCCCCTGTAGTTTCTGAGCAGATGCGATAACGAGAAATTGTTAACGGACGGACGGATGGACGGACCACGGACGCAGAGTGATTTGAATAGCCCACCATCATTATGATGGTGGGCTAAAAATCCAGATAACCGAAGTAAGGTCAACTTTGTTCGGTACGGGGGTAATGAAGTTTGTTCATAAAAACACAGTTATTTTGGAAAAAAAATGTTTATATTTGTACAAACACATCTTTTACGTGTTGATTGGTCATTACTTTCTGAAATAAATCATTAATAAAGTCTTTCGCTGTTTGTTTCATACCTTTGTTCAACCTACTTCCTGGTTCCTAATTACTTCTTTTCGCCATCTTATGATTTGTGCCAATGCACATGATGTGAAACTCACTCATAGGTTTAAACTAAGTACATTTTCATTACAGTGTGTGTCGTTTTTCGCACCTTGTTAAACAAATCGAGATATCCGTAGTTGATTTATATAAAATAGGAAGGAAAAAACCACTTGAGATATCGAAATAACCGAACTCGAGATATCGAGATTTGACTGTATATTTACATATGGCAGCATACTCTGAGGTGTTCCCTGATCCAAATCTTACCTTGAAACATCAGGAAGCCATTGTGCAGTTAGACTTGGCCACTCCAAGGCATGTGTCATAACCAGGTCATACAGAAATGGTGTGTTTTTCTTCCAGATTTTGTACTCTTCATTTATTACACGCTCCTCAACCGCATCATCAAAATTCTCTACAAAAAAAATAAGAAAAATTCAACACTGAACAATAACACTGACAGCAACAAGAATTGCAGAAACAAGAGCTGTCTGTAAAACATATATGCCTCCCATCAGGGTTCCCATTCACATAAATATGTACGTTTTTCACATATAAATTTCGATCTGAAACGTACAGAAAATTGCTCTGATACGTATTTTCACGCAACCAAATTGCCAACCAGGAAGATGCTAAATAGTTCTAAATCAAAATAACAGCGAACTTACAACGCAATCAATCGGGAAAATAGCTGAAAAATAAATAGTTTGTGGCATTCCAGTGTCTATATTTAGTTGTGTCATGTGTTACTCGACTGGTTCCGTGTATAATATTTAACGCGCAATTTATCAATAGAAAATTATAGACAGTCTAGCACGTGGTAATTTTTGAGTGACGTAATCGATTGCTGTCTGCATATGCGAGAGAAATAACTAAAACTAACTAACTGATTTATTTAATAAACAGCGAGGGTAGGAGATGTCAACAGCCGAGCCAAAAGGTGTTGCGTCTGAATGCTTAATATCAAACACTGATACGTCGGCAACAAATAATGGTAATTGCATAGCATGTAAACAAAATAAAAGTAGCTCTAATAAAATATTTCAGATATTAGATCTAGTTTTATTGTATTTTAATAATACAAGTCGACACTAATGCTAGAGCTTTGTGCAAAACTGTTATGCAGAGCTCCAGATAAGCTGCGTATTTGCATATTTACGCAATTAAAATTGCAGAAAACCCAATTGAATTCATACAGTGTGCGTACTGAAACGCAATTAAAATTCCTAATACCCAATTCGTAAAAAATAGCTTGCGTATCGCATTTTCCTTATAACTAGAACGGATACGAGACTTTAACGCTAGATTTGACTGACTGGTTATACGTTACTGCAGAACAGGTTGCAATTATCGGAAAAATAACAGGACCATTCAGTCGGCTGATCGGTGTTATTTGGACGCTTTGTAAACAATTTTATGCCGATAAAATGTAAAGCGGTTGCAGGAAAAAACATTGTTGCAGCAGAAACAAACAAATTAGTGGGATATTTTGCTGTTCAACAATGACAGTTATCTGTTTGTGACGATGTAGTGTCACCAATACTGGATGACATCTTTTGGGAGAATGCATATTGCGGTGACCAAATCGTTTGGGATATTGTGGATGAACTGATCTCAGACTGCATTAAAAGTGAAAAAGAAAACAACAGTATGAAACATTCATTACAATTTTAAATACATTTTTGTATTAAACATTGAAGGGCGCCATTAAAATACTTAGTCAGTCCTGTTTAATGATATATACCATGTATACTGTAAGCAAAAAAATACTCAATTGTTATAGCGAGATTGGTAAAATACCCAATTGGTTTTAGCAAATACCCAATTACTTCTGAAAAGGCCGGGTAATGATATTATTTTTACCCAATTCAAATTTCCAATACCCAATTCAGACAAAAAGTGATGGGTAAATACCCAATTGCACCAAAAGCTTATCTGGAGCTCTGTGTTATGGATAAAGTATGAAATAAACTAGTTTTGCACCAAGCCCTTAAATTTTATAATATAGTCTATAGTAGAAATAAAGTTCGAAATATCAAAACCCCCAACTTTTGAAGTTCCACCCCCCAGTTTGATGACCTAGGGGATATAAAAAAACCCACGCCAAAAGTCTGGTGGGAACCCTGAAAGCCCTATCTGGCAGGAACAAGTGGTGGGTCTGGCGTGATGTTGACTAAGTTGTGTAGGATTTTGAAAAACATTTATTTAATTTGTTGGGTTTAACTTTGCACCGACACAATTTTAGGTCATATGGCGTCTTTCCAGCTTTGATGGTGGAGGAAGACCCAAGGTGCCCCTCCATGCATTATTTCATCACGAGCGGGCACCTTGGTAGAACCACCGACCTGGATAGCTTCCTCACATGAAAAATTCAACACCCCGAGTGATCGAGGATCGAACCAACATCGATGAGGGGCAAGTGATTTGAAGTCAGCAGCCTTAAACCACTGAGCATAGGAAGTTGATAAAAATCTGGACAGTTTCAATATATATCTGAAAGAACGTCTTGCCGTTACTGGCCAAATTATTGGGGCAGCGACTGCCGCCCCAGTCCAGACCCCTCTGAAAGGGTAGCACTTTCACTTTGACAAAAGGAGCACGACGCCACGCCATGTTAAAAAGGCCTGCACGAAACACCATGTATCAGGTTTGCCTATGGCACTGGTTATATATGCTCTAGATTTACAATCAACAATAATACTTCGGTTGTGTTAAGAAAAAAACCTTGTTAAAAATTGCTTTTTTTTAGAAAGCAATAAGATATCTCGCTTCTATACTCATGGTGACCTGCCTTTTTAAATGATACATACCTCCATCTTTGTCCGTCATGACTGAACGTTCGTTAAAAGTATTTCAATATGACTATATGTTTATAATTATTTTTTTCCGGGAACAAAGGCACACGCTCTCCCGCCAACCAACTACAGTCCGCGAAGTATTTTACTTCATTTATTATTACAGTAAATGAAATAGTTCTTTATTTTAATCGAATGAAGTACGTTAGGATTAACTTTAGGTATACAGACACTAAATAGGAAAATGGCGCGAAAAAAATGGTTGTGGCAACATGGTGAATTCATTTTGCTCTGTATAGCTATTTTCCTATTTTCTTTGCAATGGTTTTCTGAAGTCACAGGAAAAATCTATGCTTAGTTTAAACATATTCATTTCCAAAATAGAGTACATATATTTATACATATGACATACTGTAGTGAAGACAAAACAGGAAAGGATAAGAATGAAAGACAAGTCTTATAGAATTCTTCTCCTTTGCGGACAAAATATAACCGTACGGGCATATCGAGCTTAAATCTGTAATGGGGTTAGGAATATAGTCTTAAGATATAAAAAAAAAATATGAAAAAAATAATAAATTGCTGTGAATGTAAAAAATGGAAAGGGGACAATGTATATGGTAGAAGGAAAGTATTCACATAAATGTAGAGATTATAACAAGTCAAAGGTAGAATAGAAGAGAGAAAGTGGGAAGAAATGGGAATGTCTCAGGGTTGCTAAGCGAATCTCTTACTTTCGGAAATATATGCCTGTACATAGGGAATAACAGGCTACTGTCTTTTGATATCAATGTTATCAGGTCGAGGTTGATATAGGCTGGAAGAGGTGAGGGAAACTCACACAAACTGCTTAGAACAACATAAGTCTTCATCTCTTATTTAGTAAAAAATGTCTACTGAACCAAAAAATTAAATTTATATTTTACGGATTTGAAAATTCATCCACCCCTGAAACATCTGAACGAAACAATACGGCAGCCATATTGGATTCAACTCTGACAAAGTTTATTGACTTTCTGATATTCTTTAAAAAAAAAATAACAATGAAATAAACTCTTACCTGCATAAAAAAAATCAAAAATCATCCTCTTGAATAAACCAGAACATGCTCTATTTCCATATTATGAAACATTTGACTCAGACAACTACATGTGCAAAGCGCTGAAAATTTCACTTCCATTTCCAGACTCAGGTCAGAGTCTCTGAGATACTTTAAAGTTTTTAAAAACACTAAATCTACACTGATCCAAGAATTATAATTAACTGATACAAGAATAATAATTAACACAAATACTTTTGCTAATACTTAATAAAATGTGCATGCCTTAAATAAGGCATAAATCAAGAATAAGTATATCATACATTGTTAAGTGTATTGTAAACCCTTCCAAGAATCGATCCATGTAAACATTGTGATGTCATGATGAACGTTTCACAATGACGTCATTCAGTGCTATTGTCTGTGTGATAAAATTAGAGACAACCATATTCGAGGAAATTTGTTGAGATTACAGAATCTATTTAGAAAAAAAGTTGTGCAACATCGAAACTGGACTCTGTAATAAAATTCAATCTGGAATGATGTAAAAACTAGTCCGTTAATATGGGAGGGGCTTAATTTTGATATCAGGTCAATGACCTGATAACAAAATAAAATATCAGGCAAGTGATATCAGGCACTTTGCATAGTAGTTGCATGATAAATGAGTAAATATAGTCATGTTATCCTGATCAGATAGGTCTGGGTTTCCAAACAAAATAGTATCCAAGTCAATTTCGAAATTCCGCAGATTATTAAGACGATCGTTGCGACAAAGATCAAAATTTCTGCATTCAAAAAAGAAATGGAAATTAGTTTCCATCTGTCCACACTGGCATAATGGTGTAGGAGAAATATTTTTTAGGTAAAGATGTTGATTCAATGCACTGCACTTAGTTCGTAGTCGTGTATGGAGCACTTGGAGTTTTCTGATTCCGGTGTAATAATAGGCTGGAGTACGCTGCTTGTTTTTATTTAGATTACTTTTAAATTATGAAAGTGTTTCAGAATTACAGATATCTGGTCTCAATAAATTCCAATCACGTACAACGGAAGGCAAAAAAGAATTGAAATATAAAGATGTTCTTGCAGGTACAGCCTACACCATGGATATTTTCAGAGTTTCTTAGGTTGTAGCGAGTATCACCTGAGTCAGGAACTAAAGAGGATAGATATGCTGGAGTCAGATTAGATTTCATTTTAAAGAACATAAGAAGTCAATTTATGTAACGTCTATCGGAAAGTGGCTCCCAGGGTACTTCTCTCTTTAGGTTTTCCAAGGAAACAAGTTTAGTAGCTCCGGAGACTATTTGAGCAGATTCATTTTGAATTTTGTCGAGTTGATCCATTTCATACTTTGTATAGTTACTCCACACCACGTCTGCATATTCGAGTATTGGCCTTATGAAAGAAATATATATAGTTTCAAGGGAGCGACGGTCAAGTGAGAATTTCAATTTACGCATTATATATTAACCCTCTTCCAAGCCTTTGCTACAATGTAGTTGATATGAGAATGCCAGCAACAATCATTTGACAGGAATACTCCAAGATGTTTATGTTCGAGTACCTCTGGAATAATCTGGTTAAATATTTGAAGAGGAGGGTGTAGCTGAGAATTTCGTTTTCTTGAAATTAAAAGCGCTTCTGATTTGGAGGGATTAAATTTAACAAGCCATTTTTCTGCCCGAGATGAAATTGTTTGGATATCAGACTGGAGAAGATTTGCCGCAATGTCCGGTTGCTGAACTATAATGTAAAGACTTGTATCATCAGCAAACAGGTTGATGCATGATCTGCTTTTATCAACGATGTCATTGATAAAGATAAGGAAAAGAAGAATTGAACCCTGTGGAACTCCAGCTTTGAGAAAAGCCCAGTTCGATTTGACACCTGGCCGTACAACACGTTGACAAATGAGAAAAGTTCAACATAAAATTTCAAGATATTATCTGTTTTAACATGTGTGGATCGCACTTGTGTGCCCTCGATCAATCTGTAGGGTATGTAATATTAAAGTTTAACCGAAAATCAAATGTTATTGATTGTTCACTATTGTACATAGTAATGTTTTCTAAAAGAC
This sequence comes from Mercenaria mercenaria, assembly GCF_021730395.1. Taxonomy (NCBI): domain Eukaryota; kingdom Metazoa; phylum Mollusca; class Bivalvia; order Venerida; family Veneridae; genus Mercenaria; species Mercenaria mercenaria. Next base: position 90,494,526 of record NC_069364.1, on the reverse strand, counting down.
AGTGACAAAAATAGCGTAATAAACTTTCGATTTCCAGCAATATCGGGTAAGCCGAAGGGATTGGGGTTCCAACAGTTTTCTCTTTGATTTTGATATATTCTTCAACAAATACCCGTTACGAAAAGCATAACTGTTCTGACTAAAAGTCTGAGAATCTAATGTACAGACAAAATTCTACTAATAACATAAATCAACACGAAAGATACTTGTGCAAGGTATATTTGATATGCATGTACTTCTTAAAGGTGGAATCGAGTTGATGCGTGTGTGACTAGCTCGGCTGAAACGAGTACAAATTGGGCAAAATCGCTGTACCAGGCGAAAACAGGGTACACAATCGAGCCCATCTAATAGCACTACATGCAAATGTCAAATAAATTCATTGCTTCACATATACTTTAACGCTTCTTAGCACTTTTATAATTCCCAGATTTTCGAATTTCAAATAGAAAAATATGTTATTTTGACGATCAGATTACCTTACTGAATGTATATATTTTCTTCTTATTCTTACATATGTCATAGCATAGAGGTTCCTCCTTAGATACGCATAAAAATAAATTGTTTGCTTTAAATAAATCAAAGTTCTAAGAACTTTTATGGTTTCCGTGTTTTCCAAAATGTGTACTATATATTTCACATAGAAATTACCTTTTTTTAAATGTTATTTTGATGTTAAAATTACGTTATTTAATTTCTTTTTTTCCTATTTATATTTTACATATATGGGAGAATAGAGGCTTTAGTTTAGATACTTACCAAAATTGGACAAACCCTTTTTAAATGAATATTTCATTCTTAAATGATTTCCGGAAATATTCCGGTTTTTCCGGGCAATGCAGTCATGTATCCCAATCAATGACCGGTTATATATTACCATTGTATGGAATATAGAGTTTTATAAATTGCACTTTATATGTATCAGTTTTAAGAATATCAACGTGTACATGATATTTGTATGAATTATTTCTTTAAGATCTCTGTGTTAATTTCTCCGGTCGGCTTGCTGGAACGAATGGCACTGGTTTTATCGTCATCAATATGCTAATTAGTCGAGTAGAAAACAATGGTAACACCGGTTGCAGAGGCTGCTTTGCATTAATTATTGATAAATTAATTTCATCCTGGTGGCCATTTCTTTGGTATTGAATGCATTATTATGGTTGCAAAAGTGTATAAAAATGAAGGTAAAACTCAGAGTTCTGCCCCAAATTATGCGTATTCTTTCCTTCAGGCTCCACTGTTCAGTTCAGTTAAATTTTTTTTCGGGTTGGGGGGGGGGGGGGGGGGGGGTTCAGTTTAGTGTTATGGTTGGGATCGAGTACATTCATTCATATTGCAATAATGCTTGGGTGCGTTCTATGCTTCCAGGATCTTCTCTTATTAAATGTAAACTAAATTTTAACCCCGCTTTTTACACATCTCTGAAATATTTTGAAATAAGACGGACTTTATCTCTTTATGCTCAGTACATTTTTCTTCAATAAGTACTAAAATTAAATTCAGATATATCATTGCCACACATGTTTATAACATACTGTCGAGGGTTTGCACAGACCTGAAAATGCATAGAAACTTGAAGGGTTGAACACTTTCCCCCCAGCCCCAACTGTTAAGCACCTGTGTAACTTTTTTTTTCATCATCATTGCATATCCTGAGGCACACACTTTTAATACAACAGAGGTAAAACTTAACTGAGCTAGATTTAAAATGGTATGGATCCATACGGGCATGAAACAATCAATCAACGTGGATATTTAGCATTTAGTTTAAAATTAAATGGCACTGACTCTGGATTAAAGATGCATGTGGATAATGATCTTTCATAGTACTCCTGGTGAACGAATGTGGCCTCCCACCATCAGTCTGTTCATTCATATTTTCTTAAAATGATATTTCTGCATCCTCTAAATTTGGCAGGACTGTTCCACTTACGGATTGCTCCCATGCATATAGAGGCACAAGGGCATGTATACATGTGATCTCCCAATTTTTTCACCTTGCCTTCCGTCTCCTGACCAACACCATAATTCTCCCGCTTTTCAAAAAAATTCAATTTTTAGACTTTTTCCTCACGTCTGCACTTCATCTCATTACCACCTGGGTTGTTAATTACCGAGGACTGCCAAACATGGCTACATGGTAAATCAAACTCAAAGCGTCACCGACTGTTGTGTATTATAGAGTTGTTTTTTGATAACATGATAAATTGTTTCTTTTGATAAGGGATTAGACAAGCAAGGCTTTTTCCACCTGTCTCACATGGCCGATTATCGGCCATTCTCAATGCCAATTAGGCTCCATTTTTACCAATTTGAAGCAAAAAATTCCCAGACATATAATTAATTCCCAGCTGAAACGAATTTTTGATTATTCAAAGAAAAGCTTTGTTAGATAATGAAATAGATCTAATATAAAAAATGTTGGAAAAACCAACCTGTTATTTTTAGAAATATGGTCGTCTGCACCTCGGTAAAAATAAAATGTATGATTCTGCCAGAAAATCGTATCTTTTATATGTACAAACCTCCCAAAACACATCAACCAGCCAAAACGAGTTAAGTTGTACAATTACTGAAAATGCCTGTCCGAAGGCCTTGTAGCTTTAGCAACTTCAAATATAACATTGATTTTTACTTATTTTGATTGAGTGATATGATATCTAGCTAAAAAGTATAACTTCTATAGTGGTATTATCAATGAAACACTCACGATATGCTTTTCAATGCTCGAAAATGGCCAAAAAAAGCTGTCCGAACCTACAGGTAGTGTAGTTTTAGACCCTATTGTGAGAAAACGAAGCAACATTTCACTCGATTATGACTTGATTAGTAATGCCAATGAATATATTCAGAGTTGATTAAAATTTACCGGCATAATTTTGATTATAAAAATTATTTTTTGGAGAAATATGGGTGTCCGAAAAATCTATGTGAATTACGTTACCATTTTATACACAATCAAAAGGGCAGAAAACATAACTTTACAAACTATTGCTATGGTGTTTTAGACACCCATATGTATGCCGTATAAAACTTATGACTTCCTACTTCAGCATCTATTCTCTTAAATTATTCCCAATCTTGAAAAGAAAAGATATATAAAAATAGCACCAACTGTGAATTACGTTACCACTATTTCTTAACCAGCAATAAAAGGAACAGACATGTTATACTGCTACCGATTAAAACTTGATGATGGATCACAAATATGCACACATATATTTAAAATTACATTCAAAACCGAAAGTTATATTTCAATGTTAGTAAAAAATGTGAATTACGTTATCGTGAATTACGTTACCGTGATTTTGTGTTTAAAGGCGATAAATCATCCTAGGGTAAATAGCAAGGAGTTATATATATACTAACACCGATAGCACTTCACGGTGTTTACAAGGCGGGAAATATTTGTTTTGGTTCAAGTTTCGGCGTATTGAGCAACAAATCAAGGTATGTAATCTACTAATAGTAATTATGCGGTATTAATTATAGTGTTGAGCCATTGTATAACGATTTATTTTAGTATCTGGACACTCAAAGCAAACCATGTTATATATTTTATTATGTCTATATGTTTACATAGGTACGCACATGGTTCAAACAGTAACGTAATTCACCGTACGGTAACGTAATTCACATATGCTATTTTTTCTTTCAGAGCGATGGGAAAGTCACGGGCAGATATTCAAAAAGCCTATAGAGAGAGGAAAAAGGCCCGTGAAGGATCTGAATACCTCAGAAAAGAGACAGCCCGCGTGAAAACGTACTACAAGGCTACCACAGAGTTACGGCCCCACAAACTCGCTATTCGTCGAGAACGGGTCCGTATATGTATGCAAAAACGTCGACAAATGCTAAAACAGGCTGAACAACAATTAGCTGAGGAGGAGAATCCTAACAACATGACGGTTGAGCAAGATGACCAATCAGAGGGACCGTGCGACTCAACTAGTTCGATCCCGTGCGACTCAACTAGTTCAATCCCGTGTGACTCAACTAGCCCGAGTACACCTAGACCAAGTACGAGTTCGTTAGTAGTCGATATGAAATTTAAGTCAAGAAGGGGCCATTGGAAAAAAAGCCTTACCTTAAAGAAAGCTGAAAGTCAGGTGAAAAAGCTTGAATTGAAAGTCGCTGACTTGAGAAAGAAAAATGATTCTTTACGAAAGAAGCTGGAGAGAAGCAATCCAAATACCGCCAATTATACCGATTCAGGCAAGAAAAAATGCAACTCTAGCCACACTGGTGAAAAGGGAAGTACCATAAATAGTAAACATACAGCACAATTAACGCCTAGGAGCAAATCATTTCATGAGCTACGTAATATGGGCGTTTCGCCAACAAAGAATAAAACACTAGTAAAAAAATTAATTTTTCATAATAGTCTTGTAAGCGAAATTGAAATGAAAGTTCGGTCAAACCGTGGCAGGGCGAGTCAGAGGTCAGCGGTAGAAATAGTTTCTGGTAAACTGATGAAGAAATATTGGCTTAGGTCAAGGTCAAGTCGGGAACTAGCTGTCCACCGGGGTCAGCTTATAAAAGCTTACAAAAACAAGAGTATTAAGAAAAGGAGACAATGTCTTGAAAGAACGCAAATGGCCGCGCGTGTATGTCAATTTCTCGAACGTGATGACAATAGTTCATGCTTACCAGGTAAGCGGGATGGTACGAAAGTGAAATCAGAAATAAAACAAACTCGAATACTGAATGACTACCTATACAATCTGCATCTTAAATTTAATGCTGAAAATCCAGATGTTAAAACCAGCTTAACAACATTTTCAAGTTATAGACAACGCCACATCAAACTTGTCCAGTACAGCGCAAGGAAAACGTGCCTTTGCCACAGACATCAGAATATAGCTTTGAAAGCCAAAGGTCTTAAATCTGTTGGCGCCATGTCTACAGATAACCCTGATCACATGATACGCCAATATTCCGACGAAGAAATAATTGACAAAATCCGCCAATCAAATACGGATGTAATTAGGTTTTCTAATTGGAAAAGAAAAGAGGTCGAACATAAAGGTAGGCTGACGAAACGTATGCTGGTAATTCAAGAAGAAGTTGCCAAAGATGAATTCATTGAACAATTTAAACACGACCTGATTGACTTTATAGAGTAAGATGCCAATTTGAACAAATGCAGATCCTTAAAGAAAGGTTACCGAAAACTCACGTAATCTGCCAAATGGACTTTGCTGAGAATTATTCATGCAGCCACGCGGATGAAATTCAAACTGCTTATTTTGACAAATGCTCAGTCACACTACACCCTGTGGTAATATATACAAGAGATGGAGATAACAAGTTAACCCATGAATCGTTCATATATGTATCCGATACTCAATCCCATACTACCGGCACAGTGTACGCATTTATTAAGAACATTACCTCGCAGTTATTGAGAGACAAACCTAATATTGACTGTGTTCATTATGTTACGGACTCGCCTACTTCTCAATACCGGAACAAGAGTACTTTATACCTCATTGCTCATCACCTAGAGCTATTTGGTTTGTCAGCATCATGGCAATTTTGGGAGGCGGGCCATGGTAAGGGCCCCTGTGATGGGGTTGGGGGCTCTTCTAAGCGGCTAGCTGATTTAGCCGTTAAACGTCAAACTGCCATCATACAATCAGCGGAAGACTACTACAATTGGGGTAAATCACTTACTAACAGTCAAACGAAGTATATATTTGTACCCAAAGAATACTGCGACAAATCACATGAAGAATTATCTGCTTTGAATATCAAACCTATTAAGGGCACACTTGAAGTACACAGCATAGTCCCTATGGGAAATGGTGAAGTGTGTGTGAGAAACGTATCCTGCTTCTGTCAACAATGTTTTTCCAGTGGACGTTTTCATGCTAGTTGCGACGGATGGATTAAACATACTATTACGTACAAACCAGTCAATAACAACGACAATGCGATGCAGATACAGATTCTTGATGAAACACCTGTTATTGAAAATTCGCCATTAGATGAAAAGTCTTCGCTAATCTTAAATGAAAATGCGTATGTTGCAGCTGTGTACAACAATGAATGGTATGTCGGCAAAATTTTAGCATATGACCAGACTGACGATGAGTTACCTGTGAACGTTTCCTTTATGGAAACACGTGGTAAAGGAAAGGTTTGTTCAACGTTCAAATGGCCTAACAAAGAGGATTCTATTTGGATGGCAAAAGATGATATCCTTTGTACTATTGACGAACCGATACCACATGGTTCTAGAAAAATGTATAAACTTAATGAGTCTGACCTGAAAACTATTACTAGGGCTTTTGAAACATTTAGGAAAGCCTAGTTAATGTGTCTGGAAGGAACAGTATATTATAGACCTGTTTACAGAATGTTGCTAACTCAGCACACATACGACATAAAGTTTGTGAATTACGTTACTTCACAGTATTGGTTGTTTTTGGCTTCGTTCCAAGTTATGATTTGAATTGTTTGTTGTAGATATATTATGTCTGTTCTGGAAAGGTATTCCTCCTTTGAATAATACATTTAAACATATGTTCCCGCTTTTTTTCACTTTGTGTGTACAGTTATTTCTTCGTGTGACTGATTTTCCCGCGATTTCGGTTTGTATGCGCGTATAATACATGCATTTTAATGATTATACGCCATGTATCTGTTATCATGTATCATGTAAATTAATGGACTCGGATGCCTTTCAGTATGATTTGTCGTGACTTATATAACTTGAATTAATTACAAACAAGCATAAAGCTGCTTTAATCATAAGGTGTATGTTATTGTGAATTACGTTACGGTTTTCGAATATTTTATTCCAACTTCGGATTAACACGTTTTCACCTAACATAAAACTGATACGAACGTGGCGTCATTATCATGTTATTAGCCATCAAAAATAACATAAAACAAATATATTGAAGGAGATGTTACTTTACAATTAGCGTGTTTTACTAATATGTTTATTATTTTGCTTAAATATTACCTATCAATTAGTCATAATAATACAAAATAGTACATTTTTTTAATTCTTTTAAATGTACATGCATGCCTATATTCAAAACACTTTTATCTATGCATCTGGAGTATCATAATATTTCATTTTTTGTACAAAATGTATATTCATGCAGACTCAGGATATATGTGAATTACGTTACATTCTACTCACTATGTACATTCCATCATTAAAACAGTAATTTTACGTATATCGCTTTATAGGTGGCATAATAAAGAAGGTAATGGTACCATTTTTCAAATATAAACTGTGTTAAAGATGTAATCACACTGATGATTTCATAATAGAATTTGACAAATAACGACAATGAATTGTTTAAAATTGGTAAACTTTTTTAATATGTGCTATTTTCTGATAAGATGTCAGCTGTTACTTTGTTTCAGTTTTGGTATATGTTTATACTTTGCTTAAAGTTTATTGTTTAATAAACTGATTTTATTGGATGCATTTGTCTTGTTCATATTGCTTTGTCCGACATGATAAAGTGAATTTCAATACCCTCAGTAGTAACGTAATTCACTAGACAATTTAGTGGCTACTTTCAATCAAAAATAATTACATAAAACTGAAAATTTGTTTTGATGAAAATACTACTTCAAGGTCCTAAGATGGTTCATCAATACGAAAAACCCGTTCACACAGCCAATCTAGACAACAAATACCCTCGGACAAAAAAATCCAAAAATTGTACAACTTAACTCGTTTTGGCTGAATTTATACATCAACATTTATTGATTAAAGTACCAAAACCTTATTGACAGTTCTTATAACATTAAAATCAAATGTCACATATTTTCGCGACCCGATTTTCTCACCCGAACACACACTCTACTTTTTGGACAATATAGTTGTAATTGTGGTGAAAACGTTCTAGGTAAGTGTAAACAAAAGTTTAGAAATGACGAATTAAAGCAAACTTAGACTATTAAGAATCGACCACCTAGAAAAAAAATCTGAAAAATAAATTTAATTCTCTAAATTTTACTTAGGGGATGCCTTACATTTGTAATTCATTTAAATGTCTAGCTGTAAAATTAATGTGCTACATGTTAAAAGTATTTAAAATACAATATTGCATCCTTTTAGGTTTCTGAAGTATATATAATTAAAAGTAGAATAGAAAATAACATAAAATTTTGGATTTTGTCTCTAAGTTTTGTGTTTGTGCGCTTAATTTATGTTGATAAAAATCCTCCAGTTTTGAGACCCCAACTCCAGCTGAAAAATGGGCTGTTTTAAAAAAAATGGCTGGAAACATGTAAAAATGATCAAAAATTAAAACAGGTCTAAGTAGCATTCTTATTACTTCATTTTAATAAGCCGTCATTGCAGTCCATAAAAATGGTTGCGTGCAAACAATACAACACATATTAAGTTTTTTATTGATCTTTAATTCAACTGACCCAACAAAAAAGAGAAAACAACATACCATCTTCAAAGTCACTGCAGAAACAAAAAGTATAATTCTTTGTGTCTTTTTATGTGTCACAAATTGACATACGGGCCTTATTTTATATGTATTGTAAATGCAGGTATTGCATCATCTTTTTGTAAATTTTTGAGTTATTGAGGTAAATGTTCAGATTTCACGCATGAAATACCTTCATGTTTTTTTCTGTATTTCATACAAAAAATTTCCATGTAAATTTCATTAAATGGTTCAGTAAATAAAAGTTGTATTTTATAATACTTAGTAATTGTGCTTTTATCCCAAAACCATATAAGTGGGCCATAAATTGTCAATTTAATATTTCGCGCCAAAGTAGTTAGATTCCCCGCTATATCGTGAATCCCGTGAAAAAAGAAATAGTAAGCCACGGCTTATGCGTGAATCCATTAAATTTAGTATTGGCGGAACTTATCCTTTTAAATTAGACTGGACTAGATATTGCTTGCGCACACACACCTTACGACTTTTATAGACGAATCTATGCTGAATTATTTTCTTAGCTTAGAATTTATGCTCGATACGAGGTAAGAAATTTATTTGTTATGACTTTGTTGATGATTTTTGCATTACAGAGATTTTTATTTGGATAATTTGTTTCATTCTACAGATTCCTGTAACATTTAACTTTTACGGCACATGATTTTGGGCTAGTTTCGGTATATTCAGGATAATTTATTAAATTATTTTTCAGACTTCTGTAATATTATTTTAGAAAGAGGAGTCTAAATGTTTCTTTATTATAAGATGTAAATTTTACTGAAATTTGTATCGTGTATATGTTAAAGCACTGTTTCAAAACTTATGTCAATCATTTGGTTATTTTGGAACGCCATTACTGCATTGTATTGGCCATGTTTGTAATATATATTTAATTTGTAATTGTGTGCCATTTTGCTCAACTTTTTCTTGAATTTAGTGTAAAGAAAATAAGAAATAAAAATGTCAAGTAGTATATGCCTCCAAAAAATTAAATTAATTGATTTTTTCATTATTTAGCCCAATTTTATGCTATTATAAGTCGAGAAGTTGTGTTTATTCAAATTAACTGTGTAACTTAATACAAAAGGCAACTTTGCCGTATATTTTAAAGAATATCAAAAAATACCACAAGGTATTACATAAACATGACTTAGTATTTCATATTACAGAACTGATTAACAGTTTGACCAATAAATGTTTCACTCCTGACATAATACACATTATTACCATAACTTAGATTTTAACTTAATATTGTGATCTAAACAGAATGCAAGTGTAATAACACCTTAATTCATTATTGCAATGCAGGAAAGAAGCGACTTTTTAACAGTTTTGATTCTGAAACTTTGATATTTTTACATTTTTAGAACAACAACGATGAATTTGATTCAAGAAACAACAGATTTTCAACTTTGAGTTAACTTACGAACAGTTTTATAAGAACAGCTCCTCACAGTGCTGATTTGTTACATATCAAAGTAACAATGAGCTATTAATAGAATATAACCATGATAACTTCTGAAAACATAAAAATGTCAAAATGTTTCACTCCTGACACGTTTGTCAACTTTAAGAATGAATAGTTCATCCTGAACATTCAAGCTCTGGTATATTGAACTCCATTTTGATTCCACTGCAAGGCAACAGTTAGGCTGAGTTAGAGTTTGTTAAGTATCATTTAGTGACTGCCAGGACACACCAGTGCTTAACTATGTTTGAACTCACGGAAAGCCTCAGTGTCTTCTGGAGGAACCTCAACTGTATTTCCGGTTCATCAACCTTTTCAACCTGCAAAATTACGTGAAATGCAAGGTTATATTTAGAAATTAGAGCTAAATATTACATAAGTCATATTTTATTATCTTAACATATAAACTTGATTATTTTATATTATTAGAAGTGTCAGTTTCTACTATCGTAATTAAACCCCCTGAACATCAAAGTTGTAAGGTGGGTTAACTGGTTTCAGTTTGTCTAACTATCAGTCTGTTCATCTGCCTGTCTGTCCATCTGTCTGTAGACACAACCTTATGCTCATCAGTTGTTACCCCCCAAAAAAACTCAAGTTGTAAGGGGGTATACTAGTTTCCTTTTGTCTGTCTATAGACACAATCTTGTGCAAATCAACTCTTCTCATCCCCTTGACACAATTTGATGAAACAAACTTCACAAAAGTGAAATTTAACAACTGTAGTTGTACATGGTGCAGGTTATGTTCTCTTTCAGAAAAAAAAATATGCAGAGTTATGGGACTTTGTTTTTTGTTACTATACTATATACATAGTCTGCATATGCATTCGTGTGCGTGCCTAATCTCCAGAACCCACGCACACAATTTGATGAAACTTAAGACAAGTGATCTGTAGTAACCCTAGTTGTGCATGGTGCTTGTAAGGTTCTTTCAGAAAAAAATACTGCACAGTTATGGGACTTTGTATTTTGTTAATAAACTATATACATACAATCTGCAGATGCAATCTTGTGCACTCTTAATAACCCCTGCATACAAATTTAATGGAACCTCACTCAAGTGATCAGTAAAAACTCTAGTTCAGTGAATGGTGCATGTTAGGTTCTGTTTGATAGATATTCTGCAGAGTTATGGCACTTTGTATTTTGTTACTAAACATACACACTCCACATAATTATGCAATCTTGTGTGCATCAAATTGCAATGTACTGTGTCATTGTGTGCAGAGGAGTAGGGTACATTCATTCATCAGCTCCAGTGATAGCCTTAGTGTTTTTAGTATTACCTTCAACAATGATTCTGCTTGTTTTCTACTTTTCTTTTATCCATTCTCTCTGTTTAGATTTCATTCTTTCATCTACAACTTTGTTTGATTTTCTTCCTTTTCTGACCAGCTCTTTTGACTTGTTTCTGTTTTTGTTTCAGTTTCGCCTTTTCAAGTAGTTTTCCATCCTTTTTCAGCTTTTGTAAAAGTTTTCAAACTCTTTCTGTGAATGTTATTCTATTGGTTTCAGTCTTTATGTTCTTCATGATTTTTCTGATGGCTGGAAGGCTAACAATACGTTTTCTTATCTTGGCTGCTTCATATTTACTCTATAAAATGAATGTATGCAATTTTACCATTTTAATGTCAGGAGTAAAACATTTTTACTCATGCAAGAAAGCATGCTAAAAAGAAAAGATATATGCTGTAATTTGTTATTTTCAGCAATAGGTAAATACATTTGATAAAACATAAACAGGAAAATCTTAAAAGTAATACATAAAAATGTTTTACTTTGTGGACATAGAAATTTATAAGATATATTTTCTACTGCTAAAATATTAATGTATCAATTTCAGTTTATAGAGCAGTAAAACACTTACCTTAAATGAACAAGTTTGTAGTGATATCCTCCATTCATCATCCAGAATTTTAAAAAATGCCCAGCTGAACAGTGTTGCTTTTTAATATGCTAGTTTTAAGAATAGCACCAAAATTGAAAATAATGTTTCACTCCTGACATATACATACGAGGCACGTACTCCAAACAAAAACACAAACTTCACTCATGACTGTCTTTTATGATTGCCACACTATGCACACTACTTGGAAAACTGCATTTGGGTACATGTATGTTTTATTTTCAAACACGGTGCCTCATTAAGCACAAATGTTTCACTCCTGACCAAATTTGGGTCCACTGCGATATACTGTGTTAAAAATAGTTTTGGGAGATATTATGATTAAATTATTACTTTTTTAAGTCAGTTATATGTGTTACTCTATAATAGTAAGTGTAGGTTATGAAATACTATTAGTACCAAAAATTTGTAGTCATTTACACAGATTTTTACTGATTTTTTTAGCTTACCTGTCACAAAGTGACAAGGTGAGCTTTTGTGATCGTGCGGTGTCCGTCGTCCGTCCGTCCGTGCGTGCGTCCGTGCGTCCGTCCGTAAACTTTTGCTTGTGACCACTCTAGAGGTCACATTTTTCATGGGATCTTTATGAAAGTTGGTCAGAATGTTCATCTTGATGATATCTAGGTCAAGTTCGAAACTGGGTCACGTGCCATCAAAAACTAGGTCAGTAGGTCTAAAAATAGAAAAACCTTGTGACCTCTCTAGAGGCCATATATTTCACAAGATCTTCATGAAAATTGGTCAGAATGTTCACCTTGATGATATCTAGGTCAAGTTCGAAACTGGGTCACGTGCCATCAAAAACTAGGTCAGTAGGTCTAAAAATAGAAAAACCTTGTGACCTCTCTAGAGGCCATATATTTCACAAGATCTTCATGGAAATTAATCAGAATGTTCACCTTGATGATATCTAGGTCAAGTTTGAAAGTGGGTCACGTGCCTTCAAAAACTAGGTCAGTAGGTCTAAAAATAGAAAAACCTTGTGACCTCTCTAGAGGCCATATATTTCACAAGATCTTCATGAAAATTGGTCAGAATGTTCACCTTGATGATATCTAGGTCAAGTTCGAAACTGGGTCACGTGCCATCAAAAACTAGGTCAGTAGGTCAAATAATAGAAAAACCTTGTGACCTCTCTGAAGGCCATATTTTTCATGGGATCTGTATGAAAGTTGGTCTGAATGTTCATCTTGATGATATCTAAGTTAGGTTCGAAACTGGGTCACGTGCGGTCAAAAACTAGGTCAGTAGGTCTAAAAATAGAAAAAAATTGTGACCTCTCTAGAGGCCATATATTTCATGAGATCTTCATGAAAATTGGTCAGAATGTTTATCTTGATGATATCTAGGTCAAGTTTGAAAGTGGGTCACGTGCCATCAAAAACTAGGTCAGTAGGTCAAATAATAGAAAAACCTTGTGACCTTTCTAGAGGCCATATTTTTCATGGGATCTGTATGAAAGTTGGTCTGAATGTTCATCTTGGATCTAGGTGAAGTTCGAAACTGGGTCATGTGCCATCAAAACTAGGTCAGTAGGTCAAATAATAGAAAAACATTGTGACCTCTCTAAAGGCCATATTTTTCATGGGATCTGTATGAAAATTGGTCTGAATGTTCATCTTGATGATATCTAGGTCAAGTTTGAAACAGGGTCATGTGCGGTCAAAAACTAGGTCAGTAGGTCTAAAAATAGAAAAACCTTGTGACCTCTCTAGAGGCCATACTTGTGAATGGATCTCCATAAAAATTGGTCAGAATGTTCACCTTGATGATATCTAGGTCAAGTTTGAAACTGGGTCACGTGCCTTAAAAAACTAGGTCAGTAGGTCAAATAATAAAAATACCTTTGACCTCTCTAGAGGCCATACTTTTCATGGGATCTGTATGAAAGTTGGTCTGGATGTTCATCATGATGATATCTAGTTCAAGTTTGAACTGGTCAACTGCGGTCAAAACTAGGTCGAGTCTAAATTATTAAATCTTTTGACCTTTCTAGAGGCCATATTTTTCAATGGATCTTCATGAAAATTGATCTGAATGTTCACCTCGATGATATCTAGGTCATTTTCGAAACTGGGTCACATGCAATCAAAAACTAGGCCAGTAGGTATAAAAATAGAAAACCCTTGTGACCTCTCTAGAGGCCATATTTTTCATGAGATCTTCATGAAAATTAGTGAGAATGTTCACCTTGATGATATCTAGGCAAAGTTCAAAACAGGGTCACGTACCTTCGAAAACTAGGTCAATAGGTCAAATAATAGAAAAACCTTGTGATCTCTCTAGAGACCATATTTTTCAATGGATCTTCATGAAAATTGGTCAGAATTTTTATTTTGATAATATTTAGGTCAAGTTTAAAACTGGGTCACATGAGCTCAAAAACTAGGTCACTATGTCAAATAATAGAAAAAACGATGTCATACTCAAAACTGGGTCATGTGGGAAGAGGTGAGCGATTCAGGACCATCATGGTCCTCTTGTATGGAAATTAACATAACCGCCCTCATTCCTTTTTAGCCGTGTATTTTGTTTAAAACATTCTTATATTATCCATAGATTTATGTTATCTTTTAGTCAAGATATTCAACTTGAATAAAAAATACATGTTTTACTCTCTCATATACATTTTGACATTGAAATAATATTTTGAATTTTAAGCTTTTCTTAAAGTGTCACACTTTTTTGTTGCACTCCTGACATTTTTGGCATGTTTTTCAGACATAACGTTTTTTTCTGTGAAGCAATCTTGACCAAACTTTACATACAGCTCTATGACACCAGTTTGCATTTTTAGACAAACAAATCAGCATCTAATAATGCATGATGTGACAGTAGTTTAAGAAAAACTAAAACTAGCCATTTTTTTTAAAACAGCCCAAATAGCAAATCTCCAGTTTTGGGATTCTGATTTTATCACATGTATGCACAAGGGCTAAAGGTTAGAAAGTATTGAATGTCTCCGCTACTGCTTTCTATGTTAAAATAACAACATATAGACAAGTCTGTTAGGAGTATATAATATTTCAATTTTTTAACCCTTAGCCTGCTGGTGGCAAGTGATTCTGCCTTTGCGACCAGTGCAGACCAAAATCAGCCTGCACATCTGTGCATTCTGATCATGGTCTGCACTGTTCGCTATTCAGCAGTAAAAACCCCTTCAAACGATAAATGGTATTGCCCGAAATGAAAGATGGACCAGTCTGTTTTAGAAATTTAGCAGGGTAAAGGTTAAAGACAGTGACATTGCTGTTCTGATAAGTTTACTTTTGGCAATGTTTGGGTTGCCATTAATTCCTAAAATGATTTTCATTTCCGTACACCAAGTCCAAGCTTTATGTTATGTTGTTCAGATGTGTGATAATTTGTATGCTGGCATGTTATTTGAATATATACGGAAATAATTTTGTATTTTCAGTAGTATTGATCAATGCAGAAACAGTGTAGTTTCACCAGACAGTGTTTGTCAAAGAAGCATCTATACACTATACAACTGTAACTCTGGCAGTAAACATTCAAGTGTCAATATGTTTATAGGCCAATGTGTGTTCATATTATTTGCGTTGTCAGGATGTTTGGGTGAGAATATTCACATCGGAGCAGTATTAAGTAGCCCAGAAAATCAGCTTCTCCTGAAGGACTACGCAGACAAGGCCACAGCTAGAAAAACAAGCAAAGATTTTGGCCTAACATTCAATGCCACGTCCCTTCTTATGGACAGTAATCCTGTAAGATCTGCATTATCAATTTGTGATAATTTGATAACGAAAAAGGTGCAGGTTATAATCGCTAGTCATCCAGCAGCGAGTGCTCAGTCTCCAATATCAGTGTCATATACATGCGGTTACTATGGGATACCATTGATAGGCATCTATGCAAGGGATAGCGCCTTTTCGGACAAGGTATATCAGACTTAATTGCCCTATTAAAGGGTTGTATCTTTAAATGTTGACTTTAATATTATGTTAATTTCATGATTGTGTAACCTAGATTGTAAGAAACTAAAAATAATTTTGTCATTTTGGATTAGAAATAATAAATCTTTACTTGGTAAAGAAAAAATTAACAACAAAAATTCAGTTCTCAATTGGCTTTCACACAGTAATGAAATAATCTGGTAAACATTTGTTTGTGATAAAATTCTACAAAAATGTTGTCTTTTGTAGAATGTACACTCAACATTTATGAGGACAGTCCCCCCATACTTCCATCAAGCGTATGTATGGATTGATCTACTTGTCCACTATGATTGGAAGCAAGTTATATTTATACACAGTATGGATGAGGAAGGACGGTCTATTCTCAGCAAGTTTCAGGCCCTGGCTGAAGAACAAGAGATCAAGGTAAGGAAAATTGCACATGTTTTGTTGCTAGTGATGCCAAATTCTTCCTTTGCCAGTACAGACACAGAAGTCTGACCAGAGGGACAGAGTGAAAGAAATCTTCCTTAGATACATGTACATGTCTGGCCAACTTAGCTATTTGCATATAGACAGATTGGTTCTTTAACCTACCCTGTGTACAGCATTGAGACACTTGTAACAGTCTTCCCTGCAGACTGCTTACCGTAGTTGTTAGGGAGACACTTGATAGCATCTCAGAAATGTCCAGTCCCTGGGCAGGAATTTGAAGCCCAGACCTCAGACCTGGATTTACAGGCCATTATGACATCAAGTTACTTGTTTCTGTTCCCAGAAAAACAGCTCACAGTGCAATTTATATATGACAAATCAAATTTCTTGTAACAAATTTGGAATTATATACTGAGCTAATATCAGACTCTTTTAAAAGAGAGACAAGTATTTGTATGTTATGCAATGAAATTTAGATATACAGTTACTGTAATACACTGCTCACTCTAGCATCCACGGCCCAGGAACATGAGCAGATATACAGTTATACGCTGCCCACTGGTGCATCGACGACCCAAGAATAGATCAGATATACAGTTATACACTGCCCACAGGCGCATCGATGGCCCAAGAACATGAGCAGATATACAGTTATACGCTGCCCACTAGCGCATCGACGGCCCAAGAACACGAGCAGATATACAGTTATACGCTGCCCACTGGCGCATCGACGGCCCAAGAACAGGAGCAGATATACAGTTATACGCTGCCCACTGGCGCATCGACGGCCCAAGAACACGAGCAGATATACAGTTATACGCTGCCCACTGGCGCATCGACGGCCCAAGAACACGAGCAGATATAGTTACACGCTGCCCACTGGCGCATCGACGGCCCAAGAACACGAGCAGATATACAGTTATACGCTGCCCACTGGCGCATCGACGGCCCAAGAACAGAGCAGATATACAGTTATACACTGCCCACTGGCGCATCGACAGCCCAAGAACACGAGCAGATATACAGTTATACACTGCCCACTGGCGCATCGACGGCCCAAGAATAGAGCAGATATACAGTTATACGCTGCCCACTGGCGAATCGACGGCCCAAGAACATGAGCAGATACACAGTTATACACTGCCCACTGGCGCATCGACGGCCCAAGAATAGAGCAGATATACAGTTATACGCTGCCCACTGGCGCATCGACGGCCCAAGAACATGAGCAGATATACAGTTATACGCTGCCCACTGGCGCATCGACGGCCCAAGAAGAATAGAGCAGATACACAGTTATACACTGCCCACTGGCGCATTGACGGCCCAAGAACATGAGCAGATATACAGTTATACGCTGCCCACTGGCGCATCGACGGCCCAAGAATAAAGCAGATATACAGTTATACGCTGCCCACTGGCGCATCGACGGCCGACACTCAGTAGAAGTAGAGAGCAGATATACAGTTACACGCTGCCCACTGGCGCATCGACGGCCCAAGAATAGAGCAGATATACAGTTACACGCTGCCCACTGGCGCATCGACGGCCCAAGAATAGAGCAGATATACAGTTACACACTGCCCACTGGCGCATCGACGGCCAAAGAATAGAGCAGATATACAGTGATACACTGCCCACTGGCGCATCGACGGCCCAAGAACATGAGCAGATATACAGTTATACACTGCCCACTGGCGCATCGACGGCCCAAGAACACGGGCAGATATACAGTTATACACTGCCCACTCGAGAATCGATGGCCCAAGATATACAGTAACTGTTATACACTGCCCACTCGAATATTGGCGGCCCAAGAACACGAGAAGATATACAGTTATACACTGCCCGCTCGAGCATTGACAGTCTAAGAACACGAATCTGCATGAGCAGTTTTCCACATATTTTTAATGTTTTGATCGCTCAGAACCATGAATAACTGGAGCATTTTCTCATCTCCTGTCGACCTTAGGCAATCCGTGTTTTACTGTATTTGGTTTCAAACTTCAGATTGAGAAGAGTGTGAAATTTTCCGTAGGACTCGTCAACTTTACGGACTTATTATTAGACCTGCCACAAGCTCAGTCTCGGGTGATACTTCTCTCTGCTGGGTAAGTCATGCACTTTTCTGTCTATCAATGTGATCCTAACTGTAAAATCTTTATATTATATTCCAAGGTACAATGTGTAGAGGGCTATATTTCATTTGGGCACATTGGTAGAGAGAAATTTCTGAGGAACCATTTAATTGATTTTCAAATGACTACTTGTAAGTGTTCCACATCATTACACATGTAAGTAAATGCTGAATCTAAACTACTGGAAGGATTTTCATAAAACTAGCATGGTTTTTAAATTTCATACAGGTTACCAGGTCAAAGGTCGAGGTCACAATTAAAGTTCTTTATTTTGTGGCTTCAGAATGGCTAGAATGATTTTTAGCTCATCTGATTTTTTGAAAAAAAATGATGAGTTATTGTCATCACTTGAGCGGTTGTCCGCGTCGGCGTCGGCGTCTGCGTCGGCGTTGCCTGGTTAAGTTTTATGTTTAGGTCAGCTTTTCTCCTAAACTATCAAAGCTATTGCTTTGAAACTTGGAATACTTGTTCACCATCATAAGCTGACCCTGTATAGCAAGAAACATAACTCCATCTTGCTTTTTGCAAGATTTATGGCCCCTTTTGTACTTAGAAAATATCAGATTTCTTGGTTAAGTTTTATGTTTAGGTCAACTTTTCTCCTAAACTATCAAAGCTTTTGCTTTGAAACTTGGAATACTTGTTCACCATCATAAGCAGACCCTGTACATCAAGAAACATAACTCCATCTTGCTTTTTGCAAAAATTATTACCCCTTTTGGACTTAGAAAATCAGTTTTCTTGGTTAAGTTTTATGTTTAGGTCAGCTTTTATCCTAAACTATCAAAGCTATTCCTTTAAAACTTGCAACACTTGTTCACCATCATAAGCTGACCCTGTACAGCAAGAAACATAACTCCATCCTGCTTTTTGCAAGATTTATGGCCCCTTTTGGACTTAGAAAATATCAGATTTCTTGGTTAAGTTTTATGTTTAGGTCAACTTTTTCTCTTAAACTATCAAAGCTATTGCTTTAAAACTTGCAACTCTTGTTCACCATCATAAGCTGACCCTGTACAGCAACCAACATAACTCCATCCTGCTTTTTGCAATAATTATTGCCCCTTTTGGACTTAGAAAAATCATTTTCTTGGTTGAATATTATGTTTAAGTCAACTTTTCTCATAAACTATCAAAGCTATTGCTTTAAAACTTGCAACAGTTTTTCACCATCATAAGTGGACACTGTACATCAAGAAACATAACTCTATCCTGTTTTTTGCAAGAGTGATGGCCCTTTTTAGACTTAGAAAATCATGGGTAGGACAATATTTCTATTATACAAAAAAAATCAGATGAGCGTCAGCACCCGCAAGGCGGTGCTCTTGTTTTACTAGTTTTCATAAAACAGTTATGTCATGGTGACATGAATTCCAAATTTTTTTAATTTTTAAGACAAAATATAAACATAACTGGGTAATTATTTTTGTCCATTTTGATTTTATTTATTATCAGTCAGCACTAGCAAGAAATAAAAAAGTTGTTAGTCCACAACAAATAATTATTAATAATATTATTTCACAGTAAATTTATTTCTTGACTGTAAATACAAAAACCATTTTTGCCCAAAATTTTGAGAACACCTTCACCTACATTCCTCAAACTTGGTAGGCTTATTGCTCACAGGCAGTGGATGATTCTTATGGACTTTTAGGTCGGTCAAAGGTCAAGATATGATTTAATACATTTTTTTCACATGATCCTAAACAAACCTGGCCATTGGGCAGTGAATAAGCCCAGTTGATTTTGGCGTCAATGGGTCATAGGTCAAAAAAGCACAAGGATCATGGACCCATCAGATTTTGGTTTCTTTGTCAAAGTTCATGGTCACTGGTATGCTAAGTGGTCAGATAGACAGATTATTTAATCCATGTCTGCTGAATCCCTTAAGGACTATATTCAGCACTGTCAGCTTCAAAGCTTCTTTTGGTGTAATTGCACCACACAACTGTGCTGTTGTTTGGTGCATGAACAACCAGAGGGCAGGTATATAACTGTTTTGTACTGGCTGTCTGTCTGTCCCACAGTGTGCCATCTTTCACAAAGCCATAACATTTCTATAAGTACTGTACTTGTAATTAATCAACAATCAGGCTATTTCATACTGATTTATCAACTTGGAAATTTTGATTGAACTGAACAAATAATAATCACAGATGAAAAGGATGCAGTATAACCACTGGTGAGGCCATCTCCAGAGAGCAGAGACCTCCAGCAGATACAAATGATCCTACTTTTGTGGTGCGGCAACCTGTAGTAAGCAGCCTTTTGCTGTAAAGCTGCAAGTCAGCTGACTTGTCAGATTTGCTTTTTAGTCCCCTACCAGTGGAAAATGAAGGGGACTATAGGAATGCCCTCCGTCCGGCTGTCCGTCTGTGCGTCCCGGCTGTCCGTCTGTGCGTCCGCAAATCTGGATCCTGCGATAACTCAAAAGTATTCAAGCTAGCTAAATAGAACTTGATATGTGAATAGAGTGCAATATGTAGATTATGCACGTGCATGACTTATGCTTGTAGGTCAAAGGTCAAGATCACTATTGAAGGTCAAGTAAAAATTGTTTCTGCTGTATAATTTTTATATGCATTGATGGATTATCTTAATGGTACATACAAACGTTCCCCATGATGAGACAATGTGTCAGTGCATGATCTATACTTGTCGGTTAAAGTCACTGTTCAAGGTCATGTAAAAATCTGTTTCTGCTCCATTACTTTTACTTGCATTGAAGGAAATGTCCCCCATGATTAGACTATGTGTCATGCACATGACCCATGGTTGTTGGTCAAAGGTCAAGGTCAAGTAAAATTTTTTTTTTCATAAGTAGGGGACTTCTGTATTGCCACTGCAATACTCTGTCACTTGTTACTCTAATTTTAACCTGTCTTAAGCAGCCAGATTGTGTTGCTCCCTTGACTAGCTGCTTAATACAGGTCTGACTGCATTTTCTTTTCCATTAAAATATCTTAGTAAATTGAGAGCAACAACCTCTGTACCACAAACATATTGTAATTTTACATGAGATGTTTGTTGAAGAGAGTGAGCACTGTACTTGATTATGTACGTACGTCCGAAATCTTGTGTGTCCAACTCCTCCCACACTACTAGCCTGATCTGCTTTAAACAGACTTTCACAGATAAACAAGCTTGATGTGCAGATGACCATAGCAGAAGGAACTTTTGCTGTGACTATTTTTACTGCAGTTATGGCCCTTTGATAGTTTTGCTGAAAAAGCTTGTGTGTCCAACTCCTCAAACTCAAACACTATTGAAAGGATATACTTTAAAGTTTTATAGGTGAAGGACATTGATGTGAAGATGACCATAAATAATGGACTTTTTTCTGTGGCTGTGTTTTCTAGAATTATGACCCTTTCTTAATTTAAAAAAACAGGCCATAGTGAAGAAATTTGGTGTGTTAAGTTCCTCATGCACTTTTTGAAGAAATGGATTCAAAGATGCTCAGATGCATTACCTTTTCTGAGTATGACCTTAAAGGATGGCGCTGTATGTGGGGGCATTCGTGTCCTATGGACACTATTCTAGTTTTGAATAAGACTTGCCTGCCTAGTTCA
The DNA here is from genome assembly GCF_021730395.1 of Mercenaria mercenaria. Lineage (NCBI taxonomy): Eukaryota > Metazoa > Mollusca > Bivalvia > Venerida > Veneridae > Mercenaria > Mercenaria mercenaria. The sequence continues at coordinate 90,472,653 of NC_069364.1, read as the reverse complement.
ATAGGGAGAGGGCAGATCTAGGGATCACAGGATCATGAGTAGTGATTTGATAAAAGACTTGTATCTGAAATCAGTCTTGTTCCACTTTTGTTTGATGTGGTGAAGTTGGCAGATACTTGCGGAGAACAGGTAAATACTGGTTCAGAAGCCAGGAACACTGGTTAGGTTAACTGTCTTCTATTACATAACTGAAATACTGTTGAAAAATGGCACTAGACCCAAACAAAACAAACAAACTGAATATTTTGAATTAGATGAAGTTGTTTGCACATACATGTGAAGAAATTTTGAAATGTTAACCAATGTTTGGTTTACAGAAAAGAAGATGCTGAGCATTTATATCATGATGCCAGTGAACTTGAGTTGACAACTGATTCTGATTTTGTTTGGCTGGTATCTGAAGAAGCCATGTCGGCATACAATGTACCTGTGGGTAAGTGAATGTTTTTGTTGTTAGCTCTTCTCAACAAAACATGCTCAAAATGTCCTATAGGGATCATGCACCATCCAACATTATCATGAAATCAAGCAACCAACAGTTTATTTGTGAAAGGAATTACAAAGGCCAGTAGATTTTAATCCTTATAATTTGACATCTTGACTTGCCTATCACATCACATTATTATGACACCACATTGTTATGGTGTCACTTCTGAATGGTACCATAGCAAGATTGATCATGAAGATTTTTATACTGGTCAGTATTTAATTTTGGCTCCACCCTCTTGTAAATAGTGTACCCTTTTTATCAGTACTCATATAATTTTCTAGAGACCAACTGAAAGGATTATAAAGAATAGATTTACAAATAATCTGTATTGATAATTTCTGTATGCTCTATATAAATTTTAACTTATCATTTTGACAGTTTTACCTCATGGCTGCTGAGGAATCTTTTAAAGCGCAGCAGAAATGCGTAACTTTCAGTGAGCGCCTTATTTACTGATTCAACTGTGGTCATGTAAAATGTTTTGAATCACTGTTTATTTGAACAGCAGTTGTTTTACACTTTTGTTTCCTTTAGAACTAATATGTTTCAAGTCAGCCTATGGAAACATTTTTAAAGTTGTTGGCCCAGTCTCAAAATATATGCCTCTGTCACAATTGAGAAAATTTTGGTTAAGTTGTTTATGTTAGCTAGTATCTCATTGAATGTTATTTGGAATGGATTGGATCTTCATACTCTTGTTCACTGTGAAGGTCTGACATGCATTGTGTGGATTTCATAACTCTGTTTTGCTTTGTCTCAAAGTTGTACCCCTTTCTCAACTTTTATTAATCATTAAATGTTTTTAGTGACGAGGCTTTTTGAAATGGCAAGCATTGCTGTTCTATGACATCTCTTGTCCTTTGGGGATATTTCGAATGATGCCATTTTGTCCATATTTTTTTTCGTAAATGACATCAGATTGTGAGTGCAATCTCTCGGAAAGTGCCATCCTTGATATTGTTATGTCAATGTTGTTTATACGAAATTAAATGCTTTTTTCTTTCCATACAAAATACATAGTGAATGTAAATATTGTTGTATGAAATAATTATATAATTGAGCCGCACCATGAGAAAACCAACATAATGCATTTGCAACCAGCATGGATCTAGACCAGCCTGCACATCTGCACAGTCTGGTCAGGATCCATGCTGTTCACTTTCAAAGCCTATTGCAATTAGGGAAACCGTTAGCGAACAGCATGGATCCTGACCAGACTGCATGGCTGTGCAACTGGTCTGGATCCATGCTGGTCACAAATGCACTATGTTGGTTTTCTCATGGTGCGGCTCATATTATTTGACAGGTGTAATAGGCCTACAGTTGATAAACGGCACCAATGAAGCAGCTCATCTAGAGGATAGTGTCAGTTTGATAGCCAACACAGTGACAGATCTTTTCTTGGGAGGTAACTTAAGCCTGTCAGAAACACCAGAAAACTGTTCCAGGCGAATGGACAGTAAATGGGAACAGGGGATTAATCTTTTAGAGTAAGCAATATGTATCTAGCAGCATATGCACTCAAGAACTTTAAAGAAGCCTCATCCATATATGGCAGTTAATGTATTTCATACTTGCAACATGTATTCAAGTATTTATATATTCGCTTACGATTACCCATTAAATCTGATCTGATATGGTGATTTCTTGACTGTGTGATACTTGAACTGTGATCATTAAAGCCTGTGCACATGTGAAGCTCGTGCTATAATTGATATTACACAAAATTCACTTATTTGTAAAGTTAAATGTTGTTAAACATTGAAGTTGATTACAAACTCTTGAACAACATTTTTATCAAAATTTCCTGACTTATACTAAATTAAGGATCTATTCATTAAAATCAATACCGTATTTACTTTTATTCTCCTCTAAAGTAGGACAGGTTGGTTCAAATGTTGTAATGTGTGGTCTTGTGAGCACACCAAGTGTGATGTTCATGTCCAGGTTAGTCTTTAATCATTTTCGTGTTCTAGGCACATCAAGAAACAGGATGTAGATGGGCAGACTGGTCGTCTCAGCTTTAATGAAGAAGGGGACAGGCTGAATCCCATTTACTGGATCAAAAATGTTCAACCTGAAGGCACTTTTGTTGTGGGTTACCATGGAAACAAACAAGGCACAGAGGATAAAAAGCTGTCTTTTGGCAACACAGCCATTCTGTGGCCATCCCAAGATACAAAGAAACCTAAAGGAATAAAGATTTCTACACATTTAAAGGTATGATATAAGGATGTCAGTGATTAGATCATTCAGTGGTTATTTCTTGAGACATCTGGTTATTTCAGAAACAATGTATCCCAAACAGTTATTGTTAAATAAAATCATTGCTCGGAGTTCATATACGAAGGAATTATATCATGAAGGCACAGCAACTGATAGAATAATATGCATCTGAATGAAAAACTATGATTTTATTCAAGATCAGATCACTGTTTGATATATATTGTTTAAATTCTAACACATTATCAAGAATTATTATCTACATCTTTGAGGTCATTCTTAAAATATTTGCCTGTTTCGTGTGTTTTTCTTTTCCATTGTGCCGCCATGACTTTTGACACTGTGGTGTCATAATTGTGATATACAAACAGTACATGTTTTGCATAATAACACACAGATTCAGTCCTCTTTGTTTAATGGAGAAATAAATTGGGTTGTGTAAGAATAGTTTGTAAAACTGGTATCTTTTTAGCTCACCTGAGCAAAGCTCAGGTGAGTTTTTCTGATCACTCGATGTCCGGCGTCTGTCTGTCTGTCGTCTGTCGTCTGTCAACATTTAGCTTGTGTATGCGATAGAGGCTGTATTTTTCAATTAATCTTCATGAATATTGGTCAGAATGATAACCTTGATGAAATCTAGGCCGAGTTCGAAAATGGGTCATCTCGGGTCAAAAACTAGGTCACTAGGTCAAATCAAAGAAAAACCTTGTGTATGCGATAGAGGCTGTATTTTTCATTTGATCTTCATGAATATTGGTCAGAATGATAACCTTGATGAAATCTAGGCCGAGTTCGAAAATGGGTCATCTCGGGTCAAAAACTAGGTCACTAGGTCAAATCAAAGAAAAACCTTGTGTATGCGATAGAGCCTGTATTTTTCAATTGATCTTCATGAATATTGGTCAGAATGATTGCCTTGATGAAATCTAGGCCGGGTTCGAAAATGGGTCATCTGCAGTCAAAAACTAGGTCACTAGGTCAAATCAAAGAAAAACCTTGTGTATGCGATAGAGGCTGTATTTTTCAACTGATCTTCATGAAATTTAGCCAGAATGATTACCTTGATAAAATCTAGTTCGAGTTCGAAAATGTGTCATCTGGGGTCAAAAACTAGGTCACTAGGTCAAATCGAAGAAAAACATTGTGTATGCAATAGAGGATGTAGTTTTCAGTTGATCTTCATGAAATTTGGTCAGAGTGATTGCCTTGATGAAATCTAGGTCGAGTTTGAATATGGGTTATCTGAGGTCAAAAACTAGGTCACTAGGTCAAATTAAAGAAAAATCTTGTGTATGCGATAGAGACTGTTTTTTTCAATTGATTTTTATGAAATTTTGTCAGGATGATTGCCTTAATGAAATCTAGGTCGAATTTGAATATGGGTCATCTGAGGTCAAAAACTAGGTCATTTGGTCAAATCAAAGAAAAAACTTTTGTATTTGATAGAGGCTGTATTTTTCAATTGATCTTCATGAATTTTGGTCAGAATGATTGCCTTGATAAAATCTAGGTTGAATTTGAACGTGGGTCATCTAGGGTCAAAAACTAGGTCATATCTAAGAAAATGCTTGTTTTATCGCAAGAGACCAATCTTTTGGTCCAATCTTAATGAAAATTGGTCAGAATATTTGTTTCCATGAAATCACTAGGTCAAACATGTTTTACACTGTTATGGTGTGTTTCTTAGGTGAGCGACCTAGGGTCATCTTGGCCCTCTTGTCTGAATTGTTGGATGATGTCTTTCTTACAAAGTCAGGCTTTTCCTCCACTTTAAAAAAGTGCTAGTAGAGAAAAAATTTTACAACTCAAATTGACTAACAACATGAAATTTCAAGTATTTTTGGCAAAATCTTCAAATATTGTAGACAGAAAATCCCATGTTTCTTTCTTTATTTTTGACAGAAGGTTGCTGACAACCTCCTATTATTTAGATGTTGGAATAAATAATGTTTTTCGTGTCGTATGATTTCTGTCTTGTTCTAATAGATTCCATTTGATATGAGGAAAGCCAATTTCTTATAGAAATTATTATGTATAATAAAATCTTTAAAAAGATCCTTTGAAAGCATAGAATGCAACCAAGCAAAATAATACTAGACTGTTTGATTGAGTCTGCTCATGAGAGGTAGTGGTACAAACCATTACTACCATAATATTGTACTTTCATTGTAGGACAGAAATTACATGAAAGTTAGAAACTGTCAAAGAGCAGAGATGTAATCATCATATAAGCTGTAAATTTTGCCCATAACAGTTTTCATTAGAGAGAATTTTTGTGAATTGAATAAAAATGCTAATTTATGAAAAATGAATCCTTTGCAGTTATTTCTGATTTCATTGTATAAAAATTATTTGTTTCAGGTTGTGACTATAGAGTCAAAGCCATTTGTTTATAAGGCCCTTTGGTTGAATGAGGAGGAGTGTTATAAAAAGGAAGGGATACAGTGTTCTCATACTAACTCTAGCACAGGTCAGTGCTGGAACCAGTCTTAAAGTTATAAAGTTGAATTTAGAAACCAGTCTATCAACTCCAGTAGCTGATTGGCTGATTCTGGGTTCGTGTTAGAAATTGGCTTATTATCCCCCACCCGAGCGGGGGGTATTGAAATGGCGTTGTCCGTCAGTCAGTCTGTGCGTCCGTCCGTCCGTCTGCAGCCATTTCTCAGTGACTACCTGGTAGAATTTCATGAAACTTGAAATAAACATGAACCAACATACTGCGAATATGCCCGTCAAGTTTTTTTTTTGATTAGTCAATTTCCCTTAGAGTTATTGCCCTTGATTTAATGAAAAATACACGTCTGCAGCGATTTCTCTGTAACAAGTTTGTAGAATTTCATGAAACTTGAAATAAATATGAACCAACATACTTTGATGATGCCCGTCATTTTCTTTTTTTATTGGTCAATTTTGCATAGAGTTACTGCCCTTCAATTGTTTAAAATCCACAGATTTGTACATTACAAACCAAACAATTGGAAGAATTTCATTAAACTTCTTTCATTCTTTTTATGAATATTTATTATAAACATGTGAAGTTGTGTACCCACACCTGGTCGCCACCGTGCCTTGGTCACCCCCCCTCCTCCTCCCAACACCTCACTCTCCCCCCCCCACCCCCCAATTTTTTTTTATTCCTTTTTTATGCCCCCGAAGGGAGGCATATTAGTTTTCACCTGTCCGTCCGTTCGTTCGTTCGTTCGTTTGTTCGTTCGTCACAATGTTAATTTTTTGCATGAAGGCACTTTACTCGCGAACCACTGCGCCCAGGACCTTCAAACTTCACATGCTGATAGTACTTTATGAGTACACCACCCCTACTGACGTTGGGGTCACCAGGTCAAAGGTCAAGGTCACAGGGGCCAACGTTAACTTTTTGCATGAAGGCACTTTACTCACGAACCACTGCACACAGGACCTTCAAACTTCACATGCTGATAGTACTTCTTGAGTACACGACCCCTACTGACTTTGGGGTCACCAGGTCAAAGGTCAAGGTCACAGGGGCCAACGTTAGCTTTTTGCATGAAGACACTTTACTCGCGAACCACATCACCCAGGACCTTCAAACTTCACTTGCTGATAGTACTTATTGAATACATGACCCCTACTGACTTTGGGGTCACCAGGTCAAAGGTCAAGGTCACAGGGGCCAACGTTAACTTTTTGCATGAAGGCACTTTAGTCGCGAACCACTGCACCCAGGACCTTCAAACTTCACATGCTGATAGTACTTACTGAGAACACCACCCCTACTGACTTTGGGGTCACCAGGTCAAAGGTCATGGTCACAGGGGCCAACGTTAACTTTTCGCATGAAGGCACTTTAGTCAAGAACCACTGCACCCAGGACCTTCAAACTTCGCTTGCTGATAGTACTTATTGAGTACACCAGCCCTACTGACTTTGGGGTCACCAGGTCAAAGGTCAAGGTGCTGTGGGGGGCATTTGTCACCATTAGTGACAGCTCTTGTTTATTTCTTTTTTTTTTCAAACCTTACATGAATATTTATCAACATGCAAAGTTGTACCATTCTCTCACCTCACTCTTCCACCCAGTCATGCTCACCCCACCCCACCTCATTTTTTTTTCTTTTTTTTTTTTTTCTTTTCCATCAATAATCACTAATGAAATTATTTGCTTCTTTGTAACATTCTTAACTTTTTGCCAGATATATTTTTTTGCCGTTCCTCACCACAGACCCTTTCGGCGGGGGATACCAATTCATCGAATTTGCTTGTCAAATTCCGCTTTAATTAGGATTTGAACCTGCCACCTCCAAACCAGAAGTATGATGCTGTTCCCTGGCACCACTGTTGCTGAGATATTAAACGGGGGTGTACTGGTTTCAGGTTGTCCGTCCGTTCGTAGACACAATCTTGTGTGCACCAACTCTTCATCCCCTTGACATAATTTAATGAAACTTCACACAAGTGATCAGTAACAACAGTAGTTGTGCATGCATGTTAGGTTCTTTCAGAAAAGAAAACAGGGTTACGGAACTTTGTTTTTTGTTACTATACTATGTACATAGAGTCTGCATATGCAATCTTGTGCACAACTTATCTCCTGAACCCATGCACAATTTAATGAAACTTAACACAAATGATCAGTAGTAACCCAAGTTGTGCATGGTGCATGTTAGGCTCTTTTAGAAAAATATTCTGCAGAGTTATGGGACTTTGTTTTTTATTACTATACTGTATACATGGAGTCTATATACATACAGTCCACATAATTATGCAATCTTGTGTGCATCAAATTGCGATGTGCTGTGTCAATGCCTGCGGGGGGTACATTCATCACCTTCAGTGATAGCTCTAGTTATATCTGTTTCTATTTTTAGGAGAGACAACTACGCATTGTTGCTATGGTTACTGTATGGAGATGCTGCACATGTTGGCAGCAAGAGTTAACTTCACATTTGATCTTCACCTTAGTACAGATGATTCGTTTGGATCTTTTAAAAGGGTATGCATGTAAAGTACAGAGACTACTGTCCAATTCAACTTAACCATAGCAAGGTGTTTTTATACCCCCACAAAACGAAGTTTGGGGGGGGTATATAGGAGTGAGCTTGTCGGTCGGTTGGTCGATCCGTTGGTTTTGCATGGTTTCTGGATGATAACTCAAGAAAGGCTTGACCAATTTAAATAATTTTTGGTACACAGATGTAACATCAGAAAATACAGGTCAAGTTCGAATTTGGGGTCAGTAGGTCAAAGGTCAAGGTCACAGTGATCCTGAACAGTTAAACGGTTTCCGGATGATTACTTGAGAACGCTTGGGCCTAGGATCATAAATTTTGGTACACAGGTGTAACATCATGAAATGCAGGTCAATTTCGACTTTGAGGTCTGTAGATCAAAGGTCAAGGTCACAGGGACTCGGAACAGTTAAATGGTTTCCGGATGATAACTTGAGAACGCTTGGGCCTAGGATCATAAATTTTGGTACACAGGTGTAACATCATGAAATGCAGGTCAAATTCGACCTTGAGGTCTGTAGGTCAAAGGTCAAGGTCACAGTGACTCGGAACAGTTAAACGGTTTCCGGATGATAACTTGAGAACGCTTGGGCCTAGGATCATGAAAATTGATAGGGAGGTTGGTTATGACTAGCAGATGACCCCTAATGATTTTGAGGTCAGTAGGTCACAGGTCAAGGTCACAGTGACCCAGAACATTTAAACAGTTTTCGGACAATAACTTGAGAATGCTTGGGACTAGGAACAGGAAACTTAATCTGGAGGTTGGTCATGTCAAGCAGATGACCCGTATTGATTTTGAGTTCCAAAGGTCAAAGGTCATTTAAACCTTTTATGGACAATAACTTGAGAACGCTTGGGCAGAGGATCATGACTAGCAGATGACCTCTATTGATTTTGTGGTCAGTAGGTCAAAGGTCAAGCAAGTTCGGCTTTGACATTGGCTTAGTTCTGTGACAAGGCCATATTGTGGGGGTATAATTCGTCACTCCTGTGACAACTCTAGTTTGACTTAACATATGATTATCATTGCATAGATTTTATTTGTGACATTAACATGGATGTAAAACATTTTTGTAAAGAACTTTAAGGTTGGTAACAGGAACTTTAAGAAAATGTTAGCTTATCTTGATTACTTTTGAACTTATTGTAAATAAATAAATTTTATACGCTATTTTCTTTTTTAAAATTCTGATAAAAATTAAAATTTGATTTGTTTTGAACTTATTGTTCTGCTACTTTGAGCTATGAAATTTTGAAAAGTTGCAGTTTGATTCTTATATATTTCTTAAATTTATGAAATGAAATAATCATTTTCCATGAGCCTTAGATTTGCACTGATTTTCCTATTAGAATTACATTTTTAATGATTTCAAGATATCTTCAAAATTAGAAAAATCCCATGTTCCGTCCCTGGAGACCTGTAGAATGGTGTATAGGTTTCTGTATGATTGTATCTGAGCCTTGCAGATAAAGAAGAAATTTATGTGTAAACATCCTATTATAGTTTTTGTGGATCAATCTTCAATTTTGCAAAGCAGTCAAAGGCCTGTTGCAATAGCCTATACATGTTTTCGCTTAGAAAACTTGAAATTTCTTGATTAAAATTTCTGTGAAGGTCCACTTTAACTGAAAACTATAAAAGTAATAGATTAGAAATTTAACAGACTTGTTTATTATCATTAGAAGAGTATGTTGACAAAGAACCATAACTCTTGCTTGTGTTTTGTAAGAATTATAGTGTTGCATTTAAAAATTTGAGTTTTTTGATTAAAATTTTGTTTAGGTCCATGTTACTTGACTACTGTAGAAGTTATAGCTTCCAAACTTTGCACTGTTTTGTTTCATCATTTGGCGAGTTTATAATCCAAGAACCATAACTCTGATTTATGTTTTGTTAGAATTATGGCCCTTTCTGTACTTAGAAAATTGGAATTTCTTGTCTAAAATTGTCCATTTCCCTTGAATATTGTTAGAGATTTTGCTTGCAAACCATGTACACTTGTTTATTGTTGTTGAATTAGTAAGTCTGTCAAGAACCATAATTTTATGTTGCTTTTTTTCATAAAATGGCCTGGTTAGTTTTTGAAAATTGGTATTTCTTAGTTATTTTTTATGTCCTCCTTCCTTGTTTACTGTAGCTTTGAATATTCAAAGAATCTGATCTCTTTTCTTGCTTATTGTCTTATGTGAAGCACTGACAATAAACATTGGCACCTGCAAATGGTGCTCATAAAGTGTGCATACAATGCACTGTATCAAATTGCTAAAAAATGATGTACATGCCAAATTTTGAAGCATTTGACAGAAATCTTAAGTTTTTTTCTGTGTCATAATCTTTCAGTCTGTATGCATATTTCACACATCCGTTTTAAAACTTCAGGTTTGTTATTTACAATTTTTCCATTAGGTTAATAATGGGACAAAGAAAGAATGGACTGGAATGGTTGGTGAACTGGTTAATGAACAGTCTGATCTTGTTGTGGCCCCATTAACTATTAACCCAGAGAGAGCCCAGGCTATAGATTTCTCAAAACCATTTAAATACCAAGGTCTAACAATCCTTGTGAAAAAGGTAGGTCATGTATTGTTTAATACAAGGCTTTTAAATCATTTTCTTTTTTGCAAGAAACTTCAAGAGATAAAACTGCAATATTACAAACTGTTTGCTTCATTCCATGTTAGTATTTACTTTGAAATCAGGAATATTCATTGGGGACTGACATGGATTTTGTGATTGAGTCAACCCATAAATTAAATACTAACATACAAGTAAAATTCCATTTTATGTTAGAAAAAAAAAAACATGAATTTATATCCCATAGAATAACTACTTCCTAAAACCATGAAGTTTCTTTCCCACAAAATTAAATGATTTCAAATTTGTTAATGTTCAGCAGCACTGAGCTTTTGGAAATTGTTTCTAGTTTCTTCTCTTAAAGTACACCAGGTTACAGTAGCTTAGGACATAGAATCCAGAAAATGAATCAGAAGATCACAAACTTAATCCATTTTGCTTGTTGAATGTTCTCTTTGATGCTAGAACAGAAAACTATACTGTCAAACCTGTATTAAGCAGCAAGGCAAGGGATCAGCACAGTTTGGCTTCTTAAGGCAGGTGACTGCTGAAGACAAGAAGAAATTAGACCAAAAATTTGGTTTGACAAGTTAGCTGCCTGGCTGTTTAACGCAAATGGCTGCTTAATACAGGTAGCCATTAAGGCAGGTTTAATTGTGTTTCTCAGTGGTGTGTCCTCCACCTCGGATTTATGTGAGGAAGTTGTCACAGGTCAATACTGATATGAAATACAAACGCACTGGTCTAATAATCTGACTTTGCATAAATAAAATTATAATGCTGAAAATAGATAGTAAATCAGTATATACCAAAAAAAACAATTAACCAGTTTTTAGCTCACCTGTCACATAATGACAAGGTGAGCTTTTGTGATCACGCAGCGTCCGTCGTCCGTCGTCTGTGCGTGCGTCCGTCCGTCCGTCCGTAAACTTTTGCTTGTGACCACTCTAGAGGTCACATTTTTTGTGGGATATTTATGAAAGTTGGTCAGAATGTTCATCTTGATGATATCTAGGTCAAGTTTGAAACTGGGTCACGTGCCATCAAAAACTAGGTCAGTAGGTCTAAAAATAGAAAAACCTTGTGACCTCTCTAGAGGCCATATATTTCACAAGATCTTCATGAAAATTGGTCAGAATGTTCATCTTGATGATATCTAGGTCAAGTTCGAAACTGGGTCACATGCCATCAAAAACTAGGTCAGTAGGTCTAAAAATAGAAAAACCTTGTGACCTCTCTAGAGGCCATATATTTCACAAAATCTTCATGAAAATTGGTCAGAACCTTCACCTTGATGATATCTAGGTCAAGTTCGAAACTGGGTCACGTGCCATCAAAGACTAGGTCAGTAGGACAAATAATAGAAAAACCTTGTGACCTCTCTTAAGGCCATATTTTTCATGGGAACTGTATGAAAGTTGGTCTGAATGTTCATCTTGATGATGTATAGGTCAAGTTCGAAACTGGGTCACGTGCAGTCAAAAACTAGGTCAGTAGGTCTAAAAATAGCAAAACCTTGTGACCTCTCTAGAGGCAATATATTTCATGAGATCTTCATGAAAATTGGTCAGAATGTTCACCTTGATGATATCTAGGTCAAGTTCGAAAGTGGGTCACGTGCCATCAAAAACTAGGTCAGTAGGTCAAATAATAGAAAAACCTTGTGACCTCTCTAGAGGCCATATTTTTCATGGGATCTGTATGAAAGTTGGTCTGAATGTTCATCTTGATGATATCTAGGTCAAGTTCGAAACAGGGTCATGTGCCTTCAAAAACTAGGTCAGTAGGTCAAATAATAGAAAAACCTTGTGACCTCTCTAAAGGCCATATTTTTCATGGGATCTCCATAAAAATTGGTCAAAATGTTCATCTTGATGATATCTAGGTCAAGTTCGAAAGTGGGTCACGTGCCATCAAAAACTAGGTCAGTAGGTCAAATAATGAAAAAACGTTGTGACCTCTCTAGAGGCCATATTTTTCATGGGATCTGTATGAAAGTTGGTCTGAATGTTTATCTTGATGATATATAGGTCAAGTTTGAAACTGGGTCAACTGCGATCAAAAACTAGGTCAGTAGGTCTTGAAATAGAAAAAACCTTGTGACCTCTCTAGAGGCCATACCCTTGAATGGATCTTCATGAAAATTGGTCAGAATGTTCACCTTGATGATATCTAGGTCAGGTTCGAAACTGGGTCACATGCCATAAAAAACTAGGTCAGTAGGTCAAATTATAAAAAAACCTTGTGACCTCTCTAGAGGCCATACTTTTCATGGGATCTGTATGAAAGTTGGTCTGAATGTTAATCTTGATGATATCTAGATCAAGTTTGAAATTGGGTCAACTGCGGTCAAAAACTAGGTCAGTAGGTCTAAAATTAGAAAAATCTTTTGACCTCTCTAGAGGCCATATTTTTCAATGGATCTTCATGAAAATTGATCTGAATGTTCACCTTGATGATATCTAGGTCAGTTTCGAAACTGGGTCACGTGTGGTCAGAAACTAGGCCAGTAGATATAAAAACAGAAAAACCTTGTGACCCCTCTAGAGGCCATATTTTTCATGAGATCTTCATGAAAATTAGTGAGCATGTTCACCTTGATGATATCTAGGTAAAATTCAAAACAGGGTCACATGAGCTCAAAAACTAGGTCACTATGTCAAATATGAGAAAAAACGACGTCATACTCAAAACTGGGTCATGTGGGAAGAGGTGAGCGATTCAGGACCATCATGGTCCTCTTGTTATTGAATTTTAGCAGTTTTGATATATATTGTGTTACAGGAACAAAAAGATTCTAGCCTAGCATCCTTCTTGCAACCATTCCAAGATACGCTGTGGATTCTTGTTGGTTTGTCCGTGCATGTAGTGGCTCTTGTGCTATACCTGCTTGACCGGTTCAGTCCTTTCGGTCGATTCAAGCTTGCCAAGAACGATGACACAGAGGAAGATGCCTTGAATCTATCCAGTGCAATGTGGTTTGCCTGGGGAGTGCTTCTCAATAGTGGTATAGGAGAAGGTTTGTTGAGTTTTAAGATTTTTCATATAGCTTTGTTTTACTTCACAAATTTTTGAAAAATCCTTATAAGGAAATAACCATTTTCTAATGTTACATTTCTTCGCAGTGTGTTGTAACTGTTGCAAGTGTGTATGTTGTTGTTATTTATTTTTTTAATCCCCCGCCACAAGTGGTGGGATCCCCTGCCAGGAGTGGTGGGGTGTTATAGGAATGGTCTCCGTCTGTCCATCCTTCCATCCATCCGTAACAATTGTGTCTGCTCCATATAACTTAAACCCCTCGAAGGATTTTCTTGAAACTTGTGTTAGATGATCACCTAACCAAGACGATGTGCAGAACTCATGAGTCAGCCAGTTGGCTCAAGGTCAAGGTCACAACTCAAGGTCAAAGGTTTGAGCCTTCCATTTTGTGTCTGCTCTGTATCTCCTAAACCCCTTGAAGGATTTTCATGAAACTTTGGTCAAATGATCACCTCATCAAGACGATGTGCAGAACTCATGAGTCAGCCATGTTGGCTCAAGGTCAAGGTCACAACTTGAGGTCAAAGTTTTGAGACTTCCATTTTGTGTCCGCTCTGTATCTCCTAAACCCCTTGAAGGATTTTCATACGACTTGGCTGTAATATTCCCCTTATCAAGATGATGTGCATTCTATTACTATAGAAAGTACTGTAAAATCATTGATTTTGATTTGGGGCTTATTTTCATAGATTACTTATGTTGTTTGGTCAGTCCATGAAATTTAATCCCAACAAGAAATATATTTTCTATTCATGTAATGTTCAAATGTTTAAATCCACAAATTCTCATCCCAGAAAAAGTCATTTTGGTGAAATCCTTGAAATTTGATGCCCATGACGATGAATTTAGATGATATTACAGTAGCTTCATTTATTACTCCTAAAGTATGTCCCTCAAAGTATGCTTTTGCCTTCCTTTGATGGGATAGTCTTCACAAAAATGCAATATTATTGCCAGAGATAATATAGTCACAAAATGTATAACATAAAGGGAGTACTAGGTAAGTTAAAAAATGTGGGTAGGGGTCATTTAAAGAGAGGTAATTGTAAGGGTCCATTTATTAATCAGTAAGTGGTGCCCCTTTGTACGTGACATCATTTCAGGCACATGTGGGTACCTGGATTGAGCTACAGACCTGTCACAGTTAACTGGTACCTTCCTTACTATAGGTTGGGTAGCTTTACGTAGCAACTTCATGATTAACAACCTCATTAACATTGTTAAAGCCCCAAATGCCATGTGTAAAGGTAATTTTAGAACATCAGGTACTAGTTTTATTAAAAACAGAAGTCATTTTAGACCAAAAAACATTGTCGATCAAGAATTTACGTTCAAACCATATTACCAGAAGAATTTTACTGAAGCAACAAAGTTTTCACTTTTTGTTTTTGCTGATCAGTAAATTTAACAGTGTTTATTTATATTTTTATGACGTTTCGGCAAAGGTTGTACACATATTTATTGGACATTGATTATATTCAACAATAGGTAGACCGCATGTTATTACAGCGTTAGTGGTTATATTGATACACATAAAAAAACATCACACACCCCTCTGTTTCTAAATAGAAATTACTTACTAACAGGTAAATTACTCTGTGGGAAGGTCATTTTTGATGTAAACAACATTTGACATTATATAATATCCGCAGTTAAAATGATTTAATTCATTACACTTACGCGCCGTGATCATTTCTATTATTTAGATATGTATTTGACGATATTGGCATGTTTTGGGGGAAATATTAATCTTATTCAGGGCCTTTAAAGTGGCTTTAAGAATGTGTAAAACAGTAAGTGTTAGAACATACTAACTGGTTCATTCCTTACTGTATATGGGGTAGCTTTTAGAATGTGATGCAGATTTATATTCACAATTTCTTTTAATTCACAAGTGGCATTATTTGTAAATATAAGCAAAAAATAAAAGCATTGCAAAAATTATCTAATCAGCAGTATAGAGTTCTATATTCCAAGTGGGGATCAAAATTCTAAGAAGTTATTGGCAGGCCATTTGAGGTGAACTAACTAAACCACTTATTCACTATGGCCCCTAAAGCATACAAACAAATTATACAACTAGCAAATATCTGTAGTTAAAAATTGGTAGTAATTAGTAGAAATAATGATAACATATATTAGGAAGATGCTTCCCAGAGATCATGTCTGATTGATTATTCTGTACACAAGACAGACACATAAATATTGAGTAACTTAAAGGTCATTGTGCCATAACTCATCAATTTTACTTCGCATCGTGGCCCACTTTTTTTTTGTCTGAGTTGGTAAACTTTGTGCAAAATGAAATAATTTAGGACCAGCATGGTGGGTAAATAAACACGGTGAAATTCTTATTTATTTGGATCAGATTTTCGCAGGCTGTCTTTGTAGTATTGCTCCACAAATTTAAATCGCAATGATCAGTTACCAGTCATTTGACTTTTGCATAATTATGTTAAGCATTTATGCATTCGATATTTAAAAGAACTAACTTACTTCTCACTAGTCTAAACAACCAATCAGCAGCAAAAATTTAAACATTTTGAACTTATTAATCTGTATATTACACCAGGTCGGACATTGTCTGGTAGGTGAATTCAGCAAATGGATAATTCATTTTGCCAGTATGGAGGTTATTAGTGGTTACCTAAAGTTCAGTTTTAAAAAAATTGTAAAAGTTAATGTGTACCTATAGAAATTGTTGTCAGTTAAAATTCTAGGATAGACCTTTAGCTTATATTTGCCATTATAGCTTGCTTAGATAAAAATGTTGAAATGCTTGAGGAACTGAAGCAGTTTTCATAGTCTGTTGTTTAATTTGCCATTATTGTAGTGTTTTTTTTTTTTTTTTTAAATATTTTATTTTGTTATTTTTTGAGAAACAAATATCAATTATATAATATTGTAAAGTCTTCAGGGACTGTAGTAGGAATGTTTTACTTTAAAAATGTCTTTTTTGGCCAAATAGGTAATGTTCCCTATGTAAAATTCAGGTCCATGAAAATGTTTGAATTTCCCACTATGAAATTTTAGAAAATTACTCTTGCAAATGTTGACTTTATGCTATCTTATATATCCTGAAAGTTTCACCAAAAATACAGATAAAATAACAATTTTAAAACATAAATGTCAGTATAAAATGCCCCATCAAAATGGATATTTGCTGATAAAACTCAAATTTAGAGAACTGACAAGTTCCTATTGCTGCCATATGATATATTTTGAATGACGCATACCTGTGTTTTTATCAAGCATTATGAAAGTAACTTTGGGAAAATCCGTTTTTGAATAAATAGATTTAACATTAGGCATTCAATTTGATATAGGAGAACTTCTATTTTGCTGTCATTCGTTGAATAAACCAGATTGGTTGATTACTGAGATTTTTGATTGCTGCATCAATACTGCTGTCTGACCTTTACTTAAAGTACCATTAATCTTAATTTGATAGATAATCCAGACAGTTGAATTGTCGTTTATTAGGCTGGCAGACTTGCACCAAATTATTACTACCACAAATCTAAACCCGATATGATGAAAGTGCTCCGAACTGAAAACACAAAATCTAGTGCATAGACAGTTAAAATATTTTCACCTCTAACATATGCTAGTGATCAGTAAGCTATGCACTGGTTCAAAGCTTGTTTAGCTTTCCTGTTTCAATATCATAATCACGTTTTTAGCTCATCTGATTTTTTGAAAAAAAATGATGAGTTATTGTCATCACTTGAGCGGTTGTCGGCGTCGGCGTCTGCGTCCGCGTTGCCTGGTTAAGTTTTATGTTTAGGTCAGCTTTTCTCCTAAACTATCAAAGCTATTGCTTTGAAACTTGGAATACTTGTTCACCATCATAAGCTGACTCTGTATAGCAAGAAACATAACTCCATCTTGCTTTTTGCAAGATTTATGGCCCCTTTTGTACTTAGAAAATATCAGATTTCTTGGTTAAGTTTTATGTTTAGGTCAACTTTTCTCCTAAACAATCAAAGCTATTGCTTTGAAACTTGAAATACTTGTTCACCATCATAAGCAGACCCTGTACATCAAGAAACATAACTCCATCTTGCCTTTTGCAAGATTTATTGCCCCTTTTGGACTTAGAAAATCAGTTTTTGGTTAAGTTTTATGTTTAGGTCAGCTTTTATCCTAAACTATCAAAGCGATTGCTTTAAAACTTGCAACACTTGTTCACCATCATACGTTGACCCTGTACAGCAAGAAACATAACTCCACCCTGCTTTTTGCAAGATTTATGGCCCCTTTTGGACTTAGAAAATATCAGATTTCTTGGTTAAGTTTTATGTTTAGGTCAACTTTTTCTCTTAAACTATCAAAGCTATTGCTTTGAAACTTGCAACACTTGTTCACCATCATAAGCTGACCCTGAACAGCAAGCAACGTAACTCCATCCTGCTTTTTGCAATAATTATTGCCCCTTTTGGACTTAGAAAATCATTTTCTTGGTTGAATATTATGTTTAAGTCAACTTTTCTCATAAACTATCAAAGCTATTGCTTTAAAACTTGCAACAGTTTTTCACCATCATAAGTGGACACTGAACATCAAGAAACATAACTCTGTCCTGCTTTTTGCAAGAATGATAGCCCTTTTTAGACTTAGAAAATCATGGGTAGGACAATAGTTCTATTACACAAAAAAAATCAGATGAGCGTCAGCACCCGCAAGGCGGTGCTCTTGTTTACATTTAGCCTCCTGGCAGCAAGTGATTTTGCATTTGCAACCAGTGCAGACCAAGGTCATAGTCTACACTGTTTGCAGTTCGGTCAGTAATTTTTCAAGAATACCACTTTGGATTATAAATGGTACTGCCCAAATTGAATTTTTCAAGTACATATAACTGTCATTTAAAGGCATATAGCTTTGAAACTTAATTTTTCTTTTTATAGGTCAATTAACAACCTTACTGGGTCAAGTCCCATAACTCTGACTTGTATTTTTACCAAATTATGCCCCTTTTGGACTTAGAAAATCCTGGTTAAAGTTTTTCATGCAAGTCTCTAAAACTAATCCAGATATTGAATTGAAACTTCACTTGTGTCTTCAGGGTTATAAAAATAGGTGATAACATCAAGTCCCATAACTCTGGCATGCATTTTGGCCAAATTATTCCCCCTTTTGGACTAAGAATATACTTGTTATAGTTTTGAATGCAAGTTACTATCTCCAGAACTAATGCAGATACTGGATTGAAACTCTATAGATATTTAAATATTTAGAGTAATTTATTATTCCTTCTTCTGGGACAACAATTGGAAAAGTCGAGCATTGGCTGTCTTATGGACAGCTCTTGTTTAATTGATTGTTCATAGTATGCAAACATTATCCATTTTTAGCTCGACTATACGAAGTATAAGGAGAGCTAACCTACTCGCCCCAGCGTCGGCGTCTTTCCGCATCCCCACTTGGTTAAAGTTTTGGTGCACTTTCTCTTTTTTCAACTTATCTCTGTAATTACTTGATGGATTTGATTCAAACTTGAAATACTTATTCCTCATCATCATCCACATCATCTGACATAAGGGCCATAACTCTGGCACCAATATTTCATGAATTATCCCCCCTTATCACATAGATTTTCAGGTTAAAGTTTTGATGCACTTTCACTCTATCTCTGTTATTACTGAATGGATTTGATTCAAACTTAAAATAGTTCAACATCATCACCCACATCATATGACACAAGGTGCATAACTCTGGCACCATATTTTCATGAATTATTCCCCCTTTTTACTTAGAATTTCAGGTTAAAGTTTTGGTGCACTTTCACTCTACCTCTGTATTACTGAATGGATTTGATTCAAACTTAAAATAGTTGTTCAGCATCATCACCCACATCATATGACACAAGATGCATAACTCTGGCACAATTTTTCATGAATTATTCCCCTTTTTACTTAGAGTTTCAGGTTAAAGTTTTATGCACTTTCACTCGATCTCTGCTATTACTGAATGGATCTGATTCAAACATAAACAATTGTTCAACATCATTACCCTTATCATATGACACAAGATGCATAACTCTGGGACCAATTTTTCATGAATTATTTCCCCTTTTTACTTAGAATTTTAGGTTAAAGTTTTGATGCACTTTCATTCTACCTCTGTTATTACTGAATGGATTTGATTCAAACTTAAAATAGTTGTTCAACATCATCACCCACACCATATGACACAAGGTGCATAACTCTGGCACCAATATTTAATGAATTATGCCCCTTTTTGCTTAGGATATACTTATATAGTGTTTTGATACATTTTATTTTTACCTCTCATTACTTTGATATTTTTGACATAGACTCAGGCTATTGTGCAATATCTTCATCCACAATTGGAGTCATTAAACACTCCAGTGACAGCTCTAGTTTCCTCAGATGTGCCCAGTTTCACTATCCAGCATCGAAATAGTCGAGCGGGCTGTCTCCTGTGACAGCTCTTGTTAGCTCCACTATTCGGAGAATAGGGGGGCTATTCTACTTGCCCCAGTATCGGCGTGACCTTTCTTGGTTAAAATTTTTCGGTAACCTTTGTTTTTCTGTCATATCTTTGTTACTATTGCATTTATCTAACTGTAACTTCACATAAACATTGTCCAACATACAAACAAAGTATATGCAGGAGCTGGGCCCATTATACATAAGGTCAAGGTTGTCAAGAAGTTATACTTAGGTTATTTGTAAGGTTAAAGTTTTTCGGCAACCTTTGTTTTTATGCCCCCGAAGGGAGGCATACAGTTTTTGAACTGTCTGTTGGTCTGTCGGTCTGTCAGTCTGTCTGTTGGTCTGTCAGTCTGTCGGTCTGTCAGTTTGTCAGTCTGTCCGCAATTTTCGTGTCCGGTCCATATCTTTGTCATCGATGGATGGATTTTCAAAAAACTTGGCCTGAATGTGTACCACAGTAAGACGACATGTCGCGCGCAAGACCCAGGTCCGTAGCTCAAAGGTCAAGGTCACACTTAGACATTAAAGGATAGTGCATTGATGGGCGTGTCCGGTCCATATCTTTGTCATCGATGGATGGATTTTCAAATAACTTGGCATGAATGTGTACCACAGTTAGACGACATGTCGCGTGCAAGACCCAGGTCCGTAGCTCAAAGGTCAAGGTCACACTTAGACATTAAAGGATAGTGCATTGATGGGCGTGTCCGGTCCATATCTTTGTCATCGATGGATGGATTTTCAAATAACTTGGCATGAATGTGTACCACAGTAAGACGACGTGTCACGCGCAAGACCCAGGTCCGTAGCTCAAAGGTCAAGGTCACACTTAGACATTAAAGGATAGTGCATTGATGGGCGTGTCCGGTCCATATCTTTGTCATCGATGGATGGATTTTCAAATAACTTGGCATGAATGTGTACCACAGTAAGAGGACAAGTCGCGCGCAAGACCCAGGTCCGTAGCTCAAAGGTCAAGGTCACACTTAGACGTTAAAGGTCATTTTTTATGATAGTGCATTGATGGGCCTGTCTGGTCCATATCTTTGTCATTCATGCATGGATTTTAAAATAACTACACATGAATGTGTGACACAATAAGACGTGTCGCGCGCAAGACCCAGCTCCGTAGGTCAAAGGTCCTAAACTCTAACATCGGCCATAACTACTCATTCAAAGTGCCATCGGGGGCGTATTTCATCCTATGGACACAGCTCTTGTTCTGTCATAACTTTGTTACTATTGCTTATATCTTACTGTAACTCCACATAAACATTGTCCAGCATACAAACTAAGTATGTGCAGGGGCTGTGCCCATTATACCCAAGGTCAAGGTCACAAAGTTGTTATTATACTTGGAATTCAAAGACGTAAAATATGGTACTAGCAGCTTCCTCGCTTGGCGCTCAGAATTAAGAGGGTTGTGCTAGGACTGGTCAGCCCGGTGCCAGTATAATGTGACTTGGTGGGGTATCATGTCACGTGTCTACAGCGTGATATTCCAGTGAGGTAGCACTATAAAGTCGGGCATTGTGCTCACTGCTACAAGTAGACACCGTCGTTTATATGACTGAAAAATTGTTGAAAAAGACGTTAAACCCGAACACACACACACATATACTTGGAATTATTTTCATGTTAAGTTTTTTTATAAGCTTTGTTTATAGACATATCTTTGGTACTTTAAAAGATAATGACTTGAAATTAAAAATAGATCTTCACAATCATCATCTGCATGTGTGGTTACAATCCCCATAACTCTTATTGTATTTTTGACAGAATTATGCCCCTTTCATACTTAATGTTTTTTGGCAACCTTCGCTTTCTGGATATAACTTTAGTACAATATTAGATAAAGACTTGAAACTTAAAATGTATCTTTATCATCATCACCTGCATGTGTGGTAACAATCCCCATAACTCTGATTTGTATTTTCGACCAAATTATGCCCCTTTCGTTATTGTAACCCCCTGACAACAAAGTTGTTAGGGGGGATATACTGGTTTCTGTCTCTGTCTGTCCGTCCGTTTGAGCTCACATTTGCATACTTATAGGAACAATAGGCAACTGTACTTTTTCTTTGATGTCATTCATTCCGTAAGGCTTTTATGTGGCTATTTTTCTCTTACTTGGCTAAAAGAACAATAGAGAGAACAAAAGAGTAGCCACATAAGTATCCATATGTAGGAACGTCCGTCCGTCCATCCGTAGACACCATCTTGTGCGCACCATCTCTCCTCATCCCCTTAACACAATTTAATGAAACTTCACACAAGTGATCAGTAACACCAGTAGTTGTGCATGGGGCATGTTAGGTTCTTTCAGAAAAAAATAGTTGCAGAGTTACGGGACTTTGTTTTTTGCTACTATACTATATACATAGACACAATCTTGTGCGCACCATCTCTCCTCATCCCCTTGACACAATTTAATGAAACTTCACACAAGTGATCAGTAACAACAGTAGTTGTGCATCAGCATGGGGCATGTTAGGTTCTTTCAACAACAAAAATTGCAGAGTTATGGGACTTTGTTTCTTGTTAACATACTATGTACATACAGTCTGCATATGCAGTCTTGTGCACGCCTAGTCTTCCAAACCCTTGCACACAATTTAATGGAACTTCACACAAGTGATCAGTACCAACAAAAGTTGTGCAGGGTGCATGTTACATTCTTTTAGATAAATATTCTGCATAGTTATGGGACTTTGTTTTTTGTTACTATACTATATACATACAGTCTATATACATACAGTCCACATAATTATGCAATCTTGTGTGCATTAAATTGCAATGTACTGTGTCAGTGCATGGGGGCGGGGGTACATTCATCACTTTTAGTGGTAGCTCTAGTTACTTAAATTTTTTGACAAACTTTGTTTTCTGGACATAACTTTGGTACTGTATAAGATAATGACTTGAAACTCAAAATATATCTTTACCATCATCACCTGCATGTGTGGAAACAATCCAAGTAACTCTAATTTGTGTCCTTGACAGAATTTTACCCCTTGGTGTATCTTCCTTTTAAAAGTAGAGGTCTCCTGTTGAGACATATATTCATTTTACTGTCAAATTGCCGAATAGTGTAGCGGGCTGTCTTATGGACTTATATGGCAGTACTTATCTATAATTATGTAAGTTTATTTTAAGTCATTGACACAGCTCTGGTTTAAAGTATTGATTTTGGAAACATGGTTGGGGTGTGCACTGTAAACTGGTGTAAACTCAACAGTGGTGTGTCAGCCACTTGAGATTGGAAGGCAGTCTCTGACTATGTTACTTTTTTTGTTACTTTTTTAGCTCACCTGTCACAAAGTGACAAGGTGAGCTTTTGTGATTGCGCGGTGCCTGTCGTCCGTCGTCCGTCCGTAAACTTTTGCTTGTGACATCTCTAGAGGTCACATTTTTCATGGGATCTTTATGAAAGTTGGTCAGAATGTTCACCTTGATGATATCTAGGTAAAGTTCGAAACTGGGTCACTTGCCTTCAAAAACTAGGTCAGTAGGTCTAAAAATAGAAAAACATTGTGACCTCTCTAGAGGCCATAATTTTCAATGGATCTTCATGAACATTGGTCAGAATGTTCGACTTGATGATATCTAGGTCAAGTTCGAAACTGGGTCACGTGCGGTCAAAAACTAGGTCAGTAGGTCTAAAAATAGAAAAACCTTGTGACCTCTCTAGAGGCCATATATTTCACAAGATCTTCATGAATGTTGGTCAGAACGTTCACCTTGATGATATCTAGGTCAAGTTCGAAACTGGGTCACGTGCCTTCAAAAACTAGGTCAGTAGGTCAAATAATAGAAAAACCTTGTGACCTCTCTAAAGGCCATATTTTTCATGGGATCTGTATGAAAATTGGTCTGAATGTTCATCTTGATGATATCTAGGTCAAGTTCGAAACTGGGTCACGTGCAGTCAAAAACTAGGTCAGTAGGTCTAAAAATAGAAAAACCTTGTGACCTCTCTAGAGGCCATATATTTCATGAAATCTTCATGAAAATTTGTCAGAATGTTCACCTTGATGATATCTAGGTCAGGTTTGACTCTGGGTCATGTGCCTTAAAAAAACTAAGTCAGTAGGTCAAATAATAGAAAAACCTTGTGACCTCACTAGAGACCATATTTTTCAATGGATCTTCATGAAGATTGGTCAGAATTTTTATCTTTATAATATCTAGGTCAAGTTCAAAACTGGGTCACATGAGTTCAAAAACTAGGTCACTATGTCAAATAATAGAAAAAACGACATCATACTCAAAACTGGATCATGTGGGAAGAGGTGAGCGATTCAGGACCATCATGGTCCTCTTGTTTGTTCATTGCCCCATGTGGTTCTAGGACGATCTGTGTATGAAAAAAATTGGAACCACTGCCTTACCCTTGCATGATCGTAAGAGGCGACTAATAGGGTCTTAACACTTGGTCTTGCTGTAACTCTGTGATTCCAGCAGGTATGCAAATTTTGATTCCATACCTCATGTTTTTATTTCGATGTAAATGAGATGTGAAGCCAAAATTTGTAGTCCTGTTTGGCGCCATATAACCTATACTGTGTTGGTGCACCGTAAAACCCAAATAAATAAGTAAATAAATTTTTTGTTCATTACATCCTTATAGTTATTCTTTGTCATATATTTTTTGAGTATATTTCAATTGTGTACACATTTTCACATACACTGCTATGGGGTTGTGGTTGAAGGGGGCTATGATCTTGGAACATGGCTTTTCAGATTGGATAATGATCTGTCATTTTTGACATTCCTATATGAGAATTACTTGCTGTTTATCTTACTAATTGTGTTAACCAAATAGTAGTAAACACAATGAATATGTTCTCTATAAAAGATCTGAGGCATGTTTACACTTCTTCTCTAAAGTGCAGTAAGATGTATCAGCTGTACCCTATGTTTGCCTTAATTTGATATGGAAAAACCATTCTATGTCAGATGTTTCAAACTAACATTTTTGCACAGTTTTCATTTCAGTGTTTCGTGCTTGCCGGCCTTTCTGTACTTTCAGTACTTTATTTTTTCCAGGAACCCCCAGGAGTTTCAGTGCACGTGTTCTTGGAATGGTTTGGGCTGGATTTGCTATGATTATTGTGGCTTCTTACACTGCCAACTTGGCTGCCTTCCTCGTGCTTGACCGACCAGATGCTTCCATTTCTGGTATTGATGACTCCAGGGTTAGTACAATTTTAGGATCCTGATTGAGATATTCCCATCAGTTGTGCTAGGCTGTATTACTGAGTTGTTCAGTATTGTAATCATACCTGCTTGGCTTGTTTATGAATATTTCATCATTGATACATTTTTACAACAAAACTGTTTTGATAACCAAGAGTCTCAAGATTTATTTTTAGCTCACCTGAGCACGAAGTGCCCATGGTGAGCTATTGTGATCACACTGTGTCCGTCATGCATCTATCATCAACAATGATTTCTCCAAAACAAACTTAATGGATTTGGATGAAATTTGGCCTTGATGTTTGTTTGGTTCAAAGTTTTTCATAAGGTTGCTTTTGGTTACACATAGGGGCAGAAAGAGCTATAAATAAAAAAAGTTCAAACAACATCTCGTCCTAAAACACTGGTTTGATTTTGAAATAATTTCACACAAATGGTCCTTATGTAACCTTCTACCAAGATTGTTCAAATTATTCTGATTCAACAAAAAACATGGCTGCCACTTTTCCCTATATGTATATAGTGGAAACTTTTAAAGTCTTCTGGTATGACACTCGCTCGATTTTAAAATAATTTTACACAAATGGTCCTTATGTGACCCTCTACCAAATTATTGCGATTCATTTAAAAACATGGTCGCTAGAAGAGGGTATGGTCACTTTCCCTATATGTATGTGGTGGAAACTTCAAAAAATTTCTTGTGTGGAACTGCTGGCACTGTTTTAAAGTAATTTCACACAAACGGTCCTTTTGTGACCTTCTACCCAGATTGTTCAAATTATTTTGATTTGTCAAAAAACAACTGCCGGAGGGCGTGGTCACTTTTTCCTACCTGTATGTAGTAGAAACTCAAAAAAAATCTTGTTTGAAACAGCAGACCCAATTTTAAAACAATTTTACACAAATGTTTCTTGGATGACATTTTACTAAGATTGTACAAAATATTCTATTTGTCAAAAACAGCTGCTGGGGTGTGTGGTCACCTTTCCTTATATGTCTGTACTGGAAAAATCTTCTTGTTAGCTCACCTGAGCTATTGTGATCACGCTGTGTCCATCATGCGTGAGTCAGTCATCAACAATTTCTTTAAGCAACATCTGAATGGATTTTGATGAAAGCTCTAGGTGGCCCTCTTTCAAAGCTGTTCAAATGGTTGCAGTTTATTGAACATGTGGGTCAGTATGGTTAAAATAGGTTTTCAGCTGTCAGACTCTAAAAATCTTCTTCTCTGAAGTGATAACAGCCAGAGCCTTGATATTTGGCTTGTGATATCATAGTTTGACTCTCTACCATAGTTCTTCAAATTTTTGCCCTAAGGTCAAAAGTGGCCATGCCTCTGTTTGTGAGATGTACTTACTATAGTCTTATATATAAGAAACTTTGAAAATCTGGTGTATGATATTTTCAAATTATTGCCCTAGGGTCAAAAATGGCCACACCCATATGTGTGACATGTATATAATATAGACTAATATAAAAGCAACTTTTATAACTCTTATATTAGGTGAACCATTGTTCCATTACATTATATATACAAACAAACTTGAAGCTTTTTACACAGGTGAGTGCTTTAGGATCAATGACCTTCTTGTTTCATGATTTGATTTAAAGTTATTTTAAGCATGTGAGATGTAAAACAAACTCATTGAACATTTAGAAAGCAAAAATCTCAATAAAAGAATTTTTTTAACCATTCTTTGTCTTGTATTTCTTTTGCTGTGATCTTGTATGAATGCAAGCAAATATTCAATAAAATACATGTACTTTGTAACTTTGAAGAAATTCAACAATTATCTTGGTTTAAGACTTTTGATCATACATATAATTATTTTTTTTTCTATTAAGTATCAAGTTGATTTAATGAAAATTGCTTTTATTATTTTTGACAGCTTCGTAACCCGAATGAGAATTTCCGATATGCTACAGTGAAGGACAGTGCTGTTGAAATGTACTTTAAGCGACAGGTTGAACTGTCTACAATGTATCGTAAAATGGAGGAATACAATTATAACAATGCCGATGATGCAATAAATGATGTCAAAGAAGGGTAAAGTATATTGTCCTTAGTTACATTGCCTGAAGGAGAATGAGGAGCTCTTGTACTTGCCCTGGTGTTGCTGTCAGCATTACCGTTTCCATTTCTTTCAGGTTGAAGTTTCCGTGGATTTTTATTCACTGTATCTGCACCTATTATCAAACAATCAAACCCTCAGATGTTTTGTTTTTGACTTTCTGCAAGCTGGCAGGACCCAGTCTTCCTTAAATTCAGCAAAAATCTTTGCTGAATGAGGCCTCAGTAATTAAAGTAGAGCTAGCAGTGGCATGGGCTGTTTTGCATTTTAGGGGCTTCAGGACACTTAATGTATTGAGGTCAGCTAAACACTTGTCAGAAGTTTTCTGAAATGTCCATTCTGTAGCATCATAACATAAAATCTGTTATGACTATTATTTTGAAAGTAAACAGGTAAAAGTATTTCTAGGGCCTCCTATATTTTGAATAATTTTCTTTATTTTTGTATTTTAAAGGTTGTCAAAAGTGACAAATCGTTGGAAGTAGATTTTGCTTGCTTACATCACAGGTCAAAATGAATAAAATGAATAAAAGTTTACCCAGATACTGTCTCATGCTGTTTTTATAACATCAATAAATCATTCTCTGTCAGTAAAACTGTTGCTACTGAGTTGAGCTTTTCACCTTATTTGGACAGTGGTCAGCATGAAAAATTCTAAATATTTTGTAAGATTTTTTTTTTTTTTAAATCTTATTGTTTGACTTAGTTTTTGTGGAAGATGCATTGGCGGTTTGCAAGTATTTACTGATTTTTTTTCAGAGTCTTGCCATGCTTTTTAGCTTCTTGTGAAACTTAATTTATGATTTTTATACATGGAAGCTTACATTTGTATTTCAACTTTAGAGTCAAATTACAAGCTTTTATCTGGGATTCGTCTCGTCTGGAGTATGAAGATGCTAATGACTGTGACCTTGTGGTGGCTGGGGAATTGTTTGGGAGGTCTGGACTTGGGGTTGGACTGAGGAAGGGAAGCCCATGGACACACCCAATTTCATTGTCAATCTTGGAACTGCATGAGGGAGGGCAAATGGAGAAATTAGACAATAAATGGATATTGATTGAAAGTACAGAATGTCCTGAAAGAGATCATACCCCAGCTACATTAGGACTGACGAACATGGCTGGTAAGTCAAACAGTTATATAGAACCTGCATTGGGACCGACAAACATAGCTGGTAGGTTGAACTGTTATATAGAACCTGCATTGGGATTGACAAACATGGCTGGTAAGTTGAACTGTTATATAGAACCTGCATTGGGACTGACAAACGTGGCTGGCAAGTTGAACTGTTATATAGAACCTGCATTGGTACTGACAGACGTGGCTGGTAAGTTGAACTGTTATGTAGAACCTGCATTGGGACTGACAAACGTGGCTGGTAAGTTGAACTGTGATATAGAACCTGCATTGGGACTGACAAACGTAGCTGGAAGTTGAACTGTTATATAGAACCTGCATTGGGACTGACAAATGTGGCTGGTAAGTTGAACTGTTATATAGAACCTGCATTGGGACTGACAAACTTGGCTGGTAAGTTGAACTGTTATTTAGAACCTGCATTGGGACTGACAAACGTGGCTGGTAAGTTGAACTGTTATATAGAACCTGCATTGGGACTGACAAACGTGGCTGGCAAGTTGAACTGTTATATAGAACCTGCATTGGGACTGACAAAGTGGCTGGCAAGTTGAACTGTTATATAGAACCTGCATTGGGACTGGCAAATGTGGCTGGTAAGTTGAACTGTTATATAGAACTTGCATTGGGACTGACAAACTTGGCTGGTAAGTTGATTTTCTCAAACTACAATAAGACTATACTGCAGCCAAATTAAGGTTTATGAGCGGCTGGTAAATCAAGAAATCCAATTTAAATTACATTATGGCTGACAAACATAACAGGTAAGTTGAGAAATTTTATTGGAATTACATTAGGGCTGACAGACATAGCTGGCGAGATGAGAATTTTTATTCATATTACATTAGGCTGACAAACATGACTGGTGAGTTGAGAATTTCTATTCATATTACATTAGGCTGACAAACATGACTGGGAAGTTGAGAATTAATTAACAGATAAAAATTACATAGATATTTATATTTCAAAAGTGTTCAGGTCACTGATTCTGTCAAATGTCTATACAAGTACATGTATTTCATGTCATGTCGAGGGCACATGAGGGTTGTTGACTGTTTCGTTACCTCTCATGAATGGTCAGAATCAAACTCTAGTTTGATTTGATTTCCTGTTCTAATTTTCCTATTTTGAAAAAAAAATCTAAGTAAGTGTATATTGCACTCTGATTACTCTTGTTAAACTTATCAAGTGAATGATACTTCCAGGATACATTTGTGCATGACTGTTCAGTCCTTTATGCATATGACAGCATGGCATTTATGTGTCTTACACGATTAACTTGTCAATTTCAGGTGTCTTTATGATGGTTGCTGGAGGCATTGTTGCAGGGGTGTTTCTCATTTTTGTTGAGATCCTCTACAAAAGACACAGAGGTTTGAAAGAAAAGGAACTGGAACTAGCCAGAAATGCTGCTGACAGATGGAGAGGAAATATTGCTGTAAGTTCATGTTGTTCTTGACATCTTTTTTTGTAAAGATTTAAAAGAGCTTACCTCCAAGTTTATGTCAAACTTTTCAAAATTTAGTATTTTCTTTCATTAGTTAATGCTTTTAAACAGAGAAAAAAACAAAGTGATCCTGTGAATAAAAATGTTGTGTTCTGTAAAATTTGTAGAAGAACTCTCTCTAGGGTTATTATAGCTTATGTGAATTTAACTACATCTTATGCCATATCAGTTCAAAATAATACTAATTTACGATTTTAATCTGCACCAATGGTGTGCTTTCAATATAGGTTGATAGTGCTGTGTCCATTGTCCTAAATGTTTACATAATCATCAACTCCTCTGAAACTAATGGTTAAATTTATACCAAATGGTCTGTGGGAATCAGACATAGACCTGTCTCAAGCATGTCCAAATAGTTCTACTTGACACCTTTTAATGGGTAAACAGAGCTAAAAATAAACAACGCTTTTAACAACTTCTTCTCAGGAAAGACATGATATATCTCCACCAACTTGGTCAGTAGCATCCTTGTATGAATTTCTGTCAATTTTGTTCAAATGAGGGCCACAAGAGGTATAAATATAAAATTGAAAACAGTTTCTTTTCATGAACTGATTCATGGATTACGAAACCTGGTCTACACCATTGTTGTATGGACCTCACTCAAGTTAATTCATAAAGTTCTTCCTGATCCATTTAAATGCTGCCAGGGAGCCACAAGATCTAAAGTAGAAAATTGAAAATGGCTTCTTCTTGTTAATCGCTTTTTGCAAATATACCGAATTCCTAGAACTGACCTAGACATTTTTTTTTGCATGTCTCCTTTTATTGACAGCAAGAGGTTTAAATGAAAAAATAGTCTTTAAAAAGCCTCTTCTCATAAACCATTTGATAGATCTTCACCAAGCTTGGTGTGTTGTCTCCAGTTAGGGGCTGCCAGAGGGAAATAGAAAAAACCTTTCAAACAAAACATCTATATGTTCACCAACTTGTTTAAAAGTAAGGTCAAAATGCATAGGTCTGTAAAGCAGCTAAGGGCCCTAATGCTGTCTTGTTTAAATCTATCATCCTAATTCCATTCATTTGGAGGTATGCTCATTTAATACAGCTTTTAAATTTCAAAATTAAAAGTAAATATTTTTCCATTTTTGTGTAATTTCAGAATTAAAATAGACACAATTCTAATTCCAATTATATATATCACAAGTCTAAATACTTTATTTTTTAAACATTGTAATATTTTGCATGATTGTTGTGTGCTTGTTTTCAGTCATTGCATGTTTGTATGCCTCATTTGATGTATGGATATATCTTATCAAGTACCACTTAATTTCAGCTTTTGCTAACTTCTACTAACAGGCATACTAAATGTCTCAGGAAGGGCCTTACCTAGTTGTCAATGAGTGGTTTAGGTCGTTGATTTTGAATCACTTGCTTCTTACATCCAGCTAACTTATAGAGGGTCCATAGTTCTACCTAGTTGCCTGAAACAGTGTCTGGAGGGGCACTGGGGGCCATATGGTCTAAATTGTCGAGACAAAATGTCTCGGCAAGCTTCCTTTGATTTTATTCTTAAGAATTCAATTTATATGACATAACTGATGATAATTTCCATTGCTATACCCCAGACAATTTTGTCAGGGTTCTATCTTAACGCAGTCCCGCGATCCCGAGGACACCTATTTTAGCGGAGGGCATCCTGAACTTGGAAGCTGGCTGTCCTGTCGGGACAGTAAGTTTTCAGTTCAATATAGCTAAAAAACTTATCAAAAATACCAAAATGACAGAAAAACCTTGCTTTGAATCGATTTTCGAAGTCGACATCTGTTCTAACCACAGTCCGGATGTTTACTCTGGAATACATACATCTACGTAGACTGGTTCCGCATCCTGTAAAATATATAGTGTGAAATCACAGAAGAGACAGCGGGTACCAGTCTAACATGTACGGTACGGTCCGGGTACGGGGTTTTACCATGTAGCCTCGCTTTCGGTTGGCCTATATTTTTGCGATTATTTGTTTACCTGTCAAAAAGTCATGTGGAAATTTATCGATGGCATTACGGAATCAGCCATTTAAAAACCAAAAACAAAAGATCAGCATTTGGAAACACAACGTGATTATGAAAAAAAACCAACGTAAGCGTGATTTTCAAAGTTCATGGCTGAAGGACTACAAATGGCTCTCACACTACGCAGATAAACAGGAAATGTATTGTGAAGTTTGTAAATAAAAGAAAGATGTATTTGCTTTGGTTATATATGTTTATTGAATCTTTTTAAATAGTGTTAACAATCGATAAAATAACTGAAAATGGGAGGGATTCCTGAAATCAGGGAGGGACAGCTGAATTTGTAAGGAGGAATCCCGCCAGGATTGTTAGAAAAAAGTAAGCATCTAA
The DNA here is from genome assembly GCF_021730395.1 of Mercenaria mercenaria. Classification (NCBI taxonomy): domain Eukaryota; kingdom Metazoa; phylum Mollusca; class Bivalvia; order Venerida; family Veneridae; genus Mercenaria; species Mercenaria mercenaria. Next base: position 90,440,619 of record NC_069364.1, on the reverse strand, counting down.
CCCTGACAAAAGCTTATTTCTTCTTTTTCAGACAAAATCTGCCTTTTCATGTGTTACAACTTCTTTTCATTCAATTTAGAAATAAGGCATTTTATATAATGTTTTTTTTTATACGCCCGTTTGAAAAACGGGACGTATTATGGGAACGCCCCGGGCGGGCGGGCGGCGTCCACAGACCTTGTCCGGAGCATATCTTCTACATGCATGAAGGGATTTTGATGAAACTTGGCACAGTTGTTCACCATCATGAGACGGAGTGTCATGCGCAAGAACCAGGTCCCTAGGTCTAAGGTCAAGGTCACACTTAGAGGTCAAAGGTCAAATTCAAGAATGACTTTGTCCGGAGCATATCTTCTTCATGCATAGAGGGATTTTGATGAAAGTTGGCACAATTGTTCATCATCATGAGAAGGAGTGTCATGCGCAAGAACCAGGTCCCTAGGTCTAAGGTCAAGGTCACACTTAGAGGTCAAAGGATACAAGAATGAAAACTTTGTCCGGAGCATTTCTTCTTCATGCATAGAGGGATTTTGATATAACTTGGCACAAATGTTCACCACCATGAGGCGGAGTGTCATGCGCAAGAACCAGGTCTCTAGGTCTAAGGTCAAGGTCACACTTAGAGGTCAAAGGATACAAGAATGAAAACCTTGTCCGGAGCATGTCTTCTTCACGCATAGAGGGATTTTGATATAACTTTGCACAAATGTTCACCACCACGAGACGTAGTGTCATGCGCAAGAACCAGTCCCTAGGTCTAAGGTCAAGGTCACACTTAGAGGCCAAAGGTCAGATTCAAGAATGACTTTGTCCGAAGCATTTCTTCTTCATGCATTGAGGGATTTTGATGTAACTTGACACAATTATACACCATCATGAGACGAAGTGTCATGCGCAGTTCCCTTCTTTCGAATTACTTCCCTTTGTTGTTACTATAAATAGCTTATATTGTAACTTTTTCATTACTAGTCATAGGGAAAAATCGAGACCACTTTTCTGTAGTACAATATGCATGCTACATGCAATTTTGAGGTGTATTTTGACCAGTCTCTACCTGGTAAAGATTTTTGTGAGGACTTACAATTTTTTTTTTTTTTTTTTTTTTTTTTTTTTTTTTTTTTTTAAGATTTACTTCCCTTAGTTGTTACTATAAATAACTTATATTGTAACTTTTTTATAATTGACCGTAGGGAAAAACCAAGACCACTTTTCTGTGGTACAACATAGATGTTACTTTCCAATTTTAGGTGTATTTTAAGGTATCTCTACCTGGTAAGGAGTTTTTTTGTGGACTTAGAAAAACAAAACACTTAGTTATTACTAAACAACCACAAAGTTAAAATTCCATTTGCAAATACAGGTGCTAGAGTAAAGAAATTTGCTGTGACGGGCGTATATTGTGACATTCTTGCACTCTTGTTGGAATGAATATACAATGGAGTTTCATTAGCACAATGTCTAGGGGGTCATGGAAATTAATTTGCAAGATGAAAAGGGAGTTTTCATTAAATAGCGCCAGATTTACACTTCCTTTTTGTTAGAACCAGGGTATTGTTTATCCCAGTTTAAGTATTCCAAAGAATCTCTATAAGGTGTTATATAGAGGATATGGTAGAGATCAGTCAGTTTGAGGAAATGAGATAATTCAGTGATCTGTGTGCAAGAGAAAAAAGTTGAACTGTACCAGGATTCTGATACAGTATAATTTTGGAAATTGGTTAATCTTTTATCTGCCACCCTGCATGATCGCTTAATGCAGACTAAAATGTGGTGAAATGATTGTCATTCGCTATACCCAACCATTCTAACATTAAGATGCTTAAACTACTAATTGCAGTTGCCAAACTGTAGTTGTCTGATAATAAAGCCTCCAAGAATTTGATATTACTTATACAATGTGGAAAAAATACATTGATGATTTTTGATACAGGATTTTTAGCTCACCTGTCACAAAGTGACAAGTTGAGCTTTTGTGATCGTGCAGCGTCCGTCGTCCGTGCGTAAACTTTTGCTTGTGACCACTCTAGAGGTCACATTTTTCATGGGATCTTTATGAAAGTTGGTCAGAATGTTCACCTTGGAGATATCTAGGTCAGGTTCGAAACTGGGTTACGTGCGGTCCAAAACTAGGTCAGTAGGTCTAAAAATAGAAAAACCTTGTGACCTCTCTAGAGGCCATACTTTTCTATGGATCTTCATGAAATTTTTATTTCAGAATGTTCAACTTGATGATATGTAGGTCAAGTTCGAAACTGGGTCACGTGCCTTCAAAAACTAGGTCAGTAGGTCAAATAATAAAAAAACCTTGTGACCTCTCTAGAGGCCATATTTTTCATGGAATCTGTATGAAAGTTGGTCTGAATGTTCACCTTGATGATATCTAGGTCAAGTTCGAATCTGGGTTACGTCCGGTCCAAAACTAGGTCAGTAGGTCTAAAAATAGAAAAACCTTGTGACTTCTCTAGAGGCCATACTTTTCAATGGATCTTCATGAAAGTTAGTCAGAATGTTCACCTTGATGATATCTAGGTCAAGTTCGAAACTGGGTCACGTGCCATCAAAAACTAGGTCAGTAGGTCAAATAATAAAAAAACCTTGTGACCTCTCTAGAGGCCATATTTTTCATGGGATCTGTATGAAAGTTGGTCTGAATGTTCATCTTGATGATATCTAGGTCAAGTTCGAAACTGGGTCACGTGCGTTCCAAAACTAGGTCAGTAGGTCTAAAAATAGAAAAACCTTGTGACCTCTCTAGAGGCCATACTTTTCAATGGATCTTCATGAAAGTTAGTCAGAATGTTCACCTTGATGATATCTAGGTCAAGTTCGAAACTGGGTCACGTGCCATCAAAAACTAGGTCAGTAGGTCAAATAATAAAAAAAACTTGTGACCTCTCTAGAGGCCATACTTTTCAATGGATCTTCATGAAAGTTAATCAGAATGTTTACCTTGATGATATCTAGATCAAATTTGAAACTGGGTCACGTATCATCAAAAACTAGGTCATTAGGTCAAATAATAGAAAAACCTTGTGACCTCTCTAGAAGCCATATTTTTCATGGGATCTGTATGAAAGTTGGTCTGAATGTTCGTCTTGATGATATCTAGGTCATGTTTGAAACTGGGTCACATGAGCTCAAAATCTAGGTCACTATGTCAGATAATAGAAAAAACGACGTCATACTCAGTTCAAAACTGGGTCACATGGGGACAGGTTAGCGATTCAGGACCATCATGGTCCTCTTGTTAGCTCACCTGTCACAAAGTGACAAGGTGAGCTTTTGTGATCGTGCGGTGTCCGTCGTCCGTCGTCCGTCCGTCCGTGCGTGCGTGCGTCCGTAAACTTTTGCTTGTGACCACTCTAGAGGTCACATTTTTCGTGGGATCTTTATGAAAGTTGGTCAGAATGTTCATCTTGATGATATCTAGGTCAAGTTCGAAACTGGGTCACGTGCCATCAAAAACTAGGTCAGTAGGTCTAAAAATAGAAAAACCTTGTGACCTCTCTAGAGGCCATATATTTCACAAGATCTTCATGAAAATTGGTCAGAATGTTCACCTTGATGATATCTAGATCAAGTTCGAAACTGGGTCACGTGCCGTCAAAAACTAGGTCAGTAGGTCTAAAAATAGAAAAATCTTGTGACCTCTCTAGAGGCCATATATTTCACAAGATCTTCATGAAAATTGGTCAGAATGTTCACCTTGATGATATCTAGGTCAAGTTCGAAACTGGGTCACGTGCCGTCAAAAACTAGGTCAGTAGGTCTAAAAATAGAAAAAACCTTGTGACCTCTCTAGAGGCCATATATTTCACAAGATCTTCATGAAAATTGGTGAGAACATTCACCTTGATGATATCTAGGTCAAATTCGAAACTGGGTCAAGTGCCATCAAAAACTAGGTCAGTAGGTCAAATAATAGAAAAACCTTGTGACCTCTCTAAAGGCCATATTTTTCATGGGATCTGTATGAAAATTGGTCTGAATGTTCATCTTGATGATATCTAGGTGAAGTTCGAAACTGGGTCACGTGCGGTCAAAAACTAGGTCAGTAGGTCTAAAAATAGAAAAACTTTGTGACCTCTCTAGAGGCCATATATTTCATGACATCTTCATGAAAATTGGTCAGAATGTTCACCTTGATGATATCTAGGTCAAGTTCGAAAGTGGGTCACGTGCCTTCAAAAACTAGGTCAGTAGGTCAAATAATAGAAAAACCTTGTGACCTCTCTAGAGGCCATTTTTTTCATGGGATCTGTATGAAAGTTGGTCTGAATGTTCATCTTGATGATATCTAGGTCAAGTTCGAAAGTGGGTCATGTGCCTTCAAAAACTAGGTCAGTAGGTCAAATAATGGAAAAACCTTGTGACCTCTCTAAAGGCCATATTTTTCTTGGGATCTGTATGAAAATTGGTCTGAATGTTCATCTTGATGATATCTAGGTCAAGTTCGAAACAGGGTCATGTGCGGTCTAAAACTAGGTCAGTAGATCTAAAAATAGAAAAACCTTGTGACCTCTCTAGAGGCCATACTTGTGAATGGATCTCCATAAAAATTGGTCAGAATGTTCACCTTGATGATATCTAGGTCAAGTTTGAAACTGGGTCACGTGCCATAAAAAACTAGGTCAGTAGGTCAAATAATAAAAAAACCTTGTGACCTCTCTAGAGGCCATACTTTTCATGGGATCTGTATGAAAGTTGGTCTGAATGTTCATCTTGATGATACCTAGGTCAAGTTTGAAACTGGGTCAACTGCGATCAAAAACTAGGTCAGTAGGTCTAAAATTATTAAAATCTTTTGACCTCTCTAGAGGCCATATTTTTCAATGGATCTTCATGAAAATTGATCTGAATGTTCACCTTGATGATATCTAGATCAGTTTCGAAACTGGGTCACATGCGGTCAAAAACTAGGCCAGTAGGTATAAAAATAGAAAAACCTTGTGACCTCTCTAGAGGCCATATTTTTCATGAGATCTTCATGAAAATTAGTGAGAATGTTCACCTTGATGATATCTAGGTAAAGGTCAAAACAGGGTCACATACCTTCGAAAACTAGGTCAGTAGGTCAAATAATAGAAAAACCTTGTGACCTCTCTAGAGACCATATTTTTCAATGGATCTTCATGAAAATTGGTCAGAATTTTTATCTTGATAATATCTAGGTCAATTTCAAAACTGGGTCACATGAGCTGAAAAACTAGGTCACTATGTCAAATAATAGAAAAAACGACGTCATACTCAAAACTGGGTCATGTGGGAAGAGGTGAGCGATTCAGGACCATCATGGTCCTCTTGTTTTTGAATAGGAACCTTTAACCTTGATCTTTTTGTTGTGTTTTCCTTGTTTAGAGTTTGTCGTTGAAACAAACATAATATATGACTAAGTTTTACTATTCAATCATTCTAATATTAAATGATTCTGTGGCAGCAAATAAAAGACCACTGTATTTTGTCTTTAAAATTTGAAATGCAGATATGAAATAAAGTACAAAATGGATTGAAAACTAGGAAAGATTAAATTATTTTACAAAACATAAATTTATATGAAAAAGGCTTTTAGATCGATATCAAATGATGGTAATAATTCTATAGGTAATCTAAAAAGTTTCAAATGGGCTGAAAAACCTAAAACCAGTCATCCACACTAACCTATAAATGTCATCCCAAGGGCTAGCCTGACTTAGTTATGTTACTGCAATTTCCCCTCTGCTAACAAAACTCATCTGCTAACAAAACTAGAGCAAGGTTGTTTTTGCTAACAAATTCACAATTAAGCTAATGACATTCAGTAATGTCTCTACAGAAGTACCTAATTATTTCAGAAAAAGAAACATTTAAGAGAGTCTTGGGCATTCCTGAGAGCTTTGAAAGATGAACAGCAGAAAAAGAAACCACAGACAGTTTAATTAAATTCTTGCAGAAGAATGTTTATGTCATACTGCAGAGTTACTTTGAAATCTCGTGTGTATGTTTTGATTTTTTTAATGCTTGCAGATGTTTGTAAGGGCTCAAGTAATTGTAATGGTTGCCATATTGTTGACATTATTATTTCTTCTGACCCCTGCTGGTGTTTCACCAAAGGGGAATCACGGTTTACCCCCTGTCTGTATTTAAGTCCATCATTCACACAAAGTGGGATCATGTGTTTACTTTAAAAGTGCAAGATATTTTTTCATTACACTTGTTACATGATTAGATGACAATATGGAGTATATGCACACCCTTTTATTTTCGTGTTGTGTTACTGTATGAGAAAAAAAGTGGAAGTGTGGGATCATGTGCTTATCTTAAAGAGTGCAAGATACCTTTTCATAAAACTTGATACATGAATAGAGGTCAAAATAGAGAGTATGGGTGTCCTTTTATTTTTTTGCTATTGAACAAATCTTGCATTGCCAACAAATAGTCCCAGAACACAAGAAAAATGTTGATTTTTCAGAAACTTACAAAGTACAAGAGATTTTGTCATGGATTATTAGTAAACACATTTTAGATGGAAAGAAAAACATGCCCTTTGTTTTAATGTTCCATCCATTCATCCATTTGTCTATCATTCACAAATGATGGACTCTCATCTCTGTCAAAGCTTTGAAACTAAATGAGATTTCCAAGAACAAGAATTGTTTTCATGAATACTTACTTACAGATTAAAGGTAGCTTGGAGATGATGCAGGTTTTTCAGTTATGAAACTTGTGGTCCTTATAGCAGCAAATATGAAAAATACTATTTCCAGTTGAGGACTTTCATTGCTAGGCAATAGTCTTGTTTTATACCTCAGTTATGCAGTACATATTTTGTAACTATGTCTTGTTTGATTTCTAACATTTTTTATTTGTTTTACAATATCTATGCATATGGAGTTGTTTTGATATTTGAGCCGTGCCATGAGAAAACCAACATAGTGGGTATGCGACCAGCATGGATCCAGACCAGCCTGCGCATCCGCGCAGTCTGGTCAGGATCCATGCTATTCGCTAACAGTTTCTCCAATTCCAATAGGCTTTAAAAGCGAACAGCATGGAGCCTGACCAGACTGCGCGGATGCGCAGGCTGGTCTGGATCCATGCTGGTCGCAAAGCCACTATGTTGGTTTTCCCATGGCACGGCTCATTTAATGGTAAAAGACTAAAGGTTGCATGCTTCAGTGCAGTTACCGAGAGAATGAACCTGCTGCACTATGTACAATTGCCTGATCCAAGGTTATAAAACTGACATTGATGACCAGTTTAAGAAGTCTGATTGGTTGATTCTATGCCCAAGCTTACAATTGACCAATGAAATGGCGTTTTATACTGGTCTCCCCAATCATTTATATACCTTTGGAGCCAGATTTCTCTTCTAGTGCCTTGTAGACTCGGAAATAGTGGTTTGAATACTACCTTGTTAGAAGTGAAGAGATAGGTAAGGTTAAGTTATTCACTCACTGAACGGCTTGCTGGTCAATAATCAGAACTGTTGTACATAAACAGTGTCGATGCGACTCTAAACCTAACAAAGAAAAGAAAACTTCTGTCTGTGGTCTGAAGAATCGAGGGCAAGTAGGTTTGAAAGTTGACGGGCAAGCCGTACAGTAAAATATAATGTTTATTGACATCAGAAATACATTTTCATAAGTGTTTTCTTCAAATTTTGACTTAAGTACAGCAAACTTGAGTGTTGAACCATAGATAGGTTCGTAGCACAAGCTGTGGTACAGAGTCCTGTGATAAAACTGAACCTTGAATCATTGCAATAATAGACGTTTCTCTTACTTCACTCTGAACCTGAAATATCTGAAAATTATTGATTGGTCAAAAATAAGTCTGAGCTTTCTTTTGATTAACGATGGATGAATTTTATAGTTTGGCACATGGATGCAGTATACTTTATTGTTGAAAAAGATTAATTTGTCTGAAAGACCTTTAACTACTGTTTCAATATATCGGAGTCATCCAGAGGCTGGTCATTGAGTCGGTAGACTCTTGAAAAACAATATAAGGGGTTTCAATGAAACTTCATTACACATTATTACAATGAGGTGTTCATGTGCATAGCATTTTGCTTCAGATTTGTTCCTATTATTGCATTGTTAAGGTTAGTTTTCGCTTCTGACATAGCAGTATTGCAGGAGTATTATTAACGTTCAATAACAGCACATGTTTGTTATTCAGAACAAAAAAAATATGAGTATTTACTCTGGATTGTAGACCAAATATGTACATCGACAACAGTTTGAATTAGTTTGTTTCATAACGTTTTTCTTCAGTAAAATGCTACAACTCGGATATTTGATAATTTTGATCGAGCCGCGCCATGAGAAAAACAACAGTGTGTGTTTGCGATCAGCATGGATCCAGACCAGTCTGCACATCCACGCAGTCTGGTCAGGATCCATGCTGTTCGATTTCAAAGCCTATTGCAATTAGAGAAACCGTTAGCGAACAGCATGAATCCTGTCCAGACGGATCCATGCTGGTCGTAAATGCTCTGTGTTGATTTTCTTATGGTGCGGCTCTTGTATTGTTTGCTGTATGGTGTACATTGATACACGATTTTCCTGTTTTCATGCAAACAATACATGCATGCTATACACAGAGAAAGATAACCCACACATATCATACAGAATTTATCGATACCAATTTCTGTTATACACAAATGACAGAAAATGGTATTGATGAATTTTGTTCACTTAATAAATGGTATTATCGTTTTACCGAAGAGAGCTCATGGTATCAGTGAGTGGTGATTTATTCTAGTTAACTGAGTTTATTTTACTGGTAGATTTGTCTTCCAATTTAGTTATATATTCAGTCTTAAATTTAAATATGATTTACTTTGAAGTGCCAAGTATCATGAATGTATAGTCTTTGGGAATTAGATACATATTTGATAGACACTTACATTTAAACCTGATAAGTATTCTTTTCCATGTCCCGACCTTTCTTAATACGGAAAATACAAATATTTAAAATCATATCCCATGTACCTCTTCTTTTCAAGTCATTTGCTACAGACTCATGGGTTTCGGATTAGCTATAGCTGTGTCAAGCCGCTTGCTTCCTAGAAAAAACTATTCCTTTATCCATTAACACTCATTAAAACGCTGACAGTGTTAAAAAAATTCTACTGTCACCACCAGAGTGTAAAATTACTGTAGAGTACCAAACGCTCTTGATGTGACAAGTATTAACTGTCAATATCTGAGTGACACATAAAAAATCATTTAAATTATGCTCCAACTATCAGTTAAATGTTTCCTAGATTCTGCTTGACTGGCCAGTACTGCACCAAGTATATAATGGTCTGTATTAATGAGTCCAAATGTTGATGTAACAGCAAAGTAATTCTTGTTGTACATCAACTCTGATTGAAATGATGGCATCATTAAAACACTGTCAGATATTTAATGATTTCTAAGATGTGCTTGTGGTATTGTATGCTAAAGGAAGTGTAAGAGGTTTTTTAAAAATGCCAAATCATTCATCGAGTTTAACCGAATCTCCGAGTGTCTGCTTAATGTGATTATAGACAGGAGAATTTTGCCATTCAGATGTGAAATGCTTTAAGAAATTCTGTGAAAGTATTTTCACTCTTGTCAAATTGATAAAAAAACCAGGTTTAAAATTTGTCTTTAAAAGAAAACAGACCTGACCTGAATATGCGTTTACCTTTCCAAAAACTTTTATAACATACTTTCTCTGCTAGTGCTTTTCTGTAAAGTGTTAGTGAGAAAGTATGATTATTGTTTCCCTTTTTTGAAATTCCTCAGGGAAAAGTGTTATATATATATATCATGACATTTGAATATTAAGGTTGGGCATATTGGAAGTTGTCATATTATGCACAACAGTTTAAACATGCTTAATTTATCTGGTGTAATTTTATTATTTGGTTGTTAATTTTATTTCATATTTTATGAATTGTTTCATGCATTCAGTTATTTCTACCTTTTACAGAACGGCCTTAATTTTCCTCATTTTTCAATATAACCATACCAAAATAAATGACCTTTTTTTAATTTTAATGCTTTGGATCACACTGGCTGGCCTAGGCTAAGATTTTAATGGAAAGATCATTATTTTTCGTGTTGGTCTCAATTGTTACAACGGAAATCAAATTGACAGGTCCATTTCTAAAATCGACCAGACTCATAACATTGTCTGATTTTCAGTGCACAGACAGTCCTTGGTTATCAGTAATCTATTCCAAATCAAATCCCTTGATATGGAATTAGCATAACGAGGTCAGATTGGACTTAGTTGCAGATCTCGATTATTAGAGGGCATCAAATATATATAACTAGCAAATATGTAAATATATAGAAATATGCAAGTACAAAAATGTGTCATGATATTAATGTAATGATGATTCATTATCCTTTAGGCAAGTGCAATGATAGACTCATGTTGGATTTGCAGTGAGAAAATGCGTCAGGAAATGGTTAACAAGTACTTGATACATTTACTTGTCCATTATTGTTCAGATTATGTAACTAGGGATTTTGATTCTCCTTGATTTAGCTTCCTCCACTTTGAAAAATGACCTGTAATTGTTTTGTTGAACCCAACAAAAATATTTTAACAGGAGTGTTGAAACATGATAGAGTTGTGCCACGCGACTGCTAAGCATCGCAGTCCCACATCGATATGAGGTTAAAATCTCGTATTTGTTAAGTGCCTGATTGTAACATTGTTGCCTTTTTAGCTCACCTGAGCCAAAGGCTCATGGTGAGCTTTTGTGATCGCTCAATGTCCGTCGCCCGTCGTGGGTCGTGCGTCCGTCAACAATTTCTAAAAAAATCTTCTTCTTGAATACCACTGAGCAGAATTACACCAAACTTTACATAAATGATCTTTTGGTAGCTCCCTTTCAAAATTATTCAAAGAATTGAATTCCATGCAGAACTCCGGTTGCCATGGCAAAAGAAAGGAAAAACTTTAAAAATCTTCTTGTCCAAAACCGCAAGGCTTAGAGCCTTGATATTTGGCATGTGACATCATCTTGTGGTCCTCTATGAAGATTTTTCAAATTATGCCCCTGGGTTGAAAAGAGGCTCCTCCCCAGGGGTCACAAGTTTTACAAAGACTTATGTAGGAAAAAAACTTCTTGTCTAAAACCACAATACCTAGGCCTTTGATATTTGGTATGTAGCATTACCTTGTGGTCTTCTACCAAAATTATTCAAATTATGCCCCTGGGGTGAAAAGAGGCCCAGCCCTGTGGGTCTCAAGTTTTACGTAGACTTAAATAGGAAAAGACTTCAAAAATCTTCTTGCCTTAAACTGCAAGGCCTAGGGTTTGATATTTAGTATGTTGCATTGCCTTGTGGTCTTCTACCAAAATTGTTCAAATTATGCCTCTGGGGTGAAAAGAGGCCCTGCCCTGGGGGTCCCAAATTTAACATAGACTTATATGGGGGAAAAATCTTCTTGTCCGAAAGTTCAAGGCCTAGGCCTTTGATATTTGGTATGTAGCATTGCCTTGTGGATCTCTAACAAGATTGTTCAAGGCCCCTCCTGGGGGTCACTTGTTATATGAGTTATATAGGAATAAATACTTAAAAAATTATCAGATCATATTTCCTAGACTGTTTATATTATTATTATATTATTATTATTATACCAGATTTATATAGCGCCCTTTTCATGATCGATTTCACGTTCAAAGACGCTTAACATAGTTCAAATGCAGCCACACAAGATGCATAATTCATCCTCTACTAGTACAGTCACAGAGCGATCTGACCAGAGGGACAGAGTGAGACAAAGCCCCCACGACAGAGAGATCAGAAATCAGATACAGGCTTGTCCAGCTAACTTAGCCTATCTCGTAGCGAATAGACAGCCTGGTTCTTTAACGTGCCCAGTGTATAGCACTGATACACGCAAGGATTGCCTGGGTTCCTGACCAGTACACCTCTAGTTAGGTGGGAAACACTGAAAAGCGTTTCTGAAAATTCCCGAGTAGCTGCCGGGGATCGAACCCCCGACCTCAGGATTGGAAGGCCAGTGTGCAAACCACTGTCGTGACTGAGCTGTCCGTCCACCTTTAATAATAATTACCTGATGACCCCAGTGATTAGGGGTCACTTGACCGTGACCTTGACCTACTGACCTACTTTCTTGTTTTTTAAGATACAGTCTTGAAATTTGGATGACATGTACAGTTTTGCACACTGATCTTAAAACTGACTTTCAGTGACCATGAATGTGACCTACTAACCTACTTTCTAATATTTTAGCATCAGTTTGGCATTTTAAACATGTGGCTCATATTACTCAGGTGAGCGATTCAGGGTCATCATGACCCTCTTGTTATATTTTAGCATCTTCCATAAAAGCGTTGGCCCGATGCCCAGCGCTAATACATATGAACATAGTTTTATTTATTGTGAACATTTTTACATAGATGTGAATAGTGTTATTTATTGTGAACATTTTTACGTTGTTGCGAATAGTGTTATTTATTGTGAACATTTTTACGTTGTTGTGATTGATGTTATGTTGTGATATTGTATAATTTGTTACATTTTGTTATGTCTGTAAAGGTTATAGTTTTACCTCCTCTGTTGTGTTGTAAAGTTGTAAACAGTATGAACCAGCCATTATTATCTGCATAATTTTATGTTGAGTATATTTATATATATATTAAAAATACATTGTGCAATATATTGTTTGGGTATGTCACTGACTAAGAGATATATGAACATACCTTTATAGTGGTCAAATTTGCAAGTTTTAGATGAAAAAAAAAGCATAATTTCAGCGTATGTTTTATAAAAAAAGAGTTTTCTAAAACATAATTTTTTTAAGAATTCAAGATTAATGTGGTCAAACTTGTTCTTGTAGATTTTTGATGCTTCGACTGAGTATGCCTGCTCGAAATGAAGTGGTTAAGATGTAAATGAATACTTCAAATGAGCATTGTATGGTGTCTAAATTTCCAGAAAAGGGCTTTTTTTAAAAATATTTGTTTAACAAAAGTTTGCAGTTTAAAACCATGTGCATTTGTGAATCATAATGTTGCTGCTCAAATCAGTACGCGAGTAACTCATTTGTCAGATGCTCATTGCTAATGTACGTATCTAGGGATTTCATAAAAATATTATATAAAAACCTGTTGAAAACTCATTGCATTTAGTGATAATGGCAACAAAAACCAATACTAGTACTCCAAAGATTTCATTTCTTTTAGAATAACTTTTAATATTTGAAGTAATATACCTTAAACATTGGTGCCTTAGTAAAAATTTTATGTTTGTGTTTCTGTACTTTAACTTTTTTCCCCATTATCCATGTAAGTTTACCAAGTATTAGCATTTTTGCAATATCTTGTTTTTCAGCTGTTTTAATTGACTTTGTTTTAAATATTGTATGTTTTATAATAAATTTTATTTCAGCGTCTGTGTTATGTTACTGTTTGATGCAAAATGGAAAATTCGTGTTCAAATGCTTACACACAAAACTTGTGTACGGTGTATTCCATCATATCTGTGTTTATGGGTTTATTTTCGTAGTTAAATTAACTCTGACTAAAATGAACTGTTCAGTATTTTTACATATTGTGAAAGTAATCAGTCGACAATTTAATTGTGGCAACAAAATGTTACACTGTTCTGAGAAAGGGTTTAAACAAACCATTTGACTGAAAAAATACGGCTTTGATGTAAGAACAAAAGATTTGTTTTCTGTGCCCAGTTAAAAAATGGTGACCAGTCGTAATATCTGTTGTTTTTCGGAGCACTATAAAGATATATTCTTAAACAGCTGTCTAGTCCTAGTGATTTATACTGATGTGTGAATAGAACTGTAATCCCTGTCTTACCCTGTCTGGACACTTGGTTTTGCTGTATCTTTTATGATTCCGGGAGGTACATGTTCAAAATTGTTGATTCCATACCTCATATTTTATTACGATGTAAAATAATGTGAAACCAAAGTTTTAGTCCTGTACTGTGTTGATGCGCCGTAAACCCAAACTAACCGACTCCAAAGAGAGAGGAAATATATTCCCATTTAATCTCTTTGTTTGATTATAGAAATTAACTGACTGACAAAACACACCTATATTTGACGTTTTGATTAAAGCAATTAAAATGATTATTGCATTTTCTACTCAAATATTTAGATGGTATGAACAAGTTACAACGGGAAGGAGTAATCTAATTTTTAACTGCTGTTTATTTCTAATTAAAATTTACACCAAATTTCATGATAAATTATTCAGTTTGTAACAATTTTTTTTTTTATTATTGAAATGAATAAATTTCAGAAGAATTTAATTACATTTTAGGTGGAAGTTTCTTTGTATATGCGCACTATTTGTTTGCTTGTTGTGTTTATATGATCGCAAAAACCTCTTTCAGATTGTAACGAAGGTGGTATACAAACTAGTTGAATGGAAATTGATATCCAAATTAATGTATTCTCCTTACATGAAATAGGACATACATTTGAATCTCGAAAGTGTACTTGGTGGCCATACCTTTAGAATAATATTATCACTTGGTAATGAAGAGCAGAGGAAAAATACATTTAAAATGGAATTTGATGGCCTTTTTCAAAAATCCAACACTTAGTGGTTGAGTAACCATTTAAATGTCGAATAACAACACAGTTTAACTCTAGTGCCTTATGCATTTGAAGATTTTTCATCCTTTGTAAATACAATTTCTTGTAATTAAAGGAGAATATGCATTAGTTTGAAACATATTTGGACAAACATTTTGGAAAAATTAACAACGGCAAAAAGTGAAATAGGATTACAAAAAATGTCATTAAAATTGTTTTATTATAACAAAACGAGTCATTAAGGCACATTAAACTCACCGTCCTTTCCTAACATATGGTCGTAGCCAGATATGGTATTGGTGAAAGCGTATGTTAAATACAATTGAATGTAATGTAAGATATATAATTTTACCTTTGATTAATGTTGTCGTTATCTGCTATCCAACTATATGCTGTTACTTTAGTTGTTATTCATAAATTTACTATATATGGTAATGTCTATATAAGGAAAGGACCATGATATCACTGTATGAAAAGTGTCCCTCATGCTTAGAATTATGAATTGAAATGACTGCTCTTCAACATTTTATTGTGCGAATGTCATATTTGAGTCACTTAAAGCTGCGTCTTGAAATGTTGAGCAAACCATTTTCATTACAACTTTTATACATTGTTTTCTATTATATATTGCAATATTCAGTGATGAAGTATATGTCTTTGAAGTGTCATATTGGTACATGGTAGCATTCAGATGTCTGGGTAAGTTCTGTTTCTTGTAAGCTTGCAAATTATGAACTTTTTTCAGTGTTAATATGTAGAAAATTATTTTCTGTATATTGAGTAGCTCTATCGTATTATGTTTTCTAAATGTTGTTTTTTTATTCAGTGAAATTGTATAATAATTATGGTTTGATTTCATAGTACTTTGTAACTGATTTTGCTCAATATTACAGTATGAATATTCCACTTTTTTCTAGAAACGCAAAACATTACGACAGACGATGCAAAATCAACGCGAGACCCTGAACCGAGTGAATTCAGTGGCAAAGACAGGAGCAATAGACAATAACAGCACACTGAATGCTGGGATACATAGATCTAGTCTGAGACAGCCTGGTATATTTATTATTCTTCTTTAAATATTCGAATATGTCTTTTCTGATGGATTTTTGTCATGTTTTGCTATTTAGTTATTGGTAGAGGTTGATAGTCTGGCATTCGTCCTGCGTCATCTTTCTGCATCATTTGGCCATCGTCCTACCTCAACTTTTTTAAACTTCATGTTCAGAATTACACGAAATTGAGTCTGTAGCATTTTTATATATACCCTTATATTTGTTCCTCTGGCTCCGCTAAAAATAGAAAAACCTTTACATGACTTCTCACGAACCACTGGATTATCTTCACCAAACTTGGTCTTTAGCGTCCTTGATTGGACAGCTGACAGATTTCTTCAGTAGTTTTGCTTGGCCCCTTGTATTGTCTGCCAGAGCTGAAAACAGAAAAAAACTTTTAAACTACTTCATCTCACCTCATGAAGCACTATTAAAATTGTCAGTAACATTCTTGTATCGTAATTTCGCAGATTTATTCAAATGGTTTTGCTAGGTCACTTTCAGGGGTCACCAGAACTGATGATACAAGCACCTTAGAATGACCTCATGAACCATAGATGGATTTTCACCAAGTTTGGATTATAACATCCTTGTATGGTCCTCTCTTAATTTTGTTTAAAAGTTTTGTTTGGCTCCTTCTGGTGAACCACTGGGTAGATCTTCATCATACTTTGACTTTAACAACATTGTATTGGCCACTCTTAAACTTGTTTAAATGGTTACGCTTGACTTGACAAGTTACTTTTTATAAATTCAATAACGGATGTTCATCTAACTAAGTCCTTCTTGGGAGAGCGACCTCGGTCCATTTTGACCACTTGTATTTCTTTTGTTTAATATAAAAATAAATACGTTTATTCTCTAAACAGTATCTCCATGTTGCACTGTCTTAAGACAATTTATCCTCATTTAATCCAGACTTTAGGCTCATCTTCAGTGTGAAGGTAATGTAATACAGTATAGTTGTCTTTGTGAAGATCGTTGGCCAGTCCGTTGATTCTGTCAAACGTAAAGAAGTTACAAAGATGAATTTTAATATTTAAAACATAGTGACGCTAGCATAATGTTTATTTCATTTACTCTTTATTTAATATTAATGCCGTGAATGTTACACATGTTATTTGCGTTTGTATATTAAGTTTTGCGATAAACTATGTTACAGGTTCTAGTAACTCGCCACCTATCATCAAGCCGAAGGTGACCATACAGAGTGGACGTGGTGTGGCGCCGTCTCCCAGTATAATGCTAACAAACCCGGCATTCTCCTCATCCAACAGGTCGGATTTTGTATAATCCGAAATCATGTGCGAAATATAAACTAGTAATACAGACGATCGTTAGTGAATGTATAAACTTAGAGTGCTCTCATATGATCAAGTCATGGAACTGATTGCTAATAAAACTTTTTAAGTTAAATGTAATTTTAACATGTTACCGGGATAATCGGATTAGTATTTTACTGCACATACGTCCTGAAGAAAAGAGCAATAAAACTAGTGGCCAAAATAAATTTTACATAGTCTTTCAGCTACAGGATAGATATTCATTTAAGAGTCTACCAGGTTGTATATACTTCTTGTAGTCCGGCTTAAATTTGTTGTTTTCTATGTATTTTATTGATAAAGACATATATTTACGTTGTGTTGACTTTACATGTGAGATAGCATCATTGATACCAAAGTTTTTGTAAATATTAAGCATATATTCCATTTTTACAACTTTTTATCATTATCAGTTATTTGTTTTAAATGCTGCTGAACGAGATTATAAGCATTGTGTTTTTATTTCTATTTTCTAGTTTTGCACATTTATCATCATTTCGTATTTTAATTAGACTCGTATTGAACGTTTAAAGTGGCTCATTAAATGTTTTTTCTGAATAAATAAATTTCTTTTATTTTTAAGATAAAATTAGTTTATTACTGCAAGTATTTAATATTTGCTTTTTTGGATACCAAATTATTTATGTCATTTTTATGTGAACACACATTGGCCATTGCGTTTTGCTCAGTAGGCACCGGTTATAACGATAAACCTTTGAAGATGGTTAGATGCTGGTTTAATTTTTTGTTCGCTTTGATGCTCAATAGGTAATACATTTACATTTACAAGTTAGTTTGCTTTTATTCAGTACTGGTTGTGTCCCTCATTTCGTCAGTTTAAAATTTCAAGTCTTCACATCTTTTTCTTTGTTTTTTTCTGTACACTATTGTGAGTATTAAAGTCATAGAATTATACTTACGTATATTACAATTAGTTGTACTTTTAAATAATACCTAATAAAATTTCAGACAACTGAACAGTTGTTGGCTGTTTTATCAGCTTACCTCACCTAAGCCAATGGCCGGTTAGCGTTATAGGTACAAGACAACTACAAAGGTTGTAGGCGAGATTTGTGTTTACTGAAGACAACACGTCTAAATGTCTGTGATTTATTTTGGGAAGTCGTGAAGTTACTTCAGAGAACACAGACTTAAAAATTTTGATAAGGTTAACTAATCACAACGTATAAATATTGCTGAAAATGGCGTAAAACCCAACAACTCCTAAATAACATCTGGAAAGTAGATCCCTCGAAAGCACCGAGAACAAGGCAAATAATGAAAAGCAGACTCTGTTTGATTGAGTCTGTTCATGAGCAGTAATGGAAATTGCAACACTGCCTACGACCCCTAGCTGTGCATGGTGCATGTTAGGTTGTTTCAGGAAAAAATCTGCACAGTTACGGGATTTTGCTTTTTGTTAATATTCTATATACATTCAGTCTGTATATGCAGTACTGTGCGCGCCTAAGCTCCCGAACCCTTGCACACAATTTAATGAAACTTCACACAATATAATGAAACTTAACACAAGTGATCAGTAGCAACCCTAGTTGTGCATGGTTCACTTTACGTTATTTTAGATAAATATTCTGCCGAGTTATTGCACTTTGTTTATTGTTACTATGGTCTGCGTATGCAATCTTATGCGCACCTAATCTACCGAACCATTGCACACAATTTAATGAACGTTCACACAAGTGATCAGTATCGAGTATAACTCGTGTAACCCGGGCGATGGTAGTTGTGTCATCCGAATTCTACCCACCTCCTGAAGCTGGGAAAGGCGATCGAATCCGAATGCATTAACACTTTTAACAGGCGTCGTTGGTTGCCTGGTAAAATGTTGGGTGCAATTACTATCAAGGCTTTATCTCAGTAACCACAGATGATATTAAATTGAAACTTCAAACAAGTATTTCCACTCATCAGACCTACCAAAATAATCAAATTAGATAACTCTTGATCGAATCTAATGTAAATTATGGGTCTCATTTATAGACATATTGCTTTGAAACCTATTTTTACTTTTTAAGGTCATTAACTAACCGCAGAAGATAAGTCCCATTACTCTAATATGTATTTTGACAAAATTATGCCCCTTTTGGGCTTAGAAATGCAGTTTTAAGTTTTACATGCAAGTTAGTATATCCAAACTTTTAAATGCAGATGTTTTGTTAAAACTTCACACATTTCTTCGGGTCTGTAAAATAAGGTCATACCAACCTAACACAATCCTCATGAATCTTAAGTCAGACCCATTTTTGGGGTTAAAGTTTTGCATGCAAGTTTTATTTTTAAAACTAATTCAGATACTTGGTTGAAACTTCACACATATCTTCCATGTTGTAAAGGACATGGCATCAACTTTCATAACTCTTTCTTGAACTTTGGCAAAGTTATGCCCCACTGTTTAAACTTAGAAAAAGCTATTTAAAGTTTTGCATACAAGTTACTATCTCGGAAACTAATGCATATATTGAATTGAAACTTCTATACATGTATCCAGTGATGTAAAGGAAGGTCAAAGCATCAATTCCCATAACCTTAATTTTGGACAAGTTATGCCCTCTTTCTTGTGCATATATATTGTTGTGTTTGCATGCAAGTTGCTATCTCCAAAACTAATGGGGACATTGGGTTGACATTTCCCACATGTCTTCAGGGTTGTAAAGCAAGGTAAAAGCATCAAGTTCCATAACACTTACTTTAATTTTGGCAAAGTTATGTCCTTTTTTTGTAGTAAGAAAATTACGGTTAAAATTTTACCATCAAGTTGCTCTTGTCAAAACTAAGTGCGGTACTGGGTTGAAAACTACTTATATCTATTCAGCGTTGAAAGCGAGATCATAGAATCAAGTAAAATAATCCTTGAATCATTATTTCAGTTCTAGAACCAAACTCATTCATATTGTCAATTGCCTTCGAATAGTGGAGCGTGCTGTCATTGTTCTTTTAAAACCTTTTATTTTCTTCTAAATGCAGAGTAACTTTGAAATGTTCTTTTGGCATTCATGCCCCTATCTGTAGATACTGCTGAATAGGACAGAGATTGAGAAATCTGCTTCTTACAGAAACATCCATGTCGAGCATATTTCGAGGGTTCTCGATCTGATTCTTAAAGCTTGTAAGTTTTCTTTCTAGGTTCACAAGGGACAACTTTGAGAAAAACATCTAGGCTTAAGAACACATAATGAGTGATAAGGACATATATTATACTAGTAATCCACAAAAGAAGCCAGACATTGATGTTGAAGTTATAAGTGAAAAAATCAACCTCCCTACATGCCGACAAACCTTCTTTCCACAGATACATATGGTACTGTTGTCTTGTTAGCCCAGTAGTTGATGCACCGTACTGCCAGTCGGAAGGTCACGGACTTGATCCGGTTAGAGAAGAAATTCCTTCCATGGCCATTTGCAATCTACCTCAATTCATACGAATGTAGAATTGTCAGTTCCCTATGAAAGTGTACTGGTAAGCCACTTAGCTAGGTTGCTAAGCTTGCCAGGGAGAATGAACATTTGTTACCATTAGTGACTGTCGGTCATATATGGCAATAAGATTGTTGGAAATGGTGTTGAACCCAATTGAGCAACATAAAGAACTGGTACTTGCTGTTTTTAAAGTCAAACTAGCATTTAGCACATTTCATGACTGTACTACGTACAAAGTTTGAAAAAACACATACTGTTTGTTATGTGCTATTTGTGAGCATGGTGAATTCAGTTATGTCGTTTTAAACAAAGACATTTTCATACAAAAAAAAAAAGAAATTCATTAGCATGGGGGAATAGAGACCGTAGAGTTGAGCTTATTCATTTTCGTAACATTTCTTCAATGGACATGGCTAAGTGCTATCAACGTCCCTGGCTAAAGGTTGTGGATTCGATTACCTGTCAAGATATACAAAAGTAGTTGAAAATGGTAAATGTATCAGCAACTGTCCCTGGCATTCAGCTCAAATGTGGAAAATGGATTCTCTCACACCTACGTGGCAAGGGTTATTGTCCAGAGTGATTATTATGCCCAGTGTCCTATAAAGGGTCTTGGCAAACAGTGCAGACTGAACACCGCAAAACAGATCACGTGATCAGGGTCTCCACTGTTTCCTTAAATGAATTTCAGTCACAACAACGAAAAAAAAAAAATCAAACCAAACACCCTTTTAATTTGAAATGGTTCGGGGTAGTAGAGTCATGTGCAGACATAAGAGGATTAATATAAGTTGTAGCTCTTGCTTCAGAAATGATTTAAAGTATAAATTAACATAAAATAGAAATTTCTAGTCTATTAAACATTATGGACTGAACATTTTTTCTAAGTGTTGCTTGATAGTCGATTGATAATAATCCAGTCTGATTTTTCACTCTGACAGAAGTCGTACCAGTTTATCGCTAACAACGATACCAGACTGCCCTCATTAAGGTAATCTAGGTTCTTTACAAAAATCATTTATTTCATTTTCATTGAAAATGCAAACATTATGTAAGATACACGCAGCAGCAATGCAATCAACTAACAGCACTATACTGCATACATAAAACATATACATGAAGTCCACTAATTCAACACAATTTCTGATACGAGAGATACTGTCTCGTCTGATCAGCTGTTTATTTTGGTAAATGAAGTCATTATGTGTCAAAAGTAGCAACCATTCTTTATCATTGTTACAGCTCAGAAGCTTTTGAACTGTTAGCGTATAGGTAACGTTCTCTTTCGTTTTCAGTTACTCGGTAAAGCGTTCGGACTACAATTGTTACTCGTGTCACTCAGGTGAACTCGGGTGATCTAGTCAGAGTTACACGGGTTTGTATGCCGAATGCGCCCTATGTGTGTGTGTGTGTGTGTGTGTTCGGGTTTAACGTCTTTTTCAACAATTTTTTTCAGTCATATAAACGACGGTGTCTACTTGTAGCAGTGAGCACAATCCCAACTTTATAGTGCTGCCTCACTGGAATATTACGCCATAGACACGTGACATGATACCCCACCCAGTCACATTATACTGACACCGGGCTGACCAGTCCTAGCACTACCCTCTTAATGCTGAGCGCCAAGCAAGGAAGCTACTAGTACCATTTTTACGTCTTTGGTATGACGCGGCCGGGGATCGAACCCACGGCCTCCCGCACTCGAAGCGGACGCTTTACCACTAGGCTACTTTACTATAGAGATAGAGTCTATGTACATACAGTCCACATGATTATGCAATCATGTATGCGTCAAATGCAATGTGCTGTGTCAGTGCATGCGGGGTGTACAGTCATCGCCTTGAGTGATAGGTCTAGTTTTGAAACGTTCGTTTGATACTCTCAAATCATTAAAAGGAGCGATGATTTCGAAGGATTCGTTAGATCTTTGTTGCCCACCTTTTCTGATATTTTATTCTATTTAAATTGTTGCACCTTTTAAATTCTGAGGTGGCCGTATACGGGGTGAATGTTGCGTCCGTCTGAAAGTGTGATACACAATGTAAATATGTAACTTGTGTATAGTGTATGTATATGAATGAGGATCTACGCACTGGTTTGCTTCAGTTCTGTTCAGAAGTTTTAAAAATATTTTAGACCTTCCACTTTTTTTTATGTTTTACGTGGTATTTTTCCACCAGGGCATAAACTGTAGTTTACCTGCAATACCATGCAAGTGACTAAAACGAATTTGACGGTGCCCATGTACTTTGTTGCAACCAAGTTCTGTAGAATAGGTTATGTATTTAGCAACAGTGAAAAAGTTCATAAAGTATGGAATAAAATGGAAAGGCTGTCTTCAGTTTGCTTGTTCTTCGCAACAATGTCGATTGTTGCTGCGTAACCATATACATAGCGGCTATAGACACTTTGAGAATATACTTTAGTACTGATATTTTCTGTTACACTTTTTCTTTGCAGATCTACCTTATTTGTCTTATATAAAACAATTAGCCTCGAGCATAACGATATTACAGCGCATTCGTTGAGAATTTTAAATAACTACTTCTGGTTAAGCTGTGAACGAATTCGCAAAAAGAGCGGACGTATACGTTAGACTGTCGCAAATGCATTCGTTGATATAAACTTAAGAAAAGCTGGTAACCCACCCCTGTTTCGCTTACACAAGAGCTAGTTCGATTATCGGGATGTCGATGAAAAGCCAACGCACCATTGCTCACGTAGGTGATCGGTATTTAACAGCTGTTCAACTGTGACAAAAATGTCGTAACCTCGTTAAATCAAAACTTTGAATATGTATCCGTAAACTGTACGACATACAGCAACATCTTACATGACATACTGCAGCACTTTATATGGTTTAATGCAGGTGCTTTGCGTAGTAAGGGGTAACGCATTACGCCAGTTGCACTCAATTAAGTGAAGAATCGAATAATCAGATTTTAAAGTGTTTTGTTAGAGCATGAAATAAGAAACACTCGTATTGATTACTCTAAGGGAAAAACAATAAACGCCCACACCCCGCCACCCCTCCCAATTACAACACATACACAGTGTAAATCTTTCTTTTAACTCTGGTAACATTTTATGACTTAAAGTTTCACCAAAACATAGCATTCTCTTATATCTTTGATTTTCGAAACTTACCTAATAAATGAATCAGTTTTATAACGCACTGTCATGCCACTTACGTTTGTTAGTGATTTTCCTTATACGGCATATCTAAATGATTGACGCCGGGACTGCCGAGCGTGTTCTGTCTTTGTTATAATATATTATATCAGCACACTTTCTAAATTATTCTTATTATTAAGGCCTAATATAAAATGGTTTGTTTATGACGTATTTCACCTAAACAGATACAAGCCATTATGTTTTGTTAGCTCACCTGAACCTGTAAAACATTGATGAAAACATTCTCATATAACTTTGATAGATGTCTACAGGTATTTTATGCCATTATATTTTCCGTGACAGCATGTTTTATCCCTTAAAATAATCTTCTTTAAAAATAATAAATTCTCTGACACTGTCAAACATAAAGTAGTTTATAAAATGCAATAAACATTTTAGTATATGGTGTTGCCACTAGTTAGCATTGCGAAGAGATATTGGCAAGAGAATCATAAAAAGTTATAAAGCCTTATACGCAACATTAAAAGCATTTCAAAGTGACTGTCGAGAAAGTACGCTTTTAATCATTTCGAGATTCAATTACATAAACCATACAAAACTAAGTAAGGCCGTCAGTTGTATAATATTTGATGCTCGTCTTCTATATCCCAAGACTCAAAGCCCAAGACTCAAATCTCATTAAAATGATATCCAATCTACGCCACAATACCTTCTGCTGTGCTCAGAGTATTGAAGCTTGAGGTGATCTGATTTTAATGAGAATGAAGAATCTCATAAATCTTTTCTGGAATAATTAGATAATCAGCTAGAGACTATATTGAATCTCATCAGCTTAACTGGTAATTACTTAGAACTCCATAAGGTTTTAAATTGTATGTTTAAACAGATAAAACAGCTGTCCAAATAGATGTCAAGTATAATTACATGGTTAGAAGAGTAATACTTTCAATACTGCTCATGAACTCGTACAGTTAGATCCATAAACGAGGGCGGGGGAACAAAAACAATGGCTTGAATGAAACTGTCAAATACGTTAATCAATTTTAAAGCTTTTTGGAAATATTTGAGAAAACATTTACAGAACACAGTGTTTTAACTAGAAGTTAATAGGGAATCGATCCTACCGATTTTCGTCGCGAAGCGACGAAAATCGGGATCGATTCCCACTACGGTAACATACGAGGGTATCCAAACAACACATACTATCCAAATAAAAAAATATGGAGTTCCGGTTTAGACCATGGGCGTGCGACGACCCCGATGAAATTCGGGATATCACGGTCTTCGTTAATGTTAATAAGCGTCCGTCAGATCAGTAGGCGAAACGCAATATCCGCACAATAAGATGTCTGCGACCCGAAAGAATATTCAAAGTAAGCTGTTAATTTTGTTGCGTCAGAAGCTAATCAGCCGGTAACGTGACTACACTGATATAATTTGCGATACAAACATGCTTTATTCAATACTGAGTAGCATTTTTAAACGGCGACATTTTGAATATTTTTATATTTAGAGTGAGAGTGGATACAGTTGTTACACTGGCGCCGACATTTTGAACATTTGAGAAAACAAAAACATTCTCCAACGAGTTCTTCAGCTCGGGGAATGAGAGAATAGATTCACCTTTGTGTCGCTTTTCAGATCGTATTTTAATTCCTTTCCGGTACTTTAGTTTCTTTGAACTTCTCTGTTACTCACTAAGCTAGTCCTGACAAACTCATATCACTTTATAAGTTCATTTTAATTGATATTTTACATTTTTTATTTTCCATGTCGAAAAAGGCTTTGATAGTAAAAATGTAAAATGTCAGAATATTGACTGTTGAATGTCAAATGACAACTTTTTCACGTCTAATTATTTGGACTACTCACTAAGCATTACAGTATTGAAATTTTAAAATTAAGAAATCCGTGATTTTACTTGCAGGCATGACTGATAAATGGAATTATTTTACTTTTATATAGAATATGGACGGCACTCCAGTACAGCATATGCATGGTTGGACCTGTTGACATTTTTAGAAACGTGAGTAACTAACATTCCATTGTATAATAATAATGTAAACAAACACCCCACCCATAAAAAGCATAGAAATTTTTATTGCTCAGCCTTAGAAATATAGTTAAACCGGTCGGCTTATAGAAAAAAATATAGATTTTAAACAGGCTGGTAACATTGCCCGATCAGGCTTTCTAACATTTTTTGAAAAACTAGTAAAGATATTTCTTTCAAACTTGGTTCATATGTCCAAAGAGCTATAAAAATAAATAGATTGGCAACTTGAAAGGCATATAGAGCAAATCTCGCCAACCTCCCGTGACAAAAAAACGAGATCTCGTTTACCGGAAGTGGCGCTTTCTCCACGCGCCATTTTGTATGCGAAAGCAATTATTCATCGGTAAAATAATTATCACCATATGACCACGTTTCTTTCGATGGCAAAAAAAAAAACCCCGTGTACTTCGTGTCTTAAGGTAGTTCTGCAGGTTTGAGAAACCGGAAGTGATGACATAACGTCATTTATCCGGAAAACGTAGAATAAAGCCTGGATTCGGCGTACGGAAATGAGAATCAATTTATGAATTAATGGAAACCTGTGAGTAAATTTATCACAGTGGCACTGTTGCTGTATTTCTAAAGTCAAAATATGATATTAAAACATACGACACGTTAAAAAATTCAAACTAATGTCGTAAATTAGCGTGAAATGTCCGGTTCACTTTAATCATGGTCGAATATCTCAAAAACAAGCACACGGACCTATAAATTTTATTTCACCAAATTATAGGCCATGTGTTTATTTACAACTGTGAGAAGTTTCATCATAATCTCAGTGTTCGAAATTCACGGTAGTCCGACAGCCCGTGGCTACCAAATTTCAGCTCGGGCTACCGATTTTCCACAGGTACAAGCCTGACTGGGCTACCGAATTTTCCTCATTTGTTTAAAAAAAAACATGCTAATTAAACGAGTACTGCATCGTGATTATCCAGACTGAGAAACGCTTAAGGAATTATTGGTTTTTGCACTCTTACGTGTTGATAATCAAACACAGTGTCAAAGACGTAACCGCAGCGCTAATTGGCTGAATACAATCACATCTAGCGTAACGGATAATTTGATTAGCTTTCACACTTCTCGCGAAAATCTCACAAGTACCTGCAGTAGGCGGAGCTTAAAGTATGCCATCAGCGTGTGTGTAAATGTGTATTCAGCACTCAGTATTACATCTTACAAATTGTCAACAGTCCGAGTTGCAGTAATTGGCGAGTGCGGATCCTAAAAAATCGGGCATAACAGTTTAGATTTCGTTTTGGCAAGGAGTGTCATGTCCGATGCTTTAGGACTCTGATGATGCTGATCTGGACTGGAGTATTTCGGGTTTTCAATAACATGGCAAACATGTACTGTATGTCTTTTTTATTACTTCAAACATGCATAGAGATGTCTGTAAAACAAAATGTTATATGGTGCAAAAATTATGTATTTTAAGGTGTTAAACTTTATATAAGTTCGGGCTAGTGAAATTGGTGTCAGGCTTGGAAAATTTTTAATCTGGTAGCCCGAACGGGCTATTGGATTCAAATCTGAATTTCGTACACTGTAATCTACATTGTAGAAAAAGTTCTTTTCGCAAAAATGTTATGGAAGTTATGATTTTCCCATAGACTCCCATTATGAAATATTGCGTCCAAATAATTGAGGTCCAAATTTTTCAAATCAGTCTAGCAAAAAATCAAACACACGACCCTATCTTTTTTATTTGCTCAATTTTTTAGGTATATTCTGAAGTTTTGAAAAATCAGAGTTTAATTAAATTCTACATTGCAGAAAAAAATTTGAACCAAACGTGCAGAACTACCTTAAGACCATTTCACATTAAACTTATTTTGTTTTAGAAGCTAACATGTATTTTAAATGTAGTTTTAAAGGTACAAATTGTAACTCCATGCTCGCCGATGTTTGTTTTTAGTAAAATAACGCCGAATCACGCTCTGACACGAGCTCACGCGAGATTACAGCCAGTTGCCATTCTGTGTATTTTATACTTCTTTGATATGACACAAATTGAAATAAAAATAACTTGGTTGCCTTCAGTTTTGGTAGAATTATTTCCCCTTTTCAGATTTTTATGACACATAATTTTTGAATTCCAAAAAAATTATGTGTTAATGCATTACATTATGCTATTTGCGTTTGTTTCGTATATTCTGCACTCATTTTACACCGTGCAAGTTGAGCTTATGATTCTGCCAATAAGCTGTGCTCAGCCTAAATATAGGGAATCGGATTGGCTTATAGAAAAAAATATAGATTTTAAACAGGCTGGTAACATTGCCCGATCTGGCTTTCGACATAAAAACTAACATTTTTTGAAAAATAGTAAAGCTATTTCTTTCAAACTTGGTTCATATGACACAAATTAAAATTAAAATAACTTGGTTGCCTTCAGTTTTGGTAGAATTATTTCCCCTTTTCAGATTTTTATGACGCATAATTTTTGAAGTCCAAAAAAATTATGTGTTAATGCATTACATTAATCATTTCATTATGCTATTGGCGTTTGTTTCGTATATACCACACTCATTTGACACCGTGCAAATTGTCAACAGTCGGGATAGCGTTGATAAGCGCAGCTTGGCGCAGACATGCAATTCAGCTCGATCTTTCTTTGGAATATGTAATACTGTTTACATGTCATACTGATACAACCACATTTTAAAATAAATCCGTATTGATATGGCCACATTTTAAGATTAAGTCCTATCTGATCCCTAACAAATTCATAATTACAAAAATACAGCCCTTATCTGGAGCTCTGAAGCATGCTTGATTAGTTGGTCAGAATTATGAAGGAACTGAATTCAAACTGTTCCATAAATGCAAGAGTTTAAGAGTTAGTCAGAACCATAATCATGCAGAAGATGTAATTACTTTCACAAATCACAGGGCTCAAATTTTGGACTCGCTAAATGCAAGTCAGTTTCATGGAATGCAAGTTAAGATAAAAATTTCACACAATTTATTTTGCAAATACAAATAATAGTCAAAATTGTTGCGGTTTTTATTTAATGTTTGTAATTCGCTTTCATTTGAGATAACAGAAAACACAACATCTTTTTTGGTTAGCCATTTTTTGTTGAATGGAATTACTGATTATATTAAAAGAAATGTAGAGGTCTATCTTATAATTAAATCTAGAACGCAGGCTATCTTACTAATTCTTACATGTATACAGTTGAATCGGTATTTATAATATTAAGTACGAAAATTTGCTTTGCCGTAGTTTCAGCCAGTAGTTAAGTTACGCCATCAATGATGCGTTCCGAATTACTTTGAGGGTCATTTTGAGTTATAACGCAAGGAAAACCGTGCAAACAATATTGATGTTCTAGCATGATTTTTTAGGATATTCTAACATTTTTAATTGAAAGTCTAAATTTGCAAGTAGATTTCAGATTTAGCAACAAGAAAAAAAAGCTACGTGCTAAAATTTGCAGTATGTTGGTCAAAAAAGTTAAATTTGAGCTCTGCAAATGCAAACTGAAGCCGCTCACATTACTTGTTATTCCGATGCATTCAATTCCTGTTCTTCTAGGAATCCCCAGTCGATCATGTCCCAAACAATATGATGAAGTATTTTGAGGGTATGAGCCAGACCAGTTGTTTTATGGTTCAAAATTCAGCTTTAAGTTCAGGCATGTGAAATAATAATTTGGTGTCAGGCTTGGAAAATTTTCTATCTGGTTGCCAGAATGGGTTAGTTGAAATCTGAATTTTGTACACTGCACACATACTCAAATATGTTTAAAGTTATATTTATACATTTATGAATCATGACCGTCACATACCAATAAACAATTGTAGCATTTTGTCAGCTCCTGTGTTCATACTAAACTGAGGAAGGCAGAACAGATTCTTCTAGCTGCTTTACAAGTCTGTTTTTGCCTTTTAATGATATCGAGCAAAGTGAAGGTCATAGACCACCAAGTCAAAAAGGTACCTGGAATTCACTGGGTTAACGTAATGTTTTGCTGTTCTGGCTGGTCAGTCGTGTAAACAAACCTATACGCATACAGTGACTTTTCTTTTTCAAAACTGAAATTTTTAACCGCATTAATTTTACTTTGTTTCATTGTACATTTTGACAAAATTTGCTACTGTTTTATTTTCATTAAAAAAGTTTTATTTCACAAATTTCTCCCGCCATGCCAATAATATAATTGGGGTCATTTTATTGGCATGAAAATTGAAAAACTGCAAAAAAGATGTTAGCCCTTAGACCTTTGAAATTTCAAAACTGCTGGTTGTCCATGTTTTCTTAATTTGCTCACTTTTTCACAATTTTCAGGCATCTTGATCTATTATACAGAGTATTGTTGTACTGCTCCGAAGTGCTTGTTGACAGACTGAAACCACTTGCTTGCAGCTCATAAGGTATTTCTATCTTTCTGTTTCTTTATTAGTTGCAGCTGTGGGCAGCAGTTTCAATCATTTAAAAAGCATGATAATTACTGTATACAAATTAGTATTTGTGTGGACAGATTTTTGCGATTGAGTCATTGCACAGAATCAAATACCAAGGAACATTTGGCGTAAAAATAATTGTCTGTTTCCTGTATCCTGACCTACCATAAATTTTTGGCCAGACCCTAAATGTTTTTATGGCCTTTGAGAAGATTTTTTTTTTCAACTTTTTGACAAAAAGTTGCAAAACTGCACTTTTTATGCTTTAAACATGGACAGTGATGTTATAAATCAACTTACTAATGCTCTAGAGGCATAACACCCCTATTTGTGTTTATTTTTTGACACAAAAATAATTTCCAAAAAGTCTCCCTAAAAATAATTTTAAAAAATCCAAAGAAAAAGTTATTCTGACCTACCTATCCTAAAACAAAAAATTTTTTTTAGGCCTTAGTAAAGACTCCCATTTCATTTTCTTGATGAAAAAACATTTCTGGACAAAACCATAAAAATTAATACATGTATGCAAATTTAAACAATTATTAGCTCGATCACATGTCACAGGGTGACAACATGAGTTGATGTTCATCATGTGTCAACAATTTGTAAAAAATCTTCTTCAGAACCCTTGGGCAGATTTACACCAAACTTCACAGAATGATCATGGGGTGGTCCTCTTTCAGAATTACCCAAAGAATTTAATTCCATATAGAACTCACCGAAAAGAAAAACTTTGAAAATGATTTCTTGTCAGAAATTGTTAGCCGGCAGGGCTTTTTATCCTTATATGACAGAGGCCTATATTCGGCCACTTTCCAATCCAAAAATATTGCATTTATTCCCAGCATCCCAAAATGCAAGGTAACATTTCCCAAAAATCACATCAACAAATGGTTTAATTTTGTTTACAGCTTAGTATTACCGGAGGAAGCTGTTCTCAGATATTGATTTTTTAGTGAGCTTTTGTGATCGCGCTGCATCCGTTGTCCGTGTGTGCGTCCGTAAACTTTTGCTTGTGACCACTCTAGCGGTCACATTTTTCATGGGATCTTTATGAAAGTTGGTTGGGGTCTCTTTTTATCAATTTACAATGTTTGATTTGTGTTTTACAGATTTACTTCTTGAGAGCAGGCAGCTACAAAATGGAAGGTCAACAAATCCAGTATATTTGAAAAGCAAGAAAGAAATCCTTGCGTGTATCAGTGCTATACACTGGGCACGTTAAAGAACCAGGCTGTCTATTCGCAACGAGCTAGGCTAAGTTAGCCGGACAAGCCTGTATCTGATTTCTGATCTCTCTGTCGTGGGGGCTTTGTCTCACTCTGTCCCTCTGGTCAGATCGCTCTGTGTCTGTACTAGTAGAGGATGAATTATGCGCCCTGTGTGGCTGCATTTGAACTATGTAAAGCGCCTTTGAACGTGAAATTGATCATGAAAAGGGCGCTATATAAATCTGGTATAATAATAATAATAAGAAACACCAGAAAATATGAAAAGACAGAAATACAAGGGAACTTGAATAAAAAAAAACTTTTAAGGATAGGAATTCAGGATTTACTTGGAAACTAAATTTATTTTGAGAGCAGCAGTGATTGACTAAGCTCTGTTACTTTAAGAGATAATGTATTATCACATTGGTTTTGTTATTGTCGAGCCCGCATGCGGAAGCAAAGACATAGTTGTCCAAATGTCTGTTCGGTGTATGTGCCTGCGTCCGTCCGTCCGGATTTGTTTGTCCAGACCATAACTTGGACATGCATGGAGCAATCTTGTTTATATTTGGTTTGAATGTTAACCTCAGTGAGACGGAGTGTCTTGCACAAAGCCCAGGTTCCTATCTCAAAGGCCAAGGTCACACTTACAGGTCAAAGGTCAAATTCAAAAATGACTGTCTGGAGCATTTCTTCTTCATGCATGGAGGGATTTTGATGTAACTTGGCACAATTGTTCACCATCATGAGATGGAGTGTGATACGCAAGAACCAGGTCCCTAGGTCTAAGGTTAAGGTCACACTTAGATGTCAAAGGATACAAGAATGACAACTTTGTCCGGAGTATTTCTTCTTCATGCATGGAGGGATTTTGATGTAACTTGGCACAAATGTTCACCACCATGAGACTGAGTGTCATGCGGAAGAACCAGTTCCCTAGGTCTAAGATCAAGGCCACACTTAGAGGTCAAAAGTCAGATACAAGAATGACTTTGTCTGGAGCATTTCTTTTTGATGCATAGAGGGATTTTGATGTAACTTGGCACAATTGTTCATCATCATGTGACGAAGGGTCATGCATAAGATCCTATAATTACTTCCCTTTGTTGTTACTATAAATAGCTTACATTTGTAACTTTTTTATTACTGGTCATAGGGAAAAATCAAGACCACTTTTCTGTAGTACAACATGCATGTAACATCCAATTTTCAGGTGTATTTTGACTTATCTCTGGTGGTGCGGATCTTTGTGTGGACTTGGAATTTTTTTTTTTTTTTTTTTTAATGTATTTACGTTCCTTTGTTGTTACTGTAAATAATTTATATTGTAACTTTTTGCAATCTCTTTTATTTGGCATAAATGTTTGCCTCAGTGAGACAAGGAGTGTCATGTACAACTCCCAGTCCTTTTGACAGCTGGCGGGCTCGACATATTGCCCATGGGCATCTAGTTCTCATAAAACATACTAAAGTTTCATTAATCTTATTTTAGATATTGTTTTCTGGTTTATTTTGTAAAGAATGTCTACTACATTGTAATTAACATAGTTACAGTAAAGTAATATTTTTCATGAGATTTTAAAGAGAATGTTCTGTTATACCCCCATGTAGTAAGCTTGTCTGTCTTTCAGTCAGTAGGTTTTCATGGCTTCCAGATGATAACTCATGAAAAGCTTGACCGATTTAAATATTTTTTGGTACATAGGTACAGGTCAAGACGACTTTGGGGTCAGTAGGTCAAAGGTCAAGATAACTTGCAAACGCTTTGGCCTGGGATCATAGCTTTTGTAACACAGGTGTAACATGATAAAATGCAGGTTGTTTGAATTTGAGGTCAATAGATCAAAGGTCAAGGTCACAGTGACCTTGAACAGTTGAACCGTTTCCGAATGATAACTTGAGACCTTGAGCCTAGGATGATAAAGTTTGGTACACATGAAATACAGGTCAAGTTTTACTCTGAGGTCTGTAGGTCAAGGTCACAATAAGGCAAAACAGTGAAATGTTTTTCAGATTATAACTTGAGAATGCTTGAGCCTAGGGTCATGAAAATTGTTAGGGAGGTTGATTATGACCAGCAGGTGACCCCTAATGATGTTGAGGTCAGTAGGTCACAGGTCAAGGTCATACTGACCCGGTTCTTTAAAATAATGCAGGGAGGGGCACCTGGGGTCTTCCTCCACCATTAAAACTGGAAAGTCGCCATATGACTTATCTTGTGTCAGTGTGATGTTAAATTCAACAAATACGGTTCTTTAAAACAGTTTTTGGACAATAACTTCAGGATGCTTGGGATGAGAAACACAAAATTTAGTACAAGGTTGGTCTTGACCAGCAGATAACCTGTATTGATTTAGAGTTCCAAAGGTCAGGATGACGGGGAACATTTAAACCTCTTCCATACAACAAGGTGAGCTTTTGTGATCGCCCTGTGTCCGATGTCCGTTCAGTCCGTCGTCAACAATTTGACTGTTAACACTCTAGAGGTCACAATTTCGACCTAATCTTTATGAAACTTGGTCAGAATGTTAACCTTAATAAAATATTGGACACATTTGATATTGGGTCATCTGGGATCAAAAACTAGGTCACAAAGTCAAATCAAAGGAAAAGCTGGTTAACACTGTAGAGGTCACAATTAAGACTATATCTTCATGAAACTTGGTCAGAATGTTTATCTTGATGATCTCAAGGTCCAGTCTGAATGTGGGTTATGTAGGGTCAAAAACTAGGTCACTAGGTCAAATCAAAGAAAAAACTAGTTTACACTCTAGAAGCCACATTTATGACCATATCTTAATGAAACTTGGTCAAAATGTAAATCTTAATGATCCATAGATCAGATTAAAATCTGGTTTAAGTGGGGTCAAAAACTAGGTCACCAGGTTAAATCAAGGGAAAAGCTTGTTAACACTCTAGAGGTCACAATTTTGGCCCAATCTTAATGAAACTTTGTCAGAATGTTACTCTCAATAAAATATTGGACGAGTTTGAAATTGGGTCATCTTGGATCAAAAACTAGGTCACCAGGCCAAATCAAAGGAAAAGCTTGTTAACACTGTAGTGGCCACATTTATGACCATATCTTAATGAAACTTGGTCAGAATTTTAATCTTGATGATCTATAGGCCAAGTTAAATCTGGGTCATGTGGGATTAAAAACTAGGTCAGTAGGTCAAATCAAAGGAAAAGCTTGTTAACACTCTAGAGGCCACATTTATGACTGCATCTTCATGAAACTTAAACAGAATGTTAATCTTGATGATCTTTAAGTCAAGTTTGAATCTGGGTCATGTGGGGTCAAAAACTAGGTCATCAAGTCAAATCAAAGGAAAAGCTAGTTAACTCTTTAGAGGCTACATTTATGATCATATCTTAATGTAACTTAGTCAGAATGTTATCTTGATGTTTAGGTCAATATGTCAGGTGAGCAATACAGGGCCATCATGGCCCTCTTGTTTATTTGTTCTTGTTGTAAGAGAAATTGTACATTTTAGAATACAGATTACAGCAAGTCACATTTTTAGCTCACCTGAGCACGAAGTGCTCAAAGGTTAGCTTTAGTGATCGCCCTGTGTCCGTTGTCAACAATTTGACTGTTAACACTCTAGAGGTCACATTTTTGGCCCAATCTTAATGAAACTTGGTCAGAATTTTACCCTAAATAAAATCTTGGACGAGTTTGATATTGGGTCATCTGGGGTCAAAAACTAGGTCACCAGGTCAAATCAAAGGAAAAGCTTGTTAACACTCTAGAGGTCACATTTTTGGCCCAATCTTAATGAAACTTGGTCAGAATGTTACCCTTAATAAAATCTAGGACGAGTTCGATATTGGGTAATCTGGGGTCAAAAATTAGGTCACCAGGTCAAATTAAAGGAAAAGCTTGTTAACACTCTAGAGGTCACAATTTTGGTCCAATCTTAATGAAACTTGATCAGAGTATTATCCTCAATAAAGTATTGGACGAGTTCGATATTGGGTCATCTGGGGTCAAAAACTAGGTCACCAGGTCAAATCAAAGGAAAAGCTTGTTAACACTGTAGAGGCCGCATTTAAGACTGTATCTTCATGAAACTTGGTCAGAATGTTAATATTGATGATCTTAAGGTTCAGTTTGAATCTGGGTCATGTGGGATCAAAAACTAGGTCACCAGGTCAAATCAAAAGAAAAGTTAGTTTACACTGTAGAGGCCACATTTAAGACCGTATCTTAATGAAACTTGGTCAAAATGTTAATCTTGATGATCTATAGCTCAAGTTCAAATCTGAATAAAGTGGGGTCAGAAACTAGGTCACCAGGTCAAATCAAAGGAAAAGCTTATTAACACTCTAGAGGCCATATTTATGACTGTATCTTCATGAAACTTAGTCAGAATGTTAAACTTGATGATCTTTAGGTCAAATTCAAATCTGGGTCATGTCGGATAAAAAACTAGGTCACCAGGTCAAATCAAAGGAAAAGCTAGTTAACATTTTAGAGGCCACATTTATGACCATATCTTAATGAAACTTGGTCAGAATGTTAATCTTGATGATCTTTAGGTCAAGTTAAAATCTGGGTCATGTGGGGTCAAAAACTAGGTCACTAGGTCATATCAAAGGAAAAGCTTGTTAACACTGTAGAGGCCACATTTATGACTGTATCTTCATGAAACTTAGAATGTTAAACGTGGTGATCTTTAGGTCAAGTTCGAATCTGGGTCATGTCGGGTCAAAAACTAGGTCACGGGGTCAAATCAAAGGAATAGCTAGTTAACACTATAGAGGCCACATTTATGACCATATCTTAATGAAACTTGGTCAGAATGTTAATCTTGATGATCTTTAGGTCAATAGGTCAGGTGAGCGGTACAGGGCCTTCATGGCTCTCTTGTCTTTATTTTGACAATACTTACTTCAAAGCCTGACAGAAGTATCCAGTACTGTTATTAAAAGTTGTTATTCACAGTTAAGCTCTATTTCTTGTAAGGATAAAACAAATTATGTGATCTGTGATCATTATAAATGTGTATACAGATAAACCTTAAAGATGTGAACATTTTATTCAATAAACAAAGTGTAATGCAAAACTTTGTAATGTGTATATAAAAGCAAAATTAGGATTTGTTTTACGAGTAATTTCAGAATTACACTTGACACAAATAGAAAAAAATCAAGCCTGCACAAGAAGGCTAATATGTCTCCCTAGACTAAGCTCTTAACTTGCCGTGGTGCAAATAGATTGTTGATGTGTGTCTGTCTGTTAAGTCTTGTTAACAGTGAGTTGCAATCTAGTAACTTTTCAGTTTGTATGATTTTTAGCTCACCTGAGCACAGTGTGAGCTGATGTGATCACCTTAAGTCTGTCATTGTGCTTCTCAACAATTTGCCTGTTAACACCCTAGTAGACAGTTTTTTTTTAAATGTTAAAGGGATGAGTTAAAGTCTGATCGATTCCCGATTGAGGCAGTGCCTTATTTCATATTACCTTTATGTATGAATAACAAAAACATATGCCAGCCAAATTATTAACTAAGGTATTATGACCTTTAATATTTCTAAGACAGGAAATAGGTAAAAGTTAATGTTTTAGATATCTAGGTTTGAAGTTAACATATACACTGTTAATGATGCGTTTATATGGCATATGTCTGTTCATGTTGTTTTTCCAGCAGACCGTGGAGCATGGAAGAAGTCCACAAAGATGGAATTGCAGTTTTCATTACTCGTATATCAGGAAAATAACCTAGATTTCAAGGAAATATTTAAATGATGGGGGTATTGCAAGAAATAAAGGCTCCCTACGGGGGGTTTTAAGCATATATTGTTTAAATTATCTTCTTTCAATATCAGTGAGGTACATAGATTTAGTAATAGTACCACATGATAAAAAATGTATCTATATGCAATTAGTGCACATGACCATCTTACATAAATTATTTCTACAAAGAAATATTTGCGAGAAACATTTACAGACCACGTACAAAAAACAGGTATTAGGCTTTACTCAAGAAAATAGCCCCGAAGTTAAAGTTAATTTCTGGAACTTAAAAGTACTTGATTGACCTTGCTTTTAATACATTGTCAAATCAAATGAAAAATTCATATAAAACTTGAAAAGGTAGCAAATACTAGTCTAAATTAGCATGATATAAGTATGGGCTATTTGACTAATTTTTGTAAAAACTGGACGTTCACATTTGGAGTATTTCGCCATATTTGTTTAGCTTTCAAGCAATAATTGCTTGCCAGTGTATGACAAACGTTTCGTTAAGGGTTTGAATGGGAGAAGGGGAGCTTCCTAAAAAGGGTCATAAGACGATTAGAAAACAATGAAAAAGAAACAAGTTATTTTTTTCCTTTTTACCGGAAGTCATTTCCGGATAGCATTACCAGTCGAAAGATGTCACCTATTACTATTCCGTGGTCTTTTACTATATTTCTGTAAAAAGGTGTTAAGATTCTTAAGTGAAAAAAAATACTCATTTACTTGCTATAGTTCGGTATTGGTAAAAATCAAGCCTTTCATATAATTACTTTTCGAAGACTAAACAATATGCTAATGTTTCTTCTAAGTAATAGCGTTATGTTTCAGGTAACTGAATCACCTACTGTGGACATTAACTGAGATCAAAAACAACATAAATTGTTCATGCTACTTAAAACAAATTTCGCACGATGAATACTTTCTTTGTGCGAAATGTACCCGACATGCACCTGTGATGTAGTTAAGGCAAGCCATAGTTGTCAATTCACTATGTGTTTCTGTATTAGAAATATCATCAAATTATGAAATTATTTTAAGTGGACTCGTTAATATGGGGTTTTTTAAATGTCGGACAGCTGCATGCATATTTACTTTGATAAGACAACGTTGTTGACACGTTAAAACTGACGTAAGCTGAATCCGAAATTGTCGCAACGACAGTCATTACTTTGCAAGTGTAGAAGCCATAGTGTAATTATTTCTGGACCTTTGTGATAAGAGAATCAATAAATATCAGTATGCCGCTTGTTACGGTTCTAGGAGCGTGAGGTGTGCATTTCTGTGCACATTTCATCACCTGCTGTGAACAGGCTTAAACCGACATTGCTGTTTTATTGTTAAGTTGCGTTTTATGCTTCCAAAAGATCTTGTTATAGAGTTTCTTATTTTTTACGATGAATGGTTTCTTGTTTTCTGATATCTTTAGATAAGGGAGGTGTTTAATATATACTGTTATTTACCCCGTGAAGTCCCTATATTAACAACTTTATAGTGCTTCACCAGTTATACATTTAAAACAAATGTATGTGAATATATGTGAAACAGCTTATTCAAATCTAACGGTAACTTATGCACAATGTTAGAATGACGGGTCATACATAGATTGATAGATCTTTATTTTTCCTCCAATATTGAAGATTTGAACATATGTACAAACAGGGAAAATATATACATTACATACAGTTTACTATACATGTATCAATGAAAATACGGAATAAAATTAAATGAAAAAAAAAACAACCAAAAAAAAAAAAACCAAAAACAAAAAAAACAAAAACATAAATAAAAAAGAAAAATAAACAAAGAAAGTTGGCAGTAGTCTGCCAATATCTGAGGGAAATGTGACTTCTGATGGCATTTTTTGGTAATGCTCGGATATTATTATAAAAGTGTTCCTTAGGATCAAACATGAAATTTAAAAGGGGCTGTCGCCTTATAGGGTTCCTCATTACAGTATAATGGGGTCTAAGGTCAAATGAGTGCATTTACAAATAAACTATACCGCTGTTCACTCGTTTTATTTTCATATTAACATCTAAATTGGGTTTAAATATTGTTTTTCAACGCCATTTAGTATTTTGAAAATAAAACTGATAATAATAATAATAATAAATAATAATAATAATAGTAATATATATCTAGGAAAAGTGGCATATACGATGGCAAAGTGTGTTATACTTGACCTGTTTGCCAATCTATATATGTGGATCAACTGCAAAAATATTTGGTACTGTCGTATCCAAGGGTTATTTTAATGTAATTTCAAGGTCACAGACATGTCAAGGTCAAAAATGAACTTTTGAAAATGACTTCTGAGGTACTAAAGGAAGCAAAATAGTGCTTATTAATGATAAACTCAACAACGTTTCTAACCCCACACCTGTTTTTTTTTCTTTTATCGCCAAATTTTGACAGATTTCAATGATGTTCTACACAATGTTTAATGATTTTTTATTGTAATAAAACATAAAAACGATCATAGCCTGAATTATATTCATTTAACCGTAAGGGTAACAATAAGGTAACCCCTTAAATTAAAAGTCACATAATTAGTAAATTCATCACAGCAGAAATTCAAAGTATCATATTCTGAATGTTCAATTAAACTAAACTATGTTTAGCTGAAATGGAACATCCGTCAATATTTTCAATAAGAATGTTAATTTTATATCAGGTTTGTGATGTCATTAATGACACCAAATAATGATAAAATTGTTTAATACTGCAGATGGCAGTACTTGCCACATAGAGACCAGCACCAAGTTTATCCATTCTGTGACGTTTTATTTTTAGGTTACCTTAATTGAACTGCCATGGCTCAATTAATGTACGCACAGTTGATATCGCTGTTATGTTTATTTAACTGAACTGGTCATTAAACAATGTGTCCAATTTTCATTCAAATCTGTCAAAATTTGGCAGAGATAAAAACAAAAGTCAGGTAGCCATAAAATCTGAAGTTAAGCTTTGAACTGACTATCAATCATATTGTACACCTTTTGATAAATGTGTGCGAAAGGGAAAATATGGTTGGTTTTGAGGAAGAAGACTACAACAAAAATGAATTACATATAAATATATATAAAAAAATTCACAAAAACAGTTAAAATCACTTTACTGTCATGTATACAACCAAGTATTTTAGCTCAATAAAGAGAGCGCAGATCTAAGGATCGCGGGGTCGTGAGTTTGATCCCCCAGGAAAGATGTTCTTCATGATGATTTAATAATAGACATCTCCACTTCTTAATTATATGGAAAAGTTGGCAGTTACTTGCGGGAAAAAAGCTAATACTTGTAGAGACTCCAGAAACACTGATAAGGTTAATTGACCGCCGTTACATGACTGAAATACTGTTGAAAGTAACATTTACATATATGGAATGCTTCTCCAGCTCCTAAAGAAATAATTTCAATACTGGTGATAATTCATTATATGATATATATTTATGTTAATTTGTCCACGCGGTGATCGTTAAATAGGACCATTTAAGAGGAATAACTGAAACATTGGTCACAATATAGGTGTACACAGAACATGTACGGTAATAAACAAAACATGATCTGTAGGAATTCAACTAGTTACTCTATACACCATGTCTTTGAGTTGATGTAATTTCTTTCCTTTTTTTGCTATCGGTCAGACATTTGTCATCATGTTTTATGTATTTGTAATTTAATAAAGTAAAACATTTCAAGAACTATCAACGAAGCTCTTAATGCGATATTTGCATTATTCTATTCTGAAAATTCAGCACGCTATTTCTTTTTCGAATCTTATAATTTTTGGCTTTGCTTCCACACTCTCACTTCCTGTTCAAAACAAAAATTGAAAACGAATCAGATCATAACAATTTACTCATCTGACACTTGGTTTCAGACAGGATGTTCTTGATTACATAGGGAAAAGAAAGCTAGCAGCCTATCTTGGAACTGAAACATTAGTCATTCATATGTTTTACAAAACAAAATGTAAAAATAAAGATATAAAAATATCAGAACGGTTGCTTTAGATTTATTATTATAATAGTAACATTAAGGCACATTCAGTGAAATATTGAAAATATACCTTTCTTTCTTCTTTACCTATCTTCATGATTACTGACAAATGATGGTTCAGCTAATCAAAATGATTAATTATGGTGTTTCGATAGTAACTAAGAGATATACAATGTGTAAAAATAACTTTCTTCATGATGAGAAGACTGAGCCTGAAGAAGAGATTTGAAATTAGATTTATAATAAACAAATACTGTCGACTGAATATGTCAGGCTAAGACGTCTATAGCTTGTGCTCACATTTGTTTCATTTTATAACATCAGATTCCTTTGTGGTACATTGGTACGTTTGCTCTACCCGGTTCTATCACCAACCAAATACTCTGAAACCTAAAGGCCTTGTAACAGGAAAACAAACATGCTTACCCCTATATTCACAGTCATAAAGATAATATTAATAATATTCGATATACTTTCAAATTCACTGACAATTATTAAACCTTTTTGAAGTTATGACATTGATAGAACCAACATAAAAAAACACTGGTAGTTACAAAATTGTAGATATTGAAAACACTTGAAGAGCGGTTACCAGTCCTTATAATGTTAATGTGCAAAAGAATATTTTTAGCTGATTCAAAAATATGAAGAGTACCATTTTCATGCTAATGGAATGAAAATAAAAACAATATAACATTTGCGGTTATCTAATATCTATATTCAAACTTTGATATCGCTTAATTTTTGTACATAGATGGTATTTCTAAACGCCCACACATTCCTGAAATTAATACAGCACATGCGTAAACCACTGAAATAGATTTTTAATTGACAGCATATACCATTTTAGGTAATGATTGAGAGACTTTGCACATTTCATACTATCTCACAAACAAACGCAATCAAACTGAGTTTGCTATTTTACGTCCTTGAGTTCTATGCTTCCGAAAGAATCTTTAGATCTGTCAATAGTTATTACAGTCAAACTATGTTCGCTAGTGCTCGACGGGACAAGCAAAATGTGTCCGAGATATCAGTAGTACAAGCCAACGTAAAGTACACATTATATAGACCTGAGTATGAGTTCGAGCCAAGAGTAGAAAGCGAATAATTCTAATTCGAGCAAACGAAGTTTAACTGTACCAGTCTTGTAATATGCGGCATAATTTTTTTCTACCTGTACTGTTCATACAGACAATCATACAGAAAAATTAAGCTCATTCTATAGAAATAACTTTAGTCGTTTTGAATTTTGCCAGTCTCAAATGCAATAAATCTACACGAAGTAATTTATTTACTTCTCAAATTCATAATTATCGCCGAAAAATTACAAGTTTATATTTAAAGGCAGCAAAAATGGCGAAAATCTGACGTTTATAACAAAAAATGCACTTATTGACCTTTGACCTTGTGCTGTGACCTTACTATGACCATTAGAAGGCGACAGCCCCTCTGACACTTTTCCAATTTTTATAAAGGTAACAATGAACATGGCTGTCGGGCATTAACAAAAAATGCCATCAAAGGCAATTTCTAGGCCACTGTTCTGGGTATATAGGCAGACTATTTATATACAGCCCATTCATATTCAGCCCAATTAATTAACATGAAATTGTCTAGTAGCAAAACCGAAAACAAAACTAGAACAATTTAGCTTTTGTCATCATTTAAACTAAATATCAACACAACACTGAAGGAAAGTGCAAATGGGCAAAACTTTTTTATGGATGGCGTCTATAAGCTATATTTGACAAATTCCAAAACGTAAGATAACTGGTACAGGAATAGCACTTAAACTACCAAAACTGTACCTACAAAAAAGAAAATGTATCCTTTTTGACTGCAATTAAATTCTTTAGAAAAGAACTTTTTTCAAATGTAATCTAAGCTGTACAATATTTTAAACCCAATATTTAAATATAAAACTTGACAAAGTTGAATATTGCCAACAGTATAAGTAAGAGCACGAGTTGTATGTTAAAGCGAAAATTTAAATTGACGAACAACTTCATCATGACAGTTAGAATGAAATGTTCCGTTGCTTTCTGAAATAAAAAAATCATACACACAAACAGTAACAGAGATTAGTATTAATTTCAGCAGTAGCAGCTTTGGGTACATATGACAATAAAACTAGTAGCATTAAGTGTGTAATGGATGAGTCCAAGCAGAATAAAAAATTGAA
The DNA here is from genome assembly GCF_021730395.1 of Mercenaria mercenaria. Classification (NCBI taxonomy): domain Eukaryota; kingdom Metazoa; phylum Mollusca; class Bivalvia; order Venerida; family Veneridae; genus Mercenaria; species Mercenaria mercenaria. Next base: position 90,397,497 of record NC_069364.1, on the reverse strand, counting down.
CATGGGCTGGTCTTGTCAATTACGTTCATTGACGGAGCAGACATGAAATCAACGTTCGAACCTTTGACCTTGACTGGTGACCTTAAGCTGGTAAATTTTAGATGCTGCCTATAAAACGACATTGTACAGCTTTCGTACTTTTTTTCCAACCTGAAATCTATTCAGTTACTAATCATGCTACTATATTAATTACTACAAGATTATCAAATCTGAACGACTTTTTATATTGAAACACCACAACACTTTCATATAATGTTAGTATTTCACTTCAAAAGATAACTAATTTTATCAGCCTATTATTTTCACAAATAACAGATCACTATTTTTGGTTCAGTCTGCCAGTTGGGACCTTTAAAGGCTCTATATTGTGGACGCATCTATGCTTTTTATATGAAAGATTTATCCATATATAAAACATTTTTCAGGTTTTCAGAGTTCAGGCCTCATTTATCATTTCGAATATTTAGTCGTATTTTTACCTAAATCAGCTTTCGAGCTTCATAAATATCCGCTTCAAATAGTATGATGATGATAATGCGACAGTACGATGATGATAACGCGACAGTACGAGGGTGAAAGCGCGACAGTACGATGGTGAAAACACGATAGTATATCGCATTATCATAATCGTACTATCGCGTTTTCGTTATCGTAGTATCACGTTATCATCATCGTAGTATCACGTTTTCGTTGTCGTAGTTTCGTGATTTCGTGTTTCATCATCGTACTATCGAGAATCGCGTTTCAGATCAACACATTCAAAGGCGACGGCCCTAACCGAATTCCGTAAATATCATATTGAAACAAACTTTGATTAATAAATATTATCAAATGCAGTACAATCGAAGTAGCAAATTTCCAAGAACTATAGTTTCATTATATGTTTTTGTCATTAATTTTGTTGACCTGCTGTAATATTATTGTTCACGATTTTGTAGAAGAAGTTTGAATTTAAAGAGGAGATTGCCTCTCTGATAGTCACAAATTGCTGAGAAGATAAATCGAAACTGCAGACGATATCTTGCATCAGCTGCAGTAAATTGATTACGACATTGCCAGACAAGTTATTTCCGTACACATTTCGCCAAATTTCCACAAACACGTCACGGCATGTTTTGGCCCTGCAGCTTTCGTCAGATGAATGCTATTTTAATACTGTATATATGTAGATACAAAAGAGCAATTTGTTTGTTTCTGATTTTGAAAAAAATGATCAACAGAAACAAGACAGTGTTTCAGTTTATAAAATATTGTGTATGACTTGTCCCTAAAATAAAATACCGACCTTCTTGTGTAGGTGTCTTGTGATCAGTTATCCATATATTATATACAAATTATAGATTGTATTACAGATTGTATCTGTGTGATAATTGCTTGTGCCTGTGCGATAACTGACTGTATCTATATATGATATCAAATGATTGAATCTGTATGATTAATGACTGTATCTGTAATAAGAAAGCCGTAACAAATTTTGTATTTAAAATGGGAACAGATAGTTTAAAGGTAGTTTCTAAGTAATTTTGGTGTATTACTCAGTGAGTTTTTGGATTATGCAGAAATGGCCAAGACAGCAGCTTTATCTGCAGGCCGTGCTTTAGGCCTGGTAATATCTAAAAGTAAAACCTTTGGTGACTTCCAATTCTCTACTTTCATCAAACTGTACGACTCCATGGTGTGGCCAGTCTTAAATTACACTGCAACTATCTGGCGAGATAAAGAATTTTCTTGTGTTAAAGATGTACAAAATCGTGCAATGAGGTATTTTCTTAGGGTTGGCAAATATACACCAAATACTGCAATTAATGGGGAAATGGGTTGGATACGAGCAAAGGTTAAACAATGGGGTACAGTTACTCGTCAGTTTTGTCGTTTTAAAAATATGACTCATAATCGTGTCAATAAGAAGATATTTTTATGGGCTGAGAATGAATCTTCCCGTGAACTGTAAAAATAGTGTATTTCGTATGTGTAAAATGTTCGAACAAACAAATCTTTCCCACATCAAAGATTTGCCATCTCCAAATGTTAAAAGTTGTGTTAAAGCAGTAGAAAACAAATGAAGGATGCATTGAATAAAGTAGAATCACAAAGGGGTAATGGAAATAATAAAATACGGACATATAGATTATTTAAAAGTGATTTTGGTACAGAAAATTATGTGAAATCTACTATTCCGTCTCATTTTAGAAGTTCCATGGCAAAGTTTCGATGTGGGGTAGCTCCACTGAAATTGGAGACTGGTAGATGTTAATGCAAGAACTTGTTTTCATTGTAAGAACTGTGTGGAAGATGAAAAACATGTAATACTTTACTGTCCGTTATATAAGCAGTTAAGAGATAAGTTATACAATGCTGCGAAAGATATTTTTGCCACATTTGAACAGAAGAATGACGGATAGGTTTACATGGCTTTTCTCCAATAATGAAGTAGCTAAACACACTGCTGGAACCTGCTTTTATATTTTAAAATGTAGGAAAAGTATTTTATTTTGTAAATAGATATAATTTTCTTATCGGTAAATACCGTCCGTACTTTGCTCGTACCTTGCTCGTTTTAAAGAATTCTAAAAGCAATATTTATAAATTCTGGTACACAATGTGACTAGGTTTTAGTTTATTTTAGTCTAGTGTAACTGTTCACCCCGTTTTATAAGGAGTGATATTTTAAGTCAGTGTTTTATATAAAGATTTGGAACATTGTTAATATGTATATATGTATTCTGTCTCTTATAGCTCTGTATAGAGCGGCATATGTACATTGTTATTTTAAATTGTGCACCTCTTGTCGCAGATTTGTTTTTATATTGTTATGAAAGAGACTTTATGTTGAGCCTTTCTTCAGATACGCAGGCAGATATTATAACTGCATTTAATAATACTTCACGCTATCTGGATGATATTCTTAATATGGATAATCCGTTTTTTGGTCAATTGGTGGGTACTATTTATCCTAGGGAGCTTCAGTTAATTAAAACTAACAATTCGGATACTGATGCTTCATTTTTAGATTTACATCTCTCTATTTATGATAATATTATACATACCAAAATTTATGACAAGAGGGATGATTTTAATTTTAGTATTGTAAATTTCCCCATTTGGATGGGGATGTACCTCAGGCTACATCTTATGGGGTATATATTTCTCAATTAATTCGGTTTGCCAGAGCGTGTAGTCATGTCAAGCATTTCAATGAACGTAATCAGTATATTACAAGTAAACTTCTTCAGCAAGGCTACCGTTATTACAAATTGCGTACATATTTTGCTAAATTTTACTATCGTAATTCTGATTTGGTTTCAAAATTCAATAGTAATTTAAAGACACTTCTGCGAGAAGATATTTCTAAACCCGTTTTTTATGGGGATGTGGTTTACAAACTTCGTAAGATCTTGGGTCATGGTAATTTTAATGTATTTGGTAAAATTATAAAACGTTTTATTAAAAGAGGTTACGACCCAACTGTTTTGAGACATACCGCATGTTTAGTGTTCAACCCGTTTACAGTTGGACACTACGCTTCCCTCTTTGATTGTGTCTGATGGAAGAGGGGGAGGACTCTATGATAAGCAGTTTTTAAATCCTACCAGGACTGAACTGTTTTGATATCTGTCTTCTGGCCTGTTTCGTCGGGCCCTTAAGGGTGTTTCTCTTGTTGCTCTCTTTTCTGAAAAGGCATTGAGTACATACGTTTTTGGTTCTAAAGGTTTGCTTTTTATATATTTATACACGAGCATTTTTGTGTTTTACATGCCATGCCTTTTTGTTTCCATAACGTGTGTTAGAGATTAACCTGGAGGGGATTACTTTTATTTACACTGTCCCGTGTCTTTGGAACATGGTGGGGGTAAGAGTGAGGTTGGGTGCGCACCATAAACCGGTTTAAGCTTCCCAGTGGTGTTTTTGCCACTGACCGTTCCAAGGCGGTGCCCCACTGTGTTCCTTTGTTTGTTCGTTTTGTCCTAATTTGTTGGCTTTGTGTGTGTGTGCGTGTATGTGTATGCGTGTGTGTGTTTGTGGTGTGCGCGTCTGCGTGCTGTGGGTTTCGTTTTGGGGAGGCTGCGCTTTTGGTACGTGGCATTCCCTGTTTGATATTTGTCTTTGTTTTTTACTATGTGAGTTAATATATGCTGTACATGTGATGAGACATTAATAAAATAAAATAAATATGATATTAAATGGTTGAATCTGTATGATTAATGACTGTATCTGTGTGATAGTTGCTTGTACCTTCGTGATAATTGTTTGCTTGTGCCTGTGTGGTAACTGACTGTATCTATATGATAAATGGTTGAATCTGTATGATAAATGACTGTATTTGTCACTCCTTCGCCTCAACTAGCTCAGTTCTTTTCTTATGTAGTCGGCTTGGCTAAATGATGTGGTATTTTCTTTGAAGGTGACAAAACAATTTAAACAGTTCAATATTGGGTTTAATGATACTAATAGAATGTTGTATTACTACCAGTATGTAATTGTGTGATAATTTGCTTTGTCTGTAAGATAACTGACTATATCTATGATCAATGGCTGAATTTGAATGATTAATGATAGTCTGTGTTCAGACTGTATGTTTTGTTCATAAGAGATAGCTCCTGAGGCTATTCAAATTTTGTATACTTATGTCCCTTTTCTTCTCAAACATAAGGATAACCGGGGTTCAGAATATAAAAGAGAAATGGTATTTTCTTTTAATAAAAGAGATTATCTAGTCGGTAGCCAGACTAGATTAAATGACTGTATCTGTGCGATAATTAGAATTAGCTTTGTCTGTATAATAACCGTATCTGTTGTATGTGTGTGATAATTAACGTTACCTGTGTGATACATGATTGTTTCTGTGTGACAAATGACTGTATCCGTGTGATGTATCTGTATAATAAATAACTGTATCTGTATGATAATGATACGTTTTCTCAGATATAAGCATGCCTATCCATGCAATCTGTAATCGTACCAGTCTTAAATAGGTACGATCAAAATGTTATTCTGACTAAATAGTTCCACGTATAATTACAGAAAGCAAGTTTCACAAAAAGTTAATTATTAAACTGTGTATTTGTCATGAATAAGTGTTGAAGAATCTGGAAATATTATTTGTTTGAGCAATCAAGAAGAGCAATGTTAAAAAGTGTTTTATTACTAATATTTGTGTAACATAAATACTGAAATATGAAAGACAAGCAATTCAATATAAATTCATTTAATGAGCTTCCTGTTCTTGAAAATAAGTTTCCAATTCGGGAAACTTTGAAATTTACTAAAATTACTAAAGAAGAAAACATTACAGTTGGTATTTAAGCAAAGAATGATTTATGATGATTGTTTGAAACCTTTCATTAAAATCTTGATCGAGATCCTAAACTCAAAATCAGCATGGCGTCTTACATTCAGATGGCCGCCAAGATGGACGCTAATTTTGAAAGGCTTTATAAAACGATTAACTTTGCAACATTTTATGTTGTAGATAGAGTAAACTTGATTTTCATAAAAACAATACATGTATTTATTTTTGATTTTTGAGAAACAAATTTTGAAAGCTTTATTCAAGATGGCCGACACAATTTCGCCAAAACAAGATTTATGCAAAATATCTAACGTTTTGCTGAAATTTCATCTTTCGTTGAACATATTATATTAATTAAATGTTATAAATGTGGAATACAGTGCCATAACATTAGTTTAACTCAAAATAGTTACAAAATTGACTCTCAGATTTAGAATTATTGAAAATTCGTTGATATTATGTTCTTAATGTAACGTGATACAAGTTCCTACATCATCAAAAAGTGTAAACAATGTCAATTTACATTTTTTATCAACAGCAGTATCTCCTCATTTTATCGACAAAATCACATAAATCAAAATTTGGTATAGTTGCCAATATATGTTCCCAATTTTTACATGTAACGAACTATAATTCTCTTCTTAATAACATAACAGTATATAACACAGTTCGAACATACATTTCATGCCGACCGAATATCAAGGCTTTTCAAAATAAAAACCGACTGCTATATTTCTATTTACATATATCTACCGGTATGCTGTGAAACGTCGTAACTTTGATAGTATATCCAAATATATACATACTAAACATTTTATTCAACTATATACTTGATATAAAACTGATGCAGATATAGATTCTACACCAAATGTTTTAATCCGTGTATAAGCACTTCTCATATAAACAAAAGCACTTCGTGTAATGATATAGATACAGCATAAAATTGTGCTATATCAACATCAGACAGCTACTGCTTTCCAGAGTTTACAGTTACATTTCCTGGTCCTTTGTAATCATGGAGTCTATTTAGTTTATATAAGTATACTAACATCTCATTTAAGCTGGTGATTGGGGCCTACGGTTGTACCTTTCTTGGACATACGCGATCAACATCTGCAAATATTTCATTTGGTTGCGTTCTATGCTTCGAAAAGATCTGCTTGCAGATCTTATTGACCATCACAACAGAAGTCTTCAAGTGCCTGTTTGGACTTAGTGGTGTTTTATTTTCTGATCCTTTAGGATCATGGCGTCAGTTATTTTATATGTATAACAAACTTCCCATAAGTCGGTGCTAGGAGGCGTAAGACTGCTGTATATTTCATTAACTCTCCAACTAAGTCTGCTATTATTTTGCTTGTTTGCTTCTATGCTTCAAAAGGATCTTTTAGATTTTATTAGATGTTTCAAAATAACTGATATATCGTGTTTATATTTTACCAAGCAACTGATTATATACTAACATTATACTTTCTTTCATTAAATTTAAATCAAATTCTTGAACTATAAATGGAATTCACAGTATAAGTGTAAAATATAAAATTTTGATAAAACTAAATCAAGCTTTCTGTATTAAGCTCTGAGGAATATTTAAGCCGCTCTTAAATGTTTTTTTCTTTCTTAAATGAATTAGGTGGAATGCAGGGATATTATGGAATGCAATTACCCTAAATGTGAATATTTTAAGTATATATTCAAAATTATGGGTTACACAACAGTTTTGATTTGCTGACAAGGGAAAACCAATCAAGGATAAACGTTTAGCCAACCCCACCCCCTTCCAAACCACACACATTCTAAGAACGCAACCGCCATGTTTAGTTTTTCGTAGAAAAATCATAGTGTACAGTATGGAAATCTTAAAAAAGGAAACTGTAGTTTCGCAGCCGATTTTAGAAAACCGATTTGTCATATCGTATTTGCTAATATTTTATCTCAGTAAACTCGCAATGGGGAAATGAATTCAAATGAAACGCCTTAGTACTCCTTTTAAATTTATAATTGTATTTAAGATTTTTGTTCCATCCATATATCTAATGCCGTTAAGAGAACAACATATTTGTCATAGTTTGACGGTCTTTTCCTACCAATTTACTGTCCCTACATAACTGCGTCAAGAGTTGCACGTGGGCTTTTCAACGGTCTATTGATTGTGTAACAGAAACATTTTGTGAGAAATTGAATACTAGTATCTATACTAGAAATACAAGCTGTTAAAGTTAATATTTAATTAGTAATCGACGAAATGACCTAATCTGTGATTACGCTTTCTTCGTATTCCAAGTTTCAGTAGCATGGAAGAAATAAACAAAAACTGTTTTTTGAAACTTGAATGAAACAACATGAATTAACCCAAGAAGTGAACACATTTTTTTTTCTTGAAAGTTTGACGACAACATATAATTGTTCAGTGACTTTAACAAAATTCCCGAGTACTTTAAGAACTTATTTATGCCTGGAATTGTTTGTTTGTTTGTTTTGTTGGGTTCAGCGTCGCACCGACGTAGTTATAGGTCATATGGCGACATTACAGCTATGATGATGGAGGAAGACCCCAGATCCCCCTCCGTGCAACACGGGCGTGCACCTGGGTAGAACCACCGATCTTCCATAGGCCAGCTGGATAGCTTCCTCACATGAAGAGTTCAACGCCACGAGTGAGACTCTAATCCACATCGATGAGGGGCAAGTGATTTGAAGTCAGCGACCTTAACCACTCGGCCACAGAGGCCCCTGTTTGTAATTAACATATCGTTTTAGTTTTACCTTTATATACAATTACTTACTAGTGTAAAACTCTTTCCGATCAAAGGATAAAATATATGAGTTTGAGTCTTTTTTTCGTTTTGTTTACGATTACTAACTAGTGAAAACTCTCCGATTTCTGGATAAAATCACGTTTTGGTTTTCGGCATCTTCTACTAGTTAATTTTAGCATCGAAAGACAATTATTTGTCTAATTTACTAAATGTAAGTTATTGTATCATAAAAGAAGAACTAGAATGAAATGTGTCATGTACATAAATTCATTCCAAAACCAACAAAAGATATCGGAACAGCATTAGACCATACGTAGCAACTTTGCATGGGTCGGACATGATGGGCTTTGATGTTGTAGGTATGATTCCAAACAGTGTAGAAGACGCTGTGGGCTTATGCGTGTACCACAAAAGTCATGTTAAACTAGTGCAGGTATCTTTACTGCCAACCACAGGAAAAGTGCAAAATAATTTATCATCACACTGGGCTTCATGTTACGAAATTGTAAGATACTTGCACAGCCGAAACATAACACATTTGTTTGTTGGTCAGAAGTCACACATTCTCAATAAATTTACCATTATGTGCTATATTCACTGTCATAAATATATTGATATATTAATGCATAACTGCATATTTTTGATGGTTTCGTTTGTAGAAGATTGAGACTGACCTGTGTTTAGTTTCTTGTGTGTTAAGTAACTTACACGTATCTATAGAAGTATAGGAAAAGATACTGGGGATATTTATTTTTTTCCAGCGTTAGATCGACAGTTATGAATAAGAGAACGATTGGCGTAAATATAGGCATATTGGACTTCAGTTGATTTCCTGAGCAGTGTTCAGTGATGGGGGATTTAGTTATATCGGTAATGTTTCAAGCTGTATTGGCCTAAACTAGATGTTGTGTAGCGGATGGGGATGAAGCATGGTAAATAATTGTAACATCAGCGCGAGCTCAACAGGAATAAGCTGTTGTACATCCATCCCAGATGCGGACTTCCGTCGACTACCCACGCTAAACAAGAAACCTATAGCAGATATATTCTATATATCCATGAACTGCGGAAGATTGAGTGTGCACGAGTGAAAGATATAATTTGATCATAAATATATTATTAGAAAAGTTGGCGGTTACAAAGCTGGTTTAGATTTTTCTTACAAAGAAGCGCAATCTAATGTTGATCAGTGTGGCTTTCTATCAGACTCTTACATTTTACATACTTCTTAGGGTTAAATGTAAACATTGATTAACCTAAGCATGTGTCGAAAGGTCAAAAGAAATATTGTAACGACAGGATAAAAAACACTATAGAATTTGTCATGGAATGAGCGTAGCTTTAAACGGTTAGGCATAACATTCCATGTAGAAAAAATAAATCGATTGAAAAGAAGAATTCTCACTTCATTTGGTACAATAACAGTAATAAAATACTATTCATACAGGTAAGGTAAATGCACTTAGGTGGTTGGTAATGTATACTCGGTTGCACTGCATCGCGATATTTTGGCAAAACAAAATTCAATCACAAATAAAAATCCCACCTGTTTTTCTGTGAAATGTTTAGGAATAAGGTCAGTAATTCGGTCGAAAATGTTCTTCCGTGGTGTAGTCGAAAGAGGTCCATAATAAATAGATCCTAATTTTCCCATTTTTTGCGCAAATTCGTGTAGAACGAGTGCTTTAATCACCATTTTTCACTACTAGAATACATTCTGCATGAAATGAGAGGGTTTTCATGTTCATACACCCCACATGGCAAGTTTTGCAGATCGAAACCGGAAGTAGGTGTTTATTGCGCGGACGAGAGCAAATATGCGCCATTTTTAGGGTAGCAGACCACAACTGACTGGCATTTCACTAGGAACTATATAACCCCCTATTTTCTTTTCATTTTTTCGTTAATTTGTGATAGAACTTTCATGAAAAATAGGTGTAGGAAAAAGTGATGTTCTCTAAAGATACGTAAAGACGACCTGAAGTTGTCGTTTTTTATATGAAACAAAGAAGGATTTGAATTACTGACCTTTAACCTTTACCGCATATGTACAACCGGAAGCACAGCATATGATTTTAAAGGTGCCCATTTGGGAATACATATGTTGGATCCCCTGATTATGCGAGGAGTTTTTCCTTTCCTTATATCAAAATTATAAATGTAAAAGAACATAATATTATGTAGCTCTATTAAAGATAGAAAAGACAGAAGAAACCTGTATAATGTACAAATGATAATAAAGCAGACACGTCAGAATCTGGTACTCGTGTGTGAGAATATTTTTAAATAAACATACCTTTCTACAATGAGATTTACTTTGTATTTAAATGTAAAAATGGGTTTTCTTTCTTATTTCTTTTTTTCTTTCTCATCCTTTTAGAAAATGTAACTTTGGTTTTATTGTTTTTTTTTCAAGGAAGTGTAAAACCCTATTTATTGCAGGTCATATTAACTACTGGATAACATCTGTGCTTCAAAACTTACTAATCATTTGATGGAGTAAATAAATGGAATTGCCTTTAAGTAGGGCCCGAAAAACATTAAAACAAACAATGCTTTTCATTTCAGGATTTTTCTTCAAATTTTAATTAAACACATCATTTTATAGTTTCGTACCTGTGATACGGTACTTCACTCTCTGACAAACATGTAATGAAAAAGTCAGAGTAAGCACTGGGAAATTTCAAAGAAAATAATATCTTTCTTAATCAAAAGTGGCAGTTACTTGAATATTTGTAAGATATTCTAGTAGTATAGTAGCCGATATAATATACGTAGTATAGACACAACATTGAATTAATAAATGTTTAACAGGGATTAAACTTCAAGTAGCCTAGATCTATAGTCTCCAAATAATTTATGTGCCATTTTCATGACCCACCGCAGCAAGATTCTGTACTACTGTGGTAAGACAATGCATATTTAAAGAGACGGTTTCCCTGATAGTCGCAAACAGCAGATACAATCGAAATTGCAGAAAATGGCAGCAAATTGATTACATTATGGCCAGACAAGTGCTTTGTTGAAGGTTAATCAGCTTCCCCAAAATACGTCTCAATGTACTCTGAAAGGTCTCATACAATGATCTTACAAAATGCTGTATATATCTAGTTTGAGGAATCATTTTTATTTTTAAGGCCTGAAAATTGTTTGTTTCCGGTATCCCGACCTACCCTAAATTTTTGGTCCGACCCTAAATGTTTTTTATGGCCTTGAAGAATTTACAAAAAGTTGCAAAACTGCACTTTTTATGCTTTAAACATGGTCAGTGATGTTAGAAATCAACTTACTGATGCTCAAAAGGCATACCCACTTATTTGTATTCATTTTTTGACACAAAAATAATTTCCGAAAAGTCCCACTTAATAAAAATATCCAAAAAAAAAAATAATAATAATAAAAAAAAATAATAAATAAAAAAATACCGACCTACCTACCCTAATTTTTTTGAGCATGTTACCGGAAAACAATGCTTTTTTAGATATAAAGTTTTAAAGAAGACCAACTTGTGTATATAGTTTATCTTTTTAATCTTGAATACTAGTCTGTGTCTTTTCCTTTAACAAAATGCTGACCCATTTATCAGCCTTAGCGCTAAAAATGTTCCCATACTCGGCACGCAGATTGTGTCTGTGTATTACGTGACTGTTTTTGTTCTTAAAAATATATTGCTATCCATCTTTCATAGGTCTGAGGGATGCATGCCAAAGACAAACTTACATTTTATAAAACATTTAAGAGCAGATGTTGTAATAAACTGACGACAAAGTTTTGCTGTATTTTTAGACCGTTATTGACAATTATTAATTATTAGACATTCTAGTCTGCCCTTTATTTAATGAAAAGGGATGTTATTTCACACGACTGGTTTTTTTTTTTTTCGTTATTCTGGCTCGCTTATATTAATATGAAATAAATGGAAATTAAAAGCAAAATAGTTCAGTAATCTTAGCGTACCAACTTTTATTTCTAAAAAAAACACTCTGGAGGTTTATTAAGTCGATAGAAAAGCTATTCAAGCAGTAAAAGTGCTTACCGTCAAATTCCTGGAGGTAATCATGACAGTTTTAAAACGTTATTACGGAACCCATTTGTCCGACATAGCCTGGGAGCGAGGTAATTTAACTGCATTTTCCGAAAGATCAAGACTAGATCGATACTTTTACAAAACAAGTTTTAAAGAAAATCGTTCTTAAAAGTGGTACTTGTATACTTTTGAGGCAGTGTTGCGTATTTATAAAGGTATATTAGATCAAAATTTCCTAAAAACATGAATTATTACTTCATATACTTTAATTATGTAAGCATAAAATTAATAAGTTTATGTGTATATTAAGCAGTATTATGCTTTAGGTTTAAAATAGCACACACTGTATACATGTATAGAAAAACACTGTATACATGTATAGATAAACACTGGATAAATGTGTACTACCACTAAAAAACTGGCTGTTTTTTTTTTTTAAACAATCAACTGTTACCACATGACATTTAATTTTGATGCAAACTTAATTCATATATTTAGTAAAGGTAAATACATTTAATGAGGATTTTATACATTTGAAATAGATCTAAATAAAGATCAATATTTTACTGGAAGATGGCCATTGGATATTTTTAAAGAAAACCTTTCCTACTAATGGTATATGGATCTATGTAAGTCTTTATAACTCTACTAACGTAGCTATACGCATCATACATTTAGCAGCAGTGTTTATTATTATTTTCGGACGTTGACTGACTTCCTCCAAGTTTACACAAAAAGTCAGTTGATGTTATTGACACGCATTTAAAGTTTTCTTGCATTACAAGTTTTCGAAAACTAGAAGAGTGGAGATAGTTTTCTTATGGCTAATAATTCTCATACAAATCTTATCGGATACCCTGATGCAAGGAGACCTCATTTACCATGTTTAGTCTTAACAAAATTTGTCTGTTCGCCTACGAGGAAAACATTTTCAGCTCTTGTGAACATAATAGACTAATTTAGCTCACCTTTCGCCTTCTGATTGTCGAAACTGTAGATGATAGACGATTTAGGATATGAGCCGTGCCATGGGAAAACCAACATAGTGGCTTTGCGACCAGCATGGATCCGAACGAGCCTGCGCATCCGCGCAGTCTGGTCAGGATCCATGCCTTTCGCTAACGGTTTCTCTAATTGCTATAGGCTTTGAAAGCTAACAGCATGGATCCTGACCAGACTGGCTGATCAGGATCCATGCTGGTCGCAAAGCCACTATGTTGGTTTTCTCATGGCGCGGCTCATATTTTCTCTTCTTGTCAGGCGTTATTAGTCCACTTAGAATTTATCGTCTGGTAATGTTTCATTGGAATTTATCGTCTGCTAATGTTACACATTATTGATTAGCGACACTTAGGTAATATTGAATAAAATGAAACTTCAGTGATATACACAAAAGTTAAAAACAGTACATTTAAATGGTTCTAAAATAAAAGAGAGGATATTTGATATTATTGGAATCATCTTTTAAATGTCCCCATCAGACTTTTTACAGTATCTTTAATTGCCAATTTGTCGTGGTATATGTTATGTGTGCTTAGGAAAAAAGATAAACTTCACTTATTTAAATGGCGTAACTCATAAAAAAAATGCTGCTGCAGGTAAAAAGCACCATTTGACGACCTTTTTTGATTGTTTGAAAGGGTTAACACCATTTTCCAGCAGAAATTGGTCTTATAAATCGTCATGGGGAATATACGCGGACCCGCGGTATAGAAGTATTGGCCTCTTCATTCATTGTCTTGTGCTAACCGGGTAGACTCATTTGACAATAAAAACACAATAAGGTATGTTTATGAATTTATTGGGCGGTTCATTTTTGTAATAGAAGTTCGAAAACAGAACTGGGAGGTCATAAGTTATTGACTTTACATTAACAAAGTTTAAATTGTTATCAATTTGTGAGCTATATAGGACTATTATTCATAATCTTAAAAACACAACTGCGAAAATTTCAAAACTTTATCATATAAAGTGGAGTAATAGTCAATATGCTAAAATCCTTTGAGAAAATGGTAGGCGGTGTTTTATGTCGTTTCTTAAAGATCTATAGCAGCTTCTAAATATTGAAGATGGAGGAGAGACATTTGGGAAGGCAATTTGTCACAATGCAGTTATATTTACCAGCTGCGTGTAGCACATTACTATCTCGGAACATCGTTGTTAACTGTCTTTAGAGCTCATTACCGAAATGTGTAAAATTGTGCATTTAAAGATGTACTTTCCCTGATATGCAAAACAGTTTAAAATGACTCCGAACTTTGTTTTTTTTTTTTGGGGGGGGGGGGGGGGGGGGGGGGGGGGGGGTTTAACATCGACACAGTTAAAGGCCTTATGGTGATTTGTCTAGCTTTTGATGGCGGAGGAAGACCCCAGGTGCCCTTCCATTAATTATTTCAGACACAAACGAGAATCTAGGTAGAATCACAGATCTGGATGGCTTAGTACTAGTAGTAGAAGCAATACAACCAGTAGCAAGAAATAATTCTCACAACAGCACAACCGCTCGATCATAGGTTCCTTCTAAATAGAACATAATCTCATCAGAAGAGGTTCCAAATCTGATGTAACATCCGAGCAGAAACTTGTCCCTCGTGTATTGATTTATGCAGTATTGGACTATCAAACAGATGTATTTTTCTTCACATTTTCTATCACTTAATATTAGAAACATAATACGGTTATAAGTTTCGGGGAGGAAATTCAAACCCGGATGACATTTGTATGTTGGTTAATTGACTGTAGAGATCATATCAGCGAGCTTATCTATTACTATTTTCATGTGAAGAATCAGCCTTCGAAAACCAAGAAACATGCTGTGTAATTTCTCACCTATTTTCGCGCGTAAAACAAATTGTCGGACTGAAAAGCATGTATAAAAAATTGTAATGTAGATAACAGTGCAATGCACACATTTTGAAACTTTCGCTAATGCCCCTCAGAGATTTAAATTGTTCAATTATAAGCTAAACACGTTCATATGTCACAGATTAAGCTTAAGCCTTCTTGGCAAATTCAAAACATCTGTAAGTTTTGATTTATTCATCCATTCCAAATAAGATTAATTGCCGTTGAATGCATCAAGTAATAGAAAGAGCATTGAAACCCGAGAGTTTTAATGTTCTTTCTGTTTTGTATCATAGCCATCCATATATGGTAGTTGTAGGCGTTCCACATTGCCATATACAGCAGTTCAGTGTATACTTAAAATCCTTGCTTTACAAATGTGTAAAGCCCAGGTAAAATAAACCAATGCGAGAGTAGAAAATCAATAAGATATACTTCGCTGTGTACTGTTCCAGACATGCTGGCATACTTTCATACCCAACATTGCGGTAACTAGCGTGCGGGTATTAAATACCTGCACACTTTTAGTTACCGCACCCTGTACTCAGTGTATACGATTTACCTGCACCAAATTTGTTAAGAAAAAACACCGAGCTATGATACAATGTTGCCAAAGCGTTCAAGAAATATTGGGTAACAAACGTTTATCTTCCAGGCCAAACCAAAGCAATATGTTTATACTGGTATACACAGGCTCAAATTCATCTTTTCTACAAATAAGTATATTACAACCGCAGCTTGATTCATCAAGACTGACTAGTGGAGTTTAAAATACTTTCAACAATCGAACACAGTAGCAGACGCTTCCGCCAAATGTTACGGCGATTTGAGAGAGATATCAAGTCTTTCAGCTTACAAATATCTACAATTATCTTGGATGTTTTGTCAATACAGACATGGGCTCTACATTTATATAACACTCTAACTGTCCTTTAAACAGAATGTAATGGCACATATTTTCTAACATAATTGTAACACTGTCACAGAAGAAAAAACTCACTGGAGGATTAAAAGCATGGTTAGGGGATGATAGTCATAAACTTATAACCACAAAATATTAATCTGACCCGATAGCGCCTTTCTAGTCTATAAGAAGCTCCTGGAATAGCAATCTTCATATCATGGCGTGAATTACCTTTATTTTGCAGTCGGACACACTCAATGAAAAAGTGACTTATACGTATATTGTAAAAAAAGACCTTGCATTTTGATATATTGTTTTGTTTAATTCATGTCATTTGGCGACTTTTCCAGCTTTTGAAAACAAAACAATTTCATGCGATGTGGACTATTGTCAAGAGTTTGCATACTTATTTAGTGAAATTAAACGCGGAATATTTACATTCACTTGGTGCTGTATAGTATCAAGGGCGACCCTTTTTGAACGCGCGACCTCATAACGTTAATGTAACACATGAACTAAATGGGTTCGTCCGATAAAAAAAAGATCTTTCAAAATAGGACAACAAAATTTATTAATATTAAATGATATTTTTTTTTCTGACGGTAAATATCGAAGTCGAATTAATACGGCTATATGATGTTTTTCCTGGATTTAAGGATTTTAATAAAAATTAATAAAAAATTAGAAACTATTATTTCAATGATCAAAATCGTAGTATATATTTCACAGACTGGGAGTGCTTTGATAAATAAACACTCATATAACTCATTGAACTTTTTACTATCATATGAAAGTGCTTTCCGACATCCGAAAAAGTGTACATGTGTATCCAGAGGCGTGCTCCTTTAGAGATATAAGTTAAGAAGCAGTGAAATAGACGTTACTTTACTGCAGCAAAGCATTTTGTCATTTCTTATTTTGCAAGCCATTCATCACGTGTTTCCAGAGGAACATGAAAAAAACATAAAAAGGTATGATGGGCTTTAATTATTAACGAAGATTCTAGTCGTTTCTTATAACTATAATACAGTATTTCACACACTTCACTATCTATCGTGAGGTAATCTAAAGGCATTTTTCTTTCTTACAGAAATACTTTGTAATTAAATTCTTCGAAGTGAACAATCGAATGATGTAAATTATGCATTTAGTAACGATTTCTCAGAAATTTCATAGTCAGCATTTGTCTTAGAGTGGAAATTCAAGTGGTAATCAAGATATTTTTAGACAGTTTTAGTGCTGCAATTTTGCTCCGGTGTAATGTTTCTATCCTGATTCACCATCATTAAAGTTATAAAGGAAACCATTTGCCTTAAATTGCCAGTCTTAGCCTAAGAACGAGGAAAAGTTAACAGTAGTATTTCCCGAAAGCTCCAAAAATCAATTCCCTTTCAAATTACTTTGTACCTTAATTGTTTCGTAAAATAGTGACATTAAATCTATATTCTTCAAAAGTCGGACATATATAGTAAATATCTAATTTCAATTTCACATTCAAATGACAAGATAACTTACATTTAGCAATACTAGTATTCTGTTATAACCTCGAAAACTCTATCCCCCGTACAACCCCAAAAATGTACAAAGAAAAATCAGATGCAGTAACATGCATTTAACTTTGCATTTTCAACTGTTCATAAGTAATAAAAATAAATATATCTGAAAATCTGACATATCTTAATTGATATATTTTCCTGTAAGCATATCAGTATCGGATAATAATGTTCTCTGTGTACACTAGGAATACCTTCCATTTATTTGTGTGTTTTCGTAACAAAATGAGAAGAAAAAAAGAACACAATAGGCATTGGCCAGACATGTAAATAATGGCCGAAACGATGTCCATACGATATACAAATAAATTCGGCAAAACGATGGCTATAGAAATTGCTTTTCTGACAGGGATAGGATTAACTATTTTCTTTTTGGTGTCTATGCATTTGTAAACTCTGTCGAATGATTTCACATTAAAAGTTAAGGTTTACACAAGCATGATCACCAGACAACATGAGATAAAATTATGAATATTTAAACAAGGCTTTACAGCTATGGCTAGCCCACTATTACCGAAGAGTTTACTACATTTAACACAGAAATCCCCCTTGAGGAATGTTATCACCGTTTTTCAAAAATTGCTAGTACTAGTATTTGATTCGAGATTTATTCAGCGCTAAAATACGCAATGATAAACAAGGGGTTCATCAATGTATGAACATTTCGGATTTATAAATTAACCAAATTGCTCTAACGAATATACACTGGAGTTATACTTATCAAAGTATTTAACGCTGTCACACAGTTTCCCGCAAAATACTGTCAATAAAAGCATTTCAGAAGATTTTATATATATTACAAGTAAACTTCTTCAGCAAGGCTACCGTTATTACAAATTGCGTAAATATTTTGCTAAATTTTACTGTCGTAAATCTGATTTAGTTTCAAAATTCAATAGTAATTTTAAGACACTTCTGCGAGAAGGTATTTCTAAACCCGTTTTTTATGGGGATGTGGTTTACAAACTTCGTAAGATCCAAGGCGGTGCCCCACTGTGTTCCTTTGTTTGTTCGTTTTGTCCTAATGTGTTGGCTTTGTGTGTGTGTGTGTGTGTGTGTGTGTATGTGTGTATGTGTATGCGCGTGTGTGTTTGTGGTGTGCGTGTCTGCGTGCTGTGGGTTTCGTTTTGGGGAGGCTGCGATTTTGGTACGTGGCATTCCCTGTTTGATATTTGTCTTTGGTTTTTAAGCTGAAGAATATCATTGTTTCGTGTTTGATTGAATCGCACCGCAAAATACTGTTACCCTGATGCAAAGAGACAAACTTTTCCTTTTAGGCATAACAAAATTTGTCTGTTTGCCTACGCGCCAGAAATTGAAGCTCTTATGAACTTAATAGACTAATTTAATTCACTTTTTGCCTTTTGATTGTCGTAATTGCAGATGATGGACGATTTGTGATATTCTCTCTCCTTGCTCAGACGTTGTGTGTCCGCCGGGAATCTATCATCAGCTAATACTTTGCCAATATTGGATGGTTCAAAAATGATAAGTTGTCATTTGGATACACAAAAAGAAATCGGTGTCATCAGCTATATATGAGTGTTATATATAGAGGATATTTGTTTGTTTGCAGTGAGATATCGAAATATATCATCACCGATAAGGGAGACAATTGAATATTTTCACGAAGGCGGAGCCTGAGTGAAAATATCAGAATTGTCTCCCTTATCGGTGATGATATATTTCGATATCTCACTGCAAACAAACAAATTTTCTTTTTATTTTATGCTAGTTTGTGAAGATCAACGAATTTTCTGTTTATTACGTGCATAAATGTTCATATAAATCCAATATTTCATGACGAAATTCGGATTTATTTAAGCTACCGTGTTACATATGATACATCCGTTAAATGACCATGGACACTTAGGCACATTAATATCGAATATTGGTGATTAGGTTCATTAAATCAACACGGCGCCATTTTGTTTTTAAAAACAAAAACTGTCTTTAAATATTTTGTGTAAAAATACACAGAGACATTGACAAATGCCGGTAGTTAAGTAGAAGCATATTTAAAACTTTTCGGGTCAATCCGTCAGTTCGTTGAATAACCGGAAGCTTGCTTTGTTTACCAAAACACACGCTGAAGGTCAGATTAAAAAACAACACGAAAAATCTAAACAACTGAGGAATATGCGTAAGTCCTTGGAAAATCAAGCTGCAGAATTAAATATCATAATGGATTCAATAGAAATAGGTACGAAATATTGATCTAGGAGTTGCATAGCATAACAAAATGGATGGAAGTTTGAAAACAACTGGCTTGGAGTGGGAAAGTACTTCGACGAAAATGCTGGCATATTACGTAAGGTTGAGTTGATGTCTTGTGATAATTAACTAAGACAACAACCAACTAAATGTGCTGTCGCCAGTAAAATCTACCACACGATAGTGAACCAATGGAAAAAAGTAGAGGAAACACACATATGCCTTAGCATATATCTGTACCTACATGAATGGCAAGGCCTAGCAACCAAGCTGACAAAGGTAACATAATTTCTTTTGCAAAATTAATTATATAGCTAGCCTGTTCTATATAGGATTGTCTAGCAGTTCATGACTTTTGTATGGCTTGAGTATTAGTATAATCCAGTAATTTTAAAGGCAGCAAAGGGTAATTAAAGAATATATTTCAAGGGAGATAATTTATCTGGGAAAAAAAGAAGTTCGGCACTGTGAGTGATATCGATTTATATCTCACTGCTATTTTTCAGTATTTCACCAATAAGCATAAAATAAAAGTCATTATCATGGTACCTTTAATTGTCAGATTAAGACGTTACAAATCGCCGTAAAATCCAACTCGATTACTCATGATTCGAGTTTATCGACACGTTGTTTAACAAAAATATTTCCTGGTTCAAATCTAATGACTTTTTTTATTACATACACATTTACAAGTAATACACTTACACGTAACTGCAATTGTATAATTGATATGTTCTTAAGCATAAGTTAAACTTTTAATGTTTGAACAACGTATGTTTTTTCTTTCTTTAAGATCTGCGGAAACCCGTTGAATTGGTTGGTGCCAGAACCATTTAGGGCGAGAGTACCAACGTTTATATCGGCACGTCGAAGCGTACCGGAAAAATACTTACTCTGTATTAGCATGATAGTCAGGTCACTGTGTGTATTATACACTGCTCCTCAAATACAACTAGTTTTTCTCTAAAGACAAAACGAAACGCCGTACTTAATTCCCATTGGATACGAAAAGATAACCGATGGTGGTAGTCGTGACGTCAAATATGACTTCAGAAATAATGTAATGACGGTGACTTAATGTTCCATGCGTAAAAATGTTCAACTTACTAACACTTGTTTAGTTGTTTTAGCCTTAAATGAGTGTGTATCGATAGAAAACTGTATGTTCTATCTGATAGCCATACATACCAAAAATTGTGCTGAAACAAGTCATTACACTTGATTTGGCACGCACAGCATGTTTACCAAATGTACCTAATTTGTATATCAACCAATGTGATCGAATTTCATTTACTTTGATGAATTACAAGTTAAGTAATACGGAAACGTCTATTAACGCAATTAAGACATTCTCACATAAACAAAATGTTAGTGTTAGATACAAAGAAATAATATTACCATTCCTTAACAAACCTGCCAAAACAACGAAGCCAAAGTCATCTGTCAGATTTCCCGTATTTACCACACCGTGCTAACATGTTAATTAGCGATATGTGCGTCAGTTTTGAACTTTGTTTGATATTGTTTTTACTAAAACGCAGCCATACGTATTGTCTCTAAACTGATGAAGTGAAGACACTTTCATTGATGTATTTAGACAGTAGAAATCGGCTGAAGGCAAAACATTGCTATTTTTGAACTTTCCATACACGCAACAGCAATCATTCCTTCGGCTTTCTTGCAAGACAAAGTTCGAAAATAGAACTTTGGTGATCATTCGCCATTAGCATAAACGTTAATGTCTTTCGAGACAACAAAGTTTGACGAATCGTATTGTTGAGATTTATTAACATGGGATTTTACTCTTCACTTTCCTCATACTGTGATGTTATTACTGGGCATCAAGCATTATTGTTGATGGACTATATATTTTTCGCATTTTTATGCTAAATTGCAGTAAACGCATGTTCGTGCCTCGAGATACGTTGGTACCTTCGCCCTACTGGGCTCTGGCACAAACCAGTCCCTTGGGATTCTGCCGATAGTGTAATACGAAAACGTTGTCTCTACCTTAATAGTTCAACTGATGCTCAAAAGCATATCCATCAGTTCTTCAAGTAAATGTGTATGTAATAAAAGGTTTAGTAACTTCCAACCTGAATCGGAATATACTTGACTTTTGTTTGTTAAAAATGGATACTGTTATTAATGGATACTACAGTACGTTACATATGCGATTTAAATTTAAATCACCCATATAACTGAGGCGACATGCTCAGTACTAATTCGATAGAGTGAGTGAGTGAGTTGGATTTTACGGCGATTCAACACAAAACTACCATTTGTCTTAGAAGAGAAGTCGGATTGAAAAACGTAGATTAATTCGATGGATGTTTTTCAAAGACATTTTCTTAAACCAAAACTAAGGTATATATAGCCCAGGAATATAAAGCTTTCACAGGAGAATTTAAAAACGAAATATTTAAGGCTTTATAATGACGTCTCGAACATGTGGCTTACACACTGAAATTGAGAAATTTCTTGTTCTTTCACTGCCGTATGGTTTCCAACTTTAGAAATAATTACATGACCTGCTGGTTATAACT
Organism: Mercenaria mercenaria; assembly: GCF_021730395.1. Lineage (NCBI taxonomy): Eukaryota > Metazoa > Mollusca > Bivalvia > Venerida > Veneridae > Mercenaria > Mercenaria mercenaria. The sequence continues at coordinate 90,375,360 of NC_069364.1, read as the reverse complement.
ATGATATAAAGGAATAACTATATCTCCAGTGAAGATTTCAAAAAGTGTTTGAACTAGCAATCTTCATAATACACCGTGAAATTACTTTAGTTTTGGAATCTGTCATACTCAATGAGAAAACTAAAACGACTTGTATTGTAAAAGGCCTAAGAATACCTTGTAATTGGTTTTAGAGTCTCACCGACACAATTTAGGTCATATAGCAATTTTTCCATTTAGTGATTTAAGAAGACTCAAGGTGCCCTCCTGGAATTGTTTCAGGCATGGGTGGGAACTTGAATAGAACCACCGACCTTCCGTTAGCCAGCTGGATGGTGTATACACATGACGCCCATTTTTTGAAAATTATATGATCTAAGTAAATATTAATTTGCAAAAAGAGGCTTGTTTCCATGTATTTATTCACAGAACTGTTTATTCAGTACCGCACCATGTACGACATAGTTTCTTCAGTACACTAAACACGACAGCTTAAATGTTATAATTGCTTTCGATGCGGCCTGAAAAATAGTCAATCATATGCATACCTATTTAGTGAAATTGTACTTGAAATATTTACATTCACTGTGTTTGCTTTAAAAGAAAATAAATAGGGTTCATTTTCGTATAAACAATATTGGTGCTATAACATCAAGGGTGGCTCTTTATTCGTGCGATCTGACGTCATTCATAAAACACATGAACAACTCTTTTTGGACAACCAAATTGAAAAAAAAAACAGTTAAATTATAGCTTAATAATTTTTAATGACGGCAAAGATCAAAATTGAATCGACAAGGCTATATCATCTTTTCCTGGATTTAAGTTTTTTTAAGATAAAACTCAGAAACTAAAAGCCCAGTGATCCAAATCGTAGTATATATTTACAGACTATTAGTGTGCTTTGATAGGCTCATGCGTATATCTAGAGGCGTACTCCTTCAGAGATACAAGTTTATAACCAATGAAATTGACGTTATTTTACTGCAGCAAAGCAATTTGTCATTCCTAATTTTGCAATCCATCTATTTCGTGTTTCCTGAGGCGCATGATGAAAGTATGATTGGCTTTAATAATTAACGAAGATGCTAAATCGTTTCTTATATCTTAAATCTTATATTGCACATACTTCTTTATTTATCTGTTGTGGAGTACATCTAAAGGCATTCTTCTTCCATACAGAGATACTTTGTAATAATTAAATACTAGGACGAAAACGATAGAATGGTGTAAATTATGCATTATGTAACGATTTCTAAGAAGTTTCTACAATTTTGAAGTCAGCATTTCTCTTAGAGTGAAAATTCAAGAGGTAATCAAGAGATTTTTTGAAGCACTTTTATTGCTGCAATTTTGTTCTGGTGCAATGTTTCGATCCCGATTCAACATCATTAACGTTATTAAGAAAACCATTAGCCTTAAATTGTCAGTCATACCCTAGGAACCAGGAAAACTTAGCAGCGATATTTTTAGAAAGATCCAGTCTAACAACGATATTTTTTGAAAGATCCAGATCAATTCTTTTCCAAATCACTTTTATGTGTTATGACTCTTTGTTTCGTAAAAACTGACATATTAATCTATTTTCTTTATTAATCGAACATATAACCAAGCTATTTATTTTAAATGCCACGTTAAAGTGAATATATATTACATATTTTGATTCTAAAGATTGACTGACTTCATATCGGCAACTTTAAAAAATTACAAAGAAAAATAAAATGATGTCGTTAGAACGCAGACAACAGTTATGAAACAAAATTAAGAAATAAATGCATAAAAAGCAGTTGCTTTGAAAGAAATGGCATTCCTTAACTAAAATATTACCTCAGTGAGCATATCATTATCATATATTATTGTTATGTTCGTAAAATAATTGTATCTGCCGCTTCCTAAACGTAAAGGTGTGTGGTTTCTTTCTTTTAAAAATGGAAAAAAGTCCTATATCAGCTAATTGTCTCTGACATCTGCCAGACTTGTAAATAATGGGCAATACGAGATCATCTGATGCACAAATGAATTTGGTCCAAAGATGACTTGATATTGGTTTACTGGCTGGGATAGGATTCAATCATTTTTTTTTGGTGTTCATGCATGTGTCAACCCTGTAGAATGTGCTTTATCTAAAATATTCATGGTAAAAAGCGATGTTTAGATAAACACGAACTGTACACCAGACAAAATTAATAGATAAATACTCACATATGTGTTACGTTCAGAAATAAAAACGTGTTTATTTGATATTTTCTAAAAAACATTAAGCGATATTTATCCTTGAAAATTTTCATCCAAACTTGTTTATTTGTTTGTTTTGCATATAATGTTGTGCAACTGAATTTTGATCTATAAGATAAAATTAAATGCCTACTATCCGTCATGTTATTATGAGGTTATAGTGTCCCCCGCAACAGAAACATTTGTAAGCTTTTCGCTTTGATGTTATTTGCTTCCTATTTTGAACAATCCTCTAGACTAACATACCGTCATATTTGTGCAACTTCAAAGTGATGTAAAATAGCACTTCATGGCGTTCTTTTCGCTAAAATCTTAAAAGGCTTGGATCGTTAGAAAGTGTATAAACCTTTTCATTGATAAAAAAGTAAAACTAGAGCTTACGAAAACAACACAAAATAAGTCTTACAAATAACAACTTTTTAAACAAGCAAACATATCATATAGCTACGGCTATCCCACCTATACCTTAAGGTTTTGCTGCATTTTTTAAAAAATACTTTTTAGGACCGGTATCACTGTTTTTTTTCTCCGAGTATTATTGATTCAAAAGTTTTTAATTCGGCTTTGATACGCTAAAATACGCAAAGATAAACAAGGGGTTCATCGATGTGTGAATATCTCGTCTAAACCAATCAGATTGACATAATTTTCCATTTCCATCTGCCCGTTCACCTACAAGGCAGGAATTTAAGATCTTGTGACCATTATAAACCAATTAAGCTCACCTTTCAACTTCTGGTTGTCATAGTTATAGATGCTGGTCGATTTGGGATACCGGTATTCTCCTTCCTTGCTCAGACGTTATTAATCTACTTGGAATATATCATCAGCTTTTATACGTAAAGTTTGAACTTTATTTTCATAATAGTTCTTAATCCTAAAGTCATGATTATAATATGACTTCCAAGTTTCTTTTCAGTGAAAAGAACATACCGTCGGCCGTATTAAAGATAAAACAATTAGTTTTTAACAACAGCACCGACTGTGAGTTCAAACGCCAGCCTGAAAGTGCTTGAAAATTGTCGATTTGAATAAAAATGTTTTGGCCCTCGTACACACCCATTGATGATATAAAGTTTCAAAGCTTTAACTCTCATGTTTGTTCAAGACTGGTGGACCTTCACAAAAATACCTAAAAAGTATCCATATTTTCCATTTAACAACGGATTGATTAAACCCTGATCTTTCAAAATTCCTTTCCGTATGTTGCGACCAGGTTTTTGTCTTTGCTTAATTAAACAAAGCCTTCTTTAATTTCGCTGCGTAATTATACAAACAAAAGAACTAAACAGAACAGAACAGAACAGAACAGAACAGAAATTTTATTTGGCATTAAATAGCATATGCACATTTATAGCCAATACAAAAGTATACAAATACACAATGTATGTGAAAAAGATGGACACACTATAAAATATCACATTTACAACAAAATATTTTTACTGAGAAAGTATCTATATGATCGAACCTCTTGTAATTAAAAATATTTGAAAATAAAGAATTAAGTTTCTTCTCTATGTTTAAATGCAAAATATAAATATTTAGAAAGATTTTTTAAGTCCTTTGAATTTTCGCTTGACAATAATGTTTCAAACTTTTTCATAGTCGGCCATCTACAGTAGTATGGTTTGAGATATTTTCGTCTTATGTTATAGTACTTTGGGCAAATAAGTAAAAAGTGAAATTCATTTTCGATGACATTCATTGTACAGTTTTGACATATCCTTTCTTCCCGAGTTATTCCATGATGTCTGCCTGTCTCGACTGCAAGGTTGTGGGAAGAGATTCTAAATTTAGTCAGTGATATTCGAAATTTGTTTTCATTTATGCAGTTCAGATATCGTTCTTGTTTAAATTCTTGTTTATATATGCTATATGAGGATAATCTGCTCGAGTTATTAATATTCGAGTACCAATGTTGTTTATAGATGTCTAATATTCTACTTTTTATAACAAAGAAATGATTTTTAAAATTTGCATTTTGGTCTAACCATATATTTCACATTTCTATTTCATTTAATATCAATTTGACATGAAATGCCCAATTCTTTCCTCTGTATGAATTGTCATTATTAGCATCGTCCTTAAGAATATTATACATTTTTTGAGTAGATTTTTTCATTAAGATTAATGACCTTGAGCCAGTATTTAATCAATATAATTTTCCGCTGTATTTTCATAGGGTGTCTGCCTAGTTCGCCGTATAAACCATCTAAATTTGTAGACTTTCTTACATTTAAAATTTTTCTCAGGAACTTACAATGTACAAGTTCAATATCTCTTGCTTCATCGTATCCACATACCTCTGAACCATAGTTTAAAATTGACCCAACGAGGCTATCGAATAATTTACATTTGTCTTCAGGTTTTAATTCTAACTGATTAAAGACAATAAAAAGGTTATGAAGTGCATGTCGTGAATGTTGTGCGATGTGTTTTTGTGTTCGATGCCAGTTTCCGTTTTTAAATAAAGTAATTCCCAAGTATTTAAATTGTGTAACTGTTTCTATTGTTTCATTGTTTAGCTTGAAATTAAAACTGGAATGTCTTCCTTGTTCAAATATCATTATTTTAGTCTTTTTGATGTTAATGTTCATGCCCCATTCGGAACAGTATCGGAAAAGATCATCGAGAATTGATTGTAACGCTTCCGGTGAGTGTGCAAAGAATACGGCATCGTCCGCGAACAAAAGTACAAATAATTTTATTTCATCAATTGTAAACAAATTATCAATATCACTATTAATATTGTTTACCAGATCATTTACAGAGTAGAGAAAAAGAAGGCTTGAACTTGGGTCTCCCTGTTTCGCGCCGATATTAGAATCGAAAAGGCTGATGTCGATTTTCTATATTTAACTGCTGCACGGACAGAGCCATACATGCTTTGAATTGCTATAAACATCGTCTCAACGTTCAAACAAATTAATTGAAATATAGAAATGGTATTAATTACTGCAGATAAAAACGTACAGGTACGGTGTGGCCGTTGGAAATAAAACATCTTTCATAAGAAAATCATAAATTTGTTTTCACTTAAAATCAATTATAAAATATGCAAAACTCACAGCGATAGAAAACTGCATTTTCTATTTGACAGTCACACCAAAAGCACACTAGAAATTGTGCTGAAACAAGGTATTTCCTTCTTTGGCACCCACCTTGTTTTCACAAAATGTATTATTTGTAAATATCTACCGAGGCGTTCGAATTTAATTAACCTTTAGATCTATAGTTACGCATTTTTCTTTCGCGTAGTGCAGACATTCTCTGGTAAAATCAAAAAGTAAGTGTTAGTTACCTTTCTTTAAGAAATCAACCAAAACAAAAAAACAAGTGTCATATTTACAACTCAGAGCTTTGCAATATTCGTTTCAATTATGAACTTGATTTGTTGTTGTTTTTACTGAAAGCGTAGCCTTAGGTATTATTTCTAAACGGATGAAATCAAGTTGGTTAGGACAGAAGAAATCTGCCGAAGATTGAGTTTTCCAATCACACAATAATACATGTTTCGGAAATCAATCCATTTTTGTTGTAACACACTGTTCGAATATAAAACTTTGGTGATCATACTGAGATTGGCATATTCCTCATTGTTTTTGGAAACAATAAGGTTATGCGAATTGAATTGTTGAGATTTATTAACATAGGATTTCACTCCTACATTGACGCCTACAGTGATGTAATTCAGCATTAAGCAATTAATATTGCTGTTTTCAATAATGTCAGAGAAGTGCGTATCCTCTGCTGCAATACTCACATAGAACAGCTGAACAAATATAACATCTATTGAAATATGATAATTGACAAAAACAGACTTAAGAATGTCAAATTTTGTTGTACCTTACCTTCGAAGAACATTTCTCGCAGTAACGGCAGACCTATCACGCAAATATTAAATATATGATTTAGAAGTAGCTCTCACAAAAATCAATGTTACATTATCCTCAAGCAAATATAGCAGAGAGTCCATGTATGTGTACAGATTTGATCAGAAGCTTTTTACTATACGCTTAAATTAAAGGTTTATTGACAATAAAGTAAGCAGCAAGGATGTCGACTTCGCAGACATTTCAGTGATTACGCGCGACCCATCGCAGTCAACTCTACCCGCTTAGAATTATCATTCACAATTTTGTCCAAAGTTTATCTCACAAACTTATAAAATCAGTCTATGTATTTCTCGATCGGATTTCAAAACAAAACGACAAACATCATAACAAAAATGGAAAATTGCATCATTAAGGAATCAAGCTGAAGGTTTTTGTGTACAAAAGATTTATGGCACGTTGGGTGTGTAGTAAAGAATTAAAAATATTCACTGATAAATAGAATAATCAAGATGATAGAAAGACGAATTTTATAGTAAAATTCAGTTGATATTCCACTTAAATTAATCACAACTAGAAAATAAAAGGTCTCCCTTGGGTAAACAACTTTATACGCTTTCCTATTTGATGGTGCGACGACTTATGAAGTCTCCGTGATGCTTTTCTCCTAAATCCTACAAAAACGGAATTAGGGAGTGACATGCATCTTGCTTAGTCATGCCCTTAAGAGTTAGGCCCTTTATGTTCTTACTTCACACAAGGTGCTGAGTACATTGGTGTTCTTATATTTTATGCAGTCTAGTATTTGCCACTAGTATTAGAGCCTTTCTCAGCGGGGAGTTATATCATTTACACTGTCTTGTCTACCTTGTAGAAAATAGAGTAATTGCGAGGTTACCCCCGGTTTCCTTTATGTAGGTTACTGACTATGCCCCCATGTTAAACTGTTGTTTCTCCTTTGAATATTCATCATTGCTTTTTCCCTCTTTAAACACCCCGACCCTTTACCCAATTTTGTATCTTGCATATAATGAAAATGTACTTGTTGTTGGATTTTAGAAGTATCCTGTTTGCTGTTTGTACTACTGAAAAATATATTTGTGACTGTGAGATTAAAAGATATATTTCACACAGATATTTCAATAATTCGTTGAAGAACTTGTTATGAAGTCATACTTCTACTAATACTTATACTAATACAAGCTTTATCTTATGAAATGTAAAACAGCAAGTTTTTATTTATACCGTAACTGTAATTTCATGGCTATAAAAACCCATGCATACGTACAGTATTCATTTTCAGAAAAGACAATTTTTATGTAGGAAAAACCATAGTGTACGTTTATTTGGCAAAAACCATTCATGACGCATAGATTTTAATGTACATGTAGACATTCTCTGAAATTTGAACGGAAACAATCTGATAAATCTAAGTCAATTTACTGCAACTTATGTAAGATTTGTTGAATTCAAATTGGTTCTTTCTTTAAATTTCCATTATAATCAGAGAAGCTTCCGCTTCGGACACAGAGTTCTCTTGCAAATTTGTGTAAGACTGTGCAAAATGATCCTTACGGATATAAATTTTACAACGCATGCCCGCTTAGTTCAGTAGAGAAAGTGCAGATCTGCAAATGGCGGGGTCATGAGTTCGATCCCGGGGCGACGCGTATGTTCTCCTTGACGATTTGATTACAAACATTGTGTCTGAAATCAGTCGTCCTCCACGTCTGATTCATGTTGGGAAGTTTGCAGTAACTTGCGGAGAACAGGTTTGTAACACTGATTAAGTTAACTACCGGCCGTTACATAACTGAAATACTGTTGTAAAACGGCGTTAAACCAAAAATTAAACAAACAAACAAACACTTAAAGTTTACAGTTATGTATGTTACATTTTCATCCTTTTAAAATAAAGTGGTTAATCAAACAATACGGTTTATTCAAACTGGCTGTATATTTCAAATTTTTCAAACGTATCCACCCGTCGCTTAGTGTTAAGACTTCTTTCATGTGGGAAAGCCATCCAGCTGGTCTACGAATGGACGGGGGTTCTTCGTAGGTATCCATCCATGTCATGTCTGACATAGTGCCAAAAGAAGCGCCTGGGAGCTCCTCAACCATCAAAAGCTGGAAAGGTGTCGTATAACATATAAGTGTGTCGGTGTGACGTTAATCCCAACCAATCAAAATCAAACAAACAACTAATTCAACTTAAATATGGATATAGACACGCCTTCTTTTCTTTTAGACCAAGACTCTTTCACTGGTTGAAGGTGCGGACGGAAATATCTGGCTGGAGTGTAACTGTTTAGGTGGTAACGAGACTCTGTCGACTCAGCGCAGAACAGTTACCCGAGAGCCGGATATTACCATACGCCTTTTCAACTAGTGACAGACTTTTCTTGCATGCTTTATTCTTTAGAAGTAGACCGAACGCATTTCTTTTAAATTCTATTTAAATATAAAAGTAGCGTATGAATATACGTATTCATTTATAAATTACAACAACTTACATTCCATGGTTTAAGGAGAGTTTTTCCAGCTCTTACAAAAACACGGGGAAATCCTGTCTGGCATGCAAGAAAAAATAATCATTTGCTTTTTTACTATGGCATGTCAAACGTTGCTAAACTATATATGTATGTTATGTTGCTAAGTTATATATGTATGTTATTATCATTGTATGTTTGTTATTGTTATTCAATGTCTATATTCTAACGTTTGCTATTGTTATTGTATATGTCGTTATTCTTATGGTATGTTCGATATTCTTATGGTAAAAGTCATTATTGTTATTCTATGTTTCGTTATTGTTATCTGATATTGTTATTCAGTGTAGTGTCATTCATATTCCAAGTGTTACCATTGTTATTCTATATGTCGTTATTCTTATTGTATGTTCGATATTCTTATTGTAAAAGACGTTATTGTTGTCATATATTCATTATTGTTTTTGTAAGCTTGATATTCTTATTGTATGTGCGATTTCCCGCGATATAAATAGCACAGCGATGCTATACAAATACAATCACACAGCATAGAATAAGAATGACACGTTTTATAAATAGAATCGTCAGAATGATGACTTTTACCATAAGAATATCGAACAAACAATAAGAATAACGACATTATACAATAACAATGGTAATACTTAGAATATGAATGACACGACATTGAATAACAATAGCAAAGATACAATAAGAATAACGAAATATAGAATAACAACAATGACCTTTACGATAAGAATATCGAACATACAATAAGAATAACGACATAAAGAATAACAATGGTAAGACTTAGAATATGAATGCCACGACATTGAATAACAATATCAAAGATAAAATAAGAATAACGAAATATAGAATAACAATAATGGCGTTTACCATAAGAATATCGAACATACAATAAGAATAACGACATATAGAATAACAATGGTAAGACTTAGAATATGAATGACACGACATTGAATAACAATATCAAAGATACAATAAGAATAACGAAATATAGAATAACAATAATGACTTTTAGAATATGAATGACAAGACATTGAATAACAATAAGAAACAAACAATAATAATAACATACATATTTAATTTAGCAACGTTTGACATGCCATATTTTACGACTTCCTCACATTAATGTTTCAATACACACTTTAAAGTTTGTATATCTAAACAGAAATTCAGTTTTTCATCGCTTCAAATTATGGCACATAATGTTACATCTTTTTATGTTTCAATAAAAAAGTAAGATGAAGGCAGTGTATGATCTTTTCTGTTATTGATTTGGTTACATTATCTAACGATTACTTTGATTTCTTACACACAGCTTCGAAACATTAAAACAGAATTGGACGATCATAAAACATGCGGAGGGAACATGACATGGTAGTTAAAACTACATACCTCACAGAGTGACTGAAAAAAGCAAATTGCAGACCTTTATGTGATTATGTCTCTAGCATAGCTGCTACTTTTTTAATCAAAGCAAAATTGACCATATTTATTGCATATTTGTACAGTATGTAAAAAAGCTAAAAAAAAGAACTGTGATGTGATAAGATCAAGCTTTATAGTTGGAGTTTGCCTCATACTCAAACAATCGGCTGGAATGATTATGATTTATGTGTTTTTATATTTAATATATGTTGCTTCCTGTTTTGAACTTTCGGAAATTTTGATGTTAAACTTTAAACCTTTAAATTCAATTCCAGGTAAATAAAAATATGGTCGCTATATTTCATGAAAAATTCGACTTATTTCAATAATAAAAGCTATGTTCACTTCTTAGTTTAATTCTTCTCGCCCACAGGCGCGGAGTATTTGTGATGGCTTTTTGTATGTGCAGTGTGCAGTGTATGTCGTAATTGACGATTTGTTTCCTGTCGATCTACAAAATTTCAAGTTTTTATTTTTAATGTCTGATCTGGCCCACAATAATGGCATCAGATTTAACAACACAAACGAGAAAAATAAGTTTCACTAGAAAAAAAAAAAAGGAAAAAAAAAAAAAAAAAAAAAAAAAATCAAAGAGAAGAAAAGAAAAGAACGCAATTTGTGTCGGACATAACGTGGAATATTCCTTTCATTTTCAGTTTGATCAATGTGCCAGAAAGGAGGTAATAACTTTTTAGTGTGTAATAATTTTATTTTAAATATTGATTTATTATATAGTATGCATTGTTATTTATTTCATATGATAGGGTGGTATAGGCCTTTTATTCCAACCGAAATTCCGGATACTGCTTTGTTAAGTTAATTTATGCTAATTTAGAAACCCACTTTATTGTGTTACTTTTATTGGTATGTATATTAGTAAGTTTTAATTTGTTAAGGATTGAAGTATGTTGTGTATTGTGTTGTTACTATGCCATTGTTTCTAGGTATTAAGTTTGTAACTCACTCTGCAACTCCTTAATGGTACAAGGCTCTGTCATCTTAATGTAGGCATGGTCATGCGCATTCTCTTCGGTAATCAACACCAAACTTATTACACAGTACAGTGTCTTATTTTTAGTTTTATACTATATGTGTTTAATGTTTGATATGCATAATTATAGTCAAACCTTTTACAAATATCACCTAACAATAAGGCAAACACCGGCCTTTGAACCAAGGTGACTTGCATTGTAAAGAATCATTGCTCTATTATCTCAATGTAGGTTTCTTTCAGGCTGACCTTTAGCAATATCCGAACAATGGCATTTCTTGAGAGGTGGCTGATTGCAAACACTGACTGTTTGTCCTTCCAAAATACCAGTTGATCAGTATATGACTTATATAGTGGTAAAGGTGTTTATAGTAGTGAAATGTTTAGTCAATATTCATTGCTTCGTATTCAGAAGCTGTTCTCCTAAGGGGGATGTGGAGAAAACAAGAACAACAACAATACTCTCTAAGTAAATACATCAACGTAATCGTCAACATATAACACTTGGGTCATAACTTTCTTGTTCCTTTTAAACGGTGAGTTTCACGCACCTAGGGAGGGATTAAATGATGTTTGTTGTGTTTCATTAATTGTACATCTTAGTCCTTCCTTATCATTTAACTTGAAAGTGTCATATATAGCCCACATTCCTGATTAGACATTTATCAGAATAGTGGTCTCAATAATATCTGAGCTAAGTTTGAAATTTCGGATGAACAACTACGTAAGTAAATTTCATTCCATATACCGAAACTTAGAGATCAGTTTCGCATATGGGTCATGATCAGTCAAGAATTAGGTCACTAAATACAACAATAAAAATCATGCTCAAACTACAAAGGCAATGTTTTTTCTCCAACTTTCGTGAAACCCCATCAGACTGTCTGTTTGCCTGGGGTCTACAACAAAGACACGAGTATCGTTATATCATCTCCTGTTCTATCAGTACTACGTGAACTGCTTTGTTTGGCGCGGAGTTTCCTTTTGCTGCATCTTGCAGCAACTTTCGTGCCTGTTTACTACAGAGATTAGCAATTATCAACAATTTTATTGGGAGAAAGACGGCAGTATATGCACAGTTATTTTTATTTTGCTCCGGGTTAATCTAATCTAGTTATCTCAGCGGGACTTGATAGTTTAAACAAAGCAAGTTCCGAGCGCTTCAGTATTTTAATTGATTTAAGTCAATGTGAAAACAAGTTTAAAAGTCAAAATTAAAAATCAATGTACATGTCATGAAATTGAAACAGCGCAAATTATTTTCTGCACCGTAAGGGAATTGGCTTTAAGGTTTAGCAGTATATCACAAAACAACAGATTTTTTGAACGAATGAACAGCATCTTGACACACAACTTATCTGTCCAATACATGTTTTACTGTTCTGTCCCACAGAGTTGGATACTTAAAATATTCTGAATGAGTTGCCTCCCTTTAAATAAGAATGTCATTTGTAAACAAATAAATGTAAACAATCGTCAAAAACGATGTTTTACTTAGTTATGTAAAGTTTAAACACTCGCACGATGTTGCAAATGCATCAAAACGAAGACGTGTAACAGCTTTTAAAAAATGGTGAGTTTTTAAACTTGCTGAACTGTCCAGAAGTGTGGCCCCTTCATGCAGTCCCTTTCCGGAATTCAATACATATATCAGTAAATTGACAATGGTTTTGTAGAATAATACAAATGTTTTATACGCTGTTAAATTTTCAGGTAAAACAATGCTTTCTTTCTATGATCTGATGACGTTCGAACTTTTTTCTCCGAAACATGGACCTATACCTTAAGGTTTCGAAGTAGGCCTTGACAAACAAAAATCAAACAACACTAAATCATAGAAAGAAAGAGTTGTTTGACATGAAAATTGAACAGCATGTTAAACATGTATATTACTTTACGAAACAAGTGTGAGTATACTGATATAAACATTGAATTCCGGAAAAGGACTTGCCTAAAGGAGCTCCACTTCCGGACAGTTAAACGCCTTTAAAACTCACCATTTTTAAAGAACAGTTACACATGTTCGTTTTGATACATTTGCAATAGCGTGCGAGTGGTGAAATTTCGCATAACAAGGTGGAACACAGTTTTCAGCAATCGTTTATCTTTATTTCTTTACAGATGGTATTCATTTTCAAAAGGAGACAACTTTTTCCTATTATTTTAAGTACAAATGGCATTCATGTTTAAAGGGAGACAACTTTTTCCGATTATTTTAAGTAATCGTCGAGAAAGAGTTGTCTCCCTTTGAAAAGGAATGACATTTGTAAAGAAATAAAGATAAACAATTGCTGAAAACTATGTTCCACCTATTTATGTGAAATTTCATCACTCGCACGCTACTGCAAATGCATCAAAATGAACATGTGTAACAGTCCTTTGAAAATGGTGAGTTTTGAAAGGCGTTTGACTGTCCGGAAGTGGGACCCCTATAGGCAGTCATTTTCTGAAATTAAAAGTTTATATCAGTATAAAGACACTTGTTTCGTATAGTAATGTACATGTTTTACAGGCTGGTCAATTTTCATGTCAAACAACTCTTTCTTGGTTTGGTGTTGTTTGATTTTTGTTTCTCAAGACCTACTTCGAAACCTTAACCTGAGATGTTCGAATGCGAAAACTTTGTTATGTTAAAGCATTTAATCATGTTTTGGACTGGACTACTTCGTTTAATTAATTTCTAAAGAATCAAATGACTTTATAAAATGTTTTTATTGCTATCTGAATCGCTCGGCAACATTTTCTAGGAAATACTGGCTATTAAAGCTTCTAAAGCTATGTTGATTAGTAGTTACTTTGTACAGTTAAATTCTACATTACATGTTGTACGTTTCGGGCTCATATTGATCAACATTATGTTTCAAAATTGCCATATTAATTTTCAATGAAAGTTAACAATAGTCTGAAGCCTGGTTAGGTAGCGTGATTCATCACTGACAAAATTTTCCTCAATTTCTCATAAGGTAATTAAAAAAAGCTCAATCACATTATACATCATTCTGGGTGCTCCGTAGCCGAGTGCTCAAGGTCGCTGGCTATATCACTTGCCTCTCATAGCCATGGTTCGAAACATTGCTTGGATTTAGAATTCGTTTATGTGAAGAAGCCATACAGCTAGAAAAATTGCTGTTTTGCCGCCTGAAATTATGTCAAGATGGGACATTTGGGTTCCTCTTCCCTACTAAAAAGCTGGAAAGTCGTTATATGACCTATGACCTGTAATTTTGTCGGTGTGACGTTAAACAAAAATATACAGAGAAACTCCAAAGGTGTTTACAGGAAGATTTTCAACTTCTATTTGATAGATTGTTGAATATCTTCCTGTTAACACCCATGAATGTCTTAGTTAGCGCAGTTTAAGGCAACATTTCATAAAATGGTGTAAAAGCTTGAAAGGAATAAATCTTTAACGCTCCTTTACGCTCAGTAGAAATTATTTTCTTTTTGCAGAGAAAAAATAAGTAATTTTTTTCGTGTTTGGTGTGTAGTCAGTGGGAAATGTTTAATATATAAAGTATAACTAGAAGATGATTATGATACCGTACCCAAGTTAAGGGATATAGGAATTCATTAATGAAGTGTTTTATACAACTTTTCTGGCAAGTTTTTAAGGAAGATTATTGAAATTACGTTAACAATCCGTTTAGGTTGCCTGTACTGCGTGTCCTACTCTCTTTTATTGTAATATGATTTTTATGGAAGTGCAATAACTTTTTGTTGCATGACATCGTGTCTGAGATCATTTGTCCTCTACCTCTCATGCTTGAGGGAAGTTGGTAATCACTCGAAGAGAACAGATTAGCACTGGACTATATATATAATTCGAGAACACAAATTAAGATTTCTGCGAACAGTTTCAAAACTGTAGTATTGTTGAAAAGCTTCCCTCAACTCAAAGAACAAATATCATAAATTATGTCATTTCTTCGGATAATAACAAACACGTTCACGTATATATATATTTGATTATTTTTAAAATTAAAAATCAGAAAATTTCAAGTACATTTTACCCTTTCAAAAAACTGAAGGACTATCTTGTTTGGTATGTGTTTTGGACGACAAATTCAAAACTAATCAAGAGATGAAATATTAAAAGTTCCTGTTACTACCGTGGAAGTTCATTAAAATGGGGTATAACATGAAAATGATTGTCATATATAAAGGAAATGGATCAATGGAACAGACTTATTCTCTGGTTAGAAATGGTTAAGGATGTCAGAGGTCACATATATTCCATCAATCCGTCTGGATGAATAATGATGATGCGTTTTGTTTATTGACATAGATATTTTGAAAGATTTATGTAAAAAGACAATGACTGATGAGTACAAAAGATAATTTGTCTGAACACTATTTGAGGTTTAATCATATATATTTGTGTTGTACTAAAATAGTACTGGTGTATGACTGCAAGCTACTTGTGTGTAGAAAACAGAATGAGTGTATGTAACATAAGACTTATAGCACTAACTGATTCAACGGCAATTGATAGTTTATTTGGAAGAATTAAAAGGTACAATTTCAGCTTATTTTGTTGTTGTTTCTTTTGAAAAAAAAAAACAACAATTATTTCAAAAGTATATAGTTTCAATAACTTTTTTAAAGGACTACAAACAAAAAGATAATTTCCTATATTTATGTCTTCAGAAATGTTTACCTTCCATTTTTGTGAGACAGTCCGTAATATCACCTTGAACATAGTTGAAAAATAAAAATGGCAAAAGAAATATTTCTGTATTTGTGAGAGTTTTTGACATTTTGATGAATTTCCTACCAAAAGCCTGTGAATTTGTAATAAAAACAATTTCATTTACTTTAGAATTAATTTACAGTAATTTCGGATCTGTTTAAAGAAAGAGTTACAATGCATATAGACAATGATACTAAAACATTATTCCAAACCGTATGGCTTAAGCAAAAAACGCTACTTATAGGCCTAGATCTTGGCAGTGGGCCAAGGGATTTCTGTCTTCATTAGCTCAGTTGGGGGCTAATGACTATCACGGTATGGTTCCAATAAACAAGGGTCATTGTTTATTGGAAAGACAGTCTACTTTACAAGTGTAACAACTAGTGAGAAAGGGAAACATTGTGTTTTTAAATAACTATGTGATAACTTTTAAAGTTATACCTATTTTGGCATTTTTTTGAAAAGAAAAATATTTGTTGATCAAACATAATAATAAAATAAGAAGAAACTTAACTTATTTAGGAATATGTTACACATTTCATTATGTTTTAGGAGAAGAAAACAACTTTCTTTTTTGTTCTCAAGTACTGTCTGAAGCTACGCACAAATTCAAATTTTACTTTTCTAAAAAAATATATTGCAGAATAGTGTAAACAAGTTAACATGCAATACAAAGTCCCCTGCTGGAAGGCACCTAATTTTCTCTACTGCAGTATAACATAATGAACTGATATCTGTCAATGTTGTATAAACAATATTGTACTATACATACAATATGTTATAACAAAACACTTGGATTAAAATTTGCATAATGGAATTTTTGGCCTATTATAAAAAAAGTTATCATATCAGTTATTTATAGTAACAACAAAGGGAAATTAATCCTAAAAAAAAATTCTATATAATGTAAGTCCACAAGAAACTCCTTACCAGGTAGAGATAGGTCAAAATACAACATGCATGTTGTACCACAGAAAAGTGGTCTCGATTTTTCCCTACAGCCAGTAATAAAAATGTTACAATATAATTTATTTATAGAAACAACAAAGGAAGGTAATTCTAAAGACAATGCTGCCTCATGGTGGTGAACATTTGTGCCAAGTTACATCAAAATGCCTCCATGCATGAAGAAGATATCTCCGGACAAAGTCATTCTTGAATTTGACTTTTGATCTCCAAGTGTGACCTTGACCTTTAAGCTAGGGTTCTAGGTGTTGCCCATGACATGTTGTCTCATCATGGGGTACATTTATGCAAAGTGATATTGTAATAACTTGATGCATGACAGAATCCTGGACCGGACAGAAAAAAAAACCTATTGACCTTTGACCTCTAATTGTGACCTTGACCTTTTAGTTAGGTGTCCGGGTTTTGTGCATTACACGTCGTCTTATCATGGGGAACATTTATGCCAAGTAATATTAAAATCCCTTCACGAATGGCAGAGTTATGGACCGGACAGGAAAAAAGTCCTTTTGACCTTTGACCCCAAACTTTGACCTTGACCTTTGAGCAAGGGGTCCGGGATTTGCGCCTGACACGTTGTCTCTTTATTGGGAACATTTGTGCCAAGTGATATTAAAAACCCTTGATGAATGACAGATTTATGGACCGGACACGAAACAGACCCTGTTCATGCCATGTTAACGTTTGACTGCCAAGTGTGACATTGACCTTTGAGCTAGGGATCTGAAAGTTATGCATGACACATCATCTGATTATGAAGTACATTTGTGCCAAGTAATATTAAAATTACTTCATGGATGGCAGAGTTGTAGACCGGACAGAAAAAAGCCCTGTTGACATTTGACCTCATTGTGACCTTGACCTTTAAGCTAGATGTCCGGGTTTTGCATATGACACGTCGCCTCATCATGTGGAACATTTGTGCCAAGCAATATTAAAATCCCTTCATGGATGGCAGTGTTATGGACCGGACAGGAAAAAAGCCCTGTTGACCTCTGACCTCCAACTGTGACCTTGACCTCTAAGCTAGGGGTCCGGGTTTTGCGCACGACACGTCGTCTCATCATGGGTAACATTTGTGCCAAGTAATATCAAAATCCCTTCATGGATGGGAGAGTTATCGACCGGACAGGGAAAAAAAACCCTGTTGACCTTTGACCTCCAATTGTGACCTTGACCTTTGACCTCCAATTGTGACCTTGACCTCTAAGCTAGGGGTCTGGGTTTTGCGCATGACACGTCGTCTCATCATGGGAAACATTTGTGCCAAGTAATATTAAAATCCCTTCAAGAATGACAGAGTTATGGATCGGACACGAAATTGCGGACGGACGGACGGAATGACGGACGGAAAAGCGCATTCCTATAGTCCCCGAAACCGGTTTTCAACCAGCAGGGGGCTTACAACATTTGTCTAAGATTGAAAACCGAATGTGCATTACACGGTTATAAAGTAAAGCACGAGAAAATTAAAAAAATACTTTAGGCAAACCGCAACTTATCATTGAAATCAAAAATCCAGTACAGATAGAACACAATACTGTGATAATGTCCAGTAATATTATATTCCATATAATTTCATATATTAGAAAATCATTTTCCTATTCTTTTTGAAAGTTTTCTATATAAAGATAATGGAAGGATCACCTTCCCCGGCATGACCTTTTTCATTATAATTATGATATTAAAAGATATTGCTTGTCAACACAAAGAAGTCATTGACCTTTAACATTATTACTATATTTTATATTATTCTATTTGTAATATTATATAATAATAATAACAATAATAATCAGATAATAATTATTATCTACACAATGAAATAATAAAAACAATAATAATAATAATAGTCATATTATTATTATTATTGTCATTATTATTATCACTGAATATTCCACATTCAGTGAAGGAAAATTAATTTCGTTCAACACCATTGCACACATCTTCATGGTCTAGTTGGGACCCCTGCTGTTCTAGTTGCCCTCTTATCAGCTAATGTTACATAATCGCTGATAAGCAGCAGATAAGATAGGAATTGTATATTGGATTTGGGGGTGGGGTGTGTGTGTGTGGGGGGGGGGGGGCACTTATATAGTAGTGGATCTAGGCCTTTAAAGAGAATTCCTATAGTTTTTTTCCTTTCATATATTTTTTTAAATTCACATATATGATAGGAAAATTTATGCTGAAAACAATGAACAAATAAAAACAATAGGTCACCAGGCTTGTTTCTGTGAAAAATTGTTTTGAACACACCCACTGTTGCTGAAACTGCCAGCGATTTTTCAACATTTTCATAATTTTCTGCTTTTTTATAAATACCAACCAAAATATACGTCAAGACAGCACAATACGGTTATTTTCTTTTCACAGATTTTATTATATACTTATTTGATATCATAGTCATATTTGTAATATTCTATCCTTACAATAATGGGTACAAATGGAAAAAAAATATTGTTTCATATTTACTTTTGTGAATTTTTTCAATGAAAAATACCCATAGTGAAGAATATTATTATAAATTTTGAAAAAACTCTTTCATAGAATTTTTTCCTGTTTTTCTTGTGCATAGATAATTGTATTGTGAGCATAAAAATGGCTAAAAATGTATGGGTCACCAGGCTAAATTTTATGTTAAGACCGCTAGAATACAACACCTGGCCGGACGGAAATGGCGCGAACCTGGCCAAATTGATTACATGTATGTCTGCTAGAAGTTAAGAAACAGTTTTAAAAATTCTTACTTCTTCCTATAATTGAATACTAAATAATTTGAAAGGTGATATTTATTTATCAGTACTAAGTCAATTATCTTACATTATATGAACAACACTGTCTTTGTACTAAACTGCGATGTGAAAACACAACCACAAAAATAGCAAGATACCTGTCAGGCATGACACTTGTCAATACAACATAAACCAGTATCAACATTTGATTACTGATAAAACTTATCAAAAGTGTAATTTCATTCAAGATTCCTCATATTTAAGATTGTCTGTAACATGTTTCAACAAATGTTGACTTCAGTTTCGTTTTCCATAGAAAGTGTCGGCTGTGCAGAAAGATGCGCATAAAAAACTATAGGAATTCCCTTTAACGGTGTAATCAGTATCAGTCTTTTACCGAAAGAGAACGTTACACCTAATTAGCGTGGCATATAAAAGCCCTGTACGTGTCTTTGGCAATATCTTTCATAATTCCAAAATATATTTTATGAACTTTCTTATACTTCTAGATAAATATGTTATTAAGACTTTACTACAATTTCAACGAAATCTAATAGGTAAAGATTTCATTTAACGTTTAGCCTGCTGGCGGCAAGTGATTCTGCCTCTGCGACCAGTGCAGACCAAGATCAGCCTGTGCATCCGTGTAGTCTGATCATGGTCTACACTGTTCGCCATTCAGCCAGTATCTTTTTGTTAAGCACCCCTTTTAACAGTTAATGGTACTGTCCAAATTGAAAGATGGACACGTTCATTATAGGAATTTAGAAGGGTTAATACATTTGACCGCTTCCAGCCATTTTCAGCATTCTGAGCACACATTTGTTCATAGTAACATATACAGATATTTTGATATGTAGTAAACGTATCCTCTCATAACAGAATAGAAATTTTTAAGAGACAGCTGTATTAAAATATTTTAATAGTGACTCCGTTGAGATACATTTGAAGTTTGCTGGGGAGTGTCTTATGATTTTTGTCCTGATGCCGTGTTTTTTTCTGATTAAACCTGTGACAACGTTATTGACAAAAACTTAATAATGTACTTGCAACGGTAGAACTATATGGAAAAATGTTTGTTTGAGCGAAGGAGCCATGTACACTTAATTTCATTCTCATTATATCCCAAAAGTTAAATTTAGCGCGCTCTCTTAATTTGAAATATCACAAATGAACTACAGTTGTTGAGTTGAATGGGTTATACATGATTTATTTTTTCGTTTTTAATTATTATAAAACATGTATCGGTTGTCTCAGCTTGTCTTATTTTCTTGATGTTTTCTAACCGATTTATATGTACAAAAACACCATTCTTTTATAATGTTGCTGTCGCATTTTTTGTTTTGAATACAAAATGAATTTCTTGTTAATCAAGTCCTATTTATTACCGGTAATTGTTTTTTTATACTATAGATTTTGAAAACTGATCAACACAGTTTTAATAAGTCCGTTGTTTTTCATTACCTCCCTTTTATGGCTCTAACTGTAAAAGTTCATGTGCAATAATAAAGTTAATGCTTTTCTAACCATATAATAATGCATTACATCTCCTCTGACAGCTGTTTCGTCTATTGTTTTTATATGAAATTTAACACCTTAAAGAAATTGCTATGATTCACTAAGTGATTTATTATAACATACTTTTCCTTCTTAATAAATGATACATCTTTGAAATCTGTTTTTAATTTTGTGTTCCACATAAACATTTTGTCATGGCTTACCAAGACTCCACACTACATATAAAACATAAACATAATAATCAAAGCGAACTAATTTTTCGACATCTTAAATGGCTGGCTAACAGTTACAGTTTGTTGATCTGATGAATAACTTTACTTTTACTGTCCACTGATAAGGTTTATTGCTAGGTATTTGAAGAACCTTACTTGAAAACCTCCTTTAAAATAATGTCATTGTCAACTAAAACGAAAAGTATGTAAATACCAACTGATTTTATTTTATCTGTTGCAATTGTCAATTTGAATTGATATATGTACAAATACATATTTTTGTTTCTTTCTAGTGAAATCTGTAATTGTTGATACTATAATCTTGTATATGATCTTAGATTTATAATGCTTTGCTTTCTGTTTTATTTTTCTTTATTTATTCTACTTGCGGTACTTTCACATAAATACTAAAGAACGCTTTAGCCTATTGTTGTCAAACTTTATAGTATGATAGCTAGGGTCACTAACAACCCTTATTGTTTTGGGGGTCTGTAGGTCAAAGTAAAGGTCACAGTGACCTCAGATCTACAAATGCTAAATAATTAAAGGACTTCGTGTGCTACATTCATGAAGGTTGATGGGATAATTGTCTATGGTCATTAAATGGCCGTTATTGTTTAAAGGCTAAGGTTACAGTAATCTTGAGATTGAAGACGGTTTCGGGTCAGTTACTGGAGAAACCTACAACCAGTGGCTGTCAATCTTTAAAATGAAGTTTGTCTGTATGTTGGAACGTGGGTTGGAGATGATGAGGGATGGGCGGAGCTTATGTGTTTGACATAGAGCTCTTGTTAATTACATTTTAAGATTGAAATGTTTTAAACCTTAATCAAAGAACAGGAGAATTACAAAGCTAACCTTAATCAAGTAATACGAGAACGACAAAAATTAATTAAAATCTAGCTAATATAAAATCTAAAGTTTTACCACTCTTCCCATCTGTTGTTAATTTTTTACTTGGCATTCCTTTCCGTTGCATGGCAGTGTCTTAAGTTATATATGCGTACTAGTACTTTCTCTTGTGTTCTTTGCAATAATTGGGGAAGCTCAGGACTTGTTTAAATCAAATTTAATTTTACCATCCTGACAAAGTTCTAATTAAAATAATCAGTTTTCTCAGGAGTTATTGATGATAAGTTGTTTTTTTTGACAAAAACGTTATTCACTTAGAGTAAGATTAAGGTTTATTATATCTTCTGTAGTGTAAGGAAACACTTAGCTGCTCTTTTTTTCTGTAAAAGCACAAACATGCCTTTCTGAGAAACAGCATTCGTACTCTTCAGTTAATTGCAGCTTGCAGTTAAAGGTAGTATTTGATACACATGGCTTTAGGTCTATGTTAATTTATTTTTAGATCGATTGTTATTAAAGCTTAAAACTTTTTCAAATAACTCCAGAGACCGCCTTCAGGGGGAAAAACAGTACTGGTGCCATATGAGAAGGTGTTTGAGCTTGAATCCCGCCTCAAGGATGAGCACCGCATTGATGGAACAGTGAAGGTAAGAAACATTCTCTGTCTGGTTGCGAACTAAACTTTCTCAACAAACTTTATTAAAATCATAGGTTGATACCACGAATCTTTTGAAAAAGATCAATTGTGCTTCTAGGAAAATGTGTGCAGTTGAATGCATATAAAGTTGTTTATTATTTCTTTCTAGTTTCGTGTATAGGATGGCAAAATGGTTAACGTTCTACACAAGGTTTCGCAGTTCTAATGAACAATTTGGTTATATTTTATTTGTCTGACGTTTTACTTTCTCAGTCATATGTTACGTTTATCGCAGGATATTTTATGCTTAAGGTAAAGAAAAATATCTTTTAAAGCAGATCATTCAAATAAAATCTGCTTCCATTTAACTGTTAGCAAAATAACCATGAAGTACAAAGTAAATCACGAATTAAAACTTAAACCTTATATTCGTATGCTTCAATTAATAAATTTGTGGACTTTTGCAATTAAAATTATTTCGTTACTGAATATTTGTTTGTTTTGGGTTTAATGCCGTTTTTCAACAGTATTTCAGTTATGTAACGAAGGGCAGTTAACTTAACTTGACTCTGCACCAGTACAAACCTGTTCTCCGCAAGTAGCTGAGAATTTTCCCACATGAATCAGAGGTGGAGTACAAATGGTTTCAGACACAATGTCTTCTATTAAATTGTCCGGGGATCGAACTCACGACCCGTAGATCTGCACTCACCGTATTGAGCCAAGCGGGCGGGCTCTGGATGAATCGGTTACCGTGCTTTCGTTTAACTGTGCGCATGCGTAACTTGATACGAATTTTCATTTTACAATTGACTTACTTACTGTATTGGTTTATCAAAAATATTTTTAATTTTGGCAATAGATTAATACTTAAGGTTCTTAGTTTTCCAAAGCTGAACTTTCACACATGCCTAAACAGTCATTATCAGTGTATGATCCTAAAGAAGGTGATTTTTTAGTGTGGTGTCATAATGTTTTGTTGACGAAGTGGAGTGTAAGATTATGCAAGGTTATAAAACTTGAGAGTGGAGACCAGTTTCAAACTACACCCTCTGGTTGGTTGATTCTAAGCACAATCTCTTAAAATTAACCAATGATAATATTATATTCTGAGAGTGGTTGCCAACCGCAGTGTTATAACTATGGAATCAGGAACTTTATTATCTACAAAGCCTCTATCACATCCACACTGTCAGATGGTCCTGGCATTTGTATCATTTTTACCACAACATAATCATATTATTTCGTTATTTTTATGGATTAAAGAAAAATATGAATAAGTAGGGGGCACGAAGATACAAGAAAAGGGCATAAATATTATTTAACTTTTTTTTCGTTAAAGCAAATTGATCAGCTTCTCTTTATGCGCCCGTTTCGGAAAACTGGAACGTATTCTGGTATTGACTTTAAACTTAGCATACATAGTCAAGTAGTTGTCGATGAGAGGATGTATAGAGCTCAAGAACCTTAACGGGAAGTGTTGTCAAAAGTGAAATCTGACGTCATACTTTGTGCCCTTAGCATATCTTAAAACTTTACTTATAACCTAGTTTAAACTACCCACACATTCACCTCCACCAAAATCAGATTCAGGTAGTTTCTTGTGCCTTAGTTTCATGCTACCAACCTCGCACAAAACTCGCCCAACTACCATCCCCTATCCACCGTCACATGCGGAGTGAGTGCGTTGGGTTTTACGGCGAATCGACACAAAATGGTCATATATCGCCGAGAAGAAGTTATATTGAAAACGCCAATTGTAAAGCATACCTTAAATCATTTATGTAAAAATGTAAAACATACTGTGAAATCATTAATATTCGCGGGGGGACTAATTTTCGTTGATTTCGCGGTTGAGTCAATCCAAGAATGTAATCCCAACGAACAAGTAAAATTCCAATTCATGTTCAAAAGTTGAAATCCGCGAATTCATATCCCCACAAAATAACCGTTTTGACCAAAACCACGAAATTTCATGCCCAAGAAATTTAATGATTTTACAGTATCTAAAATCATTTATGCACGCACACTTCTTTAAATTTTATTTTTCACTTCCGCTTTGTGGCGCTAATCTTTTCAAATTTAGTGTTCTTTTAGACTAAAGAATATTATATAAAACCTTACAACGTGGACTTCAAATCATTTTTACCCAAATTAAAATTAAACTTACGCTTGAGTTAAGTTTCATTCACTTTTAGAAGCTATTTTGGTCTATACTTTCTTTATTCTTCAAGCCTTTAACTGAAATTACTAGTTTATGGTAAACAACATAACATGTCTTGTTTCGCAATGGTATATCTGAACAACCTTGTCTTCGATATTATATTATACACTGCCGATCAATTGTCAAAAGTATTTCCCGAGGTCCGAAATAAAGAAGTGTTTTATAACATGGCATCAGAAATTAATTTTCACAGCTTTTTTAAAAAAAAAATGTATTTATTATCTTTTAATTTAGTCAGACTGTGGATCGTCGATTTACATCAGGAGTAATGCAATACCACGGATTCGTGTACAGAATGATATACATACATGCTAATTTTCTTGGGTGCAAGTCTCTCTTTCAATAATCTAGAATTACTTTGTTGTATTACTACATTGGTTTTTATTTTTTAAATGTTTATATTATAATGTATAACTGAATATTTCTGTTGAATAACGCATACACATAGGGAAATAAAACAACACAATGTTATGAAACAAAGTTTTAATGATCTAAATGAAAATGTCATTTTATAGTCCGTAGGGTTGACTGATGTCTGAAAATGAACGTTTACGAATAAACTAAGAAATCACTTTACAACATAGTTGATCTATGCCACCTGACAACATCACTGAACTAGGATATTAGGGGAATGTGCCTTGTTCTACAATACGTGTTATATCAATTAATGCTTAATTATTTAATTTTTTACAAATGTTCACTCTTAAATGAACTGTATGTACAAAAGTAATAGTTTTGCTACAAATGTTGTTACTTTCGAACTTCCGGACCTTTCCTCTAAAACTATTTGACAACATAATAATACAAAAACACATGCGACCTTTGTTTTTAATTGTCTCGTCGAGCTCCTCCCACCTCGCAACCTGTCCTTCAGACACAACCTGTTATAATTGTGATAAATTCACAATCTGGAACTGTTCCCGGAACCATCTAGATTTGAATGTTTTAACCATTCTTACAGAACACTACTTGGTTTGCTTGTGTGTCACTTCATTGAAAATAATTTCAGTTACGGCTACTTTCATCAAACTTCACTACTTTCGACGTAGTTCATATCAAGTTCAACACCTCGCTCTCGTAGGAATGTTTGAAATTCGACCATGCTCTTGTCTTTGGTTTCTACTGGTTTCGCAAAATCAGTCGTTGCCATATCGTCAGCACTTTTGCAGCCGGGAAACGACTGAACAGCATTATCACGCGCCGAAATGTTGCTCCCTTGACTCAAGGCACTCGGTCTTCTTCGGTTTTGATCGTTACTGTCCGATATATTCAAAGAATGGCAAGAAATTCGTGAAAATATGGGCGAAGACGAGCGGCGCTTAGCGTTAATACTGTTCATGGGAATATCTTTTGGTGATTCATTACAAATTGAATTTCTTTGGTTACATTTTTGAGTTGGAATGTCTATAGTTTCTGGAACATTACCTGTGTGATTAGTTTGATTATGTTCAATTGTGACAACATGAAAAGGCGAATTAGATGATGGGGACTCTTTTAAAACTGATGTGTTTGTTCCGTCTATATTATTCTCCACAACCAAATGAACTCCGCCGTCTTGGTCCTCAGATTCTGGAGATTTCTTATCTCCATTTAGTAATGGCTTTTCAGAGTCTTCCTCAATTGAAGAGTCATTTATATCACGATTACCTAGTGGATTTAAATATGTTGACATTGATTTATCATTGACACAAACTGGTGTTTTCTTATCGATATAAACTGGGGTAATTTTATGAGCTTTAAGTAAATCTGATATACTATCATAATATTCGAAATCTTCTTCGTTTTCGATGTCGTCCGATGTTGACAAAGGGCTGTCAGAATAACCCGGAAACAAAAATGTCCGGCAATCACCACGATTTGTTGTTTTAGACTGCTGGATAGCGGGGCCTTTTCCGGGTTTGACTGGGTCAGTGGGTGTTCTGTGGTAGCGAACTTTCATGCTGTTATTCGGACTGAATTTTACGGAAGCGTAATCTTCGTCAATAGCTCTTGTGCGCTGTATGCGCTGGCTACAACGTCTTCGTAAATACGGCATGTTAAGAATACTCTCCATAAGTTCCGGTTCCGTTTGACATCCAAAATCGCGTCGATACAGAGAATGTTTTCTTTTAACCTCTTCGGAACCGTCTTTACTGCTTATGGTACTCAATCTGTCTTCTTCTGAAGTCCCAGCCGCCGACATTTTAGCCCATGAAAACGAACCTCCTTTCGAGGAGGAATTTCCGGCTGTCGCTGAAACGTGGAATGAGTTTTCGCGTCTTATTTTCCCCGTAGCATCTCTTTTTAATCTAGACGTTGACGCGTTTTGATGACGTTTATGGTGTCCGGTACCTCCGTATCGCAATCTTTGAAAGAAGCTTGCCCGTCTTCTTCCAGCTGGAACCTTCAAGCCATCGATCTGTTTCACATCCCTGAAGACAAATTATTACGAAGTCAGCAGAATATGAAATACTGACAAAGAAAAGCATGACAGGGCAGTTTGTGAATTACCGGTAAAAGGCGTTAAAACATGTTTATTTTGCTAAAGATATAAAGTCGAATTTCTTCTTTATCAATTATTATCACATTATATCACCTATATTTAAAATGCCTCCTTTACATTTCCATACATTCTCGAACAGTAAAATACATTTGATATAACCCTATCTTATTTCTCTGGCAAATACATTTGTACTTATATATTACGGATATCTTAAACAGTCAATTTTAAACCTTTCGGTATTGTTCAAAATCATAATACTGGTTAATAAAACACGAAATATTTAGATACATTTGCTTTTTCGTTAGTTTAAGCATATCATTCCGAAATGATTTAAGTTATATTTCGACCTTTTAGCTATTATGATGGTAGACACATAGTGCCCCTTAAATTATATACGAAATAGGTATGATGCTGGGTAGAACCACTGACCTTCCGCTGGAAAGCTTCCTCACATTAAAGAATTCTACAAAGATTAAGTTTCAAACCATCAACTGTGAGGGGAGAGTGATTTGAAAATCAGCTTCCTTAGTCACGAAGCCATGAAGTTTCTTGGATGCATTTGTAATTCTTGGTATATATAGGCATAAATATACTGGACTGATTGAAGATGCAACTGTCTAATCGAGCAGTTAAAATATTGCAAATGTCAAAATATAAACTGCGCGGTTATAACTGTAGTTTAACTTTCTTTGGACTTGAATTTGTACTTCATTTTTACTGAATATTTTCATCGATAAAATATAAGCATAATTTTATTAGAACTCTTCACCTATTCTATATTTTGTTCTTAAGAGTAGGTCATTCTTTAAATTCCTTAAATGTAACATAATGTTACACCAGGGAAATTATTTGGAAGATTCGTTCCGTTAATCTAATTACAATACAGGACACAATTTTCTTTATTCACCTTATTAAGTCTATGCTTTCCCCAGAGGCACATGAAATAGATCCAATATGGCAACGCACGTCTTTTGAAGTGGTAAAGGCGCTGCGAGTATTCTTCTCTGGTGCCCATATTATAATGTAAACCTTTGGAAAGAAGAGAAGCACGAGCGCGACATATGCGCTAAGGGAAACTGACACTGACATTGTGATTACTTTACGTTCACTGCCAAAGTAAATAGCCATAAAGCCGAGCCAAATCACACACGTGGTGTACATTGAAAAACCAATGAATTTCGCTTCGTTAAAGTTTTCCGGCAAGTTTCTGGTTTTGATAGCATAAAGCGTGCACATAGCAATTAACACTAAGTCAAAACCAAGCGGAACTATAATCCCCATAGTAGTTGTGTTGCAAATAAGCTTCACTCGCTTCGGTTCGGGATAATCAAATTTCGAGTCGGCTGGCTCAATTACCAGCATTATTGTAATAATCGCGCATTCTACTCCGATAATTATGCAGGTGATAATGACCTGCGCAGACGCACTCATAAATCGTGGTTTCTTAGTTATGATTTTCTTCGTACCTTCCAGTATTCTAGCAATTCTGTTTGTTTTTGTCACTAGAGAACCATAAATAAGAGAGAAAGACATTCCTGGGAGAATTCTCGTGAAGTAACACGTTACGAGAGTTGGTCTCGCGACAAGAACAAAGTTGCTACAAAATGCCATCATAACGCCAATGAGAATGATATACATGAGCTCTCGAGTAGAGGCCTTGACCACAGGGGTGTTATTGTGGCGTATGAAAACTAGTCCAACCCAAAGGGTTACAAACATCCCGAAACAAGCTGTAATAAGTGCCACCATCGCTTCGGTGTTCCACCAGGTGATATACTCAATAGGTATCGTTACACATTCTGCAATAACAACAGTACAGTCGGATTTTAATAGACTGCATTAAAATTCGGCAATATTAACACATCAGGCTCAATGTTCACGAAACATTTTCAGTCTCAGCTGAGTTAGTTTTATAATGAAACTTTATTTGTCATTTATATCTAAAATAGCATGTTTAAACTTAATTTTAAGTTAATACTTATTTTCAAGTAGCTGTTAAGTATTGATAGTAAGTGTCACCTGGAATTTATCCTTGGAGTTTTAGTAAACTTGATATTAAAAGTTCCAACTCAAACTCATCTGAGACAGAAAAATGTTTTTTTTGAGCACGGTGCTCCAATCTATTTCCAATTATACAATTACTGACTCTTGAGCCATTGTACATGTAATATTCTGAAGACTGACAGCAATATTGAACGGGGCTCATCAGCAAAAGGTTGATTTTGTTTCAACATATCATTTATATGTTTTAGATTAAATAGTAGGAATTAACATTTGACCGACATGTTCTATATTTAAACTTTATACTGTAAAGAACAGCTTTAATTAAAGATATAATTCCAATTTTAAAATATGAAGAAAAAAATCCTTTAAATTGTTTATATAAAATATTTGTTTGAGTATTACAGTATGTACAATAATATGCATTAATTTCAAAACAGTACACACTTAATACATGTATAGGCAAACAGGGTATCACTAAAACACTAGGCTGGAAGGTTTTAACATCTGACTGTTGTTGCAAAATATATGTTCAAACTACTAGTATTTGGTCTGAAAAATGTTTCTGTTGTTCGCTAGTCAGAAAACAAGGTTTGATTGTTAAGCCTCTTTCAATATTACCTTCTTCCTGAGCATCGTATCAATCAGAGCAACAGTCAACTCAGTCAACTATTGTTTAACATTAACAAGATAACATCTAGCTTTTCAATAGATAATGTGAAATATTCTGCTACAATTACAATCCGGTATATTTAAAATCCAACAGATAATGCTACATTATTTTCTATTATCACAATATAGTTAATTGAAATTAAACAATGATAAATATTTCAATACGATACGGTATATTGAACTGCAACAAATATTGTTTAACTTTCATCAATAATAAAAATATAGAAAATCCAAATGATGGAAAACACCAATAATGCTAATAGATAATGCTTCAAATGTTTAAAACTTAAACAACTGCTCAACTGTTCGATGGATATGTCTGTAAATCTTTTTGTCAATATGCATCTCAAATTCCAGGCAAAAATGGCACTAAACAAAAAAGCTAATGATCTGAATATTTTATATCATTGTGTATTTACTTTAATATATTACGCCCAGAGACAATCATAGGATAGCTTATCCGCTAGTTAAAGTTTTAGGATAACAATTCATATCATTGTCGTTAAATAGCAAAATCGGTGTTTAACCTTTTTTTTTATAAAATGAAAATTTCATTTAAAAATCATCAAAAATAGTATCTTCAACAAAGTTGAAGTATGAAAATGGCATTAAACGAATGTTGTTTAAAATGCATTCCTTCGTACGTTATCTAGATATATTAAACCTATTGTCCTATACAAAACAGTGATTTTAGGTTGCCTAAATATAGCCTTTATCATATGTTAGATTACAGTAAGCTTGTGCTAAACTGTGTGGAGAAAGCATACAAATGTTAAATCTCAGTTATTCTTCTGTATGAAAAAAAGTTACATTTACGAGTTGAATGTTATAAAGAAGATATTAAAGTATTAAAATACCTGTAAGATTTGGATTTGGCCACCAGCCGAGACTGCAAGGAAGGCATGTTTCACTGTCAATTATAATCTCGTTATCCTGGCAAGGTGTGCATACCCAGCAACAAGCGATGTCATGCACTTTCTAAAATACAAAAAAATATATATGTACTTTCTAAAATATTAGATGTTCCCATACACTGTCTGAAAAGTAAAATGATTTATTTACTGTCTAAATAATAAAATGTCTCCATACCCTGTCTGCAAAATAAGATATCATATTTACTTTCTAAGAAATGAATGTCCCACATGTACTTTCTAAAATATGTAATATTCTATGTACCTTTAAAAAATTAAAAAGTGATCCAAAGCACTTTTTAAACTATAAGATATTCCCATACATTGTCTGAAATATAAAATGTTTTTTTTCTGTACTTCCTAAAATATAAAATGTTCCCATGCACGTTCTAAGACATTTAATGTTCTACGAACTTTCTACAATATGCATGTACTTTCTAAAATATTACATGTTTCCAATCAATCTGAAGGAGGTATTAAATGTTCTCAAGTACCTTCTGAAATACAAATGTGCAATGTACTTTCTAAATATAAAACTCCCAAGTACATTCTAAAAGTTCTCAGACACTTTATGCAAATTAATGTCAAATGTCCAAATTAGGTTTCGTATAAACAAATTGTTCTGTTGCGCTTTCTGAAAAAAAGAAACGTTCTGAAGAACTGTCCGAAAAATTAAATGTTCCCCGGTATTTTCTGAAATATATAATATTCATTTATGTATAATTTTTCCAGGCAATTTCTGATATATTATATAATCTCAGGTTATTTTGAAATTACGAAACGATCCCATATATCTTCTGAAATATGTGAAGCATAATATGGTTGATATTAAAAAGCTCGATCTTGTATGTTGTGTTCGGTTCGCATGTATACTGTATGTAAGGACTGGATCAAACAAGACGTACGTCTAGTGTAGACAGGTATAGCAAAACGTATGAGACTTTTTTTATTATATATCTCCACATTTTTTTGTTTGTTTGTGTTGTTGCTTTTATCCAAAACTGGACTATGTAGTTACTGAGTATGGTAGTATAGACAATTGCTAAATACGTAGTCGGATGTCTGCTTGTATCAATACAAAATATGATGTCAGTCATTTCGTACTGATACGTTATATATATGCAGTATTTAAAGGTATTTAAAGGTGTCCCGAATACACTTCTACACTAACAAAAAGCACACACCAAAAATTCAGATATGCAGAATATATTTCCTTCAATATTAAATATAGATTTTCAGACCTAAATTTGGAAGGATGATTCTAAGCACTTTTAGTATTATCTCCAAATTTATGTATAAAAGTATCATTTCCCCATGTTCCCGAGACACAGGTTTGATTTCTGTATAGTTCAACAAAATATACAGGGAGAAAAGTTCATCAATACTTTCTTTAAGGTTTAGGAGTATATCACCAAAACACAGAAATATTTTATAAACGAATAACATCGTTACCAGTATTTTACCTGACCATTACATGTTCTGCCGTACTGTCCCGTATTGAAAATATTCTGAAGAGTTGCCCCCCTTTGAAAATGAATGCCATTTGTAAAGAAATAAAAATAAACAATCGCTGAAAACTGTGTTCCACCTAGTTATGTGAAATTTCAACACCCGCACGCTATTACAAATGCATCAAAACAAACATGTGTAACAGTTCCTTGAAAATGGTGAGTTTTTAAAAGCGCTTGACTGTCTGGAAGTGGGGCCTGTTTAAACAGTTCTTTTTTCGGAATTCACTGCTTATATCAGTATACTGACACTTGTTTTGTAGAGTAATATAAGTAATATACACGCTATCATTACAAAAACAACAAAACAAGTGTCAGTATACTAATATAAACATTGAATTCCGAAAAAAAGACTGCCTAAATGGGACCCACTTCCGGGCAGTCAAACGCCTTCAAAAACTCACCATTTTCAAAGAACTGTTACACATGTTAGTTTTTATTCATTTGCAATCGCATGCGAGTGTTGAAATCTCACATAATTAAGTGGAACACAGTTTTCAGCAATTGCATATTTTTATTTCTTTACAAATGGCATTCATTTTCAAAGGGGGACAACTTTTTCAGAATATTTTCAGTACGGGACAGTACGGCAGAACATGTAATGGTTAAGTAAAATATTGGTAACGATGTTATTCGTTCATAAAATATTTCTGTGTTTTGGTGATATACTCCTAAACCTTAAGTCATTATAGGAAGTACTAGTAATGATAACGTGATTCCCGCCGAAACGCGCGGACGAGGCCATTTTATGATAACTGATAAAATAACAATTCATAATGCTTGCACAATTACTTGACAAGACTTAGTAAATATTAGTATTTGGTTCATCCAGTTAGTATACTGCAACATAGCTCAGTCGGGCAAAATGCAGATAACAAATGGATATAAGCAAATCGTTTTGAGAGTTCGAATCAAGAGGACCTTTTTCACAGTTTTTTTCTGTTTTCCCTATTCGTTTTCATTTTTGTTCCCATATTTTCGTTTCTTTTTTTGACGGTTTGTATTTGCATATATGTCTTTATATAACATAATAATATGTTCTTTATTGGCTTAAGTGCATGCATTTAATTAATATTATTTTTGATATAATGCTAAACTTTTCTCATCTGCCATGTCGGCTTTAGATATTTCCCTGTCGTGTTGTCACAGAGCACATGCAGGAATCTAAGTTTTCTATGCAAAAAAAAAAAAGATTCGAGCACTCACGGCAAAAGATTTGTTTAACATGGACAGTATGCTTTACCTCTGAGCTAATTTGTAATTGATACTAAATCTAGAAATATTTAGATTTTAACATGTTTAAAATGTTGAATTCTAATCTGTTTATAGTCATGTTTGTAAACATAAATATCGTTGGGACATAGTACCTTGATATGCCCTTTGGGACACTCGTCACTGCAAATGGACTTTGTGGCATGCCCATGGTTGTGTTGAGGCCAGTAGACTCTGTTATCGTCCATTGTGAGAACCCCACTATTCCAGGAACCAATCATTTCGTATTTATAACTCTCATTTACATTCCAGGTCATGTGCTTTTGGTAATTGACGATATAATACCTAGCAATGAGAAACAGCATTATTTCTTCATTAAATATTGAGTCTACCAATCAAGGTATCTACAAGATAGTGTAGGAGCCTCAGTGGCCTAGTGGTTAAAGTCGCTGACTTGGAATAACTTGCTCCTCACCGATGTGGGTCCGAGCCTTACGCGAGGCGTTGAATTCTTCACGTGAGGAAGTCATCCACATGGTTAACGGATGGTCGTTGATTCTACCAAGGTACCTGCCCGTGATGAAATAATGCACAGAGGAGCCTGGAGTCTTCCTCCATCACCAAAGCTGGAAAGTCGCTATGCGACCTATAATTGTGTAGATGCGACGTTAAACCCAATAAAAAGAAAGATCGTGTCCTGTCTAGACGTCCTTTTTATATTACACATATTATCAGTCACATATGGAATCTTGGGATCCGATATTACATATCTTCTGCAGTTCAAGCGGTACAGATATAAAAGTTTTAGGAGCTTGTTTTTTATTTATTAAGATTTTTCAAGCAATAATTACATGTAATCGTACGATTCAGATGCAAGTCTTTATATTATGTATATCTAAATACAAAAGTAGAGTTTTGAAGCCAGTCATATGACTGTATTCATCTTATTATAAAATTAGGAAAAAATGGAATATCATAAGGGTAATAAAAAGCTAGTAAATGACGTCTCCAATTTAGAATTGGCCTCTAATAATAAGCACTTATATATATACTGGTCTGCATACATTTTGTACAAACTAAATGACATAATAACCTTCCGCAATGGATTCTGAACATTATTTATTACTTTTCTAAATGCCGGTTTGTGATATTTCTTTTGTTTGTTGTGCTGGGCTTAACGTTACGCCTACGCAGTTAAAGGTCATATGGCAAGTTTCTAGATTTTTATGGCAGAGGACGATCCCATTGGCCCATCTGAGTATTATTTTGGACAAGGGAGGCCACTTGGGTTGAATCATTAACCTTCCGCGAAGCTGCTAGATTGCCTCCTTACATGGCCCAAACGAGTTTTCGAATCCACAGCGGTGATGGGTAAGTGAATCGAAGTTCGAAGTGGGATGTTTATAAGTTCAGTGGTTTCAAATATGTATACAAACACTATGGTTGCGGGGTCAAACAATGCTCCTTACGTGCTATAAGTCTCTTTTCACAGTTTAGCAGACACTGCAAATATTAAATAGGAAATGGAAATAGTGCTTGAACAGTCTTGTTGTATTTGTTTACATGTTGTCTTTAAAGTAAGTGTATAATTCAAGAAATCGGTAACTACCTAGGTGGAGGGTCACCAAATTCATCGAAGAAAACCGACTCTCCTTCGTACGAGAAAGAAACATTCAAAAGGTACTCTAGGAATAGCCCGCCATCCAACACGGCCATATTGTCGCATATCCCAGAATCCTCACAGAGATCCTGCTGCATATTGTGGAGTGCATGTGCAAGGGCGTATATGGCTTTGACGACAAATCCCAGTTTAGCATCCTGAACAACGTCTTTTATGATTTCTTTTCCTGTGACAAGCAGTTTGGAATGATAATGTCATCAACTGATACATAATATTGTACATTTAACAGCAGACAAATCTAATACATGCATGTATGATTCAAATGTAAGAAGTGTTACTGATAATGAAAGCTCTGAGACATTGTGTATAAAACGTTCATATTCTTCATCGTTCATTATACAGCTTTCCTAAATTATACTTGACAACTTAACAATACATACCCGGTGCTTTATTCGTTCGTGAAACTTTTGTTGTGCTCTGTACCACATTTCATTTTGATAAACTACTTAAAACATGACTGTAGTTACATCGTTCATTAATTAATATTGTTACCAGTGCATGGGCGATCCTGTTTCTTGTCCTGCTCCTCGGCCGGTAACCAGGGCAGGTAACATTTAAACTTCCACTGCCAGTACTCCCGGAACCAGGGATTGCGACTGTTGTTTTCCGGCTTTAGAGACCGAAAGTATGTATCGAATGATGGTATAGGACTTGACATAAGTTTCACCGTTATGGCGCCAACTGCGATATCTTCAATGCCAGACACAACATCAGGTCTGTCCGCCCAACCGTCACTGTCAGACATATATCAAAGTGTTTTAAAGAAGTCTTATTCGACTTGTGTATTTTTCTAATTTTTTACATTAACAGAATAGAGCAAATGATAAACAAGTTGAAGTCCAAAGCATGGAAGACTAATCTACGGTTAACAGGTCAGTAATCAGGGTGAGGACACAACAATTCATGATAATCAAATGTTTGACTGTTCAGTGTTTGTGTTTCTGTTGAGTAACTCCGACGTACTTTAGTTCATATGGAGATTTTCGGTACCTCAGGTGTTCCGCCAAGTTTTGTTTCAAACATGGTCGGAAAGGTACAGCCATACTAGCCAGATCGTTTTCTCGCTCGAAAGCATTATACAAAGAGAGCAGTTTGTAATATGTTTGAGTTAATATTTTTTTTACTGTTTGATTATAATGTGACATTAGGATTTGAGTAACGCATTTTGATGTTTACTAAAATTCATATATTTCTGATATACAAAGACTGTTTAACGTTTCTACGATAGTGTCGTATGAGTGAAGTAACACACGCATTTACATTTTTTGTATATTCTAATACCAACATGTCATAACAGTACATCAGCTATTGCCTTTTTACACTTATAATCCAAAACCATACATTTATATTTGATACATTTTAATAATTGAAAGCAGCTTCATCTTTGTTTTGCAAAATGTTATTTTTAATCACAAAAATGTAGATATGGAAGACAATGTATGTGGTTTTGTCTTCAGGTTGGCAAAATCTTTTGCTAAAATTATACCGTTACGCACAATTATTACAATAGAACTTAGAGGCATATATAAATTACAAAGTAAAACATTAGCAAGGGTACAATATCAATTAGCAATAAGTTCTAAATACGTTTCAACGGGGCGTCAGATAGGTACAATGTCATGGACTGATAGAACATACGATATGCAATACATGTTTACCTGGCAAGGATCTGGAAGTGTTCGCGTGCTTTTGGTATACGTTTCATTGCCATCATGAGCCGTCTTGCCGTCATTCCTTCACAGAAGCAGACGATTACACGCGCACGTGCCGTCTTCAACAGCGTCTCTATGATTTTATTGAAGGCCAGATCATTGTCCACACTTGGGGCAGCCTCAGCGTTGGCTATGCAAACGTTTTTAGTCTTTGCCAAGTTTCGAAACTCTTCTAAACCCTTCTCACCATAGTTACCTGAAAGATAATAAAACTGGACATGTAGCTATTTAATTTTTCCAATTTAACTTTCTGTTTTGCCTTGCAAATACAGTAGGCAAAATGTGACAAGTCTCGTCAAAGACAAGTTCAATCCGAGAACATTCAGGATATCTATTAGTTTAAAATGGAGATGCGTATGTGGTATTTACAGTGTTCTATGTCTTTTGCCGGAGGGAGACAGGACTATGAAAACAAAAAAGGAAATTGACGGATCGGCATATATTGTTTAGATTCATCAACCTGGGATTTACTCGCCAGAGGTAATTAAGATGACACAGCTATTTTGAAGACGCTTTGATGTATGTGATGTCTGATGCTGTCGTCCTTTCATACGAAAGGAACGAAAAATAAATACCAAAAATGAAAATAAAGTATGAAAGGAACGAAAAATGAATACCAAAAATTAAAATAAAGTACATGTATCTCATGAAATATGAAAATATTTAGTATTGGCCCAATACTTCGAATATATTTTGTTGCAATAAAGAGAGAACAAAATAGAAAGAAAAGTTTATGTCAATGCTTCATGCTCACTCAAGTGCTATTTTCGATTTAAATGTAAGATTGAACCCTCTTGCATGCGTAAAACAAACAAAACATCGCTTTGTAGCACACATTTCAATGAAACCAGATATATAAGCGTGTAATAAACGGACACTATTTTCGAAGTGGTTCGAAATAAATCAGTGGTCATAGTCCGTTTGTTTACTTTAACTGCTCGATTTCGCTTACCCTGTGTGATAACTAAATTTACAATTTCCTTGTGTTATGTTGTTACGTCGTTTTTTTCATATTGTGTATGCAACTGATAAGTTATCATATATGAATTATCAATTATTACCAACGTGTCGCTTATCAACAAAGAGCAATATGTGAATCTATCATTAGCTGACGATATTTTCCCAGAGGACCCATAACGTTTGAGCAAGGAGAAAATATTAGAAGTCGTTTATCATCTACAATTACGACTTTCAGTAGGTGAAAGGTGGTCTAAATGAGTTTGGTATGTTCACAAGAGCTAAAGACGTTTATTTTCTTAGCCGAACAAACATCCTTTGTTAATACTTAATGGAAAACTATGTCTCTTTGCATCAAGGTATCTGAATAGATTTGGTGGGAAACTCCGATTCAGTTAGGAGCATAGTAACAAACATACCACAACGATATATTTCAGTTTGGAAATATTTTAGTACTTTGGACGACAGTATTGTGTATTGTGGGAAAGAACAATTGACTTGAGTATAGATGTATTCTCCATTAAGGAATGGTTCTATTTTAAAGCAAGACATTGTATAAGTATCTAAATGCAGTCAAGCATTAACTGCATGCAAAGAATATCAATGGCTGGAATTATTGTAAACTACCTCAAAATGTTATTCCACACAGATTATTTGAATATATAGAATGTTTCAACCGACTGTGCATGGCATATTAAACATTGCTTAATCATATATCTAATTCGTTATAATTGTAATTTTGATATCGTAAACCTAAAATCTTGTTATTCTATACCTATTTTTCTCAACCAAGCAGCGGTTCGCATTTGTACTACGTGACCGTCCATTATACCTGCGTATATTTGCCAAAGTTTAAATGCCGCCCGAAATGAACAATTCTGCTTAAGTATTTCCAGCTCGAGAAACTACTACAATTTAAGTAATATCTAAACAAATCATATATTGTTCCCTTCGCCCCAGGAAACGCTTTTACTGGTAAAAGTAATTGATGCATTGCAAATAAGGAGTGACAAGTTGCTTTGCTGTAGTTAAATAACTTCCATTGCATTGATTCTATTTTAGACGCGCCTTCCTTTAGATTTACGTCACATTCTTCAAATTTCAGGTAGTATTTTTGTTCGTTAGTTTAAGACTTGTTCTCATTTATTTTTATGAATTTTAGAAAAGCTATTTCTCATATTTGTCATTTTCATTTCAATCTTTGTAAAACTATATAAACATTATGGAGACATTCAAAATGTCATTAAAACGGGGTACCAATTTCAGTCGTGCTATGTTAATTATCTAAGGAATAAGGCTATTGAAATTGAGTTTGACAAAAATATTGGTTATAGTGTTTTGCCATAGACTTCCATTATAACATTATGGCGTGTAAGGCCTTCCAAAAATCGAAACATGTATATCCAATCACATTTTTGTTTTCAAGAACAGTCTTAGTTCCACCAAAATATCGGACTAAAACATATGAATAGTGATACTTTATTTCAGTAATTTTCATGTGAATGAGATTACCCCTATTTACATCGTTGTCATGGCGGGAGAAATTCGTTTGATGAAACTTTTTTTCAATACACATAAAATGTAGCAAGTTTTGTCAAAATGTATAATGAGATACTGTAAAAAAAAATCACTTCTTGGGTTTCTTTATATGACTGACCAGTCAGAACGCACAGACGCTATCTTATTTCCAGGTATACACTTACCTCATTCCCAGTAAATAAAATCTGGAAAGTAGATCCATCGGAAGCACCGAGAACAAGGCAAACAGTGAAAATTGCAGACTCGGTTTTATTGAGTCTGTTCATGAGCAGTAATGGAAAATGCAACACTGCCCACGCCCCCTAGCACCGGCTTAAGCAGTATTCAATCTTCAAATCAAAATGAGTTGAAATCAATGATCCCGAAGGACCAGAAAATACAACAACACTGAGATGAAGTCGGGGCGACTTTTTACGGCCGCCACACAGCACTTTACACCCGCTGTTGTGAAGTAAATAAAATCTGGAAAGTAAATCCATCGGAAGCACCGAGAAAAATGCAAACAGTGAAAATTGCAGACTCGGTTTTATTGAGTCTGTTCATGAGCAGTAATGGAAAATCAACACTGCCCACGCCCCCTAGCACCGGCTTAAGCAGTATTCAATCTTCAAATCTAAATGAGTTGAAATCAATGATCCCGAGGACACTTTAACATTTTTGAATTGGTGGTCTCTGACCTAAAAGGAATAGTCGATGTCATAGGGTTCTGACTTCTTTAATTTTCTCCAAACTATCTGTATGAAAATTAAAATGCAGTTGCTTTTTAGGCTTGTGTTGTTTTAGATGGTGTCCAATGGCTGTTCCAATTTAAGCAACGAATATTAAATTCGCTACAGATTATCTGTAAATATCGAAAGCCTGTTTTGAAATACAATTTATTCATTTTCAACTGAAATGCATGCAGTGAAAATTTGTCTACTTTTTCGTCATCTAAACAAACGTCCACATGTAATATTCGTAGCATAGTCCTTGCTGAAACGTTATTTAGCGCTCATAGATTGAAAAGAAATTAAAAGATATTTAAAAGTACAAAAAATAATGATTCTGATGCTTGCTTGCATTTCACCAGAAAAATTCAATGCATGTTTCACTGATCATAGCAAAATAGCTCATTTTATGATATATTATAAACGCCGGATTTTATAGAATTTCAGTGATGCCAGATATATAAACTTAAACTAATACATGTGATCACCTGTAAAGTGGTTATTGGAAGTAAAATAATAACAAAAATGTCCAGACAGTGCCTTGAATTCCAATTTCGTAATTTGTATTAATTAATTCGCGACAGAACATCGTTTTAGATAATTAATAAAAATAGAATACCCCCTCCCCCTAATTTCTTCCATCAATATCACGTAAAGTATTTTTATTAGTTGATTATCTCTATTCTCTACATATTTTATTACATATTGCAATTGATATAAACATATTCTTGTGAACGTGAAAAATAACTCTTGCATTCAGTTAAATCGTTGCTCTTGGAAGAGAGGGAGACATTTTCAGTTTTTCATAATTTAAGACTGCTCAGAGGCACCCAAGACATAATCTTTCCTTCTTGGTTTATTGGTCACTGTTTTTATGTTACTTCTGGTAAAGGAAACAGTCGCTTTGCATTAATTAAGCATCGGCTTTCTATCAGATAGTACCTCCGCCAGGAGCAATACATTTTAGACAGAGGTAATTATCCCATGCAGCTATACTTAATAACTGTCCTAAAGCGGAAACAAAGATCTAATTTTGGCGCCGTGATTTCAGCGTACCGCCCCGTATTGACGTCATAGCGTACTAAAGTTCATCCATTCCCACCGCTAGGCTCTTCATGTTTTGTCTACAAGAAATTACAGCTTTGGAACCATATTCGACTTCCTACACTGTATTTTGCAGAAGTTTTATAATTGTTCTGGATCTTGCTGTGGTTATTTAGCCTCGTATTATTTTCAATGTATTTACGGTAGGACTGTAGGCGTTTAAAACATGATATCTATATTGCAGCCGCGAGCAAGGGACTTTTTGCACCCAGATAACCCTGTTCTCAGGAGACCTAAATACATGTAAATGACTTTAATTCCCTTTTTCCAGTATAAAGAAAGCAGAGCATCAATAGTTCCAACGTTAAGTAATGTTGTAACAAAACTTCTTTTCCTTAAAGTATTTGCATGTGTATAAAACTCTGTAACAGGAAGATAATTGTTGAAAAATCGCAAAAAAATAGAATCAGTTAAAAAACTGTGCAATTCAACTAAACGACAAAATTTGACACTTACTTAGATAAAAGAATATCAAATAAATGATAAATAACGTAGATAAAATAGATGTATAATTACTGAGTTTGAGATGTAGAATGCCATGTGTGAATATTCGCTAGCTCAATGAATTTTGCTGGTTCTTCCAAGCTTGATATAATGTCTAAATGTTTCATTTATCGTTAGAATGATATATTACTCTCAAAATATTGAATTAAATAATACAGATGTATGACGCACTATCCCTAAAATACTGAGAGCAATAAAACAAATGAATGAGTTTGAAACTTTATAGACGTTACTAAATTGAGGACATGTTTGACATTTAACCCTTAGCCTACTAAATTTCCAAAATGGACTGGTCCATCATTCAATTTGGGCAATACCATTTATTATTCGAAGGAGTGTTCACTGAAAATTAACTGGCTGAATAGCGAACAGTGCAGCCCATGATCAGCCTTCAATAAATGGCATAATTGAATAGAGGAGATATGAAATAGTAGGTACATGTACAATTTGACAGAATATGCATAACATGACTTTTTGGTAGGGCCAGTTTTGCCTGTTTGTGGCCCTCTAGAGAGTATTCTTCATACGCATGTAATTTTGTTCAAAATGGTGGAGAAAAGAGTCAGTCAACCCCATGTTTAGTATGGCTGACATTTTTTCTCTTGAATAGTTCTGTTGAGTGTACGTATTTTTGGGGGTTTGGAATGCATGCAAAAATGCAACAGTGTCCAGTGTCTATACAGAACATATAGTAAAATAACTAATCTTAGGAGTGAGGTTGGGTGCGCACCATAAACCGGTTTAAGCTCCCCAGTGGTGTTCTTGCCACTGACCGTTCCAAGGCGGTGCACCACTGTGTTCCTTTGTTTGTTCGTTTTGTCCTCGTGTGTTGACTTTGTGTGTGTGCGCGTGTATGTGTGTGTGTGTTTGTGGTGTGCACGTCTGCGTGCTGTAGGTTTCGTTTTGGGGAGGCTGCGATTTTGGTACGTGGCATTCCCTGTTTGATATTTGTCTTTGTTTTTTTTATATTTGTATGTGTACACGGTCTGTGTATACTTATATACATTTTCATTTGGGGTGATGTATGGCCGACTGCATCCTTCAATGTGTTTTTGTTACTCTGTTGGACTCTTGTCCTTGTTTTTGGTTGTTTTTTTTCATATAACGAACGAAAATTGCAACTACAAACATCTGTAGTTTATGTTCTTTTCTCTTTGTTGCGCAGTAGCATCATACAACTGCATCTGACCTTGAAGAGAGACAAATATGTCGACAAATAACTGACCACCTTAGTCCTACAGACAATGAAATAAGATATCTTTAAATGGTTATATACAATATTCCAAATACAAAACAAAATCTCCACAAAAATGCTCGAAGCAACCTTCATAAAGAACGATAAATGATCACGGTAATAAATCACATACCAACGTAAATCTTCCAATAATACAAGTGATAGACAAATAATGAAGCAATTTGGAGTAGATTATAACAAGCCATAACGTTATGGAATTATCCTGGGATATGTCTATCTGTATTGTCCCAGTAGATGGTTAATATCAAGTTCTAAATAAATCACACACACAACTATGTTTCAAGTTTGTGTGGATGCTCTATACTAGTACAAAACTACTTTGTCATAAAAGTATTTAAGATGTGCACAAATAAATAAAATAAAATTGCTTTTGTATAATTATTGACTTACTGAATTATATGATGAATCATTGTTTTTCTTCTTGAAAAACAGCTAGGTGATCCAATGCGTTTATTTAGAATATGTGCCTTCGTGTTAAGATGTACTATGCCCATCTACCGGTTAAATATTTTATCCTTAGAAATTGAATGAAACGACACTTGTTACATATGACTAACCTGTTTAAATACATAAACTAAATATTATGAAGAGATGCAATCAAAAGTTAAATGTAAGATCTAGTAACATTCATGTCCTTTCAGATTTTTAGTGGCATTGTATATGCAGTTTTGCTTACTTATACATTTATCAGCTTGTAATTTTTGTAACCTGACGCAGAGTACTGTTCACACAACATTTCATCTATCTTCATAACAGCAGCGCCATTATAATCAATAACAAAAAAATAAAATCGTGTCTCGTTTAATGGCTTAATTACATTTGTCTGATTGCTGAAATGTGCACTGACATGGAATCCCAACTGGTTTGACAAATACAGTGCATTCTATTGACGACATGCATGAAAATGGTCGGTGGACAAAGAAAATCAAGGCAATGTTCAAAAGTATTCAATTTTACCGTTGTTATTCTGTGTTGCAAGAAATTTCCCTCGAGGTTTGTTCATCGTCATTCAAAAGCTTCGCGTTGTAATTGTATGTTGATACTCATGAAAAATTAATCCTATATTAAGTTAAAATAATTAAAATATATGAAAATATGATTCAAACTAAGATTTTTAAATATTTTCATTTGGGTATACTTTATGAACATAGATATTCTTACAGGCGTAGTGCATTTCATTAAAAGAGTAAAAGAACTTAAACATATCAAAGTACATATGTTACATGTTTTGCTGTTATTATACAGTCTAACCTGTACTAACGGTCACCTCCGGTCAGCGGTCACCTCCGTTCAGCGGCCATTTTATGACGCCCCCGACGGATTTTCCTCTATTTTATCACTTTATTCAGCGGCCACCTGCCGTCCGCGGCCAGCGGCCACCAAAATTGTCTCCCGACCGCCGTATTTGACCCCTTTCAGCGGCCATTTTTCTTCCAAAACCAATTACTTTTAGGCA
Source organism: Mercenaria mercenaria (assembly GCF_021730395.1). Taxonomy (NCBI): domain Eukaryota; kingdom Metazoa; phylum Mollusca; class Bivalvia; order Venerida; family Veneridae; genus Mercenaria; species Mercenaria mercenaria. The sequence goes on along the minus strand of NC_069364.1, from coordinate 90,330,849 downwards.
AATATCGCCGAAGATTCCCGATTTTGAGAAGCACGTGGTTGCTAAGTTTCGCGGGACTTCACCACAAGAACAACAAAATGACATGAGCTTCTCAATTAAAACTGATAACCAAAGGTGTAATCCCCTTTTGTTATGATCAAATGGCCAGTAATTATCGGTAATTAGCGTGTCACCTCGTGTCAATTTTGTTGTTCACAGTTTGACCTCGGTTAAAGATAATACTCGATAACTAATTAGTAGCATAATATCTGTGATTTTTTTTTATACTTCTGTCATCAAAATACTATTAAATTTATACGAAATTAATTGTGTTTTGAAAAAAAATGTAAACCACTCTATCGTTTACGGAACGTAACGGCAATCTTAGATTTAGCGTAGACAATAAGCTCCGAGAGTAGCTTCCCTTACCAAAATGGCGAAAGTTGTAAACAAACTTGTTTTGAAGTTGGAAAATTGTCTGTAACAATTTTTGCAGTAAAAAAAAACACGCCGGAGTTTTAGATTTCTAAGAAGACCATTCGTATTGCGAAGGCAAATGCACGTCATTGTATCCTGGTAAAATAATAATGGAAAACCCAAAAAGAAACGGGCCTAAAGGCTATAGACTGGTCAGAAGTCTGAAAAATACATATACTGGCTGCACCTTCGGTCAGCGATCACCTGGCTTTAGCGGCCAAATTGTCTGCTTCCCTTGGCTGGCTGCTTAAGACAGGTTAGACTGTAGTTCTATTGATATGTGTGTCATAGGCAATTTTTTTTAAATTTTTGATAAATATATTGATCGATTCACACAGGAAATTAGTTTTAACATTTCAATTTTCGTTAAATTAATTTAAGTTACGTTTTCAAATTTCTTGTTTCCTACCACTTCAGTAGAGTTCAGCTACTCTACTGACATTTGTAGCTGGACGATTAGTACAGAAATTAACCACCGCTTTATCAGGTGACCTTATATGCCATTTCAATTTGGGCTTTATTCTGTGCCCACGCATCACCTTTAATTAATGATTCGTGTTCACTGTAATTACATCGATTACAATGTGAATAAAGAATTACCTCGATGGTGTCAGACAATAGAATTCTCATAAAACAATAGGACGGCAAATATCAAGACAGCAATCGTCAATGTTAGTGATATCTAGTGACAATTTACGCTCATTCTATTCTAATTCCTTAATGAAGCAAATATAAAGATAATCGAGATCACTACAGATGTGAGCTAGAGAATAGCTAAGATCGTTTAAATCTCCTTCCATGTTTGTGCCATAAATCGGTTTGATAAGAACATTCATCCTAATGTAAACTTTATTTATTAAGGTGTCCTCCCAAAATACGTTCGAAATATTTGCAGAGATAAGAAAACAATTTGAGAAAGGTAAATTATTCCATTGATAGTTCTCTCAACAAAGTTATCTCTAGATGTAACCCATTTGTTTGATTTTCGGTTTTAGGCAATTTTTGTTCATAATCGCTACTTATCAGTTTTACATTGGTACGACACATCAGTCAGTTTTCTACATCTGATAATTATGAATATCTTTTGACATTTAGGCTGATATGAACTGCCTCATGTTCTAGCGAAAGTTTATTCAATTTAAGATATATTATATTGATTCTAACCCAACACCAAAAATTATTATCTTCATAATCACTGATAATACACACACTCAAACATGCCTATTTTTAGTGGGTTTTTTTTTTCTGCCACGCAACTATGTCATTTCACGCTATGAAGTTATAATTGTGACGTACTAACAGTGACTTTGTTGCATAAACACACAGTTTCTATCTTCTTTATTTTATAGCAAACTAAATCTGTTCATTCTAGAATATATGATACTATTGGTGATATAAAGTGCCTTCATTCATTTTGCCTTACTTTATGTAGCCAGATATGCAGTGTTGTGTTCGCAATAACACCAATTTGTTCAACAGTCATAACACGTCTCGAAAAGACACGAAAGAAACGGAAAAACCTTATTCTCTTGATTATATAAGGATTAGGGCTCCGTTACTTTTATGTTTCAAGACTGGAACATTCGCGATAACATTTTCTTTTTTGCTTTTCGGCTTGATAGATATGGTCATTTAGTTTAAACAATTAAATTTGCAGGTAAGTAAAGAAAAGTCATCACAATGGAGGAATACAATTTATAGTTCTTGTAATTTCTATTAATTTGAACATTCATTGGTACGCAAACTAATGGATTCCGAATTAAATTAAATATCTAATAAAGAACAATCTTCAACATAAAAACAATGGTTCCGTTTCCGTTCATGGGATTAAAAAGTTGCAAAAATTATAACAAGATCTTTTTGAAACGTAGAACGAGCAAAGAAAATATTTACAGACCCGGGTTGATTGTGATTGAACCTGTTCATAAGGGATGCTGAAATGTGTAAAATCCCTGCTCCTATAGCAGAATTGTAAAATCGAAAACATTTAACTATGTTCAATATAACACGTTTATGTTAGGATACACGGAATGCATCGATTTTCAAGCTGTATTTTCTTCTATTAATATTATAACTTAGTTTTCTTAAGTAGTTCTGCACGTTTAATAAACCCGAAATAATGGTGTATCGTCATTTATCCGGATAACGTAAAATAGAGCCTGGAGTCGGTATACGGAAATGAAAATCGTTTTATGAATTAATGGCAACCTGTTATTTAATTTATGAAAAAACGACAATGTTACTATCTTTCTTAGATAAAATATGATACCGTTACATATTCCAAAACAGTCTTGAAATCAACGTGTAATGTGCGAATCTCTTTAATCATGGGCAAACATCTTACCAACAAGCTCACGGACCTGTATATTTTATTTCACCATATTATAGCACATGTTTATGTACGACTTATTTCATTTAGATCAACATTCTAGAAAAAAATCTTTTTGTGAAAATGTTATTTCCCTTAGACGCCTATTATAAAAACTTATGTGAGGTAACGTTTTTCAAATCAGCCTAGCAAAAAAATCAAACATACGGCCCTATTAATCTGATCCAAACGTGCAGTACGTATACACATATGCGAGTGAAGTGTGTAACTTAATGAATTAACTTTATTGTTTGTTACCATTTGAGTTTTTAATCATGGCATTTTGTTAGGAAAGAAGCATTTACCATATAACAACTGTAGCTGTTATCTATCTGTTGCAGTGAGAATTTTCAGATTTGTAGATACTTATTATTCTATGAAACAACTTTGAGGTCATAAATAAATTATCATCCAAACAAATCCAACACGAAACGAAAAACAAGCAAAATATCATTAAATACCCCCCCCCCCCCCCCCCCCCCCCCCCCACACACACACAGAAATAGAGAAATATACATATAACAATATCAAAACTTGTAAAATATTCCGTGTCTAGATGTGTGTTTTCATTCTTACGTAAAGCTTACATACTGCGCAATTATAAAACATCAGGCATGGTATCTATAATTCCGATATGTCACAGTATGACGTTTGCTACTAGACTAGGTCAATCAATGAGATCCCTTGAAATGATACAGATGCAATTGTACGGGAGGTAGTTTGAATTAAATGGTTTCGAATTGGTCCGTCCCACCGGGAATCATGTTGTCTAGTGCTTTTATTGTGTTGATAAAAATCGGTAGGAAGATTTGATTGCTTTATAACTTTAATGGCTTGCTTGCCGTGAAAATGCATTATAATCATGTGTCAAATCCCGCGAAGCTTAATGATTAAATTGACGCAAATGAAATTATATAGGGTATCTGCTGATGACGCAAAGGGCTTATTATTCCTTCTCTTGAGAAGGAATATTATTGTTTGGTTAGTCACACTTGACTGAGCTACTGATATCGAAAGCTGTTGTCATTACAAGCTGGTCAGTCAAACTCCGTGACCTTAGAAATAACCTCTGACGTTAAAACTATTCTTTCCTAATTGAGGAGACTCTCCGACTGAACGCGTCCATGGATTACATATTACTAAATCCGAGGATGGTTGACTGATTCTTTTTTTTTTCCTCCATTCTCGAAGAACATAACATATGTACAAACAAATTTACATGTAAACAACTAAATATTATCGTTATCTTCAAATGCATGGTGAATATGTGAAAACACCCCCCTTTGCGACCCTCTAATTATGTGTAACAAATTTATGCATCGAATCATAACGGATTGACCGGGTCAATGTCTTATTGCCGTATTTACTCAACTGAAAGTGTTAACAGATTTAATTTGTTGTTGGAGTTAACAATTTATGTTAAATAATAACTAGCGTAAATACCTACTTGACATTTTTTGGCAGTATAAAACAGACATTGCAACCAAAATTTTACAAGATGATCATTATATATTTATACAGATGCCCTAGAAGGAACTTTTGGTATGCTTTAATTTGTTTTACTACATATTTGAGGAAACAAAAACGTTAAGCTCTGGATCCCATACTTGCACAGAACTGATAATGTAAATAAATACAAAACATAGACAAAAGTCTATAATGGGAAGGTCACATTCAAAGAACGCAGCCTTTCATACATCAATTACATCGCATGGTAATAAACGAACGTGTGAATATATACACGTGTATACAGACTGAGCACATGTGCAAAAATATTGATGCAATCGTCAAAGACATATGTAACAGACACATACAAACATTAAAAATAAGCACGAAGTGGCACCACCTAGGAATAGATGGTAGCGAAACCATACTGGGGAATTTATTCACTGACCCCACCATGCTCATATATTACATAAATGAAATACCTAAAGTTACAACAGGGACAAATTGCAAAATTCAAATATGTTCATGTACAAATAAAAACCTATAGAGCACTAGAGAATGAATTTTTACATGATTTTAAGAAATGATGATATTTCAGTGCGTTTAGACGGGTATGAACCACATTGAGACTTCTTGCAAGTCACTAGCGCGATTCACGGATTTGCAAGAAATCACAATGTGCTTTATACCGGTCTAAACGCATGGAATAGCATTCAGTTCTTATATTAACGTTTTTCACAGTAGCTTGCTATAAAATAAGTGGTTTGCTTTCCATGAGTATCAGAAAATAAAAGTAAAAATTTCAGGCTATGGATATTTTCAACGTCTAAATAGAACAACCAAAACAATCGTTCACGTTAAATTGTAATTCGCATTCCGTTAAAAATGCACTTCCTAATTTTCATTAACCAGAAAAAATATGTAGTTATGTCAATTCAATTTTGGTCTTTATTGTTAAAAAATAAGATTAAGCGGTAATTTAATGAAATTTTAGTGTCCAACTTTGAATGACTGTTTCCTCGAATGACGCCACATTCGCGGAAATGAATGCATCACTGCTGTTTATACAAACTCATTTTGTTTCTGTATATACAAAACATAATGAATGTATAACTGCATTTATAAGTATCGCATTTATTCATTAAGAAGTAATTAATAGCAAGTGAGTAACCTTTCACTCAGGGTCGAAGCATTACGTTTACAACACTGGTAAAAAATCGGCAACCTGCCGCCTAGTGTGCAAGAATCAAAGTACCTTGCAGCAAGTTCATACAGTTGTATGGTATGCGAAATTCATTGGTAACGTCAAAGCTTTTCTTCTAGTATGATAAAAAATGTAAAAAATATCAGATTAAAGCTGGAAAAAGATAACATCTGACTCCATTATTACGAATCTATTGATATATTTGCACACGCTATATTATGTAAACGATACCTCAATAATTATGTTAATTACTCTACTGTAAGAAAATAACAATTGAGTCATCATAAAATGAAAGACGCTATTTTTTTCTTTCTGGGTATACAGTTTTCAGTGTTTCCTGTTGCATGATACCTTTGCTTTCTCGGAAATGACTGACGTTTAGAAAATAAGTTAAATCATAAAGTTGCAGACAATTGTTTCCAGATGTACTAATTGTAACTACAAAAAGCACACTTTATTTTACACTAATTCAGTCGATAACGTATGCATGTATTATTACAAAATGGAATTAAAATACTTGTATATGAAACACCTCAAGCGTTCTGAAACACCCAGATTACTAATATGTATCATAACATGTTTTTGCGCGCATTTATTTTTACGGCATTTTCTAAATTATTGCAAGGAAACTTCCACAGAGCCTTTGCACATGGATATTCAATAGCTGGCTTTCACATTGTTTTGAGAAAACATGGATAATTTGCACTTGAAAGAAACATTAGACCCTTGTATTTCAATGAAATGTCAAATACTATGATTAACATTTAGCCTGCTGGCGGCAAGTGATTCGTCCTTTGCGACCAGTGCAGGCCAAGATGTGCCTGCACTGATCGCTATTCAGTCGGTAAATTTTCAGTGAACACTCCTTCGAATAATAAAGGGCATTTCCAAAATTTAATGATGGACCATAGTAGGAGGAGAAGTATGAAACCGTTGTTCTTCATTTTCTATTGATAAAACGCCTCTTGTCTGACTTGTGCATAAATATCGAATATATTTCAGTAACAACTGATGTATTTTCTTTCATTTACTTGCCGTTTATAAAAGGGTCGCCATTCTGTATAAAAGCTAGATTAACTGAGCTGTAAAGAAACAGTGTAGAAAAATGAGTCCCATTAGTCAAAAGAATTTTTCTGTTTAGTACGCATTTAAAATTAGATGATTATATATAAAACATATACATGTTTCATTAGTAGCTCATATTTTTATATACTCTGTTTAAGAACAATTATTCCATTTGACATAATACTTAAAATGGAACCTCGACTGAACTTTAAAGTTGGAACGAAATATAAAAGTTTAAACAATAAAAAAGCAGACATAGTTAACTTAATTTTCAATAAAAGGCAAACATGATAAAATCCCAGACATTGATTTATCAGTCTTTCAAAATAATTGTATAGATCTCTTTATTATTTCCCTTGAATCACTAGTAGCTTCTGTAGACGTATTTACTGAAACTAAGGCTTTAAGGACAGATCACTCGGTATTTTACCGTGCGGCAGAACACTGACATCATAACATTAAACAGATGAAATTGTAAGCGACAAGATTGTTAAAATTACCTTAACAAAACTAGTGTGTGACGAAGCAGAGATGGTAACCCCTTGGATTCGTAGAAAAAAAGTATATAAAACATATTCTTCAGCTGGAATACTTTAACTGCAGTTTTTGCGATCTACGGTAGTTTCCCATTTGCCTATTCTTTCGTCAAATAAATGGAGTTAAATGGTAGAAGATAAATAACCAAATGTTACCTTGATAATTACGGGGCTTTCGGATTATGAGAATCTTATTGGCTGACGTTATCCCGGTAATTATTCATTCTCTTCGTAATCGATGTAATTACAGTGTATTAGAATTGAGACTTCATTGCGTGTTAGCGAATACAAAATTAAAACCTTCCCTGTTTAAGGCAGATTATGACCATAAGGTTATATTTTTTTCATTAAATTAATATAAAATAAATCAACAGCTATGCGTATAAACATTGTCTTGAAATATATCTTGATTTTCTGTATTTCCTGTTCTGTGACTTACTCGTTTACGAAGAAACAATTTCAAGTGCAAGCACCATTTTCCCCTGGACTTCTAGGGAGTTTCAACAGCTATGTACATTGAAAAGTTCAAGACAACTGGTTTTGTTTTAGCAGAAACGCAAACGTGTTAACACACACTCGTATACACTGGTTTTATTTTATCGAATTAGGTCCTAATTAAAGATGAGTTGTTTCCTGATTATTCAAGCCAAGCAGATTCTTCAAGACTATTAAAGATATCCAATTGCCATCTTTCTCTAAAATATCTTATCGTTAGATATTTACTTCAAATGTATATAATCCTCATTCATACTTAAATGTCATGCAGTATCAGTTGATTGTTGAAAACCTTCCAGTTTTTTTTTAGTTTAGCGGCAGTATACATTACACTGTGTTTATCTATACATGTATACAGTGTGTACTATTTTAAACGTTATGCATAGTACTGTTACTACATAATATTATAAACTTCTTAATTTTATGTTGACTTAAACTATACGAAGAAATCATTCATGTTTTAAAATACGAAATTTGGATCTAATATATCTTAAAACTGTTTACGATAATTCTTCCCCATCCTAAGTAATTGTTGATAAGTGGGTAATTGTATTTGATAAGGGAGGATCCAGAATGTAAGATCTACCTCGTGTAGCGCGCACTGAAACGTCAGCATCCTCTCCTAATATTGCTGCTGTAGCAGCCATTGTAGCAGAAGACTCAAAATATACAGTTTCCCAAACGTACCTCTCTCCAAAGATGAAGTTGACCAAAGAGCAATAGCCGAAAGGATACAGATGAAAGGAGGTTTAATGAAATTCTTACAGGGGATGAGACCCAGGTATACTATTTGGAATCTTAAAGGCGGATTAACAACAAGGTTAGGGATAAGGCTCTTTAATCATTTAGAATGCAATACGTTAAACGTCTCCCACAAACTGGTTAACGAGGCATCTGCCTTATTCATGACAATACATGTGCACACAAGAGCGATATTGTACAGCAGGATTTACATGACCAGCAAGTCAAACAGCTGCCATACCGCTATATTCGCCTGACCTAAATGCCTGTAATAGTTTTCCTCTTTCCTTTGCTGAAAAAGATGTTGGCGGCTGGTCGTCACTTTAATTCCAGAAACACAGTTGGTAGTGCAGTGTATCAATGTCTGCATTATATACCAAAGGCAGATTACCTTTCAGGTCGTGGATAATCTCGATGGAATTAAGGGTGAGTATTTTGAGAGACTGTTGTAAGCCATATGCTTAATTACAGGTATTTCTACATTTTTCATAAACAGTTCCAATTTTCTGAATTCCTTTGTATATAATCAGAACGAAATACATTTCAGACAAAGGCATATTTTAAGTTTATTTATGAGCAAAGTTATATAGAAACACATGCGAAAATGTAATGAAAATAAAAGAATATGTTTTACATCGATGACTTTTTTCATATCGCATTAACATAGAGAACATCCTCTGGCCACAGTTAATGTATGCGACGGAAAGTGAAAACACCAGTATATCTGACACAAATATCTTACAAAGCTTTAAACTCAATGGCTTTTCTGTTATTTTAGAATTGACACCATGTGACCAATTCACCCCTGGTTTAGTACTTTAGATATATTTGCTTTGATGCATATCTAAATCATATCCCTGATGAACAATGTATAAAGTTTAAATTAGTTAAATAACAGTAGAAGCAGTCAACTTTTCCATTAAGTATTGGAAATAATTGCATATACCCGCATATTATGGTAAATATTCATATCATGCCAAAATGGAGTTTGAATGAATTTATTTCATATGTTTCTTTTAGGTGTACTCGTCCCATTACGTACTATTGCAATAGTGAAAGTATTTATCTTATTATAATAATTTAAAATTTTATACTGTATGAGACATTTTCATTCTATTAAAAGAAAGGATCCTGATCATTTAAAACTAGAGCTATAATTTCACTTCTATGTGAATAAATGGCAGAAAATTGGCTTCTCCCTTTGATATTCACGTTTACATACATGGAGCTACTTTAAATTCAACGACATTTCAAACTCTGCAAATTCATAGCTTTACAGAACTATATAAAGTATTTTTTCGCATAACAGTTTCGTTACTTTCCATCTCCCGTGGGTTATTTTGTTCAGGGCGTGTCTAATACAGCCATCATGTGACGAAAATGTTTGGAACAATCATAGTACTTTATAATCATCTTCGTACTCCTAACTTTATCATACTTTTGATTATTGTTACTGACATTTGTTAATAGATAAAGTAACAATTCTGAAGCCCCAAATGGCAGTGGCTACTTACTGATTTTGTCTTATATGTACAATGAATATATTTGTACTACAGGCATTTTTAGAAGTCACTTTCTTACAGAAAGTTACACTGTTCTTCTGCGAAAGATATGATCGCTAAATTTATGATCTGAGGCCAGACACAAACAATCACTCAAATTACACTAACACGTACGTGTGTTCGTAAATCACATTACAGGCAATTGTGTGGTCCTCTGTAGCACAACCTAGCTGTCCGACGTAACCTTTGTTAATTAGTTTTTATAATTTGAAATACGCAATAACAAAGGCAAACATGTCCAGGAGACAATGTAAGTAGTACTGTTTTTTTCCCGGAATAATAGTTTTATACTACGGCTAAATTAAAAAAAAAACAAACTGGTATTGGATTTGTATATTGTGGTATCGAACCTCATATTCTTTACTTCCTTAAACAGCGTATTTTTCAAAGTGTACAAAATGTATTGTCAGTTAGTTCATAATGAGCTTTACTTCATCAGAAATGTCATGATGGTCACAATGTTGCATTGGAGATTTTATTTCGGTTTCTAAATAGAATAAATAAATATAATTTAAGTTGAAAAAAAAAACTACCTAATTTACAGTGAGGGTGGAGCGCGTTTTGTTTTCCTAACTGACAATTATTTACAGTGGCGACGAACAATAATCTCTACACAAGCGCCTATACCTGATGTATTACCAAGGTCATTTTCAGTTGAAAAGTGTGTCCTAATTTATACTATGTTTACTTCCAGGGACATAACTACATATCATTAAGCACTTCTATTCTGTAAAACGAGAGAAAGCTGGTCAGATAACCCATAGTGAAACATAAGACACCAACCGTGGATATCTGACCTGATGAGGTCACTGTAAATCTGCCAACTGTATTTTAGTTGAAGCATTTTATGACCATAGAGCGGAAGCAAAATTATTCATTAAAACATCTGACAGACCGATAATGAAGCAAGCAGCTGCTTATCAGGATCCTGTAACGATTTGCTATATGGTTTCAATATTAAGGCCAACAGACTGAAGTCGAAAGAATACTTACAAAACAAAGAAACAAAATTTTCACAAATAAAGACTATGAATACGCATTATCCAAATCAAGCAATAAGTATAACTCGGTAGGTTTCATATGAAGAGTATGTCCTTTCCACAGGTTTGATTTCTGTGTAGGCTAAATTAGTCTGCCGTATACAACAGCCTCGGGAGAGAGAGAGTGAGTAATTAGATACTCTGCTATGAATGATTGCGCAACAATCAGCAAGAGTGCAAAAGAGTTCCTGTGAGATGAAATAGAGTTGTCCTAGCCATTAACATTAAATAATACTTGTACAGTCAATAAATTATTTGAAATAATGTTGAAGTGGATATATAAGTCCCATTGGGGAAGCATGTGTCTGTTTTCTTTGTTGTGATATTTATCATAAGTGCTCCGATCTGATTGATTTCTAACCTGCTGCGAAATGACATTTAAACACGTATCATGCCGAGTAAGTTGTTACAGCATTGATTCAATAACATTGCCTGAAGACCACTTGCATCTTCTTCACAGAAAGCATGCGTAGATATCAGCATAAAACACTGGGATTCTTAGCAAAAGTATGAACACTAGATGAACACTACAGTAGAAGTACCGAAAATGTAATTCTACAATACATAAAAAACACATACATATATCAACATATTAAGAAATATCTGTGTGTGCTTGCCCTGTTAGGAGCAATCCCTGGCATCAGTTACCTATGACATGACGAAAACAATACATTATAGTTCTGGGGAAACAATATCATCGCGAAAGAACAAATTCAGAAATAATTTAGAAATAGTTTAGAAATGAAATAATTAGAAAAATTAGAAATATATATTTTATCATTTTGACATTAGGTAATTAAGAACTGTGTTTATGAGGTCAAGAGATGTTAGTTTACTCCTCTAGAAGCAAACATATTTTTCAAAATTCAAATGATTTATTTTAGCATTATGTTCTTTTTTCATTCCCCATTTTCAGATCAAATCATTTGGTCCGTAAATGGCACATGGGCCAGTTCCTATAGAAACCTTTATAGTAATTTAGTAAACAGCACGATCTCATGATATGGTACTGGATCAACAAAGTAACTACAAACGGTATAAAAGTTCTTTCGTATCAAAACCACTTCTAATTTCGGCTAAGATTTCAGGGAAATATGGAGAAAAATGACGACAAATATGTTCTACTTGTGCATATACGTAAAATGCGTCGATCATTTCAGAGACCTGGGTGTAACTATGACCAATACACCCAACTTTGACCATCATATTCAGAAAAAATGTCAGATAGCTCATGTGCAGTTATGAAACTCTAGGGCTATACGGATACATCTCACACAAAAGTCAACTGAATCATTAGTGCATGGATTGGTTCATTCTCGCATTGACTTCTGCACCAGTTTATTTACAGAAATTCCAGCCTACCAAATCAATAAACTACAGCGAGTCCAAAATCATGCCGCTAGAGTAGTCAAGAATGCTTCCTATGAACAACCAAGTGCCGAACTTCTGAAAGTACTACACTGGCTTCCAGTTAAGGCTAGAGTCATGTTCAAAGCTTTAGTTATAGTCTTCCGTGTCATCAATGGTACAGCTCCAGTATATCTTAGGGAAATGTTTGTACCTACTCGACAACGATACAGACTTCGCTTACAAAGTGACACTAACATCCCTAGACGGCGAACAAAATTAGTAGACAGATCTATGGCAGTCGTTGATCCCAAATGGTGGAACGATCTACCTAGCTTTCTGAAAAACATTCAGTCTGAAGCCAGCTTTAGATCAAAACTGAAAACACATTTATTTAGGCAGTTTCATGAACAATGAGTGTAGTCTTGTTAAAATACAAAATATCAGAAGTGGTGTAAAATAGTATTTATACATGTCCAACTCTCTAAATCTAAGTTCTAGAATCCTGTTCATATTTTGTATGTATATATTTTAAATGTGTGTTATGTAATTGTAAAGCTCAATAGAATATTTTATAATTTTTGCCGACATGGGTTACTCAAGGAGGTTGTGTCCCACCCTCCCCCATAGGAGGGTTTGTGCCCCCCCCCCCCAACCCCCACTGCCCTAAGGAAAAATGGGATATATGATATGAAAAACACTTTTGTGCGTTGTTTTTATATAAAATAGAGAAATAAACCTATCATAGTTCCATTTTAAGAAGCCAATCAAGACACTTCCCAAACTGGCTTTTCTATTGTTCCGAAAGAAAAGACATTATAACAGACAGACATATATATATATGTATATATTTAAAGCTGTAAGACTTATAGTGTACTACACGAATTTATATTTTCTAGTATGATAAATATATAAATTTGTATTCGTATAAAATACTCGTACAATGTAAGTGTTAACGTGTAACAAGAAGTTATCATTAGGTTCAACACATTTGACCGAATGAGTTTTGCTGTTGTTTGTTTAAATTCTAAATTTCAGTAATTTAAGTCTATAATTTCCATCGAAGAATTTGACGGGAAACTAATTCCGCCACCCTTCTTGCAATAAAAGTAGCTACATACATCTCCGGTTGATATAAGACGTTGTTTTGTTATCCTGCAATCTTCTGAATATCCTTACATTTACGGTATTAAGGTTTCTGTCTGTATATATTATTCGAACGCAGTTACCAAGAGCTTTTTTTCTCATTTTGTTTTGCAAATGTAATGACACTGCAACTTATGTCCATATTACCAAGTAATGAGATCCTAGCAACTAAAAAGGCAAAAAGACTTACCTTGCGGCATTCATTTTGCTGTAATTTCATCGGACTATTTTTTCCATAGTATTGGAGATACTTTTTGCATTAAGCAGTGTTTAGATTATGATACAAATGTATCTGATAACATATACTGCCACTTTAATACAGTAAACATTTTTTACCACTAAACTTACTTCAGTATTATATTTGATCAATCTTTTGAAGATTACTAAAATTTCTTTACTGACGTGTCTGAATCATGAAATTTTTAAGGATCGTGAAAGGATATATCAAATTATGTTTACCTGTCATCCACTTTTTGTAATAGTGGTAAAACTTTTGTTGATATAAACCAGTATGGTATCATCTACATTTGAGCACGGTGAATATTTACAGTGAAATAAAAGTGCGCGTCTACAATAGAAATTATTACATGAATCAAAATCTGCATTAGGAAAATTAAAAATCTTTATTCAAGTACATGTATTTTGATCGTATCCCAGAGTTTCAGATATGCATATGCAACAGAAATGTTTTATCAATCACTGGACTAACTAATATAGAATTACGTTAAAAAGTGGAACATCTTAGTTGAACGACTGAAACGTCGAGATCTGATATTTCTTCAAACATGTCTTCGTTAGTAGGAGTCCGAAATATATGCAATATAAATAATTTGCCAAATGATTTGTAACAGTTTTTATTGAGAGGAGGAGGTGGAGCTTAGAATCAAATTAGCCTAGCTACGGTCCTGTATTTTCTTCTGAAATTTACAGATCTACAAAAATACAGTTTACTAATATATTGGCAAACATTGGCACTAGATCTGTTTCATTGCTTCTTTCGATCTTTTTATCTTTTTATTTTTAGGCTTTAATTGCAAATGTTACCCAACAATCAGAGTAACTGAGTATGCCACGCTACGCGCCTGGTGGTGACCTCACCATCACTGGCTGGTATTTTCTGATGCTGCTGGGGAATATTGAAAACACTAATCTGAAATGCGCACACCAACCGAAGTACGATACTGACATATATCACATACAGTTGTGACGTCGTAGTTATATGCTATAGTTTGTTCCATAACTTTTTATAACAAATCTATTCGGAAATATACTTTCTAAACCGAGACCAGATTCTTCAAGAACGGCTGGTAATTCATAAAGCTAAGGCAAAACCAAACCCGGAGACCAAAAAAAAAAAAAAAAAAAAAATGGCCAGGCAAAAATTCAACCGAGGCAACTGAGGTAGAAAAATCGACCGAGGCAGATGAAGCATGAAAATTGACCAAGGCAAGTGCCTCGGTTGCCTCAATAGTCGCTACGGCCATAGCATTTCATTTTACCGCATGTTTAGTACCGCGGACTAAATTTGCACACTGGCAATCAATCATTGACGTTTACATTGTCTTCTGCACTCATGAAATATTAAGTCCCATTGCCAAAACAATGGTTTCTCTTTCCCTTGGTTTCAATAACATTTGCAAAATCAGGTGCAAATTAAATAGATTGAATAAATAAATATCACCTCATGATAAATTTGAATGTTATTTTACAAATGTTTAATCAGGCAAAAAAGAACAACAAAAAAAAAAAATAATAAACTCAGAAATTACTGAAACCAATATTAATAATTTTTTCCCCAACAAAACATGTATCAAGTGCAATTCTTTCACTTATGTTTTGCCAAGCTTATTACCACAGGAAATGACGTAGCTAAGGAAACGTTATGACCATTTTATAAAAATCAGTTTCTGTCTGTTCCATCAAGTTTTGTTTTGATCGTTATTTTGATTGGGTTATTTTCTTGTTCTTAATAGACAATTTAAGAGCATTTACATTTTTCAAGTTAGTCAGATTTCAACAGATAAGAAAATATAAATTTTCATTAGTGGTACCAGCCGTAGAGTTATATATCAAAATGTAAACTCGAATCACATGATCTTATTCGGACCAATCAATTACCTTGCATCAAATCAAATTAGAATTAAAGCTATAAATTTTACTTCAATAAAATGCAGCAGAACATAATTCATTTTGAGAAAAGATATTTTTCAGGAGCTGTACTAGCATAAACTGCTTTCTTACAGTTCATGAATATTTTACTTAACCGTAAGAATATTGTGTGTGGATATCAAAGTGAAATCCTGTGTAATTACAAAAGGAAAGTTTCCCAAACGGCATGTCAGGCATTTAACGACTTTCAGAGCGTGTGAAGCCATTTCTGGTATCTTAGGTGGTTTTGGTTGTTGACATTTTCTTAAAACTGTGATTGGTTAAATGTAAGACTTTCACTATAAGTGGGGAATTTTTAAAATATTCTTTTAATTAGCTAGTGTTTATAACAAGAGTAAAATAGTAGAACATTCACAATGAATACATTTAACGCTTTGTACATGTTTCATTAGTTGCTTCTAATTAACGATATGTAGTAAAAGCATTACATTTAATATACATGCATATAATGCATGACACTACACATTTTTGTTCCAGCGTGAAAGATGTGTACTGATACTTGGATTTGAAAGGTTATGTTGTCATTGAAATGTGGTAATTTAAACATACTGAACGTAAACAGCTTGAGTCACGTGTCCTCTTGATTTACAGAAAACGTAATCGTTTAGTTTTTTTTTTAAAAAGAATTAAATCATACTAAGAAAAACTTTTAACCTTGTTGCTAGTGCAAAACTGAAGAAGACATTTACCTATACTATGTGAAGCTACTCGAGTAGAGTGGCAACTGATTGTCAAAACATGACCAGAACATTATTAATTTGCTGCCGTGATAATTACAGTCCTTTTGCTTGATGAGATTCTCACTGTCTGATATTGTCTAAACAATTCCTCATTCACATTATAATCAATGTAATTACAGACAGTCGCAGTTTCATTATGAGTGGGCGAACTTTCACTGTAAGAGCTAGACGGAGTTTAATCTCCTTTAGATGTTTTTGTATATATGTCAGCCATTAAAGTATAAACTGAGCCATTATATATATCCGATTTGCTGTCTTAATAAAACTTATTTTGATAACAAAATAAATTGAACTACGAAGGCAAGCATTCATTAAAGACATTAATTTAAGTAAAAATTTTATAAGATTAAAAAATATATAGGCTGTATACATAACGGTGACATAGCAAACACCTTCATAGCGCATTTTAATATGGACAGTGGCAGATAGAAAAATGGCGTAAAGAAAAAAAGCTCTACGTCTTCCGAAATCGTGTAACAAATCTACCTTGAAAAAGAATTTTTATTTAACTCGTTGATAATACTTCTGCTCCAGTTCCATAGAATCTATCTATAAGTAAATAAAATCTGGAAAGTAGATCCCTCGAAAGCACCGAGAACAAGGCAAATAGTGAAAATTGCAGACTCGGTTAGATTGAGTCTGTTCATGGGCAGTAATGGAAAAAGCAACACTGCCCACGCCCGCTAGCACCGGCTTAAGCAGTATTCAATCTTCAAATCTAGGTGAGTTGAAATCAATGATCCCGAAGGACCAGAAAATATAACAACACTGAGATGAAGTCGGGGCGTTTTTTTACGGCCGCCAGTCGTGCCATATTAATTGTAGAATAATAATGAGTATTTATCTATTTAAAGAGTTGAATGATCAAATGTAGCAAGTAGCTGATAATCAGTTATGCATTCATCTACGTTTCCAGTCTAAAGCTTAGATTTTAAAATGCTGAATTTTCTTTCCTATGCTATCGTAATAAAATGAAATGGAAGTTTCTTCATGAATATGAATTATGCATTTTCAGACAGTTCTGAAATACTTCATCGCTATAAATATGCTATGTACAAAATTATGGCAACTGGAATACTGTCATTCATCACAAATAAGCAAGTTCTATATCTTAGCATCTGTCTTCAAACGGACACGTGAATATGCAATCATTAACATTGCCTGGTCATAATGTATTTCTACAGTTTTAATTTTCGCCAAAGGCTTTTTTCAAAATACATAAAAAAACAACACCGAATTACATAAAACACAGCTGGAAATGCTATAAATGTACAAGGTTTAACAATTGAAGAACACATATACATACATACAAAGAGAGAGAGAGAGAGAGAGAGGAGAGAGAGGATTTAATATTTTGCTACGGATGGTTGCATGACCATATCTTAAAATAGAAAAGAGTCCCATTGACACATTGCTAAGGATATTTACGAAGCCATTGATTACTTTGTTGCGAAATTAATCATTAATTGAGCCAAACTGATTGCTTTCTAAACAGCTTGCTGAGAAAGTGCATTAAATGCTTATATCACGTCGAGATAGTTATTAAAACGTAGATGACATTTCATTGCAAAATGATCATGTCACTCTCTTGACGTACTTGTGAGCTGTGTAGAAGTACACATCCTATTTGCAGGTATGTTGAAGATATAATTTGATACAAATGATTGGTATTCATTATGTGTAACAAACGTCGTGGACATCACGATTTGGTTTAATTGTTTAAAAGAAGACAACAAGTTTAAACATTATTTTTTTCGCCTAAAATAATTGAATGATGTCATAATTTCGTTACATGTCTCATGTACAGAAATCCCTTATTATTCCCAGGTTTTAGTCTTAGTAAAACCTGTTTTCGGTACGTTACTGGTTACTTCTATACGTGATAGAAGTGAAAAAGTCGACTGGAATGAGACACAATGTCTGTAATCATACTTAGGCAGTAAACAAGACAGTCTTTTAATATCAAGTGTATATCGGGCTACTTCTATTTGAAACAAAATGGGAACAGCTGTAACAATATTCATAATCTAAGCATCTGTAAGTATCATATATGTCTACTTCTAGGTTTGCCATGTTTGCAATACACGCTAGAGTATTACATTTACACATCAATACGTATGAAACGTATTTCATATATTCTCTTCCAAACAAAGAGTATGTTACAATGTCTGTTACTATAAGCTGGTACAGGTCTGTTGATGCTGCAAGACTACTAAGTCTTCATTAAATTGCCGAGTTTCATGCCAATAAGTAAATAATCATGCACGAATTAAATTCAGAAAAATTAAAACACTATTAATTCAGCTGAAGATAAAAGAGAAGAAACACAATGCTTTTAATTTAAACCTCAACTCAACCTGTGTATGTCATTTAAATGCGATGTTTATCTGTATTAGAACGTTACATATTTCATGTTTAGCGGATGACAATCTGATTGATATTGGGCAAAAAACTCTTTGGGCTTTTGTTGAGGTGCTGAAGATACTGTAGTAAAATTGAATGCTTGCAAGCCTTCATGTAGATATGACATCGGAATGCGATTTGTCAATGCAACACAAAACGACATTATAAACTCAGACGAATGTTAATTGTCAGACTCTGAATTGATTTGAAATTCCGTTTTCTACTAATATACTGTTGTTAGTGAGATGAAAAACAAATTTGGTATAGGGGTCTTTAAGGGCACATCACTTTCCCTTCAAATCCTTAGGGCTGTAGCTTCAGCACTGTTCCTAGTGACTTTCTGTTGTCAGTCGCATTTGTTTCTTTGTATGTCAATACGCAGCACTTCTACCTGACATTATTATTTATAATGTTGCAGAAAATTTTAACCCTTACCATGCTGGACACGACTGATTCTGTCTTTGCGACCAGTGTAGAACATGATCAGACCGCACATCCGTGCAGTCTGATCATGATCTGCACTGTTCGCCATTCAGTCAGTATATTTTGGTATGCACCCATTTTAACAGTTAATGGTACTGTCCAAATTGAAAGATGCACAAGATCATTATAGAAATTTAGCAGGGTAAGGGTTAATAGTGATATAAAATAAAAACAATCTAGCAACAGCTGAAAACCCTTTATTACTTGAAACGTCAATATATTTCCATACTGATGTTATTGACGTTAAAATTATATATAAGATTTGTACCGTCAGTTTCACGTGTAACGTCACGACATTTTCAATGTTATTCCGACTGAAGAAATGATTTTTGAGTGTAGATGATAATGTGATAAAAAGATTATTAGGTTTGCATCGAGAAATGTGCACTTGTTCTCTGTGCTGCATATTTCTCAATACAAATCTATTTAAACCATAATTAATTATTTTTGCTCATGCTGGTGATTACATTAAAATACCATGCATTGATTGATGAAAAATAATTATCTATTGACATTTTTTTTCACAGCAGCTCGGCCATAATAAACAAAAATATCCATATTTATTTGTCTTTGTTCCGGACACAAGACATTGGATTCTGCAAAACTCAAAATCTCTTAACACTTAGCAGTAATTATCTTCAGACACACAAAATGTCCATCTTGACGATTTCATAATATCTTGATATAAAAACAAAACGTTTTACCATTTCAATCCTTGAAATAAAAGATTAACAGTCGTACCCGTTTTGTTGTTGAAGAAGAAGTATTTCAATCTCATTTAATCCATATACATGTAGATGGATATTCCAATGCATATGGTATCATATATATATCAAAATGTCAGTAAATGTAAATACGTCTACGCATCTTTAAAGATCAAACGTATACTGAGAATTAGTTTACAGCGAAAGGTATCTGTAAAAATCAATAACTAATTAGACAATCATTGTAATAACAGAAGCAAGGTATCTGTAATCATATTTCTTGCGTTTTACGATTTTCCAATCAAAGTGTGTGAAGCCATTTTGGCTTCTAGACATTTTTTGATTGGTTGAATTGGAATTTTTCTGACTGATTAAGGAGGTAGGTTACCTTGTTACAAGGGTAAATTCAAATTAATTGAACCGCAGCATTTTCTTGTATTTCGTGTAATATGAAGTTTTAATTGCTACAATCTCAATTTCGTTTGTGTCTGTCCCTTCAAGTTCAATTTTTATCCAGGTTTGAAGAACATGACCCTCCAAAGGTATTTCATATTAAAAGAAGAAGGAAAATACGGATATTTAACACTTTTCAGTGTATTTTAGTTTCATTGATATACGTAGAAGTCTGCATAATTGATAATTTTATAAGTATGCACGTTAGCTTTCTAGTATAAGCTTAAAATGTATATGTCGCGGGGCTCGTGTTTCCATGGTAACGCATTTTCTCTCATTTTTAAACAACTATGTATAAAAATAGGGGTTTTCGACGGCTTCAGTGCCATTCTGTTAATGACCAACATGGAATATTTGGGTAATATTATTAGCAAAATACCAAGCACTTTACATGGTACCCTATTTTTCTTAAAGTTTAAAGTAACCATGGCAATAGAGTTGTTTAAAATAGCTTATATCTTGCTTTTTGTCGTAATTTCCTATAAAAATATTGAATAAAATTCTCTTTCTAGTTAATGTAGCTTTAAAACATATTATTTCTAACGTACGTTATATTTTCGTGTTATTTGCATTTACTCAAACAAATTTCACAGCTTAGAATACTTACAGTAGTACCCCTCGTCTGGTATTTTTTATGGAAAAATCGTTCAGCATGCTGCTATTATTCTCATGGATATTGTTGAAATGAAAATAAAAAGCCGAAGCTGTGTTTCTTAAATAGACCAGTGTCGACGCTTTTGAATTTTACATTTAGATACATAGGTCACGGGCGTCGTTTCCATGGTAACATCAATTCAAATCAAGAAACCACAATTTTCTACTGAAATTTGAACAATTTTAGATCTTAGTTTTAGTATATAAGTAACAAATTATCGACGGAACCTGAAAAATAGGTATTACAAATCAAACTGCTAGATTTTTTATTTGAAAATGGCCGTAATAAGTAACCTTTCACCCAACTATATTCCAAATAAAATTGGTTACCATCATCCATTTTCTTACGTTCCGCATAACATTTCAATATAACTACATAAAAGAAGCAAAGTATTGATTATTATTCAGAGCAAAAGACTAATAAAAACATATTATAGCATATAATGGTTATTTGGAAATAGTTAAAATAAAGAAAATGCACAGAATTACGTACTTTCAAGATAAAAGCTTTTAATTTTGCGCGGTAACTGACACGTAACGTCATGATGTTAATGACGTCATTTTAAGGTAACATTGTTTTGAAGCGTTTCTGCGGCAATTTATCCATTATTTCTGCATTATTTAACCATAAAGCATCAGCTCGAAGACAGGTTCATGATTTGTTTTCAGAAGAATGGATATACAAACACATTTAGTTTGTCGTAAACGTCGTCGTAAATCGTCACGTTAGCTTCCGGTTGGACATGCGCACATACAAATATGAAGGTAACCTACCTCCTTAAGTCCTAGATCTGAACCATACATGCAAAAAGTGTAGACGTATTCATGCTTAAGATGCAAAAGGTCAGTGATGATTATCTAAATCTACACAAATTACATAACCTGTTCAGCAGAGAAAGGTCTAATGAAAATGATGATGATACGAAATCAAAAACAACTACAGCTTTGTTCTAAGAAAAGTATACGTGTAAAATATTGCAAAATAAATCGCATACTTTTGCCATTAGAAATACAATGCACACGTGTAGTCAGAAACATATTTTATTGATTTATTTATCTATGTCATGTTGACGTATATATATATACATGTGCTTCCATCCTAGGGGACCTCGGTATGAATCACTTGCTCTTGACAAATTTGAGTTCGAACCTCGCTTGAGGCGTTAATTTCTTTATGCGAGGAATTAATCCAGATATTCTATATGTAACTGTGAACTTGAATTGACCACGACGCGTTTAAAGGTCATATATTCGGACTGCAAACGTATATGTCGTTATAGAATGTTATAAACAGGTCCATTCTTACCTTTACGATAAATATATATATGATAGGTGTATATTTTCATGTTTACATAAAAATACTATATTAAACCATAAAACTGTGTCTGTTTGAGAGCTATATTTTGAGAGCTATATTTAAGAAATAATGTATAGCAAAAGAGTGTTTTAACACTATTTATGCACGATGGGCGGTTATACGTCGGGTTTAAAAATATCACGAGGGCGCAGCCTGAGTGAAATTATTTGTACGACGTATTACCGCCCGAGTGTATAAATAGTGTTAAAACACGGTTTTGCTATAAATTATCTCGATTCTAATATGCCCTTAATCTAAAACAGTACATAAAATATAGAAGCGCTCTTTCTTTGTCGCAACAAAAACTTTGACGTCACTGCAGATTAACGTGACGTCATTCTAGCGTAAGGGTGTTTTAACAGAGACAAGAATATTAGAATTGAGGTTGTGCTTGGGAAAATCTTTCTAAGTATGCGTTGCACAACAAAATGTCAAAAAACAATAATATTTAATTACGAATCCAACTTCTCCTTTTTGAATATTTATATCCAATAAGACTTAACTAGTGGCCGGTTGAGACGAACAAAAAACAAAAGATGTTTTTCTTGGTCGTTTTACAGACAATTTACAACTCTGGTTAAAACAACTGAAGCACGTGTATGAAAATCGTTAAAGATATGCTTTAATCAGATATAATGACATGTTCTTTATCTGACACTAATGTTCGGAAACGTGTAACTAGGGCAAAAGGCTCTGTTTTACTAAAATACTTTCACTTCTTCAATGAGGTACAAAAACAATCTCGCATACCTTTAATAACAAATATGTACCATCATATGCTAAAAATATATCTATTTAAATCAATGTCATTAAAATGTCTTTAAGATGAAACCTTGTTAAATAAGACCACGCATATGCAATAATATTGAATTTCATTCAAAACTATGACATGACTTTAACCCGGACTGTATTTTAAGCAAATCTATAACTTTCTTAAAAAAGAGGTACGAGTAGACTGCCTGGAAACACTACGAACAGTAAACACAGTCAGAGCGCCACACATAGTTAAGTAGGCCAACTGCAAAAAGACACTGTTGTGGAAAAGTATAACGGGCTGGTTGTTTCAAATACCCAGAGCAATTTCAACAACCATTAATTTGGGGAAGTCAGTTTTCAATAAAATACATTCGAACATATACTTATTATTTACATTGTCTCAGTATTCCTTTTTTTTGCAATTTCGTATTGCATTTCATTTGTAATTAATACTGTATAATCATCTGTTTTACTGATAACTACCATATCACTGGCCATAATCAATTTAGTTTATTGTATATGTAGGTTCTGTCTATGTTTGTTTCGCCCACACATAACCTCATGCACTATCATTAATGATGTAGTCTGACATTAGGTTGCTCATAAACCAAAAGTTCTGTAATTATCAGGGAAGCTGACATTTATGTCCCGGTAGCCTATTGACACTCTTCTTTCATTTTACACGGTTTTCTCTACATGAAATAGGTACATGTACACCTGAGCCCAATTGTTCGAAACTTTAACAGCTGATTAAGTTAACAGTCGATTAACTTTTAAAGTAATATTTCAACATTTTAGAAAACTTAGAAAAACATATGTATGACTTAAAGATTATGAACACTAAAACGTCTTTACAGTAAAATTAAAACATCGTACTATTGTTTCCCACCAAGAATAGTAATTTGAATCAAAATTTAACAGGCGAATTTTAACAGTCTGTTAAAGTTTTGAACAACTTCGTTAAAACTCTCCTGTTCTTAAGGTAATACGTTTTCATAATTATTTACAAAAACAATCACAAAAAAATTCTTTTCTGTAAGAATATAAGAGTAAATTATAGCAGAATGGAAGTAAAAAGAGATTTTGAACAACTCCTAATATTTAAATGTAAACCATAGACTCTATATAGGCCTTTCTAACTACATAGTTTCTCAATACTGTATTTTGTAACTTTTCAGTACATTGTAGGTATGACAAAGATTAATAAGGTGAATTCTAAGTAAAACTGCCTTTTAACGTTTATGGAGTTGATCTTTACATATTACAGTTTTGAAAATGGCCAGTAAATGTGATCATGTGATTTTTTTAAGACAACATATTATGATTATGCCAAGTGCAATGCCTTCTTCAGTTCGCAGGAATAATGTAGTTAAAGTGAAAATAAACAGACCGTATGTCAAGTCTGATTGGAGAAAAATTCATTTATGTCTATGAACATTTCAAAGTGATTGAAAGATTGACTTTAAGCTACACTGTATATGCATAATACATGAGAATGACTCAAAAAGTTGAATATAAGTGCAATACTGCTATTTCTATTTGCTAGCGGGTACTCTGTATGGACAAAATTGCAAAAAAACTTAAAGAATAATTATAACCCATTGCAAATATTTGAAGGGCTTCCGATCTAAGCTACCTCTGAAATCTCTGAAATGCGCTTCAATAAAGATTGTTAATACAAGAAATGGCAGATTTTGTGAAGGACAATATGACAATATTTTCATATAACAAACAAAAAACGGCTCACCAAACAAGAGCTGTCGGGGGACAGCAACGCTCGACTATTCAACAGCCTTGTCAACTGAACGAATATTAAAGTCCAAAAAGGAGCATAATTTTGTAAAATTGTAACACAGGGTTATGAAACCTGTACTATGCATATCAGCTCATGACAATGGACAATTGTGTGAAGCTTCAATTCATTCCTGTTCTGTGGGTACTGAGATAGCAGCTTACATAAAATACTTACCCAAAATCTGCTAAGTCGAAGAGTGGGCATAATTTTGTAAAAATGCAAAACAGAGTTATAGAACCTGTGCAGTGTAAGTCAGTTTATCACAGTGAATAAGTGTTTGAAGTTTCAATCCATTCCCACAAGTAGTTACTGAGATACCAGCTTACATACAAAAACTTAACCAAATCGGGACGCCGGCGCCGAGGCATGGGAGTCCATAGCTCTACCTATTCTTTGAATAGTCGAGCTAAAAATGTTGAAGCGGTTATTTTTAAAAAGTTACTTACTGAGACAATAAATTTGATTTCTGGTGTACTCAAATCCATTTAACTGTTTAAATTTTGCACATTAATTCACGTTATAAACATTATGATATTTTCAAATAAATTTTGTTTGCTAATGAAAAAATGCAGTTTTTATGTACACAGCTGAATTGTATTTGTAGTATACTTTTCGTAAAACCCTACATATTTATGCAAGACTGCATTACTGCATTCTTGCTACAAGACAGGTCATAATTATATGAAAACGTTTCAACTCTAACTCTGTGGACTGTATCCGCCTGAGTTTTATGGATTTGTGTTTGTACTTTTGTAGTGTTACACACATTTTATATTCTTATAGTCATAATAAAGGACTTCTGTTTACAACAGTCTTGTTGCTGGTTATATTAAGTTAAAACAACGGGCGAAACAATTGTTTTACTCAGAATAGAACGGGTACTAAATAAGCTTCAAGTGTTTCTTGCGCATATCTGATAAGCATTAACAAGTTATCACATGTCCATAGAATTTTACTATTTTTGTAAAGATGCTATATGACCAGATAAGAGATAAACAAAAACTGTGCAAATATCCCATAAAATTCAAAACTACGATAACCTCAAAATTGTTGGATTGCCGTTTGGTGAAATAGAAACGTTTTTGGTAAATAGTTAATAATATTGATACTGAAATGGACATCTTGGTCTCGTTTATAAAGAATATTGTGCGTTTTCGTGGTCGGTACACCTGATATTATTGCTTCTTAAAAATTAACTATTTCGTGATGTGTAAATGTATTAGTTGAAAAATAAAAATGCAACTAGACTTACAATCATCTCTGGATGTTTTTATAAGAAATATGATTGAACATTCTTGCATACCAGACGGGAGTTTCCGGTATTTTTACCGGTGCTGGAAAAATCCATCTTACACTCCGGGGTGTAAGATGACTCTCGTGCTTTAAATGACGTATTACGAACTACATATATGTAGAAGATTTATGTAGTAATTTATATTTTATTTCAAGAAACGGAATAAAAATCCAGTACCTTGACTGTTCTTCTTTGTTCCTGATAGTATATTTCTCGATTCAAAACACGTTATTTTATCAAAAATACATAACGTTACGCTGCAACTGATAAAACAAAACCGGAACTAAACATTGTTATTTGCGTTTGAAACGTCATGACGTCTTTCCTGTTTACGGACGTTGGTTTCCCGCGCTTTGTTTAAATACGCCGCTATAAGAAATAGTTCTAAAAAGAAAGCCGTTCGATTTATTTAATTTTTATTATTATTTCTTGATATCGGTATGCAAGAAAAAGATTCTGTCACTGGTTATAGGAACAGACGGGAATATCCGACTCTCGGGTAACTGTTAAGGCGGTATCACGGCAGGAGCATTTTTTATACGACGGGACAGGCGATTCCAGTTTAAATAAGAGGGATACTACAATTGCATCAGTAGAAACAGACTGGCGGACATAAATTGTATTCCTGTACTTGGACATTATCTTATTAGATTTTCTGGGCCTTTGGGAGCATGAAAGACATTCAGTTTTACTATATTAGAATTCCGCTCAGCCGGTGATAGGTGGTGCAAGGTGTGTTGCACATTTCATTACCTCTGATGAACAGACTTCATCAAACCAAGTCTACTATAATTTTGTTTAGTTGCGTTCTATGCTTTTATAGGTTTTACTGATATGAAATATACAGACATAAACATCAGCTTCTATATAACAAATATATTTTGTAAACACACACACGATTCATCATTCCTTGATTGAGCTGATAGTTTGCTGTAGTTTTACTGTAGTTTGCTTTGTCTTTTCTTCCGTATGACAGAGACATAACAAAACCACATCACGGCAAGGGAACTGTCTTTGACAGACAATTTTAGTACGCGGAGCTAAACAGATTTGTAGCGTTACTGTGTTAAAGCGCACATGAAAGTAATTTCAGATCACTTTCATTACGAAAAACTTGCATCTATTTTATCGGATAAGTAACATAAGCGATACAAGATTATAAAATACTTCAAAACTTCAAATTTGTTTCATGCATAAAAAGCAACACTTACCCTATTACCAAGCATTTGTTGTTTTGCGTGAAATAATTTGTATAATATTAGCAAAGGAAAAATGTATTTATCGTTTTGGTAACTTATTTTCTTTTCATTGTCGTATAGCATTTATTCATATGTGTTTTAAAATCGGTTTTACTATTTCAACATTGACATTTTATTGCCTTTAGACTTGGCAATCTCGAGTTCAGTTGACGATATATAAAACTTGTGTGAAGTTTAGTTTCGCCCACATATACGCTGTAGTTATATCGATTAGAATGTTAATGAAGGATTACGAGGATGAAATCAGACAGTAGCTTTCTCATAAAACAAAAGTCCAGTAATTATCATGGCAGCAAACATTACCGTTCCGGTAATTTATTGACAGTCTATTCTCATTCCACAGTCTATTTCCTTTACGTGAAATAGCCAAATGCAAATCTGATCGTTAAAATTGCAACTGTTTCAGTAACTTAATTTTTCAGGTCAAACATTGTCAAAAATTTTTACTCAATTTCTTGTCTGTAATAATGAAGAGTAGAGCATTTATGAGTGTCGATTAAAGAAGAATATAGACGCTTTGCTTGCATGCCAATTTGCTCGCATGCCGGTACAAACATTCGACTTTTAAGGCGCGTTTAACTCAATACATCCGCTCTTAACAGACTTTAGAACTTTAAAACCTTCTCACCAATACATTTAGCAATTACTTTATGCTTGAGCCTTCCTTGTATTCAAACACTGTTATTCACATTAATGCCTATGATCATTTAAGGCGGCTGAAAGTCTGACTTCAAACTTTACATAATGCATGACTCATGAAGTTTAATATTGGTATAACACTGGTCACTATATGCACAAGCATGGAGTCTATGCGAAAGCATATGAAGAAAACTTGATAGTTTTACCAACAGCAAGTTTTTTTCCATTCCAAATATAGAAAAATAGAAAAACGATGGATACAGAGAAGTTCAATTAAATACCAGACATAAGACATGTGTACAAATTACCTCTCATAAAAATATTCATGTGACTTTGTAATACAAGCAAATTGTTTAAAAACTCTTAATAACTCTAATCTTAATTGTGTTTGAACATAACAGATCAAAGCGAAACAATTAAAACTTACATCCAAAATAATGTTTTGTAATGTAAGAAATTATCTGTTTATTTGTTATTCATTTTCGTTGATTCTTTCATTCTCAGATTTACTTTACCGTTAGTAAGATGTCTGAACAGAATCAATATCTAAGTGGAAAATGTATTTAATTACAAAAGAAATGTTTCTCTGATTACATGCCTTGCGTTTTACGACTTTCCAATTATAGTGTGTGAAGCCTTTTCTGGTATCTAGAATGAGTTTGATTGGTGGACTGGGAATTCTTCTGATACCTGTGATTGATTAAGATTAAAATTATTACGTTAACTCTTGCATGGAAATGTGCACATATATACTATTATTTTAGATGTACACGGTTAGAATATTTTAGCAAACACTTTAACAATAATCATTCATAAATTTAATATGAAAAAGTCAAAGCCTCTGAGCGAGCGTAGCTTAAACGACACTGCTTAAAATAATTCGCGAGAACCTATTCACTTGAAAAGAAACAAAAAATTAGTGTCATCATACCTGTAACAGCGAATATCATACTTTGCAAAATTTATGGAAAGCCGGTGTAATGATGTCATTACCTGTTTGCCGCGTTCTTGCGGCCTTATGCTTATTAATGGCATTTTATCCCATTTTCTGGCCAATGCTTGATTTTTTAAAAGGATTTTTTTTCTACCAACTGGAAATCTTTCTTGCATTATTTTTGAGTGATGGATAATATTCAGCAATCAAATGAAGTTCTGTATTCACTGCCAACAAAGCATTTCCTGTGAGCACCTGTCCACTAGGGACGCGCTTTTCGTAAAATAAAAGCAAAATTGAAATTATTTCCATAACACAGCTTTTTAAAAATAAAGACACCTAAATGAATACAGAGGTTGTAACTCAAATATGAAAGTAAATAAAAAAAAAGAAGAAAAACTCCCGACTTTGACGGAAGTAGAAAAAAATGGCGGCACCCAGACGTCGACGAAAATTGTTCAGCTACATCACTTTGCCTCATTCGGCACACCTTTGTTATATTCGCCTAAACATTGCCGTAAGGCGAGCTATGCGCTCGCTACTAGTTGAAGACAACATTTTAAGCAAGTACGTGTAATCTTTCAGGCATATTTTTACTTTTGATTTGTTATGCTTTTGGGGACAAAGCAAAGCGCGATGTGAAAAGTCTACTGCTAATCTAATGAACATAATACTTAATTTATCTTTCTCGTTGTGTCCAGTCGTTGTGTGACAATGTTCAACCATTCCATTAAAATTATTCAAAATTACACCAATTTTTGAACCTGATAAATCGAACTGCCAATTGCAAAGGTAAGAATTTACTTAGAAATTGATATACCTAAACACCACTGTTGTGTCAAGGTAAAATAAGCTTTCCAAATTCGACTACAATAATCCATTTGCTAAGGACTTGAAATAATGTATAGTTTAGTATCAAAATAGAAATCTTTTCTTGTACCACGTACTTCAGTGATAACCTATAATGACGGATAATGCAAAATGAAAATCACCTAAATGTAAAATTTTGAAATTGATGTTTATGTGCCATACAAATGATAGTATAGCAGACATATCACGCACACACATGAAGCAATTGTAACTTTAGTAGTGAATGAGACATACGCTTTCTTTTTTGGCACTAGAACCACTTAAGTACAAATCTGGAACAGTTTTATACACTTTTAACGATGAAAAGACAAAAAAAACCAATAACGGCGTATTTCAGAATAATATAAACAATATACCATGAAAACGGAGGAACCGAATCTAGAGCAAGGTCGTCTTGATGCTTATTGAAGACAGATTTCACCTTGACTCCATTGGTCTCAAATTCATCCAAACCCTTGTCTTACCATAAGCCACCTATAGGCCAAGTTTCATTTCAATATCTCAAATAAAACCAAAGTTATTGAACGGAAATCAAACCTAGACGCCACCCATCCATCCAACCGGCCATCCGTCAATCCGCCCAACGATATCGTCAATTTAATAACCAGGTTTTCTACTTTGAAAAACCTGGTTAAAATTCGTTACTGTCTCACGTATACAAGCACTTCAGTACGCTAACTCAACACTCCCGTGATGAGTTTGGTGTACACAAAGACCCATCCGTTATTATCTCATGTAAATACAAATGGTATTAGTTTCTGGTCAAATACTTCTTTTTTCTTGTAAAGAACAATCAATCCACTTACAAGTTAAGGAGATGCCATTAGTTTTCCTATCATGTTTTTATGTCTTGTAAATAACACAATCATTCATCTTATGGAACTATTTGTCTTGCTTTGTACGTTTCCAGTAATAAAAGCATGAGTTTTCTGTCCTTATGTGCCGCCTTTAATATATATCCGGAAATTATGGCAGATACATTTGCACCCATGAGACCACGATCGTACGAACCAATTTTCTTGCATGCCTGCGATTAGTATTGTTTATCGATCGGTAGCTGTAACACATTTATGTGAGGTAATATAAAAAGACATTTTAGACAAAAAATACTCTGAACAATCGTAAAATGTTATACTAAATAGCGTAGAAAAATGGAAGTATATTTCGATATAAAATAGGACTTTTTTTTCAATATATTCAAAATAATGGTTTTCTGTTGAATACGATTTAACCGTCACATGTTTCGACGTGACCTGACAAAGAGAACTACTAGATTCATTGCAAACTTGCCAAAGAAAATAAACTCCTAACATGCAAGTGACACATTTGCCTCAAAGGCGAAGGACAGTGATAAACTGGACATGACAACAAAATCAAAGGATCCTTTGGAAGCATAGAACGCCATCAAGTAACATAACAACAGACTCGGTTTGACTGAGTTTGTTTATGAGAAGTAATGCAATGTGCAACATCCCCTCACGCTCCCTAGCACCGGCTTAAGCCGAATTCTATTAGTGTAAGAATGAATGTTCTCCTTGACTCCAAAGCACCAGAAATTAAAACAACACTGAGTCCCAGCAACTTCAAGACTTATTTAAAGTTTTGTTTGCGTTATTCAATATATTTCTCCTTTTGACATTGCTTAATTTCGTCTAACATATGCACTTCTGAACGCCGTTACCTTTGTGCATATAGTACAATGTAAAAAAATGTATGTGTTTGATTAGTAAACAAACACTGAGAAAGAAACGTTAATTGAGATGAAATAGAAAGCTTAGTTTACACTGAATGTTATTTAGTTAAATATTTGTTTATCATTTTGGTTTTGTAAAGGCTGTATAACAAATACAAAGCAACATCCAGATACGTAATAGGATTACAAATATGTGATAAAAGCCAGACTACACTCTTCTCTAATACCGCTGTCAGCTTAATATAAAAAGCCAATGAAGTTGAGCTATTTGTTTGAAATGTTTATTTTTACGCGTTAGAAACAACTATATTGCAAGCCTGGTTGGAACGTTTTTCATTGTGGCTTTCTGTCTTTCTATAAGAATCACAAAAAAAGCAACACGCTCACCAAAACAATACTACAATCTGTATTGATAACAAGCAATGACTCACAGGTAAGAAAGTTTATTTACCGCAATGAGTTATACAAAACAATTTTGCCTATTCTACATCTTTTATCAAAGTATGAATTTTTGTTATCAATTTTCACACAGTAGTTTTTTTTCAGTATTAATTCTAAAAAGAGCTTAGCTGAGTTTCAGAGACTTCCTGTAGTTATATTTACTTTTGTCAACTAATTCAAGATACAAAAATAAAATAAAGATATTTTGAAAAGTTATATGATTGTTTTTCAATAAAATATATGTACAGATAAACGTGTCATTCCTGTCAGATATGCAGTACATCTTTCAACGTTGGTTTAGTTGGAGCCGAACTCACATCGACTAAATTTACATATATGGCGACTGTCCAGCGTAAAAATTTGTAAAGCTTTCATTTTCTATATAACAGATAAAGCAGCCATCCAAATAAATTTTAGGCATAATTACATGGTTAGAAAGTCACTACTTTCTATATTACACATGAATTTATACCGTTAGATCAATAAAGGGAGGTAATAAAAACAGTAAATTTGATAATATTACCTGCTATGTTAAGCAAAAGGCAAATACACAAGAAAACAAAAATAGGATATAACAATAAAGAGATCTACTGATCTATGAGTTGAGTAGTGGACAAACAAGAGCACAACAAAATTTGCAATACCTGGACCGAGATTTGAACCCTGTCCTCTGCATTGTCAGACAAGCGTGTTACAACTGGACATCCAACTTCTTCGTGAATATTACATGAAACAAGTAGGTAAATAAATTGATATCTTCTTCATGAACATATGATAAGGTTATTTCAACAGTACCTAGATCTTCAATGTTCAAACGAGGCGCTTGCGCAGATTTTGATTCAGAGAAAATACTGTATCACTGCAGTTCAATTTACTGCTACATAAGCCTTTTATTATATATCTCTACATACTTCTTAGTGTTAGAGCCGCCATAATAACGAATAAAGCAAATACTCCTGCCATGGTATACAGTTTGAGTTGAATAGAGACTTTTTTATTCGTTTGTTAAATACTTTCTGTATTTCAAACAGATTATGTGTGTGTAAAAAGACCCGACAACCAATCTTACACGTACAAGAAGTAATGATTATTTACCCGGAAAGAAAAACATTTTACGCGTAAAAGAAATGAAACGGATTGTGTTGTAAAATTAAGCTTGTCAATGCAAAGATGACGCACGATTCTTTAACATTTTTCATGATGGAGAGCGAACTTTATGACATTTAAACAAATGTTTTTGTATTATGTTGAAGAAACACCATTATTATACGCCAAGAGGTCGATATGACATTTACTTTCGGTGTGTCCACCTCATGCCACATGCAACACCCTAAATGTCAATATTATGTAACAACGAAATATACACTGTCCAGAAATAAAGATTTCCTTTGTTGTGTAACTGCATAATTGTCTAGAAATAAAGATTTCCTTTGTTGTGTAACTGCATAATTGTCTAGAAATAAAGATTTCCTTTGTTGTGTAACTGCATAATTGAAAATACAGCTATCTCAAATGTCCAGAGAATGATAATTATTTGATAGTCTGACCATAGATATTGAATCAGTTCTATATTATGTACACTTAAAGTTCATAATCCTTTGGGAATTAGGGTATCTTTTATATTTACAGTCTAAGTCCCAAAGCGTGTTTACATCAGGCAGAAATTTAGAAAGTCAGAAGACATTTTAAGAAATGCAATTACTGGTTGTCGGCTTCAGCGTAACGTCACGTTACACTCATGAGACAAGACAAATCACAGATCACTCAGGCCAATTAACATACATACACTACCCTTATAACAGAAAGCTGATACAATTTCTTAAATAATTTTCATCTCTGAATACTAAATATAGCATAATTTCTTTTAGAATATTATATATTATTCAACATCCATAAATACTTTTTGACATAAAACCTTTTCATCATGTCAAAGATTGCAAAATCCTTTTTGTAATAATAAACTGAAAAAGTTAAAAATGTATTTTAACTTATTACCAAATAACAGAACTATAAACTATTATATAAATTATATCAACGTTAAGCTGCTGTACTAACTGCATTTTGAATATACATTAAAGCATTACTTGACGATATTTTGTCTTAAGGTATTTGATCCACAAATAAGAAAGTTCTATCTTATAGTACCATTAAAATATATCAAATTTTGATGCCTGGTAAGCTCATATAATTTTCAACTGTGTATTGTCTACTGAAAAGAAAATATAAATTACATGACAAAAATATGTTATAAATTTTTTATTTTTTTTTTACTTTAAAGTCTCTTCTATGATACTTAAACAGAAATCGAGTTATTACAGTGTAAGATTTTAAAGTTATCATGTCGCAGTCAAAAAACATGATTTTAATGATTCTTGCATATTATTTATGGTCATCTTATTTACTAATTCTTGTTCAACAGACACCACTCATTCAAATGATACAAAAAAACATGGGGCCACTAGGCATCGAAATTCTACTCATTTGTGGATCGAATACATTAAATGAGCATATTAAAATGTTAGACACGGTTTGAAGAGTGCTTGTCTAAAATTTTGTCTCGGTTCCTGGCAAGTTAGTATAAAATACGTGTGAACCAGAAAATCATATTATCAATCTTCCAATGCTGTTCCATCACATGAATGCTAGCGAGCATTACAATCGTTCTGTTTATAAAATTTCACTAAACATGCGGCACAAATAACGTACTGTAATGGTCTTTACAAATAACAATTACAAGATTTTATCTCATTGGAGTATGGCAAGCAGCTAACTTATTCTCGAAGTTTACTAGAAACTGCATACCAAAACCAATTTCAAGTGAATTTCCTATCATTTTGAAAACGTTTTTAAATATTCTTAATCAATAATTGTTAGAAGGACTGGTGGGAAAGTGTATTGTACACGTAATTTAACAACGTCTGGTTTCCTCCTGGTTTGAGACTTCAGGCGAAGACTAAAGACAAAATTCGCAAAGTTTTAATGTAAAAAATTTAAATCACAATTACTTTCCTTGATAAGCATGGATATTTCATCACACTAAATTAAACAAAACAAGGCAGTCTGAACGACAGCTAAATCCCCCGCCACTGATATGGATAGTGAAAGGGTAAACCTTTGATTTTAGCTGTGACCTTGATCTTGAACTGACATGGCTGACTCATGAATTCTGCACAACGTCTTGATGAGGTGATCATTTGACCCAAGTTTCATGAAAATCCTTCAAGGGGTTTAGGAGATACAGAGCTGAAACCTTTGACCTTCAATTGTGACCTTGACCTTGACTTGACATGGCTGACTCATGAGTTCTTGATGAGGTGATCATTTGACCCAAGTTTGATGAAAATCCTTCAAGGGGTTTAGGAGATACAGAGTGGACACAAAATGGAAGGCTCAAACCTTCTACCCTTAGTTGTGACCTTGACCTTGAGCTGGCATGGTTGACTCATAATTTCTGCACATCGTTCTGATGAGGTAATCATTTGACCCAAGTTTTATAAAATTCCTTCAAGGGGTTTAGGAGATATAGAGCGGACAAGAAATGGAAGGCTCAAACCTTTGACCTTCAGTTGTGACCTTGACCTTGAGCCGACATGGCTGACTCATAAGCTCTGCACATCGCCTTGATGAGGTGATCGTTTGACCCAAGTTTGATGAAAATCCTTCAAAGGGTTTAGGAGATATAGAGCGGACACAAAATGGAAGGCTCAAACATTTGACCCTAAGTTGTGACCTTGACCTTGGGCCGGCATGACTGACTAATGGGTTCTGCACATCGTCTTGATGAGGTGATCATTTGACCCAAGTTTTATAAAATTCCTTCAAGGGGTTAAAGAGATATGGAGCGGACACAAAATGGAAGGCTCAAACCTTTGACCCTGAGTTGTGACCATGACCTTGAGCTGGCATGGCTGACTCATGGGTTCTGCACATCGTCTTGATGAGGTGATCATTTGACCCAAGTTTTATAAAATTCCTTCAAGGGGTTTAGGAGATATAGAGCGGCCACAAAATGGCAGGCTCAAACCTTTGACCTTGCGTTGTGACCTTGACCTTGAACCGACAAGGCTGACTCATGGGTTCTGCACATCGTCATGATGAGGTGATCATTTGACCCAAGTTTGATGAAAATCCTTCAAGGGGTTTAGGAGATATGGAGCGGACACGAAAGTGTTACGGACGGAAGGACAGACGGAAGGACGGACGGAAGGACAAACGCAGACCATTCCTATAATCCCTCCGCCACGGCGGGGGGATTAATAAACCTTTTATATGTAGTTGTTTAATCAGTTAAGTAATCAGTGTAAGTAAATGCCTTGCAGAGTTTTAAAAAATTAAAAGTTACTAATCATTTACTAGATATTTGTGAAAAGTGTTAATACATGTTGCTCATAGGCGGGCACCAGGGCAGAACAACCGATATTCCGCAAACCAGGTGGATGGCTTCTTCCAATGATGAAAACAATGAGATTATTCAGCTGTACAGTGCGAATCCGGAACAATGACAAAAGTGTACTGGGATTCTCGACAATTTCCCAGTAAGAAGTCTTATTTTATTTGTTTTATTAAAGCCCAATACGAAATGTCGTAATATAATTTGTTTGGTTTAACAAAGTTTTACATAATTACGACAATCTTCCAACATTTACAGATATTGTTGTTGTAACAAAATGGAAACGTGCAGGTCAGGCATTCTAACATTTTGCACTAGTTACCACTCTCCACATTATCTTCAGTAGTGCAAAAAGACCGAAGGTGTCTCTTTACTAGAATAATTCCTTCAGAAACACATAACATAGACAAACTGTCCATAATAATGACAAATGTAAAACGGAGCAGAAGTGAATAACGGTTTTGCGAAAAGCTATTTGCGCCATGGAAATGATCAGTGGTAACACACGTATAAGCAACCAATTCTATAATATCGCATTTATAAATTGACGAAAGAAACAAAGGTTAAATTAGATATGAAAGTAGTATCTAAGTTTTTAGTAAATTTGAACTATAGCCATTTTTGTAGAGATTCAGAACAGATGCATATAGTAAGTGGATGAAATGACAGATAAGCAAATATCCGGTGTACCGATTGACAATACGTTAACACTGCGTACTGATATACCATTTTACAAGAAAAATACTGGAAGAACCGAGTTAATGAAACTTCATAATCATTGAAACAATTTTTAATTAGACATATAGATTAAAGTTTTAGCTGTTTGTTCTTTTGTACTTTGCACATATCTTTTAAGACTATTTAACGGAAAGCGGGCTTTGTTGAGATAAGAGGCATCGCACCTCAACAATTCATCCCACAGCAACATTATAAGGGTTTACCTAAACTCTTTACCTTACAGTGTTAGCAACATGTTTATTTAGTGAGATTAGGTTGACAAATACAAGTGTCTGAAAAAAGGTTATTACTTTATTTATTCTAATATTGTACTATGGCATGCACAGTATTCTCGGAAGGTGTACACAGAAGCCCGCCAATTATTAAATACATTTGTAAAATACAAATGGTTTTACGATGTTGTTAAAAAAGCATGTGAAGGAAATGGCATTAGATTTCCTTCCAATCATGTTTTATGTCTGTACATGGCATAAACATTCAGCTTAAGGCAATACTTGTCTCATTCTGTACGTTTCTAGTAATAAAAGCGTGAGGTTTCTGTCCTTATGCGTCGACCTTAATAGATATCCGAAAATTACGGCATATGTATTTGCACCCATGAGACCACGATCGTACGATCCAATTTTCTCGCATGCATGCCATCAGTAACAAAATTTGGTTTATTAGATGCAATGCTTCCATGTTAGACAGTACAGATGAAAATAAAAAAGAAAAACGATAGACTGTAATAACGATTTATGTAGAAATATGGGCCCCGAAATATGAGACTTAAAAGTTCGCAGGAAAAAAAATAGGTAGAAAGGAAATGATTCATATAGAAACAAGGGAAAATTATTATTATTTTTGACGTGTTTGTAATTATAAAAACCAAGAAAGCTCCCATTACAAATACACTTCTAGCAGGCAAAGCAGTTTTTCATTTATAAAATGGACGATGGTGTTTTATCTTTATAACACATCATACAACTAAATTGTGTGTTTTAAAAATGATTTTTTTCTATTATTTGTTCATATAGAATTTGTTTTGTGTTATCTGGTATATGGATTCAATAATTTTGATTTGTGTACATGCACATTGTATATATTGTGTTAAATTTTCAAACGAACAACACGAGATAAAAATAATGTATCAGTTATTTTAGATAGACGTCAGGTGCTTTACTTGTTATAACACTATCCAACATCGTGAATATGTACAGCCTTGTATCCATCTTATGACAGAAACGCCAAAACATTTAAGTAAAACATTTATTCAAATTCACATACCATAAAGCCAAATATTTGTTTCTTATATACTACAGTATTTGTGTTAAGGCCTTATAATACGAAACAATTTTAAGACAAAGTTGAAGGCACACTAACATCAAATGATAATCGAATTATATTCTAAAACCGAAGCCAGTATATTATACAAAATCTTATGATATTAAAGTATTGAGCGAAATGTGTAAAATGTACGTACTGAGACACATCCCCATTCCAGCTTGTCTGTGTCCCTTTCTAGTATATTCCTGTCCGCGTAAGCAAATAATCGCGTTCATTAACAGAATACTTTATAAAGAATAAATAACGAAATTATTGCCAGGGACAATTTGCTATTTTAAATCGCTTATGAAGTTATCACATTATATCAAAAATTTAAATAAAATTAACTCACGTTGGCATATGCCTCTTAATTAAATTCTTCGCAAAAGTCTTGGAAGCTTTTTAACCCATAAACAAATAAAACAAAACTGACCATGATGACTATTACAGAGAAAGATATAGGAAACTGAAAAAAAGCTGTTTCAAAGTTATATAGTTTAAATACCTTCTAGAAATAACCAAAAGATACATCTGTTTCAACATTTAACAGAATAAAATTTCATTATGCGATATACGCCAAAGCACTGTTTCCCAAAGCACACATCAATATCAATATCGAGATGGATTGAGATTCGAAAATTTTTAATTCAATTTATTGACATCGTTCAACTAACGCAAGATACATAAAGATATTCTATTGTAAATACTGCTTGCCAAATATGCAGCCCTAATTAACTGGACCTTGAGTCAAATGATACAGCTTGGGGAATATGACTCCTTTCTTGATTTAATGTTTCATACTAATCAAATACTACATGCAGTGATCGGCTCACGAAGTTCAATTCTATATCTTATGCGATGTTTCAGCTTTAATCTCTTGATCACGTACATTTTCATATAGGTATAGAAATTATATACAAATCAAGTGGACGTATCGGCGTATAAGCAAGGGAATAAACGGGACGTGGCTATTCCAATTCTAAAAGTAAAAAGGCGCAAAGGTTCAGTTGGAATAAAGCATATCATCTATTTGTGGCTGTAAAACATGGTGATATGACTACCAACTCATTACACTTCACCATCAGACGTTTGTAATCATCGAGCCAGACATTCTTGAAAAAGTCCTCACATTGGGTATTAAATTAGCTAATTCCTACCTCATGAATATTTCGGGAAACAATGATCCAGCTTCCTATCTCTAATCGCAGCCGAAAATTTTTATAATCAGTCATGAAACAATCGTATCATCCAGAGAAATGAACGGGGATTTATTCACATTTGAGTTAATTCTTCAAGTTTGAAACAAATATTATTCTGCAATTATGTAGAAGTTAATTCAATAACTTTTTTTTTCATTGTATCATTGTATCCGAAGGATACAGCTAATAAAAAGGATAGGACAGTGTGCTTAATTTTTAGACCGATTTGAAAGGTCAATTTTCACAACGGATTAAAGTTATTTCTGAGACAATAATAGATATTGTTTTGCAGTAAAACTGAAATGGGTTTATAGTGAAGGACACGGTTGCTATCTGTGGCATTTGCTTTTGGAATATCGTTCAAAATTACTATTTTAATATTGCAAAAGGATGAAAACTTGTCACAAGTCCAGGACAAATTGTTGCAGACACCAATGATAACCCATTACAAACAGCCCATGTAAAATGAAACACTCCTATATTTCACATGACAATAATGTGGAAACATACGTGATTTACATGCGTCATACAAATGATTATTGTAACAGGAAAAATGCAGAAACCATCAAAATATTATTGTATCAGAAATGAAACGAAATGAAGTATAGGATATGTTATTTACATCTCATGTTTTTTTCTGATTTTCGTTTTCTAATTTAATTACAAGAGCCCATTTGGTAAAGACTGGCATAGATTGAGAGCAGTATATATATGAACTTGTGGAACCAAAGACAATACAAATAGATTTTGGCAAAACCTAAACTAACCTGAATATTCAAATTAACGTAAAGAATGACTGCCAAAATACCATTTAACAATAAAGTTGTTTGAGGAATCGAATCTGAGGGAAAGTGTTGCAAATTTAATTTATAAGGCAGGAACAACGCAAGGAAGTATTTGAGATGCTAACCTTTCCGTTAATAGAATATTTAACGGAAGTAAGAAAGGTTGATCTATAATTATATTGCTATAAAAAGGTTGTTACTGCCTTACGTACTGCTGTTAATACTACAACCAGGGTAGTGCACACAAAGGCCCTTCTATTATTATCTTCAGTAATGAATTGGTATTACATTATGGTCAAGAATAAGCGATCCACTTTCATGTAAGCTTTCCTATCATGCTTTAATTTCTTGTAAATAATGCAGTCATTGACCTGAAGTAATAAAATCGCGACTTTCCGACCTATACATATACGTTACCGCAGGAAAGATGGCAGATATATTTGAAATCTTTACACAGAGACCTCTCCCATTCATTTTTGTATAATTAGGTGCAATGATTACAAATAATTATAAGGACGCCGACTGACTGAAATTAATACAAACAGCTTATTACCTTAAAGTATCAGACAGAAAGGTAGAAAGCAGCCAATTCTAAAATAAAAATAAAATAATATATCAATTTATTTGAATAAACAATATCAAAACACGTAACAGGATTACAAATATGTGATAAAGGCCAGATTTTTCCTTCTTTAATACCACTAAAGCCATTCATACATTAGCGACATGCAAAGCTTTTTGATAGAAATGTGTAATCTTAACGCAATAAAAAAGCAAGCCTAAATAAAACTCTCTCATTCTAGTTTGTCTGTCTGTGTCTGTAAACACACTTGAAAGATCACCCGCTTGACAGGAAACGTTTGCATTTGCAAGGGATAAGTACAGGATTTTGTAATTTGTTCTGATAATCATACACATGTTATATTTGTCTTTTAACGTATTCATTTCAACATATAGTGAAGGAAATGGTCTTTCTTAAAATAGTACTAACATGTATGTTATTTGTAAAACTATAGTTTTTTAAATGCCTGATTTTATCAAAGTCTCATTCAATATCTTGGCTAAATCAATGCGATCACATTTTTAACGTTATTACCAACAGACGCGAAAACCTATTAAAACCACATTTGATTTATAGATAGAAGAAACCACATTGGTGTCTTTTCATATTGAATTTATTGAACGAGTTGAATAAAATAATAAAATGCGTGGCTCTATCGACATTTTATCAATTTATTTCATCGAGTTTAATAAATTCAATGTGGAAGGACACAAATTTAATATTCTTTTGATCACATGTAAGCTTTTCCTGCTGAATCATCAAAATTTCTTCTTTCTTTACCTATGCTAGACCAAGTAAATTCGTCAAACGTCTCATATACTTAAAACGACGTCAACGTCAAAGCTTTATTACACTAAAGTCAAAATTTATGTAAGGGCTATATTTCACTCCCACGACGTCAAACATGTGATAAAGACATTTAATATATTCTATTGCACTAGTTAATTTTGTAACACAGGGGTAAACTGTTTTGATTTTTCTATTTTTTCAACAGTTTGATCTATTTGGAAAAACAGTTTTTTGTCAATAAGTTCTTTTCCAAAATACATAGCTATATCAAATTTTAAACAAAAAGTGTCAAAGGTTTGATTCAATTACATTTGCATTATACAAATGATTTAACAAACATTCAAAATTTTACATTTTTGTATCTGCTTTCTCGAGACAGAAGGCGAAAAGTACAAACAACAGATCTTAAGCACTCTAGGTTTGGCTTGTTTTTTTTGTCAGGTATAATACATACAGCGTCTTTCTACCGTTACATATCCGGAAATCACATAATACATTGATGAGCAACCCCTTCAGAAAATTTTTTTATGACAAGCAAGCTGGTCAGTTTCGGTGCATGAAAATAAATCTACATCCCAAGCCAGCGTCCTAATTCAACAAATGATTCGAAGTCAGCAACCGCGCTTAAGGAGGTAGGTTATCTTGTTACCAGGGTAAATTCAAATATGTTGAACCGCAGCAATTTTTTGTATTCCGTGTAATATGATGTTTTAACTGCTTCAATCTCAATTTCGTTTATCTCTGACCCTTCAAGTTCAAGTTTTATTCAGGTTTGAAGAACATGACCCTCCACAGGCATTTTATATTGAAAGAAGAAGAAAAATACGGATATTTAACACTTTTCATTGTATTTTAGTTTCATTCATATCCGTAGAAGTCTGCATAATTGATAATTTTACTAGTAAGCGCATTAGCTTTCTAATAAAAGTTAAAAATGTATATGTCTCGGGGCTCGCGTTTCCATGGTAACGCATTTTTCTCATTTTTAAACAACCATGTATAAAAACGGGGTTTTTGACGGCTCCAGTGCCATTCTGTTAATGACCAACATGGAATATTTGGGTACTATTATTAGCAAAATACCAAGCACTTTACATGGCACCCTATTTTTCTTAAAGTTTAAAGTAACCATGGCAACAGAGATGTTTAAAATAGCTTATATCTTGCTTTCCGTCGTAATTTCTTATAAAAAATATTGAACAAAATTATCTTTCTTGTTAATGTAGCTTTAAAACATATTATTTCTTACGTAAGTTATATTTTCGTGTTATTTGCATTTATTCAAACAAATTTGACAGCTTAAAATACTAAAGCAGTACCCTTCGTCTGGCATTTTTCATGGCAAAATAGTTCGGCATGCTGCTGTTATTCTCATGGATATTGTAGAAATGAAAATAAAAAGCCGAGGCTGTGTTCCTTAAATAGACCGAACGCTTTTGAATTTTATATTTAGATATATAGGGCACGGCTTCGTTTCCATGGTGACATCAATTCAATACAAGAAAGCACAATTTTCTACTGAAATTTGAACAATATAATAGCTTAGTTTTAGTATATAAGTAACAAATTATACGGAAACTGGAAAGAAGGTATTACAAATCAAACTGCCAGAATTTTTATTTGAAAATGGCCGTAACAAGTAACCTTACACCCAACTATATTCCAAATAACATTAGTTACCATCATCCATTTTCTTACATTCCGCATAACATTTCAATATAACTAAATAAAAGAAGCAAAGTATTGATTATTATTCAAAGCAAAAGACTCATAAAGAATATTTCAGCAAATAATTGCTGTTTGAAAATAGTTTATATAAAGAAAATGCACAGAATTACGTACTTTCGAAGTATGAGATATAAGACTGATATTAAGTCTGTATGTACTAACATATCCTGTCTTTCATTTGGAGAAAAAAGAAAATCGTTCCGAGTCCACATTTCCTTTGAAGAGCGCCACCTAGCGGCACATGTATTTTTCGAGGGAAAACGCCGTTTTTCTGTAATAATCGCATTAAAATTACTATTATTACATTTTTTTCAAACTCAGGAATATAGCTAAATTCAATGTTATTGTTTACATGTTGCATTTTGTAAATTATTCCATTTAGAAAATGCTTAAATAAAGAGATATTCGTAGTAGGGGTGGGGAAAAATGGCGAAAATATTCAATGTGTTTCATGGCCGTTTAGCGGAAATAAAATAAAACGGAACGGTCAAAGTTCTTGATTTTCAAATATGTTCTTCTTTAATCATTTCTGAACAAGGAAGTAAAATAAAAATAGGGGGTCTTCACGGCAGATTTTTTGTAAATTTACTTTTTATTTGTTTTGGTAATGTAAATATTGTGACGTTGATACGTCATTTATGGTGTTAACGTCACACAAACGTTTTGTTCATTATGTCCTTTAAAGATACATTTTTGTATATACAGGATGATGAAAGTACACAAAAATGAAATATTTTTACTACATAGATTCACATTATTTACAGTGTTAAGTAATTTACAATCTAAGTATATCATCTAGAAATATACTTCAATGTCAGTTCAACAATTTCCTTAAAGACGCTAATTATTTTGTTTATATAATTATTATGTAAAATGTCACTTAAAAATGTTGACCACGG
This sequence comes from Mercenaria mercenaria, assembly GCF_021730395.1. Lineage (NCBI taxonomy): Eukaryota > Metazoa > Mollusca > Bivalvia > Venerida > Veneridae > Mercenaria > Mercenaria mercenaria. Next base: position 90,286,404 of record NC_069364.1, on the reverse strand, counting down.
ACACCCTTGCCGTTTCTGTCAGGGTATTAAAATTTCAGCTTGTCTCAAATTCTATTAGACTAGCTGTCTGCAAGAACAGAGTCTACATTCACATGGATTTCTTAATACTGGCGTCGTAATTAGCATTGCGTGCAACCAATACGCATCTGCTAAATTGTTTTATCCATTTTTGAAACAGTTTTAGAGCTAACTTAATGCATGAAGACTTCACTGTAATCAATTCATGGTACATTTTTAAGCCGTGGATCTCCAACGCAATGATCACAGTAATTCATTAAGGAATATATCCAGTCGGTGGTTGCTTGTAGACTTCACTATAATCATTCTAATTATGTTACATTTGTGATCCATCATATGCAAAACTGTGAAAATAAAATCAACAGAAAAAATCTGACAAGGCGCTTCAAAACGCATAAATGTAAAATCCCCATTTGATGCTTGCATATCGTAACTTCTGTTCACTTTGCGCTCAATGTTACGGACATTCTTTATGCGATGTTGTTCATTGCAGTCTGTCATATCTGGAGCGTTCTTCTGCGCATGTCCTGAACTGATTATCAATCGGAGCGCACGGCAAAAATACGCAAATTATTGTACGACAGCATGCATTTAGTGTATAATATGTATAATATACTGACAAAAGCTTAGGGTTAGTATTGCAATGGTCACAAAATATATACATTAAAGATAATTTTCATTCAAATTGCTTGAATCCGGTATATACCGGGGTCTGTAATTTATACAGGCGTTCCAGGTCTGCAGTGAGTTGCAGTCCTGAAATATCCGAATTTATTCGCATCTGCGTCAAAATGCACTTTTACACTAAATACCAGTCAAATATTTTGTTTTCAGCATTCTGGCGAAAACATTTCAAAGTACATGTAAATGGTGGTTTTATTTATTTCTTAGTTTTATCCGTCTTTTAAAATTTTTGAAACACCAAAAGAAATGCACGAGATGAAATCATAGCGATTACTTTTTTGATATTGCATTCAGCACTGGAATACCATACTTCGATTTTGGAATAAAACCTTCATCAAATAAGAATGATCCAAATTTGCCGCTAAAATTCTATAATCGAAACTTTTTGTATGCACAACAGTGAACCATGTCGAAAGTGCGTTTCCTTGAAAACATCTGACAGAAACAGTGGGTCTGAACAATGAACGCATGCCTCTAAACCTTTCGCAAGAACAGCCTCAGTTAAACCAATCTTCTTCTATCTTTCCATCCTAAAATATCGTCTGCGTCGACTGTATCTGTTTTATATTATTTTCTGAATGTTTTGAAGCGAAATGAGTTAGAGTTTAATTTTTGTTCAGTCATTTTGAAGCAAGTTTTCCCTCAATACGGTTTGCATTGTGCATTCACGTTGACGTTATAAATTTAATGCACTAAGCGGCACCAAAATGAGCTTTATTCAAATAACGGTTTCAAGTTCACAGACTGAAATACATTTTTACCGTAAGAGGCATTATCTCATTTATCCATCATCTGCTTAAGATTCCATGATTTTATTTATTCAAAATATTCAATATAGGTTTAAAAAGCAATAAAAATAATACACAATCAGAATTATAATGAAAATCAAAACCTCTAAATAAAGTTACATATCATAACAAAAAAGAAACATATTGATGTTTTAGCCACCCTTCAAAATGTTCTTTTTCGTTAAAAATGTATTTCATTTTTGTCTGGAAACAGTTTCACCAGATTTCGTATCTCGTATCTTCGTTGTTAGCTAGTCACTTGAAATATTGAAAAACAATAAGGAATGTCGTTCAGTTTCGCACTTAAACATTTCATACAAAAGGTAAAATGAGCCGCGCCATGAGAAAACCAACATAATGGTTTTGCATCCGCGCAGTCTGGTCAGGATCCATGCTGTTCGCTAACAGTTTCTCTAATTGAAATAGGCTTTGAAAGCGAACAGCATGGAGTCTTGACAAGACTGCGCGGATGCGCAGGCTCGTCTGGATCCATGCTGGTCGCAAAGCCACTATGTTGGTTTTCACATGGCGCGTCTCAATGTAAATTTGCAAATCATTCTTTTTTCTATTTTCTTGTCGGGAAATAATTTAAGAAACCTATGTTTGAAAATAAAGAATTTTGACAGCTCCGTTTTAATTCATAGCGGATAAACTGATAAGATTTTTTCTACACCCCCACCCCCGATCCCACAACACTTTACTAACCCTTAAATACGGAGCCAGATACGCGAGTTATGCAAGATGAAACATTTTCATAAAAAATTCAACCACTTATACCATATTCAGTAGTTATAGTACATGTTTTAGCGCTACATATTCACATTTTGTGCCAAACTTGTTGAACATGAACATGTTGAAAAATTTCACCGAAACTGTGGGCAAGTAGCTTTAACTGACTCTGATATATATTACTAGATAATATATTTTTTTGATTGCAAAATACGCAACAATGTACATCATGTGCATATATTCAAATAAAAAAGATTCTAAAGATTTTTGTGAACTCTGAAGGTCCTGTTTATATCAATGAAAGACATAATGAAATCAGCGTTTGCGCGACGTTAACGCCGTCATTGTGTATCAACGTCACAATATTTACATTACCAAAACAAATAAAAAGTAAATTTGCAAAAAATCTGCCGTGAAGACCCCCTATTTTTATTTTATTTTCTTGTTCAGAAATGATTAAAGAAGAACATATTTAAAAATCAAGAACTTTGACCGTTCCGTTTTATTTTATTTCGGCTAAACGGCCATGAAATACATTGAATATTTTCGCTATCTTTCCCCACCCCTACTGCGGATATCTCTTTATCTAAGCATTTTCCAAATGAAATAATTTACAAAACGCAACATGTAAACAATAACATTGAATTTAGCTATATTCCTGAGTTTGAAAAAATGTAATAACATTAATCTTAATGCGATTATTACAGTAAAACGGCGATTTCCCTTGAAAAATACATATGCCGACAGGTGGCGCTCTTCAAAGGAAATGTGGACTCGGAACGATTTTCTTTTTTCTCCAAATGAAAGACAGGAGACGTTAGTACATACAGACCTAATATAAGTCTTATATCTCATACTTCGAAATTTTCATAGGAACCCCGCGAACCACCTTAAGGCAACATTGTTTTGAAGCATTTCTGCGGCAATTTATTCATTATTTATGCATTATCAAATCATAAAGCATCAGATCGGAGACAGGTTCATAATTTGTTTTCAGAAGAATGGATATATAAACACATTTAGTTTGTCGTAAAAGTCGTCGTAAATCGTCACGTTAGCTTCCGGTTGGACATGCGCACATACAGATATTAAGGTAACCTACCTCCCTAACTCGTTTTTAGCATAAAAATTGTGACAATAACACTTTACCAAACAAACCTGAACATTCTACGTAAGAGTGATTACGTTATTCTAATTATTGGGAAGTTCCCAAGCGAAAAAGCCCAATGCTTCGTTTGTATCTGTTGCAAAAGTTAGAAGACTGCTGCACATTTATTAGTAGAGTGTCATTTTGCCCCTACTCCAGACATTTTGTAATTCTCTAGACATCTACTCTTGAAAAAGTTCTCACATCTTGTGTGTATATTAGCTAATTCCTCCTTCGTAAATATGTAAATCAATAATGATCCGTTACCATCCTTAAAGGTTCAAATCATTGTGCAATCGAAATGATTACCATTCGTAAGTTTGAGAGTAATAAAACGGATTTTTTTCGGCGACGCCGTCTAAAATCGTTTTCGTTACCTATGCCACGTGACTTCAGTTTGCAAATCAAACTACTTGATAACGCATTATAGATAATTCATCAAAATGGAAGATTTATGCAACACTCTGCCTGATTGGACGAGAGTGTCAATTTCTTTCACTCTGTTGATTGTGCTACGCTGAGTGAAATGTAGACAAAGCGTTTATCCTAAACGACGCTGTTCACAGTTTTAAAGCTAACTTTGGCTCAGTATATTTAGCAAGAATATTGATATATCTAAAAGTGATAAGTAAGTTTAATAAATATGATAAAAACCTGTTCAAATACCAACATATATCAAATTAAAGAAAGAGCTGAATACGGTCTGCGTATCACATGAATAAGGGTGTGATAAGAGTCTTTTATGTAGAGAAGTGTTTTTTAAAAGATTTTCCTTGTTACAATTGTCGTCTGTATATGACAAATGGGGATAGGGACCAATTTAGCTAAAAATATAAACACGTTTAATGACCTCTTCTCATGAACCGCTTCATGAATCTTTATCAAACTACTGCTGTAATTATTCGTCTAAGGATAAACGAAACAAAATTGCAACCCTACGAAACCTTTGCGAAAAATTAAAAGAGAACCATTTAAATTGTTAAAATGCGGTGTTTAGTTTTGCAATTTGAAAAATGTTAGATAAAAAATTCATATTAAACTTCTTTCCTTATTACAATTCGCCGACCATCATTTTTAAAGATATTTCTTGTTTGTTAATATTTTAGGTATAATACAATGCAATGCAAAAATTACTTTAAGTCATTTAGTACATGTACATAAACAACATAATTCAGGCACTGTAAATGCATAAGTATAACATAGGATCGTGTAAAATTAGTGACAAATGGTCAATGACTTCTCAAATTGATAGAATATTCTTAAAAAACATCTCCAGGGATGCATACCTATTAGAATGTGCTGTATAGAAATAAACAAGAACAACAAAAACATATCAACAACAAGAAACCAGACAAACAGAAGAAGTACGAAAGGAAAAGTTAGTTTACACAGCACTACTAAATATTTAACAACTAAACTGAACAAACAGAATAGGTTTAAAGTACATTTACAGTATTTCTATTGACGTCAATACAAAAACTAAAATTAGCTTTAAAGTAAATAAATTTAACTTTATACAAGATTCTACAATGCTAACCACTGAAGAAACGAAAGCGAAGTAACTTAATAATTATCATGAACAAAGGATAAATAAGGATAAATAACGCTGTTTGGAAAGTTAACCAAAGGTTATTTGTTAAATTTCATTTTTATACCAATCAAGGCATTACGTAAGACAAATATATTTGTCACTGGGGTCGCAGACATTAAGTGCAGTTATACCTATGAACCATCATAAATTCTCCCTGCTGCAACTAGCCCCGCAAACACAAGACGACACTAATGAATTATACGCAGTCTATAAACAACCCTAATAATGAACATACGTGAGATTTACAACACTCTCAAGTTGACGGAAAATTTCAGGAAAGGAAATATGATTGCACTCATGACCATAGACATTGTCAGTATCTTTTATCTTATGCTGGCACTTTGCTCATTCAAAGTTCTTTAATACTTGAAAATAGGAGTTCTAAATCCCCAAGCGTGTTTACATTATTCTGTACTTTTGTACAGTAGACATTCTGACAAATGCAATTATTTGTTGTCGTTTTTAGCGTCATTTGACGTTACCCTACGGAGACTTGATAAATTACATATTAATACCCAGACCAGTAACCATATATATTCTATTTTTTTACAGATAGTTTACATGAATATTGCACACTTCCCTTCTCTGGTCACCGAATTCACAATGATTTCTTAAGATATGTTTGCAACACCTAGTATATAATATTTGCATTTGTATCTAACATTAAAGAATTTGTTTACGTCAATGTTGTGTCATAAAGGTAGGCATAGGTTCTACAGATCAGTATAATTAAACTTTTGATAATGCCACCTGTAATGAATACAACAACTGTTCGTAAATGTGACATTTTGATACAAATAAAAATGTAGTATCTTCACCATAAAACACTTACACAAGTCAAACATCATAACGAGTACAAAAGATGTATTATACACAAGTCAAAACACCATAAGGTGTATAATATTATATACACAAGTCAAACATCGTAACCAGTATATATACATAAGTCGAAGACCGTAACAAGTATATATTCTTGCATAAAACTATTTTTTTTACTTGATCCCCCAAATGTATTGACGGGAGAAATACATTGTGCAAACAAGGCAACTAACGTGCTGTTAATACATGATTTTTATTTTTGAAATGCTTTCCCATGCATGAATATGTGTTTCTGCGCAGATTGACATCTGATATCTGCGCCTTGTTCTCTTCTTGTAGCATAAAAGATACAATCTAATCCAGTATCAGTTAACAACGCCAAATGCACTGCCCCAACTCGCTTCTCCGCTTGTTCACTTCCCTTTCAGAAATCCGTGTCGATTGAGTTTTTGTGGATAACCGCGAATGTTTAAGAATCGCGTGTAATTTGTGCGATGTTTTAGTTTTAGATTTTGGTGAGCATCAGTCGGTAAGATTTTATCTCATTTCTCAAGGAATTTATATGAAAAGTTTGAAAGTTTGTCATTATGTTCGTACTCAGCCGTACTCAAAATATGGTCGTACTCAAAATAACTCGAATGTAAGGTTATTATCCCCCGCCGATGAAATCGGGAGGGGGGTATTGAAATGGCGTTGTCCGTCCGTCACGTCCGTGCATCCGTGTGTGCGTGCGTGCGTCCGTCCGCAGCCATTTCTCAGTAACTAACAGGTAGAATTTCATGAAACTTGAAATAAACATGAACCAACATACTGCGATGATGCCCGTCAAGTTTTTTTTGGGATTGGTCAATTTCCCTTAGAGTTATTGCCCTTGATTTAATGAAAAATGCCCAAAAATGTCCGTCCGCAGCCATTTCTCAGTAACTAGCAGGTAGAATTTCATAAAACTTGAAATGAATATCAACCAACATACTGCAATGATGCCCATCAAGTTCTTTTTTTGGATTGGTCAATTTCCCTTAGAGTTATTGCCCTTGATTTAATGAAAAATCCACGTCTGCAGCCATTTCTCAGTAACAAGCTGGTAGAATTTCATGAAACTTAAAATAAATATGAATCAACATACTTCGGTGATGTCTGTCATTTTTTTTTCAATTGGTCAATTTTCCTTAGAGTTATTGCCCTTTAATTGTTTGAAAATCTACAAATTTGTACATAACAAACCAACCAATTGGTAGAATTTCATAAAAATTTTTTCATTCTTTTCCATGAACATTTATTATAAACATGTGAAGTTGTGTACCCACACCTGGTCACCACCTTGCCTTTGTCACACACCCTCCCCCTTCCAACCCCCCCCCCCACCCACCCCCCAAAATATTATTTCCTTTTTTTATTATTTTTTTCAAACCTTCCATGAATATTTATCAACATGCAAAGTTGTACTGTTCCCCCACCTCACCCCCACCCCCCAATTTTTTTTCTTTTTTTAAATTTTCCATCCATATTTCAATATTTATAACCAACATCGATGATCAATGACAATAATCGATGTTTTGTACCCTCACCCAGTCACCCCCGCAGCCCCCACTCCCCCAACCAAAAAATAGCATTCATTTTTTTTTGTTAAATTGACTGACAAATGAAATTATTTGCTTCTTTTGCTTCTTAGTAACATCCTTAACTTTTTGCCGGATATATTTTTTTGCCATTCCTGACCACAAACCCTTTCGGCGGGGGATACTAATTCATCGATTTTGCTTGTTATTCTTGAAATTGTACTCCTATTTACCAAATTTTAAGCAATATGAAAAATTATTGGTAATATCATGTTTGTGATAACGAGAGATTTAAAAATCGCTTAAAAACCTTAAGTACGTGCTTTTAGTAGAGTTGTTGATTTCTGGGCCCTGGTTATTGATATTTAAAATATGTTTACCGTTCTAAGAACAAAGAATGGTAATTAAAAATGTGTCGGAATCGTAAAGTCATCACATATGAAAACAATACATTTAGTTGTCGTGTAATGTTTTTTTTTATGCTAGAATAGCGACAATACACGATTGTTTTGTATATTAACGTCTGCAGAAGCCCTTGGGGTATGTTTGTTACCTCGACCTTCGGTCCCGGTGAAAAACATTCCCGCGGGCTTCTGCAGACGTTAATACACAAAACAAACGTGTATTATCCCTACATACACAAGTCAAACAACTTAAATATATACGCAAGTCAAAACAACATGACGAGCATATATACACAAGTCAAACATCGTAACGGGTATACATATACAAGTCAAAGCAGTATAAATATCAAACACCCTAACAAGTATTATATAAGGCCAAATTATACCTCTATATGAACATATACGAAAATGGTTTTGTTTTAAAACTTTGAAATTGTTTCCAGGTCAATAGCAACAATATGTACTTAATGTCAACATGTCCGTTTGTCTGCAATACAGAATGTTTGCAGGCACTTGATAGTCTAATGGCGCGAGGAAAGCTAATCTTTATTGCTTTACATTTTGAGGTTTCAGATTCACCACTAAACGTAAATACTCATCATTGGAACATAGGTCATCATTTGTCCTAATTCAGGTTGGATTGTATCGAAATGTTTGTTTAATTGACTGAATTAAATCAAATGTAATTTTCACTTATAAGGTTTTCTCAAACATCGTAGGTGGAATTCACTTATAAAATAGCATGGAGTGAACTGGGATCCTTTGATGTTTGTTAAGTTTATCAAATACAAGGAAGACAAGCTTTTAAATGTGAGAATCTGCAAGATATATATTCAATTTTTCTAAAGCATTAATCAAACTTTTGCCATTCATGAAATAAAATATCTTATGACTGACATATATATTATTATAATAGATCTAACTGATTAAAGTATCAAATAATATAGAAACTCGAAATAAATTTAAAAGCATAAAGTTATCGCCGATTATAAAGCATTCAATGGTGTAAAGTTGGTAATTTGTGACTTTACTAAATGATTTTCGAAATTATGCCTCAACTACTCATAGTGCCGGAAGATTTTTATTGCATTGTTGTTCCAAATAGGAAAGAGTTATGTTTACGAATTTTTTGCTAGTGTGATTCAGTAGAAGTTTCATTAGGTTAAAATTGCAATCGTTCCATTAACTAGAGATGTTACAAATTCTAAATTACTTTTTATTGTTTTTTACATCATTTGTTACGACTTTAAATGTTTTATAAAACAAAAATATTCTGAATTAATGATAATTTGAAACGGGTTTTCATGTTTTTATGCAGTATGAATATAAACGCGCGCTTTGCTTTCTATTTTAACTCGAGCTATTGAATTAAAAGTAAAGATAAAAAATCAGGATTTCAATTCACAACGCAAAAATGCATAACGGCCGATATGTGTATGAAAATCAGAAAGGACTCCTACTCAATTTTATTTCAAAGTTCTGCTTAAGCCGCAGCTAAGGGGCATATGGGATTTGGACATCCTATTACGCTTCACGGAAATACTAAGTCAAATGATTGGTTGTCGGATCTTGTAATATTTTACCATAATAGCAGTGGCACGTGCAGTATGACGGTCATTAAATGATACTGCATACATTCTGGCATTGTTGTTATTACTTGTTACTAACTTGAACCCTCTGTGATTTCATTTTGAATAATTAGATAGAGAGTTACACTTGGATTAGATAAGAATAGGGGAGAATCTGGCAACATAAAAATCCAACCTATTAACAAATGTGTTATGTTTATTTTGAACCCTGAAGAAGGCTAGTGTAGTCGAAACGTTGGTGAAAAATAAAGTGACTTGTTAAAAAAGGTTTTTGTAGTTTTGACTACTTTCAATATATTCTGAAACAGAACGAAAATATGAACAGAGCATAATTATCAGTTGCATGCACGAACATAGCTCATACAAACACTGCTTATATATATGTGAACACCATTTTAATAGAGCGCAGTGAATGCTGGAAGGCTTTTCTGATTCAAACGTTTTATAGACGGAAGATGCCTTTATAATTAATACCTAATTTGCAAAATGTCTTCGATTTCAAAATAAACACAGTACCAACTTTTGGATGGCTTACACAGCAATTTCCTGTAAAGAATACTTAACGTTTTTCAATTATTTTACAACGCTAGTAATGCATACCCAATTGCGAAAGCTAGACATCTGCGTAAATGACAATTATGATGTATCTGATTTACAGACATTTCATTCAAGTAACATACTGTTTCTCCTTTGACATTCAGATTTGGCTCAATCTCTTTCGAAATTCAGAAATAGATTTGATTATTTAGTTAATTGTAAGTAAAATGTAAAATTAAAGTAATTCAATTAATTATTTACAGTATTTATTTATATAAAAAAAACTCATATAGTCTCACGCAGACACTCCGTTATGTCTGTTTTCGAGATCTTTATAGTTTTATTTCCCCTGAGTTACCTTCCGGACATGGGAGAACGCGTTGCCCTTTGTGAAACCCGGAACTATTTCGACAACGGAAATGTCTTCTGAAATCCTTAATGTGTCGTTATATGTTAACGAAATCTAATTCCATAAAACCTTCATGGTTCAGGTGTTTCTTACTTAAGTTAGCCCATACATATTTGATAATATCTTTAGAATCTCTGATATAAGCAAAATGAACATCACTAATTACTACAAAAAGATAGAGGTCACTACAATATATTGTTTCATCATGTCTTTAAGTAAGCTTACATCTTGGGGTAAGCCATACACATTATTACCAACTTTGGGATACCGTGTAACAGTGTTTTGATCTTTGTCTTCAAATTAATTATATACAGCAACAGAGATTCATATACCCTAACAATACAAAAATGTTATAAAATTAAATATCTTAAAATAAAACCTATTACATTGTTTCCTCGTGCAAGGAATAAGGTATAAAAGTAATAACACTTTTGTCAATATGGGTTTTACTCCCAGACGTTATTACCTTTTGTGGTGAGTCAATTTTATTCTATTTGTTTAGACATTTAAAAGGCCTAATGCAAAATGTTAAAAGTTTACATACTTTCTAAACAAAATAAACAATTAGACACGTCAATGCAACAACGAAGGACAATGCCATATAGGGAAAGGTTTACAATGAAATAAACTTGAATAAAGAAAGCAGAGCTTGCATTTCAACTGACGTCAGTGCAAAAAATATATGTTAGCTTTTAAGTTAATTTGACTAAAATGGAACTCCTTAAATGTAATTGAAGTGCAATTTCTTACTGCGTAATGATCGGCAACCGTCTATTATCCTTAACGATTCACATGATATGTGATGATATTGATAAAATTGTAGAATTGAATGATCAGAACATTTTTAAAGATGGTGCTCCGAAGAAACGGAAATTACCCGTTGCTACTACTGAAACAGAAAGAAAGATCTCAAGGGATATTTGCTGTCCAAACGAATGTGTTATAATTCTCCTTTATTTTTAAGCATTTTTAACAAAACTGAGAGCTATTGAACCATTTTGACAGTGGTAGAGGTAAGAAACAAGATTATCAAGAAAGACTTTTACAATATTTCTGGTCAATAAGATTGACAATTGTTTGTTTTTGGCTTTTAAGCCATATCAACAAAATTTTATATATAGCGACAATCCAGCTTTGTATGGTTAAGGAAGGCCCCAAGAGCCCCTCACTGCATTATTTTAGGTACGGTCGGGTATCAGAATTACCTCCCTTTCACAAACCAGCTGGAACAATTTGTAAATCCCAAGCGAGGTTTCGCGCTAACACACTATTTAATTTATCACCACAATCCGACAATCCTTAAAACACACGATTTTTTTTCTATTAAAATATCAGAATCTAAATACCTTACATCAAGATAAAATGTAAAGAAAACTGCTTTTTAATTCCCAGTATAAAATCAGCTTTATTCATCTGTAATACTATGACCATTGTAATGTAAATATAAACTGTCCACTGTCATACAAAAAAATCTCATGTAAATATGTCCAATATAACGAAGCTTTTAAAATGTATAGTCACGTCTTAGTCAGACATTAAACGAATGTTATTCGAACATTAGGCGAATAATCGCGATTCATAAAGAACGGGCGTCCGCTCATTAAATCCTGTCCCTGTGGAAAATATATGTTCGTTCCACTAGAAAGCTTTATAGTATGGTTTAATATTTCTACTGAAAAACAAAATCATAAAAGTAAGGTTATGTTTTAGAACATTGTATTTTTTTCTATCAGATAATCTATGTTTTAGGAAAAGCGTTTTGAAAGGCGGACAAGCAAAACATGTTCATAAATAATTGTTGATAATGTTTTCACTTGATACAAAATAAGATATCAACTTAAATGTAAAAACAACAATCTCTTTAACTTGGTCAAAAGGTATAGAGATGGAAGTATAATTAAGCTGTTATTTGCTAAAAATATGTCACTGTTTTAATCTAAGTACAGCCTCATACTGTTTTCACTCATATATTAATTATGTAATATTTTAACCTCTCTGTTTATACATGCAGACATGTGTATTTCGAGTTTACATAAATATCACGAATAATTTGTTAAATTTTACAAATACGAAATTTAGGCATGATATAACTTTATGAACACATTCACTTATGAGCCGTGCCATGAGAAAACCAACATAGTGGGTTTGCGACCAGCATGGATCCAGACCAGCCTGCGCTTCCGCGCAGTCTGGTCAGGCTCCATGCTGTTCGCTAACAGTTTCTTCAATTCCAATAGGCTTTAAAAGCGAACAGCATGGAGCCTGACCAGACTGCGCGGATGCGCAGGCTGGTCTGGATTCATGCTGGTCGCAAACCCACTATGTTGGTTTTCTCATGGCACGGCTCATTAGCATGAAAGTAACCTCAAAGGGAATTGTAAGTTTGATGAACCTTTCAAATTGACATTGTCTTAAATTCAACGTGGTCAGTATATGGGAAATACTTTTGAATGCTCGCTTCCAGAGCCAATACCCATTTTTATCTCAGACCGTTTGGAAATTTGCAGTTTGATATATTATTCAAACTAAAATGCTTTTATATATCAATCTACAACAAAATCACAAACGAATATTATATAATCAATAAAACTTTTAACGTCTCCTCGGTATTTTGACAACATTTTATATGTCTTACAGGGTAATTATGAAATTTCCTACAGGTTTAGAAAAATAATAAATTGTCAACTACTAATTAAACCTTCAACAAAATCGTTTATTCATTTTACAGTTTTACAAACGCGTGGATTTCGTTATCATCTATATGCTAATTAATGACATTAGCATTTCTTTATAAAACGGCCTTATGTATTTTGTTGAATTTTAAAAGCAGACAGTCGCAGGTGGGAACCAATTTTGAGTCACAGTGGCACTTCCTTATCATCAGTGCTGCCTTCATTAATAACAAGTCGAAGCATTAGCACATTAAAGAATATATGCCGTAAATAGGTCCTTGATGCATTGAAAAAGAGATTTACTCAATGAAAGTAAAACAGTTTCAGTGAAACAATCATAATGGAAAATTAGATTGAATTGTAGTTTTTGTGTGACCTAAGTTCCCACAATATAACTGAAGCGCAGCCGTTTGACATTGAACATTCTTTAAAGATGTAAAAAAGCACATGCCTACCATGTGATACGGGAAACAAATGAAATAAAATTAAGGAAAACAGCCTAAAACGGCTTACAGAACACAGTACAATAACCTTTTTAATCTACAGATATGCAACCGCCAGAAATGACATTGTCTAGATGTATAACTTTTGTATATTTAAATATCGAAATTATTGTTTTTTTCGTAACTCCGGAAACAGCATTTGCTGTTTTTATATCAGAATTAAGGTGCTATTAAGGATCCTGATGTCTTATTCAAATTTGAAAGGAATGGAATGGGTGAGCTGAAGATCCGAAAATTACAGCCAAATGAAATAGGATTGTTTTGGCTATGTTAGACATTTTGTTTAACGAGAGCTGGAAGCGTCTGCCTTTATTAATCTATCAGGCTTCCGTATCGCATTGTCAATCATTATTGGTCATTTTGTGTGTGAAAATAATAAAACGAACTAAATACATCTAAATATATCTAAATATCAACGTAAGTGCTTAAACGAAGGACAGATCGTTATAGTAGTTAATAGTTACACTCAAAAGTCTCAAGAAAAAGTCATACATACTTACTGCTGACAAATTTAATAAAATCTGAAAAGTAGATCCCTCGGAAGCACCGAGAACAAGGCAAACAGTGAAAATTGCCGACTCGGTTTGACTGAGTCTGTTCATGAGCAGTAATGGAAAATGCAACACTGCCCACGCCCCCTAGCACCGGCTTAAGCAGTATTCAATCTTCAAATCTAAATGAGTTGAAATCAATGATCCCGAAGGACCAGAAAATATAACAACACTGAGATGAAGTCTTAAGAATTAATTAAGAAATAAAGAGAACAAGAGTGAATGATCCAGCATGTATGCGATCAGAAATAATATCTAAGGAAATATATCACAATTTTATTAATTAAGCATTATTTCTAACAACCATTTATCACAACATCATGATTTAAAGTTATCATGGATTATTTACAAGGACGGTTTCTGTTTTAAGTCTTTCTGGACCACTTTAAAACAGTGCTATTAATTGGATCTGGTCCTTTATAGCTGATTAGAACAATAAGTAAAGTTCTCTTGATAATAGAAGCCAACAGCTTATACCAATATGTAAGCAGCCCGATACGAATAATGTTAATAAAAGCTAATATTAGCTCTTAACAAATCAGACGTTTGTAACTATTAGTTTATACTATATGCCACTTCCTAAAACAACCATATTGTTGTCATATGGAAAGGTATTGTACTGACCACTGTAGGACTTTAACCGAAGACCTCCGGGCCGAGCGGCCGACATCATAAACAAAAGGCCATCGCTCTCTTATTTTTAACATTCGTTATATTTAATTTAATTTGATACATGTATTCTAACGTTTATAATCTAAATCCTATGGCGAGCTTAATGCCATTTTTAGGAGTGACCCTATATTTCATAAGAAATGCAATTAGTATTTCCTGGATGTGATGTTAATATCATTTGACATGATAAATTACAATTTACTCAGGCTACTGACCTCATGTCCTCTATAACTCATGTATCAGTCACATGATATAATTACTCATTTCTTCTCGGAATATCAAATACAATATTATGTCGAAATATACATCTTATATGTTTGCCACTGAGCGATTAATAAAGTCTAATGATAGTTTTACGAGTATATTCATTCAAGAAATGATTTTGTTTTTGGTGTTCATGCGAAATGAACGACAGAAAAGGATCGGCAAATCCATGAATCGCGCTGAACACATTTTGTTGCATTTAACATTAAAGTCAGATTTCCGGCCATTCTGTTCACCAGACGGAACAGCTGCGACGTCATCTAAGAAACGTTCTCCCTGACTATACACAGACATCGTCAAAACAGCGGTCCGTTATCACTAAGCAGCGATGGCGTAACTTTTGCGCCTTTCCTTTTGCTGTTCGTACGAAATGAACGTCATAATTTTCAATGGAAAAGAATTGTGCGAATGTAAATGTAATAACCTGCCATACATTTTCCATTTGCCTTAAGGGGACGCATATTGCTACATTCACAGTTCATACAGCAATGCGGAAGGGGTGCATATTCAAGAAATCGATGGTGGGAAAATAAAAAACATATTCCTAAACTGATATAATACTGATGGACACCTGTAATATTCAGTATTTTGTGGATAAGGATGTGGTACTATGAATGTAATAGGAAAACAGAGGTCTTTGTGAAAGTACATTCAACACAAAATATTAAGCTTTTGTATAAGGAAAATACAGGTTTTTTACAATAACAGTGTTCCAAATAATGTTGAAGGGAGGAGATTTTCTTTCTAACACACCAGGTTTGCTTAAACATGTAAAAATTTAACGCCACGTCTGTTCATCTCGGGATGGACGCCATATTTCTCATTGATAAAAAATGTAAACAAAAAAATCAGAGTGGGATTAGCATTGCAAGGGCATAACATGACATTCTACACAATGAATACCTTAGAACAGATATCTAAGATGCTACACAGGTCAGGCGGGTTAAATGCATAATGTCGATCATTTGAAATTCATCTTGAAAAGGTGGTTAATTTTAGTTTGTTTACATGGTTTTTAATTTTCCCACGACTTCTCGGCGATTCACTGCAAATGTATTACTGCGCCTGACGAAAGGTAACTCTAATAAACAACGGGAGACAACTTAGGTGTCAGCACGTGTACGATTTTTAAAAAAAACATGTCGATGATTATAATTTCTTATCAAATAATGAATCCTATTCAGATATTCGTCTTTAATATTAGAAAATTATTAATTTCTGTGGACATATGTCAAAAAATATTACTTACAGTGGACTACTTTGCGCATCAAACTGGTTTCCGCTTCTGTTGTGAGGCACTTCCGTTATACTTTTTGACAACAATAACAAAACACAAAATGAATCAATAAAGTCACTTATAAACCGACTGCTACTTAAATCAGTGTAAGTAAAGTTGTTGTTACAACATTATACATGTTCGTTACATTCTGAGATAAAGTTTATCTTGAACTGCATAATCCATTAATTACGTTTAGATGATATTGCATTTACAACTTATTTGACCCCGTTTTTTTACGTGAATGACAGCATTCTCGTGCAACTCGTGCAAACAGAGTTATGAAAAGTATGGTGGAGAATTCAAGGACAAATTATAAATGACATTAAAGTGAGAATAACTGTATATTCGTCCAGTTTTGATCATTGACATTCCTGCTGTGTATTAGTAACTTTTGTGAACAAGATTAGAATGTTGCTTTTCCACATATACACATTGATTGGACCTCTCAACCAAATTTCATACCTTATTTTAGAGATTTTTAAGACAATACATTTTCAAAAGTTTGTTGAATGTGTTTTGATATTTAAGTGCATTGTAGTTCATGAATACCAAGTTAAAAATTAATAATGGCAACATTTCTAGGCCTTTATTGTAAGCCACTAGACTTCTGTACGATAAATGTTTAATGTATTAAGGGGAATATACTCTTTTAGTTTTGGAATGTGGCATTCCTTGACCACCGTATCTTTTCTTATGCACTACCTTGTAAACAAACTAAATAATGTGTTTTAGCTCACATATGCGAAATGAAAAGCAAGACAGTGAACTTATTTCCCATTCTTTCCTTAAATTAGAATCTGTAGGACATTGATAAATGTTTGGACAAAGTGAAGCACTATTATTTTCGCACCAAAAAGTCTTAATTGTTGACTTTGAATGTACACAAGAAGTCTTATGTAATTCAACAATAACTTTCTTGTTTCAGTTTTTCTCATTTTTATTTCAGTGAGCAATCCTTTGTGTAATTATAACAGTTGAAACAGTATTCATTTCATTTACCAAAACCTTGTACTTTTTTGCAGGTAAATTTTATAATACCCCACCCACTTTTTTCTAATTTCAAAGTATGCGTCCCCTTAATTATCACGAAAACGTTGGTTATTTTTTTTTTTATTTATTTATTTATTTTTTTTTTGATATTTCAAAATCTTTGAAATAGAGTTGTTACTTGACAAAATCTCCACACTTTAAAAGAACTGCTCGAAAGTTAGACAACACATGAAACACTAGTTTTACAAGTAACAATTTTACATGAAAATATAACACTACTTTAACTAAGAATTAAATGCTATGTTTGTGCATTTAAATGGGTATAAACCACATGGGAACTTCCTACAAATATATGAATTGCGCTAGCCCAAAGCGGTATATAGATCAAAATAAATGTCATGATATCGAATTTTTCAACGTCTAAATAGAACAGCAAAAAAGATTCGCGCACGTTCAGAAAGAATAGTTTTGGCTATGAGTTAATGTTCTTTTTGAAATTCTGGTGTCTAATTTCGAACGTCGCCATTTGATTCGTGTTTGCTAGTGAATGACGACGGATTGTGCGAATGGTATCCTTTGATATATTATAACACCGATGTGTAAATATTTAAAAGCAGAAACAGGAAAGACTTCTACAGATTGCATAACTATTACAGAGAGAAAAAATATGGCAGGTCAGATACTTCTCCTGGCTAGATATATATTCTCTCGGCCTAAACGAAAGAAAAATAAATATTCCGATCGAAAGCTTCCTGAGAGATAAGGCGAGAAAATTAAATATACAATAACTAAAACTCTTATTTCAGAACGCGCTCAATGCGAAAATGAAAACTGACTTTCTTATATGAACTTAACAAAATCACGACGATTTTGGAAGTTTCTGCAAGTTATCTAGGTAATTAGTAATAAAAAAATTTATGGAAAACGGTTTTGTAGTGATTAGTAGTAATAACAAGATGTTTACATGAAAAGAAATAGCCACAAGATGAAAATATTGTTTCAATCAAGGGTAAATGTATTTTCAACACATAAGCTGGCTCAAGTCGTCTTTCAACCGGACGACATATTTTTGTTCTTTTTTATAAAGCTAATTACAGAGAATAAAACAAGCAAATTTAGAATACAAGTCTTAACTCCAGTTTTGCCGCACGTTGAAGATTCAGTAAGGTTTCGGATCGGTGATTTTACCATCGATGGTAACACGGCGGTGACCCACTGTTTTATATGTTTGTTTCATCAACGTTATCTATATGTTTTACCTTGCTTATGAATTTTTGTGTGCATTTCTATCATGTAACCATCATTACCTACAAAGATATGGGATTTCATAGGGCGTGGTGGGTGGGGCTTCTTGTCTTTTCCTACTGATACTTCGTTCTTGTTTTAAAAGATGATTTTAAGGACATTGTGTAACATCCAGTCCATCATTCTTCCTTCTTCTAAAAGCAATGGCATACTTATTCGTAATTTTCTTCAAAATTGCTGCAAGCGAGATTTAGGAGAATTATCTTTTCTGAGAATAAAATTGCCATGCCTGCATAAACTTGAGGCTATGCAGATTCCAATTTCGTTTAAGCTTTTAAAACACCGTATGGCATTTTTTTGTTGTTAAAAAATAGGGATATAAATGAGCGTTTTGTTTTTGCATTTGGTACGAGTTAATAAATCATAAAGAGGGAAATGATTCATTTCATTGTATAAGAAATAAACATTTAGTATGATATTCAAAAGAAATAATGAACACAACCATGTAATAATGTCATATTTGAATATAGACCCCAAATACAAAAGAAGGTGAGATCGATGTTTTTCCTGTTATCTCAGACATTATGAGATGTTAAAATGCTTTCTACCGAGTGGAAATGAAAAGTTAAAACAGTTAACTAAGAAAGTAGCATATGATCCTATATTAGAATAAATAATACACGTGTTCAGTATTAGTAATGATTCTTTAGAGCTTAGGTAACTGTAAATGATTGCACAAATCAGGATATATTTACATTTAGATCTACTGCACGCGTACATTAGCAGCATCCAATAATCTAGTTTTTATTTTTACTGCAAATTTATCACTAATTTAAGCAAAAACAAGTCGAAAGTTAGCAATTATTATGTAAGTACGAAATTGTAATGCCAAAAGAATTAATTGATTTGAGGGTATTATAGGGAATACTTCCAAAAGAAAATGTTATCTTGAGCATACGAACAGTCCATCATTTTAAAAGCAGACAGTCGACTTTTAAAGGCCTTTCGAGCAGTTTCCTTTGAAACATACTCGCATTTCATTTCAATTACTTTTAGAATTCTAGAAAATGTAATACATTCCCATTATCTTAGACTTCAGCGGGAATTGCCTTTACATAGTAACTGACCTTTATATTACATTTATGCCGAAATACTAGTATATTTATAGTACTCTCTGTACTGTCTCAGAATTAAAATGCAATTCTTCCAGTGGAGCGGCTCTATATTCAAGCCATTGGTTTTTACGACTAAGTTTTGACTGACATATTTTTATAAAATATTCTAGAATAATTGTTTCAATCATTTTGAATATTTATACCATTACAAAGATTTGTTCCAAACCTTTCTGATTATACACGAATCAATGTAAAACATATGTATTTACCTTTAAGAAAGGCTGTTAATGTGCATCAGAGATAAATTCGCTGCGTAAATATTATAAAACAGGATGTCTACTTTGTTTCGCCATAATTTCCATTATGTCAGCATATCATCATTATTTCGTGTTTTCGCTTTTATTGTCCATTATCAACAACGTAATTTATCATATGTGAGTTATTCTTGTGCTTTTATGTTTATAACAATAAAACACACATCTCCACGACAGAAATGAATACTTAATATTGCACGATGCTTTTGTGTAAGAAATAAAGAGTGATCAACAAACAAGCAACTGAATTCATTCAACGTAGTTTTTCGCATGGCCCTTGCGCCAAATATATTTTGGTGCATTGAATATGACAGTGAAAAGATATAAAAAGAGATGAAAATAATGAATTATTGAGTCTTAAATCTTCACTTCGGTGTTTAGGAAATACGACGAGAATGATATTGCATACCATTTGCTACAAAATTATTGCTGCAGCAAATCGAGCAATGCCTTGACAACCATACTAATAAAAACTTAAGTAGAGATATAAGGAGCTTTCTTTGCAGTTGAATTTGAAGTATCTAATTGGTTTTCCGGCACATGTTCAATTTTAGTCTATAATTATTTTCAGATACCTTTAAAATTGGCCCCTTCGGAGAAGCTCGATTAATCTCAAATTGTTTCAGTAAGGGGTACTATATTTTACAATTTGAAAATCTAGAATCTCGAGATGGATTTATATATTCCTAAAATCGTTAAGCTAAGTCATTATGAATTATCAACTGATACGTTTTACTCTTTACATTTATAGAACAAATCAACGTTTCATTTATGGAAACATACTAACACCTTATGACATCGAGTCCACAAACAAATACTTATTGTACTTTGCCTTAGATATGGAACTAATAGACGCACGGTCATATCTTACTCTGACATTAAACAATTGATCAAGTTTCATATAGATTATATACGTCGAACTCCATCTCTTATACTCTAGCTAGATCATGAAGTTGCTTGTTCTTTTTGTGTAATAAAATCTGGGATTGATTAGTACGAGAGCCAGGTAGCATCTGTATCTGCTATTTTAACAGAAGATAATTGTCCCCATCGGAAATAAAGTGTTCATGGATTCTCCATGGTCAGCGATCAGTAGATAGTAGTCTGTTATTCTTGACAATGATATGGAAAGCGTTAGATTTCACTTTTTCCATCATTTAAAGGTCATTATTAAATTACTAAATACATGGATTTCTGTCAGATACATTAAACAAATTATTATCAAGGAAGTTTAGCTTCGTTGTACTTCTGAAAGGGTAATTTAAATGTAAGTTGCCTGTTTCAGTTGTCTAAGTTTTAAGAGATTTTTGCAAATATTTGGAATAATAAATTCTATTTATCTTGTTCAACCATCGTATTTATCATTACTCCACCGTATGCATGTAATCGTAAGTTTTCATTTAAGTTCTATAAATTAGGTCCTATATTCGAAGGATTTAGTTATTTAGCACTACTTTGCCCTATTTCGGTAAATCGGCACTACCCGTTGGACCCGTTGTAAAGTGTGTACATGATACGACTTTAAATGTATTTAAATATTATTCATGAAGAAATATATCTGTAAACGTGTGTTGACACTATTCTAAAAATATTGTCGATAAACGTTCATTTCCTACTTAGGCCTATACAATTATGTGGTCGAAATACGTTTACGATTCTCCTTGGGTAGAATGTTTACGAAATATTTGTTTAAAGCATGTTGTGTCATTGTTAACATGTGTTTATTCCCCGTGAAAATGACAAATAACAGCAGTTTTATGCTAGAAATTCGTACAATCGGAAAACGTCACTTTATTACTAATATAAATCGTCCATCAGGGAAGATGTACTGCTGAACATCTAACAGGCAGTAATATTCACAAGCTTGTGTTCATATTCATACGCATATATAATAGATATGACTCTTTCTCCCTCTCTCTCTCTCCATGATCCAGTTTGTGAGGATATTCAATACCGATAGTCTGCAATCATGCATGAATTGTTAGTATTATCAGTTATTCAATTCTTGCCTACGTAATAAAGGGGGGGGGGGGGGGGGGGGGTCGCAGTTAGGTGTCTGCGCAAAATGTTTTTTGATTTTCTTTATATTTTATGACAATACACCTACATGTATTAAGTTTCATTCACAAGTGTTACTGTTATCAGTTTTGACTTACTTTTATAGAAATTCACATTTAAAGTGGGTGGGGTAATTTGACATGTAACCAGCCAGGAACACAATCTCCGCCGCGTTTTTAAAAATGGTTCAAACTTTTTACCTGGAACTTTCGTGATAAAATAACTATGCAATGGACATTTACACAACATGTTGCGTTTTAATTTGTCTTGAATACTTTTTCAACACAGAGCCACAAAGTGGCCTAATCAAATTTACTGATTTTCAATGGACGAACTTCACCAAAAATCTAAAACATTTTTTATTAGATGAGATATTTAGATGTTATTTTCAGCAGATATTGTAAGCTAAACAAACATAAAAATGACAATATATCAGTACACTCTGATTAATATTGGAAGAGTGGTACACTCTCAAACTAGGGAAAAGTGGGTGGGGTAAATAAACATGCGAAGCTAAACATTCGAAGCAACAGAACTATAGGAATATTAATTTTGCAGTTGAAAAAATGGCCTCAGATTATCTACTACTATCTTAATTATGCCTCAATGAGTGGTAGGGGCATATAGATTTGGTCTTGTCCGTGCATGTGAGCGTCCGTCCGTCGCACGAAGTTCTTGACGCATCTAGCTCAAAAAGTATTTGATACAAATTGATGAAAAATTGCATGAGTCTTTATCGTGATATGTACTTGCGTACCTTCTATTTTTTGTCTGGCTCCGCCCCTTATTTCCAGAGTTAAGGCCCCTGACATAGTCCAAAACACATATTTTCACCTTGTGACACGCCTAGCTCAGAAAGTATTTGATATAGAATGTGTCTGTAGGACACATGGTGTGCCCCCACTGGTACATTTGTCAAAAATAAGGGGCAATAATTCAATTATTCATGTTTGCAGTTTTAAGGGGATATAGCCTCAACAAACATTTTATACAAAGGATTCATCATTCTAGGCCATATACCTCTTGAACTATGAGCATCACAAACAAAACATCCACTATTTTGGCTATTTTAAGGGCAATAACTCTGTAATAAGCGTTCTCAAGAAGAATGCCAAGTGTGCAAGGTCAAATCATAATCAAGACTCATGCAGTGCTTCATGAATTTACATCAAACTTTCTGAGCTAGGCACGTCATTAGGTAAAAATGTGCATTTTGAACCATTTCAGGGGCCATAACTCTGGAAATAGGAGACGACAAATAGGAGGTTCACAAGTTCATAACATGATAAAGACTCATGCATGGTTTCATCAATTTATATGTAATTCTTTCTGAGCTAGGCGCACAACAAGGTGAAAATGTGCATTTTTGACTATTTCAGGGGCCATAACTCTAGAAATAGGGGGCAGAGTCAGGTGAAAAATAGGAGATGCTCAAGTACACTTAATACATGTAGGTATATTGCGCAAGATCATATCATGGTTAAGATTCAAGCAAGGTTTCATCAATCTATATCAAATACTTTCTGAGCTAGGCGTGTCACAAGGTGAAAATATGTGTTTTTGACTATGTCAGGGGCCATAATTCTGAAAAGAAGGGGCGAAGCCAGACAAAAAATAAAAGGTACGCAAGTACATATCACGATAAAAACTCATGCAATTTTTCATCAATTTATATCAAATACTTTTTGAGCTAGGTGCGTCAAGAACTTTGGGCGACGGACGGACGCTCAAACACGGATGCACGGACAAGACCAAATCTATATGCCCCCACCACTCATACGGGCATAATTAAGATAGTAGTAGATAATCTGAGGCCATTTCTTGAACTGCAAAATTATTATTCCTATAGTTCTGTTGCTTCGAATATTTAGCTTCGCATGTTTATTTACCCCACCCACTTTTCCCTAGTTTGAGAGTGTACCACTCTTCCAATATTAATCAGAGTGTACTGATATATTGTCATTTTAATGTTTATTTAGCTTACAATATCTGCTGAAAATAACACCTAAATATCTCAACTAATAAAAAATGTTTTAGATTTTTGGTGAAGTTCGTCCATTGAAAATCAGTAAATTTGATTAGGCCACTTTGTGGCTCTGTGTTGAAAAAAGTATTCAAGACAATTTAAAACACAACATGTTGTGTAAATGCCCATTGCATAGTTATTTTATCACGAAAGTTCCAGGTAAAAAGTTTGAACCATTTTTATAAACGCGGCGGAGATTGTGTTCCTGGCTGGTTACATGTCAAATTACCCCACCCACTTTAAATGTGAATTTCTATAAAAGTAAGTCAAAACTGATAACAGTAACACTTGTGAATGAAACTTAATACATGTAGGTGTATTGTCATAAAATATAAAGAAAATCAAAAAACATTTTGCGCAGTCACCTAACTGCGACACCCCCTTTAGTTATAAATACAGATAATACCGCTATGCACGGGTTATTATTACAGCTTAGAGCCCAGATGTAATTGTGTAAATACGTTTATACCACTCTATGTCAAAATTAATATAATAGTATGTAAAATGTAAAAACACTTGAGCTCTTCGGCTTGGAGGAATTAAAAGTATTTACCTATCATAAAAGCAAAATATTTAAAGAACTGTTTATAAAGCTGTAACACCGTATAAATAGTGAGAAATTACTTAAATCTTATATCCATCAAAATAAAAGTAAATCTTAACGTATATCGATTAATTTTCTAGAATAAGTATGTGGCACAATCTCTTTTGATCAATTTTATATACCCCTTTTAATAAACATTTACATCAGTGTTCTATATTTCATATTTCAGATGCCTGCAGGAATAAACGGTTAAATCATATATGCATCAGAGAAGAACAGAAATAAGTCAAGGCAAAGAAAACTATTCCGCTCAAAACAAAGAACAAAGACCTAATTTGAAACAGAATTTGAACCAGGACTTTTTGAAATCATCCACCATCAAGATACATTCTAAGGACGATGCAGTGTTGAAAAAGAATGACACAAAAAGCGCGCAATATGGTAATAAACGTTGCGAGCACTTGACTGGTTTGTATACAGGACAACAGAAGGTAAAGGCACTGGTGAATGATGCACCTCCTAGGTCTTATATTGATGGCAAAGCCCAGGACTGTATAAAGTAAAAGATGACGTAAAGGTAAAATATCATGTGATCAATGTACTTAGCAAGTTATCAAAAGATAAAGCAAAGGCACCATATTTAAACAACATTAAAGGAAAACTAGTATGCTTATTTAGTTTATTTTGAACGGAACATAACACCAGCATATCAATGACTTTGTTCAAGAAATTTCACAAACAACTGACCATAACTCCTGCCAGGCTGATAACTGGCGAAGAAGCTAAAGGGACTCCCAAAACAAATTTGCTTTATTGTACATTTATTATAAAAAGTGATGTACTGGGTAAAGAGACAGTCTGGATTTTAAATTGACCAAGAAATTCAGGTAATACCGTATTCTCTAATTGAACACCAGCTTGTCAATTCATCATCCCTAATTCAAACGGAAAGCTACAATTCAATTTATTACACGTCCACTATATATCTAATGGACATAATTATATAAACGTTTTTTTTTTCTGTCTGCTTGCAAGTTATCTGAAAGGAAGAAAGTAGCAAGTATAAATGTTTTATCGGCGGAATGCGTCTTTCTGCTGGTATTTTGAGAATGGGAACAAAGGAAAGAAAAACACCAATTTAAAGTATACATACAGGTTTTAGCGGCAGAATCGAGCGTTTTGACAGAGAATCAAACAAAGAAGCTAAACATAAGTTCACCAAGTACCAAATGCAAATGTCTTAGTGCCAACTGCGTTTGAATGTACGCGTAGGCAGTTAAAAGACATCTAAAAGTCGGGATTTGACATGTGAATTATTTTAAAGTGCACAGTAATGTAAGGTTTTCTATTTTAGTATAAGGATTTCTGACATTTCACATTAACACAAATATTTCGGTTTGTACTTTCAGCAAATAACATCGCAATTTAGAGTCTTGATAGACAGTACAATTGTGGTTACCAAATACGTAATTATTCATCGGATTATTATCTTTATTTCCTCCATAACTGAAGACCATTTACATGATAAATATATAAGTACAGGAAAGGAACATATTATAAACAAAATATAAATAAGTACATTTGTCATAAATAACAGTAAATATAACGCAGTACTATAGTTACAATATATACAAGTACATTTGTTAATATGAAATAAGGCAATGCCTCAATCGGGAATCGTTACAGTCCATCAGCCTGCCCAGAAATATGCGCTTGTATCAATTTAAAGGTAGATTTTGGAATAAAAAACAAAACTGTCCATATTTGTACTGATGTGCAAGACGTTGCGGTTTGGACAAGTTGTGTGGACGCTTATTACGCACAAGGAAAAAGCATATTTTTCCAAAACATCCGAAGTCTGACGCTCTGTGCACGTGCCGGAAGACTACAATTTTTAATTCGATAGTATATCTCATTCGGTATGTATCGCATGTTACCGTAGAGGGATCGATCCTGATTTCCGTCGCGACGCGACGAAAATCGGTAGGATCAATTCCCTATATTTCAATATTATATATATAATCCGTTAAGACCAAACAGATGAAGGAATGTATTTGTGTTGTTTTTTCCCTAGAACATTAATTGTAGCACACCTAATAACATAGCTTTAATCGAACGGCTTAGATGTGCAACGAAATCTAATCTCAAAGAAGTTGATGATAACATCAGAGTCTTACGTATGATACGAAAAATCGTTTAAATGAATGTAAGATCGCTAAAGTTTCATGATTAATGCAACAAAAAAGATAAGAAAAAATGTATACTATATAGTGACATATTAAATTATAACAATAAACATCAACACAATCACATGGCAAACATGTAATATAAGTTAAGTAAAAGACAAATCATCTGAGACTGAAAGACTGTAGTGTGAACAGCTATATAATAACCTATCACGGATATTGGTCTAAAAAGAACAGAACAGAATAGAAGAAAAATATTTTACATTTTGAGCGGACAAAATAAAAAAGTATTATGACTGTGAAATGCATCACAGAATGCAAACCGTCCCGGATGATTGGGTCAATCCCCACCTAAACGGTCCGGAGAGCATCTGTGATGCATCTCACAGACAGAATACTTTATCTATGTATAACTAGAACAGCATAGAAGACATAAGCATAAAAATAAGCCTACGTGGACTGTGGACACCTTAGACGATCGATTTTCACGGGGACCGTCTCAACATAATTTGATTATATTATGCGCGGTAGGAAAAATAGTTTATAACGGCAATAGGGTTGGGTTATTATATCATTACTCTGCAGTAGGTGATATAAATTTGGATGTGCCTGTTTTTAGCTCGACTTTTCGAAGAAAAAGTAGAGCTATTGCACTCGCTCTGGCGTCGGCGTTGGTTAAAGTTTTCAATCAAGTCAAATATATCTGTTACTATCAAAACTATTGACTTACACTTAAAATAGTTATTTACTATCGAAGTCTACACCAGTAAAAACAATCCTCATAACTCTGATTTTGAATTTTGACAGAATTATGCTCCTTTTTAACTTAAAATTTTTGATTAAAGTTCTTGATAAAGTCAAAAATATCTCTGTTACTATTGACTTGAAACTCAAAATACATATTTACTATCAAAGTCTACACCGGGAGAAATAATCCCCATAACTTTGGTTTGAGTTTTGACAGAATAATGCCCCTCTTAAAGAGAATTCCTATAGTTTTTTTCCTTTCATAGACTTTTTTTCAAATTCAAATATGGATAGGAAAATTTGTGCTGAAAACAATGAACAAATAAAAACAATGGGTCACCAGGCTTCTTTTTGTGAAAATTGTTTTGAACACACCCACTGTTGCTGAAACTGCCAGCGATTTTTCAATATTTTCATAATTTTCTGCTTTTTTATCAAAACCAACGAAAATATACATCAAGACACCACAATAAGGTTGATTCTTTTTACAGATTTTATTATATACTTACTTGATATCATAGTCATATTTGTAATACTATATCCTTACAATAATGGGTACAATCGAAAAATAAATCTTGTTTCCTATTCATTTTTGTGAACTTTTTTCAATGAAAAATGCCCATAGTGAAGAATGTTTTTTTTAAATTTTGAAAAAACTGTTTCATAGAATTTTTTCCTGTTTTTCTTGTGTATGAATAATTGTATTGTGAGCATGAAAATGGCTAAAAATGTATGGGTCACCAGGCTAAATTTTATGTTTAGACCGCTTGAATACAACACCTGTTCGGACGAAAAATGGCGCGAACCTGACCAAATTGATTACATGTATATCTGCTAGAAGTTAAAAAAGTGTTAAAAATTCTTAATTCTTTCTATAACTGAATACTAAATTATCTGAAAGGTGATAGTGTCTTATCAGTACTAAGTAAATTGTCTAACATTATATGAACAACACTGTCTTTGTACTAAAATGCGATATGAAAACACAACCACAAAAAATGGCAAGATACCTGGCAGGCATGATACATGTCAATACAACATAAACCAGTATCAACATTTGATTACTGATAAAACTTATCAAAAATGTTATTTCATTCAGGATTCCTCATATTTAAGGTTGTCTGTCACATGTTTCAACAAATGTTGATTTCATTTCAGTTTTCCATAGAAAGTGTCGGCTGCGCAGAAAGATGCGCATAAAAACTATAGGAATTCCCTTTAAACTAGAATTTTTGGTTAAAGTTTTTGATAAAGTCAAATATCTCTGTTACTATCAAAGCTATTGACTTGAAACTTAAAATAGTTATTTACTATCGAAGTCTACACCAGGAAAAACAATCCTCATAACTCTGATTTTGAATTTTGACAGAGTTATGTCCCTTTTTAACTTAGAATTTTTAGTTAAAGTTTATGATAAAGTAAAATATCAGAGAATGGGAGCAAAGTTTTAAGAACTTTACTGTTGAAGCCCTAAGGAAAAGGACAACAAAGGGAAGAAATTCCCCGAAAAACTCCACTAAAAATCATTACCAGGTACAGATATGTCAAATACACCTCACATTTGCAGGTACCATCCATGTTGTACCAAAGAAAAGTGGTCTCGGTTTTTACCTACGGCCAATAATTAAAAAGTTACAAAATAACCTTTTTCTAGTAACATAAAAGGGAAGTTATTCAATAAATTATTGTAAGTGAATAAAAAAGGAATCTGCCAAATAAAAACAAGAGCACCGCAATGCAAAGCAACATAAACACAAAACAAAAGTCATGTGACCTTTAACCTCTAATTGTGACCTTTACCTTGAAGCGAGCCATGTGCTTTGCACGTCGCCTCAATGTGGCGAACATTTGTGCCAAGTTTTTTTTTAAATCCTTCAAGCAGTTCAAGAGTTACACATCGCACTCGAAACAAAGTTAAATGACCTTTGACCCCTAAGTATGACATTGACCTTGTAGCCAATCATCCAAAACATGCGCTCTGCTGGACATTTGTGCAATATTTCTGTAAAATCCTTCAAACAGATCAAGAGTTACAGAGCGGACACGAAACAAAGTCATATGACCTCGACCCTAAGTGTAACTTTTACCTTAAAGCGAGGCACCTGATACAGGCGCTCTGCACGTCGTCTTGATGTGGAGAACATTTGTATCAAGTTTGTTTAAAATCCTTCAAGAGGTTCACGGGTTACAGAGCGGAGTCGGCACGCAATTGCTAACAGACAGACGGACACACAGACAGACAGACGGTCAGATGAACACCTGGGGTATCCCAAAATACGTTCCTTCGGGCGTGTAATAAAACCAAAGGAATGGAGACGCAAGATATTACGTTTTCTACAGTTTTCACAATGTTTTACCTGCTGACAAACATTTTGATCCCAGCTGACCCAGTTTAGATTTTTTTTTCATTTCGGACGACGACGACGATGGAATACGGATACATTGCGATCAGATTAGCTCATCTTTTCAATTTTATCGCAGATGCGCAGCTTATAATACTGAAGAACATATCAGGAAAGTGTTATGACGCTAGATAAAATACTTTTTGCGATATGCATAACAAAACATTTCTCTGGCGAAAAGACGGACGGACAGACAAATCCAAATCTTATCCTGTGCGGTGACATAATAAGCCAGACCTTACCATCATTATAGGAATGTTTTCCTACCACACATAAATTAAAAATTATCATGTTGAGACGGTCCCCTTGAAAAATCGATCATCTTAGGTGTTCACAGTCCACGTAGACTTAATTCGCAAATGTCTATTAATAGTCTCTAAGTATATGCAATATTATTTACATGCTAGTCAAATACGATGTATATAACTTCTCATAAAATGTATAATTTTCCAGTTGCTAAAGTTTTAAGTAACTGCTAAAAGAATCTGCAGTTAGCGCTATCATACGACAGTTTAATACTCATATATTATTACATTCAATTCGATGTCATGTTGTGAACACTAGTCAGGAACACTTTAAAACACGATACTCTTACTTTGTCGTTCAAATCAAAACAAGCAAAACCGCTGAATATTTCTAGCAATT
This sequence comes from Mercenaria mercenaria, assembly GCF_021730395.1. Classification (NCBI taxonomy): domain Eukaryota; kingdom Metazoa; phylum Mollusca; class Bivalvia; order Venerida; family Veneridae; genus Mercenaria; species Mercenaria mercenaria. The sequence goes on along the minus strand of NC_069364.1, from coordinate 90,255,917 downwards.
GTAACTCTGGAGAAAGGCCACACAATACTTCAAATTGTTTTACCCCTAACAGCTTTGACAGGTTTACGCATAATGCTGCTCTTTAACATTTCGGATTTTCTTTAATAAATTACATAAATGATTTGTACATACAAATGTCACATAGATTGCAATACTTAAAGCAATTTAAATACTTATACCATTTAATACCCCAATTGGTATTCATATATGAACTACAGTGTTTAATTAATATTTTAATTATTTAAACTTCTGTAGTTGGCCTATTCAGAAAATCATTCGAAGCTGACTCATATATTTAAGATAAACTAGTATCTTACTTCTTGTTTGGTTTGTAAAGCGCACCACTTGTAACATTCGCGTGTGGAAATGCCGTGCCAGAAAGCAATTTCCGTTCTACAAAAGAAACTTCTCCCTATAAGGAGATCGGAAACATCTCATTGATGAAGCTCGGAAATAACAAATACAAGATTTCTGAAGAAACATATTCTAGATTTGACGCTTCAGCGGGGATTTTGAAATAGGAAAATACACGTGTTGATTAGGCCCAGTACCACGACTAATACTTGTTACATTTAATCTTTCATTCTGTCAAATTGTCAATTACATGATATGTTTCGATGGAATGCCATTTACTTCCTACGATATCATGTTGGGGAGTAAATACTGAGGAACTTTGTTAGGCAATCTATCACTGTGTGGTGTTTACTAATACTAGTTCTAACTAATTGTTTTTACATGTATCAGACAACATTTATTAGCACGGTGTATAAACATTTTATGCAACATTTATAAGATCGATCCACCAGTCACAGTAACTGGGTACTAGCATTAGAACTAGTGGCGGACTGCTTGTAACATATTTTCGTGACTTCATTCGCATTAAACAACAGTTTATGTGATAGGCCGCATTGTATAGTGACAATCTTACAATGTACGGAAAGTCATTTAACCTTTCTAACATGATATCAATGTGTTATATTAAGTTAAAATTAATTTGAATATACACCCACAAATGCTTAACATAGGGGATCAGGTATTTATCAGCCCTAAAATAAGACTCGAGAGTGGTTCCAATAAGCTTCACAATCGAGCTAAACAAATTACTTTACAGTACACTAAACTAAAATAAAGAATTTCGAATAAATATTTTATCTTCAAAGGAACAATATTCCTATTAAGATTTCGAAGTACAGTCAGTACATCTTATTTATTTAATGCTTTTCCGTGAAATACTAGAATATACCAGTAAAATAAAATTGATATTTTCACTATTTCAGACAGTGAAAATATCATTTTCATTTTTCACTGGTAAGGAACTACACTTGAATGCAAAAGAATATGAGTTATATATAATCGCAAATCCCTTGCAAAATGTACTTCAGTAATTTTTTTCAGTTCTGCACATGGAAGAAGAAGGTCGTTTGCAAATAAATGCCACGGTTGTTTTTGCTTCTAATCAAAGGAATCCTCGATTGTTTATACTTGCTGATGTTTAATATCCCACCCTCCACGCCCCTTATTTTGTTGGTTTTATGTTTTCCGTGTTCTCCTTTCTCTTTATATTTTCAGGTACATCTTATGTGTTCAAGTCCAGCCTACCCTTTCCTTGTCTTCAGTCGTTACAGCTTCACATGGAGTATTGGCAGTATCATGTCACATGTTGATTTATGGACACGACAGTGTTTGTTTTCAGAACTATGAAAAGTGTATGTGGCATATATAAACGTTTACAGTAGACACTTATTCTGTATGTCTGTTTTTATATACCTGATCTCCGTTGAATTCTGATCCCAGATTCGGCGGTTAGGTCAGCCTCCACCAGTATATCTTAACGTTGTGTAATAAGAAGTGTGTTTGTTTCAAGTATACTGTATAAGGACTCTGTTCCCAGGGCCTCGACATCTGCATTTTAACCATATACTTTATATCATATGTATTTGTATATTGACATTTATGTGAAGCTGTGACCAATTTCTGCCAAACATTTACCAAAACGAAATTAGTTATTAATTGCTATAGTAAAATTGTTAATAGTAAAAGTAATGTATTCATACAACTGTCTTGAGTTGTTCTTTTATAGTATTATTATTTTCTGTGCCAAGCTATCTTCAGTAATTCAGTAAAGATTGAGATGTATATAAATACCAACGCGAACGTTGTGTAGATGTGCGTTTCAACCATTACGAAATGTTTAAAGGAGTTCATCACAATTTTTTGTGCGCAGCTCAATCGCGCAGCAAGCGATAACCACTGTTAAGTTCAGGATTCTCCGGCGAAAGTACATAATTGTCCGATATGCAGCGCACTCGCGCAAAAAACATCGTGTGTACTGACAATACGTGCATCCATATTTAACCTTTAAAAGTGATGGTGTTTTATTGGAGGAGTAGTCGTAGGAAGTGCTCGGATCGAATACATTGTGGGCAGCCAATTTGAAAGTAAACCATTTCGTCCAGTAATGATGCAGCCGACTCCAGGTCAAATAAAATTCCAGAAAATCTTAACGTAGATCTATCTCCTTCAAGTTCAAATGTGACTTCCTAAAAATGTTGTTATCCTTTTTGCGCCCCATCCCGCATTTCACGTAGTAAGACCAGAGTTATGGCCCTTGACAGTCAAATTGTACATAAAGGTTCTAAACATTTGTGTCGCATGTACCTCAAAAGTATATGCGCCAAGAGTCATAAAACCACACAAGAATTAAATTCAGCATGCGAAGTTGTGCACCAATGATTTTATTTGAGGTTTCACTCAATAAAAACAGATTTATGTCCCTTGACGTGGTCAAATATATACGTAAATGGCATGTGAAAGCTTGTGTAGCACGTATCTCAAAAAGTATTTGACCTAGAGGCATGCAGCCTTAAAGGAGCATCATTCCGATTATTCCGCATGTGAGTAAGAAAATTGGTTAAGAAACTGATAATAACATTGTGCAATTTGTTTTGTAAAAAAAAAATGTTCATAATTTGTAGGTGGGTGGGGTAATGAAAAATACTTTTGCGGGTGTAGTAAATATTTTTTAATTTCTCTTGAAAACAAGCACGGGTTGATATTATTTTTTTGGTTTAGATTGTTTTCGTCTTATTTCTAACTTACATAATATAAAATTTGGTAAAATTCTGTCCGATAGATTTTTCATATCATTAAGAAATACTTCGTGTTTTTCTCAGTTTCAGACACTTTCGACATCTGTCAAGAGTAATTTTTCTGAGTTAATATATCTATATGTTGACATTTTATGCATAGTTATAGTGGTTTCATTAATTGTGATGCATAAACAGTAACATCAGAGTGAAACTTTGAATAAATAGTTGTTTGCAGTAGTTTTATTATAACATGTATGTATTGTTTCTTCAGACAAAAATACCGATTTGGTGTTCTTAATAAACTTTAAATATTGAAAAAAGAAGCACGGGTACCTATCATTTTTATTTTTTATTTTAACTTGTCATACATCAATCTATAAATATGCAAAGTTACAAAAAATTCTGTCCGCTAGAAATAATTGTGAAAAACATCTTTAAGAAGTCTGGAAACTTCATAAAACTCTTTGACCATTTTTCAACATAGATATCCTGACGTCACTACATTATGACACGACATTACGCAGAGTACGTGACGTTTTGCGGGTAAAACATGTCTAATTTTGTTGAAATCATTAAAACCTTTAAAAGAAAATTCTTTTGTTTCACATGTCAAATCTAAATATATTTCACACGTGAACACCATAATATACATTTTCACTCGTGATTATATTGCATATGTTGTTCACTCAGAGACATATATTATGATCTTACCCTGAAACAAACAAACACGCCCCTTCTCCTTCCTCCCCTCAAAAAAGAAAGAATAATAAAGATAATGAGTGAAACTTACCAGATATTAAATTTTAAATAGCATTTTTTGTATGAATTAAATTTTTTCCCCACCTATAAACTACAAACATAATTTTAAACTTGAACTACATGTACACAGATTAAAATGATAAAGGGAAGTAATAAAAATTATAAATGTTGTTTTGTAAGTTTAGACTATTGATTTTATAATAGAGATGATAATTTATTTCAGTATAATTATAATGACTTAAATTGGCATATTGTTTACATAGTGTCAAACTGTATGTTTTGTTTTTATTTACTTGTCATTTTAATGAACTATGTTGACATTTTCCTTAAACATTGAAGAGGTCAGCTGGAGTCAGCCTTGTACTAGTTGTGTTCCTTTGAATTATCTGCTAAAGCTTGAAACATAGTAGTTGTTCTTTCAGATCACAGAATATTCTAACACATGAAAAAATATGATTGATATATACATAGATTTTAAGACAAAATGTATGTTTATGTTTTTGGACAATTGATAGACTTGGAGGTGAATTTCTACAATATTTCATAGCATGGACTGGAAATTCTATAATGGAGACAGTTTTTGAGTTTTCACTCTCCGTCTTGTTTGTCGACCAAGTACCATTACATCAGGTTATTGTAGTACTGATTTTCCCAAACAGACATTAAATATTTTAAACAGGCCCTAAGTTTTTGATTCAGTCTAGATATATTTCCTCATAATATTAATATCTTCTTCAACGGCATTGTCTATAAAAGCAATAAGTGAACTTATCTTTAAAGTTTTAACTAAGATAAAAAGAAGTAATAAAATATTTATTTTTTGCGATTAATTTAATATGTATTATTCTATTCTGTTTTGCTTTTTATAAGATGACACATTTTTTTCTTCCTGTTAACTCTTACAACAAGGGTAGAAATGTGCGATTCATCATCCAGTTACTATGTTTATTTTAAAAAGACAAACCCTTCTGTATTGTGGACTACTGCGCGTGTGTGTTCTTCCCTCAGGCAGTTATTTTGTTCTTTTGTAAAAACTGTTTAAAAAATTGTTTTAACATTTTGTGGAACCTTTTCTCTACGAAAATACAAAAGCCATATTACAAGGAATTTCAGTGATAGCAAGTAAACCCTGAAAACTATGTTTAACCTGTTCCTTCTCTTTCGAGTTTAGATTCAACCAAACTAAGACTTCTATGATTTTGCTATGATGCTTTCTTTGCTTAAAATGATGTCATATAATTGATTGGGCTAAAAGGAATATCAATATCAACATACACTTCTGCCTTGCAAACTACAGTACAATTGTATATTCAATATCAATTTCGTGCCTGGAAACAATTTCATATACCCTGTACTCAACAATAAGCTTCATGTTTAATCCTATCGCTTAAAAGCATAATTGGTAAAGAACGGCTACATATTGACACATATATATATACAGCGCCATGATTTAGACATATTAAATATTGCACATATGATATTCAGATTTCTCGTCTTTTTTATTAAGAACTCATTCAGCGTAATCTACAAAAACGAACACGGCTATTGCCAGCGTTTTTGTAGCAGACACATCTTTGAAAATGTCGTCTGACCCCGAGCGGATTGATATGTGATTTGCAATCATGTTGTCAAGATCTGTAGTAATATTCCTATCAAATTGATGACATCTGCAGACGCGAATTACGACATCACTTTAAATTCATTTACCAGAGGAAATTCTGAAAATAAGTGGACTTGTATCAGGAATTGGAAAACAAAGGAAATGGGTATGACGTGAACTATTAAGATATTGTTGTGTTTAAAGAAAGAAGTATAATTATGATCGTGCGTGACAGTCACTACACTGACTGACATTTTCGTGTTTCACTTATCATATAGTTAAAATGTATCTCTTTGTAAATTTACATTGCAAAGTAAGTTACAGCTGAGAACAACAACTGTAAACGTTTTAACCCATATCATGCTGGACACGATTAATTTTGCCTTTGCGACCAGTGTAGATCATGATCAGCCTGCAAATCCGTCAAATTTGTCTAGCCAAGACGGATCCCCTCCTACATTGTATTTGATAAAATAGGAAGGAAGAAAAATGTCCGCGGCTATTATGATTGTGGTATCGCGCATTTGTGGATATCTTAAACAAGTAAGCAGCAGGCATCCAATTTTTATTTTGTTCAGTGTCACTTCTATGAAAAGGATAAATGAAACTTTAATAGTGAAAGCCCCTGATTGGGTACGATTTTTTAATTTCACCGTCCCTAATTGAAGGGGAAACCAGCATTTCGATTGTCGCACGTTTGTAGTATATATATTCTAATAGAGATTATTATTTAGACAGAGTAGTTGCTACACCTTTCTACAAGTCATCTTGGGAAACGAGAACGATTACGGGTTTTTTTGTTGTTCCAACTTTTTATCGCTTTAACACTTGTATATGTCTTTAAACCTTCAGAATGTAAATTGTTAGGTGTCCATGTCCTATATATATATATATATATATATATATCTTTAAAACAACAAAAACATAGGTTTCTGTAATCTTACAAAAATCTAAAGAAACCACATGTTCATGTTAGGGGTTCGGGTCACGTTTAGAGAAACATGTTACAAACGACACTTTAAAGTTTCAATAAAATCAAAGTTTATCATAATATGGCATCAGTAATTTACCACCGCATCCAAAATTTTTATGTCACAAAAATAAATATATAAATGTCAACAACTTGAGAATTTTCTTATAAAGCTGGACAATCATGGATGTTGCGTTTGATACTTGTTATATATATATATATATGACATTTTAGATATAACAAATCATAACGGCTACTTTTTTGGGTTTTGAAAACTTCTTGGCTATACAAAGCAATTTCCGTTATATAGATACCGAATCTTTATTATCCCCCGCCGATGAAATCGGGAGGGGGGGTATTGAATTGGCGTTGTCCGTCCGTCAGTCCGTCCGTCCGTCCGCAGCCATTTCTCAGTAACTACTTGGTAGAATTTCATGAAACTTGAAATAAACATGAACCAACATACTGCGATGATGCCCGTCAAGTTTGTTTTTTTGATTGGTCAATTTCCCTCAGAGTTATTGCCCTTGATTTAATAAAAAATGTCCGTCTGCAGCCATTTCTCAGTAACTAACAGGTAGAATTTCATCAAATTTGAAATAGACATGAACCAAGATACTGCGCTGATGACCGTCAAGTTTTTTTTTTTTTGATAGGTCAATTTCCCACAGAGTTTTTGCCCTTGATTTAATGAAAAATGTCCGTCTACAGCCATTTCTCCGTAACTAGCTGGTAGAATTTCATCAAACGTGAAATGTACATGAAACAAGATACTGCGACGATGCCCTTCAAGTTTTTTTTTCGATTGGTCAATTTTCCGTATAGTTATTGTTCTTTAATTGTTTAAAAATCTACAGATCTGTACATAACAAACCAACCAATTGGAAGAATTTCATTAAACTTCTTTCATTCTTTTCCATGAACATTTATTATAAACATGTGATGTTGTGTACCTACACATGGTCACCACCTTACCTTGGTCCCACTCAACCCCCCCCCCCCCCACCCAATTTTTTTTTCATTTTTCGTTTTCTATCAATATTTATAATCAACACGTAAACTGTTGTATCTTCACCCCACACACCACCCAAACAAACCATTCATTTTCTTTTAATTTGATTTTGACTAATGAAATTATTTGCTTCTTGGTAACATTCTTAACTTTTTGCTGGATATATTATTTTGCCGTTCCTCAACTCTGACCCTTTCGGCGGGGGATTCCAATTCATCGAATTTGCTTGTTTATACGGAGATCGGAAGCGTTTCATTTACCAGAACAGGAAATAAAAAATACAAGATTTCTTAAGACAGGTCAGAAATCAGATGCTTCAGATACGATAATCAAACAATAAAAGATAAAAGTAGTCTCCCTTAAGCACAGCAAACACAGTTAAAGCTGCCCAAAGCAAAGTAGATCAATTACGAAAAAATGATAGAAATTGTAGTGAAAATACATGTATTGGTAAACAATTATAAAACACAAAATAAAAATGTGAATATCATTTTATCTAGGGTTCCTCAAGAAAACGGATTTAATTATACAGAATTCTAACTTCAACATTGAAAAGATAAGGTCGAATCCTGTGTTTCTGTTTTGAATTTTGCTTACTTCATTCAAAAATAATCTTGGGACAGACGTAAAACCTACCTAAATTTCTTCCACGATATGTAATCTAAAGAGTGAAAGCAAAATAGAGAACTTTTACCGCATGTAACTCAATATTTTTAAAGATGTGTAACTCTACCCCTTCTGTTTAAGTAGTAAATTCACTTTGAACAGGAAGAATCGTTTACCATTTTTTTTTCCATTTTTGTACAATAAATCAATCATAAGTCTTGAAAGAAGTAAAAACTTACTAGTGAAAATGGAAAATAAGGGAAAAAAATTTGGTCCCAGTAGGGCTTGAACCTACGCCCCACTGAGAATTGCATTAAAAGTGGGTTTATAGTAGGAACTGAATACTCGTCAAAAAGGAGGTACTCTATTACGCCTCTACAACCTTAAAACCAAGAAGGGAACTTTGTAACTTAAGACTATATGACTAGTAATAATGATAAACTTTTTAAGATGGCAAAAAAACAGTCATCTGGCAATATATCATACCAAACTTTGGCAGACATAACAATACTTTACCGGACTACAGAATACGAACAGCAATTGAGCAGTCGTCACATGTCAATCAAACATCAATAATCCAATTAGGTATCGATTTTAAACCCTCTATGTGTGGAACGGTTATCACCGCCATTTTTCTATGAGAAACTGATCATTGTCGAAATTAGTAGAAAAGTAATCACTTGTCTTCAAAATCTGATTTAAAAAAAGTACTGCATGCATTTCATTGTTAAACAGTTGAAGAGAAGCCTGTGTAACTCAGTTTAAGTTTTGTAAGTTATTCCATTCCCTTAACCGAAAAGAGGCATCGATTATGTTGACTAAAGATGAATAAACCTGAGACCTTGAAACTCGTTCGTCAAACTTATTTAAAGTGAAGCACCATATTCGATATACTTATATCATTTAATAAAAAGCTCTAGGTAACCGCTATCTGATAAAGACATAAACGAATTATTAAGAAATTTACAAATACACGTAAAAAATAAACATACATGTTTAAAACTGGAAAACATGATCACTGACATCCAATTTCTCTGTCACAGAAGCTAAGGTATCCATATATACAATATAATCTAAGAAACAGTTTTGTCAACAAAAACATTTTGTTCAATTAATAGCGCCAAACAGGCAAATGAAATGAACTTAATGGGCTGACAACTTCTTTATGTTAGAAATTTAGTGTTGATTTCCTTTCTTAAAATATTATTGCTTTACCTATATATTACGATAAAGACTTAAAGTGTGGTTTAATCGTCGGTCCGAAACATATTTGCGGAAGGTTTCGCACTTCCTGACCACATGGTCTAAGAAGCGAAAATTTCAGGCATTTGGCGTCTGGTCAATTATATTATCTGTACATGTTCATCCTCTTGTACTCGTTCTCCTTTTTGTAAGTATTATATGTTTTGGTGCAAAAAATAATTTTACCGACTAAATGAAGAAACTGAAGAAAGATATTATAAAGTTACAGAATAAGGACTGCATGTCAATTAAATGAATAATACAGACGATAATGTCAATTTATGAGACAACGCTGTCAATGGATATGCAATTATAAGTGGGGAGAGATGGCATCTTGCGGAAGAGAATATCTTATTACATCATTCTACGACATATTTCTAATATCAGGATGATCTTATTATTCTTTTTCTAATTTTATGATCTTCAGTTGACATGCTCAGCTTCAGGTATTCATCTCCTCTGTTGACAGATGTCAACAATAAATATAATTTCTTGTGCAGCGCTATTTATGAAAGAAAAAAATATACGTACTGGCAGTTTTTCTGTAAGGTTGGAACTAAACTTAATAAGTAGCAATATAGCATTTGACTGTCTTGAATGGCTGACACTTATTCTTCATGCTCGCTGAAATCTTTGTTTTTGATTAAAAACCCAAAATCTTCAGTACCGTGCATTTGTAACTTTTACTGAACAAAATACACTGCGGGTTTTCTTTCTTTAAATAATCTTTGTGAAATAAATATCGAAAACATTTTTTATCAAATTTGGCAACAGAATCCGTTTCTATACGTTACAAAACTACAAAAAAGTAGTGTTTATATGAATTTCTGCAGTAACAGAAAATGAACCTGTTTGATTCAGACGATGTGTAATGCTATTAGCTTTTTCATAGATATGTTTTAAAGAAATTGAAAACGCACAAAAACCTATTTATATATCTGACAATATAACAGAAAATTGAGTCTGACATTTTCTTAACCTTTAATGAAAATCCTCAATCAAATCAAGTCTGCTATCATTTTTGCTTCGTTGCGTTGTTTGCTTCAAAGCATCTTCTTTTAGGTGTGATTGCGCAAGCAATATCAATATCAACAAACAATTCTGGCTGTCAAAACTACGTTACAATATATTCATTAATAATCTTTTCCTTGCAAACAATTTCCGTTTTTAATTCGTTGTACTAAAAATAGGGTGCCCGCTTTTATCCTATTCTTTTAGATATTTTTTTACTCGTACAAGGTTTAATCAAACATTAACTACCTTATAAATAATGTATGAAAATGTTAAATCATGTGTAAGAGTGAATGGTTCAATAACTGAGTAGTTTGAATGTAATACTGGTGTTAAACAGGGAGAACCATTGTCTCCCCTGTTATGTATCTTTTTTTATTAACGATATGTCTGATTATCTGTACGAAGAAAATGTTGAAGGGTTTTTCTCTGGAAGTAATAAATATATTTCTGTTATTGTTTACCGACAACACAGTATTATTTTCATATACAAGAAACGGTTTGCAGTTATTACTAGATAAATTAAATATGTATTGCCAAAATGGGGAATTACTGTTAACCCTGAACGTTAGAGAAGTCCTGTTAAATGAGCAGATGCAGATGCTCAATTAATTTGCAAGATAGTACTTTGCAAGTTGTTTTCGTCAACATAAATAAACCTGTCATAAACATGCCTCAATAATATTTTCCGTCAGAAATTATAAGCAGTTTTTCTTACACACAATACTTTATATAACCTAAGTGTACACACAACGAGTGTCGGAATTCACAAAAGTTACGTTCTTGTACATACCCATAATTCCACATATTTGAAATGTAAACAAATGTACAAAATAACTATAATTCCACTTAAATGGAAAAGTGCGAACTGTGATTTTTAATGTTGCCTATGCAGAACACATACATATCTAAGAGGACTTAGAAGAACACGATAAGCACTTGTTTATTGATTGTACTAATGTTTTAATAATCTTTGACACTAATTTCGAGGGCAAGTCGGGTTTGTGACACACTGATGTATGTTGTTGATAGGTCTAAAATTTATACTAAAACCCATATCGAGGGGTTAACGCAAAGTGGTACCATAACCTTCTTGATTTATCAGCATGTGGTACGATTTTTGCATTAAGCATTAGATATTGCATAAAATCATAATTATTTCATCGCATACAGTTAGGTTGAGTAAAGTTAAGAGTATAAATCAAAGGCCTGAATGGCCTGAGTCGGCTAATGATTGATGTACTGACAGTATAGTCTACCAGTTTCAGTTTGTTTTTAGTTTTTTTTTCTAAAAATTTCATAACACAGCTCGATATTTACCCAAAATATTATATCCGGATACGATTACACTTTTCTCCAGTTTGAACAATATATTTTACAAATTGTGATGATACGAAGACATTTAGCAGCAATTGGCAGTATCTGACATTGAAGTTTACGATTAAATTACCTCTTATTTAAATCTTTTCATAAAAAAGTTGTTTCGTTCCGTCAAACATAGACGATCTACTTTCGATTTCAAAAACTACAAGAAAATACAATTTAATGTTTCGCCGATTTGTTTATTTCTCGAAAAATAAGAATTAAAATCATTTTTAATATCTGTAGTAACTAAACAAACCAGTAAGAGCTTCTTCTTCCGATAATTTATCCGTTTACTGACTGCAAAATTCATGTGTGTGTGTAGAAACCCACGCAAAGTTTATAGAAATCATACGATGCGTGTATACGTTCAATGTGGGAGAAATAAGGCTGATCGGGATCGGCTATGTTACCTAACGCATCCAGACGATTCAGATTTTGTTTTTAAAAAAGCATTGTGTGCATTTCTGTAATTTTATATACGTTTAAATATTATTAGACATGCGTATTTGCATTATTTCTATACGTAATTTACGCTAATACGCATCTTATCTGGAGCCCTGTGGAACTATTTTTTGTCTTTCGCTGGATGTTACGCAAGCTTTGTAAGCCTGCGCAATTCATAAAATGCACATTTATGCTTAATGAGTTACATTCGAGTATTGCACAATTACAAGTCATAAATATGACAGATTACATCGTATATTGGTCATAGCAAAGGGAATTCACGCAACTTAACTTCATTCTTGCAGTGAACTGTTTGAAGTTTGAGAAATCTAATGGAACTACATCGCTTCACTGTGTTATTTGGTCCATTTAGACTTAGAGAATCGCTGGATAGCAAGGACTCGTCAAAACGATTACATCGTTTAGCCGACTCAAAAATAACTAAAAAAAAAATATCTTAGAAAACGTTCCGATCTTTCATCACTTGTTTTGTCGGCGACTGTTTATAAATTTAATGTCAGAACTTCATGACTTCTAGGAAGCTGTGTAAAGCGCCTAATTCTGATGATAAGTTGGTTCTATTGTCTAATTACTGGTCAGAAAGATCGGACCGTTGAAAATTATAAAATGGAATACTTTATATAGATTAGAAAGTGAATCTTATCATACAATAAGGTTATCAAAATAACATTACTTCGTTTATTTCTTTGACTGAAGCAAACATGGCGGACATACTTTTTTTAAAATCGGTGCAGGTGTAATTCGTGTTAGTCAGTTTAATGATCTGTTCTTGGAAAAATCCAGCTCAGCTCATTTACATTGACATATCCTTGATTTATGAATATGTATTTTGTATAAATTTAAGATGGGTATGGTACACTTGTACCAAACCTTTCCATGTATTTCCTTTAGCCCTTAATAATGCAAATTACAGGTTCTAAATTTATATATAAAGGGATGAATATTAATATTTTACTGTGATGCTATTTTAATTAAATTATACGTTTACAGTGCAAAAAAGATTATAATTAAAATCAACAACCAGACACGCTTTCAAGATCATTATAAGTTTGTTTTCACAAATGAGACACATAATCTGAATTCGTCTGAATTTGACTGAATAAAACAACCTTTGAACAACCAAAGCAGCACTGAATGAAATAGCTAATTAAGTAAAATATCATTCAGTAATTTAACATATTTGCTTAAGTTTCATGTTGAGTTGAAGTCTAGTTTTCCCGTAATGTTGGTTTTCGACGAAGTAGAGAATAAAATGACTGTCAAAAGTAGAGATTCCTAAGGATAATGATTAAAATGCCTACTTGTCAGGCAACAAGACAGTGCCATACTTTCCTTCTGTGTGCGATTATTATCCGGAATCGGAGCTTTGCGAGTTCATTTCGGATAAAAACGGGTTAGGTGAAAGCACCTGTCCCTGCATTATATCTTACATATTCGGCAGTTCAGAACAATGATGCCGTATATTTAAGTTTGATTTAGCAGAATTCATCGAATATTATGGGAAACAGTTATTGTTCTGCATAATATCAACATTTAAACATAATGCCACAGATTTTAATATATATTTTAAAGAGTAACTGGTAAGTGCCTATTTGTTAAACTTCGGTACCTGACATGTACCACCTCTACTTTGTGTAACTGCTGATGAAAAGTGGGACCAAACCGAGACATTCATCAGCTATAACAACCATTGAACTAAGTAGAAAGATTGTTATATAAATATCTGCTTGAATTCTCCGAAATTAGCTTAAATACATATTAAAGAAGCATTCTATATTTATTCCGTAACGGTGCCATATAAGGTGCAACAAAGAAGCGTTATTTTCCATGGTTCTTATTTCGTTTCGGACAAGATAGACATCAAAGTGGAGCGTGCTTTTGAATAATTTTATATTAAAATGATCGTTTGATTAATAGATGTATTGATAATGACGTTATATATTTTATAATAATCAAAAACTATTAAACATGTTTTTCAAAACCACTTGTGAATCTTACTTACAAGGTTCACTATGCAGTGGTATAGTATTGTTCACGATATACATTTTTAAAGTGCCTCAATCGCGTTGTTGCAAGATGATATGTATAAATCACGACTAATTGTGTTGCAACGTTACAAGTATGTGTACATTAGGCTTACTGCAAATTTTGATTTATGTCATATTGTGACAACTAACGTTTTAATATTTATTAGAATTGTATAATTCAGTGCAAATATGAAATTATATTATACGTACATGTCTGTCATATAATTCAAATTATTTGTACTAAAATTGCCACATGGGTCTTTAACTTAATGGATATATGAAAACAAAATTGTTAAACTAGTTTTTGTTATAAGTTAGGTCGCGGTAATTTAATTGTATCTTATAGGTGTTTAAAGATTTAAAATAGACAAATTACAACAAACCTGGCCTGAACAATGTACAAAACATAAAACGGTATAGTGATATCAATTCCTTGTTTTAATAAAGCGATGAAACGTGGAATCGTTTAGGACATTGTATATCTAGTCCAAATATCACTTGATATGCGCTGGATAAGCAAATTAACCTGAAATTAAGACATCTTCGAAATTGTATGCCCGTCGAAAAATGATGATTTGTGGATAAATTATGGTTAGCTATAATCACATAAAAACAGTGCCGCAATAACAGTTTATAACTTATTCGAGACACACAAAAACGCAAATCCGATCATACGCATTACTTCACTATCACTGTCATAAATATTAAAAAGCTGGAAAAATACACACCGATCATTAATCAAACCTTTACTGAGCTATCAAAGAGCACTTATTTCTCGGGCTAAAGCATAAGAAATTGGTGAACAGTAAATCAGGAAATTACATTCAAGTAAGTGTTTATTGTAGTGCCGTTTCCAGACATTTTGTTTAATGAGCGCCAGTAGCGTCTGGGTTTAGTACTTATTTATTAATGTATAATGTAGAGCAGCAAAATTGCACATTTCTTTCGGGAACAAAAGTGTCCATGCTGCCTATCGTGATTTTGCAGACGCCCGGTCATCGGTCTTTTAGGAGAGGACAATCGTAAGCTGACATAGCTTTCTACGAAAGACCCGTTGTGACATTTCAACTTCATTATTTCACGATTTCTGCTTCCTGATTTCACGATTTCCACTTTATGAATTCACGATTTCTGCTTCCTGATTTCACGATTTCCACTTCATGAATTCACGATTTCCACTTCATGAATTCACGATTTCACGAATTCACGATTTCATGATTTCACGATTTTACGAAAAACTTCACGTTCTTGATTTCACGATTTCACGACTTCATAAATTCACGATTTCACGATTTCCACTTCATGAATTCACGATTTCCACTTCACGAATTCACGATTTCACGATTTCCACTTCATGAATTCACGATTTCACAATTTCCACTTCATGAATTCACGATTTCCACTTCATGAATCCACGATTTCACGAATTCACGATTTCCACTTCACGAATTCAAGATTTCACAATTTCCACTTCATGAATTCACGATTTCACCATTAAACTTCACGAATTCACTATTTCTTGATTTCACGAATTCACGATTTCACCATTAAATTTCACTATTTCACGATTTCCACTTCAAGAATTCACAATTTCTCGATTTCACGATTTCATAATTATAGTACAATTTCAACTTTTCGCGATTTTATTAGTCTCATGACTGATGTATGACGTAGAAAACCGCGGGTGATATTCGCTACATGTAAGATGGCGTGTTATATAATTGTACAACCAGGTTTAGGTACTGAAAGTAAAAACTGGCCGAAAATGCCTCAACTGATGAGGAAACAGACTTACAAACAATACTTTTAGAATGCAAGAAATCGTGAGATCAAGAAATCGTGAAATCATGAAATCGTGAAATCAAGAAATCGTGAAGTTTTTTCGTGAAATCGTGAATTCATAAAATCGTGAATTCGTGAAGTGGAAATCGTGAATTCAGGAAGCAGAAATCGTGAAATCGTGATTTCATGAATTGGAAATCGTGAAATCAATAAATCGTGAAATCAAGAAATCGTGAAGTTTTTTCGTGAAATCGTGAATTCATGAAGTGGAAATCGTGAAATCGTGAATTCATGAAGTGGAAATCGTAAATTCAGGAAGCAGAAATCGTGATATCGTGAATTCATGAAGTGGAAATCGTGAAATCAAGAAATCGTGAAGTTTTTTCGTGAAATCGTGAACTGATGAAGTGGAAATCGTGAAATCGTGAATTCATGAAGTGGAAATCGTGAAATCAGAAAGCAGAAATCGTGAATTCATGAAGTGGAAATCGTGAAATCAAGAAGCAGAAATTGTGAAATAATGAAGTTGAAATGTCACCACGGGTCTTTCGTAGCTTTCTGTCCAATTCCTAACTAAATATTTTATGTATTACTGAAATAAAATATCTTTAAACTAAAGGCAAAACCACTTGCCGTCAGCAGGCTAAAGGTTAATGTAACCCTTAATATACAAGATTAAGATGTTACACACATTCTGTGCACCGATCTATGATGAAATATCCAGACAGGCAACACGTACAAGCTGAATGTTTCATGCTAATGGCGAGCTCAATAACGAAATTGCTGATGAAATTATTGCCAAGCAAAGACTTTAATTACAATACATGTACAGAGCAGTACGAATGTCAAGAATATTAAAATGTAGAAGCCAGTCCACAAGGAACTGTTTGTCCAAAAACTATATTTTGATAATATTGTTACTATTGTTGACAAAACATGTTAATATTGTTGACAAAACATGCATCAGTTTGGCACCCGATATCTGTTTCACACATGGTACATTTAGCGAAATTTACCAAACTTAATGGAATAGCCCCTGATTAGATAAGAGCTTCTGAGTTGTTTGTCCTTTACTGAAATGGAAAACTGCAATTCGATCAACGTAACTTTGTAATATATGTTGATGGAGATCCTTTGTAACATATTCGAATGGAAATATTAATCAACCCAAACCTCTTATAAAGACAATTATTTAACACCCTGGTATGTCTTGTTCTAGATGATTTTTTTTTTCATTTATTTTTGGAAATTCCGAAGTTATTACTGGGATTTTCTATCTACTTCTTCAGAGCAATTTCCGCTAAAAAGTAACTTAGGTCCTTGCAAAATGTTACAATTTTCAATTTGTACTGATGAAAGAAATGCGACATTTAAATCTGGGCATATTGAAAGACGTAATAATGTTTCAACTGTATTAAATTATTTAGATATTAATTGTTATTCTAAGTAGATGGCACATATAATACCAAGTGCAATGGTATCAAAAAAAGGCCTAAGGCAGTAGTATTCAAACAAATGATTTTAGAGTATTTCTAAAGAAATTGAATGTTGAAAAAAAAATACACATCTTATTGATAATGTAGTGATGTCCATTTAGTAGAATACGTGTTAGTCTACTACTTATTTGCTGACTGCGTTCTTTACTTCAAAGGTTCTTCTTAAAGAATTGATTGGGCTAGAAGTTATATCGATATCAACACATCCTGGTTGGCAAACTATAATACAATATATTCATTATAAATCTCGTGCTCCGAGACAATTTCCGTTTTAAGTTCCCTATATTCAATAATAAGTGTCCGGTTTTATCCTATCTCTTAAGAAATTTCTTAATTGGTACAAGGCTATATTAAACATGAACTTCTATATAATCTTGACTTATCGGCAGTCTATACATACACATACGTTCATTGAAACGTACCTTGAATTCCTATGGACTCATGGTATTCCGATTTCTCTGTTTCGTTTAGACCTTTTCCATAAAATATTACTGATAACATACAGGATTTCAATACACATTAAATTTATCGCCCTAAACCCTTTTCAAAAAGCGTTTTTAGATGTTTTCATCACCCATTAAAATTTATAATTTAAATAACAAGTAGAAATTAAGTTTTAAGATGCGCTTTGACATTTATTTAAATGGATTTTGATTTTAAACCATCACATTTTAGAGATTAAAGGAATTTTCAATAGATTCTAGTGTTCAAATAAAATGTCACTAGAATCCTTTTAAAGTTAAAGAAAGAGTTTACACAAAGTCAATTCAAATAATTTGTAATTTGACATAAACAGAAAGCATTATGGGCTTTTTACACCAACATTCTGTTTTACCATATTTGCATGACAAATGACCCTTAGAAAGAACCATTTCCTGTTCAATTAATATCGTGCGTAGGTAAAGGCATTTACCTTGTGCAAACTGTTTCGGAAAATCTGAGAAAAGATACTACTTCAGTTTTACCTACGAGAAACAGTTTCCAAAGTTAGAGAAAAATATTGGTTGAATTAGCATTTATGGAACCACACTGATATCTAGTATTATTCTTATATATATATTTCTTTTTTCTCTTTCCGTTTCTTTCCATCAAACCAACATGGCGTATCTACGTGTTGACCTTCAATATGACAGATTAAATTATTTCTAAATTTGTGTGTAAAGCTTCAGGGAAATATTGTTTTTTTCTTTTCTCAATGTTTAAGGCGCCTTGCTTCAGTACTAACTTATGAATCTATAAAACAGAGCAGAAAACTTTCACGTTTGACTGGCAAATTGCTTCGTGCAGCCTACCGGTCTAGCTGTTTCCGAATCCAATAGTTTTAGTACAAATACGAAGGAAACTGCAGTGACTCTAATTTGGCAAATTGGATATGTTATCACTCTTACACTCATTTTTAGCTACGTTCAAACTTGCTCAGGGAACCATGTCTTTACAGAAAACACTTAAATAAAGAGACCGATTTTGTTTTCAAAGAACTACTTTTGTTGTAAGTGCTCTTCCGAGAGGCTTGGTCATTGTCAAGTATGTGCGTACATGTTAACCCCAGGCATGCGGTTGATAGCCATGTCGGGTCCCAAAATATCTGGTATAGGGAAATAGCGAATATCTTTGGTTATGATTTGGTGTATCCAACCTGCAGAGAGTAAGCCAGCAACGAGAAAGCCAGCTGATGTCATCCATTTCATATTTTCAGCAAATTAATTTTCTCGCATGGCTAAAATGTTTCCGTGAATTCGCACTTGTTTCCGTTCTTTTATTCTATTGATGCCATCTGCATGCATGTAATTATGATAGTAGAATAAACATCCTAGTTTCGTGTGGACAACATGTTTCGGGCTACCACGTGCAAGTACAAATTTAAATTTATGAACCATAATAAATTAAGTGGAAATACTATTGTTTTTTGAGAAAATATCTGAACGTGTCAACGGTGAAATTTAAATGTTTTCCACTAATGGCGGATAATAACAATTTTATGCTCCGCAAATATTTTTATAACAATATGTACGTATTTTATTCGTAATGTATTGTAACGCAGTAGGATGGTACAACCAATCGTTCCAGACAACACTGCAAAATCAAATATCTGAACCTAGAGTGCGTGAAAGCAACGTCAATGTAGTTGCATCAGATGTCTATACCGACCAGTGTCAATCTTGACAAGTTGGTCAAGATAATGGCTTCATCATATATTGCCGTAAATTGAATAGGAACTTGTCATTTCATCGTTCCTAATTCAAAGGGAAAACTGGAATTCGATTACCCGGTCTGTAGTATATATCTAATGGACATACTCATATAGTCACAACTATTTCACTATCGCGCTACACGTCTCGCAATATTATGAGTGTAACGACGGAATGTATTTTTTACCTCGCAGTCACGAAAGTCCCCAGAGCTATTGTGATTCCTCCGGCATGCGTTGGCGTCATATGTAGACACTTTTTAACGAATCTCAGCAAGTTCATATCTCAGTTATTACTCCTCACAGCTAAATGAAACAATGTTATACCTTACCAATGATAATACCAACTACATGGCAAAGGTTTCATAACTCTTGTTTTTGTCTGTATGATGTTACTCCACCTTTTGTACTTTACTTAAAGTTCAAGCTTCTGTTTCTTTTGTCTTATTTTGAATACATTTTGTTATTCATTGCGTTGAAGTTCAAAAGAGAAGGAAATATAAAATTATGTTCATAGATCGTCCGGCCAACTTTCTGCCCCCTCCCCCACCCGTTGTATCCCCTCCTTCTACTTTACACATCCTTTAAACCCATCCCCACCCAACCTCCAATTTCACTTTTCACCCTAGTTTTTTACTTTAGATCCTTGTGTTTCTTGACAATATATATCTCCAGATCCCGTCGCTAAAATACCCGCATTATACGCCCGCTCCCCAACCCATTTTTATGTTTCTTGTGTTCCTTGATAATGTCTATTTGTATTCCGTCATTCCCACCACGCCCACATCAATCCTATCCAATCCCAGTCCCCACGGTCATTTTTTCTCTAGGTTTCTAGATATTGTCTCTTAGTACCCAACCAGCCTGTCCACATTAACCGTGACGCCCTTTGACTTTTTATTTTTTCTCAATTTTGTTTCTCAGCATTGTTGTTTATTGAACCTACCATTACACACGAAACATTCCACGCTGTAATAAAAGCACATTCACCATCCTTCAAAATGTGTTTTTTCCAAACTTTTGCGGCGACAATCCTTCACATTATCGGATATTACACATTCAGCAGCAGATTTTTTAAAACTCTTTTCAGGTTTTTTGCTAATATTTTTAATAAATCCTCAGATTTTTGGTAGAAGACACAATACCATTTAGTTCCTTTTGTTTTTATCTAAATCCGTTAATTTAATTAATTTACATTGTAAAAAGCAAGTGACCACATACATGTATAAAGGGAACGGAAACTGTTCACTGACGGGATAAGGAAATAATATGTACAAGAATTCCTGAGAAAGGTCTCCGGTACGACGCTCCGAGGACGAATACAACTAAGCCAAACGGCAAAGACATGCATTCAATATTTACTAACATTCCTTAACCTAAAGCACTCGAGCTGCGACCTTTTGCCATAAAGGTTTATTCGTCTCAATAACTACCTAAGGTATGCCATTGTTTCTCAATATATTTATATAATGTTACCACCATGAAAAATATCAAAAATGCAAATTTGGTAAAAAAAAACTGGAAAACATGACACAAAAAGAAAACTCTTTTGTTTTCCTGTAAGGCCTAATGATAAACTGCATTTAATCGCTAATTTACAAGAAACATCACAGATCCACTAACGTGTACTTGTACTGTTTTACTAAGGAACGCAATCCATTTGCATGTCCTTAACAAAGCGAACTCGTATTCATGTACTAAAACTTTCGGAGGTATCAAAACTACAGTATCAATTGTTCAGAAATATTTGAAAATTCCATTGGCTTTGACATAAAAATATGTTATTTTCATTTTCATTTTCATGTGAAGTTCATGGTTCTAAAACAATTCTGTTAAAATATACCAAAGCTTATTTATATACAGATTGGGATAGTACTATAATAACAATCAAATTTCTCGATTTTTATTATTTTTTTTAAATAAATGGAAAGTTATGGAAGTGGCACATAAAGGACCATTCGGCAAGACATTATTACAACGGTACCATGACATGGTACGTACGAGGTGAAATTATTTTATTTCATCCTGCTTGTTTGTACCTGTTCATTTGCTTTTGCTTTAACTGTAATGGTAGCCTCAAACAATCTGATCTAATAAAAACTTTCTACCGAATTCCTACAGAAAGTGAAAATATAACACCTAATTAAGTTGAAAAAAATATGTCTGTATTTCAAATCAGTTTATGATATATACGCTAATGCGTATTTATGACGCACTGTTGCCAATAGATATTCGATTATAAGCGGCGAGAGATGACATCTTGTGGAAGAGAATATTTAATTACATCATTCTACGACAAATTTGTTCTTATGGCGTCTCGTCTTGCAGTTGACGTCCTTCAGCTTCTATAATCTTCTTCTTGAATGTCGGACCAAAAGACACAATAATTATTTAAGAATTAGCATCCATCGTTGTAAACCTTCTTTAAATCATCTTCCATGAGAATATTAATATAAAAGCACATTTGAACAACATTTTAATATATAAACTCTGTAACCAAACGTAAAAGCTCTGGCCACAATTTTTTTCATATCTTTTTGTGAGTTCAAACACAACAAAAATCACTGTATTTACTTCTTGTACCTTTCCACACGTTTTTTTTATTGTTTTTTTTTCCGTCAAATATTAATTCAATCCTTTTGTTGCACAAATTCCCAAACCATTGATTAATATACAAAAACATGAGAATTATAGAGACAGTGCGTGCGTGCGTTTTATTACTCCTGGCTAACAAACATTTGATTGTTCCTTTTAGTTACATCCATTATATAAGTATCTATAAAAATTGTTATTACTTTATTTGTTTGCTTTGCGTTCAGCACCGTGTTTTCAGCAGGGTTTCAATTATGTAACGGGTTCTGTACCAATACGCTGTTCTCAGTAAGTAACTGCCAACTTCTCCTCACGAGTAAAAAATTGAGGACGAATGATTTCAGAAACAGTCTTTTATCAAATTGCCTCTCCCGTGTCTTTTTATATTATTATTATTATTATTATTATTATCATTATTATCATTATCTTAAAAGTGAAAAACTATCGAACTATACACTGAATAATGTCTCGATTCGCAGAGTTTCTGTGAGAGGCCTGCTAGTATTTCTGGAATTCGCCTACTATGAAAATTACTCATATTTCCGAATCTAGGTGTCTCAATGTATGCTTTCCATACATGCGTAGTTTTCTAAATATTACCAGTGACGGATGTAACACGTTAAGTTGTAATCAAATAAACAGAGGACGTGCTCTAAAATGTGTTTATTTAAACAATAAACAAAACTAACGGAATCACCTAGGGTACAAGATAAGGTGTTATTCTTCACCTTGGGTCCAAGATAAGGTGTTATTCTTATCTTCTTATGACTGCTATGGTTCAAAATCTAACGACAATATTTGTTACTCTAATCTAATCTACACGAAAGAAAAGTATCATGTAAACCTGAATTTGCTGTTTTCGAGACAGGAAAGAATGTTGCTATTGTTTTTCTGACTGTTCATGCAAATCTATTGCTTTAAATTTTCAAATGCCCACCATGAAACCCTATTCACAGATTCCGTTAAAAATGATATCCAATATGCAAAGCGAAAAGTACATACAATGTAGGAAAGCGTGTTTTAAACAAAGACACCTAAAATCTCTAAAAACGAATATTTCCTTACAGCGTTAAAAATAACGCCCATTTGTTAATTCAATTAAGAACATATACACGTAAATCTATTTCAGACACACGTGTTTCATGCCGTTTCATGGAAAGATTGAGATGGAACTCATAGAAAATAGTTACACAAATTGTTTTCAAGCTTGATAAAAAAAAGTAGATCGGTATAATAATATCAAATCATTTTGAATATATATAGACAATAGTGCCAGAAGCTTTGTGTCACTGACCTGTCTAACATTAACATGCCACTTAAAAAGGCAATGAAATGAAAACAATTTAATAATGTTATATAGACAGATTCAGAAAGTTCAAACTCAGGCAGATATTACTATGAAAATCTCAATATTAAGGAAAATTATATTAATTTATATTAAACAGCGATTAATAAAGTTTTATACAAAACTAAAATTGTGTGTCTGAAGAATTCTCAAGTAATATGATACATAGATTTTAACTGGAATAAGCAGCCAGTGTCTACGTTTTATAAATTTCATGAGAATTTAAGTTATTAACAGGTTAGTTCAATGCAGCTGGCGTAAGAAAGTTTCAAGTTCTTTTAATGTCGATGCCATTTAAAAACGTTTTAACTGTAGGTAAACTGATTAACGATTCGGGACAAGCTGAAAATTCAGTTTATTGATATAGATCAAAATGTTACCAAAGTTGACTTTAGTATAATTCAAAGTTCTTTCGCCATTTTACAGCAAACAGCTCACTTAAGTTAGAAGATGTGACCTTTTACATTTATTTCTATTTGTAGAAGACATTGTGGGGCTGTTTTTTAACTGATATAAATTCTGGAAGCAAGTCTTAAATGTCACTCAGTGACTGCGTTTACATTGGGGCGAAATTAAAAGATGCTTTGAATAGCACCAGAAAATCAACAAACCCTACAGATTGTCATTAATTAGTTGAAATTGATAACAATATATCTGTTATTTATACATATCTGATCATTCAAGTCGAAATATTGCTTATCAAAATATGACTCGACTCGATAGTTATAACTGTTATAGGGGCCATTTCTGCAGAAATAGTCAGCGTAACGCATATATATATATAGGGACGTCCATATCAGTCTGTACTTCGTTCATTGCCTGGGATGGAATTGGCCGACAAGCAAGAATAAAGAGATTAGTTGTTATTGAATAGACAGTGTGTTTCTTTTGTTTGATGTCGGACACATAAATAACGTTGTCGTAATGGGAATGCGTATTGAATAGAGAGGCGATAAAAGTAATATTATAACTATACATTCAAGATAATGCGTTCAATGCGAGTATCATTGTATGTGAATATAACATTTTTCCTTTATGCCGAGGCTTAATAACCACCCACAATTACACGTGCGTCATGTCGATCAATCTCGGGTTATTATCACATTCGTTTGTAACTGACCTTATTGTCCTGTAAAATAGAGATTATTGAAACGCTTGGTAGCTGCCTTACAAATAATACAGAACATTTGTAGAGAAAAAAAAAAGATCTGTTTAATTAAGGCTTTGAATAATGTATTAATCTGTACATATCGACCTCAAACTTCAACATTCATACAAACTGGTGATGAAGTTGTTAGTTCGCGTTCTTTGTTCAAAGTGTTTGAGTGTAATTGCTTCTGTAGAATACCTGTAGCCAAGATTTTCATTTTCATTGAGGTAAATTGGTTGATTTTAAGTTGGAAGTGTTTTCGTCTCCGCAGGTTGATAATGCATTCTGTTAAAAACCTGAATATTTCATTTATTGATATCTTCAGTTTTCTTCAGCAAGCGTCTTGCATATGTTTTTACGGATCAAGCCTGGTTTAGATTTTTTAGCTTCCAATGACTGGTAACTGTAGGTTCATGCACTAAAACAAACAGTATAGCACTTTAACATATACCGCGGCACACCACTGATAGCAAACGTGTCTGATTGCGATAAGGTTAGCTGGTGCTTACAGTGAAAATAAGGTAACAAAAACCTCCATGGTATTCGGAAGTTTTGGTCATTTTTGCTGTTTTCAACTGAAAATTCCATCATAACACCTATCCGCTGAGACGGACCGGATTCAGATTATTATTGTGTATTCGATAACGGAGTAGACAGAATCTAACAATTCTTTGCTACAACTCAACAAAAATCCCAAAGATATCAGCCTACCAGTGTTATCAGTTTCCATACACATTTCTTCTCCAAACAGCGATGATACCAGAACATTTTGTACATTTTCTTGATTAATATATCCGTATATACAATGGTTTCGACAGAATTGTTTTTGTCGTATATATATCAATTTATCAATACAAATTCTGCTAGGGCTAGGGACACATCTTATTATGGTACCTTTCGTGAACAGACTATAAATCCTAGTCAACTTATATTTCAAAGCTTCCGAGACATCTTTTTAAAGATTTTATATATTATATTCCTTCATTCGATTTTTTTTCTGTTTATGTAACTAACAACTCGTTTAAACACACTACTATGAGGAAAAATGTGCTGAGTCTTACCTTGCGTTACCGTTTCACTGTAGTGTGCATTTTATTTCAAGTACGTAAACGCAGAAACTACAAACTATATATACTGAGTAAGGAATGAAGTCTCTTTCGCGGAATATTTTAACATCAACAAGAGCTGTTTCCATAGGATGACACATGCCACCGATGGCACTTTGAATGAATAGTTATGGCCGATGTTAGAGTTTAGGACCTTTGACCTACGGACCTGGGTCTTGCGCGTGACACGTCGTCTTACTGTGCCACACATTCATGCGTAGTTATTTTAAAATCCATGCATGAATGACAAAGATATGGACCGGACACGCCCATCAATGCACTATCATGAAATATGACCTTTAACGTCTAAGTGTGGCCTTGACCTTTAAGCTACGGACCTGGGTCTTGCGCGCGACACGTCGTCTTACTGTGGTACACATTCATGCCCAATAATTCTAAAATCCATGCGTGAATGACAAAGATATGGACCGGACACGCCCATCAATGCACTATCATGAAAAATGACCTTTAACGTCTAAGTGTGACCTTGACCTTTGAGCTACGGATCTGGGTCTTGCACGCGACACGTCGTCTTACTGTGGTACACATTCATGCCAAGTTATTTGAAAATCCGTCCATGGATGACAAAGATATGGACCGGACACGCCTATCAATGCACTATCATGAAAAATGACCTTTAACGTCTAAGTGTGACCTTGACCTTTGAGCTACGGACCTGGGTCTTGCGTGCGACACGTCGTCTGGTACATATTCATGCCAAGTTATTTGAAAATCCATCCATGGATGACAAAGATATGGACCGGACAAGAAAATTGCGGACAGACCGACAGACCGACAGACTGTTCAAAAACTATATGCCTCCCTTCGGGGGCATAAAAAGAAATGTTTAAAATTTTCATTAAAAAACAAATAATGCTTCTTAATACAAGAAAATTCCCTTTTTATGTCAAATCAAAACATATTTTCAAATTTATTTTTATTTAGGGTGTTTAGATGTGTTTGCATTACAGCGCTTCCTTTTGGTTTATCTTGTAGCCGCATTTTAAACATCAGTATGTAAATTGCATGAGTTCACCATTATCATTGCGGTAAGCGAAATCTGGTGAGCAGACACGAAACTAATTGCGAAAGATATCAAGGTACAAAGGTATGGCTAACTTTCAAATGATAAAAGTTCCAATCGATTTCATTTTGTGAATCTTCAGAAATCCTATTAATGAATGATTGCTGGTGCTGGCGATTAAGAGCTATTCGTGTTTGAATACTCTAGCTGTTTACCTCAATAATAGAAATACTGTATTTGAATTCAGGAAATCTGACTTTAGCCGGTACTGACGAACAGCCCTTCTACTGGCCTTCTATCGCTCTCAATATTTTAACTAAATCAAAAGTATCGTTTAATCTCCTATAGTTCTGAAAAGTTCTGTACAAGGGAATACTTTAGATCAGTGTCGTAAAGAAAATGTAATTCTGACATTTTCAGGACACTGATTTAAGATATTTCAACAACAAGCCTGTCATATTTAAAATGAGTTTAACTTGGTGAAACACATTGTATAGTTTGATCTGTCCTGTAAGTAGGCTCCACGAAATGTCCTGCATTCTCCAGACATTGAGAGAATGATTTAGGATTTACGTAAGAAGAAAATGATGTTTGCTGGTTTCTTGATGTGCTTTGTGTGACATTGTCAAATAAAATACACAGATGATAAAGATGCTATCCTTACCCATGAATTAATTGTGATTGAAAGGATTCAGTGTAAGAATTATGAGATTTATTCCCCAACATCTTCGCAGTTTATTTATATGTATATTGATTACATGAGGAGATTCGACAAAAAGCCTTACTAAATCATATGTTGTCATAAACGGAATCGTAGATACATCTCATTTACTTCAAGCAAACCTTGTCATTATCTATCGTCTGAATGTTTCAGCCTTGACATATTCTAGAAAATAGCTGACTTAGCTTTGCTATGGCCTTCAAAGAGAAAAAACGGCAACCTTAAAAGTATGTTTTTTAAAGAAAAAAAAAGATGAATATAACTAGGGGCTTAATATAATGCATAGGGTGAATGAGGTAAAAATATCAGCTTTTAGATGAGTATAATACTTTCATATTCAGCAAAAATAACACTGTTTAAAATGTTGATTTGTCTTCAATGTTTCATAAAAAATTAGTCTGAGAAACAAATTCAATGCCAGGAGAAGCATGCTTTTAGTTAAGTGATGTGCTTTGTCAAATTTGTAAGAAATTTATAAGTGTTTAATTATGCACATTCTAATACAGCCATATAGAAATGAGAACCGTTTCGCCAAATTTATAAGAAATTCTTAATTGCGTTCACACATTATTTTGAAATCTAAAATCTTTGTTAGTAAATTAATGTTGCATAACAAATCTTAATTTTCATCAATGTATCAATGTGTAGAATAACTGATAAAGAACTCCAGTTTCCCTCCTTTTTACAACCTTTGAGGGAGCAAAATACACTAAAAGTGTCTTCTATGTCTTCTACATAAAAGAATGTGCAAAACTTTAACTGCTCAGACAGACGTTCTACATGCTAAAACGAAGTGGTCAAAACTATTGACGTCATCAGTACGTTTCTATTATTAGCGCTTAGTAGTAATCTCATTAATTATATCAATAATTATATCTAAATACGTGAAACATACGAAACGCATTTTTTCTGCTTCTTGTTTTAGGTAAATGTTCTATATTCGATGAAAGTATTTCCATAAACAGAAGCTTAATTAGCTACTGATTAAGACGTAACCATAGAAATGTCAATAGGAATACCTGACGTACTTCGTCGCATTTTACAACTCATTCGTAAATGTTGTGTGATATGTATTTGTCTTTTTATTTTTTTTCCATTATTGTACAGCATGTACCATACAATTTTCAGCACAGCATAACGTAAAATGTACATTGCCGCTACCAAATATGATTTATAAGTGACGCATGCCTAAAACATAACAATATCGCACATACTATTACGGTTGATTCATGTGGAGAAGTTGGCAGTTACTTCCGGAGAACAGGTTAGTACTGGAATACTAGTTAGGTTTACTGCACGCCGTTACATCACTGAAATAATATCAATTACGGCATTAAACCAAAAAAATGTTGTGATCATGAGCAGATCGTAAATGAAATAACTAGCGGCTGTTTCTTAGAAAATTTAAAGGGCATTTATGTTAATAGAAGAAACGTGGCATTACTGATAAAGTAAAATACATATTCTTATGTTTACAAATGAGTTACTGTAAATACACAAAAAATAGATGTTTAAAGTAAATGATCAAAAGCAAGGAAGATCACAAATAGATGATTTTGATCAAAATGATAAGAAAAAAGGTACTAAAGGCATTTGCAATAAACAAATATTTTTATGCATCAATGTTTTTTCTTATATTGTAGTTTTTATATAATATTCATAGGATATGCTATTATTTAGGTCTTTCTTATATGGAATGGAATTTTCTAAAACAAACATGCCCTACATTATGGGACGTATTGTGCGTGATGCTGTCAAATATCATAAAGTTTATAGTTAAGATGCTGAGATTTTCCCTGATTCACTGATAATTGTGTTGCTTTACTACGAAATATATCACATCAAAATGATTGATGTGCGAACGAAGCTACGCCTCAGTTTGTAACCATCATAAAAAGTTATAATTGTATGTTTATCGATGTTGCAGCAATGTATATCTTCTAAAAGGCTTGCAGCTCGCTTGTGGTTTTGTGTGAGGTGAAAGGCAGAAATGGAAGCAACATTGTTCCTTCCCGCGTCAGTGAATAGTTTTTGTCTTCATATGATTCTTTCCGCACCATGGAACACCTTTTGTTCATTTATAATGGCGGAAATCTTGTTCTCTGTCCTATTCTGGTTCCCATTCAATATAGTGGATTATGGAGGAAAATATCCACTTTGAAAGATCCGTTTCTATAGGCCATTTTAAATAAGCCAGTCGCCTTTCATGTTATATTGTGTTTCGTCGCTGGTTTCATATTTGTAATGAAAGGAGAAACTGAAAGCCATGAACATCCTGGTTTTTGGAAATATTCAGAGTTTTAGCTAGTTTTGTAGTAAAATGATACCGTAATGCTGTCTCACCGAGGCGAGCTGGCAAAAGAGGTAAGTGGACAAAATTTTGTCAAAATAGTTATTTTAGTGCAACATACTGAAACGAACAGAGCTCGAACACGCAGAGGCAAAGGGCGAGTAATTCGAAGTCATTAATCATTTTGTCTGGGATGCCGGATTTTTATGACGAAAAGTGTTTTTACTCCATATTTGTATTTTTATGTATTAATTTATTGGACCAAAACCTATGCTGCAGCATGCTGTCTGGCTTTTGTCTAATGCATAAGGTGCACGGAGATTACAGAAACGGCAGTAAGGAAAAACAAAGCAGTCATTCGAACATATCCTGATTATCATTTTCAAACAATAACAAACGTGCCAGGTAATCTCCAAGACAAACATTAATTATGCGAGATTTTGCCTTATTATCTATGCTGGAGATAGATGAATAATAATTCAATTTGCTCCATATGTTTATACAGAAAAGGACTGAATCATATCAACAGTTCAGTGAATTTTAATGAATCAAATATTTGTTTATGGCAGCATAATTTGCTGATCTACCAAAATCAAAATTTGCAATAAACTCCGAGATCGTTTTGTTTTCGCTTTTCTACATTCAACGATGAACAAATTTATCTTATAAATGATATATATATTAGCTGTAACGGCATATTTCAACACATTTCATGTCATGCTACAATTTCAAACTTGTTATCCACAAACATTTGACAACTTCCCTAGAACAATTTTTATGCGGGAATAATATTTTTTTAGACTAATTGTTATCTCAAACTTACATAAGGAACATCTGCATCGCCCTCACAAACCGTAAAAAATGTACAAAATTAATAAAAAATGATTGAAACTAAATTCTCTAAGGAATTAAACGCACTGATGCTGTAGCAGTTCCTGACGTTTACTTAATGGCTTCTCCTAAACGTTCTACCCAAAGGATTACATGTAAGTCTGCTGAATTATTTTCTTCCTTCAACGCCAGCTTGATGTATATACGTTTTTATAATAGGATCTTCATACTTGTTTCTATCTTACACGACCAGAGACAACCCTGCGTTTTTATTAAAATTTCAGTACTTCACTCGTTCTCATTCAAGAAAAGAAGTGTCAGACACTTATCGTACACAGCAGTACTTTATTAAATTAATCACTAAGAATCTGTCATTCAGAGCAGACAACCCAAGCGAAAGTAATCAAAGCATGTGTCATGTTCTTGCCAATGGTTTAGATACTGAATAACACCACACATTTAGCAAATAACGCTCGAACTGTCTATAAAATGCAAAACATAATATTATTTAAAAAAAAAACATCTCCCGAACTGACAACTAGAATGTGTAATAAGGTTTGTTTGTCTTTTTACAAAGGTCTTCTTAAAATGCTACAAAAATATCAAGTATAGGTCCACAACGAAAGAAAAGTAGGAACTGGCTTACATCAGACATGAAAATGCCTTTTACCTGGACATTTTCCCCCCATTATTACTAGCCCGAAAATGCTGCTTCATTACCTAATAAGTACTATTATACCAACAACAAAAAAAACAATGTGATACATTGTATTCGTCCAAGGTAGTGGAACCGTTATGACACTCAGCAAGTTATGTATTCCGTTCGGCAATGAGGCCTTCTTCCGACATATGTCTTATGAACCCGCAATACTTTCAGCAAAAACCGGAAAATGCCGAACTCACATACGGTGAATACGTAAGTTTCGATTGTCATGACAGGACAATTACTGTAAGGCTATATTGCCATGTTTAAGAACAATAAAGCAATAAATCATTAGATGTTGTTGAGAGTTTCTCCACAAGAAGATATAATACTTCTAAAGGTCGTTATTGTTATTATTATAACCTGGCAAAAAGATCATGCATAAATCATGTTTTTAGGAAACACAAATGGCGTTAAAGACAAAATAAATCAACATATGTAAGAGAAATAACAATAAATATTTTTCATTCCGTGAGGAAAGAGTAGTTTACATGGTCTTATTTTAAAGTAAGACACTTCCATTTATTTCTTATATTGCCGAAATAATTTATAATTCGTCCAGTCGATAAGGACATCTTAAAGTTGTAAATAAACACACAATTAAACAGAAAGCGTGACGTCACCGGTCACCATTTTTTTCAAGCTTCTGAACTTATGAAGAAGATCTCCCGCGCGCTGTATGATACGGAAACACAAGACAGTTTTATAAAATATACAACATCTGACGTACTGTGCGTGATGTTGTCAAATATAATATTATTCAACTTTACAATATTACATACTGTATTAGACCAATTGCAAACATCATATGAAACAGACAGAGCTAATACAAAACATAACTGAACCAATATGAGAAAAACAGGGCCAATACGGAATTCAAGCATTTTGATTGGTTCAAAAGAGAGGGCCAGTACGGAGAAGGCACTTCCGTTAGATTTTTAAATGACGCCATTTTGTTTTACATCAGAGTTATAGATAACATTTTTTCTTTCACATTTTGACAAAAAATCATCTAACATGTTCATGTAATAACCAAGTATAACTGAGCGGGGTGCACGTCTTCATAGATTACAATGATACTTTCGCTTATTCGGTATTGTGTAAATGCAAGTGTTTCCTGTCAGAAACCAGCAGTTGTCAAGGAAAATAATGAGAAAATACGGAAACTTAGAATAAATAAAAGGATGAGACTTATCTTTTACAGACATTTCGATAGTGTGGACTATTTGTGCAATGATAAATAGCGATTCAAATGCTGGAAAATGGATGAATAAATTGGCGAACAAGAGTGTCAGTTGTGAACTGCAAACAATTTCGGATGAGAATTAAACGAGGCATGGGAGTGTATAATGTGTGCTTGGTTGGTTGTATTATCTTGATCAACACATATGTGTACAATTTTGTGTCTCGTTGCCTGCAGCCTAAAAGGAAATGACTTTTAAAGCAGTTTTATCACAGTTCAAATGATAAGATAACTCACTACAGTAAAGAAAATGAATAGGAATTCAAAAAATAAGGTAAGTTCTAGTTACTCTTGATTACGTCACATCAAAAATATCTCTCAAAATTATTCTCAAGTACCTACATACAACTCATTCTGTTTTACCGGCTAAAATGATTATAATTTCTAAAAAAAGTCTAAACAACTTGTCAAGATTGTTCACCTGAACGCGCATAGCTGCCATAAGGTAACTCACTCACTAGTGAGTTCTTGTACTTATACCGCCAACAGTCGTAAGTTGAATAATAATATTATCATTAATCAAGCGATTTCATATTGGCCTAGTTATTTGTCCTCGGGCAGTCGTATCCAATACGACAACCCTTGGACAAATAACAAGGCCAATATGAAGTTGCTTGATTAATAACATTATATTACAGATTATAATTTAGAAGCTATGATTTTCTCTTATTTACTAGTAATTGTATGGCTTTATTATTAACTACACGAAATGCGAGTGCAACAGTGTCATCTTTGGTTTCAACTTTTACAAGCATAAAATTATGAATTACATGGCATGTTCATGTAACTGTGTGTGTTCTTGCTGCAGTGGTATATACAGCCAATACATTTTATCAAATTTATAGACAGAAACAAGAAAACGTGCACACAGGCAGAACACATTTATACAAAAACACAAATGAATACAGTAATACAGAAATGTAAACATAGAAATTATAAAAGACACAAACATACATGAACACGAAACACAGCAAGACACCATCTCTGAACGGTCGATGGTAAAATTTTAGTTCACTTGTGCAAAACCCAATTCCTTAACCCCACCACGTTCCTATGTTATAGGGGAGTATAACAAAATTACTCCACAAGTTAATACCTCACATGAGTAATAATAACCACGAGAACACAAAGTAAAACGAAATGATGTACTGGTAAAAACCCAAGGAACTCTATGGCTTTGCAGAAGCGAGAGCATCAAGAGAATCAAGAATAGGACAAGGATAGTTCTCTTCACCTGCTCCTTGACAGCACTGATATACGATGTTAAAAAGTTGGAACTATTATCAGGTGTATATGAACTAGAATTTGCAAGGATGCGTACCATAAAGGCTATTTAAGTTGGGAAGCCAGTATATAATAGATAATAAAAAATGAACTTTAATAACATGATACGCTAAAAGTCGTGCTCACTGGATAGCTAAACAAACACGGCAGCAAATCAAAACTAAGCACCGACTCAGTGCATCCCTGATACAGTGTAACGGTTTTCTCAAGTACCTTCATAGTTCAGTAGCTACTTCATCTATTGGAACTGAACATACTTTGTATGAAATTTATGAAAGCTATTTTAAGGTTAAATATAATTAGCATTTTCTACATTATATTTGTATTCGGTGTACTTATTCCACAAATTCTGTTGAAACTGGAAACTTTAATGTGGCTGAATGATTTATGGATCTGCCTTAGACATGTTCCTTTGACGTACTACACTGCGTTCATTTACAATGACCTTGCAGAAGCGAGAGCACCAAAAGAAACAAGATTGGGACAAGGAATGCTGTCCCTGGAGAGGGAATTGACAGTTAATTGTCATGGAGCGTATTAGCACAATCAAAGTGGAAAGCTTAATGACCAACTAGAAAATGCTGAACTGGTGTATAATAACACGGCGGTCATAGACCCTTCCAATAAAACGTTTGATATTTTTGATAATTTACAGTCAGATGTTATTATGCTAGAGAATTTTATGACGTATGTAAATTATATTTCTATAAAAATCAGGTTGTGATACTGTCGCGGACGTGTCGTAATATTTTGCTCTTTTTAATTTATTTATTTATCTATCAAAATTTAGGAAAAGATTTACCAAGTTAATGGCTGTAGAAGCATTTGGTAACACTAATATTACGAGAGTTAAAATCTTAGACCTAACTACCGGATATGATATATGCTATTAGCTGTGAAAAATTATATACAGCCAGTTAAGTGTTGCACGGGCCAAATCTTCATCAAGGTTAGGGAAATTGACAATATCAAAATTAATCATTTCTCTTGACATATTTTATTGTACATATTATTCCACCGTTAATAGAGATATGTAAATTTTAAAAGACTCCAGAAGTATCTAAACGGTGAGAAAGGTCCGACCAGATCAGATCTATGCCACAATTAAAACTTTTTCTTGATAGCACCGAGAAACGACCTTTAAAGCTTGGAAATGTTACCAGGAGTACATGAACCAGAAATTGCAAGGTTGTTTATGCAATTCTGGAATCCATTTAGGTAAATCATCCTGCTTATCTTCAACGGTGACCAGTACTGATATGTTTAGCTGTATATAAAATATTTATATAATAAAGGAATTAGTTGATATTTATATTATAACAGTGCTTCCAAATATTAGTGTACACAGTTATCAAAAAGAAAGGTAACTAATAAGAGTATTTGTTTATCAATGATAGAGTGCAATCCCATACCGCAGGTGGGAGTAACTCAACCGAAAAGTAAGACAATGTACATAACAAATAATACGAAACGAATAAAAAGCAAGTTTAAAATAGGGGCACCGCCGTGGAAATGTTTGTAACCTATATAAAGGAAACCGGGGGAATAAACGCTTTTAGAGCATGTCACCAGCGATTGAATTGTAATGTACCCGATACTTTCGGCTTCTTCTTTATTGATTTACTGGAATATTGTTCATATTGCTATATGTATAGTGTGCTAAGTGATACGTAACACAATCCTGACGTCATGGTTATATGGACAGGTCTTTAAATGAAATAATGTGGCTCGATTGCGTAACTAATGCTTATTTGTATAATGAAAAATTAAAAATCATCTTCAACATAATAACGTATTGTTGATAATACAAGTATTGCGACATTTTTTAATGTATCTGATTAGGCAGTTGTGTACTTCGTCGATTGTTTTACCCGTCTATAATGTAACTCGAACTTCTTGTAATACCCATCGTATTATTTATCTTTAATACTTCAGAACACAACGAAAACTGAGAAAATAAAAAGAAGTTGTTCAACAAGAATTCCCACTTTCTATTATGATCTTGTGAAAATGTGAACCAGTATCATGATTAATGTATACCGATAAATTTATCCGTACAATGTGTTAAATGAAACGTGCAATTGCTAAGGTTAAGTGCGGTCGACCTTAATGATATTGACTATTTAAAGTAAATCCGGCTCTAACAACTTCATATTAGTAAGTAGATATACAAAACAAAACAAGATATTTGCTTTTTCTATTAAGGAAACATTTTGAAACATATTTCTATCTAAGAAACTGTTTGAAGGACGGAAAGATTTTTTTACTGTAAACCAAACGTGGGTTAATCATTGATATTACTTGCAGTTTTATTGATTCTAGACTGTAAGGGCTAAGTATCATGTCCCACTTTGGAAAAATGTAATATCTTATATATAGATACTCACATTTATTTATGCTCATACATATATCATCATGATGAAAAGTTAGCATAATGTAAGCTTTTGTTTTGATACATCTGCATAGACAACTGTCTTTTATTTTGTTCTCAAATAAAAAGCGAAATAAGACATGACATAATAAATTTTCCCGAGAGATGACACTTCAGTCCCGCTGAAAAATTTTCTAAGTTGTTTGCGTTTTAACTAAATTAACTTAATGCGATGTAGTATTATGCAGTTTTGACAAAAACGTAGACAACAAATACAAACAGAATCAAAAGTGGCATTAGAAACCTTTAGAGAATGCAACCACATCCTCAAGGTGCAAACTACTATACATCATAAATTTCTTTATTTCATTTATATAGTTTGATCTGTATAATGTTTTGAAATTTCATTCCTGATTGATTTTTTACGAAAATTGTGTTTCTCTAAAGCACGTGTTTACCAGTTTACGACAACTTGTCCGTAAATAGAGTGTAAAAACATAAAATGAAAATGAAAATGCCTGCTATGCAAGCATAGAGTCCTGGAAGGCTTCAAAGATATATAAGAGCTTCCTACTCAGTCCCATATGTTGACATTTATAATATATATATCCACTGTTAAATTTCTGTTTTGGCATGGCGGGCATCATGCCAGTCAGCTATTATCTAAAACGAGAAATTATTCATTGTAATGAATGTATTTTGACATATTCTATGAAGTAACTGCTCATATTTCAAATAAGAATCTGGTCAAATATATCTTTGAATAGAATACATTTGTATACCAAGAACG
Organism: Mercenaria mercenaria; assembly: GCF_021730395.1. Lineage (NCBI taxonomy): Eukaryota > Metazoa > Mollusca > Bivalvia > Venerida > Veneridae > Mercenaria > Mercenaria mercenaria. The sequence goes on along the minus strand of NC_069364.1, from coordinate 90,218,855 downwards.
AACTATATGATATTATTGTCATTAGTGTTAACGTCATTAGTGCTTTTTTATTACATATAATATGGAAGATGTGCTATGTGCGATAGACGCGCTCTGTCTTTCGATCGATTTTCCATTTCGGTCCTTGATAACCTAATATGGTTATATTGGATATCACAGTATATTATATGTGTAACAAGCCTACAGTTTCGAGGTAAACGACAGCAAGTTGTAACATTTTCCACGTATAAACTTATTTTAACAAACCGTTTCTTATGTATCGTTAGCGTTTTAATGCATTTGCCAATCACACGTGCATTTCACGAATTTCGAGAGTGTTTATAACCAATCCATTTCATATCACATTAGAATTTTCTGGTAAGACTGCATTCATTTTTAATACACGGCATTGCTAGTTTGGCCAGCGTTCATCAGAATGCGGTGTTTTAACCGTCATAATAATTTGAAATTGGAAGATAGCACTTCACATATTCAATAACAAAAATAACAACATCATATGTATGAAAAACATGAACAACATCAAACCTTCTGTGAATGTTTTAGACAATTTTCATTTGTGCAAGCAAAAATCACCAAAGTTTTTAAAAGATGCCAAATTCAAAATGTTTAATGATATCAATAGATATACAAATTATCAAATATAAAGTCACTGAATAAAACTATATAAGTTATGGTACGCTGTATAAGAAAGCATTAAAATGTTTTCTAAAAGTCTCGTCCACACTGTTATGTAGCTATGGAACATTTAGGAGGTTAGGTGAAAATTGGTACGTTTAAACTCTCTAGTTGTATTTTTGCGACTGACCTTTCCAAGACTGTGCCCAACTGTGTTCCTCTTTTTCTTTATTTTTGTTTGTTTTGCTTTAACTATTTGTTTTTCTGCCGATGCCCATCATCAATAAAAACAAGAAATATCTTTAAAAATGATGGTCGGCGAATTGTAATAAGGAAAGAAGTTTATGAATTTTTCATCTAACATTCATCTTTCATCTAACATTTTTCAAATTGCAAAACTAAACACCGCACTTTAACAATTTAAATGGTTCTCTTTTAATTTTTCGCAAAGGTTTCGTAGGGTTGCAATTTTGTTTCGTTTATCCTTAGACGAATAATTACAGCAGCAGTTTGATGAAGATTCATGAAGCGGTTCATGAGAAGAGGTCATTAAACGTGTTTATATTTTTAGCTAAATTGGTCCCTATTCCCATTTGTAACAAAATAGCAGGAGACCTTACGATATTGTTACACATCGAGGTTGATAAAAATCCATTACATTTTAGTGGTTAATGCGAAGAAAGGCATATCTACTTTTAGCTATAGTGGTCCCTAATAGGGCCCAAGTTCCTATATAAATAAATTTGGAAGAGGACCTTATAATGATGCTCCAGACCAAAGTATGACAAAGATCCACCAAGCTGTTCATGAGACGTTGTATAAAGGCATTTCTAGTTTTAGCTCTAGCAGCCCCTAAAAGGGGTTAAATGTTCCAGCTGAACAAAGTTGGCTGCGGGCCTAATAAAGATGCTACAAATCAAGTTTGTTTAGAATACATGAGAAAAAATCCATTAAAGGATTTTTTTATCTATTATTTTTATTTCTAAAATAGGCCAACTGATCCCGCTTTAACTAATGCATATTCACTATTCATGAATCTTTGGACAATGACGTCACACCTATAAAAAAGTGAAGGTCAAGCAATACATACAATTGTAATTATTTCAATATTTCTGTTTCATAAGCAAAGTTTGACCGTAGTCATATCACATAGGTAAACTGTATGCAGCGTACCTTCATTTCAGTGTAATGAGATTCAGTCATTATATAGCATATATATAATAAAACAGATTTCAACTGAGTTCAATATTTGCATACCATACTAAAGAAAAATATTCATATATAATAAATCAGTTAAATAATTTATAACAAATATATCAAAGCAAACAAGTACTCATTTTAATATGCAATCTGAATAAGTCACAAGAGCAAGAAACCTTTTCATATACAGACGACAATTGTAATAAGGAAAATCTTTTAAAAAGCACTTCTCTACATAAAAGACTTACTTATCATTTTGAGATATATCAATATTCTTGCTAAATATACTGAGCCAAAGTTAGCTTTAAAACTGTGAACAGCGTCGTTTAGGATAAACGCTTTGTCTACATTTCACTCAGCGTAGCACAATCAACAGAGTGAAAGAAATTGACACTCTCGTCCAATCAGGCAGAGTGTTGCATAAATCTTCCATTTTGATAAATCTTCTATAATGCGTTATCAAGTAGTTTGATTTGCAAACTGAAGTCACGTGGCATAGGTAACGAAAACGAATTTAGACGGCGTCGCCGAAAAAAACTGTTAAGGGTTCCTTTTTGGGAGAGGCTTCATTCTCTAACGCGCCGGTACCTATACGATATTCGGCCTTGTTTCTATAAAATCAGCTAGCACAATTGACCGCATTAGGAACAATAGTATTAAATAGGTAAAGAAGCAGCACTTTCGGGCTAGTCAGATAATGGTGGAAAGAAAAAATCCTCAATTTTTCCCAGTTAAATTGGCATTTTCATGTTTAAGTAAGCTAGTTCACGTTTCTTTCATTGTGGTCCTATACTTGACATTTTGGATTTTGGTAGCATTTTCAATGAGATTGTTTGCGCATTTAAAGAAATGAAAACAAACTTATTACTCTTGTGTTCATACCAACTTTTAGATATTCCATAGTGTTAACCTGTCAGACCAGAAATCTCTCTTAGAAGATGACCCCTACTTTTCGTGGTGTTTTTGGTGGTTAATAGGTCATTTAAAAACCCCAGAGCACGAGACCCATATTCGAACTTGACCTAGATTTCATCAAGACTATCATTCTGACCAAATTTCATGAAGATCAATTGAAAAATACAGCCTCTATCGCATACACAAGGTTTTTCTTTGATTTGACCTAGTGACCTAGTGACCTACTTTTTGACCCAAGATGATCAATTTTCAAACTCGGCCTAGATTTCATTAAGGTTATCATTTTGGACTTAATTTCAGGAAGATCAATTGAAAAATACAGCCTCTATCGCATATACAAGCTTTTCCTTTGATTTTACCTAGTGACCTACTTTTTAACCCCAGAGGACCCATATTCGAACTTGACCTAGATTTCATCAAGGCAATCATTCTGACCAAAATTCATCAAGATTAATTGAAAAATACAGCCTCTATCGCATACACAAGGTTTTTCTTTGAGTTGACCCAGTGACCTAGTTTTTGACCTCAGATGACCCGTTCTCGTACTCGGCCTAGATGTCATCAAGGTTATTATTCTGACCAAAATTCATGAAGATTAATGGAAAAATACAGTCTCTATAGCATACACAAGGTTTTTCTTTGATTTGACCTAGTGACCTAGTTTTTGACCCCAGATAACCCATTTTCGAACTCAGCCTAAATTTTATCAAGGTAATCATTCTGACTAAAATTCATGAAGATTAATTGAAAAATACAGCCTCTATCGCATACACAAGGTTTTTCTTTGATTTGACCTAGTGACCTAGTTTTTAATTCCAGATAACCCATTTTCAAACTCGGCCTAGATTTTATCAAGGTAATCATTCTGACCAAAATTCATGAAGATTAATTGAAAAATACAGCCTCTATCGCATACACAAGGTTTTTCTTTGATTTGACCTAGTGTCCTAGTTTTTGAACCCAGATGATCCACTTTCAAACTCAGCCTAGATTTTATCAAGGTAAACATTCTGACCAAATTTCATAAAGATCAGTTGAAAAATACAGCCTCTACCGCATACACAAGGTTTTTCTTTGATTTGACCTCGTGACCTAGTTTTTGACCCTAGATATCCCATTTTCAAACTCGGCCTAGATGTCATCAAGGTAATTATTCTGACCAAAAAATTTATGAAGATTAATTGAAAAATACAGCCTCTATCGCATACACAAGGTTTTTCTTTGATTTGACCTAGTGACCTAGTTTTTGACCCCAGATGACCCACTTTCAAACTCGGCCTAGATTTCATCAGGGTTATCATTCTGACCAATTTTCATGAAGATCAGTTGAAAAATACAACCTCTATCGCATACACAAACTAAATGTTGACAGACAGACGACAGACAGACGACGGACGCCGGACATTGAGCGATCAGAAAAACTCACCTGAGCATTGCTCAGGTGAGCTAAAAAATCAGGTAGCAGATAACTGTTGACGCATTGTGCGTGCTTTTGTCAAATATTATATAGTTTATAGTTTAGAAGCTGGAATTGTCACTGTTTTACCGGTTAAAGCACGAGGTTATAATTCTATTGAAACAATTTTATCACGATCAGAATAAGATTTGCGAAGCAATAGGAAAAACTAATTAACACGTAGGAGTGCTCGCTCTCTTTGTAAGTTACAATATACGTTTTCATGAATTCTTTTGAATGCCTGTTTGCCTGCTAATTGCATTTATTTCTGAATACTGGGATAAAGAAATATCAAATTTATACAAGCGAAGGCGAATGTTTTAACTGAATTGTTTTGATCTTATTTCCCGACGGACGCTTATGCTAATATTAATATAATTATATCATTTTTATCAAGAATTCTGAACTCGCAATGCTATGAAGGAGTCATAAATTCTGTAAGAAAATCCACTGAGAGCATAGAACGCACCAAATAGTATAAGAACAGACTCGAATTAAGTTGAGCCTGGTTACGAGAGGTAATAAAATGTGCAAGCCCATCATGCCGGTGTAACATTAAATATTGACCCCGTTGAAAATTGACACACTGATCATAATTTAATGTTGAAATGTTGGCAGGGTCAATTCTCAACGTTGAAAAAGGACCTTTTGATCAAAATTTAATGTTGAAATGTTGGCGGGTCAATTCTCAACGTTAAAAAAGGACCTTTTGATCAAAATTTAATGTTGAAATGTTGACGATGTCAATTTTAAACGTGAAAAATGACCTATGGGGTCTATTTTATTTAATGTTACACCGGCTTATGAGGCGGGAATTGTGTTGGACTCCATAATCCCAAAGGATCGGAAATATAACATTGAATCAAAGTTCTGAGAAACTTTTTATAACCTCCACACGGTAATTTAAGACTTCTGTAAAGATAATTAATAAATTCTGGAGGAGCATTGAGCGCGATCAAGCAAAATAATAAACCACAGAAAAATGAGCGTTCGGGGTGGTTTTATCGACCGAGACTAAAAATTATGATATAGTAATACTATCACATTGCTAATTGTAGCACAAACATCGAATTTAGCACTGGATTATGCCAAGTAAAGAACATTTTATAAGGAGGATCACGTATGTATGATTTTTTACGTTTAACTGTTTACTTCGCAGTAGTCTGACCAGAATTCCTGACTTCTTAAGTATTAGAGCTTTGAATAATTACTAGGTGACACAGTAAATCAATGATAGAAAACATTTATTGGTTTGTGAGTTCCACTAATTATTAGTTGTACGAAAAAATCGATTGACTAATATGTTACTTATGTTTTATATAGACAGACTTTACAGAGTAAACGAAATGTAGAAAGGTTTCAAAGTTCAACAGAATTATCTAGCATTTGATTTGTATATTTCTTCCGATAACTAGACTGTTTCGCCTAATAATAAATTTTAGCCTTAAAAACGTTTTTGTTTCTATAGAACAATTCTCATATACTGCTGTTAGTAACGAATGTTTCGTCGATTCACATATTCTATATTCTATATTTAAGCATTTTTAGTTAACGGCCTTAAAATTGACAATGTACTTCAGTTTAATGCTTCACTGAGTCTTAATGGTTGTTTATGTTACATTTGTTAAAATACATCCTTTCTTAGAGTATTTTCGATTCTAAAGTCTAGTCAGTTTAATAAAATGGAAGTTCTGATCCAGCCATTTTGAGCATTTCGGCATCAGATCATTAAATTTATGTATTTTAATTGAAATAATCGTAGACCAAACTTTTGCACAAAAAGAAAAGATTTCATGAAGTCTATAAAAATCTTAATCAGAGTGCAGTTGATGAAAACGGTGTTATTAAAGAAGTGAAACAAAATGCAACTTAGACAGAAGTAGATAATACGATATAACATTTTAATAGTTAACTGCAAGCTTTTTCCTTTACTACTTGGTTTTCCTCTTATTGGACTCTGCAAGAGTATTACTACACAAAAGGTTCACTATAAGAGCTTTTTACCAAATAAGACACACAGGATGTGAGCAGTGTATCTTTCTAGATCTTTATGCTGATTTCGTCTTACCTGGATGAACCGAAACCTTACGCTATGTTTGAGTTACGACCATTCACCTATTGTCAAGAACCAAAATATTGTCAGAAAAACTTGCCCATACTTTATTGGACTTTTAACAGACTGGATTCTAAAAGTCTGTCTCACCTAATTTTGGACCTCAACTTTGGACTGATATGAAGAAATGAACATAAAACAGGAATTTTAAGGATTTTTGACTTGTGTGGCTTTCCCGTGCGACTGAATTTCATTTTCTCTATGGAAATTTGCTGTTGTTTATTTCTGGTCGCCATTGCTGAATATTCTCTATTTTGGAGATTTACGGGAAATCTCACGTGTTCGAAAATACACATACAGTCCTCGAGAACGTTTCACACTTATTTTTTTACACTTAGATCTGTTTTTCCTTCCGTAAAAACAGATTGAGTTTGAAATAGAATCTACAAACGAAATTTGGAAAATGCAAAAATGAAAATTAGATAAAAAAAGAACTTGCTTTGCACGAGAGAATCCACTGGACCAGTGCTATTAAGTATTCACAGTTATAAATTCCTTTAATCATAATTCTTAAATCCTTCCAGTCGATCTCCATTTCAATGCACAACTTCAAAGTCTGACGTTTCACACAGAAAACCCATCATCCGAAAATTGATCCAGTCAATCACCGGCAGTTTTTCGAAAATTTTCAGGTAAATAACTGAACTATGCATATAAAACAATATTTTTAATCAAAGTATTTTTCAAATACGTAATCCGATACAAAATCGTTAACTGCTTCAGCCGTCTTAGAATATAGCCTTCTTTACACATTTAACAAGCTCGCCATGAAATAATAACTTTTCAAACGCTGAATTTCATTTATGTCATACAAATATGACGTCACTATCAAGTGCATAGACGGCACGATGTGTGAGCTCTTCCGCATAGCTACCCCAATGACAATTTGTTTAGCAATTACTGAAGCTTGCTGAATAGGTAAAGTAAATTAGCTGTTATCTATGCGAGTCTGACTAGATCTACGTGGACAAAATTTAAGTCAAAGGCGGGGATGGTTCGGGTTGCTTGAAGTTTAAAGTTTGAGGCCAGACCTAAATCTGAGACAAATAAAAAAATGTTAGATTCAAATTGCGGTTGTTTCCTATATTACATACCCATACTTCTAACCGGCAAAAAGAAACAACCTTGTTACGGAAGGTGCCTTATATTTATTAATTTCAAATTTTGACTTCTTACCTGTAAAGTGTAGATGAATGTTGCTTATAATACCCGAAATTTTTAAGGACTGTCAAAGATCATCAAAAGATTTACGTTGACTCACATATTATTCATGTTTACAACATCAATTAAGTACGACTCACGTGCTATAATTGGACAAATAAATATCACAATACCAAGTGGCATTGTACCGCCGTTAAGGGGGTCAATGAAAACATCATAGCCCCCGCCCCCCTCCCCCCCCACCAAAAAAAAAAGTATACACGTATAAAAGCTAATTTAAATTCATAGAAAGCACAATACAAAATGTAATGTATTAATAGTTGTATCTAAAAAATAACTTTTGAAAAAAAAAAAAAAAAACATTTATGACATTTATAGATCAATTCAAACTTAAATTTCGGAGATTATTGAAATTTCATCAAATATTTTTTAACGGCGCGTGTAGTCGCATTTGAAATAAAAGAATGTCTTATAAATAAATGATAAAATAAATTAATAAAAACATCATTGTTTTGTAAATATGTGCGTTAAAACACCAATATATAACTAATTTATTAGTGAAACGTTCATATTAATGTAATTTGTCAACACAAAATCTGTGTCAAATCTAATGGGAAGTTTAAGTTCTAATTTATTTGTTGCTTTATTTATATTAAGCATATTCAAATGTGAGATAGATTCATTTGCTTTTAAATTAGACTTTTAACAGCTTTTTGAGCATTTGGAGGGTATTATTGACCGCCGTTAAGGGGGCTTCTCGGTAATGCGGTTGAGGTCGCTTACTTCGAATGACTTGCCCCTAAACGCTGTAGGTTCGAAACCTCTCTTCAGGTGTAAAATTCTTTCATGTTAGAAAGCCATCCAACTGTCTTTCAGAAGATCTGTAGATCCACTTAGGTTCTTGTCCGTGATGAAATGATTCCCGATGTGGCACCTATGGTCTTATTCCACCATCAAAAACTGGGAAGTCGCCATTACAACGTAAATTGTGTCGGTCTGACGTAAAAGCAAGCATAAAAACAACAACGCGAAAACCAACAAATGTATTGTTGTTAAAAGCATAATCTTTTGAAGCTTCATGAGCTTCTGTATGATATAAATGAAAATCCATTTGGCGTGTGACTATATCTCGGCGTATGTATACATGACCGCACTGATATTCTGTGTACATTCTGCATTAGTTACGAGTTCTGGCAAGTGATAGTTCCGTCATTTTTGCCAGAGTTTATTTTTTTAATGAAATAGGTAGATATATTTAATAGGCCATTTATATGCAGTATAAGATAAAGTTTGCTGCAATCACGAATGTTTCGACTGAATATATATGAAGTTTGAATTGCCACAAATCACTTTTAACGGAAACACTGTTTTGTCGCCATCATCGCGTTTTGCGGAATTTCAATGTAGCTATCTACTGCCCCCATCATACTCACTGTTTGTAATAGAAAAAGAAGACGTACTTTTTGGCGGGGAAAAAACACGTGTGCTTCGAAAATGAAAGTAACTGACGCGCTTGAACATGCTACTTTTATCTTAAGGATGTACGAGCGTTTTTTTCCAGGATATCCGCCATTTTGAAAAAGGTTTCTTCGAATATTGCTTTTTAACAAAAGTTTTGCTAAAAATTAACGTTAAATAATTGAAATATGACTAATAATGTACCATTTAACCAAATAGATTCTACTTTTGCGAACACCCGGGTAAAACCAACAACTAATCCGATCATAAGCCAGCTGGATGGTTTCCTCATATGGAAAATTCAACGCCCCGAGTGAGGCTCGAACCCAATCGGTGAGGTGCAAGTGTTTCGAAGTTAGCGACCTTAACCATTTGGCTATAGAGGCCCCAACTAAAACATTGGTATTCAAGCATGCAAAGGGAGAACAATCCGATGTCTCAAGTAATAAAAACTTGCTCGTAATATCACATTTAACGTCAATACCGATGTGCAATTCAATCTATCAATCTATATTCAGATCAGGATACCAAAATACCAAAAAAGCAATTTACGCGGTTTGAGTTTTCGTTTGCAAAAAATAGATGTTGTTTACTTTATCTAGAAATTGTTTATTTTCGTGTGAGAAAGATATATCAAGGATAATTTCATAAAACCTGACACGGTAGACGCATTTATCAAATGCAGAAGTCATGCATGAAAATTAAACATGTCGTTGGTTTCAAACAAAAACTACACATTACATCAGTATGGTATTATATCAGTTTATTTTCAGCAAAGTAATATATGTCATCATTGTGTTTATTACAATTAAATGCTGAATTAAGAAATTAAGAAACGATCATTTTTATGCCAAATAAAGTACTGAATTTACTACTCCCGCACGATTATTTAAACGACAGCATGTTTATATTATCGTTTGATTGATATGGTTCTCATGCATCATTGAACTCAAAAAGGTTGACAATGATAGAAGTTAAGTGCATACTGTAATGATATACAAAAATATTTTCTGTATTGAAACGTTTTAAAGAAGAAAAATCATACTTATCAAACACGTTATCGTTTGAGTTATCATGCAGGATTTATACTCTCCTACCAGGGATACCTGACAGTGACGTCATATTGTGTTTACCTTATATTGTGCTGGATTATCATTATGTTTCTTTACTTAGAGCCTGTATGAATATGTAGGCGCTGTCGTAGTAAGCGAAAGGTACCGAGTTCGATTCCGGTCAGCGAAACTTTTTTCCAGCACGGTAAATATTTTTCAACACTTTTTTTACAACAAAAAGCTTCTTGTTTTTTGCTACAAAAAGTATATAAATATACCTCGCCTACTACCAGTTTCGAACTCATCGCCTGCATGACAAGCAACCAACACATCCACCGGGCGATACCTTTCTTGGAATATCTCAATTGATAAGGACATATTTTTATCTATTATAAGTATACATCCGTTGGGGATATACTATGCTTATTTATAGTTTGTTGACAAAATGACGTCACTGTCAAATATTCATGGTAGATTAGTAGTTGATTAACAATGCAATAATATTCAGAGGCAATTGTTCTTGCTGACCGATTGTAATTTAGTAAAATTATGTCTGCAGTTTGTTCGGTCTTAAAAGTACACCGACCGTTCACTGTTATGCTTAATTAATCATAATATTCTTCATCATCCTTCAATCACTAAATGCACGTCCATTAAATTTCTCGGAGTTTAGTTGACGTGTAGTATGTACACTGAAAAAATAGACTGGAAAATGAATGTGCATATATATTTTTTTTTGGTGTAAATAGTTTCGTTTTTGTTTTGTAAAATAATACATTGTGTGTTGTGTGTTTCTTATCTTGATTGTTAATTGCTTTAACTTCGTTTGAATATGTTTAAATTTTGTGTTGTCATATCTTGTGTCCACGTTTTGTATAATAACATTGTTTTCATGTTTTTACTTTATATATGTATGTGTTCGAGCCCTGTCATGCTAACCCTATTTGTATAATAAAAACTATTGCCATCGAGTTCATTTTTACTATGTAAATAAATAAAAGCAATAAATTAAAATTCTTCAACTGGTTCATACTTGAATAATAACAACTGGTCCGTCATGGTCTGGGCAGTCTTGGAATTGGGCCGGTTTAGTCCTGGCCCGTTACCAGAATACCCTCACCTACCCGATACTCACAGTATAACTGATTGGTTCAGAGTTATGCTGCTCGTCTATCTGGTGTACAGTTCGAAATCATCCAGGACCCGGTTGTTCGAAACTTTAACAGGCGATTAAGCTAACGGTTGATTAACTTTTAGGGTTATTTTTCGGCATCTCAGAAGACTTTGAAAAACAAATGTATACGGTAAGATATATGAACACTGAAAAATCTTTACAACAAAATCAAAACATCATACTAGTGTTTCCCATCAAGTCTAGTATTTTGAATCAAAATTTAACTGGCGGTTACTTTAACAGCCGGTTAAAGTTTCGAACAACCGGGCCCAGTACGTTAAGACGATTATTAAGAACAGTAACTAACCCATAATGGAAATGACCTAAATGGGTTGCGTGTACCTCTGTCCTCACCTCTATTATCTATGACTGAAACAATGATACGCACTTGACTTGACTTGTATTTATTTTACGTCATTGCTAACGAATAAGTACAAACACACTTTCAGAAAAAAAAAGCTGAAAACCTGAATCGGAAATAACTGCTTCCTTAGAAGTGAAATGTTAATTCAGGGTTGTTTTAATTTTCCATTCCTGTTATTCAACAATAAGTAAATCAGACGTCGCCAACTATGAGCAAATCCCCAAATGACGATTGTATGGACGCCGCCATCTTATAATGGACGTCATTTTACAATGTAAGTCAATGGGAAAATACATAAAATCTTGATTTTTAACTTCATTTTAAATTCTTTAAAAAAAGATGAAAAGTGTGCCTAGAGATATTAACCTTCTGGTACTAATGACAATTTTTTTGACAATTGACATACAGTATAAATAAATCATCGGAGGTCTAAAAATAGGGTGAGACAGACTCAGAAATATCAACTGCAAAGACTAAGTATACAAGACATTGCTGAATAATAAGGAATCTAATATTAAAGAAAAATATCGTTTTGGAGGAGATAAGAATTATTGTAATAAGAATGATCAAACAGATGAAGATAGTAATTTCTTAGGTGTTAAGATAGTATGCCTTAAAAATGGGATAATTTGAACAAAAAACAGGATTTCAATCAGAAGAGTAATATTCCATTAACGGCAGATGAGGCAATTGTGTAATTAAACGATTTATTAAGTACACAAATGTAATGCTGGAATGTTCAAATAACGATTACAAGATGCAAATATTTAAGATGAAAATAAACTGTTTTACTAACAAATATGAGAACATGAGAATGTCAAACCACTTTAATGTTGCTTCTGGAAAATCATAATTGCATTACATGTTAAAAGTAATCATGTGTAGATCAAGAATGTTCTCGCTAGAATTACCGTAGACTTCATTCAACATATCCAATTTTATTGATCAAAGAAATTAAAACGTAAGCGAAACCGGAGAAATTGAGAATTTGGAAATATCAGATTTCTGACAACCAGTAAAATAAAATATTCTCTTGAAATCATTCTACTTTTATTCATCCTAAGTGCATTGATTAAAGAGGATCAAACTTCACAGCAGATTTATTGCTCAGGTAAAAACACATTTGTTCTAGATTATGTTAGAACACTCTGACATAAATCATTTAAAGAATTCCAAGTCTCCTTCTTATGAAACGTTATTCAAGAAAATATTTTGTTAAACTGTATCCATTCTCATATACCTGACCGCAAAGAACGCAAACTCTAGCCTGAGGTATTTATCAAAACCTAATCACGTTGAATAACTGACGGATTGTTCTACTGAAGACGTATCAAACTGTTAAAATGCTGTCACAATTTCTGAAAAAAGCACCAAAAGAGTCATTAAACGAAGCAAAACATGTGTTTTAAAATGGCGTCTCTTGATAAACTGATATACAAGGAAACAAATGTAGAAAAAGAAATATTATTCAAAAGAAACTATATATATAATTGTGGTGGTGAAAAAGTGATCACGGCTGTTGTCATACTTTGTCATATCGTGTCCTAATTTCAACACGACGTCTTACTGTACATGGCCTAAAATAACGAAAAAATAAATATCGCTAATACATCTATAGACATTTATTAAAAAACGTCATCAACGTTAATAGTTCTGATAACGTCATTCGTATACTGTATTAACATTTTCACCTTTTCCTCTAACGGATTACATACATTATTTAATAACTAAATAAATACCACGAGGCCGATTATACTGGGCGTTCCTTTGCTATGTAACATACTCAGCTTCCACGTTATTCAAAGTAACCATAATATTAAACCATGCGATCAATTAAGAAAAAAGACAAACACATTTAATCACAACATTAACCTGCCTCAAATTTACCTTACAAAGAACTTTCGTTATGCTTTGAAAAATAACGTTCAGAAAACAAATGCCTGCGGCCTCACTATGTTCCTTAATGTCTTTGTTTTGTCCTTGTTCTTTTTTCCCAAGTTTTTGTGTATATGTCTATCATCACTTTTGTTATTCATGTGCGCAAAATAGAATAGTAATGTAACAAATTACTGGCTTCTGTTCATAAATAGCTTAATTAAGCTAATGGAATATATAGCAAAATGACTTTAAAGATTGGAATGCAACCAAGCAAAGTAATAGCAGACTCGGCTTGAGTCTGTTCGTGAGAGTTAATGAAATGTCCAACAACCCTCACGTCTTCCAGCACTGATTTGAGCGGAATTTTATATATTAAATATTCATTAAATGGACTCCATGATTTCAAAGGACCATAAATATAACAACACAAGGAATTGTACTTTTAAAGTGGATTTTAAAACTGTATCAGGACATTTTCGAAGTATGTATATTACCACAGACTCGTGTACAACAGACTCGTGTCTGTCATTCATGTCATGGCCATAAGCTGAATGAAACATCATAACATTTGTCTTATGGCTGTAACTGTATAATACGAATATATATCAACTCCTACCATGCTAAATTTCTAAAATGGACTGCTCTATCTTTCAATTTGGACATTACCATTTATAGTTCATAGGGGTATTCACTGAAGATTAACTGACTGAACAGCGAGCAGTGCAGATTATGATCAGACTGCACGGATGCGCTGGCTGATCTTGATCTGCACTGGTCGCAAAGACAGATACAATTACACCCAGTATGCCAAGAGTTAGAGAAGAATCACATATGCCGTTTAGTTCCTTATTTTCACGAAAAGGACAAGAAGGCACTATGTAAAGTATATTCCATAGAGTTGACATTTAAAACCCATGCTTCTTGCAGAAACTTGATATTTATTTTATCCTTCTCAGAGCGTGTATCAAGATTCATGTCATTTTGTCGCTGGGAAATTGGCATTTCGCACAAACTTTTTACCGGGAAAAGTCCAGGGATGGTCATAACGGAATAAAAAATTTTCTGCTACAATTATCCTGATTTACTTTTATTTATCAATCCGAAACATTATTCAACATATTCAATTTTACTGATCAATGAAATAAAAGCGTTTGGCGTAAGCAAAACTGGGGATATTGAGAATTTTCAAAAATTGGAAATTTCTAGTTACACTTCTGAAAGCCAATAAAATATGGAAACTTACATGAGTGGCTTATCATATCAAATTTATAAAACAAGTTAGACATTGCTCCTTTAACAAAATCGGAAAAACGGAAATCATGACAAAAAGAAATTTTATGTATTGCACGCCACAACTTGGAGTTTTTTGTCTTGACCTTTTTTTTTTATTTTTGACTGATTTTACCAGTTTTATGGGGCTTTTAAGAACAAGACGTGAAATATATTCCTATTATTTTATTTTTAGGTATTTAAAAAATACTTTAAAGAATAAATGAGCTACTCCAGATTTCAAACTGTATCCAGACCTTCATTTACATGTATAGTATGTTCAGGTGGTAGGGCTCGAACTAGATCGAAAACCTTCCAGATATGGTCAAAATAGTGAAATATTCTAAGTTTGAATACTACCCGGTCACCTTCTATGACCTCTCCTCAAAATCTAGATCTGTCCAGGTACCAGATCTTGGTCAGACTCCTAACTACACGTTCATTTAGGGTATGTCTATATTTCATTGCCATATGAGCTCAAACTAGGTGGAAAACCTTCCAGACTTAAACATGGTTTAGGCACCTGGGGTCTTCCTCCAACATAAAAGCTGTGAAGTCGCCATATGACCTATAATTGTGTCGGTGCGACGTTCAATCCAACAAAATAAATAAATGAATAAACATGGTTTAAATAATAATATTTTCTATGAGCAAACGCTGCCCGGTCATCTTAATAATATGACCCTGCAGGGCTACCCGGTGGATACACCAGGTACCTAATCTTGGCCAGGACCAATACATCGACGTAAACTATTGTAGTTAGTAACTCGAAATTTCGAGTTAATAAATAAAATACACCTGGCACTAATGCTCTTCCCTAAATAACAGATGCATTTAATGGTGCATCTTTTTAAGAAAATATACAACTTGAATGTTCCAAAAAACTAATAGTATATCGCTTTTCATAGTTTTCGTTGATTCAATCTAGTTATGTTTACTTAGACACCTTTAATACATGTCGTTGAACAACCAGGTACACGCAGACACGTATTTGATATGACGTAAAATAGTATTATTTATTTATATCATAGTAATGATTGTATTTGTGCAGTATCAAATAAGCAGATAATGCTTTAATATTTAAAACCAGAGGTAGAAACAGTATTTGCACAAATGAGTCGTGCCATGGGAAAACCAACATAGTGGGTGTGCGACCAGCATGGATCCAGACCAGCCTGCGCTTCCGCGCAGTCTGGTCAGGCTCCATGCTGTTCGCTTTTAAAGCCTATTGGAATTGGAGAAACTGTTAGCGAACAGCATGGATCCTGACCAGACTGCGCGGATGCGCAGGCTGGTCTGGATCCATGCTGGTCGCACACCCACTATGTTGGTTTTCCCATGGCACGGCTCAAATATTATTCAAAAGCAACTATTGATCAAGGTGCTGACATACCGGCCACGGCTGTTGTTTGCAAATATTTACTATTAGTCATATATTGTTGTACCGTGCCTTGGGCCCGGCATACAGTTTCTTCTTTCATATTGTTTTCCATAAGCATCAAATTCAACATCTGCCATGTGTTCAAGAAGGTCAATGGTTTAAAACTATATAGCATGGCTTACTTTAACTTATGAACATATTTTCCTGTTTGATGTGAAAGAAACACGCATAAATTCCGAATGAAAATACATCTCGTAAGTATATCCTAATTTTCGTAAACAATAAAATATTGACTTAACATACCACAGGTGTGTATAACTGTAAAATAAAAACTGTGATCTAATTCGTTTTTAAACAATGTGTATATACAACCATGTGGATAGGCAACCGCACCTACTGAGTTACTTTGTCGACCATCTATAAGTGCATTCAAATATAAAATAGCAGTTCTATCCTATTGTTCGATTTCTTGTGTTGAGAATTCTAATATTTGCAAACTTTAGTCGGACTTCTTTATTGTTTAACCCTTTCACTTACATATTTTTTTCTGTATTTTCTTTCAAAAATTAATGTTCGTTATCCATGTAAGAAACAATAAAGAACGAAATAAATTGATACCAGAAGGCCGACTAAGTGAGAACCATTATTTTTATTTTCTTCCAGCTGCGTAATGGGCTAAATTGTCACGTTAATCATACTATCCAGTAAATCATTGTGCCGACCAGTCTTTCCAGGGTTAAGAGCGGTCAAAACTTTCAGTGCATCGACTCGAACAAGAAAAAGCATTTGAAAAGGTCACATTATGTGCACTTTACTTAGAGATGTTTCAGACTTTTTAAGTAGGATATAAGGACTGTATATATATATGACGTGACTGCGGACTCGTATTACAATTTCCTGCATTTTGATTTAATTTTATGTTATTTTATTTATATAAAACGTAGTGTATGAGTGACAGCATTATATATCAAGAAGAAACACATAGAATAACAAGTTTTGAAGTAATTCACAAACAGTCGCATGTTTTTTTTTTGTTTTGTTTGTTTTGGACTATGAAGGACAAGAAGACACTGGCACCTGATCAGAAAGAAAATGCCTCCGTACGTGTTACACCCTACCCCTAGGTATTCTATAAGAACCATGGTCGTGAACGGGAAAATATACTAACCCATTTCAATCGCGTATTTCATATCTAAAACACGCAGTTCAGTAAATGTGTACTATTGATATTAAACAAGTTGTAATTTATTTTCCGTTGTGTACCGGTCACATTTCATTAGTAGTTCTTATCTTAGAAAAACAACGTGTAGTTTACAGTTTTTTCACAGGTACTCAAAAAACTTGCTTGAACTTCCCTGGTGAAGTTCCGTTCTAGTTTATAGACACACTCTGATTGGCTGATATGAAAATGTATGTCAGTCGTCATTTTACTACACGTGTACGCTAAAATGTTTATATGCAGCATAAATGTGCAAAATGAATTAAATAAACAGAATAGATGTATAACTATGCATGATTTCAAATTCAAAACCATATACAAGATGAATTTCATTCATCATTTCGAGTCTTATCGTAAAATTGTGAATATATTGCATTCTGTTTTTGTTTGTTTACATTTCGCTTAACATGTGCACACTGTCGTGACCTCTAGACCGGATGTTCATTAGGGAAGTTCACGCAAGTTTTTTCTGTAACGTTGACTAAAGCATAAAATATACGGAGCATCTCTGCAATATGGAATATTGAGACAAGGTGACTGGTGCACGATTGAAGATAAATTATCGCTTGTTTAATATCAGTAGTACACATTTACTGACCTGCGTGTTTTAGGTATGAAATACGCGATTGAAATGGGTTAGTATATTTTCCCGTTCATGACCATGGTTCTTATAGAATACCTAGGGGTAGGGTATAACATGTACAGAGGCATTTCTTTCTGATCTGGCGCCAGTGCAAGAAGACACGACGTAAAGAACCTTCTTTAGAACTGACCTTCTTACAGAAACATTATTTTCATCTCTCTACAAAGCAAAGAGGCGCATCTATACTATTGAAAAGCTCCTTACTTTGTTAGTTACCTGGTTAATTTTTGATGAATGTATAGCTGAAATATCATGCTTTGTACATTTTGATTTTTGTCGATCCCGCTTGTGGAAGCGAAGACATAATTGTCCAAATGGCGGTTTGGTGTGCGTGCGTGCGGACTATAACTTTGACATGCATGGAGCAATCTTGTTTATATTTGGCATGAGTGTTAGCCTCAGTGAGACGAATTGTCGTGCGCAAACCATAGGTTCCTATCTCAAACGTCAAGGTCACAGTATAACACTCTGGTGCATAGAATAACTAGAGGTCTACACACTCCCGAGTTATTCCACAGGACGTTTTCCTCCCATATTTTAATACCGTTAATTTTACCCATTACCTTTGGCGCCATATACGCGCTATGAAAAATGCTTTCTAATTTCTTCTACATACTTACAAATAAACAGATTACAATCGAAATAAGATATAGTAGGACCATGTTTAATATATCTAGCCACACTTAACTGATTATAAGCTCCGGGTAATACTGACCCGGGCTACGCCGTCGAGACATTTTTCCGCTGGCATATATAGCCTCTGCTGTATGTTACTTCTTTAACTGATGGAAGCTTTCAACGCACATACTCGATCGAATATTGAGCGTTGGCTGCTTATTAGTCCCCTACCCGTGGAACATCGGAGTGGACAATAGGAATGCCCTCCGTCCATCCGTCCGTCTGTCCGTCCGCAAATCTGGATCCTGCGATAACTAAAATAATATTCAAGCTAGGTTCATAAAACTTGGTAAGTGTATAGCGGGCAATATGTAGATTATGCATGTACATGACTTAATATGCTTGTAGGTCAAAGGTCAATGTCACTATTGAAGGCCAAGTAAAAATTGTTTCTGCTCCATAACTTCTACATGCATTGATGCATTATCTTAGCGCTAAACACAAACGTTCCCCATGATGAGACAATGTGTCAACGCATGATCTATGTTTGTCGGTTAAAGGTCAAGGTCACTGTTTCAGGTCAATTGAAAATTTGTTTCTGCTCCATTACTTTCAGTTGCATTGAAGGATTTTCAGTATTACACAGAAATGTTCCTCATGATTAGACTATGTGTCGCGCACATGACCCATGGTTGTCGGTCAAAGGTCAAGGTCACTATTGAAGGTGAAGTAATTTTTTTTTTCACCGGTAGGGGACTTCTGTGTTGCCACTGCAATACTCGGTCACTTGTTTTTATTGCTTCCTAGTTTCCCTTTACTGAACGCGTTCCATGTTCCCCATTCTAAAACCTGTCAAACAGGGACAGCACACTACCATGTTTCAAAACAAGAAACGTGTCCTAAATCATAATGATTAATAACTTTCACAAGACATACATATTGTAGTGATGAAACAAAGCAAACATATAACAATAACTCTGTGGGTGACAAAATAGTGTCTTAAAATAAGCGTATATGATTCGAAATGAGGAAACGGAACTTGCACGGAGTCGGACAATTCAATTAATTAAATGCAAATGATCGCAGTAAGAATGAAATACGCTTTCTGCTGGACTACTGGGAGAGTAATATTATTCAGTTAGAGTGGCAATACGTCAACTATTTGAAATATATTTGTTAAATTTCACAAAGCAATGCCTAAATCTTCAACAATACAATTTTACGGCTACAAGACGCAATTACTAAAGATTAAAATTGACTGTTTTTTTCAGCAAGTCTAAAACATTCATACAAAATGAACATGAAAATGTAAAATGAAGTTTTATTGTTAAGAGTCAATACTCTTCAATAAATATTTTCTCTGTGAAAATGATATATTACATAACATTTTTATCTAGAATATCAAGGAATGATCGTGTTCAGATCAAGAAGTTTTTCCCCCAATTATACTGATTTATTTACTTTATTTGACTCTTCATTCAACAAGTTCAAATGGTATTGAACGATATAAATGATTAACGAAAAACAAACGAAAGATGTCAGCAGAAGTGGAGATGTTATTTTGGTGGTTGGGGATGGGTGGGGGATTAACGCCACACCGACACAATTATAGGTCGTAAGGCGACTTTCCACCTCTAAAGGGTAGTGAAAGACCCCAGGTGCTCCTCTGTGCTTTATTTCACCTACCTTCCGTACGCCAGATGGATGGCAGATTTCTACGTTCAGTGCGAGGCACGGTAAAATTCAGAGGGATTCTCTTCTGACAAAATGGCTTGTATAATGAAATAAGATATTTAAAAGTCATTGATCTTATGGTGTCCACTTAGTTTAAGAGTTAAAATTCACATCTTTTTCAAGAATAACCTGATAAATCTCCAGATGCTTTAACTTCACCAGACGGCAAACTGTGAGTTATGTTTAGTACTTAACTAAGCTAGATAAGTATGCTAATATCATCTTTCAAAGTACAGGAACTATGAAAAGATCCAGTAAACCTATACAAGATAAACAACAGTAAATAAGTTTCTCTTAGTCTCTGCAGTGCCGTGACGATTTACATTAAATTTTCGTCGATGCGAACAGTGTCTATGGATGGTGTTTCAATCAAAGAAATATTCTGTACTGCACGCGTTGACGTTTATGTGTGGCTGTTTGTACAGTGTTGATGTTTTTATATAGAGATTTGTTTTTGTTAATTATTATCTGAAATGTTTCAGAAAATTGGAAAACATCGAGAAAATTCCCAAGTATCACTGATTGGATTTAAACGTTTAGCTCATATAAGCACATTAGTTTTGACTTGGCAATCGCGCTCGATCTTGGAAAATAGCATTTTGTCGCTTAACAGTGACGTAATATTTATATTGACAATGACAATATTTGCACAGTATAGTTTTATCAGATACTGCTGAGATACCTTTAAACGATTTGATTAATGAAAATTACATGAATTAATTAATCATAACCTATTGATGATGCCGCTCTCTCAGTGAACTGAGTGAGCACGGCTGTTAACTCAAATATTTGCTATTTAATACGTATTTACTTTTTTTGTCGTATCGTTCAATTCGTTCATACTTTTTCATGAATAATAAAATAACAATTATCTTCCATGAATTATTCAAACGTATAAAAAAATGTTACCTTGTTTAACTGGTGTAATGAAATCCATAAAGCAGGTTTTAAATTTGCACTCGCTCTTATCAAAAGACAATGGCGGGCCTGGAGTGATTATTGGCACGTCTAAGCCTATGTGTGCACAAGGGCGTATTCCCAAATGCTGATATAGGTTTTGGAGGGCTAATAATAACTCTAAAAAACATCATTGCCTTTAAATGAATTGTTTATTTTAGAGATAAAACGATTACTCGACTGCGTGAATCAGTAAATCATATAGAAGATTTTTCATTATGACAACACAGGATAAAATGACATCAAAAATGATGTCACACATACCTGTGCATAGTGCTCGGTTCCTATTATGTTTTATTATATGCCTTACTATAAATATTAACAAAACTTCAAAGGACAGAATCCTGTAATCCAGGCCAGAAAACTGGAATCGGGCAGTATAACCGGAAGCAGGCAAACAATCAGTTATTGGACCGCCTGGGTGAGTGACGTCATTTTACCGTGTGTCGTCGCGATAAAAACATCGCTAACGTCAATATTTTATACGATTAACTGATTCAACAACTGATTAATCTTAAGTGTACTTAGTTACATAATAAACAACGCCCTCGTGCAATTAAAGGATTAGTCATGCTTATAAGCAATTCAGGCCTGCCAATGCCATTCAATAATTGTGTGGTACGTCTGTTGTAAACACTTTTGGACATGTTGTATTTATTAGAAAAGTGCTATATAAATGTATTAAAATTTAAACAATTTTTTAATTAAGTAGGATGACCTGATCACATGAACCTCACACTGAAGGTAGAGGAACATATGAGCCGTGCCATGAGAAAACCACCATAGTGGCTTTGCGACCAGCATGGATCCAGACTAGCCTGCGCATCCGCGCAGTCTGGTCAGGATCCATGCTATTCGCTTTTAAAGCCTATAGCAATTAGATAAACTGTCAGCGCAGGCTGGTCTGGATCCATGCTGATCGCAAACCCACTATGCTAGTTTTCCCATGGCGCGCTTATATTATGTTATTGCATACACATAACATCCTTGATTTTCCCCTGCTGTATAATGGATTCAATTGCCACATTCTCCAAAATTACCAGTTCATCATAGAATGTGTGAAATACGTGTGATGAATCAGCACTTCAGGGTCGAGAGCGGTCAAGCACATTTCAAAAGTACAGATTTCCGGCGAAATAATGACGTTATAACAGCTGATCTGGATTGTATTCTTGCATAATACGTAAACTGCAAATTTTCAGAAGGGATCAATAAAAATAATTTGGTTTTAAACGCATTAATTTTCTAAATTAGCATTTTCTTTATACTAACCAATAATAAACGGGTCAGGATTGAGCAGTCACCTCCATTGTTTTATAACCGCAGTTACCTCCAAGCTTACGTTAATACCTCTTTCCTATAGATTAACTCACACAGTTTGAATAGTCTTTTTTTTTTCAAAAGTATTAGAAATAGTCAAATTTAATATCTTAATTAGTAACCAGGTATTAAAAAGAAGTAGTTGTAAAAGAAACACCAATCAGCAAGCACAGTTTTAATTGTTCTACAAGATATTCTTTAAATGATTCAATCTTGATTAAACAGAGAAGTAGTGTATTTGTACGTTCATTTAAGAAACTTTTGTAACATTTACAGATACAGCGTCTTTAAGACAAAAAGTGATCTTGATACATTACGTCGTGATTAAAATTTATAATAAAATTTGTGCAATTGAAAAAGAAAAGGTACATTTTTAAGCATAGTTTTAACTCAGCAATGACGCTTTATCGCCGGACATTTGTCATGTAATATGAAAAATTGTTAACAATTGTTTATTTATTTGAGTGTAATAAACATCAACGGTATGTTGCACTTTATTTAAAGCACTTGTGTGTTTAATTATGTAGAAAAGTATACAATAGTGACAGTATTTGATATATCAAAGCGCAATCCTAAAAGTACTACCATTGTTAAACTATGATAAAATATAAGATTTTTTATGTAATTCACAAACAATCCTGTTTTATTATCTTTTCCCATAAAGGATGGACATATAGACAAGATATAAAGTACATTCATGAGGGTTTTGACATTTATGCTACACGCACAACTTAAAAAATGAAGATTCGAGTAAAATAGATGGACGAAAATGTAAGATTATTCTGATTATTAAATTTAAAAACTTCTATAGGCGGATACAATGTCTCATGAAATAAAACATTTTACGTAGATGATGTGCGTGCGCAACTTTCATTATTAACATTATTACACCACATTTATACAGCTCTCTTTTCATGCACATATACACGTTCAAAAGTGCTTTACAGAATAAATTGCGAACAATACAAACAAATACACTTTCAACACAAACAAAAATGCATTCCACATTAACAATAATCATGAATGTAAAACATATAGATAAAACAAGACAACCATACATACATATTTAAAAGTATTTAAGTGATACTGTTTGAACAAAAAAAATGTATCGGTCAGTTAACGAAATGTTGTACAAAGAAGAGGGCTTTAGCAGGCTTTTGAAAGCAGCTAGCGTGTGAGCTTCCCTGATTTTGACGGGAAGGGAGTTCCAAAGCTTTGAAGCATGGAACTAAAAGCTTCGATTGCGTTTAGTTTCTGACAGGTTTATAGACTTCTATCATATCCCTTATATAGGCAGGGGACTGATTGTGTAAAGCCTTAAAGGTGTGGGTCAGAACCTTGTACTGCTCCCTGTTTTTCACTGGCAACCAATGGAGCTCCTTCAGAACCGGTGTTATATGATTGCGGCGGGGCGTCTTAGTGATGACGCGAGCTGACATATTCTGGGCATGTTGCAACTTGTTAAGGGTGCTGTTTGGAATACCACTTAACAGTGGTGGGGCTATTTAACTGTAGAGGACTAAGGATTGCGAAATTGAATTTTATATATTACCCATTTAAATCTGTGAATGCTTTTGTAACAAGAAGCTTACAATATCTGAGATTAATAATCGTTACCGTACTGCAGTTCAGGCCATACATCAATTTCGTTATTACATATTTAGTATGTTTTGACATTTTTCTAGTTCTTTCGCACACAGAAAATAATCACACACCTTACTTTAACGGTTGTAATACAACTCTAGAATTATTTTATTCCAATATCTATTATATACTGACCCTAATTAAATTGTTACTATTATCAGGAGATGTTGAGTTGAACCCTGGTCCGGATGAGAACTCGAATCACTGTTTATCAATACTCCATCAAAATATACGTAGCATACGACATAAATTAGAATATATTTCAGATAATTTCTTAGATTTCGATATTTTATGCTTCACTGAAACTCATTTGTGTGCCGAAGTAAATAACGACAGTTTACAATTAGAAGGTTTTGATACAATGTTTCGTAAAGACAACACCTCTTATTCTGGGGGATATCTAGTCTACCTTTCATCCTTTTTGAGGCCAAAAAGAATATTAGAATTAGAAAATATATTACCTGAATCTCTTTGGATAGAAATTAAAGATCGTAACAATACTTTCCTTATTGGCACTATTTACAGACATCCTCATTATACTGTTGATTTTTGGGACAGATTGGCTGTATGTATTGATAAAGCTACCGAAATATCAAATAACATTGTTCTTGTTGGAGATGTAAATGAAAATCAACTTAGTGACACCAATACAAAATTAAACGACTTGCTCATGATATATAACATGACTAATTTTATTACAGAAGCAACTCGCGTCTCAAATAACTCTAGTACCTTAATCGATCCTATAGCCGTTTCAAATGGCATTTCGGTGTTTCAGGCCGGTATTTTAAAAACAGAAAATTATATAAGCGATCATTACGGTACATATGTACATATTGAAATTAACCTTCAAAGTAATATACCTTTTAAAAGAAAAGTATGGAATTATAAACGCGCCGATTTTGAAATGTTTAATAATCTGATACAAACAACTGAGTGGTCCTTTTTATACGACAATACTCTTAATAACGCCTGCGACTCCTTTGTTAGCAAATTTCTAGAATTAGCAAGAACATGTATACCGTCATCTTTTGTTACTGTCCGTCCTAACGACAAGCCTTGGTACAATTCAGAGATACGTAAAACCTCGCGACAACGTGATCGGCTGAAAACCACCGCAATTCGTTCCGGAAAAGATTCTGATTGGCACAAATATAAATGTACACGCAAAAAAGTAAATAATATGATAAAACATGCAAAAGAGCTATTTTACAGTAATATAGAATTTACCTTGAATGACCTCACCAACACAGACCCGCGTCAATATTGGAAAATTGTTAAAATGTTAGTCAAAGAAAACTCAAAAGGAAGTAACATTATCCCAACTCTTATAAATAATGACCAAAGTTTTTCTGTGTCTGATACTGAAAAGGCAAATACTCCGAATAATTATTTTGTGTCTATTTCAAATTTAGATGATTCGAATGTTTCTCTTCCATCTTTCATTGCCAAGACAGACTCTTTGCTAAATGATATAACAATTTCAGAACAAGATATATTTGATGTTATTTCTAACCTGCAATTAAACAAAGCGTCTGGACCCGACGAAATAAGCCATCGTATGTTAAAAGGAACAGCATCCACAGTTAAAAAACCACTTACTATTCTATTTAACAGGTCCGTACAAGAAGGCATTTACCCAAACTGTTGGAAACAAGCTAATGTTATGCCACTTTTCAAAAAAGGAGAAAGTAACACCCCATCTAATTATAGACCAATCTCTTTAATCAGTTGTGTAGGTAAAGTCATGGAACGTGTTATTTCTAAATACATGCACAATTTTTTAATGTCAAACAATTTAATATACAAAAGTCAATCAGGGTTTCTACCAGGACATTCCACAGTTTTTCAACTCATAGATATTTATAACCAAATCTGCAAATCTTTTGACGAAAAAAAAGCAACATGTATAGTCTTTTGTGATATATCAAAAGCATTTGATAGAGTTTGGCATAAGGGTCTTATTTTTAAACTTAGACAACATGGCTTTTCAGGCAAACTAATTGACTGGATTACTCACTATCTTTCAAATCGCAGCCAAAAAGTTTTCGTTAATTCCTCTTTCTCAGACTCTAAAGAGCTTAAAGCTGGTGTTCCTCAAGGCTCAGTGTTAGGTCCTCTTCTCTTTCTAATATACGTTAACGACATCGCAGATTCACTTATAAGTACGACACGATTATTTGCAGATGATAGTTCTCTAGCCGCTTCGTCTTCCGATATACACGAAATTGAACTTTCTCTAAATTCTGACCTTATAAAAATATCAGAATGGTCAAAACAATGGCTGGTTACATTTAATCCTACAAAAACAGAAGCTATGTTCTTTTCCCTCGCGCGTAGACAATGTCCTAATCTATTATTTGAAAATACTCAGTTAAATTTTGTCGATTATCACAAACATCTTGGCATAACACTCTCTAAAGATGGATCTTGGCACGAACATATATCTAATATTGTAAAGTCGGCAGCAAAAATTCTAGGATCTATGAGAGCGCTGAAATTTAAACTTAGAAGGCACACCTTAAACAAAATCTATATAGCTTACTTGAGACCAGTTCTAGAATATGCCTCTGTTGTTTGGGATAACTGTGCGAATTATGAAAAAGATCAATTAGAAAAGATTCAACTTGAAGCAGCGCGTATTGTAACTGGGCTAACGCGTTCAGTATCAATAGAAAGACTTCTTAACGAAATTGGATGGGTTTCTCTTTCTGACCGCAGAAAAATACAAAAATTAATTTTAATATACAAAGGAAAAAATGATGATCTTCCAACATATTTACTAGATTTATTTCCATCGATCGTGAATGACTCAAACCAGTACAATTTAAGAAACAATGCCGATTTTGAAACTTTAGCTAGGCGTATTGAAATTTACTCCCAATCTACTATTCCCTCTGCAATAAAATTATGGAATGATCTGAACATTGAAACTCGTCAACTACCAACTCTTTCGGCTTTCAAAAGTAAACTTAAAGAAATTTTCAAGCCTCCACAATTCCCTACTTTTTACTTAATTGGTGACAGACGATACTCTGTGTTTCATGCTAGGATACGAAACAAGTGCAGTAATCTAAACGCCGACTTGTTTAATAATCACATCAGAGAAAATCCAAACTGCGACTGCGGATCCGAAACGGAAGACGCAGAACACTATTTCTTTAAATGCACTCGTTTTTCACATCAGAGAAGAGAACTTTTTACTAAAACAAGATTATTTCACCCACTAAGTGTCAATAAGCTTTTATATGGAATGATAATATTTCTATAGAAGATAACACTACTCTTTTCACAGAAGTTCAAAACTATATCAAACATACAAGACGTTTCGACAGTACATAATGTATTTCTTATGTCCTCTTGTCATTATTACATTACTTTGGGACAGGATGTTTGTCATTACTGGGTAGACACTCGGGGATATAGAGCAGCATATATTTCTTTTTCTTTTCTTCTCTAGCTCAACTATAATGATTACAACCATAACTTGACTAATACTAAAATTTATTAATTATCATTGTGTAATTATTATCATAAGTACTATTATTGTTATCATTTTGTTACTACATCACCGTGTAATTATTATCATAAATACTATTATTGTTATCTTTTTGTTACTACATCATCGTGTAATTATTATCATAAATACTATTAGGGTTATCATTTTGTTACTACATTGATATCATCATTATAATATTTCCCTTCTTCTTCTTCTTCCTTTTCTTCTCCTTCATCTTTTTATCTTTGTAGTTATTATCACTATCATATATCTTTGTATAAGGAATGCTTAATTAAACTAATACACTCGTTCATTTTTCATTTGCTATTAATGTTACGCACTTGGGAAGGGCTGACTTCTAATGTTGCAATAACTTGTAGCCCAACCCATTTGCTTTTGTTACTTATTATGTATATGTGCTATGTATTATGTGTTCAGAAGCAATAAAATATGATTAAATCAAACCACTTAACAAGGCATTACAGTAGTCTAACCGTGAAGTAACCAGGCTGTTGATAAGGGTCTTTGTGGCATCCCTGGTAAGATACCGTCTGATGTGACCTATTCTGCGTAGTTGTGAATATCCAGCCCGGCACACAGAGTTGACCTGTTGTTCCATATCCATACTGTTGTCAAATACTACACCAAGATTTCTAAAACATTTTGTGGATTTTATCACAGAGTCACCGACCTTCACCGATACTTCGTCAATGTATTTGGAGTTCTGCTTTGATGTGAATAACATTACCTGCGTTTTATCAGCATTGAGCTTCAGCATATTGCAATGCAATTTCAGCCAGACTTCTCTCAAAGCGGCGCAAAGCCTCACTTCTAGCCACAGCCTCTATCAGCTTGAAGGACAGGTATAATTGAGAGTCATCGGCGTAGAAAATGATGAAGAAGCCCGTGACGTCTGCATGGCACCCACATGTTTAGTGTACATGGAATAGTTCTTTGGACCAAGTCTGATCCCTGGGGCACACTATATTTCATCAACATAGGCGTCGACAACTCACCATCAACGCACACAATTTGATAGTGGTCACTAAGATATGATGACACCCATGCAAGTGCTTTGTCTGTGACTCCAAGATGATGTTCGAGTCGGTGTAACAGTGTTTGGTGGCCAATCGTGCCGAAAGCACGAGGACTGTTACAGAAGTTTGGTGGAGAGATATGAGGATGTCATTCTGTACCTTTATCAAAGCCGACTCAGCTGAATGAAACTTTCTGTATGCAGACTGCAGTCCATCATGTAGCTTATTTTCACTCAAGTGCCGCTCAAGACGCGCATCTACTACCTTTTCTAAGATTTTTTTAATGAAAGGCGGATTAGACACAGGTCTGTAGTTTTGAGAATATTTAGTTCAAGACCTGGTTTCTTAAGCAAGGGTCTTATCCTAGCACTTTTAAACTCTTTTGGTACATAACCTAATTCCATTGATGTATTTATTATGTTTGTTATCAACGGCAAAGGCTCATCAAGACATTTCTTCAAAAGCCATGTTGGTAAAGGGTCAAGTTCACTGGATTTGTTTGGAGATTTTGGTATGGTTAGTTTTACCCGTCTTCTGTCGTCTTTATCAACTGTAACATATTTCCCCTATATTTCAACAACTCGGCTTACTAAATACAAGATAAGATCTAGATATAACCTTCGAATTAAATAAAAATTCATTACTTCCTTTCTTAATCTTGATTTTTACACTTTATATAGTTGGTACATTCTTTTTTCGCATTTTGATACTTTTGTATGAGCAAACCGCTTTAATTAAATCCCACGCAAAAATATTTCAAAATAGTTTGCGCAAATTAATGTTTAAAGAGTAGAAATATAATAATTTTTAATGAGGTAGTTAAGCGCCTTCGAATATTCACATGCATAAATTCAAATGATGTAGTACTGTGTGCAGGCTGATTTATAACATCTGAAGTGTGTTTTTATCTTTAATGTATAAAATAAACGTCGTACAATATTTATGTATAGTGATTAAAAACTGGGGTTACAAAACGGTGACACCCGAGCTGCTAAGAACATGTTTAAACATTTTTTCTTTACTGGATCAGTTCTGAAAACAATAGGCAATGAAATGTGTTATGTTAAATGAATTTGTCTTGGTTGGAGTACACAAGATTACATCTATATATGAAATACAAACATGAAAACATTACAAGATTCCATTCTGTGTCCTTTATTCTATCATTCTATCCCGGCCCTGGCAGATGCTCTCGAGTGTCTCTCACCTTACTGGTTCTCCGCGTGTACTGGTGCTATACACTGCACACGTTAAAGAACCAAACTCTCTATTCGCAAACAGCTCGACTAAATTAGCCGGACAGGCCTGTATCTAAAAAGAATTTCTCTCTCTGTTCTGGGGATTTTATCTGTGTCTGTACTGGTAGAGGATGAATTTCGCGGCCTGAGTGATTGCGTTTGCGCTACGTAAAGCACCTTTCAACATGTTTTTCATGAAAAGGGCGCTATATAAATCTGTATAATAACAACAATAATAATGTCAACGGTCCTTGTAAAGTTTACTTCTTTTTTCATAAAGTTTGCATAAAACTACTAGAATATTTTAAATATACGTATATCATTATAGGGTTTACACTACAGATTATATCAACAAACACACCATCAGTCAAGTGCCGTGTTCAGTTACCTAAACCCAGTGCTATATAATTTGGTCCTCTGAGGTCATGAAATGCCGCTAAAGCCAGTGCTAGTTGTGGGGGTATTGCAAATCTCATTAACTCCCATGAACAGTTTCAATGCAACCGTGTTGCCGTTACATATTTCCAAAGAAACTTCTATGGATACCTGTTGCGGCTTGATATATGTTTAATGAACATAATATCAATTGTTACTAGAGAGACACGCAATACATAAACGTTACATTGCGGACCGTTACATCATTTGTCTACACTTGCTTAAAAGCACCAGCATTGTGTTATTGCATTCGATAACAATTTGTGTGGTTATTATATACATCATATTCCTGATAGCTGCTTCCTAACCAATACAAGAATGTAAATGTAAATATTGCAGGAACAAAGTAATCTGATAGCAACCTTTGAAACAGACAGCGAGAAGCCTGATTTGGAAAGTAATTTCGTTTTCATCCACTTGGAAAAACGAAATGCAAGTATGAAAAACAGAAGGCATTTTGTACATTATTGGCCCTAAATTCAAACGGTCTCTGCAACCCAGATATAATAATGATCTCAATGTAATGTTGACGTAAGGAAGTGAGGTTTGTTTACTTAATAAAGAGCAAATAAGAGCAAGAAAATATTAATGTTGATCTGATTATAGACAATCATTGGTAATTCCAAATAAGGATTTTCTGATGATGTAGGAAGCTCAAGACAACATAACCTTTTTTAATCCCCGAAAATGCCGCAAAAATATATGTCGCAAAACTGAGTATCTATTTGATTGAACTGGATAATTCTGTTGGAGAGCGTTACAATCCATCATTGAGACCCGCCCTAAATTAAGACCATTCCACAATAAAGACCACCTTTTTTTTGCCGAAACATAAATTAATAGCAGTCAAAATTACAAACACCATTTGAATTAGCATAAACTAATACGAATATGAATATACTAAGCTCTGGGCCTTATGGTTTCGGAAAAGAATTGTTTAAAGTTTTTTCCCTATATAAGCCAATGTAAAAACTGTTGACCCCGGGGCGCAGTCAATTCTGACCCTAGGGTTATGATTTGAACAAGCTTGATAGTTGACCACTAGACAATACTAAATGCCAAATATCTATGGTCTGGGCCTTATGGTTCTGGACAAGAAAATTTTTAAAGATTTTTCCTTTATAAGTCAATGTAAAACAAGGGACCCCTGGGCGTGGCATATATTGACCCCAGGGTCATACTTCAGACTGTACACTGCAGTTTACAGGTATGGACATGCATTTTGTGTGATGTTCAGAATTTTTCATTCTATAGAAAGCTTTTTTGTCTTTGAATATGGAGATCACCATAATAGCCAATATCTGGCCCATTCAGGGGCCCTAACTCTGGAATCCATTGTGGAGTATGGCTGGTTCAAGAAAGGAATCGAGATCTTATGGTGATACAAGTTGTGTGCAGGTTTGGTTAAAATCCAATCATAAATGAAACTGCTATTGTGCAGACAAGACCAAAATAGCCAAATTTTTGCCTTTTCAGGGGCCGTAACTCTAGAACTCATAGTGGAAAATAGCTGGTGCAAAAAAGGAATCGAGATCTTATAGTGATACAAGTTGTGTGCAAGTCTGATTAAAACCAAATCAGGAATGAAACAACTATCATGCAGACAATACCAAAACAGACAATTTTTGCCCTTTCAGTGGCCGTAACTCTGGAACCAATATTGGAATATGGCTGGTTCAAAAAAGGAACCAAGAACTTATAGTGATACAAGTTGTTTGCAAGTTTGGTTAAAATACAATCATAAATGAAACTGCTATTATATAGACAAGACCAAAATAGCCAATTTCTGGCCCTTTCAGGGTCGTAACTCTAGAACCGATACTGGAATATGACTGGTTCAAGAAAAGAACCGAGGTCTTATTGTGATACAAGCTGTGTGCAAGTTTGGTTAAAATCAAATCATAAATGAAACTACTGTCGTGCAGAAAAGACCAAAATAGCCAATTTCCCCATTTAAGGGGCTGAAACTCTGGAACCCATGGTGAAATATGGCTAGTTCAACAAAAAGAAACTAAGATCTTATGGTGAAACAAGTTGTAAACAAGTTTGGCTAAAATCCAAGCATAAATGAAGCCACTATCGTGCAGACATGAAATTGTTGACAGACGGACGACGGACATCAGGTGGTCACAAAAGCTAACCATGAGCCTTTGGCTCAGGTGAGCTAAAAATCAGCACAATACATATGTAACTATTTATTAACGTATAAATCTTGACAATTCGAAACTATTCTTTCTAGATTCGAAGACAAAGAGCTTTAAATTTCTTAATTGCGGGCAAAGACAAAAGTTTTTGTTTTGAATAATTTATTTCTTCGGGCAAACTAGTAAAAGCGAAATTCATTTTCGACTTTATTCATTATAAAGGAAGTACGTATTCTTTCTTTGACAAGACTTTTATCATATGAGCCATGCCATGGGAAAACCAACATAGTGGGTTTGCGACCAGCATGGATCCAGACCAGCCTGCGCATCCGCGCAGTCTGGTCAGGATCCATGCTGTTCGCTAACAGTTTCTCCAATTCCAATAGGCTTTAAAAGCGAACAGCATGGAGCCTGACAGACTGCGCGGATGCGCAGGCTGGTCTGGATCCATGCTGGTCGCAAACCCACTATGTTGGTTTTCCCATGGCACGGCTCATATATTTCTAATTCAATCAAAATAAGCTATGCAAATAGAATAAACATATTTGGGTAAAATAGATATGGACTCATAAAACGCATGATGAAGGGTATATACTGATGACAAATTTTACCCAGTTGTCAAAATACTCAATTATAAATATACTGAACTGTGTATGTGTACTGTCAGAAATATTTAGTATTGCAATAATGAAGTTATGAAGGATACAAACAATCATTGTCATATGTAGTAAACTGAAACTGTAAACTAGTTGCGTTGATCAGTGCCAAATAACCTAAAAAATAGAACCTTTAAGTGGGCTGAATAGAGAAAAAGAAGCTCGGTTCTGCTAACATTTTTCTTAATTGAACTACATTTGACTAAAACGTCTCAAATCCCTCTTGCATGCTGTTTATTTTGCATTTCGTGATGATCCGTCATATTCTGCTGTTCTGACTACAGAATCGGAGCCCGTTCGAGCAAATATGTTAATATCACTTAAATAGCGTTTATTGAAAAAAGCAAGACAAAAATAGTTTGTTTTTTATAATTCTTCAAATTTGTTTAATCTTTAAATATAAAATTTATGTAACTGTGTAAATGAGACGTTATAAAATGCACTTATGTCAGAAACAACTATAAATTTATGCAGCTCTAAGCAGGCAATTGCTATTAAAATTCAAAGTTAAATATCATTATGTGTTACTTTAAAGCGACTATTTCGCCTTCGATATGGACTTTTTAATTTCTTCATTTCCATAAAGACGAAAATAAGACCTTGAGCTACGTGGTGTTATATTACAGAATAAAATAGGTGAACATTTGTATCAAGTATATCCAGTAATGATATTGATTTATAATATTATTTTAGAAGCACCTCGATAAAAGTTCTTCTTCTTCTTCTTCCTTTCTAGTACAGACACCTTAAAGCGTATACTCGTACTGGCGCAGCGCGGTGTAAGAAAATCTAAAATTAGGTGAGGTGGTTGGTAAAAATATCTATGTACAGTGCAGTTAAAAACGGCCAGTATGAGTCTATCTAAGTGTCACCTTCTGGACTTCTCCCTTGAAGCTGTCAATGGTGGGGCTGTTGACGGCAGTCTGTGGGAGGCTGTTCCATAGGCGGATGGTTTCTGGGAAGAAGGATCTCTGATAAGTCAGGGTTCTGGCAAAAGGTACAAGGTAGTTGAGTCCATGGCCTCTCACTAAACTGATCAGGATGAGGTGTGTTGTAGGGACTTCAACTAGTTGGTACACAATCCGGTACATCATGGTGACTTTTGCCTGTGCTCTGCGTTCCTGTAAAGTGGGCCACTGGAGCTGTTGCAGCATAGATGATACACTACTTGTTCTTCTGTAGTCTGAGAAGATCATCCTGGCTGATCTACGCTGCACCATCTCCAGCTTCCGGATGTTGATGTCAGTAAAAGGATCCCATATAATTGCCGAATATTTCAGTAGTGGCCTCACCAGGGTAAGATAACACAGCTCCTTGGTCTTCCTGGGGCATTGATGGATGTTACGTTGTAAAAATGATCTAGCGTTGTTTGCTTTCTTAGTGATGGTGTTGATGTGGTGGCTCCAGTTGAGTGATTTTTCGAAGTTCAGGCCTAAATACTTTGCTGTGTTTACTTCTTCTAGAATATGTCCATGAATGTTGTAGGGGAGCTTGATGGGTTTACGTTTCTTGGTTATATGTAGAACCTGACATTTCTGGGGGTGGAATTCCATCATCCAGTCCTTTTCCCATCGCTGAAGTCCCTCCAGGTCTTTCTGTAATGCTATGGCATCTTCTTCTGATCTGATGTGTCGATAGAGCGCACAGTCATCTGCAAACATTCTGGCAGTAGATTCAGAGGATATGTACTTGGGTAGGTCATTGATAAATAGCAGGAATAACAGAGGTCCCAGGACACTACCCTGGGGGACACCAGATTGGACCGGGGCTTGAGATGATTCATGGCCATCGAGGTATACTTTCTGGTTTCTGTCTCCTAGGAAGCTGCCTATCCATCTGTGAAGATTGACTCCTACCCAATAGTATCTGATCTTAGAGATAAGGCGTTGGTGCGGGACTTTATCAAAAGCCTTTGAAAAGTCCAGCAGTATGACGTCTGTTTGACCTGATATGTCAATGTTGCTGGCAAGATCCTGGACTGTCTGGATGAGCTGAGTTTCACAGGACCTCCTTTTCCTGAAACCATGTTGGGCGTCTGTAAGAATATTGTTGTTATCTAGATGAGTCATAACGGAGCTGGTGACAATGTGCTCTAGGACCTTGCATGTTATAGAGTTAAGTGATACAGGCCTGTAGTTTACTGCCTTGCTTCGATCACCCTTTTTGAAGATTGGGACTACGTCCGCCGACTTCCAATCATCTGGTATGACACCCTGGTCCAGCGAAATCTGGAAGAAGAGCTTGTATATGGGGGCAAGGTCTACTGCTAGTTCCTTAAGTAGTCTAGCTGGGATCTTATCTGGCCCTGTGGCTTTGTGAGGGTCTAAGTCTGGCAGAATCTTGCGAATGCCGTTTTCTGTAACGGTTATGTCTTCCATATGTTGGTGAGGGCTAGGTCCCATGTCGGGGATACTTGAAGCATCTTCATCCTTGTTGAAGACAGACGAGAATTGCTCGTTAAGGATGTTGGCCTTGGTTGTAGTGTCACAATAGGTGATGCCATTCTTGTCTTTCAGGGGTGCTACGCCTTGGTTTTCTGTTTTCTTACTTTTGATGAAGTTGTAGAATTTTTTCGGATTTGATTGTGACTCTGGACTTATTATATTTGTTATATAGTCATTGTAAGCCTTTTTACATGCTTTGCTGGTTTCAACTATCAGTTTTTCGTATCTCTTTTTATTTCTGGTGGATTTATGTTGTTTTGCTTTCTTGTAGGCTCTCTTTTTCCTATGGCTCATTCTTTTGATGTCCCTATTTATCCACGGCTGGTTGAACCTAGAACTGGTCATTTTAGATGGTACACAGGAGTCGAGGATAGCAAGAAGATGTTCTTTGATATCAGTCCACATAGTATTTACGTCACTGTGAGAAGTGTGATTTTCAAGAAACTCTTGCTGGAAGATGGAGCACTTGGATTTCATAGTGTCAATGTCAGCTTTCTTCCATAGGTGAATGAGGCGTTTCACTGGCTTGGTCCTTTTAGCTGAGGCACTAGACTCAATGAAGACTATGTCATGGTCTCCCAGGCCTGGTAATGTGGTGCACCGTGTAATAAGCGTGGGACGGTTGGTAAGAAAAAGATCAAGAATGTTGTTGTTTCTTGTAGGCTGAGTAACCATCTGATGGAGATTACAGGACTCAGTAAGTTCTAAAAACATGGTGTTTATACGGTTAGCATTCTGGTTTCCTTCAACAATATTAGAATCCCAGTTAATGTCAGGTAAATTCAAGTCTCCGCCGATCCATATCACGGCATTCTTGAAGCGATTTCTGATGTCTTCAGTTGTGTTACACAAACTTTCAGAATATTTAATGTCACTACTTGGGGGTCTATAGACAGAACCAATGATTAGAGTCTTATTTTTGTCCAGTGTTACTTTAGCAAAAACATGTTCAGTGTCACATCCTGTTTCAAGTTCCTCAAAGATCAAATCATTTTTCAGTGCAAGCATAACTCCCCCATAACCGTCTTCCCTATCTCTTCTTATAACGTTTTATGTAGGTGGAAATATTTCTGGGCTATAAATGTTAGAGTTTAACCATGTTTCAGTGCCCATTATGATGCTTGGATCAGCAGAATCTAATAGGTTGGCAATTTCTTCTTTCTTATTTTTACAACTCTGAAAGTTTATATTGAGGATCTTAAGGCTGTGATAAGATGGTGTTGGTCTCTTCTTCTTTACTTGAATAGGTGAAGAACAGGAAGCAGGAGGGCCTGGGCTCGACGTAGAGGTGGTGGAGTTGGTAGTTGAGTTGAGTACACTGAATGGGTTATTTTAAGAGTCAACAATGAATGATTCAAATAGACTGGTGGAAAAATTTGGCATCCCACAATTGTCACAGTGTCAAGACAAGTTACTGTGATTACATAGCTGTTCATTTGTGTGAGAGTTCATATGCATGCATTGTGTGTGATACCACTGTTGGCAGTCGTCGCATGCAACTCCTTTCTGTTTCCATGTTACTGCCTTGCAGCATACCTGGCAGGGGTACTTTGGTGGACGAGGACCTGGGTGCAGCTCAACGTCTGATGATGTGGCAATTAGTAGCATGGAGATATACAGTAGTGTATGCATCTTACCATAGCGAGTTCCATTATTATGAGATAAAGTGCTAAGTCGTCTGGTTGCTGTCATAGATTGAACATCCTGTAAACGGGAGTCTATCTACCTGGTGAAGCTAAATGATGATAGGGTGGGTCTGTACTGAGGTTGTGGTGGAGTATCCTTCCTAATACATGTGCCAAATATCACTACCAGAGTGAGTAAGCTGGTTAGAGACTGTGCCCAATTCATATTTGCCGCTTTGTTTACATTATCAACGATATCCGTGACAACCGGAAGTAGATCGAAGTGGAAGAAAAATGTCAAAATATGGCTCTGGGTCGTTGCAATCAACATGTGGTGAATTGGAATGGTGAAGTGGAACGTTCTTACCACACTAGTACACAAAAAGATCCAATAAATTACTCAAAAATATTTTAAATTTGCAAAATCTTTTTTCAAGTTTCCGGAGACGATCTTACACCGCGCATGCACAAACCTCATCAGTTGTGCAATTAGGATAAAGGGAAAATAGCAATTATTCTAAAATAAAAAAAAAAAAAACATCTTATAATGGAATTTTCACGTAAAGGGAGATGATTAACAAAAATTTTAGAAAAAGAAATAATAATTTCTGACAGTGATATAATTTTTTGTTCCTTGAATAAATAATAAAAGACTATTATGAAAATTCAGAAAATAGATTATATACTTAAATAAAGCATGAATATGACTGACCACCTTTAACCTGACAAGGTGGTGAAATGTCGCTTTAAACACATGAAGCAAAACGTATGAGAACAATCGTATATTTGTAATGAAATACAACACGAGTGTTTGTTAGAGTATTTGCGTAATTTAAAGTGAATTATAAACCGCATTTCATGGCGAAAACAAAGACAAACAAAACGTATGTAGCTATCACCCCCCCCCCCCCCCCCCCCCCCCAAAAAAAAGAGAGTTCCCAAAAGAAAGAGTTAGTAATAAATGGATGCAAACTCTACTACAAAATTATGTTTGCATAATGAGGTCGTTATCTAATTCAAAATTACTTTGTTGTTTTATGAGTTTTAAAATTCAATAAAGAACACTTTTTCGGATTTTCCGCTTTCTGCAAATAGCAGATGGACGGACGGATGCAGCTCGAATTATAACGAGAATATCGCGTTATGATCACATTACGCCGGTATTAAAAGAACTGCATTGGATACCAGTTACTCATACAGTGGACTTTAAGATTCTAGTTCACACATACAAAGCATTGCATGACCAATCACCGATCCATGTTAAAGACTTGCTGGAACTCTATCAGCCAGAAAGAAATTTGAGATCCAAGAACAACTCAAAACAACTAGTTGTTCCAAAAAGCAAAACTGTGAGGTACGGTGATCGTAGTTTTTCATCAGCTGCACCGAAGTTATGGAATGCTCTTCCGGCTACCATTAGAGACGCTAAAAGCTTGGATGCTTTCAAACGATCATTGAAAAACACTTTTTTTTCAAGGTCTACTGAAACTCACTTTGCACTGGAAAACAAGCTTTGCAATGGAAATTATTTCCTATTGTTAATTGTTCTTTAAAATATCTAGTACAATTAAAATGTAGAGTAAAACCTGATTCAGGCTAAATACCTTTTATTGTTGATATATTTTTTGTGTTGTATCTAATGTCCATATCATTCTGTGTTCTGTGATATGTAGTTTGTACAGCGCTTTTGAACGTTTATTTTATAGATGAAAAGAGCGCTATAAATATCTGGTAAATAATAATAATAAAAATAGTAATAATAATGGATAGATGGATATTGATAATTTGACTGGTAGAACAGAAATACATTTTCAAACGCTAATATTTTTTGATATATTAACTCCATTGTTGCTTTTAATTCGAAGACATCTTACAGATAAAACCTCTGATTTAAGATATCCGGGATGTTTAGTTTTGTTTTTGTTTCAACATCATTTCTCGTATTCTATTTGTCTTGTTCTTTCAGAAAAAGTATAAAACTTGTTTTTCTTTACACGTTACTTAGTTCAACTGTATCAATTTCTGCTGTGACTGCAAACAACAGAAAGAATGCGGACCAAACATTTTTTTTTAACATAATACTTTTGATAAAAAAGGGAAGATTTTGATTTTAAAAAGTCAGAGAAAATAACGAAATTCATTTGATTTGATATAGAAACTTCATAACAGGCTTTTAAAGAATCTTTAAACTCCATTGATTACAAGCTAAATATACGTTAATGTCTAGCAACAATGGAATCGGAAATTTATCAAAAGTAAACGTATAATTTTACTAGGAAGCAAGTGCATACCAGGGGAAATGTGGAATTATAAATAATAAAGTAGAATTATAATGAAATATGTTGAAACAAAATAAATGAATGGTGTGTTTTACTTGTCGATAATGATATGAAAATGAAGACACATCACAATCACATATCAATGATTGTAATTGAATGTGACCGTTGAGGTATTAAAACAATAAAGTATATAGATATTTGGACATTTTCATTATAGCGATTCTACATACAGATATGTAGTGCTATAATTTGATATATATGATTAAGCGTAAAAATCGAATAGGATAAGATAGCATTACACTTCAAACCAAAACATAAAACTATATCTAATCTTGATTATATATAAAAACCGTTCAATTGTGTGTTTAAGCATATCTGTCGGGATAAGTCGCCATTTAAAATAGGGCCCATCAAGATAATTTAGTGTATTGATTTTTCAATACACTAAATTATACATTTCAAATGTATAACAGAATGATAAATCACAAAACACGAAAACCTACGAAACATACAGATCGGCATTTGTAAATTATTTTTTACAGCGCGGGCATCAAAACTGGCCCTGAACAGGTATGTGTGAGGTCTTACCTGTACAAAACAAGGAAGTAGACGCAAAATCTTACCTTCCGAGTGCACAGTGGATATGTACGTCCAGTTGTAGCGAAGGACGACGTCAATGAGGGCTTGCGCCTGATAGGTGTCCGAGGGTACCACGCGTAGAAAGTACTTATACAAGTTCTTATTACTTAGATCCATACTGGTGGCAGAATACCCAATCTGTGGTATGTGAAACATCTGAAGCATGTTTTGGACTTGGATCGTATTCTGGCTCGAGCCAGGGCCAATAAGACCAGCAATTGGCTTCCCGCTTCGACCCCGTCCGCAAGACGGCAGACTATCGTTCATTTTGTTTTCGTCCATGCTAGCTATCGATGTTTTGATGAAATCAATACTTTGCTCGAGGGCTATGGGCGAGTACCAACACGAATCCCGAATGTCCCAGCCTAAAGTTATATTCGGAAGTATTTTAGGGTTACTGTTAATTTCTTCTAGTGTAAGGAAGAACATTTCTGTCCGATGTATCCCATACTGCTCCCATATTTCACCACAACTTCTCGTGTACCGACTCGTATCGTGCGGAGGCCGGTGAACTGGAAATAATGCACCAAGAATGATATTTCCGTCCCGGCGGGCCGACCGCTGCTCCGACGCATTCCTAAATCCGATCACAGTTAAAACAATGCAAAATCTCCAAATAATAAACTTCCTATCGCCCATTTCAAACATTAATCCCCCTCTGAATATAATTGCCCATAATACGGAAATATATAACTACTGTAATTTATCATTAACTTAACATGTTATAAACATTAGATATCTAAGAAAGTAGTTTAAAATTAAACTATGTAGATACCTCTTGATAATTGTGTAAATTCCAAAACACATTTAAACTTGTACACACACTGTAGAAATTATTTTACAAATACATGTAATGAGATTAATGAAGGAAAAAAAAAATGTAAAAAGATAAAGCTATCACATTTTGGTCGTTTAAACATATCTTTGCTATCTTTACGTAATATAATCCTTAAACAGAGGAGTGTATTCAAGTTGTGTGTTGTTTGTTTTTTTTTACCATAAAGGTTAAATATATTTCACATGTTCACTGCCTATTATCTATTTATCTTACATTAGATGTAAATTTCACTGACAAACATTTGTAGTTCCGGAATCTAAATTACATATTTCCGTACGATGCACAAAACGCGTCACTTAATTGTCCCGTTCTTGTCAAATCCGTGGGCGACGCTCTCATGTCGCATCATTTTACGAAAAGTCGTCTGCGTTTCCAGGATCAAATGCAAGCGTCTCTGATCCCGCGCGGATCAGTCTCAATCGTCTCTGCGAGTAGCAGAATCGGATTTCTCGGAACGCAACGGCAGCGAATCGCAAGAGTGGTGTTAAATCTATCGGAAAATATTGGATTAATCACAGCTCAAAGACTTATGATACTCAAAGGACATTTAAAAGATTTTCCAAACAGAAGAGAACGGAGAGAAATTGAGCAAATTGGAATTTATCTAAAAATCTGATAAAATAGTTACGTAAGGTCTCAAGGCGAGAGACCATTATATATTATATGAGCCGTGCCATGGGAAAACCAACATAGTGGGTGTGCGACCAGCATGGATCCAGACCAGCCTGCGCATCCGCGCAGTCTGGTCAGGCTCCATGCTGTTCGCTTTTAAAGCCTATTGGAATTGGAGAAACTGTTAGCGAACAGCATGGATCCTGACCAGACTGCGCGGATGCGCAGGCTGGTCTGGATCCATGCTGGTCGCACACCCACTATGTTGGTTTTCCCATGGCACGGCTCATATATATATTTCAGATGTCTGATACGTACTGTGTAGAACTTTGTCAAATGTAAGTAATCATTGCATGGTCATAGTGCACGTTTCTCACGCATCAGTTATCCGTACGTTTCTTTCTGTACGCATGGGTTAAAACGCGTTATGTAATACTAGACAGGTTTAATGTCTACCGAAGTCAGATTCCGCGTGGGCGACATTTCTGTCTCCTTTGCATTTTCCAGATTTAAAAGGATATATCCACCGCATCACTTAAAAAAAATAACAGCAACGTCAACAGTTAACAAAAGATATCATGCATTAATGTGTACGTATATTGATATTTAATGCGTATGCTATAAATACATTATTTTGCAACATTTTATTGGGTGAATAACGTAGTAGATATTTTGTCCTAATACACGTGTGCTGTTTTAATCAAATACGGTCCAAAACTCATTGAACCATTTCGTTTGGATCTACGTATGATTCACTAAATAAATTATTAAATTTTGAAATAAAATGACAAATAAAATAATATAAATTTGGAGGCGATTCCTTTCAGTTTCATTCTAAATGGAACACTCGGCAACTTGTTGAATACGCGTGCTAAATTGGTTATGTTTATGAGAAAAAAGCAAGTCCTATTGTAAGACTCGAACTACGGGGGTACGTTACAAGCCAAGTCACTGTCTTCGAGCCACAGTTATCAACATTGAAAATAAAATATCCTTAATTTTGCTTGGTACTGCCTTGGCATAGCATTCCAATCAAAACCTGTGTAAAAAACTGTAGCTACAACTAAACAAAAATATCAAGTTTTGCTAACCGATCAATATGTCAAGTTGTCCACATGTTACTTCATACCACTGCCTACGTTTTTTCCCTTTATTTTCAATTTTCCTCTGTTTCTTTGCGTGTAACGTAATGAATACACAAGAGACTATACGACAGGACACATTTGCTTTACACGACGATCTGATATCCGGACATGTGTCTTTATCCACGTCAATAGCATAAAGTCCAAAGTCCTTTGATTGCGAATAAGAAAACATAAATTAGTTTGACAAAAGAAAACAAACGATTTTTTCCAATAGTAAATAACCAGTCCACTGTGATTTCAATAGTATAATTTGAAAAAAATAAATAACTGCTTTTCGTCAAAGATTCACACAAGCTGGATTACTAAGTATGAGAAAAGTAGGAATTCGACGGGGTTTCAGAACAAGGTTTTGCAGGACGTTTGCACTAACCTTTAGCCTGCTGGCGGCAAGTAATTTTGCTTTTGCGACTAGTGCGGACCAAAACCAGACTGCACGTCCGTGCAGGCTGA
This sequence comes from Mercenaria mercenaria, assembly GCF_021730395.1. NCBI lineage: Eukaryota > Metazoa > Mollusca > Bivalvia > Venerida > Veneridae > Mercenaria > Mercenaria mercenaria. The sequence goes on along the minus strand of NC_069364.1, from coordinate 90,175,643 downwards.
TTATGATCTGCACTGTTCCCTATTTAGTGAGTAAATTTTCAGTGAACACCCCTTTGAATAATAGGTGGTGCTGTCCAAATTGAATGATGGACCGGTCCATTTTAGAAAAGCAGGGTTAAGGTCAAGTAAGACGACTTCGTGTGTTACCGTTATCCTTAACATAACAAATTTCTATCACCTTTATCTTTATCCGGTTTAATGACAAGTATTTAGTACATAAAAAATATTTTAATGCACACTTTGTGCATGAACATATTCTTGTCAAAAATAAGAAATAAAATTTTATTTTCATTTTGATTGATGTTTGATAACCTTGGTGAAAAGAAATAAAAGTATTACTCATAAAAATTAGCAAGCGTAATGACGTTTTGAAAAACAATCTATTTCATTTTAACGTAATTAAATGTGAAAGTTATATTTATGAATAGTTATCATGAAACATCTGAACTTTTCAAGTCCTTGATTCTGAATGTATTTTGATGGAATATATTAAAACAGTGTGAAAAACTAATCAGAAATATAAACCCTTTGTCAGTTTCACAAGTTAAAATGGTAAATGTTCATATTTCTACATTTTTCCATTAGGGCGATGGCCTTCTCTCGTATACTGACCGTATACGCAAGCGATCACGATGGCGAGGAGTGATATCACGATATCACGAATGCCAAGCGCGAGGCCCGAGCGCTTCGAGGATGGTCATCATAAGAATGGATGCGATGGTCCTAAATATACACCGCACATATCAAAGCTACACTGTTTTCGAAATATTGAATATCAGTTTACGTTTTCTATGTACTCGGTCAATATCAAAACATATTATGCTGCTCTTGTTTGTCTGAAATTTATTGTTTTAGCGAAATTTCTTCCGTTTAAATAATGTTTTTCATATGATTCGAAATTTATTCATTTTAGCGAAATGTTCCTCCGTTAAAATAAAGTATTTCTTTGTATAGTATTTCAAATCTTAAGATCAAATATACAAAAATGAATATCTAAAATACCTTATATTACGCTGTGAAAATCGCGTTTAGAAATACACTCATTTCAGACAGTTTATCATAAAAAATTGTTTCTCTTTTTCTCTTAAGTCCTTCTTCCATTTATACATACATTTACAAAATGTGCATGAACATTTCGATCATTGCCCTGGCAAAGAGTGTACATGTAGGAGCAAGTATTTGTGGTCAATTTTGTCATAAATTTAACAATAAAAAGTATGTCAAATGTAACAGCTGCTTTATAAACGCGCATAAGAGTGGGGGCTTGATTTAGTAGTATGTGATAAACAGATTGACTGGTATCTCAACTTTGACTCTGGTTTTTGCTATTCTATTATGAGAATGGCAGACGGTGTATCACACTGCTGGCTATAGACCGCCATACTGAACAATAAGTAACAGTAATTAATATGGCAGCCTACGTCTGCGAGTATATAGAGGATATATCTTTACTGATAACCATCAGTTGTATTTACATCTAAGTGCAGAGACACTTCTGATGGTTTTATTAGTGTGAGATTATTGGACCTAAACAAAGAAACTTTAGTCAAACCAAATTTACATATTACATTCGGTCAGAACATAGCATTTAACTGCATGACGGATGTTCACCAAACTCTGCAATTAATACCCTTGCATAGGCTTCTCTCGAGTTGTTAAAATGGTTTTGTTTTGTTGTTCACAGTGGTCGCAAAAACAGAGCGAAAAGTCATTTAAACGACTTGATGTGTTTTCACACGACCTGATGTGCTGCTTGCATTCTTTTACAGATCAGCCTATATAAACGTCAAACGTCAAAATATGATCGACAATCCATGAATCGTGATTAATATGCCGCTTATATTCTGCCGCTCATTTCATAGGAGTTCCAAGAAAAAATCATTTCTTATATTTACATAATGATTATATTTTCTTTCGGTTTGTTAACTTTTTTCGGCGTTACTGTCTAAGCCAACTTTTGACCTACTTAAAGAACCAATAAGAGTTGTAAATTTATATTTCATCAACCAACGGGACTGAAAATAAATGGATACATGCATACATTTAATTGGCTGAAATTAAAATACTGTTTCACAAAAAGTGTCGTTACCTTTAAACAGAGTATAACATAGATACAGTAGATACTGTCTCTAATGACGTTTATCGGGGAAGCACAAAGGTTACTGTATACAGGAGGTACTTATACACATAATACTGGAGTTTTACCTGAATGACGATTGGCTTTTAGTACACGAATCTTAGAACTCAAAATTTGTGTAACTATTTATGTATAGTATAGTTGACGACGGTCTGGAATCCGTAAACTGTAATGTACTTGCAGATTGATTTCTACCGCTAGATTAAACTAATTGTAATAAAAACAAGTTTTTCACTCTGAGTCACAAAATGCCGTCTATTTGCTGGCATATCTACCGAAAAGTGTCAGAAATGCAGTATTAATTTCAAATTGTACAGCAATATTCGGACTCTATTGTAAAACGTCATGTTTGTCTTCCTATGTAAACAACGCACAGGAGACTGACATTGGAGGGACACGTGGAACAGCTATAGTGATTTTATTAAAACTTCACATGATTAAAGAGGACATTGCGAGAAAGCATGCACGGTACGAAAGACGCCTTTATCCACACTGCATTCCAACATGCTTAATACATTAAATCCCCATCAAGACCGAATATCTTTCTTAAACAGGTATATTTCTTGTTTTTTAAATTTCACATACATTGTTGTTTTGGTATTAGAATCTGCTTCCCGGTTATTCTTTTCAAAAAGACCTTAGCCGTCTACGGAATGTTTCCCCTGACTACATACAAATGTCGTCAGTACAGCGGCATGTTATCACTAAGTGACGTAATGCCTAGTTCACATTTGGCCTACGATGCATCTGCCCGTATCCTCCATTCCTTGCAGAAGCAGGAGGCGGCAGTGCAATTTTCCTACAAATTAACGAGCTCCGCAGCCTGTACGATTTTGTTTAGCGAAAAGTTATACAAATTTGAAAAAATCTTAAGCCCGTAGCCCATTGACATGTCGCATGTGGCATTGCACAATACCCACACGGTCATCATTAGGAGGCCGCGCGCTGATCCTGCAGCCAAGGCACGGTTTCCCTTAGACTTGGCGCCCAAAAGAATCGTTCGGAGATTGTAGACTCGTGGGACCTTCGCACAGCCCTCACACAGCTACCGCAAGGTTGCCGCTTGCTGCACGTGCAGCACCCGTGAAATCACACGAATACTGAGCAATCATCGCGCGGCAACCCTATAGTGGCCGCTCCATTGCCGTGCGGCGGCCTTTATATGGACAAAACATCATGTTTTTATTATTCGTCTGTTCAGAAAAATGATAGTACCACTAAGTTTTCCTTGAGAAGCCTGCGGAGACTGCGCACGGCAACTGCACTGAAATTGCATGATTTCCATATAATCTCCGCGCAGCGTCTGTACGGATTTCTCCCGGCCTCCTCCCGAGAGCCTGTACAAAATGTGGCACTGTTTCCGTATATAATGTGAACACACACGCCGTAGCGCGTAGCCACCTACGATGCCCCAAAAACCGCAAGGAAACTCGTAGACTAATTTATCGCACGGCGCCCAGGTCAAATGTGAATTAGGCATAAGCGTACATTTTGATGCCTTTCTTTTAGCGATTCGTAAGGAATGAACGTCATAATTTTCAATTATACGAATAGGGAGAATGCAAATATGCGCATTTAAATAGCATCTACATATATTAAACACGAATTCTAAATAATTAGATCTATAATAATTACGAATTCAATTCTGATTAAATTCTAAATGACAAAAGACTTAATAATCATTATGACTGAGCCTGGATATGACTTAACTGTGTAGTATAGGGCTACAAATCTTCTCTTTTTTCTATTAAGGTATAAGGTGCGGATGGGAATAATCTGTTCGATGATTACTAACTTTGTGGTAACGAGACTCTGCCAAGTTTATACCAGACAGTTACCTGATGACCAGATATTCCCATCTGTATCTGCAGCCAGTCGTAGATTATTTTACTGCAAACCGAATTTGACAAGATATAGAATAAATGAAACAAAGCGAAATACTTTCTTTCCAGAAAAATGGCATATTTAAACAGAGCGCGGGCAAGTCATGGAGATGACGTCATGAAGTTTCAGGCAAGCGCTACAACAAAGGTCCTGTTTAATTCTATCATTTGTAGCGTACTTTTATTTATCTATTTGCCACAAAATAACTGTTTTTAAATTGAAATATTTACCATAAGGAAAAAACAGTGACCATGGTGAACAATATACATGTACAATCAATGCATGAACCGTTCGTATTGTTATTAACAGCACGGTACTCATCGGGATTAATTGAGGATGCAGTTGGGTTCTGTCCCCGCTTAAAAACGCAAGTCCCATATATTATAACAGTAAGAAGAGAAGTAAAAGGAAAGACGTTTCACAAGTTGGATTGAGTATATACTAGTACAAAATGTTATTAGCAATCAATTTTTCCCCTCACATAAAACTAATACTTGACCCCCTGGAGTCTTGATCTAATAAACATGGTATTACGACATTTTACAAACAAGCAATTTTACGAGATGAATTATTTCACATATATCATTTTCGTGTATCACAGAAGATAATACTGGAAAACGAATTTTCTCATTAGTGATCCAGTGACCTGCGCGGCTGAGAATACCGTCGATGGAAGTTAAAAATCGTCGTTGGTTAGCCGGAAACAAACGGAAATATAGTAGAAAATGACATCTGGTTTATGTCCATACATTAAAGTATTTTTGAGAAGGAGAGAAATTCTACCTAAATTTCCATAGGCTTAGAACCAGGGCTCGTATTCATCTACGTTAAAGTCTGAGTTACGATCGGCAGATATTAAATTTGCAAAAAGCAAATTCATACTGATGATATTTTGCTGAGCTGTCTGTCACAGTAGGAGGCACATTCTTGCAAAGTTTTTTTTTTTTGGTTATGTTTAAAAAATGATATAGCGTTCCAACGCTCCACTGTGACGCCATTATGACGTTATAATGCTGATGTAGTAATTGTACGTGCGTTGCAAGCAAATAAACACAGTTTCAGTCTTACTTGATAACCATTGAAATGAATCGGGCAAGGTTAGATTTAACAAGTATCTAACATAGCTCCACAATTAGTCTTGGTGCTGAAAATGAAGTAAATCATTTCGAACAATTGTGAACGTTTTAAATTGAATGGCAACATTACAAAGAGCTGCTATATTTCAGTTACATTCAAGTATGTAAGACTATAACGACATTTAGATAAGGTTAAATAAATTTGGTTTTCTGAATGGTTTAAACATATTTTATTGCATACCCATTAATATAGTATTTACATCTCAAATACAATACTTAACAATGGTATTCTCTCAACATTATTACATACCCTCCCCTTAACAAATTTCACTTACATGAGATTCGGCTACAAAATATGTTATTCATCAAGCTATGCAAAAGTTTATATTACTGAAGTGAAAAGAAGAGGGAAGAAAAGATAGATAGAAAGACGAAATGTAGTTAGATAGAGTACAACATATTCTTTGTATTTCGCGTGATACTGATATTTTGATTATTGCTTTGTAGATTTTATTGTTGGTCATGTTGTTGCTGAACTAAATCTAGTTGAATTGGGACACAAAAGTCACTGTAGTATTTCAATTCTCAAAACGCTTTGTATCTTTGATCTAAAAATATTAATATTATCATTTGCTGATAAAGAAGAGTTCCCAAAAAGTAAAGTTCCTGTGCTTAAAGGGTAGTAGTCCTTGATTGATTGAAACATAACTATTCTTTGATTTATAAAGTTAGGACACTGAAAAAGAAAGTGCTCACAATCTTCAGTATGATATCCACAACTACAACTAAAATCAGTGGCTAAATGATTAGTAAAAAGATCAAAATTCAAGTTGCTGCATTTATTTCTTAGTCGAGAATGATAAATTGAGGACTTTCGTTCGCCAAAGGAATATATCTCCGGTACTTCTGGCGCTTTAAACCGTGTGGTCAATAATGACTTTTTGAAAGCTGATAGGCTTTCTAGTTGTCTTGTTTCAATGGGTAATTCATTCCGCAATGAAATAGAAAATGGAATAAATGAACTGAAAAATATTTCGGTACGTCTTCATAAGCTCTCATAATCTCATAATTTCTTAAGTTATAAGGGTTATTGTCACCGACTACATTGAGAAATAAATTACTTAGGTAATCTGGAACCATAATATGTTTTATTTTATACATTACTATTAATTTCTGATATATCCGTCTTTCAGACAAAGATATCCATTCTATTTCCTTATAGAGATTATTCAATGATACGGATCACATTGTTCCGGTTACAATTCTTGCGGCTTCGTTTTGTAGTTTTTCAAGATTATCTTTTTCAGAATTTGTACAATTATCCCATACGACAGCTGCATATTCTAACAATGGTCGGAGAAATGATATATATATTTGATTCAAAGCTTTCCTGCGCAATGAATGAAATGGACCATAAGAAATCAAGGTATATGTTACAAGGCAAATGTACATTCTTGCATAAAAACTACTTTTTTTCACTGGATCCGCCCATGTATTAACGGGAGAAAAATCGTGAGCAAACAAGGCAATTGACGTGCTGTTAATACCCGATTTTTATTTTTGAAATGCTTTCCCAGGGACGTATATGTCTCCTGTTTACCAAATGTTGAAGTTATATAATAATATTTGGTAATTTCATGTTTGTAATAACGAGAGATAAAAAAAATCGTGTAAAAATCTTCAGTATGTGCTTTTAGTAATGTTGTTGAATTTTGGTCCCTGGTTATGGATATTTAAAACATGTTTACCGTTTCCAAGAACAACAGAATGGTAATTAAAAATGTACCGGAATCGTACGGTCATCACATATGAAAACAATACATTTAGTCGTCGGGTAATGTTTTTTTTTATGCAAGAATAGCGACAATACACGTTTGTTTTGTGTATTAACGTCTGCAGAAGCCCTTGGGATATGTTTGTGACCTCGACCCTCGACCTTCGGTCTCGGTCACAAACAATCCCGCGGGCTTCTGCAGACGTTAATACACAAAAAAATGTGTATTATCCCTACACAACTGCCCTAAATTTCTAGGCGGCTTTTCTTTGTTGTTCTGAGCAGTGTAATACATGTATATATCTTGAGGAGCACTGAAGTATATAATTTCAAAATGCAAAAAGAAAATATGCATCACTATAAATGATCGTTAACATCTGCTTTGCGTCGCTCTTGCTGGATTCAGCTCAATGATAATGTTCCTTTAAGTCAGTTGAATTATTGTAAATACAAAATAATCATACGTAGGCCTCATATATTAAGAACAAATAACTGTATATTAACTGATTTCAGATTCACTAGACGCAAATGAAACCACCAAGACAATATGAATTATTATGTAAATCACACAACACGTGTAAATAATCTGTACCATTGCAAGACGGAAATCAGGAAAGCAACTCAATATGCAACAAAGAGGCAGTGTTTAGGTTTTTTGTGTGTAAAATAGTCAAGATATGACGACTTTAAAAGATTTAAAATTGTCACAGCTTTATGATCAGTCTCTGTTGCTATTCAACTGAAGAATGTTGCTATACAACCAAAGAAACTACTAACACTTAGTACAGACCAGCATAATTATATTCAAATAATCAGCATGGACACGTCATTGCTTCGTACATGTTTATGGCTTGGAACCGGTGAAGTTAAATGCGTGAAATAGTTACGCATACACGATTGTTATTGTCTTTATATTCTACAGACTGAATTATAGGTCCATAAAGTTTTAAACTGCATTTTAAAACACAGCCGTAATAGCTGTGCAAATACATGTTATACATAATTACAAAATGTACATTTCAATACTAAAGCCAGAAAGGGAGGCTATCGAAACTAGTAGATTCAATAATACTTTCTACTATATTAAGCAATATTCAAACCTTTGGCAAATATTGGAGAAAACAGTTACTAAAAATAGGAATTAATAAAGAATTGATATACTTTGCGCTCATAACAAGAGAATGTGGCAGCCACTTTATAAACAGAGTGACAAAAAAGCACTATTGTATACATTACCGCTTTTCATAATAGGTTTTGCCTTACTTTTGAATAACATCATATTTGTGCATAATAACGGGTTACCTAATCACTCTACACAAGTTTGCGTGTCACTTTTTAATTAAGATAGGCACTGATTTCCTTGCCATTTTGATTTCGTGAACTACAGAGCTTTAGAACAGCACAGTTTCACAGCTTCATCTATTATTTATAGAAATGTCTTTTATGGCCAAGATTATATTTCTAATTATTCTAAACCTAACAAACAGCCTTTCTGTGGAAATATCGCGACAAGGCAGCTTTCTTTGTAACCTTTAAGAGTGTTTTCGCAGACTGGAAGAAAGCATGTAGAATAAATGGAGCGTATTGAACAACTGTTATGTTTTAATTATTTTTTTCCTATTGATATTTAAATTGCAACTTTATTATTTTACACTTTTTAGGAATAAGTACAGAAGAACGAACTGTCAAGTCTGTTCAAATGTAGGTAGCAATGTCTTTGATCTGTACATTATTAATCCGTTTAAAAACACGAGTACAGTAACGTCATATCATGTGTTCGCCGATCACAGTTAAAAGGAAACATACCGGTATGCACATTTAATAAACCTAGATACGTTTCAATGAAAAAGTAGGAAATAATAAAAGTTAAAAGTACAGCAAACTCAAATTTAGATGGTATTTTCGCTATAAATGAATTCTAAATGGGTCTTTTAGAAAATATGATGGTTGTCTGTAGGTTACTGAATTTTGTTGATCAACATAAAATATGCTCAAAAATATTAAATTAATAATATTAATTAATATAAAAATTTTAACAAGAGCAATTGTCATCACCCTACAAGAACAAACATTTAACGGCATATTTTTCACAAGACTACTTGTCGTTACCCAACACTTACGTGGGTTGGTACAAGAATTTCACATTCGCATTATCAGAAGAGTAATTACCGGTACAAAACACCCATGTGGGTAGTTACAAGAATTCCACGCTCGCATGTTCAGAAAAGTACTTGTCTTTTCTCAATACCAAAATGGGTTGGTACAAGAATTTCACACTCACATTTTCAGAAGAGTAATTGCCGTTACATGACCCGCATGTGGGTGTGTTTAATGTACCATAAAACCGGTAGATATTAACATCAATAACACTGAAGGTCATCAGAGCTTCATTTACAAACAATTTAGACCGGCAACGACATTTATCACATTTTATGGTAAGAATTATTTCGAGTTTCTCCCTGTCGTGTAAAACAGAGACAGTATTGGAAGACAAATTTTCTCCTTTGTGAAACGGTGACCTGCTCGACTGAGAACTCTGTGAAAATTTCTAATAATCATAGCTTGTATCCTCTCAATTATAGATCATCGGTGGTTAGCCGGAACAAGCGGAAATCGAGAAGAAAATGATTAACCACAAGACAGAAAAACACAAAAGAAAGAAGTCTACGAAAATATTATCTGGCTTTACATATTATTTTATCAGAAGGACATGAATATAAGAAGCGACAGACTCGCCCACACTCTGAAAGACATGTTGTTTTAACACCTAGATTTAAATCATATATCAACAAGAGTGTCTTTCGCCTTTGACTACTCACAATAAATAACAAATACTGATTGAATGGGATAAGGCCGTGACTTTTATTATTACAAGAGCCATGTTACACATGGCTAATCCCCCGCCGGCTAATTGAAGGCTAAAGTTCCTGGCAAGTATTAATTTTGGGGAAAGCTTTGAAGAACCGTTTAGTTGTGGTCCGCATCAGGGGTTTTAAAGTTAATCTTAAAAAAAAAAAAAAAAAAAAAAAGGAAATCACAAAAATCTCTATCAGGTAGAAATTGGTCAAAATGCACCTCAAAATTGGATATAGCATGCATGTTGTACTACAGAAAAGTGGTCTCGATTTTTCCCTACGACTAGTAATGAAAAAGTTACAATAAAAGCTATTTATAGTAACAACAAAGGGAAGTAATTCTAAAGAAGGGAATTGCGCATGACACTTTGTCTCATGATGGTGTATAATTAATTGTGCCAAGTTACATCAAAATCCCTCCATGCATGAAGAAGAAATGCTTCGGACAAAGTCATTCTTGTATCTGACCTTTGGCCTCTAAGTGTGACCTTGACCTTAGACCTAGTGACCTGGATCTTGCGCATGACACTCCGTCTCGTGGTGGTGAACATTTGTGCCAAGTTATATCAAAATCCCTCTATGCATGAAGAAGAAATGCTCTGGACAAGGTTTTCATTCTTGTATCCTTTGACCTCTAAGTGTGACCTTGACCTTAGACCTAGGGATCTGCTTCTTGGGCATGACACTCCGTCTCGTGGTGGTAAACATTTGTGCCAAGATACATGTATATCAAAATCCCTCCATGCATGAAGAAGATATGCTCCGGACAAATTGTTTTAAGAAAATATGATAAAGGGGAATAGCTCAAAAAATAGGCAAGTTAGAGTTATTGTTCTTGCACATTGCACTTCCTCCCAATGTGTTCTATAAGTATATGAAGTTTGAAGAAAATCCCTCCAGTACTTTTGGAGTTATGCTCCGGACAAAATGTTTTAAGAAAATAGGATAAAGGGGAATAACTCAAAAAATAGGCAAGGTAGAGTTATTGTTCTTGCACACTGCACTTCCACCCAATGTGTTCTATCAGTGTATGAAGTTTGAAGAAAATCCCTCCAGTACTTTTGGAGTTATGCTCCGGACAAATTTTTTAAAGAAAATATGATAAAGGGGAATAACTCAAAAATAGGCAAGGTAGAGTTATTGTTCTTGCACACTGCACTTCCTCCCAATGTGTTCTTTCAGTGTATAAAGTTTGAAGAAAATCCCTCCAGTACTTTTAGAGTTATGCTCCGGACAAAGATCGTTGCGGACGCACGCACGCACGCACGGACGGACGGAGAGCATTTCTAATATCCCCTTCGCCTTTGGCGGGGGGATAATAATATCATTACAGAAAATTAATGAAATATGGCATATTGTATGAGATAGAAGTATCATGAAATGAAGCCTGGAATGATAGATTTCTAGCCAAAATGCATAGAAACAAAGTAGACAACTCTAAGATGCTGAAGCTCTAAATATGATAAGCACACGTGCACAAGAATGCAAGTCCAGCTACCGAAAATCCTAGGCTAGATGCTCAAAGAATTCTCAACATAATGATGATGGTTTTATCTCTGATTGCCTAAACTATGCTAATGATTATGTATACAATATGCCAAACCGAAATGCACAAAGTGAATTGAGGGCCACCAAATATCTTATGAAATAAAATTTGCCAATAAAACGGTACATTTAATATCATATCTAATTATTTAATAGCTACATGCAAACATTCATTTCCTTAAATTATATCAGACTTTTTCGGCTTATGTACTTTCAAAGATGAGAGTATACGCTATATATTCAGCTGTATTTGACAATTATTTCTCTTGTTTTTACCTAATCCACCGAAAGTAAACGCTTCCAATACTATACAGCAGTTTCGTTTTCCTTAATAGATTTGTGGGATCTAACCAGAGATAGATCAGGCAGTAATCTTGATATGTCACGTACTTTATAATCCAGCCATTATGTAAGTATGTAATTAAGTATATTTGAATAGACCAACTCGTAGTTTTACTTAATAGTTTTTGCTTACCCTTCTAGGAAAGCTTCCCCTTGTTTCACCAGTCTAGGGTGAAACAACTCTACCGAGGTCATGCCACTCCACCACTCCAAGTGTATTGTTAGATTTGACAATGTATCTCATGCCATCCGCCAATTGGTTCGACAGTGCTCTCATGCCACCCTGCTATTCCTAGTGTACTGTTTAAATCGACAGTGCTTCTCCCTTGACTGAAACTGAAACTGCTTTATTTGATTAAATGCCTAATTTTACACATAGTATATTCACTGGCGTTGTACATTAAATTAAAAAAATTATGATAAAATATATACATGATGGTATCAAAAGATGAAACACGACATAATTGACAAAATTACTATACAGCACAAATTACAACATGGCGTATTAATCGTACGTCGATCACACTACATAGAAGAGTATACTCAGCGTTTCTACCATATTCAGTCCACCAACAGAGAAATAATCAAAACCATGATTCAAAGCTTCTAAAAAACAGTGTTTTGAGCTTTTTCTTAAAAGTGTCTACCGAATCAGAATTTCTCACTTATACTGGTAGTTTGTTCCATAGTTTCGGCTCTACAGTTTGAAAACTTCTGTTACCAAATGTTTTACGTTGGCTCCGGTATAATAGCAGCCTATATCAACAGCGCAACGCCTATGACAAGAGGATCTAGAAGCTGTATACACAAGCATCTAAATAAAAGAAAATCAAATCTCAAATTTATTTATTTATTTTATTGGGTTTAACGTCGCGCAATCAAATATCTATAGGACAGGAATAATATACAGTTATTAGTTATTGATGAATGACTTCGTTATTACGATAAAGTCACAAAACGCACAGTCCTAGGTTTGGCACTGTGGACGAAAATTATTAACTAGATGGCGGCAGTAAGGTATTATGCGGATACAATACTCAAGAATCAATGTTACTGCAATTCCTGCGCGACTAATAAAATCTGTAAGAAGATCCTTTGGAAGCATAGAACGTAACCAGGCAAAATAATAGCAGAGTCTGTTCATTAAAGGTAATGGAAAGTGCAACGCCCCTCATGCTCCCTAGCACCGGGTTAAGCTGTACTCTATTACAAATGTATTGAATGGACTCCATGATCCCAAACAACCAGAAAATATAACAACACTGACAGTATGATATGGAAATATTTCCCTACGTAATACATGCACAGGAAGCATCTAGCACAGAAAACACAACCAGAATCGCAATTCGAAAGCAAAATTTGTTTAACATTCTGTTCGATCAATTTCACCTCCGTAGAAATCCGATTTTACAAAAGCCACAGCAAAACAGTTTAATAACAAGCGTTAACATAGATATTTCGGACATAAAACAATTTATAGTCTGTATCATATATGGTAGTACAAAACAAAACGACTTTAATGAACCAAAAACAACATTTCAATAACATTTAACTTTTACCTGTCCGCTTTTACAACAACTACAGCGAAATAGTTTTAATAACAAGCGTTAACATCAATGAGGATACCATCAAAATGATGAAAAAGAACAATAAGTAAATAACAACAATATTATATTTCTTAAGTAACAACAGCAGTAATGAAAATGATTATCATTGTGATCATCATCAAAATTGTCCATTCCAATAACATCATAAGAATAGTCTTGACCACTAGTCGTCTTCTGTACATAAATCTACTAAATCCGTTTTAGTATACTTTGTATTATCACCATCGGCACCGACAGCAACAAGACCATAATGGACAGCATGATAAACTAGAGCTACTTTTGAGAAAAGCGCATGTCTCCAACAACTGCCAAATCATCTGAATTGTAAAAACAATTCAGTAATTTTTTTAAGCAAGTTTTAGGATGAATGGTTCAGTATTTTTATGAGCCTATGTGATTAGGAAATGATCTCTCGAATTTTCAATGATTTTTTAATTTTTGCATTTTTGTAATAGAGTATATACTTAAGTCAGTAGCGAAACAAATAAAATGTTGTTGATGAAGCTGTTAGAAACTGTTCCATGTACCATGCTAAAGAAAAAGGCCAATTAAAATGCTTACGATCTTTAGAAGAAACCGGTAAAGCAAACCATATACCGTGAGTCGATCTCGCGACCAAAATGTAACTACAATAAAAGTTAATGTTGTTATTTATCTTCCCATTGAAACAATAATAAGATATGCACGCACTGAGACCTTCGGTCCTCAAATGTTCAAAGACATTTTCTTTCTACACTTAGCGTAGTCGTTCAGGTAAGCAGTGTGAAAATTTGTGTTTTCATCCTAAATTATTAAAACTTTTGCGGCGTGTCAAATCTAGGACATGAGAAATGTAAAACCGTTAGCCAATATCCAAAACACAATATCTAAAACAAAATGGTAACAAACAAAGAATGGTGATTGTTGCTACTTTTCAATAGAAACGGGGGGTTCCCTCAAAAAGAACCAAGTTTTTTTTATCGTTAAATAACCAATTGTTCGACATAAATAACGCATGAACCAGTATTTGAAATTATTCATGAGCTTAAGCGAACAATAATTATATCTACTTATTCATCTTTTAATGAAATACGTAATAAACTAAAAGGACACTGTTTGTTCTAAAACTTATCTGCATTTTTCTTGAATCCTCTATGTGGCAACATTACTGGAAAACGCTCGCTCTTCAAACATGTGATTACCATAATGTTTTGTACACGAAGTGCCGACTTGCCTGCTTAGTTATTTTGAAGGAATGAACCGGTTTGAAATACAAAATGACCACACCCGCGAACTGCTCGTGTGTGAAATTGAACAATCGAGGCACGTTATATGATATGGACTGGGTCGAAATAACAGAATAGTAGAAATTACAGCTCTTGCGTGCCTACTGAAAAAATAACATAAATTTACTTCTCAAGAGAACATAAATTCCTTTGATATTACACCAGAAACTTATTAATCAAAAGACTACACAAAATTGGAGAACCAGAAAATCTGAATATCAAAAATTCTAGACACAGAGAAATAAGCACGGACAATGATGCAAACAGGAATAGTTACAATTTAAAAATCACAGCTGCCTTTACATCACTTCTCATGGAAAACTAGAGTACTTATATTGTACAGGAACTTACAGACCTGTGGAATGCTATGAGAATGACTGAAAATGAGTTCCTTAAATGTAATGGCCCAAGGCGTATCAAATCCCAAAAAAGACTCGATTATGTGTTGGCGCGGAATAGATTTAACAAATTACTACGGAAGACTGAACGGGAATTTAAGCGGAGCATTTCAGTTGATATCGAGGACATGTCGACATCGAACCCAAATGAATTTTGGGATAAAATAAAACACCTCGGACCAAAGCGCGATTCGTCGATTCCAATTGAAATAATTGATGAACAAGGGCATGTTGTGACTGATGAAAATGTGGTGTTCGACAGATGGAAGTGTGATTTTGCTAATCTGTATAATGGCGCTGATAATGAAGAATTTGACAATAGGTTCTATGACAGAGCAAAAATACACAAACAGTTATTAGAGCTAAACATAGTTGATCCGTTGTACACTCCAAATGAGCAACTTAATAATAATATTACCCTGGAGGAAATCGTTAAGATCGTCATGAGTGCAAAATCTAAATCGGCATGCGGTATTGATAATATCCCATATGCAGTCTTGAAATTTCCCCCGGTCATTGCTGCTCTTCATAAGCTGTTCCAGCTGGTATTTGATACGAGCATTATTCCTAGTGAATGGAGAAAGTCAGTTATATTCCCAATTCTGAAGGATAAAAATTCCGACAAAAGACTTCCTCTAAATTATAGAGGTGTAAGCCTACTCTCATGTATCAGTAAACTTTACAGCTCATTTATTAATAAGCGAATATCATATTACCTTGAAGAAAGTGACCTTTTAGCGGACGAACAGAACGGATTCAGGAGGGGCAGATCATGCGAGGACCATGTATTCACGTTAAGCAGTCTCGTGCGTAACCATGACAACCTACACACGGCTTTCATTGACCTTAAAAAGGCATTTGACTTTGTCGACCGTGATATGTTATTATACAAGCTACTCTTAAATGGCATTGACGGAAAAGTTTATAATGCAGTGAAAAGTATGTACGACCATACCACCTCATGTATCAAAATAAACAATAAGTTAACAACTTGGTTCGATTGTAAGTCCGGCGTTGTTCAAGGAAATAATCTTTCGCCGACGCTCTTCGCCATATTTATTAACGATTTAGTGGGTGAAATAAACGATCTTGGGCTTGGTGTTGACATGAACGGTTCTTCTATTTCGATGTTGCTTTATGCGGATGACATTGTTTTAATAGCAAATTCAGAAAAGGACTTACAACAAATGCTAGATAAGCTGCACGAGTGGTGTAAGAAATGGCGCGTGTTAATCAATACAGACAAATCAAAGTGTATGCACTTCCGAAAAGGGCGCCAATCACGCACAGAGTTTAACTATAGAATCGGTAACAATACTCTAGAAACTGTTTCTGAATATAAGTATTTGGGTGTGATCTTTGATGAAAAACTATCATTTAACAGTCACTGTGAAGCCCTTGGTAAAGGTGCAGGTAGAGCACTCGGAGGCTTGATAAACAAAGTTCACGGATTACCTGATTTCGGTTTTAAATCCTACGAAAAATTAGTATATAACTGTGTTGTTCCTGTAATGGATTATTGTTCTACTATTTGGGGATACAAACAATTTCAACAGACTGATAATGTTCAAAACAGGTCAATGAGATTCTTTTTAGGTGTACACAGATTTGCTCCTACAGCTGCATTAACAGGTGATCTAGGCTGGCTTCCAAGTCGATATAGACGATGGCTTAACATGTTAAGGTATTGGAACAGGCTAATTTCTTTTGATAATGATAGAATCACTAAACGTGCGTTCGAATTTGACTATGGAAGGTGCAATAATAATTGGTGCAGTGAGATTAAGGCTATAATGACCTATCTCGATCTCTTGACTGTTTACAATAACAAAGAAATAATTGACCTTCGAGTGGCAGAACAGAAACTAATTGATCTACATAGCCGTCAATGGAAGAACACCGTCGAAAATACCCCCAAGCTGAGAACTTATAAATTGTTAAAAGAGGTATTCAAAACTCAAGATTATGTTACATTAAACCTGTCAAAATATGAACGTTCAATTGTAGCACAATTCAGATGTGGAATACTCCCACTTCGTATTGAGACAGGAAGGTATATAGGTGAAGCCATCAATGACCGACTTTGCAAATTTTGTTCAAGCAATACTGTTGAAAATGAGACGCATTTTTTATTACACTGTTCAAAATACAGTGACTTACGAACTCAACTATTTGGTGATGTAATACATGATTCTACTTTTAGAGACTTGCCAGACATTGAAAAGATGTCTTTTCTGACAAAACATCATGTGAAAAAGTTTGCAAAATATCTAGTTCAAGCATATTTGCATAGACGTAAATCTATTTATCTAAATGTATAAATGATCACACAGTGTTTTAGTGTATGGCTTACCACTATATAATCTTAGTTAAGTTGTTCATAAATATATATATATATGCTTACGTTATAGTTAATTTAAATTTACACTGTATTATTACTATTATATTTCGATAGTGACTTATAGGTCCATGGGGCCGGGTGATTCTTGTTTTGTTATTTATATATTTTGCTATATTGTATATATCACATGTCACTTTAATAAACAAATTTTCTTCTTCTTCTTCTTCTTCTATTGTAAAAGCAGAAATTTTCGCGAGCGTTTAATTTTTGCTATATTCGCGAGGTCCCTCACCTCGCGGACATTAATCCTCATTAAATATTACTTATTAATATAATGCTAATGAAATAAATATCATCATTACACAAACCTTTCCTAACGTATTAAATGGAAACGTCCATATTTACAAAAAGTGGCTATGTTTAGTGTTTACATAATTACTATTTAAGAGGAATAGAAAACAAACAACACATAACTGTTCAATTTAGATCGATATGATAAAATTTGTGTTTACAGTGTTTTTTAATTAAACAAACAATGACATCCCTTCACATGAAAACTAGAGTACTTAGTTTAGTAAGTAAGCCATGGAAATGCTGACAGATTGTGACCTTCTATAGAATGCAAACCATTGCTTGTGAAGAAAATATTAACTCAAGACAGTTTTACATTCTGTCATTTCCTTCGTATAATTTTTCAGTTCGGAGAGGTCAACTGAAAAAATGTTTCGTGGAACAGGGCAGACTGCTTTTAGAACAAGCAAGCGACAATTTCAAACGAAAGTAAAAGTAGTGGAATAAAATATACTATAGAATGCAGTTCCTGACTGGGAAAAGGTTATTTTAATGAGAATAATTAAGTACAATACTCATGGAAAAATATTGGAACAATAAGACTTTGAATAAAAAAAGTGACTGGTCGTCAATAAAATGATTTGTTTGTCTACGATCTTTAAAAAAAAAAAAAAAAAAAAAAAAAAAAAAAAAAAAAAAAAAAAAGATTTGTAATTTGAGTAACCTTGGTTATACAGATAAATTTATCGACTACAAGATTAAATCAGGTGACTGAATGACAATGAACAATATAATGAGAAATTAAGAAAGTAGATTTGCGTTAAGTTCATAAATGTATTGCAAAGGCTTAAGGCCGTTCCACGTGTAAAACGAAACCAGCGTGAAAACAGAATGCACGAATCAGATGGCGAGGGGTTTTCACACATACACCGAAACCGAAACGGAAACAACATGCACGAATTGAATTCCTAGTTAGAGTGACCGAGTTTCGTCCGAAAAAACTTGAAAATGATAAGACTTTCCCATAAGTCTGCAGTTTTTCCTTATTTACGCAAAAATAGGTCAAATAATCATTCACCAAATTGGTCTCACTGTTTTTGGCAGCGTTTATTAATAAATGTTGTAAACAAAACACTTTAATATGATATACTGTAAATAAACGCCGTAGAAGAAAGCCGAGATACCGAAGGCTACGGCACTACTTACAGACTTCATATTTTTGGCAAAATCTTTCATTATACTTTAAAAGTACATGTACATTCATGAAATCTCTTGATAAATATATGTTATAATTTCATCAAAATCGAGTTGTCCTATAGTGTAAATTTATATATTTTACGATCTCAATCCAATTTTACGAAGTCATAACATTTAGACACCAATGTCTAGAAATTATAAACGATATAATTTCGTTATAAGACAGGAAAACAAGACTGTAACAAAATAACCTCTATATGCTGTCATATGCTAGAAACAAAATTTTAATTTGATTTAATCTTTGGCCATCAATCAAAGATAATTCAATTTCCACACCTTTTGCAGCCGTACAAATAAAATTTGTTCGTGCATAAAATGTTTCGTGACTTCTTAAACTTGTAGGCGGTTGTAAAGCGAATGATAGGATATCTTTGCACCATCCATTGTTAAAATTTACATATATTATTATATACATATATTATACATTATGTAAAAATGCTATGAATGTTTTACATGTGACACTTTAATAAAATATAAAGTTGAAGTTGTTTTTATATTCCTAACAGCATATTTGTCAAAATGGATGACAAATTTCAAAACTATACTATTAGTGTTATGAAAAATATTGAGGGGGCGTCAAAAGTTCCGAATAGTGTAGTTGCAGGGTGTATAGCGCAATAAGATAATTCCGTTAAACATTTTGAATACCCAAAACATTTAAATATTGCGTTTAACATTTTGAATATACAGCTTACATATCAATTAAATGCATTCTGAAAGTGGATAAACCAAATGCCGTTTCGACAAATTAACAATTAACATTTATAATTAACTGCAAATTTGGCACAAAGGAGCCCAAAGCCTAACTCTAAATAACCCACAATCTAGCGCGTACTGGTGCAAATACCAATTCATGTCATCATCAGATAGTGCAAAGTCTCTTATTCTCAAAACGTTAAAATAGAAAAACATCATCTGAATATTGCCTACTTTCTTTTCAAACGAAATAAGTTTGTATTAAAACATAAATGTCTCTAAGCATATGTTTTAATCGAAAATTTAACAAAATAGATACATTAATACATTAACATCACAAAAATCCATTTTGAACAAATCGTTCAGAATGTACCTGACAGCCTCAGGAAAATCTCGTGCATAAAGTTTACGTACATAATTTGCTATTACTTTAAAGAGATAAACTTAAGTGTATTACAACATGAGCATGAAACTGTTTTTTTTGAACTAGATCTAATGTTTGAGCAGCTCAAAATCCCGATTTTCGCAATACGTATCCCTTACACTGGTAAATTTTATATGTCTGGCAAGGTGAAGAACCAAGAAGTCTTGGATGATAAATATTCAGACGATTTGAGAGAGATGTTGTCTGGCGGTAGATGGTTGAACTGTTAAAATATGCATGTTTGAGAAGAATATTTGTGTGCCTTGGCTGGACACCAAGAAACAATTGAAAACTGGTATATCTTCATATACTTTGTAATGTTTGAAACTATTCCGTCAAAGTCCGACACAGAAAAGGTAATTGACTGTCTGATACAGCTGGCATAGCAAAATACAATTTAGTTGTATAATAAGACATATACGCTAAGGTTGAAACTGTTCTGTGTAGTTTATTCTGTCTGTAAATGAGTAACGTTAACATCCTCTCTCACCATTACAAAATTCACTCCTACATATTTCATTTCCACCGTTTTTACTGAAACTGTTAAAAACGTAAAACGCAACCAAGCAGTCTTAGAGCAGACTAAGTTTGATTGATTCTTTTCGTGAGAGTAACGCCCTCCATGTCCTATAGCATCGGCACAGCATGAAACTTTTGCAGACAGGACCAAACGTACTAGGAATATTTGAGTCCAACAGTACCGAGAGACTTTTAATGGTGCAACTTCCAAACTGCTACTGTAAAAGTAATCAGTCTGTAGAAGGATCCTTTGAAAGCATAGAACACAAACCTAAAATAAAACAACAATAGTGGACATCGGTTGCTTTCGTCTGTTTTCAAGACCTTGCACTTTTATTGCAGACAAGAATGAAAGCCTTCAGACTAAATTCATTCAAGAAAAGAAAGAACTTTTGGAAATGATTCTAAAAGATAAAAGGTAAGGGTGAAGCATAGAGCACCCCATATACAGCCATAGAGCCATGAATCGCAAAGTGGGCTCACACAAAAAAAGAAGCTGTAACGGAAATATATTGTAGACAGGTTGCTCAAAATATCCAACAATCAGTACATCATAAATATATGCAAAATACAGAAAAACAAACCAGTAGATATTAGCATATAGTATTACAGAAGAAATCCACGAAGGCTAACGTGTCAATGTTTAATTGAGACAGACACTGCATACTTCTGCCATCTTGATTTCACGATTTACAAAGTAATAGAAAAAACGGTTTCACTTCTTCATCTATTATTTATAGAAATGTCTGGCCTGGCAATGATTATATTTCCAATTATTCCAGAACCCGAAAAGGGGATTTATGTACAAATTTCGCTCCATATAAATAACGCGACAAAGAATGTTACTATGTAACCCTTCAGATTTTTATAAGTACAGACTTGACTCGTAAACGTTTAAATTATGGCTTAAGCTAAGCTCTCTCCACAATATATTTATTAGTGTCTACGTTATAAACAAAGCAGAGTACACGCACCGGGCCCTTGCAATTCAGTTAAGCACATTTTTCGATTGTGTTATTGTACCGTGTCTATAAGAACCTAGGTTGCAATGTCCTTTATCAGGAAATAATTCTATATTCATTAAAATAAAACAAGTTCAGTAAGCTCTTATTTAGGCAAGAGTTCGTTAATTTTTCGTTACTCAGACCCGCCGACCCTATTTTCCATCATTTTCGTAAAAAAAAAAAAAGAAATTAAAAAAATTTCAAAATTATTTTCGGGCGACGATCGATGTTGAGTTCTGACGACGACAACGTCGATATTCGTCAGCGCATTATCCGTCAGTGTCATATAGGCGCAATTTCCGCTCAAATGAAAGCGTCTCCCGTACGTAAACAAAAACGTGTGTGAAATTTAAGATTGTTTGAACAATTTATGCGCGATGAAAAAGCGGAATCTTTGGTTTGGATCCAGTATATAGACAATAAAACAATGAAAAACAAATTCTGTAAAGGCCAAGAAGATGAAAGAGCTCTAGAAAAACGTTGGCCAAATTTAGATAACGAAACGGTTATGGTAAGTAACGGTGTCTCAAAATGCCTTTCAAGTCTGGGAGTTATATATGACATTGAGATGTGGTATAGGAGCAACAAAATGCTGCCAAATAAAGGAGTCGTCCGTTTCAGCTTTTGGATTGTTTTCTTTTTTACCAGGAGGGGAAGGGGCCCAGGCCTGTGATTTAGGGCAAAAAATAGCTCGGTATTTGGCCAGAGGGGAATAAAAATCCTGATGTAAAGTCAAGTTTTGGGGAAAACTCCATGATTTAAAAGATATTTTCTGAGGGAAAGGCCCTTATTATGAAGGGAAAAACCCTGTGATATGCTTATGAAGACATATGACCAATTGCCCGATAGGAGGTATTTATCTATATTTCATTGCATCCAAATCCCCTTCAGGGACCTATGTAATTACTTATGCTTTCTCCCAAGCAGTCATTTTCTGACCATTGAATATAAAATATAGAGTGGCCCGACTTCGAATCACTTTCCCCTAACCGCTGTGGGTTCGAGCCCCACCCAGGTTATCATGTGAGGAAGATATTCAGCTGGCTGACGGAAGGCAGGTGGTTCTACCCAGGTGCCCATTCTTGCCTGAGATGATGCCCGGAGGGGTACCTGGGGTCTTCCGGCACCATTAAAAGCTGGAAAGGCACTATATGACCTATAAAATTGTGTCAGTGTGACTTAAAACCCAACAAATAAATATTAAAATATATTAAATAAAGATCTTGGTCAGAAAAGTTTGTAAAAATAAAAGTATGTACATGTAAAAAAGAAAAAAGAAACCAGCCGATCAGACCAGTAAAGATGACGAATGGTTTTCTATTCAATCATCAATTTAATACTCACCGGAGATGTTATGGCCGAGGTCAAATAGTATCCATGCCCTAAGAGTGACTTTGTTAAAGTTTTGAAATCATCAATTTTATGTTCAAGATAACAAAAAGTTTAACACAGAATGGTAATTTTCTTTGTATTACAGGTTAAATGCGTATTAAAGTACTGATAAAACCCTTTCAGGCAGCACATTTTAAGTGATCACTTATCGTCTGTTGTTTTACTGCCCTTTTCCCCCTCTTCCTGTCGACATTTTTCTACCCAGAACCCGCATATGGGAAAATTAGACCCATCGTGAACAGGTGAAAATCATCACAAAAGCCGATAATAAGCTTGGCAAGGTAAATCTGCTGTCGAGACTCTTCGCTAGTTTTCGGTCTAGTCCGTATTTTTGGCCGATGTCTAACAAGTAATCCCTTCTTCGCCAATGTACCTTTGATCATATGGATTTAAGGAATGTTGTCAAGTCTAATTTACAATGATTGCAAAGATAAATTAGAAAATAAATTGGAACTAATCGGAAGCTAAATGGTGTCTAGTGGATTAATCAGATTACCTTTATAACGGTATTCTCAACAAACACATTATTATAAAACCGAACAATCACTCTGCCGCCTTACAATGAGTGGGAAGCACGCTTTTATAATACTTTGCTTGATGATCATGATTATGAAATAAAGGTTTAAAATAGTTTTTTGTGTAATCAAATAACTGCACATTTATTATTATGTTGTGAGCGGTGTCCAACTAGCTTGGCATATGATATCCAGCTTAGAATCTTATGCCTGCTCGAAGATCGAAATTCAACTTCATAACTTGTCGAATTTTGATCCATGCTACCCCTGAAGATCGAAAAACGTCAAATTTCAAAATAGCTTTTAATTTCGGGCCGGCTCAATGATCGAAATGCATAATATTCCAAAAAGCCAAATTTCGATCTTGTATTGAATGAACAGCCTGTTCGAAGGTTGATATTGATTTTTTTTATAAGTCAAATATCGAGCAAGCTAATAGTGCCGAGCCAGCTCGAAAATCGTACTTCAAATACTAAAAAGCTGAATTTCAATATAATACTGAAACTGCGATCTGCTCAAGATCAATATTCAAAGATAAAAATCATGCAAGATCGGATATATCGAAATTCAAGTTTTTAAAAATCTAAATAGATTATTCCCGGTATTATATTTCAAGCCGTTCGAATTTTCAAAGCAATCGAATTTTAAACTTGGATTGAATGTGAAAATAACTTTTAAAACAGCTGGATTTCATTTTACTCGCGAGCCCGCTCGACATTTCGAAAATCTAGCTCTGCATGTCGAAAATCAAAGTCAAATTTTCAATCTGAATATCGAGCAGGTATTGAATTAAGAGCCAGTTTAAAGATCGCAATTTTTGTTTTAAATGCCGATTGACTAGAAATTCATGCTAGTTCAAAATGTTTAGTTTAGTATCTACTAATTTGTTTTAGCTCGATTGTGATGAAAGCTTCAAGCTTATTGTAACCACTCTCTAGTCCGTTTCCTGGAAAAAACAGTACTGGTGCCGTATGAGAAGTCATGGTCGTAACCCCAGTGGGGTTCGAACCCACGACCCCTGGGTTGAGCGGCCGACACATTATCCACTAGACCACCGCTCCCCTCAAAATATTTTAATTTCGATTCCTGTTGGCTTTTGAAACTTTTAAGTCTGTTTTCTTCTTACGCGCTCGATATTAAAATCAAGCTCGAAATCATTTCCTTAAGATTTCCATTTTCGACAGACTCGATATTCAATGCTGGCTCGAATAAAACACTGAACATTTTAGTTCCGGGCTTCGAGCAAGATCCAGATTCGATGCAAACTCGAAATTCTTCTTTTTGAAATTTTGAATTTCGATCCTCAAGCTGTTTAAATTGACCAATGGCTGTAAGCAAAATTAAATTATGGAGCGTCCACTAATTTATAAATCCGTACATGTGTGCAGTTTAGCGAGTGAGAATTTTTGTACTCCGCGTTACATCGTACAGCGGAGTACCTTTGTCTTAGCGTTATTATCTTTCAAAACCTGTTTTGAATGCTCGAGTGATTCGAGATCAGATATAAATAAGATTTTTGGCGGTAAGAAATTAGTTCTAGCGATTTACTCTGTGCGGTGACATCGTTAAATTTAAATTCAATTTTAAAGATAAGAGGAACATTATTGTAATACTTACTTTATTTACACAATAATTAGTAACCTTAATGTTGAGAAAACGTAAATTATCTAGAGTTAATAGTTAGCAGACATATTGTTCATAAAAGATCTTTCAAGGATGAAGCCCAACATTCAGTGGTAAAAGACATGTGATAAAAGGGTTTCCTGGGAGAGTCGACCACGTTTTGGAAATCTTTCATGAATATCATGTAAAACATATTTGAAGATCGTTTTTTAAACGTATACATTTTGTGTTTGATTAATTCACATGTATCTACGGCTTGTATGTTTAAATATGTCATCGCAAAATAAATGTGTCTCGCAAATCGCACAACAGTGTCTGTTGTTGATTTTGTATAGTATATAGATAGGACGAAACCAGTCTTTACCGTTAAGGAGCTTAAATTCCGTAAGAATTGACGGAAATATACGAGAATGTTTGAGTCTTTCCGATAACGAAAAAAAACACCTATAATCATCTGCAAAATGCAAAAGACTATTTTCTTCTTCACCTAGAAAACTGAAGTTAATATGAAACAATAGCTAAATGAATATAGATTACTAAGTCGTTTGCAATGGTCTTCAAGGGCAAATAAGAATCTATTTATTCTTTGTTAAACAGAAGAAATTTCAGCAAATTATCCATATTTTACTATGTATCTAATTGTAGATAGATAGACATAAAGTATACGCAAAAAAGACCATTTTCTCTTAAATTCATTTTGAAAATAAAATATTCATAAGAAATGCATTGCATTGAATATTATCACATCGTTTGCAAAGCTAAAATACCTATAATACTTTTTCCATAAATTTAAATAAAGTTAAGGGCTCCTTCTTTGCGCTTTATAAAATATTTTCACTCGTGCGAAAAATCGACGGGTCTAATTTTCCCATATGAGTAACAAAATATGAAAGAAAAGAAAACTCTGGCCTTAGTAGTTTCATAAAACATTTAAGAGGAAAAGTTCGTTCCTTTTTATTAATTCATTTGTAAATAGTATTTATATTATAAATAGAATAATAGTTATTATGTTACGAAAAAAAGTGAATTCTGAATACGAATAAAGATGGAAGTTGTCTTTAAGGTATTAGATCACTAATAGAGAACCTCCTTCCTGAAGAGTATTCAATTCCTACCATAAACCTACTTTTACTGCAATTCTTAGGGGGACGTAGGTTCAAGCCCTACTGGGACCATTTTTTTCCCTTTAGTTTCCTTTTTTTTCTAGTAAGATTTTACTTCTTTCAAGACTTATTATTGATTTCTTGTACAAAAATGGAAAAAGATGAATCTTATAAGCGATTTCTTGGTGTTCAAAGTGAATTTACTATTTAAACAGAAGGAGTAGAGTTACACATCTTTAAAAATATTGAGTTACACGTGGTGAAAGTTCTCTATTTTGCTTTCACTCTTAGATTATATATTATGGAAGAAATAAGGTAGGCTTTACGTCTGCGCTAAGGTTATTTTTAAATGGAGTAAGCAAAATTCAAAACAGAAACGCAGCATTCGACCTTATTTTTTCAATGTTGAAGTATGAATTCTGTCTCATTAAATCCGTTTACTTGAGGTACCATAGAAAAAATGATATTGACATTTTTATTTTGTGTTTTATAATTGTTTACCAATAGTTTGATGTTCCTTTTATTAAAATTAATGGTGAAATGAGTTCTCTGCAAACGTTTTGGATAGTGAGTATCACTTTGAAATTTGTCTCTACTTGAGCTTGAGGAGATACCTTAAGTTATATAAAAATTAAAAAAAAAACGGCACGGTAAAAGTTGTTTAAAAATTGCAAAATAGTACAAAACACGGTTACCTTTCAGAAAATACTTAGCAAAGGCCATTTTGTAAACATTACTATTAGTGCTCTAAAACCTTAAATCATCTGCGTAGAAAAGTATCAAAATGCCCTTAATAATAGTTTCATTTTGTTTTAATAAAGTGTACACAAAAATAAAGTAAGGTGATGAAATATGATGGTTTTATAAGTAAAGAAAAAAATAATATATTTTCTTTTTGCAAGATGGTGACTTTTATTATTAATAAAAAAGTAGCTCACATTTTTCCAAGAGTATCTTTTAAGGTATCCGATCCGCAAATAAACAATTCCATATACAGTGCTATTAAAATATGTAACATATTGATGCCTGGTAAGCTCATACAATTTTGGTATCATTTGAAAGTGTATTGTCTACTGAAAAAGAAAATATAAATTACATGACAAAATATTTTTTATCATTTATATCTTTTACTATACTTCAACGGAAATCCAGTTATTACAGTGTACCATTTCGCAGTCAAAAACATGACCGTAGTGATTCTTGCATATTATCTATGGTCATCTTATTTACTAATTCTAGTTCAGCAGACACAACTCTTTCAAATGATATCAAAAACATGTAGGGGTATCTAGGCATCAAGAGTTTACCTATTTGTGGATCAGATACCTTAAATTCTCGGTATCCTAGTGTTTTACTTAGATATTCTGGAACATACGGTAACTATCGACTCCAGTATACTGGAAGGCCGTCAGAGCATAATTCCCAATCAATTTATAGCAGCAACGACATCATGGTTAACGCTGTCTGATACACAAAGAATTTACCGAAACTAAAAGACAGAATTTTTCATTTCGTGATCCAAAAACTTGCATGGCAAAAATTCCTGTGAATATTTGATTTTAATATATACTAGTAGTCTTGGTTTTTCTCCCGCTAAATTTTAGATTGTCTTTTGTAAACCGAAAACGATGGGAAATCAAGAAGAAAAGCGTCATATGGTGTATCTGCATGTGTAACAAAATTATTAGATTCTTCTTATAATTTTGTTGTTTTCATTTTAAATGCAGAGAAAGCATGCAGATGTATGACCCACAGTTGTCAACTGTCATTTTTACTAATTAAAGGACCATAAAAGACAAGCTATCATATATTTTGACGGGCGGGAGAAAGAAAAGATAAACAAATTAATTAAAATGCCGAGAAAAATGTTCGGAATGCTGATTCACTAGTAATTCACGTAAGCACAGGTGTCTTTTATGGTCACAGAAGGTCAGTTATATAAAATAATTTCTAATAATAGTAACTTTAGACAGGATGATTGACATGTTTTGTATATATGTATTAATCATGGTGAAATTAGCTCGTAATGAGGAGCTGGCCAAATAGTATATAAGGCCAGTGATTTAGCGTTACAAAGGAGGTTTTCGATCGGACGTTGAGCCGGTGACATGGCTCTTCGGAGCAGTCACGAGAGCGGTCCGAGGCACGAGAGATGTTGTATGTTGAAATTGTTATGGCTAATCTTTGTTGAAGAAATAAATAGAAAACGTATGCAATAAAATTATAGAAACAATAGACTGGTTGTCGACTTAATTAATTTATACGTCGGCTACGCTACACGTGGTTGAATTGGTGCCTTAAAAGATTCAGGATTTAAACGAATCTTTAAACGTCGCGGACCAAACACGAAAGAAGTACAAAGAAGAACTTTTGGAACGTCACAAAAGCTACAGAAGTGGTATGTTAAATGATCCTTTTAACTTTATCAAACAACGCAAGAAACAACGCATAGTAAGAAACTTTTGAATTTTACAGACATTTAATTGATAATATCAAATAACTAGACACAACACGGAAAGACGTACAAAGTAAAGAATTGGCAATAACACGGACGATTTAATATCACAGCAGAAATAGTATTGTTTGATGTTATGACATGGCTGATAGAAAAGTTGGTGCATAACTGTAGAAAAGTCTAAAGTCTGGAGGTTCCTTCAAAACCAAAGGAAAAAGACAGATGCAGAATATTTCAATATTTGTGACAGACACAGAAAACATCAGCGTATTCCACAATACCTTTATTTCAAATGTAGTGAGAGAGCTACAGGACACTGATATATATCCAGACGAATAAAACAAATGTATCAAACGTAACACTTCGATATGGAAACCATCAGAGCAAAAGATCCATGATAAACATAACATATGCAGTTTCTTAAAAAAGGACACGTAAAAATGCTTAGACGACAAAAAAGACATTTAAAATTAACATGGAATTAACACAGTTGATGAAAAGTTACGCGATATAAAATTCCAATGGAAATCACAAATTCACAGAAAAGAAACAATGTTACAACTTTGGATATCCAAAATGTGCAATGCAGATGAAAGACTACACATTAACATCATACAGATTGTCACGTCATGTACACAGTTTGTTTTGCCTTCAGCAGAAAGTTACTGTTTTATTCTTGTAACAAGCAGATCTATTATTCATCATATAGAATATGGACAGCTACGTGTACTTTAGATTTAATTTATCAGATGTTTATGTTTAAGGTATATCTGTGATGTAAAATATTTTGGGATGTGTGTATTATATTTATTATAAAAGATTTCATTTTGTTTTGAAAAAGTAACGTCTTTCTAAGTTTTATAAAATTCAGATGTTATCTATAATACAAGTAAAAATTATGTCTGTATATTAAAATGAAACCTGGAAAAAATCGTAAATGGCAAATGAAATGGGGTAAATAAACAAAAGTTCTTAGTAAAACTTGTTAAACATTAATGTATATGATCATATTCAAGTCGTACAAATAGACATTTGCGAATTAATCCGATACTGAATCCGAGATTGTAATCCGATATTCATAATGTTTTTTGAGGGATAATCTCAAAACATTTATGTGGTATAATTTAAATCAATCAGAAATATCAGCAGAGTGTTGGTCGATTTAATATGAGGTTTTTAACTTGAATCTATTGTTTTTAGTAGTTAGAGCTAACAAAATAATGTCAAGTTGTTTCTTTTTCTAGTAACATGCTCACAAAATTGGGCAGGTAGGTCGGTAATTTTGGTGTTTTTAATAATTTTCAATTGAGTTGGACCTTTCTGAAATTATTTTTGTTTTATAAAATGAATACAAATAGGAGAGTGTGCCTTTAGAGCATCAGTAAGTTGAATTCTAACATCACTGACACTGTTCAAAGACTGTTAAATATTCTCAAGGGCCATAAAACATTTAGGTTACATTAATTTGTGTAGGTCGGGAAACCAGAAGCACACATTTTTTCTAGGCCTCATAATGTTTGGTCATTATGAAATTTGGTTAACACTATTCTGTTAAGTGTTAAGAAAAAGCCACATGTCTCAGACGCTATGACCTATTATCCATGAAAACAAAAAGGGCGGACAGTAGACATCTTTCTTCCTAATTCTGGCATCATTCCGTTCGTTATTAAGTGAATTCATTGTTAAGTTTTAAATAAGGGATGCATATTATCCGGATACCTTTGTAGTTCTGTGGGGCAAATAAAAAATGTTTCTTTTTTAACTCTTACGGATCTTTACGTCATTATGTATATAAAAATTAATTTTCTAAATAGGTTCAATGAAGAATTTTGCAAAACACGAAAACGTGTTATAGTTACATTCTTATTTCTTTCACAGATAATCCTGGACATATTAAGTTCACCTATCATGACGCGTTGGTGGTGTATCTGTGATTATGAGATGTCCATCGTACATCCGTCATCAGCCCCCTTACTTATTGTTATGAGCATCTTTTCCTTAATCAAAGAGTCAGATTTATCCAGACATAACAGAAGAAATTCTTGTACATGTTGTAGTTGCTCTTTCAGTACATGAAATATTGGGTCATCTATGCAGAGTTGAGATGGCAAACCAAATAAAGAATTATTCTCCTTATTTACTCCATTTTCAACACTTAGTGTACTTAAAAGCAATGTTACCTTCAACGTAATTTCATTACGTCCTGACCGCAAGTTATTTGTATAGAATATTCGAATCTTTCAGATTTCCTTACTATATATGGCTGTTCTGCATACATTTTTATTGGATGGCCGTCAGATCATTAGCTATGTTAAATATGGTAAATATGGCCTTGAGGGGAAAAATGGTTCCCTTAAAATCTATAACCATAACTGATTTTTTGAGAATCGCCTTTTACAAGAGTGCTAAGCTGATTTAAATATGTTTCCATGAAAACGTTCCTTTTGTGAGTCTAAAGAATGTGACTGCCAGGGCGTGGAGCTGGATTTCCTCAAAGAGCAACAGAGTAAACTTCTGAGATCTTCTTTGACCCATCCCCCACCCTAAACTCGCCGGAGCACAAATAATTTGACTTTTGTTCTGGGTGAAAAATATAAAATATAAATTCTCTCTCTCTCTCTCTCTCTCTCCGCGCACATGTGTTATTTATCTATTGTTCTGTGTGAAAAATATAAATGTGCATTTTATCTCGCCCGCTACGCTCGCATAAGTAAGTTATTGCTTGTTCTGGGTAAAATATATAAAAT
This sequence comes from Mercenaria mercenaria, assembly GCF_021730395.1. Taxonomy (NCBI): domain Eukaryota; kingdom Metazoa; phylum Mollusca; class Bivalvia; order Venerida; family Veneridae; genus Mercenaria; species Mercenaria mercenaria. The sequence continues at coordinate 90,144,393 of NC_069364.1, read as the reverse complement.
ATGCATTTTTCTTACTTGCTACGCTCGCACCAAAAAGTCTGACAAGTTTCTGTGAGCTCCTATAACGCTCTTCATCATTTCTACGTTAATAGCTATTGATAACACTTCCAGAAAAATAATTATGTGAAGTTTCAATCAAACGCCATTAATATCTTCCAAGTTATACTCCGGACAAAAGTGTGACGGAATGACGGACAAAGCGACAACTATATGACTGTCATACTGTCCTCCAGGGAGCACAAAAATATATGGTTAATCAAAAAAAAAAAAAAAAAAAAAAAAGCTCAACGTTTAAATGTTAGTCAACAACTATCTTTATCATTTGAACCCCAAAATATTTTGAGAAAGTCCCTACAGTATACCCGAAGTCAGATTCCGATTCGGCATCGGATTAATTCGCAAATGTCTAATATATATATTTGCGGGGCAGGGGAACAGAAATTAATGTTATGTAGTTATTGTCCTTGTGTTTGAGCTGTGGTTGTAATGTATCTTATTTATCGCAATCCATGTAAACTTGTATGAACGTTAGTTAAGCTGGTTGATGTAAATGGTATTTTATGGAAAGTAAAATGTGTAAGAAAACTACACCATAAATTAAGCTGATACTTTTTTTTTAGATGTCTATTTTAGATTTCAAATATAAATTTAAGATGACCTCGTATTGCGTTAGTCATAATGCTAATTGTTAACAAGGTATGTGTTGCTTCAATTTGTGTAGAAAGTTCTCGCTGATGTCATGGATTTGCACGAAAAGCAGTGTAGAGCAGATACCTGCATATGCAAAATCCATAGAGGTTTAGACCATGATGAAACTGGTCGATGTGCTTTAAAGTTTTAAGTCGCTGTAGTATGGCAGGACTATAAAAAGTACAATTGTTATGTAAATAGGGATATTATAAAAATGTAGATATATTTCGGCCGGCTTACATTGCAAAGGGGAACAATGTAAGGATATCGGTCAAGAGGGGAGGGAAACCCCTGTGTTATTTTGACATGAGAACTTTACAAATTGAAGATACATAACTTGCTAAACTGATATGTCATGAAAGGGAGGAGTAACAAATTTACAATTCTCTTGTAATTTTGTTGTTTATATATTATTATGATTTTAATTCAATTATGGCTTGTTCACTACGCCGGTACCCCATTATATTATTTTAAAAACAATATTTGCTTTTAATTCAATTGTGACCTGTTCACCACGCCGGGATACTTTTCCTCTTGGAAAGAATAAGAAAGGAAGGTGTAACAAAATTATTAGATTCTTCTTATAATTTTGTTGTTTTCATTTTAAATGCAGAGAAAGCATGCAGATGTATGACCCACAGTTGTCAACTGTCATTTTTACTAATTAAAGGACCATAAAAGACAAGCTATCATATATTTTGACGGGCGGGAGAAAGAAAAGATAAACAAATTAATTAAAATGCCGAGAAAAATGTTCGGAATGCTGATTCACTAGTAATTCACGTAAGCACAGGTGTCTTTTATGGTCACAGAAGGTCAGTTATATAAAATAATTTCTAATAATAGTAACTTTAGACAGGATGATTGACATGTTTTGTATATATGTATTAATCATGGTGAAATTAGCTCGTAATGAGGAGCTGGCCAAATAGTATATAAGGCCAGTGATTTAGCGTTACAAAGGAGGTTTTCGATCGGACGTTGAGCCGGTGACATGGCTCTTCGGAGCAGTCACGAGAGCGGTCCGAGGCACGAGAGATGTTGTATGTTGAAATTGTTATGGCTAATCTTTGTTGAAGAAATAAATAGAAAACATATGCAATAAAATTATAGAAACTATAGACTGGTTCTTGACTTTAATTTATACGGCGGCTACGCTACACATGTGTTGACACTTTAAGTAGCTTTCTGAAGCTGGAATGTGGATGTAAGACGATATTCGAGAAAGTGATAAATGGTAAGAATGTTCATATGATATATATATACTCATGCATAATAGAGACAGGACCTGATACCACTGTCACATATGGACATGGCGCATTGTGTTATAATAGAACAGCTCAGATTCACTACTTTGTTTGTTATTTAAAGAAATTTCTTTTCTTTAATTATTCCAGAATTTTAGGCACGTGAACCACCTTTATTTTAGGGGTGCGTTTTGTCCGACTTAAGTTTACTTGGTATTGTTTGATCCGTTATCCAAGGTGTACAAAATAATGTCACGTTTAAATTTTGTACAACATTAGCTACGTTTTGAAAAATATCTAAAATAAAGTCCAGTAGACACATCCTTGTTCTGAGAACGCAGCCCCTCGAAGAAACGTATGTATGGATGGATAAATGATTGCCATTTACACTAAAATGCACAAAGTAAAGCAATCACGCAAGGATAAAACAAACAAATAAAGAAACACCACTTAGAACGGTCGAGGAAGGAACACCTTTCGGTAATGGTATTTACCAAACCATATTCTTAACAATGTTCTAAAGTTTGTAAATATAAGTTATCCCAGCCAGATGAATACCTATTATACAAGTCATGGTATAAAAAAACACAAAATGCTCGTGTAAAATATATAAAGCAAACATAATATATACAATTGTGCAAAGCCTTGGGGGAGGCACAGTTACAAGAAAAACGCCATTAAGGATCCGACGAAGTATGCAAGACAAGTGTCAATGCAGCTTAGTCCCAGTGGTATACAAGAACTGCCTAACATTCGTAATGTGTTTGTAACTACATTTAGACTACATTTTCAATTCATGCCTTTGTTACATTTGTATTTATTTTTAATAGAATTCCGCTTAGGGGCGTGAATGATGTAGCACATTTCATTACCTCTTATGAACAGAAGTCAAACCGAGGCTGCTATTATTTTGCTACTTCCAATGTACCTTCTTACAGATTTTATAAATGCGTTTTAGGGACCGACAAGTGGAATGTATTTTGTTCGCTCGATACACGCATTTTAAAGACATCCAATGGCTAGCTTTCACTAAAATATTTTACATTTCGGTATTTACTTCAAATGTACTAAACCCTCATTAAGTCTATTTAACTTTACTAAATACATAGATTAATTGTGTATTTAGAGTTACATTCATAATAATGTCATGCAGTAACAGTCAATTGTTTAAAAAACTTCCAGTTTTAGTGGAAGTTCTCATTTATAATGTGTTCACCTATATATATATATATATAGTGTGAACTTAGTTTTAACATAATGCATAGTATGTCAATACACATAAACTTGTTAATTTTATGTTTACATTAAGTTATATGTATTATTTGTTCATGTTTTCAAATTTGAATATTTGGTCTAGTACGCTTCCTTTATGTTTTTTTTTTCTTTTTCTCTTTACATTTGGGTTCCTTTTTCAGCATGAAATAAATGACTATAGAATTCATCATTAGAATATATGGTGGTGTAACAGTGGGCTGGACCTATGTTTCTGCATCAAAATTGTCTTTGATTCATGTCAATGTTCTTCAAGCAAATTAAGCGTACAGACTTTAACAAAGTTAACTGGTGTCTGTTGCAGTCACTAAAGTGTCTAGATTTTCAGCCACCTATTCAACGCTCATGCCAAAAGGGGCAACTCCTCTGCAAATATCAGTATATATCAGAGCATTTTTGAACAAGTGAGATAACAAAGTTAAAATAAAAAACTTGTCTGTAAGAAAAATACAGAGTTGTCGGTTATTTGAATACAGAAGTACAGAGTTGTTGAAAATTAGAAACCCTTTATACTGTCTCTGCTAAGAAAATTGAGATGAGGCAAAATATATTTAGTTTTAGGGAAAAAACAACAATGTTTATATTCATTTCCTAGAAAATCTCCCTCACATTTTGCTCCATTTCTTGATACCCTGGTGGTTTCATTCAATATGCTGAAAGATACGACCGTTAACGATATCAGGTCATAAGAGCTTCATATGCAAGTATTTTCAGACCTGCAACGGCATTTATCAATTTTTATGACAGGAACTATTTCATGTTTATTGAACAGCGGGTTTTTAGGACAGCGGACATACTGGAAGACGAATTTTCTCCTTAGTGATCCGGCGAACAGCTCGGAAGAATATTCTGAGAAAAGTTCATATAATCATCGCTTGATTCCACAGAATTGTAGCTCGTCGTTCGTCAGTTGGAAACAAGCGATAAAAAATGACTTTTCATAGACCTCAAATTGACAGGAGGAGAATATGACACCGGACGGATGTTCTTCGTAGGTTTTCAAACCTTTAGAAAAATGACCTGTATGTAAGACGGTGGAAAAGTTCACGAGTGGTAGATATTCGTAAGGTTACAATGTGCAAGTCTGAAACAAGTTTATATCAAAATCCTCTTGATTACAATCTCCTACATTGTAAAAAGAAATTACAAATTTCCTTGACCTTTTTGCAAAGGGTATCATAATCCCCTTTGTGACATTAGCGGTTATGTCGTAATCCCTTTCATGAAATGACAGTGCTGTCATAATCAGGTCATTCATGAAATTGAAACGACTTTCAAAATCCCCTTGATTTTCTATTTGTATGGGAAGTGATTAAACTTTATATTGTTTTATCAATATTCAGTATATTACAGTAATATATAACGTATGATCAGAATTTAAATACAGATGAAACTCGATATCTGGAACTCCCTTATCTTCATTCCGGCTATCTCGGAGATATTTTCAATTCTGGTGTCAAAAACACGTGCACACAATATCATTTTTAGCCGAATTTCGGTTATCTTGCAGTAAAACGCTCGATCCCTTAGAATTCGAGATAACGAGTTTCAACTGTATTTTAAAAGTATTCACATAAGTAATTACTGATCAACAAAACGGTTTATACCTTTTTCATGGTAATTATTAACTTGAAAATATGGTGTTTATTTATAAAAATGATGACTTATGCATATTAGTTTACAGCTATAAATTAAGCTTATGATGAAATGAAAGCAGTCATGATATTTCTAATGGCAAGCAGTTCCTTGAACTTCAGGATATCGGGTCTTGTGTAGAACTGTTTAAGGCTTTCTTCAAAGAGCTGGTGCAAGTAATCCCTTTACTCATTTAAAGAGCATAGAACACATTTACCTGACATCCGATGCCTAATATGTATCTCCCAATAATGCATTTATTTCTGAAATGTTATAAAAAATTGATCTTCAAGTGGAATGGTAACGTGACGGCAATAAACATAACGTACAATATTGCCATTTCATTTTCTTTAAGAATATCCCATTCCCCCAGATGTTGGCCATAGCATTGTTTCATTTACTAAATTTTTATGCCTAATACTTGAACATACCTAATATGAATTAGATATTTACCTTCAAAGTAAAATACTAGTAGCCGAGACAAAAGTGAGGGACTTTATGATCAGGCTAAAATTGTTTGATACATTGATATTGGTATTACAAATTTCAAAATGCTATATTTTGAATATTTAATTGCGCATATGTTTATTTCAAAGGACCGCACATTTAAAAGCTTGATAACACACAAAAGATTTTTTTATACTATTTCAATTAAATAGTTAACCCTCTCAAACAACTTCAAAGTCAAAGGGTTTACATAAACACTAACGTAAACCAAAGTGTAGTTCATATCAAGCTGAGGATATGTGTTTTTTTATTTGTCCACCTTTTCCCGTATTACAGTGATGACCTATGATTGGCCAAAATAATAACCCCTTATTGCACAAAATAACATAAAATTGTTCAATACTAATTTTCTAAGACAGACTTCATTGTTGTGCATAGCTGGAAACTACATCATCGTGTCCAATGGTATTTCAGCTTAGATCCGTTAATTCAAACATGATTAAAGGCTATTACGGCTAGGTTTAACTTACGTTTATTGTGTACATTCAGTGCGTATGTACGTTCAATGCCGTCCTCGTGAATTGATGTCATAACTGTGTGTGGGTAGCGTTTACTTCAGATTTTACTTCATCCTTTCCCAGATTTACTAGAATATATTTTATGTTCCACCTTAGTAATTATGTTTAACCTTTAGGCTGCTGGTGGCAAGTGATTTTGTCTTTGCAAACAGTGCAGACCAAGATCAGCCTGCACTTACGGTAAGGCTGATCATGGTCTGCACTGTTCGCTATTCAGTCAGTAAATTTTCAGTGAGCACCCCTTTGAATAATAAATGGTACCGCCCAAATTGAATGATGGAAGAGTCCATTTTCGAAATTTAGCGGGCTAAGGGTTAAAGGTCACATGGAAACATAACGTTATCAAGCAACAGTACAGCAGACTTGATTTGATTGCTCTGTGTCTGTACCTGTACTGGTAGAGGATGAATTTCGCGCCCTATGTGGCTGCGTTTGTTATATGTAAAGCGCCTTTGAACGTGTTTATCATGAAAAGGGCGCTATATAAATCTGGTATAATAATAATAATAATAATAATAATAATAATAATGACTATACTCTGCCTTTACTCGATACTTAGACAATTGATGTGTAGATTATTAAATCTATATGATGGTCATTTTGAAGCATAGAACAAAACTAACGTAGTAATAGCAGACACGGGTTTACTGAAACCTTTTTATGAGAGGGGCATGTACACATTTTCTGTAGCATTCTAATCAGGAAAGAAGATTGCGAAATGATTAAAAAACACTTGATATTTGGCCGTTATATTTCGGAATAAATCTACAAAAGCTTGCATGTTACTATTTAATTGAGACAGACACTAATATCCCCGCCATCTTGAATTCACGATTTACAAAGTAAAAGAACAGCTCAGTTTCACTTCTTCATCTATTATTTATAGAAATGTCTTTTCTAGCTATGATTATATTTCCAATTATTCCAGATCCTAAGAAATAGCTGTGGAAACTCCGATCCATTAAGCACAAAGCAGGTTATAGAGTGCTGAAAAGTAATCCGTTATAACGCAATAGGCATAAACATTTTTTTAAATACTAGTAAATACAATAGTGTGTGTTTTTGAAATGTCTAGTACTAAAAAGGCATAGAACAAGGGCGAGAAGCTTGAAGCTCTGATATGCATATTTTGCAGCTGGGTTTATGATTTAGAATTTATTTTGCGCTGTCCTTTACAAGTAAATATTCTATATCTTTCTAACAAAATGTTCACTTAGTTCATATATTTAGTAGAGCATAGATCACAGCTAATAGGAAAATTGTGTTTCTTTAATCTATCTAAATAACTGTCTTTGAAGATGGAGAAAAATATTAAATATTAAAAACACTATACACCTAAGTACAGCCATTGAAATTAAAAACACAGCATCCATTTATGACAAATATTTCATTATTGTAATTTGCATGCAAATATTTTGATATTCATTCATCATTTTTCATTAAATCCTATCTAATAATAGGGTTTCTTTGGTGATACTCGAGGCATGACCTTTTAATATACATTCATCATTTTTCATTACATCCAATCTAACAATAGGGTTTCTTCTGTGATACCCGAAGCATGATCATTGTCACATGCGCAGATAGAGCTCATGTTGTAACTTTTATGTGAATACGGAATCCATAGAATGTATTCACAAAAAAAAAAAACAAATTTTAACGAATATGACCTCTTTGATCACTTACTAATGTTAAGTAGAGTATGAAACAGGAAGTGTTCCTGCTCATGCGCATACTCGAACGTACTTCAATTTCTACTATAGTAAAGAAAGAAAAGCTGCCGTCAGGAAAATAACACTAGCAGCTGGAAAAAATCTCCCGCTGGCTGTTGTACAGAAGGAACGCCAGTAACTGAAAGCCAACCACCAGCCAACATTACTGTCCTACAATCCAGAGCCTGTCCTTGCATGAAAAGAGCGAAACAGGCGTAGACAAATGGTTCCCAGCTGAGGACATCGGTAGTAGCAGCACAGACGCTGTATGAAATACACCATCACTGTCAATGAGCAATGAGAACTTTTTTATAAATAGAATTGCTACAGACCTTTTTATAATTACTTCATAAGTGGAAAATTGTTTGTATGTATTTATGTTAAGAAAAGTCATGTTAGAACAAACAAAATGAAATAAAAAATCATCTTACAGTCTTGACACACCAAAGGCTTCCTCAAATAAGTAACTAGAATACGACACTACAAGTCAATGTCAGCATAACTTAGGGTCATTAGAGCTTCATTTGCAAACAATGTAGGTCTACAATGACATTTGTCACATTTTATGACAGGATTACTGCTACGTGGAACAGGAGACAATATCTAAAGAACGATTTTGTCATTTTACCATCCAGTTACATGCATGGAAGCCTTACTCATCCAGTTTATCGGAATGGCTTATTTTATTATTATGATAATTATAAGTTACCAGCCACAAGGATTTCTACACGTCCTAATAGTTGAACTTCCCGCACGGCATAGAATTCTGTTAATGTTTGATCTAATCATTGTTTGTTTCTTTTAAATTAACGGGCATCGTCGGTTAGCCGGAAAAGAGCAGAAATCGAGTAGAAAACGACATCAGTTATATCTCAATACCCTCAAAAGAGTTTGACACATGGAGAATATGACATCTGGCAGCTGTTGTAAAAGAAGTTGAACGAATGATGTTCGCATAATTCTAGAGAGAGAATATGTTCATATCGTTATACTTCTGATAATTGCAATTTTTTGCTTCAACATTTGAGTTGTATTCAGTAAAGTTAAGCCTTGAACTATATGCCAGTTAATACCACAGCTATGGACCGGAGATTATATAAGGCGTCATGCAATAATAGATCTTAATACACTAAACCATGTTCTGTCGTGAAGACTGTACAACAGGATGATTTCTAAAATTTCTCATTTAGCAAGTCATGTTCGATGAACATGGGGAACAACAAAGCAATTTCTGTACTAAATCTCGTCACAATATAGTTGTCGCTGTCATACAAATGCTAAACGGGAACGTGGGAACTGGTTACAGAACGTGAATATGTATATATAATGTGTGATAATTTGTTATGACAGTGCTTCATGAAATATGTTGTAGGTTTATGTATTAACTAAATGAAGATGTTATTAAGTATATGTACGGTGGCTGATTTCTGTCAGCTTCGTGTTGGCGTGTTGGCTCTGGTGCAAATCTCTTCAACTTGTTCTGGCATCCGCACCAACACGCCAACATGAAACCAGCAGGAATCATTCACCAGAGTTGCCGGGCCCAAAATCGATAATCGTAACAATGCGCATGTGTAGCAAGGAAAACTAGTAATGTGATCGTTATATCTACCGCGTAAAGTACAATCTATCAGACTTCGTATCCTTTAATATCATCAGCTGCAGAAGTATTCACATTGTTACATACAGTTTGAAGTCCAACAGGAGTTTTTCATAGAAAATACCCACGGTTCTCACAGAAGAAATGAATTGTTCAACTCCTCAAACAGCAAACCAGTATATTGTTTGCATACAGTGCTAGACAATTAATCTACAAGATGTTTGCATGCCATTATATAATTCAGGCAAATACTGATATCACCGCTATCTCAATAAATAGCGTTACAAAGTAATAGAAAAGCCGCTTCACATCTTCATCTATTATTATTAGAAATGTGTTTTCTGGCTGAGATAGTATTTCCAATCATATCCTGGACTCTCAGACACGTGAAATTTACAGACTGACTGGGAATCGATCACCATACCCGCCATAATACCCTTACACCTAAAATACTAATGTGAATTTAGTCCGTCCAATATGGAAAAAAACTCTGCTTTTTGTTGATTTCAGCTCGACTGGCGCTTCAGAATATTTTTGCATGCAACTCAATGGAGTATATTTAGAGCAAACTACTACCATATGAACAAACGTCTGGTTTAACTTGAAGGAATTATTCCCATGCGTAACAAGTTCGCTCAAAACGAGATATGTCTTCTTTCAGTAAAGCTTTAACTTTTTTTTTGCGAGTCGGAATTTTCCAATGGAGTAAATTTGGTAATACGTATGACAACTGAAATAAACAACACAAACATGATTGCAGCATAAAACGTGTCCTCACATTTGGCTTTTTTGAACATGGTATCCGAGCATTATATGCTTTATCATCCTGTGACAAACCGCTATTAAGATATATTTCCCTTCAATATATATATGAAACAATTCATAATATGATTAACCTTTTTCTACCTAATTCAATGGAACTGCCAGAAATACATTTTTGTCTTGAGGAAGGTGGAATTTTAGGCTTTCCGCATATAACCTTAGAGAGAGAGAGAGAGAGAGAGAGAGAGAGAGAGATCACTGCTGAATACTTACCTTCCATGGTGTAATTTGCGCTGTTTCACTTAGTCTGTGTGTCTATTTCCCTATTGGAATCAGTTTTCAAATCGTCAAGTACTATTGTCATATGAGTAGGGGCTGCCTCCGCCAAGTGGGGCTTAAACAAAAAAAAATCTGATTGGTCTTTTACGTGTTACATTTTGAATCTCTGAATTGGTAGCAATGGTTTACAAAACATGCCGATAATTGATTTCTTTCTAGACCAATTAAGTTCTAAAAGTAGTTGGTACATAGAAATTTATTTTCTGCAATAGGTTACTTTCGCACACAGTTTCCGCACGGTACACGCAGTGAATTCAAGTATTTGAGTCATTAAAGGGTTAAAGGTCATATGGAAACATAACGTAATCAAGCAACATAATAGCACACTTTCTTTGATTGATTAAAGCCTGGGAGGTCGTGAAATGTGCAACAACGATCATAACAACTAGCAATGGCATAAGCGAAACTCTGTTGTGTAATATTACTAAATGGCTTCCATGACTCCAAAGGATAAAAATAACAGCATCGCTGAGTCCAACTAGGAGATGACTTTTCTCTGCATTTACTCGACACTTAGACTATTGATGTGTAGATTAGAGAGGGGCATGTACACATTTTCTGAAGCATTCTAATCGCAAAATGATTAAAAATCAATTGATATTTGGGCGTTATATTTCGGAATATATCTACAAAAGCTTGCATGTTACTGTTTAATTGAGACAGACACTAACATCCCCGCCATCTTGAATTCACAATTTACAAAGTAAAAGAACAGCTCAATTCCACTTCTTCATCTATTATTCATAGAAATGTCTTTTCTAGCTATGATTATATTTCCAATTATTCCAGATCCTAAGAAATAGCTGTAGAAACTCCAGTCTATTAAAGAAACAGCACAAAGCAGTTTATATAGAGTGCTGAATAGTAATCCGTTAAACATTTTTCAAAAAATACAATAGTGTTTTTTTAATGGCTTGTACTAAAAAGGCATAGAACACGGGAGAGAAGACTAAAGTTCTGATAAGCATATTTTGCAGTTGAGTTTATGATCCAGAATTTAAGTTGCGTTGTCCTTTACAAGTAAATAATATATATCTTTCTAACAATTTCACTTAGTTTATATTAAGTAGATCATATAACACAGCTAATAGGAAAATTGTGTTTCTTTAATCTATCTACATAACTTTCTTTGAAGATTGAGAAAAATATCAAAAAAGTATAGCCATTGAAATTAAAAACACAACGTCCATTTATAATAGGGTTTATTTTGTGATACTCGAGGCATGATCATTGTCACATGCGCATGTAACTCATGTGAATACAGAATCCATAGCATGTATTCACAAAAACCAAATTTTAACTAATATGACCTCTTTGATCACTTATTAATGTAAGGTAGAGTATGAAACAAGAAGTGTTTCTACCCATGCGCATACTAGAACGTACTTCAATTTCTACTATAGTAAAGGAAGAAGAGCTGCCGTCAGGAAAATAGCCCTAGCAGCTGGAAAAATCTCCAGCAGGCTGTTGTACAGAAGGAACACCAGTAACTGAAAGCCAAATACCAGCCAACATTACTGTCCTACAATCCAGAGCCTGTCCTTGCATGAAAAGAGCGAAACAGGCGTAGACAAATGGTTCCCAGCTGAGGACATCGGTAGTAGCAGCACAGACTCTGTATGAAATACAACATCACTGTCAATGAGCAGTAACAACTTTTTATAAATAAAATTGCTTCAGGTCTTTTTATAATTACTTCATAAGTGGAGAATTGTTTGTATGTATTTACGTTAAGGAAAAGTATGAAATGAAATTTAAAAAAAAATCTTACAGTCTTGACACACCAAAGGCTTGCTCAAATACGTAACTAGAATACGAGACTACAAGTTAGCATAATTTAAGGTCATTAGAGCTTCATTTACAAACAATTTAGGTTGACAATGACATTTGTCACATTTTATGACAGAATTACTGCTATGTCGAGCAGGAGACAATTTTGTCAGTTTATCATCCCTATCGGAATGATCTATGATTCAGATAATATTAAGCTGCCAGCCACAAGGACAGCGACCATCCAAAAATTATAAAGCTTTCTTAACGTCCTATTAGTTGAACTTCCCGCACGGCATAGAATTCTGTTAATGTTTGATCTAATCATTGTTTGTTTCTTCTAAATTATAGGTCATCGTCGGCTAGCCGGAAACGAGCGGAAATCGAGTAGAAAACGACATCAGTTATATCTCAATACCCTCAAGAATGTTTGACACGTGGAGAATATGACATCTGGCAGCTGTTGTAGAATAAGTTGAACGACTGATGTTCTTATAATTCGAGAGAGAGAATATGTTCATATCGTTAAACTTCCGATAATTCCTTGTTTGAAACAACTTTACAATAATGCATACTGTATTAGGTCGATTGCGCGCATCATTTGAAACAAGTAGAGCTAATACAAAGCATAATTGAGCCAATATGAGAAAAGCAGGGCCAATACGAGAAAACAGGGCCAATACAGAATTCAAGCATTCTGATTGGTTCAAAAGAGAAGGCCAATACGGAGAAGTCACTACCGTTAGACTTTTAAATGACGCCATTTTGTTTGACATAAAAATGATAAATTTCAATAGTTTTCACATATTGGACAAAACTACAGTTATTTAACATGTTCATTTAATATTACCAAGCTAGACTGAGCGGACATACGATGTCGATGTATGTTTTCCGTAGATTATAACCATACTTTTGATTCACATGCTGGGAAGTGGATGAATAATACTGGTTGCGAACTTGGGTGTCAGTTGTAAACTGCAAAAACTTTAGGATAAGAATAAAACGAGGCATGGGGGGGAGAATAATATGTGATTGGTTGGTTGTTTTATCTTGATCAAAACATATATGTACAATATTGTGTCTAGTTGCCTGCAACCTACAAAGAAATGACATTTAAAGTAGTTTCTATCACAGCTCAAATAGTAAGATATTAGATCTAGAGAAAATAAAATAAATACGGTAAGTTCCAGTTACTGCTGATTATGTCCTGGCATATATCTCTCTAACCTACTTACAACCCATTCTGTTTTACTGGCTAAAATGATAATGATTATAATGATTAAAACACAATTTTTGATCTTCAACAAACTGCCGTTAGGTAACTCAAAAGTTCTTATGGTGTTACCGCCAAATTAATTGTTAAAAAGTTAAATGATAAATTATCATTAATCAAGCGATTTCATATTAGCCAACATTATAATATATCTGTTTGAAGCGGTGAAACGGAGAATAAATAACAAATAGCACACACTGATAACAAACCAAATCGGTAAATTTTGGACCGAGGGCAATAAATATATATAGTTTTGTCCGGCAATCCATTCAGTTAGTGTTTTCTTTGCATGACAGCAGAATCTTTTCTTCAACTTTTGACTTGTATTCAGTAAAATTACGCCTTGAAGTATAGACCAGTTTATACCACAACTATGGACCGGATATTATATAAAGGGTCATGTAATAGTAGATCTTGATACACTAAACCATGTTCTGTCATGAAGACTGTATAACAGGATGACTTCTAAACTTTCCCATATAGCAAGTCATGGTCGATAAACATAGGGAACAACAAAGCAATTTCTGTTTTAAACTTCGTCACAATATAGTTGTCGCTGTCATACAGATGCTAAACGGGAACGTGGGAATTGGGTACAGAACGTGAATATGTATACATATATATATATATGTGTGATAATTTGTTATGACCGTGCTACATGAAATATGTTGTACCATGTGAAAGTTGTTTATGTATTAACTAAATGAAGATGTTATTAAGTATATGTACGGTGGCTGATTTCTGTCAGCTTCGTGTTGGCGTGTTGGCTCTCGTGCAAATCTCTTCAACTTGGTCTGGCACCCGCACCAACACACCAACCTAACCAGCAGGAATCATTCACCAGAGTTGCCGGGCCCAGAATCGACAATCGTAACAATGCGCATGTGTAGCAAGGAAAACCAGCAATGTGATCGTTATATCTACCGCGTAAAGAAAAATCTATCAGACTTCGTATCCTTTAATATCATCAGCTGCAGAGGTTTATCAAATGTATTCACATTGTTACATGCAGTTTGAAGTCCAACAGAAGTTTTTCATAGAAATTACCCACGGTTCTCACAGAAGAAATGAATTGTTCAACTTTTCAAACAGCAAACCAGTAATGTTTGCATACAGTGCTAGACAATTAATCTACAAGACGTTTGCATGCCATTACATAAAAACAGGCAAATACTGATATCACCGCTATCTCAATAAATAGCGTTACAAAGTAATAGAAAAGCCGCTTCACATCTTCATCTATTATTAATAGAAATGTGTTTTCTGGCTGAGATAGTATTTCCAATCATATCCTGGACTCTCAGACACGTGAAATTTACAGACTGACTGGGAATCGATCACCATACCCGCCATAATACCCATACACCTAAAATATACTAGATATTTTCAGTATTCAGGTGTAATGTAAGTCAATGGTAATCAAATTTGTTTGGTTTTTATTTTAGCTGAATAAGTCTGTTAGACAACGTCGTGAAACTGTTTGATTAGGGGTTTGTTATGTTGCATTTCTATACAAATGTCTACATCAGTCTGGTTTAAAAGTATTACTGTAAGTTTACAGATCGATACTAATGTGAATTTAGTCCGTCCAATATGGAAAAAAAACTCTGCATTTTGTTGATTTTAGCTCGACTGGCGTGTCAGAATATTTTTGCATGCAACTCAATGGAGTATATTTAGAACAAAATACTACCATATGAACAAACGTCTGGTTTAACTTGAAGGATCTATTCCCATGCGTAACAAGTTCGCTCAAAACGAGATATGTCTTCTTTCAGTAAAGCTTTAACTTTTTTTGCGAGTCGGAATTTTCCGACCGAGTAGATTTGGTAAAACGTATGACAAGTCAAATAAACCACACAAACATGATTGCAGCATAAAACGTATCCTCACATTTGGCTTTTTTGAACATGGTATCCGAGCATTATATGCTTTATCATCCTGTGACAAGCCGCTATTAAGATATATTTCCCTTCAATATATATGAAATCATTCATAATATGATTGACATTTTTCTACCTAATTGAATGGACTACCAGAAATACATTTTTGTCTTGAGGAAGGTGGAATTTTAGGCTTTCCGCATATAACCTTAGAGAGAGAGAGAGAGAGAGAGAGAGAGAGAGAGAGAGAGAGAGAGAGATCACTGCTGAATAACTACCTTCCATGGTGTAATTTGCGCTGTTTCCCTTAGTCTGTGTGTCTATTTCCCTGTTGGAATCAGTTTTCAAATCGGCAAGTACTAATGTCATATGAGAAGGGGCTGCCTCCACCAAGTGGGGCTTAAACAAGAAGAAATCTGACTGGTCTTTTACGTGTTACATTTTGAATCTCTGAATTGGTAGCAATTGCTTACAAAACATGCCGATAATTGATTTCTTTCTAGACCAAGTAAGTTCTACAAGTAGCTGGTATATAGAAATTTATTTTCTGCAATAGGTTACTTTTCGCATACAGTTTCCGCACGGTCAAGTATTTGAATCATTAAAAAATATGGATCATTTTTATCATAGTGTCACCCCTACTGAAAGGCCAGACAATTTGGCTTATGAAACACCTACATACATTGCACTGCATTACTTCCCGATTCCTATATTTTAATGCCAGGCACCAGACAGGTAGGCAATCGATAACAGCATTATTTAACTAGCTGGCGGCTCACCAGCCGGCCTCTCTTCAGTAACAAGTCCCGCCTCTGACAGGGCTCGAACGTTCGACCTCCCGATTGCGGGGCAGCTGACTTATCCATTAGGCCACCGCAGCTCTTTATTTATGAAAATGATAGCCAATATGAATTTTACTTTGATAATGTATAATTATATATATATATATGCAGTGCATCATGTTAAAATGGCCTTTTTACCTTCTCATTGCAAATCAAGTATGTGCCAATACAGTGACTGAAATATGTGTAAAGATGCTGATGATAATGGCATCAACATGTGCCGTACTGCCAATAATGAATTAAATACCATACAAAATTACTTGAATCTTTTAGACTGTCAGTAAGTGAGACAGTCATTCAATAAATTCCTTTTAGGGCGCTAATCTTCCGTGAAGTCCTCTTACAGTATAAATATTTACAAAGTAATAAAACAAAAACTAAATCGAATAAAACCACATTATCACATTTTTTTCGTCGCGGGAGTGTAATAAAGCCATTACATAATGTTGGTATAACAATATCGTAATAGATTAAGTATGAAACATTGGTCGATTGACTTGGTTCATAATATGTAAAGAAAGAAGAAATTTCAATATTTCATCAGAAAAAAACTAATATGTGATAAAAAAAATTCTACATTAGTATCTTGTTGAATAAATTCAATATGAAAAGACATCCATTTAGTATACTCTATATAGGAATAATATCGTGAGAACGACATTAGAAAGTAAAAAACAAATGTGACAAGAGCTCGTAAAACACGAAATGACCCTTGATGCATTCAGTAACTGCTCAAGGAACAGGAATCATTTGGTCACTGTGTACTGGACGTTTGGCGTTTATATCCTGTAGTTCAGTAGGGACTATTAAACTGAGAAGTGCAATAAAATTGGACATTGTTCTTGCAGCGGGATCATTGAAGGCTGTTCAAAAAGTGCAAAATTGATGATTTCTGCATGCTATTTTTAATGGAATATGTAAAACTTTCGTTTGATAACTTTCTGTATTCTTGTATGAGAGTCCTGGTCTTGCCATTAATTAAAAGCACAAAACATGCACGAAATTTATAAAATAGCCACCCATATTCCGCTCAGGGAAGTGCAATATTGCGACTAGCTACATGTAAGTCTGGCCGTGGCCAAACTTTTCGAATCTAAGTGTACCCTGTTACCTGGAGCTCTGCTCGGTTCCAAGTATAACTGTGAGTCAAAATTATTAGTTAAACAAAAAACATCAACTGCCTGTTTACCATCCGCTTTTTTACTGTTCGCCAGCTTGTTTCCATTTGACACAATAAATTTGGTACTTCCTGATAGTGGTCACTGATTTTTGTTACGTAAATGAATGTCAAAAACAGACGACAGGAACAAAAAGTGAGATTTTGCCTCTTTACCAAAGACAGAGAATAGAAATTATAAATGAAAGGGAAACAACTAGGTCGATCTTCTTATGATTGTTTCCTGATACTTTTTAGTATGTCAAATATTGTTTCCTACCATTTAGTCTAGAAAGGAACTTCGATATATTAAAACAATTGTTGACTCTTCAATTGTTGACTATTCAGCCATTGAATTCGATGTGATATTTACCAGAAGCTGCCAAATAAGTATCGCGGAGGAAATTTTGCCGCAAATTCCTCTGCTTACATATATGTTATGGCCGATAGTTTGCGAAGGGGTAGTGTTGATTAACAAACAAAAATCATAAATATTAAACAGCTTGAGTAAATAAGTCTTAAGGTTTCGATGGAGGCCTTGAGAAACAAAAATCAAACAACACCAAATCATAGAAAGAAAGAGTTGTTTGACATGAAAATTGAACAGCATGTAAAACATGTATATTACTTTACGAAACAAGTGTCAGTATACTGATTTTAAACATTGAATTCCGGAAAAGGGCTGCTAAAGGGGCTCCACTTCGGACAGTTAAACGCCTTTAAAAACTCACCATTTCAAAGAACAGTTACACATGTTCGTTTTGATGCATTTGCAACAGCGTGCGAGTGGTGAAATTTCGCATAACAATGGTGGAACACAGTTTTCAGCAATTGTTTTATCTTTATTTCTTTACAAATGGCATTCATTTTCAAAGGGAGACAACTGTTCCCGATTATTTTAAGAACAAATGGCATTCATTTTCGAAGGGAAACAACTTTTTCCGATTATTTAAAGTAATCTTTGAGAAAAAGTTGTCTCCCTTTGAAAATGAATGCCATTTGTAAAGAAAAAAGATAAACAATTGCTGAAAACTATGTTCCACCTTGTTACGTAAAATTTCACCACTCGCACGCTATTGCAAATGCATCAAAACAAACATGTGTAACAGTTCTTTGAAAATGGTGAGTTTTTAAAGGCGTTTAACTGTCCGGAAGTGGAGCCCTTTAGGCAGCCCTTTTCCGGAATTCAATGTTTATATCAGTATACTGACACTTGTTTCGTAAAGTAATATACATGTTTTACATGCTGTTCAATTTTCATGTCAAACAACTCTTTCTTTCTATGATTTGGTGTTGTTTGATTTTTGTTTCTCAAGGCCTCCATCGAAACCTTAAATGCTTTTTCAGGATATCGTGTACATAATATACTACATGTTCAAGCACTGAGCACAACTTAGCCAGAAGCAATTGCCTACTCTGGACTACCTAAACCATTCCTTTCTGGACGAATTCTTATTCTTTATGTATTTCATATATACAATTCAGTTACAGAAAACATGTGAATTTGCGATTTGAATATAAAACAAGCTTTCTAGTAAAACAGACGCTCATCAAGTCGTTGCATATCATGAAAATGTAGGGTCTGATAAAGGTCGGGATAATTAGATTCTAATATGGGCCTACATCCATGCACGTTTCAATAATCTAATATTAATTTTGTCTGTATATTTTTACTAAACGCACTTCCCCATATTAATAAAATTTATAAAATAAAAATCTATATTTTAAATTTAGAAATTCTTAAACATAAGAGGATACCTTGTTTTCAGCTGCTTCATCATATTTGATTGTAAACGAATCAATACGTGTTATAGTGTCTTATGAACATGTGTTGATTCGTTTACAATCAAATATGATGAAGCAGCTGAAAACAAGGTTCATAATGCACTATAACATATGCGTTATTTTAACACATGTAAATGAAAGGTTGAAATGCATGTACAAAATAACAGTTGCATTTAAATCAGAATCAAAAGGATTTGGCCACAAGTTTTTCCAACATTAGCGACGACCCTCACCAACAGTCGCTTTGTGAAACAATGGACACAAGCTCTGCAGAGCGTTTGAGCGACCCTATTTAAAGAACAGTTAAAATCAATCATACCATACCCCAAGCCATTTGCTGGTACATCCATTGCCGGGCCGACTGAGGCGATAAAATGTCTTGCCGAAGGACACATCGCAATGGGAGTAGCTAGAAATCAAACTGATGGCCTTCACCTTCATGGGAAAGCGTCTTGGCCTTCTCGACCAATGCATCCATATCATATGGAATTTACTATTTTGACAGCGACTTTACTTGTTAGGTGTTTCAAAACGTTAGGTTAATTTACGTATCAACGGTCTTCTCTGATAAACAATCGTTAATAAATAGTAGATTTTGAAGCCGAGAGGGTGATATTGCAGCCTCCTGGTAAATAATTAAAGTCCTTGATTTATGTAAAACGGGCAGCGGAAGAATGTTCAACGTCTCTGCAAAAGTGCTACACGTACATTGTGAATTGTCGTTTAAATGATTCTTCAATAAGTCACCATGTTTAAGCTGCTCTAACTGTTTCGTATCCGGGCATGAATACACTTGCTGGAACTTGACGGTCACAAAATAGCGACGGTTAGGTTCAAAAGTGTTCTTTGTACGTTGCTTAAATTTAAGTCAGGATTCTGCGCCAGATTTTAATCAACTATATTTAAAATGCTCAAAGGGTGTTAAATAAATGTCAAATGTCTTGTAGCATAGTTATGTCTACATACGTCTTCATGCTTTAATATCCGGGGCCCATATTTTAATGTTTTGTTTTGTTTTGTTTTTATATGCTAAATTAACCCGGAACGTAACGAAAATGTACAATGATGAGCATACTCCAGCTACAGGCAGGCCTTAGCAAAATATTCTAATTTCAATTTGCTATGAACAAATCATGATACATTTAAAGTTTGTCATTCTTAAAGTGACGTGTAATACTTCATAGAATTTTATTCGTAACATCTTTAGAGGTTCCTAAAGGTGTATTTTATCATTACAAATAATGATAATAATAACTTTATTTAAAGAGGATAACATATTTGGCTATAGCTAGTCTAACATATGGTCCTCAGTAACATAATAATGTAAAAATTCATCCTAACACAGACAGTGAAGTAAAAGGCATGAATCAAAATAACGTATTATGAACAAATTAGTTCTTAGTGGCATAAACAGTTTATAGTACAATGAACAGAGATTAAGATAAGATAGAATTATGTACAAGTGGTGAAAGAAATAAATGTTATTTGTAATCCGCGCACCAAAACCCTAAAAACTCTTATGTGAGAAATGTACAGGAAAGCGTTGGACTTCAGAAATAATATTGTTTTTATGTCACACATGCAATAACAGAAATGGACTACAGAAGGAAATTATAACACATGATATGAAAATGTGAACATTGCAAGGCTATTACACTTTAAGAGAGAAAAAATAGATAAGATAGAGAGAAGAAAGAAAAACAAATAAGACGGGGTTAGATAAGACGAGAATAGAACGAAAGCAATGCCATTAAGTAAACTAAGTAAAAATCATCAAAAGAAGATGTGAAGAGAATAATGAATATTTCTTTTTGTATATGTATATAAGTATGACTTTTCGTGAAACTTACAATGTTTGAGAACTCATGAGTGGAAAGAATGAACAGTACACAAATGAATGATATTGTGGATGGTGGCGGTCAGAAAAATGGAATGCGCAAATCAGGAAATAAGGAAACAGACAGTCGGGACCGCACCCTCACCCCCACCCCCACCTTCCCCCCTCTCCCTGAGGCTATCCTACCCCTATTGCCGGATACCAGTGCTTAAAGCCTTACAAGGTACGCCCAGGCGGGCTGCATAAAGAGGTTCAAGTCCCCTGGTTAATGGTGCCATCACTTATTATTATAAAAGAAAAAGAAATATTACACACTACCCTACCCATATAGAGCCTGTACCAGCAAGTATAAAAAACATAAAAATTCAGTTTGATTCGGGAACTAGAGTAGATTAATTGAATAAAAGAGAGATTGTTTACATAGTTTCATTTAAAAGATACAGTTTAATGTGTTGTATTTTTTAAAATTGAAGTTTTTGCGATATTTGATTTCGTAGGGGAGTTCATTCCACATCCTGGGACCACCAACCGAGAATGACACATCATATAATGCTGTTTTCGATCTTTGAGATGTTCCTGTGTGACAGATCTTAAGGTTCTATTGTTAGAATATGGAACTTTTGTGATCAGTTTATTAATGTATTGCGGTGTCATCTTATTGAGTGATTTATAAGTCAGTAGAAATGTGTGATAGGTCGCTCGTTTAATGATTGTCAGCCACCCCAAGTCCCTGAACATGTGTATCGTTGTATCATCAACAATCATATCTGTATCACTATTATTCATAAAAAGTGGCAAGTCATTTATAAAAAGTAAGAAAAGTACAGGCCCTAAAACAGAGCCTTGAGGAACCCCTGCATTAACTACATTTGCATTTGACATTTCATTATTAGCAACTATACACATTGAAGCCGTTCATTTAGATAAGATTTGAAAAGAAGCAACGAATTATGACTTATATGATAGTAATTCAATTTTTCAATTCGATTTTCATGATCAGCTAGATGAAACGCCTTTCTTAAGGTATTCGATCCGTAAATAGGTAAACTCTGATGCCTGGTAACCCCATGGCTTTTTTTTTCTTTTTTTTTTTTTTTTGTATCATTTGAAAGAAGTATGTCTGCTGAAGAATAATTTGTAAAAAAAAAAAAGATGACCAAAAATTATATGCACGAATCATTTCAGTCAACTTTTTTTTTTTGACTGCGAAATGATAAATCTTACTCTGTAATAACTGGATTTCTGTTGAAGTATCACTGAAATCTATACAGTAAAAAAAGCTTTTTCAGTAGATAATACACTTTCAAATGATACCAAAATTATATGAACTTATCAGGCATCCATATTTTATATATTTTCTTAGCACTATTAAATAGACCTTTCTTATTTGTGGATCGGATACCTTAAATAAAAAAGATAGCACCAATTATCTCTCCATTATTTATATTTGTGAACCAATTATCTATTAATTTAACTAGCGCAGTTTGGCAGGAATGGTTTTGTCTGAAGCCTGACTGCGATGTCTGTATCAAGTTATATTTGTTGAGATAAGCGAATAAGTGTTTAGGTACATGTCTCTCAAACATCTTTAGTAGAAATGACTTAACTGTAGAAATTAAATAAGAGAAAGCGAGATATAGATGGAAATATAGGAAGAGGGAGAATCCGAAGTCTTGGATCATAACTGGGGGAGGTACAGTTGCGTTAAGCTTATAATTTGTATATTTGATATATTTTGTACTTCTAAAAATATTAGTAAATTTTCCTCTTCAGTATAATTTTCATCACCCTTAAAAAGAGTACGCGTATTCAGTGGATGAAAAATACGTGTGGCGTTAAAAAGCTGTATTCTTTGTAAAGCATAATATCTACATTTAAAGAGAAAATGTTCAGCATCTTCAATATCATGACCACAAACATATGCAGCATTGTCTCTCAAATGATTTCTATATACATGTAGATCAGCATTTAAATTACTGCATTTATTACGCATTTGAGCATGGAAAACAGAGTACAGCCTTACGCCAATACAAAAATATGTGGGTACAAAAGGAGGTTGGTATTTTAGTTTAAGTTTTGATTTAAAGTATCAATTGTGGATAAATTTCTTATATCGGATTCTAAATTGTTCCACAAAGAAGAAGATGGTGAAATAAACGAGTTAGCGAATAATTTGCGTGCGATGAGCAACTGTTATATACAATCATTCCTGTTTCTTAGAAGATATGGCACATCATTGGCAACTGTAACTGGAATTAAATTTAATAGATAGTCCGGTAATGTACGATGTTTGGCTTTATACATGGTAACAGGTTTTTGAATGTTCCGTCTATCGGACAGAGATATCCAACCGATTTCATTAAGAAACCAGTGACAATACGTGCAGCCTCATACTGGAGTTTTTCCATCCCAGACTATTTATGCATATTCTAGAACAGGTCTCATGTAGGATATATAAATTTGATTTAGAGTATTTCTTTTTAGTTTGAACTTTAAAGCTCTCATTGACCCTAGAATTTTTGAGGCAGATGAAAGTATATTATTGATATGATCGTGCCATTTACCTTCTGATCTAAAAGTAACTCATAAATGTTTATGACTGTCAACATAATCAAGAATAACATTATCAAAGTAAAGAGAAGGTCTAACTTCAGATCCGAGTGTAAAAAGTAACACTTCTGTTTTGTTGTTCGGATGTAAATAGTCCTCGGGGTTTTTGTTTGTTCGTTTTTTAGCTCTGTAGAATTATTTTCCTTATTTTCTTTGAAATTTTTGTTGAAATCACATGACAGATCTATGCTTGACATTTTGGAAGCATTCAAGTTCATAATGAAATGATAGCATGACAGAATTATGTCATACACCCCCACTACACTTTAGGGTCTCATTTTAGCTGATTTTGCAGTAAATGTGTGGTTGACTGAAAATATTTTTCTTGCATCAAACATATGTCCCCCACTTGTTTTTCTTTTATTCAGCACTGATAATATTTTTCAAGAAAATGTAAGTTACAGACATTTCAAATGGGTCCAGATGTGTGCTGCAGCCATTGGCCATTCATCTGTGCTCACATAAACATAATTAACAGTTTGAGTAACAAATTTGACCTTCTGAAAGAAATCGTAGTTAAGAATATTGTTGATATTTTGTTTATAAATTTTCAGAAACTAAATTAAATGACTCTTTGCAAAATGCCCAATTTTTGGTGAATGATTAAATGCACAGGTAAATATGACAATTATGTTTTGATGGGGTACTTGAATTTTGATCTACTTGATTCTACCAAATGCACTCCTTTGAATGATATCATTGATATTTTTTATATATCTAGTTTAGTTAAAAAGCCAACTTGTTTTACTTAATTTGGTAAAGCCTCTCTTTTAGATGTTATTTTAACAGATTGTCACTCATGTTTTGGTAAAGTATGTAATTTTAACTGTGGACTCAGTGATGTGCACAATATGATTGCTTTTCAACTAAAAGTTGAAATTCCTAATAAAAAAACTAAACGGTGCTACTACAGATCTTTTAAAAACTTTGACTCTGAAAAATTTAATTTAGACTTGCAGACAGATTTTTAAACCTGAATCATAATGAAGATAATGTAAATGCTATTTATAATAATTTTAGTAAGACTTTTATCAGTATAGCAGACAAGCATGCTCCTTTGAAGCGTAAACGCTCTTTACACCAGCCAGTGCCATATATGAATAAACTATTGAAACAAGCAATTTATAAAAAACGCATGCTGCAAAATACATTTAATAAGTATAAAACAACCAAATACTGGGAAAAGTATCGAAAACAAAGGAATCTGGTAATTAGCATTAAAAGAAAATCAATCAATAGATATTTCTTAGAAAGATGTGTGAGGTTGCAAAAACAAGCCTTTCTGGCCCACTGTTAAACCATTTTTAACAAACAAAGGTACAAATGTAAAAAAAGGATACAATTCTCTGTGAAAACAATATACTTATAAACGATCAAACCCAGGTATGTGATATTTTCAACGATTTTTTTGTCAATGTGGCTAATGACATAGGAAAGGGCTCAATTCCAATTAGTGATAATCACCCTAGTTTAAACTCAATACGTGAGAATGTAAAGTCGGATAAAACATTTTCTTTTATGCATGTCTGTAATTTTTTTATTAGTAAGCAAATTGACCAGTTATTTTCGAAACAGGCAACTGGGGATGATGGCATATCTGCAAAACTTTTAAAATTCTCCAAATCTTCAGTTGTAGACCCATTACAAATATGGTTAACTTAAGTTTCCAAACTTCAGCCTTTCCCGATTGCTTAAAAATAGCTCATGTTGCCCCTGTTCACAAGAAAAAATAGTACATTTGATAAAGGCACCTATTGGCCTGTTAGTATACTATCAATTATATCCAAAATCTTTGAAAGGTCAATTAACACCCAGCTAATGGAATTTTTAATAGCCATTTTAATACATACTTATCTGCTTTTAGGCCAGGTCATGGTTGTCAAAGTACCCTCCTTAAAATAACTGAGGACTGGAAAAGATCTCTAGATGATAATAAATATGTCACAGCAATTTTCATGGACCTGTCAAAAGCCTTTGACTGCCTCCCCCATGATCTTTTACTCATGAAACTTGGTTGTTACGGTGTCTCTGGTCAAGCACTTAAGGCTTGCTGTCTAATTATCTTAGTAGTAGGAAGCAATGTGTCAAACTTGGTTCACATCTAAGTATTTTCAAAGACATTTATTAAGGTGTTCCTGAAGGTTCCATTCTAGGTCCCGTACTTTTTAATATTTTCATCAATGACATTTTTATTTCGTCCATAAGACTGAGTTTGTATAATTATGCAGATGATAACACCCTTTCCTGCAGTGACACAAACATAGATAACATTGTTAATTCTTATGAGTCAGACAGTCAGTCTTTAATAAAATGGTTCTCAGACAACCATATGAAAGCCAATTGATCAGGTCGGATATCCGGGCACTTCACCGATAACGTTGCGTAGCAACAAGAGCGAGGTGAAAGTAGACGCCATTTTGTAAAGTGAAAGCACTGTGTGTATCACGGGTGATCATTGTTTTTATTAATTTAAAGTGATTGAATGGAAAAATAAAAAGATGCCAAAAATTTATAATGTTACAGAATGCACCTATAATCATTTGTGAGAGAGAAACCTATCGTTCTTTTAGTTTCCTGACGTGAAATTGAACAATACATCGCCGATTTAAATGGAGTCGTGCATGCGGCAGACAAAATCCTGACGGCTCTGAATGGATACCAACTGCAAAGTATATTTACATTTGCAGTCAGCACTTCCGTAGTTTTTATTATAAATTTATTTAATTCATGCCGTAATAATCGCAAGAAATCCGATCCCCTTACAGTTTAAGGACGTGAAAATAAACTGGGTAAATGGGTCTCTCTCTCCATTCCAGTCGTTCTGTAGATGGCCTCCAATTATAAAATCTCAATTAATATTTTTTCATAAACTTTTTTGTCTTAAATACATTTCCAGCAATTTCATGTTTGTTTTTTAATAAATAGGCCTATTGTTTGTCAATATTTTTCTTCTTTCACTTAATTCATTTTTGATAAAATTATTTCTAAACACTCCCTGTCAACTCTGGACTAGGTCTAATTTGGACTTGTGTAATGTGTTACTAGATAATAATTGTAAAGGTTGATTCATTAACGTTAACTGTTATTCTATCAACACCTTCAATGTGGGATTTAATTAGCAGGTGTCGTAATATTAACACCTATATTTAACCAGAAAAATGTGTGATGAATAATGGAGAGAGGATTATTCTAATAATTTCTTCAGCATTTCATAGGATAAAACAAAACAATTATGTATATAAATTTCATTTATTATAAAATCAGTCTTTTTTTTTTCAATGTGACAATCTTTAAAAAAAAATATAGATCTAGATATGAAAATATAAAGTATACATATATCTCTACAACATGAACAGCTAGTTTGTCTTAATTCATAAGTGAAGAGTCTTGAAAAAGTCGTTCCGACTTCATCTCAGTTTTGTTATATTTTCTGGTCCTTTAAATTTGGGATCATTGATTTCAACTCATTTGAATTTGAACATTGAATACCGCTTTAAAAGCCGGTGCTAGGGAGCGCGGGCAGTGTTGCATTTTCCATTAATGCTCATGAACAGATTCAATCAAACCCAGTCTGCAATTTTCACTGTTTGCATTGTTCTCGGTGCTTCCGGGGGATCTACTTTTCAAATTATATTAGACATTCACACAATCATAAGTCACAGGGATCACTATGGAGACGAGTAGTAAGTATGTGGCAGGTTGGTAAAATCCAGTTCTGACCGGTTCTGTCCAGATCCTGGATGCCCATCACTAATCAAAGAGACTGATTTCCTGTTCCTATCCCTTTGATGTACACTATGCCTCCAGGGACTTATGTTATTTGGACACTTGGCAGGTGGATGCACATTTTTGTTATTTGCATAACAGTATACCTTAAAGAGATTAATGACACCATAGTAATAAACCCCTTATTTCATAATACAAAAATTGTATAATCCATCCATTGTTTTATGTAAAAAATTGAGTTCCAAAATATTTCATTCAAATAGATTCTAGAATCTATTTTTTTAAAGGGACAATATTTTTGGAATATATACAAAAGAAAATAGATATAAAATATAATGTCACATTCATTTTTAGGATTCTCGCACAATGTATATGTACATAGATATAACTTATATATTACGCAAATGGAATCTTGCCATCCGAAGGGCCGAAGAACTGGCAGTCCACAACATGTCACTTCTGCCACCAGAGTTTAGACACGTTAATAAATCGATAATTTCCAGTAAAATTAGAGAAAAAAAATGAACAGAGAATAAAAAAACACAAATAAAACTATATTATGATCTATTTTATTGAAAAACAACATCGCCGAAAACTTGACAATACACAACATATGTCACTTCTACCAGACCATTATTGACACGCTAATAAATCAATAATTTCCCGTAAAACTAGAAAAACCTTTCAGGAATACATTATAAATGGACAGGGAAAAATAAAAATTAAGAAATAAAAATTATTATGATATATTTTATTCGAAAACAACATCGCGACCCGTACCGCTACTATAATCGCTACGGGTTGCTACGTGATACTTTCACCTTGCTGTATCTCGGATTT
The DNA here is from genome assembly GCF_021730395.1 of Mercenaria mercenaria. NCBI lineage: Eukaryota > Metazoa > Mollusca > Bivalvia > Venerida > Veneridae > Mercenaria > Mercenaria mercenaria. Next base: position 90,116,389 of record NC_069364.1, on the reverse strand, counting down.
ATCGGTTGCTAGGAAGTGACGTCACGCCGACCTGATCAATACAGATCAATTTCAGGCAATTGCCATTGGTAAAAAAAAAACAACAACAAAAAAACAGGGATCCAAACATAACTTTTAACTTAAATGGGAGTACCATTTCTTGTGATGAGGATGTTAAACCTTTATAGGTGTAACCTTTGATTTCAAACTAAAATTTGATACCCATATCTCTAACATATTTAGAATAAAGAACAGCTATTTAGTGTGTTGTAACCTAAAAGAAAAAGCGAACGCAGCTGTGTTGAATTTTAATCGAACACAGCCCAGCCCAGCAGCCTTGGAAAAGGTCAACAAAGTTTGCGGACAAATTTCTTCGAAGCACAATGTTGTCAGCTCAAAGTGTTAAGCTTGCGAAGTAAAGCTATTATCTTTACTTTCCAAACATGCTGTAGCTTTGCGTGATATTCTAGCATTTGCAACGCAAAGAGCTGTATAACAGAACTTGCGTTTATTTGGATAGGAAGAGAAATTCGGATATATTGTTACAATGTTTATTAATAAGTAACATGAATATATCAAAACAGAGTCAAGTCAGCTAGTTTTGTACTGTTTCGGATGGCAATGACGTTAAAAATTTATTATTTTACTATTCCCAGGCTTCGTTGACAGATAAACTAAAGTGGAACCAGTGTGGATGTTCCTAAGCCGGTATGACTGAATAGCGAAATCTAGTAGATTTCGCGAAATCTAATCAAATTAGCGAAATCTAGACATAAAATTCAGACTAATGAATATTTTTAAAAATCGTTTAAAGCTTTTATTAAAGATATAAATTTACGTGTGTATGCCAATTTTCAAGAAAATATATTTATATTTAAGGTGTTTTTGAAGCGAAAAACGAATACGGGTCTAGATTTCGTCCGATTCTACATGCGCGGAAATCTCAAGTGTCAGGCAAAATCAAAATATAAAATTTGAAGTGATGAATTTTCTTTCTAAATCTTTTTAGGTTTTTATTAAGAATATATTTATAAGTTTGCATGTCAGTTTTCAAGAAAAAATATTTATATATAAGGTGGTTTTGAAACGAAAAACGTATACGGGTGATGATTTCGCCAGAGTTTATATGGGCAGAAATTTCAAGTGACAAGTAAAATCAAGACATAAAATTTAAAGTGATGATTTTTAAAAAAAATCCTTTAAAGGTTTTATTCAGAATATATTTCTACGTGTGCATGTCAATTTTCAAGAAAAAATATTTATATAAAGTTTGGTTTTAAAAGGAAAACGTATACGAATGTTGATTTCGCCAGATTTTATATGCAAAGAAATCTCAAGTGACAGGCAAAATCAAGACATAAAATATAAAGTGATGAATACTTTTTAAAATCCTTTTAAGCTTTTATTAAGAATACATTTCTACGTGTGCATGTCAGTTTTCAAGAAAAAATATTTATATTTAGCAAGGTTCTGAAAAGAATATCCTATGCGAGTGTTGATTTCGTCCTATTCCTATTTTGACCGAATGATTACCTGCTGCATTTCGCACCTCTTTAAACGTGTGAGAAAACCACCTTTAATTAAATTATCGTTTACCCCCGCTTATCTAATTGGATTAAATTTAATTTGATTAACTAATCAACTGTATGTGCTGACCAGTGTGACGACCGTTGTATCTTCTGTGAGGTAAGATTAGAAATATTTAACTTACAGAAATCAATTTTTTGTAGAAAATTATAGTCTCTGTATATCAACGGATTGCAGTTCCGTGAAAATTGTTGGAACGAGCGTAAAACACAATCGCATTATTTAGATACATCTGGGGTTATTTTCGTCATGTTGAAATCTTAATTTCAAATCCAAGTGATGTTTAAATATTAGTGTACTGATTATACATTCATAGACTTTTAAAATCGGTCACAACTATAACTGCGATATTTTTAATAATATTTAAATTACACGACTGAAATTTCATTCCTTAAAACTTAAAAGAGTTGATTTTGCCTCTCAGTTGAGATTTTAGCGCATATAAATTCTGGCGAAATCAACATCCGTATAAGTTTTTCGTTTATTAATCATACTAAATATAAATACTTTTTCTTGAAAATTGACATGCGCACATAGAAATATATTCTTGATAAAAGCTTAGAAGGATTTTCAAAAAATATCCATCACTTTAAATTTTATGACCTGTCACTTGAGATTTCCGCTCATATAGAATCGGGCGAAATCTAGGCCTGTATAATTGTGTTTTTCGCTTCAAAACCACCAGAAATATAAATATTTTTTCTTGAAAATTGACATGCTAACGTATATTTATATTCCTGATAAAAGCTTTGTGTATTGTGTTGTATATTGCCACCGCGTGCATTGCATGTAACACTGTCCCACTGCAACTTGGTCCAGTTATTATCACACCTTCCTTATTTGATTAAATTACCAGATTATTATGAAAATAAGTAGCAACTTTAAAACCCAATTTAGATTTAATATTGGAATAATTCATTAAGATACACCCGTATACGTTATACAAAACAGTACTATTTTTCGACATATAAATGTGGAATTATATAATAAATAATACAAACGATTAACGATTTGATTTTGCTTCCGCGCAGAATAGGATGAAAGGAACACTCTTATAGGATTTTCTTTTCAAAACCATGCTAAATATTAGTATTTTTTCTTTAAATTTGACTTGGACAGGTAGAAATACATTCCGAATAAAAGCTCAAAAGGAGGTTTAAAATATTCATTACCTAAGAATACAAGTCTCGATTCTGTCTGACACTTGAGAGTTTTGCGCATATAGAATCAGGCAAATTCATAGGCTTTCTTTTCAAAGCCACACTAATTATTATTATTTCTTGAAACTTAAAATGGACACGTTGAAATATATACCTAATTAAAGCTCACAAGGATTTTTTTTAAAAACTCTCATTCCTTAATTAAAATTTAAAGATTTGATTTTGCCTCTCAGTTGAGATTTCAGCGCATATAAAATCGGGCGAAATCAACATCATTATATGTTATTAATCATACTAAATATAAATATTTTTTCCTGAAAATAGACATGCACACGTAGAAATTTATTCTGAATAAAACCTTTAAATGATTTTCAAAAAATATCCATCACTTTCAATTTTATGTCTTGATTTTGCCTGCCACTTGAAATTTCTGCGCATATAAACTCTGGCGAAATCATCACCCGTATACGTTTTTCGTTTCAAAACCACCTTATATATGAATATTTTTTCTTGAAAAATGACATGCAAACTTATAAATATATTCTTAATAAAAACCTAAAAAGATTTAGAAAGAAAATTCATCACTTTAGATTTTATATCTTGATTTTGCCCGACACTTGAGATTTCCGCGCATGTAGAATCGGACGAAATCTAGACCCGTATTCGTTTTTCGCTTCAAAAACACCTTAAATATAAATATATTTTCTTGAAAATTGGCATACACACGTAAATTTATATCTTTAATAAAAGCTTTAAACGATTTTTAAAAATATTCATTAGTTTAAATTTTATGTCTAGATTTTGCCTGCCACTTGAAATTTCTGTCCATATAAACTCTGGCGAAATCATCACCCGTATACGTTTTTCGTTTCAAAACCACCTTGTATATAAATATTTTTTCTTGAAAATTGACATGCAAACTTATAAATATATTCTTAATAAAAACCTAAAAAGATTTAGAAAGAAAATTCATCACTTTAGATTTTATATCTTGATTTTGCCTGACACTTGAGATTTCCGCGCATGTAGAATCGGGCGAAATCTAGACCCGTATACATTTTTCGCTTCAAAACCACCCTAAATATAAATATTTTTTCTTGAAAATTGGCATGCAAACGTAGATTTACACTTTTAACAAAAGCTTAAAAGGATTTTTAAAAATATTCATTAGTTTACATTTTATGTCTAGATTTGATTAGATTTCGCGAAATCTACTAGATTTCGCTATTCAGTCATACCCTTCCTAAGCGTATTTATAAGCCCTTAGCTGATTGGATACAGCGAACTTGCCCTTTCCGAACCAGTTTTTAATCTTTTATCATTTTACTTCGTCAAATTTTTGTCTAAAATATAAATTTCATTTTGAATGCTGGACAAATATGCAGGGCACTAGACAACTTTTGGGGACAGATACCCATACCCTCAGGAAGGGGAATTATTTCGACATTTTAAGACGAAAAGGGGAAGTTTAAGCCATGTATATGTAACTACTTTCCACACTTATTAATACTGTTTTCAGTCATTCCTAACTGATGTGACTATATTGCAACAGTAATCTTCCTTAGTGGCACTATATAATATTAAAAGAAAGAGTTCATATCTATTTGTGTCAAACAACCTATCATCAGGGGAATTTTCTTCTGAGAAAGGGGAAAAAAACATATTATTTTAGGAGGGGAATGGTACCCATATTCGGCCCCAAAAATGGCCAAACGAGTGCCCTGATATGTCACGACCAAAATAGCGTGAAAAGAAATTCGAAACAACATTGTAACATATTTCTGTAATTGGTCAGACTGGAACTGTGCGTAATCCGGGTCATACTCGCCAATTCCGAATCACCACAAATGAACAAATGGTTTTCTTATTACTATTCACAACAACATAAAACTACCATCTTGAATTGAAAACTGAAATTATTTTATGTTAGGAATAGAAATAATCGCGTTTAAGGGCAATTAAAGGCATATGCCAGAATTCCTTGTATATGAGATGGGCGAATATTTTCCCAATAACAGAATTTCTTTAAACTTTGGATATTGAAGGACAATCATATAAGAAACAAAAAAATGCAATAAAAATCATAGGTCACCGGATCCGAAAAAGAGTTGTCTGCCCTTGAAAACATCATTTTTGGGGGAAATGCTGTTTTCAAGGGCAGATAACTCTTTTGATACCGGTGACCTATGATTTTTATTGCATTTTTTTGTTTCTTAGATGATTGTCCTTCAATATCCAAAGTTTGAAGAAATTCTGTTATTGGGAAAATTTTCGCACCAAATTCTAGCATACGTCCTTAAATGACTAAAACGATAGGCATGACATCCTTCTCTGTCATTATTGAAATATGCTGTTTTAAAGCAGTCATGTGGGTGGTCTTGTCCTTCATGTGAATAAAGTAGTCACATGGTATAATAATACCTCCGCCTTTTTCTTGAACATCTGGCTATGGGTAAAAATAATAGATTAACATAAATTAATATTTTGGACACATTGAAACGACATTTTTTTTCTGCAATCTTTAAACAACATGCAGCATAACAGAACTGAAAATGTGTGATTCGGAATACGGTCAAGTTGTTTTTAATGTGGTATATACGACTGGAAAGAGTGTAAAATTTCCTTCATATTAATCTTCCTTTCGTTTCATTTCGTTAAAAAACTAAAACTCAAGCGTTTCTTGAATCTGACTTTTTTGTTTACATTCATCAGATGTCCACATAAGAAAAAATATAGCACTTAGACAATGTTGCAAATACGGGTTATGTAAGAATAACTTGAACACTTACAAGCTATGAGTTATTAGTTTAATGCATTAGATATAAAAGTAAAACATAGCTTACGGTTTTTCTGGTTCCTGGTTCCACATATAGTGCAAATCGTTTGTCCCGGAATGTTATTCCAACCTGGTAAGCAGCAACCAAACATTCTCATGGTCCTGTGCAATATGTGAATCCAATAACTTCACGGTAGCTTCAAATTTATCGTTATCCTCCTATGAGTCTAACAACAGCTACTCCTTGCTATGCGAGACAGACCCAGATCCTACCCAAAGTCCTCGTCCAATTAAAATGAACCATTTTTCTGGCCTCAAGACCCTCATCGTCAATTTTCAATCCATCGTAAACAAAAAATTCGAGCTGCACTCCCTACTTCAAACTGAAAATCCTGACATCATTTTTGGTACAGAATCCTGGTTAACATCAAATCATAAAGATAATGAATATTTTCCCCTTCCCTAGGTTACACCCCATACAGATTAGACAGGAAAACAGGCCAAGTGGGTGGGGGCGTATTCATTTTGGTCAAAAACAATATACTGTGCATGAAATTTCGTGGTTTTGGTCAAAACAGCAATTTCATGGGGGATATAAATTTGTGGATTTCAACTTCTGAACATAACATGTATGGGAAATTTACTTGTTCGTTGGGATTAAATTTCATGGATTGGCTCAACCATGAAATCCACGAAAATTAGTACCCCACGAATATTTATGATTTCACAGTAGTGGTCTCTGAAATGAAGGAGTTACAAACGGATTGTGAACTCGTATGGTTAAAACTGGAATTGGTAGGTTCTAAGCCCCTTTACATTGCATCTTACTACAGACCACATGAACAGGATGAGGACAGTTTAACAGAATTTCGAAAATCTTTAGACAAGGTCACTAAACTCAAAGGCAAAATTTGGATTGCCGGAGACTTCATTTTCCCAAAACTGTCCTGGGACCCCGAGGGCATGCCAACTCTGAAACCTGGCTGCTCTCACAGTAGAATTTATGAAAAATTTCTGTCTGTCATAAATGATTTCTCCCTCCAACAAATGGTTAGTCTTCCTACAAGGTTAAACAACACTTTAGACCTCTTCCTTGTAACCTCAAACCCAACTCTGGTCAAGCATGTAAACACTACGGCAGGAATTTCTGATCATCATATAGAACAAGTGCACTCAGATGTTAAGCCAAGGTTCAATAAAATGGTACCCCGCCTAGTTCACTTATATAAAAAAGCAGACTTGTCAAAATTTCAGCAGTTCATAAAGTCTAAACCCCTTCCCTGTTTAAAGGTTATAACATACGGTTAGTTGAAGACCTATGGTCAGAATTCAAAGACAGGTACTATCTGAAGGTATGAATCTATTCATTCCAACCAAGAGAATAGGCTCAAGACCCCAACTACCATGGATTACCCGAAGCATTAAACGTCGATTTAGAAAACAAAATAAGATGTTCCAAAAGGTCAAAAATAACACAAATCTAAAGGTCAAACAACATTACATAAATTTTAAATATCTTGTTAGGAAAAATATCAAGCTCATGACAGCTACATTATATCTAAGATTATGTCCTTGAATGTCGAGATGATTCGGATAACCCCCAAACAGATCAAAACTTCTCTTGCAAGAAACTTTTCTCCCTTGCCAAAAGTGCCAAGCAAGATTCCCAAGGCATTTCCCTTCTCCTAGAAAAAAGTCAATTTCATACGGATGACAAAAAGAAAGCCAGTATCCTCAATCGTCAATTCCAATCTGTATTCACCCCAATGTCACCTCTCAAATTAGGCAAACTCTGTAAAATGGAAGTGCAGTCTCTACTCTCTATACCAACTGATTACCAGCCAAAATATCCCCTAATGCCAATGGTCACTGTCGGCATTAATGGTGTTCATAAACTCCTCTCGTCCCTTAAAATAGACAAAGCATGTGGTCCCGATGGTCTTAAGCCAATCCTTCTTAAAAATCTTAGTGAACAAATCTCACCACTAGTCACTAAGCTCTTTCAAACGTCCCTTGACATGGGCACTATCCTAGCTGACTGGTCCAAGGCCAATGTCACTCCTCTGTTTATGAAGGGCGACAAAAGCAATCCTGCAAATTACCGGCCTATTTTTCTAACTTGTATTCTTTGTAAGTTACTGGAACACATCATAGCCTCTAATATTACCAAGCATTTCCAGGTTAACAACATCCTCTATGACCTACAGCATGGGTTCAGAGAGAAAAGGTCATGCGAAACTCAGTTACTTGAACTTGTAGAAGATCTATCTCGAAACTTAATTCAAGGCCACCAGATGGACTTAATCCTTCTGGACTTCTCTAAAGCATTCGACAAGGTTAACCATCTGAAACTTCTGTACAAACTTTATTAACATGGTGTTCAAGGCACCACGTTGCAATGGGTCAAGTCTTTCTTGATTGGCAGGCGCCAGTCCGTGCTTGTGAATGGTGAAGCATCAGATGAAGTTCCAGTAACGTCCAGAGTCCCACAGGGCTCCGTCCTACGCCCCCTTCTATTCTTACTCTACATAAATGACCTGCCTGAAAATCTGATTTTACAGGTCCGTTTATTCGCCGATGACACTGCTGTCTGTAAAATTTATGTAGCGGTAAATAGTCGTGCCCAAGAAAACATCCTCCAGCAAGACTTGAATAGGTTACAGTTATGGGAAAGTAAGTGGGACATGGAGTTTAACCCCTCAAAATGCACAGTTATGAACATAACAAGGTCAAAAAAACCTTTCAAATCAAAGTATACACTCCATGGCCAAGTCTTGGAAACAGTTCCTGATGCAAAGTATCTTGGGGTCACTATATCCTCAGATCTTAACTGGAATAAACACATCAATTTAGTCACGTCCAAAGCTACCCGAACACTTAACTTCATTAGGCGAAATATCCCATGCAGAAACCCAAAGTTCGGGAAGTAGCTTATTTATAAAGCCCTAGTAAGGCCACAGCTGGAATATGCTAGCTGTGTCTGGAGCCGTTATACCCAACATAACATCCACCAGATCAAAATGATTCAGCGGAGGGCAGCGCGATGGGTTAATCATGACTACTTACCTTACAGCAGTGTCACATACATGCTAAGTCAGCTGAGATGGTGTACCCTTGAAAATAGGAGATCTGATTCATGCCTCCTAGTCCTTATGTTCTACAAAATAGTGAATGGTTTGGTTGCTGTACCACTTCCTCCCTATGTCAGCCCCCCAATCCCGCCTAACAAGACATATGCATCCCCACTCCTGTACCCAGATCCTCTCTCCCTGTAATTACTATAAGTACTCTTTTTTTTTTCCAACTACCATAGTGCTTTGGAATTCCCTTCCAGTACAACTTGTGCAAGCCCCCACCCTGAACCAGTTTTAGCAGGGTGTGACCAAACTTGCACACAGTACTCAACATGATAGACCTGTTTTTAAACTGCTTTTGTCTGTAAATCCTTCTTGTTTTTAACACTATCAACTGTATTCATGCTTGCAATACATACGTGTATTACTTTCGTGTATTACTTTTATTCTCCTGTCCATTCTACTTTTAAATTTCTTGTACAGGCGCGCAGCTGCACGTAATACTCATAAAGAGGAGTGATGCAGTATAAATAGATAGATAGATACGCATCATCGGAGTGAAAATATGCATAACAAACAATAGATTGACAGGTTTTTGTAGATCTCAATCCTAGTAAGATACAATAAGAAAGGAAGGACTGTGTGTGGGAAGTACTGAAACTACGAAATATTACACGTGTACGAAATTTGCCGACTCGACTCTAATGTAGTTTACTAAAGACTACATTGGCACACTGGATTTATTTGGTGCATTTATCAGTGAAATACCTGTAAACAATTGACACATGTTAATACTATTAATATTTCGAGGTTAACACAATAAAATTTAAAGGCAGCACAAGTCTAATTGTGGTCGTAATTGAGTCACATATGACTTAAGTAATAATCCTATATAGGATAGACCAGTCATATGTTAGTTTTGGAAATTTATAGGCCTACTACCTTTTTATGTATGATGCATTGAATCATATTCTTTTAAAATTGCTTTTATGACACTGAACATATTTTCTTTCATAAAATACATATTCAAAATATGTCATTGGCATTTTTTGTGCCCTTACATTTTCGGGGGATGGGTGTGGTGGTACTTGTCCATACATATGCGTGTGTCAATTCAAATATGCACCATGCATATTAATTCAAAATATATTACCTAGAGATGTGGAACTTGCGGTTATAAAAAAGTATTTGACCCACGATGATGAAATATAACAGGTATATTATTCAGCATGTGATCAGTTTTGTTAGAGATGTCGCTCAGCCAGACCACAGTTATGGCCCTTGACTTTAAGTCAACAGTATACTTAAAAGGGCATATAGTTTTTGTTATACGCCCGAAGGGATGTATTATGTTATGACGCTGGTGTCCGTCTGTCAGTCCGTCCGTCCGTCCGTCTGTCCGTTAGCAATTTCGTGTCTGCTCTGTAACTCTTGAACCCATTGAAGGATTTCAAGGAAACTTCACACAAATGTTCACCACACCGAGACAACGTGCAGAGCGCATGTTTTAGATGTCTCGCTTCAAGGTCAAGGTCACACTTAGGAGTCAAAGGTTATACCAGTTTGTTTCACGTCCGCTCTGTAACTCTTGAACCCCTTGAAGGATTTAAAAGAAACTTGACACAAATGTTGACCACACCAAGATGACGTGCAGAGCGCATGTTCCGGATGACTCCCTTCAAGGTCAAGGTCACACTTAGGGGTCAAATGTCATATCAGTTTGTTTCGTGTCCGCTCTGTAACTCTTGAACTGCTGGAAGGATTTCAAAGAAACTTGGCAGAAATTTTCACCACACTGAGACGACGTGCAGAGCGCATGTTCCGGATGACTTGCTTCAAGGTCAGGGTCACACTTAAGGGTCAAAGGTCATATATGACTTTGCTTTGTGTATATTGCTCTGCATTGCAGTACTCTTGTTTTAATTTGGCAGATCTCTTTTTTTGTTCACTTACAATAATTTTTTTTTTAATTACTTCCCTTTTATGTTACTATAAATAGCTTATTTTGAAACTTTTTTATTGTTGACCGTAATGAAAAACCGAGACCACTTTTCTGTGGTACAACATGGATGGTCCCTCCAATTTTAGGTGTATTTTTACATACCTGTACGTGATAAGGATTTTTTTTTGTGGACTTTGGATTTTTTTTGTGGACTTAGATTTGTTTTTTTGAAGTTTTCCTTTTGTTGTTCCAGTCCTTTGGGCTACAACAGTCAAGTTCTTTAAATTTTGCTCCCATCCTATGATGTAACCCTTCGGGCATATATTGCCCCGCTTGGCGGAGCTCTTGTTGTTCATATCTCTAAAGGTGTTTGACCTAGGGTCATGAAACATTACAGGAATATTTTTCAGCATGTAAAATTGTGAACCTGGGATTTTTTTGTTCCAGATTTTTGTCAGACCAGTTTTGGCCCATGACTGTCAAAAAATATGCATAAAGGGCATACAAGTGTATGTGGCATGTATCTCAAACAGTATTCAACTTAGGGGATTTTCTATTTTCATTCAGTTAACTGTTAACTTTTTAGCTCACTGTGAGTTTTTTTGATCGCTCGATGTCTGGCGTCCATCGTCTGTCTGTCGTCTGCCAGTCGTCTGTCAACATTTAGCTTGTGTATGCAATAAAGGCTGTATTTTTCAACTGATCTTCATGAAACTTTGTCAGAATGATTGCCTTGATGAAGTCTAGGCCAAGTTCGAAAATGGGTCATATGGGGTCAAAAACTAGGTCACTAGGTCAAATCAAAGAAAAACCTTGTGTATGCGATAGAGGCTGTATTTTTCAACTGATTTTCATGAAATTTAGTCAGAATGATTACCTTGATGAATACTAGGCCCAGTTCGAAAATGGGTCATCTGTGGTCAAAAACTAGGTCACAAGTTCAAATCAAAGAAAAACCTTGTATATGCGATAGAGGCTGTATTTTTCAATTGATCTTCATGACTTTTGGTCAGAATGATTGGCTTTGTAAAATCTAGGTCATGTTCGATTTAGGGTCATCTGGGTTAAAAAAAAAACTAGGTCACTAGGTCAAATCAAAGAAAAACCTTGTGTATGCGATAGAGACTGTATTTTTCAACTGATCTTCATGAAATTTTTGTCAAAATGATTACCTTGATGAAATCTAGGCCAGATTCTAAAATGGATCATCTGGAGTCAAAAACTAGGTCACTAGGTCAAATCAAAGAAAAACCTTTTGTATGCGATAAAGGCTGTATTTTTCATTTGATCTCCATGAATTTTGGTCAGAATGATAACCTTGATGAAATCTAGGCCAAGTTCGAAAATGGGTCATCTGCGTTCAAAAACTAAGTCACTAGGTCAAATCAAAGAAAAACATTGTGTATGCGATAGAGGCTGTATTTTTCAATTGATCTTCACGGATTTTGGTCAGAATGATTGCCTTTATAAAGTCTAGGTCAGACTCGAATTTGGATCATCTTGAATCAAAAACTAGGTCACTAGGTCAAATCAAAGAGAAACCTTGTGTATGTGATAGAGGCTGTATTTTTCAACTGATCTTCATGAAATTTTGTCAGAATGATAGCCTTTATGAAATTAAGGTCAAGTTCGAATATTGGTCATCTGGTATAAAAAAAACTAGGTTGCTAGGACAAATCAAAGAAAAATGTTTTGTATGTGATAGAGGCTGTATTTTTCAATTGAGGTTCATGAAATTCGGTCAGAATGATTGCCTTGATCAAATCTAGGTCAAGTTCGAATGTAGGTCATCTTGGCTTAAAAACTAGGTCACTAGGTCAAATGGAAGAAAATACTTGTTTACACTTAAGAGACCACATTTTTGGTCCAATCTTAACAATCAGGGGTGTAACTGTTTCAAGTTATCGCAGTTTATAACCCAATTGAGTTATTGCTTAAACATTCATAACTTGTTTCAGTTATCATAAAATATTACAAAGCCCTCCTGTGCCAATTCCTCATTTTGAATGAGACTAATGCAATTATTTCCTAAATCCTTGACCTTTTATTTTTCCAGCTATGCAGTAAATTTTTTTACGGCAAGGCTGATAAAGTTTTATGCAAAAGTTTTAAAGCTATAGATAAAACTCTTAATATCCCATTATGCTTATCAGGTCATGCTCAGACTAAAAGAGAATTTGATTAACCACAGTCTGCTACTAATTTCACTTTATAGGTCACTTTGTGAGAACAGCAAAAAGACTTTTTTTGAATAACTTACCTGAGTTAACTATATTTTATAAGTAAAACAGGTTATAAAATGCTTGAAAAAGTAACTGAAATAGGTTACATAACTAGAAACATTACACCCCTGACTGCTTAATGAAAATTGGTCAGAATATTTGTTTCTATGAAATCACTAGGTCAAACATGTTTACACAGTTATGCTGTGTTTCTCAGGTGAGCAACCTAGGGCCATCTTGGCCCTCTTGTTTTTGTGACAAGGTTGTTGAATAGCTAAGTCTTGCGTTCAACTGACAGCTGTTGGTTATATTACAGGGTACTACCAAAGGTTAGCTCCCTTGGAGCAGCTGGTGCCCGGCTGAAACACACCCTGCCAGATTTGCCATATGACTACTCGGCACTGGAACCAGTGATCTCAAGTGAAATTATGAAGATTCACCACCAGAAGCATCATCAGACTTATGTAAACAATCTCAACGCCACAGAAGAAAAATTGGCAAAAGCTATAGCTGAGAGTAAGATAATAAGAGATGTTTAGAATTTAATATTTTAATGTTTATGCATATGAATACTGTTTATGCATATGAATACTAAAATCCTTCACATGATTTATTTGAATGCATATATTTTTCATCAGCTGTTGACAAAGTTCTCACAATTCTCCAGACCAGTACTTGCAGACTGGTAAAAGATTAAAGACAAATTAAATTCCACTCTCGCTAATATTCACATAATTTTATGCAACCTTAAATTGAACCTTTGAATCAGAGCCCATTATCAACGTTTAAAAACTTTGACTTTAAAATGCTAAATTTTCTGTTTAATCTGCATAATAGTATGTAAATCTTTTATTGGATTTAGTGAAATTTGGCAAGAGTATGACATTTGCTCCAAAAGTATACAGATTTATAAGAAGGAAGTTAAGGCAACTAAATTTTTGTTTTATATACGCCCGTCTCTGCAAGAGTGGGCTAATTATGTGAACACCCATGGCGGGCAGGTGGCAGAAACCATATCCGCTTTCTAAGTCAAAAAGTTTTCATCCGATCTTCACCAAACTTGCTGACAATGTTGGGGGCATAATATCTCTGCCAAGTTCAATTACCAGCCAAATTGCCCCAGGCACTCTTGGGTTATGACTTTTGAATTACTCGAAATCTGCAATTTTAGCCTTGTCCGCTCCCTGAGTCAGTTTTCATCTGATCTTCACCAAACTTGCTGATAATGTTTGTGGGCATAATATCTCAGCCAAGTTTGATAACCAGCCAAATCGCCCAAGGCACTCCTGGATTATGGCCCTTGAATTACTCAAAATATACTAATTTAGCCTTGTCCACCCTCAAAGTCTAACAGTTTTCATCCGATCTTCACTAAACTTGGTGACATTGTTTGTGGGCATAATATCTCAGCCAAGTTCGATAACCACCCAAATTGCCCCAGGCACTGTTGGATAATGGCCCTTGAACTACTTGAAATGATTTTATGATACATAACTGAATATTTAGACGGCGTATTATGTGACAGTATGACACTCTTGTTTTTAGTTCAAGAGTCTTGAGTCTAAATCTCGAGACTTCAGACATTGATAAATTCCTGATGCTCTACTCCAACTAATGATAATGGGCTTCTAGTAAAGATTTAATTTTCTCTTTAACTTAAATCAGCTTACTAGATGCTTATAAATGATAAATTAATAAAAATCACAAAATTCTGAACTTAGGTGTTTACATGAATGTTTACATATGCTTAAAATTGCCCTTTGACAGACTCTTGTTGACACATACAGTATGCATACACATAATTATCAGTTAAAGTAAATCACACTTTTACCTGTTTTCTACCGACTGGATGTGTAGCTGATGCTTAGTTGTTACTTATAAAACTCTTTTATCTATATAAAAGTGCCAAGTGCAGTCAGAAGCTGATAAAAAAATTCTTGTAATGTCTATCATGTCTATAGTTACATAAAAAGTTACTTCATTAACTGAATTTTATTTTTTTCATAAAACCAAAAGCAATTTAAATCTGCATATGCAAAGTACAGGTAATCTTTTTTTTTATTTGCAGATGATGTTGAACAGATAATCGCGCTCCAGCCTGCCCTGAAGTTTAATGGAGGTGGTCACATTAACCACTCAATATTCTGGCAGGTACTAAGCCCAAAGGGAGGTGGCAGCCCAACTGGAGATCTCTTAGAGTTGATTAAAAGAGATTACGGATCATTTGATAAAATGAAAGACATGTTAACGCAAGCATCAGTCGGAGTCCAGGGTTCCGGTTGGGGATGGCTCGGATTTAACCAAGCTAATGGAAGACTGAGAATTGTTACCTGTGCAAACCAGGATCCTTTGCAACCTACAACAGGTTAGTTCTCATTCAGTTGACCTTTGCTGTAAAATTACTGGAAAATGGAACCCATCTTCAGAATTTCAGCATTTAATTGCTTGTTTTTGAGCACAATTTTGAAATTGACCAATGGATTTTAGCTCACTGGTGCACTTTTAGGATCATTGTATGTCTGGCATTTGTCCATCTGTCTACCCACAATACCCTGAAATCCCGAAAATAAGCCGCGGCTTATTTTAAATTTTCGTAAGGATTTGGTGGCTTATTTTCGAGACCGGCTTATTTTTGAGTCCGGCGAACTTTCGAGTACATATATCCGGTAACGATTTAAAAACCGGCGTAGTTTCGAGTGCCATTTTTTTAAATCGGTATTTGATTTTTAGTAAAAACATCAATGTCGGTAAATACTTATACTTCTGACATAATTACCCATAGAAAAATATGTTTCAATTGCAAAACTGTGAACGGGTATGAATAACTTACACAATATGTGACAAACACCGCATTGTGTTATCAATTTAACAGTTTTATAGGCTTTCTTATATAGCGGTATAATTACATGTACAATGGTGTTTTACAAGTTGTAAAAAATGGAAACGCCAAAACAAAATCGTAGGAGCTATACGAGGGAATTTAAACTGAAAGTTGTGTCTCATTACAAAACGTTGTCAGTTGGGAATGTTAAAAATAAAGTAATGGACACAGCCCGACATTTTAACATAGAAGTAACTAATGTTAGGCGTTGGCTGAAAGCTCAGGGGGACATTAAAAACTCGCCAAAAGGTTCTAAAAATACCGGTTCAGGACGGAGAGCTTTATTTGCAGACATGGAATCTCAATTACATCAAGAATTTCTTGAAATTAGACAAGAGGAGCTGAAAACAAAAGCTTGGTGGTTCAAATCCCGTGGAAAGGAACTTTGATGCAAAAAGGTGAACGGCTTATTTTTGAGTACGGCTTATTTATGAGCCCTTTTTGCCTGTAGTGAAATGGTGGCTTATTTTTGAGACCGGCTTATTATCGAAACCGGCTTATTTTCGGGATTTCAGGGTTTCTGTAAAGAAAATCTCGAGCTTATTTCAAACAAAGTGCTCTGAATATTCCTTGGGTTGTCCTCTTTCAGATCCCTTCAAATCAAGATCATCGAGAATTCTGGTTGCCATGGCAGCCAAAAGGAAAAACTTTGTGCAGAGCTTTTTCAAATTATTCTGCTTTGTCTAAAACATGGCCACCTTGATGCAGTTTCTTTTTATGCCTGAAGGGAGGTATTGTGTTATACCCCCATAGTCCGTCATTTAGCAATTTCGTTTCCGCACTGTAACTCTTGAACCCCTTGAAGGATTTCAAAGAAACTTGACACAAATGTTCACCACATCGGGATGACATGCAGAGCGCATGTTCTGGATGGCTCGCTTCAAGGTCAAGGTCACACTTAGGGGTCAAAGGTCATCGCTCTGTAACTCTTGAACCCCTTGAAGGATTTCGAAGAAACTTGACACAAATGTTCACCATACAGAGACGATATGCAGAGCGCATGTTCTGGATGGCTAGCTACAAGGTCAAAGGTCATATGAGTGTGTAACTCTTGACCCCCTTGAAGGGTTTCAAAGAAACTTGGCACAAATGTTCACCACATCAAGGTGACGTGCAGAGCGCTTGTTCTGGATGGCTCGCTTCAAGGTCAAGGTCACACTTATGGGTCAAAGGTCATTGCTCTGTAACTCTCGAACCCCTTGAAGGATTTCGAAGAAACTTGACACAAATGTTCACCATATTGAGATGCAGAGCGCATACATGTTCTGGATGGCTAGCTACAAGGTCACACTTAGGGTCAAATATGCCTTCAGGCGTATATTGCTCTGCATTGCAGTACTCTTGTTCCTACATTGTTTATAAATGTGTAGTGGTTCCTGTTTGTATAATTATAGTGGAAAAAACCTTGTCAGAAACCTTTACCCAAATTTCATATAATTTCACAGATATTCCCTTTGGGTGACACATTACTAAAATAGTTTAAACCAGCTGTTTGACTCAGGGGAGTGATCTAGGCCAATCATAGTCCTCTTGTATTCTCCAGGTACACTGTTAAGTTGTACCAAAATGCAAAACATGTTTTGTTTAAGAGATAACCAGATATACCGGTAGTATACTCTTATTTACATAAACAGAATGGTGTATAAAGTATATGATTTTGAATAGAATTGTATAAGAAATGTCGGATTTTAAGATGGATTAATTGTAGTAAGTAGGCTCCCAACTCCCACAGAAATGTGTTTAGCACTGGGCCCTGCCTGTGCCCTCAAACCCTTCCTGAAAACCAATGAAAATGTTGCACGTACACATACTCCCTATATGTACCGGTATGTAATTCTCAATCTTTTTATTGTAACATGATACAAACCTATTAAAACTATTTAATTTTACATTTCAGGTTTTACTCCTTTATTTGGAATTGATGTGTGGGAACATGCATACTATCTCCAATACAAAAATGTCAGGCCGGACTATGTAAAAGCTATTTTTGATGTTGCAAACTGGGAAGAAGTGGGAAACAGGCTGGCCCAAGCAAGACTGAATGCATAGTTTTATTAATAAATGGAACAGTATTTCTTTGTCTTAAAATATAACATTTGTCTTAAGTGCATTTTTGGTCAGTAATTAATCTGCTGTATTTGAGGTTAAAAATGACTTTATAATAATGGGAAAGTGAAATAATCAAATAATTTTCTTTTGGCTGGTTCCTAAAGCTATAAAATGTTAACAGACACTTAAATACATGCATATAACCTTTGAATTTTGCTGCAGATGTTGTTCTCAGTGTATCATAGTTGTGGAATAGAAATAAGAAATGCAGTGTGTTTTGACAGTTTGATAATCATCTTGCCTCAGACGGCAATTAAAATTAAAAGACATAATTGGAAGCTTGTACTATGGAACTGATTGACTTTTTTATGCAGTCTGAATAATATACATGTATGCATATAATCAAGTGTAACCTTTGGCCCAGGGAGAGAAAATAAATCTTATTGTTAAGAGCGTGTCTTTGAATTTTTGCATGTTCTGTATAAACACCAAAACTGAAAGCTTTCTCATTTAAAGCTACTCGCCAAAAGTTTTGGTGAAATTTTTCAACATGTTCATTTCCATCAAGTTTGGCTTAGAATGTATATATGACACTAAAAATGATAAAGTGGGTGAAAATAAAAGTTAGATGCTGGTAAAATTGCAAGAAGAATGTAAATTTTCTGCATTATTTCAAAAGTGTTGCAACGGTTGACTTAACCTCCTGTACAATATTTTTGGTTATTTATAAGAAAATCTTGCAAAAATCTTATGTCAGTTAGTTTGTACCTCTAGTCACTTTCAGAGTACTTCTCACTTTTTATGGATTTTTGAGAGAAATATTTTTTGCCCAAAATGTGTGAGTTAGTCCCTTTAAAGGAACTTTCGGTATAGAACTAAACAGATACTGGTAGCATTTATAATTCTGGATGTCAATTAGCAAAAGTTAAGTCTGAAATTGAAGCAAAATCTAGCGTGGAAATGCATCCCTGTTATAGTTCCTCCCATGGAATATGCCCAGTTTACTGGAATATGTCATATTGCAATGGACTATGTTTGTGTTTGGGTTTTATCAATAAAATTGTATTTTGTTAATTTCTGATATAAATATTCTAGATTCTTAGTTTTCCAAGGTTGAGCTTTCATACATGCTTAAACAGTATTCCTCGGTGTATGGTCTTAAAGAAGATGGATTTGTACCAGTCAGTAAAGATATGTTTATGTTTTTTAAAGGCAGTATTTGGTGCAGTATAATAATATGATATTGATGAAGTAGAGTTTAAGATTGTACAAGGTTATAAAACTTTAGTTTGGAGACCAGTCTCATCCTCTGATTGGCTGATTCTAAGTACAATCTCTGAAAATTGACCAATGATTGCATTGTATTCTGAAACTGGTTGCCAACCTTAGCTTTATAAACATGGAACCAGGAACTTCATTGTCTGCAAAGTTTTCTATCACATACACACTGTGAGATGGTCCTGGCATTTAAGTTGTTGCTAATCATCTATTTTATTCACAGGCTTATTTGAGTTTCTGCTGTATATATAAATGTAAATGAAGAAAATTGTTGAAATTTGTTTTCTGTTTCTTTCTTGATGTGTGTTTCTTGTTTCAAGTTTATATTATGCCCAAGTGGGAGGCTAGTGGTATAGAGCGTCCGCTTCAAGGCAGGAGGTCTTGGGTTTGATCCTCGGCCATGTCATACCAAAGACGTGAAAAATGGTACCAGTAGCTCCCTTGCTTGGTGCTCAGCATTTAAAGGGAAACTGGCTTCTCTCATACCCTAGTGGGTATGTATTCCATCAGGAATGAGGTGTCGAGAGTGATTAAAGTTGTAGAACTTGTTTCACAATCGACCTAAAATAAATTAGTATAAATTAAGTGGGAGGTACATAAGTAGAAGACTGTTTTGTTGAGTTTGTTTGTTAAAAAATCATTCAACATCGTGAAAATACACAAATGGTCAAATTCTGTAAATGACCACCTGTGAACAGAGGCCAGACTGTCTTGCAAATAGCATTTGCAGTGTATTTTAATCTGTGAACAATTGGATCACCTGCCAGACAAGACCAACAGCAGTTTCTGCTGTGTGAAGGGTGGTAGTTACATAATACAGGTTTCAGTGAAAGTACCATAAAAAGTTTGCAATGGCATTCTTGAAGTTTCTTAGTTCAGCCAGATCTACCAAATATATAGTCACACCTGCCTTAACAGCCACCTCTTTTAACCACCTACTTGACTTAAGCAGTCCGTCACCTAACAACCCAAATTGAGTTTTTGTTCTAACTTCTACTTGTCTTAAGCAGCAACCTGTCTTGAGCCAAGTTGTGTTGCTCTCTTGGCTGGCTGCATAATACAAGTTTGACTGTACTCCAAAAACAGATGCAAGAGGTTGAAAATAAGGAAACCTGCCAGAATATTACATTGTATCAACCATCGGCTTGGTTGCAGATCAAGGTGAAGGAGTATATAGTAACTTAGGAACCCTGCCAGTTTTAACCCTCTGCTTGGTTGTAGATCATTAAGGTGGAGAAATATCAGTTATCTTACATGTTTTATAGATCTGTATTATCGCAATAACATCGAAGTGAAATTTAAATATGACGGACCATTTGTTAGTCATGTCATGAAACTCTAGAGATCCTACTTCTAATGTTATCATAATCCAAGGATTGGTCAAAGAGGTAGCCATACTAAATGTCAATGGTAAAAACTTATTCTTACATCCATTCAGGACTTCAAAAGTACCTTGTTTGAGATTTTATACAAGAGCTGTCTGATGACAGGGTGCTTGACTTTTCTCAGTGCTTGACTCTGAATTAGAGCTTTGCCAGTAAAAACTTTATAAAACTTGAACCAAATAATTCTATGTTAAAAAGGGGCAACACTCTGTCAAAATTAAAATCAGAGTTATTGTGATTGTTTCTCCTGGTGTAGACTTTGATAGTAAATAACTATTTTAAGTTTCAAATCAAAAGCTTTGATAGTAACAGAGATATTTGACTTATCAAAAACTTTAACCAACAGCAACGCAAACGCCAAGGCCGGGGCGAGTGCAAATAGCTATACTCCGGTGAGTTATTGTGATAGCTCGATGTCCGGCATCTGTCAACATTTAGCTTGTGTATGCAATAGAGGCTGTATTTTTCAATTGATCTTAATGATATTTGGTCAGAATGATTGCCTTGATGAAATCTAGGCCAAATTTGAAAATGGGTCATCTGAGGTCAAAAACTAGGTCAAATCAAAACTTTGTGTATGCAATAGGGACTGCATTTTACACCGGATCTTCATAAAATTTGATCAGAATGTTTGTCTGAATAAAATCCTGATAAAGTTCAAATTTGGGTAATCTGGGGTCAAAAACTAGGTCACCCGGTCAAATCAAAGAAAAACCTTGTGTATGCAATAGGGGCTGCATTTTACTCTGGATATTCATAAAATTTAGTCAGATGAAATCTAGGTCAAGTTCGAATCTGGGGTCAAAAACTTAAGGTCCCTAGGTAAAATAAAAGAAAAACCTTGTGTATGCAATAGGGACTGCATTTTACACTGGACCTTCATGAAATTTGATCACAATGTTTGTCTGGATGAAATCTAGGTCAAGTTCGAATATGGGTCATTTTGGGTCAAAAACTAGGTCACCCGGTCAAATCGAAGAAAAACCTTGCATATGCGATAGAGGCTGTATTTTTCAATAGATGTTCATGAAATTTGGTTAGAATGATTGCCTTGATAAAACCTAGGTCAAGTTTGAATATGGGTCATTTGGGGTCAAAAACTAGGTCACTCAGTCAAATCAAAGAAAAACCTTGTGTACGCAATAGGGGCTGCATTTTACTCTGGATATTCATAAAATTTAGCCAGAATGGTTGCCTTGATGAAATCTAGATCAAGTTTGAATATGGGTAATCTGGGATCAAAAATTAGGTCGCTAGGTCAAGCCAAAGAAAAACCTTGTGTATGCAATAGTGGCTGCATTTTACACTGTATTTTCATGAAATTTGACCAGAATGTTTGTCTTGATGAAATCTAGGTCGAGTTCGAATAGGGGTCATGGATCTTCATGAAATTTAATCTGAATTTTTGTCTTGATGAAAGGTTGAGTTCAAATATGGGTCATGTTGGGTCAAAAACTAGGTCACCTGGTCAAATCAAAGAAATACCTTGCCTATGCAAAAGGGGTCGCATTTTAAGCAGGATATTCATTAAATTTGATCAAGCTGTTCTCAGGTGAGCGACCTAGGACCATTTGGTCC
Source organism: Mercenaria mercenaria (assembly GCF_021730395.1). Classification (NCBI taxonomy): domain Eukaryota; kingdom Metazoa; phylum Mollusca; class Bivalvia; order Venerida; family Veneridae; genus Mercenaria; species Mercenaria mercenaria. Next base: position 90,094,478 of record NC_069364.1, on the reverse strand, counting down.
TCTTGTTCTTTGAAAAGTTGAGCTAAAAAAGGGAAATCATACAGAAAAACAGAAAACATACAGCCATTTACAAATGACTTCTTGGCAGAATCACAGACTAGCAGTAGAGTTCTTGATTAGTGGAACAGCAAACTTGGAAGGATTTGCTCAAAACTTTATCCACTGAATAAACTGTCAGTATTTCCGGAAATCTTTTTTGATAATGCTGTTTAACCTGCCTTATCAGCCACTTGTATCAAGTAACCACTTGCTGTGAGCAACTCTTAGATGGTGTACTTCCCAAAATGATTTTTTTTCTAAGATTAATTTGTATGGAAATTTTGATTAAAGAAAAAGAAAATATCAAGATATTTGTTTTTCGGAAGTGTCCTTAATATTTTTGCTTTTAGCACCAATTTTCAGTAGTATTTCTGTAACATAACAGCAGGCAGTTATCCTAACCACAGTGTGCCTTGATTCTGTATCAGTACTATTCCTAAAGCTTTTCTCCATAAGTGACTGCCAACTTCTCCATATGATCAGAAGTGAAGAATGAAATGACTCCTAACACAATGTCTTTTATCAAACTGTCACAGAGAACATAAGCCTCGCCCAGTGAAAGAACTCGCAACAATGTGTAGACTGGTTCTCTATCTCTTGAACTTGAAAGCGGGCTGGTGTCCTTAACACGAGTTACACAGTATCACAATGGTAGCCACAACAAGTGAAGACAACTTCATGTAAAAACTTTTATTTAATCAACACACCAACAAACAAATTTTAACTAAAATATAAAATTACCAAGAATTCTGAATACCCATAAACCATCCTGCAGGAGTTATATTTGTGATACATGTATTTCTTAGAATTTTTAACAAATTTAACACTAAAGTAAAAACATGGAAGCAACATACAAAATCTGCCTGTGGTAAGATTAATAAAGTGTCTTGTTTTCAATGTCTTAAATTTTCAAATGGGTTTCGCCTATTCAGTTACATCATTGTGTACATCAAGACGGAACTTGAAATATTTAAAATTGTGAAAAAATGTGAGAAATTGTTTCAAAGTTAAAATAGTATATTCTCAATTAGTTTGTGGTAAAAAAAAGAGGAAAAAATCAAAAAGCAAAGAGGTAGACTTTATTTATGGAACAGTATATAATAATTATATTGCCACGAATATGTCATTGTACACAGAAATAAATCTAGTTACACATTATTACTTGGCATTATGTTGATCATATTGGCAAAATTTTTACAGAATTAAAGCAAAGATGTTAACAAAGAAATATATGATAATGCCCAACATTGTTAACAAGAGGGCCATGATGGCCCTATATCGCTCACCTGTTATCATTGCACTTGAGGACAAGAAGGTCCTCAGAAAAAAATATCTAAATCCAAAGGACAGGAACAACAAAGGGAAGAAATTTAACCAAAAAGAAGAAAAAAATTCTTACAAGATATAGATATGTCAAAATACACCTAAAAATTGGAAGTACCATCCATGTTGTACCACAGAAAAGTAGTCTCGGTTTTTCCCTATGGCCAATAATACAAAAGTTACTAAAAATAAGCTATTTATAGTAATGTAAAAGGGAAGTAATTAAAAAAAATATATTGTAAGTGAACAAAAGAAGGATCTGCCAAATAAATATGTTAGCATAAATGAAATTTCAGATCAGTATCTTCATTAGTTATGGAGATATACCCATTTTAATTTGAAATAAGTACTTACTGATATAAATCCATTTTGATTACAATCAGGGGAGGTAGTCAGATATAAAATAACTCTGGAACCTACGACTGGATCTGATTTGTCATGGAATCCAAGATTTATTGTTGGTGAAGATATTTTGGAAGTTTGTATCAAATAAAACCATAAATGAAGTCTCTATATGGCTGCAAAAGCCGAAATAGCCGATTTTGGAACTTTAAGGGGCCATAACTCTTGAACCAATGATGGAATCTGGCCAGTTCAAAAAAGGAAGCAAGATCTTGTGGTGATACAAGTTGTGTGCAAGTTTGGTTAAAATCAAATCATAAATGAAGCTGCTATTGTACAGACAAGGTCAAAATAGCTAATTTTGGCCCATTCAGGGGCCATAACTCTAGACCCCATTAAGGGATCGGCCGGTTCAAGAAAAGAACTGAGATCTTATGGTGACACAAGTTTTGTGCAAGTTTGATTAAATTCAAATCATAAATGAAGCTGCTATTGTGCAGACAAGGTCAAAATAGGTAATTCTGGCCCTTTCAGGGGCCATAACTCTGGAACCCATAATGGAATCTCGCCAGTTCAAGAAAGGAACCAAGATCTTATGGTGATACAAGTTGTGCGCCAGTTTGGTAAAAATCAAATCATAAATAAAGCTGCTACTGTGCAGACAATGTCAAAATAGCTAATTTTGGCCCTTTCAGGGGCCATAACTCTGGAACCCATAATGGGATCTGGCCAATTCAAGAAAGGAACCGTAATCTTATGGTGATACAAGTTGTGTGCAAGTTTGGTTAAAATAAAATCATAAATGAAACCACTACCGTGCAGACAAGAAATTGTTGACGCACGGACGGACGGACGCACAGACGACGGACGAAGGGTGATCACAAAAGCTCACCTTGTCACTATGTGACAGGTGAGCTAAAAATAAAAAACATTCTGAAAGCTACACGACAAACAGTAATGGATTAAAACATGGCAACTGATGCATCATAATACATCATTATAAACATTTTAATTATCATAATGCCAAAAACTGAACACAATATTTCAATAAAATTTACACCTGATATGATATGTCTTTAAAAAACAACAAGGTAAGCAAACAATATTAAACAAATTGTACAATGACCTATGTTTTAATATCTTGTGGAAAACAACCTTCCGGCACTATACAAGAGTAATTCAAGAATTTTTGACAATGAGTTTTATTTTTGCACAGACCTTAGTTTCATCTCTATATCACAACCTTGCTGAAACTACTATAAAACACAAAAAAGTTTGACCATCAAGCTTGAGGTGAAAATAAATGTCTACATAGTTTAGCTAGACTTGCCATCATTTGAATATGAACGAATGAAATTAAAACAAGAGGACCAAGATGGCCCTAGGTCGCTCACCTGAGAAACATACCATAACAGTGTAAACATGTTTGACCTAGTGATTTCATGGAGACAAATATTCTGACCAATTTTCATTAAGGTTGGACCAAAAATGTGGCCTCTTGAGTGTAAACAAGTATTTTTTTTGATTTGACCTAGTGACCTAGTTTTAGACCCAACATGACCCAGATTCATGCTTGTCCAAGATTCCATAAAAACAAACATTCTGACAAAGTTTCGAGAAGATTGGAGCAAAAAAGTGCCTCTAGAGTGTATACAAGCTTTTCCTTTGATTTGACCTAGTGACCTAGTTTTTGGTCGCATGTGACCCAGATTCAAAATCATCCAAGACTTTATGATAAAAAACATTCTGACCAAGTTTTCTGAAGATAGAATAAACAAGAGCACCGCCTTGCGGGTGCTGACGCTCATCTGATTTTTTTGTGTAATAGAAATATTGTCCTACCCATGATTTTCTAAGTCTAAAAAGGGCCATCATTCTTGCAAAAAGCAGGATAGAGTTATGTTTCTTGATGTACAGTGTCCACTTATGATGGTGAAAAACTGTTGCAAGTTTTAAAGCAATAGCTTTGATAGTTTATGAGAAAAGTTGACTTAAACATAATACTCAACCAAGAAAATGATTTTCTAAGTCCAAAAGGGGCAATAATTATTGCAAAAATCAGGATGGAGTTACGCTGCTTGCTGTACAGGGTCAGCTTATGATGGTGAACAAGTGTTGCAAGTTTCAAAGCAATAGCTTTGATAGTTTAAGAGAAAAAGTTGACCTAAACATAAAACTTAACCAAGAAATCTGATATTTTCTAAGTCCAAAAATCTTGCAAAAGCAGGATGGAGTTATGTTTCTTGCTGTACAGGGTCAACTTATGATGGTGAACAAGTGTTGCAAGTTTTAAAGCAATAGCTTTGATAGTTTAGGATAAAAGCTGACCTAAACATAAAACTTAACCAAGAAAACTGATTTTCTAAGTCCAAAAGGGGCAATAAATCTTGCAAAAAGCAAGATGGAGTTATGTTTCTTGCTGTTCAGGGTCAGCTTATGATGGTGAACAAGTATTCCAAGTTTCAAAGCAATAGCTTTGACAGTTTGGGAGAAAAGTTGACCTAAACATAAAACTTAACCAAGAAATCTGATATTTTCTAAGTACAAAAGGGGCCATAAATCTTGCAAAAAGCAAGATGGAGTTATGTTTCTTGCTATACAGGGTCAGCTTATGATGGTGAACAAGTATTCCAAGTTTCAAAGCAATAGCTTTGATAGTTTAGGAGAAAAGCTGACCTAAACATAAAACTTAACCAGGCAACGCCGACGCCGACAACCGCTCAAGTGATGACAATAACTCATCATTTTTTTTCAAAAAATCAGATGAGCTAAAAATGTGGCCCCTAGAGTGTTAACAAACTTATTCTTTGATTTGACCTGGTGACCTAGTTTTTAACCCCACGTGATCTAGATAAAAATTCATCCGAGATTTCATGCAGATAAACATTCTGACAAAGTTTCATGGACTTCAAATGAAAAATACAGCCCCTACTGCATACACAAGGTTTTTATTTTATTTTATCAGGTGACCTAGATTTTGATCCTAGATGACCCAGATTCGAAATTGGGCTAAAGATCATCAAGATAAACATTTTGACCAAATTTCATGATATGATCGTAACCGTGGCCTCTAGAGTGTTATCAAGCTTTTCCTTTGATTTGACTGGATGACTTACTTTTTGACCCAACATGACCCAGATTCAAACTTGACCTAGAGGCCAAGACAAACATTCTGACCAATTCTCACGAGTTTCAAACTTAAACTGTGGACACTGGAGTGTTAACAAGATTTTCCTTTGATTTCACCTAGCGACCTAGTTTTTGACCCCACATGAACCTGTTTCACAACTGACCTAGAGATCATCAAGACAAACATTCTGACCAAGTTTTGTAAAGATTGAGTCACAACTATGGCCTTGAGAGTGTTCACAAGCTTTTCCTTTTGTTTTGACTGGGTGACCTAGTGTTTGACTCCACATGACCCAGATTCGAACTTGACATAGAGGTCATCAACACAAATATTTTGATCAATTGTCATGAGTTTCAAACTTAAATTGTGGTCTCTAGAGTGTTAACAAGACTTTCTTTTGATCTGGTCTACTGACCTAGTTTTTGACCCCACATGACCCAGTTTCCAACTTGGCCTACAGACGTCAAGGCAAACATTCTGACCAGGTTTCATAAAGATTGAGTCACAACTGTGGCCTCTAGAGTGTTCACAAGCTTTCCTTTGATTTGACCAAGTGACCTAGTTTTTGAACCCGCATGACCCAGATACAAACTTGACTTAGAGGTCATCAAGAAAAACATTATGACCAATTCTCATGAGTTTCAAACTTAAATTGTGGTCTCTAGAGTGTTTACAAAATTTCCCTTTGATCTAGCCTACTGACCTAGTTTTTGACCCCACATGACCCAGTTTCAAACTTAAACTAGAGATCACCAGGGCAAATATTCTGACCAAGTTTCATAAAGATTGAGTCACAACTGTGGCCTCTAGAGTGTTCACAAGCTTTTCCTTTGACCTGGCCTACTGACCTAGTTTTTGACCCCACATGACCCAGATTCAAATCTGACCTAGAGATCATCAAGACAAACATTCTGACCAAGTTTCATAAAGATTGAGTCACAACTGTGGCCTCTAGAGTGTTCACAAGCTTTTCCTTTTATCTGGCCTACTGACCTAGTTTTTAAACCCACATGACCCAGTTTCAAACCTGACCTAGAGATCATCAAGACAAACATTCTGACCAAGTTTCATAAAGATTGGGTCAGAACTGTGGCCTCTAGAGTGTTCACAAGGCAAATGTTGACGGACACCGGACAATGACCGGTCTCAATACCTCACCTTGAGCACTATGTGCTCAGGTGAGCTAAAAATCCAAAAGTTATATAATCCTTCTCTTATCACTTTCCAAGATACCACCATAAGAAATTCTTGAATGACCCTTGTAAATAAAATTCTAGCATTTACATGGGATATAATTTACAACAGATTGTAATATTTGCCCACCCTCCCCACCCCAAGTACATGTAACAGTATGGTTAGACACTGTGTTCACCAAGTACAACGATAGGTAAAGCAACACTCAGTATTCATTTACATATCAACTCAGCTTTGTCTAATGGCCTGACGAACAATGGGACTCATCTTCTCACCATTGGCAAATAACCTACTGAGTTGTAGATTGGAAACCATTTTTAGCCTCCAGGTCTCAAAGACCTTGGCTTTTGACCAAAAGACACCAAGAAGTACAGGGGTTATCTAGCAGCCATAGGCAATGAACCTTAAAGTTTGATAGCTAGAGGTCTCAGAGCTATCCAATTACTGAGCATAAACCATTTTCAGTCATCAGGTTGCTGTGTCCTTGACCTTTGGCCTAACAACACCAGTAACAATTTTGATAACCTACTGAACACAGGTTGTCATCCTTTTAACTTATTTTCTGAGTATAACACTGAACACAGACCTAGAATAGCTAACCCATATACCAAGGTAAAGTCATTTACAATACTTTTTCACTGCCAAGAACAGCTACTTGCTGAAGCAAAGCTATTTACAACAATTTTCCACAGAAATGGAAAAATACTAATGCCCATTCTTGGTAAAGATACATGTATGCCAAAATATCAAATGAAATGCAGTTGATAAAAGTATCATCTATAGGTAAAAAAATCACAGCTGTAACATATTTAACACATTTTAAATATAGCCAATAATTCTAACAGACTAATAATTTGTGATAAATCATCTCAAAATTCAAGCTCTTTCAAAAGAAGGATGTTCCACACCTAAAATTAATTTGCACTGTAAAAACTGTTAAACCCAAATGTATAAAGTGAAAGGAAAGCTTAACAGTGAATTCTTATTGTATGAAAGCAATTCAAAATGCCGGAGGGATTTCAACAAGAGCTGTCCAAAAGACAGCCACTGCTCGACTATTCGAACTGTTGTCCCAGAAGCAGGAATATTACCCTTAATGTTAAAATATCTATAGAGTTTCAATCCAGTATCTGCATTAGTTTTGGATATAGTAACTTGCATGCAAACCTTTAACCAGAAAAGGGGACATACTTTTGCAAAATATATGTCAGAGTTATGGGACTTGATGCTATGACCAAGTTTTATAAACCAGAAGAAAGTTTCAATTATTATAAATATTTTCATTAGTTTTTGAGACAGTAACTTTAACCACGATTTTCCAAGTTTAAAAGAAGGCATAATTTTGCCATACTAGCTACATGTAACTGCATACAAAACTTTAACCAGGATTTTCTAAGTTCAAAAGTGTGCATAAAATGGCTACTATGGAAGTCAGAGTTATGGGACTTTATACCATCAACTAGTTTTATAACCTCCAAGACACCTGTGAAGTGTCAATTCAATATCTGCATTCGTTTTGGAGATAGTAACTTGCATGCAAAACTTGAACCAGATTTTCTACGTCCAAAAGGGGGCATAATTTGATCAAAACACATGTCAGAGTTATGGGACATGACCAAGTGAGGTTGGTAATCAGGGCACTGGAAATTTGCCGGTTTGTTGGTTTTTGCACCGATTTTTGACTTTTCAGACTGATTTGTGAAGTAAAAAAACAAACAAAAATCGGTACCGTAAAAATGGAGAAAAATGGATATTGACCTAAAAAAAAGAAAACAGAAGTTTCAAAGCTATATGCCTTCAAATGATAGCTATACATACTTGCATGCAAAACTATGACCAAGGTGTGACGCCGACGTCAGGGTGAGTAGAATAGCTCGGACTATTGAAGAATCGAGCTAAAAATTAACTGGATAATTATTGGAAAAGACATGGCAGTTCAAAATTTAAGAAATTGGCTGACCATGGAGGCAGCCATTTTAACTGTTAATGATGTCATTTATGTATTTAAGAAATGCCTTTTTGAATTTTAATTTTTCAGTTTAAGTTAGTTGGCGGGGTTAATGCTTGTGTTTTATTTCAACAATGAACAAAAAATATTTTTCAGAATAAGAAAAAATAAAATTCAAAAGAATATCATCTTAAAAAAATTTAAACCTACCATTTTGTTTTTCATTGTCATTGCAACAAAGTGGCTGCCATTTTGATCAAATATTGAGACTTCTACCACTTCTTTTTTAAGACAAATTTCAAAATTCTTCCATAGCTCTTAATCTTTTAAGAACCAGCAGACAGAATGAGCATTAAACCAATGTTGCTTCTTCCTAAAAACTTAAAATCCAATTATATCCCCAGTAAGCAGAGCTCCATCAAGTTAAACACATTTCTAAAACATATCAACACTATTAATCATTAATGATGCAAAACAGTGTTCAACATCTAAATACTAAGAAGAATAACTCTACAAAAATCTACAAGTAAAATGAACTACAATGATCTCAGCTGTTTCATTTTAAGGCATATAAAGAATTATGGTGTGGAAACAAAGCACATTAATCCAAGCACTAATACACCCTACATATCTCCTAGCACATTTGTATTATAGCACTGTATTTTCTAAAGTATATCTAAACAAGATATTATGCTGACGATGTGTTACAAATTTTATTTCAATTCAATGGAAACTGATGGAAAAGTATAAGAAACAAGAAAGTAGGACAGCCAGATAGTTCAAACACTATGCAGCCTACCAGGTCTTAATATGGGTTATAGAAACAGCTTCTTAAGATTTATATCAGAACCCTAAGTTAAACATAAACAAGGTAAAGCATTCAATAAAAAAATTCTTTGCTAAGAGAAACATCACCAAATTCCTGGGTTTGTTAAAGTTTCTTCTTGACTTAAATACTGTTTATAAATGTCCAAATATATACATTCCCTGTCCATAATCAGTAGTTTTAAAAGATAGTAAAGAGTAGTAAATTCCTCTATCAATGCCTCCAGGGGCGATATATTTTAGTTGATATTTAATTTCACATACTGAAATAATATGTCTGCCACAAATAATAATAATTTCACAGTACTCCCAAAAAAAGAAATTTACAGTTCTCTTCATATTTCTGGCAAAAATTCGTCATTCCATATCCAACCAAATCCAAACCTGATTAAATATGTTTTGTTTTCCACCTTACATTGCAGATTTTAAATTTCTAATTAAAGTTATCTACACAAATATTTCCATATATCTAAGAACACTAATTATTATTATTGTAGCTATAACTCCATATTCCATGGTAAAACAAGAGCTGTCACTAATGGTGACAAATGCCCCCGCAGCACCTTAACCTTTGACCTGGTGACCTTGACCTTTGACCCCAAAGTCAATAGGGTCGTGTAGTCAATAAGTTCTATCAGCATGTGAAGTTTGAAGGTCCTGGGTGCAGTGGTTCGTGAGTAAAGTGCCTTCATGCAGAAAGTTAACATTGGCCCCTGTGACCTTGACCTTTGACCTGGTGACCCCAAAGTCAGTAAGGGTCATGTACTCAATAAGTACTATCAGCATGTGAAGTTTGAAGGTCCTGGGTGCAGTGGTTCATGAGTAAAGTGCCTTCATGCAAAAAGCTAACATTGGCCCCTGTGACCTTGACCTTTGACCTGGTGACCCCAATGTCAGTGGGGGTCGTGTACTCAGTAAGTCTTAACAACATGTGAAGTTTGAAGGTCCTGGGTGCAGTGGTTCGCGAGTAAAGTGCCTTCATGCAAAAAGTTAACATTGGCCCCTGTGACCTTGACCTTTGACCTGGTGACCCCAAAGTCAGTAGGGGTCGCGTACTCAATAAGTACTATCCGCATTTGAAGTTTGAAGGTCCTGGGTGCAGTGGTTCGCAAGTAAAGTGCCTTCATGCAAAAAGTTAATAACGTTGTGACGAACTAACGAACGGACGGACAGTTGAAAACTAATATGCCTCCCTTCGGGGGCATAAAAATAAAGACAAAAACAAAACCAGTCAAAAATAGAAAAATATTAGATCAAATTTAAAGAAACAGTGCATAATTTAAACAATTTATCGTAAAGTAGCAATCCATCGTTTATGATACAGGCGCTTGCTAGGGATCCGTCTGAACCATATTACAGGATCACAGTGCCTTTTAGTGTTTCAAAACTAGAAATGGAAATACTCAGAGGTAAAAGTTTGATGAACACCAAATAATGACAATATTACCAAAATGTATCTGAATTGTCAGTAAGAACATAGGGTATTATCAATAGTTCATATAAAACGGATAAACTAGAACTGTCACAGGAGTGACGAATACCCCCAAAACACGGTCTTGTCACAGAAGAATGGCAACCAAAAGAAAGACATGGCCACAATAAGGTGCAATTTAAATCAAACCTGACCTGTATGTTATGATGTTACACCTGTGTACCAAAATTTATCTAAATCTGTCAAGCCTTTTGTGAGTTACTGTCCGGCAACCATGAGTTTGACAAATTTTAAGTTGGAAAGGGGCCATAACTACATATGGGTGGTTTTCAAAATAATGAAGCAAAAGTGTGACATAGGGGTTGAAAATTCAAACTTATTTTTTAGGGTGGTCACCTATTTTTTATGATAGCAAATACTTCAAATTTGAAGGAAATAACTCTCGGAAAGTGTTGAGAAATGCCAATAAGAAAATATTTCAGCCTTTAATTCAAAAGTTCAGTGAATTTCCCGTAAGATGGGTGATAAATGTTGCAGTGTTTTATGACAAGGAAATATGTATAACAGTAATTTTTTAAACATAAATGATAAGTAATGGGTGTATGTGTATGGTTTGAAACTTATTTACTCATATGTTTGTGGACATTGGTTTTTAAAATCACAATTTCTGCACAAATCTGACATGAAAATAAAACTTTACCTAGAAAAGTTGTTGCTAAATGCAAAATAACTAACATATAATTATAAAACCTATTTTTTTCTCTCACTTTGCATGTTTGTAAACCACATGCCAAATTTCAAGAATGTCCAGTAATTCTAATTTCTAGAATTGTCAACTCAAAATTGAGTTATTGTACAGATGCACAGGGGACACATACTGAAGATCAGTGTAATATTCATCCATTATTAGTTTTCTATTCATAAAAAGACTAATGGTGATCAACTTTAGACAAATACCATTAAAAAATTAATTTATTCCACAAAATAACTACAAAATTGAAAATTTTCACTACAAAAACATGAAAATTCAACTGAATGTAATGCTTTAAATGAAAAAATAAGTGACTTTATACATAACTAATACACTGAGATCATTTAGTTTACATGCAATGCTTATTCATAGTAGAAAAATGACAAAATGCCATGCATGATAAAATGGAATAGTAAAATTCATACATACTTTATAATGTTACTAAAAAGGGTGCACAGGGGACAAATTGTATCAAAATATTTATTCATAGAATATGTTCATGGTAAGTAAAATTCTTTTAACTACACAATATTTACTAGTGAACATTACATATTTAGGTAAACTTAGAGCTTAAGAAGCAATAAAATTGATGTTTCCACTTTTAAACTTGAAAATTGGCAACTTCAGAAATAAATGCAAACAATGAATTTTAAATTGTCCAGGGTTTCTTATATAATGCTAAATTATCAAGTAATGCCTAAATTTTGCTTTCACACTGCTAAGAATACAGAACTGCCACCACAAATTACAGTAATGCTATGAAAATTGATGTATGTCAAAAAGGGTGCACAGGGGACATCACTTTTGGCTCTGTGAATATTTAACAGTCAGTAATATGTGAAGTTGAATGCTGCTTTTGTATCTGTTGTAACTCCCTTTCAAGGAAAATAAAGTAAAATCCCATTTTATTTAAAGAATATAAGAAATCTGACACTTAACAACTAAAAAGGTGCACAGGGGACAGTTTTAGGTGTATAGACATCCATCAAGTTTCTGAGAAAGTTGATTTATTAAAGAAAAAAAATCATACTGTGTCTTCACAGCTGAAGGGATAAGGATCTTAAAAAAACATTAAGACTTTAGAAAAGTAATAGGGTTATGAAATTGTAGTGTTCAACATTTAAATTTTGTATTTTTTTCACTATTTTTTGTGAAGGGGGTTCCATCACAAGATGTGAAATATTGGTAACAATAAGATGTCGGTAATGAAAAGAAGTATTTTATTTAAATGTGCAGAGTTTAAGTTATACAAAAAAGCCAAAGCTGTAACAATAAAGCATGGTTTTAAAAAGTAAGCCACAGTTCAAAACTATACTTCATGTAAAATGTCACACTTTTTTGGGTGCACAGGGGACAAAATTAGCTATATAATTTAAAATAACTTTAAAACTGTTTGATTCATTAAGCTGAAATCGCACACATTTATTGACTACATTGATTTGGATATAATTTGCCCCAAAATGCATTCTAAAACTAAACTGAATTAAAGTAAGGTGAGAGAAAAGAAAAAGCTTCATTATTTTGAAAACCACCCATATAAAATTGGTGGTTTGTAGACAAAGTCGAACTTTACCTGTATTTTATGATGTCACACCTGTGTACCAAAAACATTTAAATCTGTCAAGAACTGTAACTGGAGTGTTTAATGACTCCAATGGTGGATGAATATTGCACAATAGCTCGAGTCTGTGTTAAAAAATATCAAATAAGAGAGGTACAGATAAAGTGTATCAAAACACTACACAAGTATAATTCTAAGCAAAAAGGGGGCATAATTCAGGAAATATTGGTGCAAGAGTTATGCACCTTGTGTCATATGATGTGGAACAACTACTTCAAGTTTCGTAATAACTGAGATATAGTGAAAATGCATCAAAATTAACCTTAAATTCTAAGTAAAAGGGGGCATAATTCATGAATAATTGGGGTCAGAGTTATGCACCTTGTGTCACATGATGTGGGTGATAAGGTGGAACATCTATTTTAATTTGAATCAAATCCATTTAGTAATAACTGAGATATAGTGAAAATGCATCAAAATTAACCTTAAATTCTAAGTAAAAGTGGGCATAATTCATGAAATATTGGTGTCAGAGTTATGCATCTTGTGTCACATGATGCGGGTGATAAGGTGGAACATCCATTATAAGTTTGAATCAAATCCATTTTGTAATAACTGAGATATAGTGAAAATGCATCAAAATTAACCTTAAATTCTAAGTAAAAGGGGGCATAATTCATGAAAAATTGGTGTCAGAGTTATGCATCTTGTGTCACATGATGCGGGTGATAAGGTGGAACATCTATTTTAAGTTTGAATCAAATCCATTTAGTAATAACTGAGATATAGTGAAAATGCATCAAAATTAACCTTAAATTCTAAGTAAAAGGGGGCATAATTCATGAAAAATTGGTGTCAGAGTTATGCACCTTGTGTCACATGATGTGGGTGATAAGGTGGAACATCTATTTTAAGTCTGAATCAAATCCATTTAGTAATACCTGAGATATAGATTTCGGGACGTGACACGACGCGACAAAACTGACTCCTATATAGGCCCCCACCCAAACATGTTTGGTGGGGGTATAATAATCTTTACATTTTTCATTCAGGTTTTGTTGCTTTTCACTCTTCTTCATATTTGTGCTGTAATTGAAATTGGTTTACAAATTGAAACCAACTTGGATATGAACTGGACGTACATGTCTAACTAGTGATACCCATATATCATTTTGTTATTTTGCAAGTAATCGACTGATTTCCCTGGAAATTTTCAACTTATAACAACAGAAAGCATACTGACAAGATTGAAAATATTTTTCATTATGAAAGATCAGCGTAACTATGTACTGTCGCTTTTACAAACAAAAACAGAAAATGTACTTTGTAAGTGGACTTCAAAATTTGAAAATAAAATTGTGATTTTATGACTAGGCAAAATAATGAGATTAGCAAGTAATACATCTTTTAATAAATTTTGAACATAACACATAAAAATGTTTTAATCTCAGACTCATGAAAAAAAAAACTTCAAATATTTAAACAGTGATAACAGAACTTTTACTTAAAGAAACAAAAAATTAAACAAATTGCAAGAAAAAGAAACAGTTCGTAATGCCCTCTAGAAATACATGGAAGTAAGGCCAAAACAAAAATACTTGTTTCTGCTAAAAATGGCTTTACAGTTCTGAAAAAATGATGTAAGTAAACTATAAATAGAAACATTTCAGTTACCATGATTATAGACAGTTTTAAACTTGAACAATCAATTTATCAAGTATTTTATCAACCATGGTACATGAAAACTTGAATTTATAAGAACTATTCAGGAATGACACCCTTGTAATCGGACAAAATTAAATATTTGTCAGCCTGTTATGTTAATTACAGGTCTGTATTTCTTGATGTTTTGCTTGTTGGGTTTGGAGAAACAAACACTTTTTTCTTCTTCAACAAAACATTTACACATAAAGAATTAGTTCACATAATTTATAAAGGAACTTGACTGTAGACTGTTACCAATCGCAGGCATCTGTTGGATCTCGTAAACATGCGTCTTTATGACTTTTCTTCCAGTGGTCTTTCTGGCATTCTTCGCTACAGTACCTTGAGATACGGCACGCTCCACAATATCGAAACTTCAATGACTCGTCATACAGTTTTCTACAACCTGGAGACGAACAGAACGCGTAAATCTGATCTTGTTCCTGTTCTTTTTGCAACTTTTCTTTAGGTTTCCAGTTCTGTAAGGCACGATCTGCTTCTTTTTCATCACTTAAAACCGTTTTCGCTTGTGTGAAATTTTCTATCAAATACAGTACTCCCATTTTATCTACCTTATTCGCTGCAAGTTTTTCTATATATTCTCCCATAATTCTCAATACTGGTGACCTTCTAACCTGTCTGCGGATACTGTCCGTACCACAAATAGAAATTGTCAGCAACAATTTTGAACAACACAGCACTATGTTTATTGCACCATAAGAAAACTGATTTGCATCATTTTTACCTTTCACTCTTTGATAGATGTCTTTCAAAAGCCCATATTTCATAAAAAGTTCTGTTACCTCAGTTTTTCCCACTAAAAGACATTTGTGTGTGGTTTCTAAAGCTAACACAGTCAATAACTCTTCATCGATTTGCCGCACCGCTTTGAAAATCGTTGGTAAAATCTTGTTTTTATTGAATAAAATCCTTTTAATCACAGCCACATTACACATCATTTCAACAAACAGCCTCATAAAACACTTCAAGTTTGGATAATAGTGACATTTGCATGATGCTTTCTCAAATTTTGCAAGACACTTCACTTGACGATCCACTGCAACTTCTCCGAGGCACTGCATAACTCGCCAGTAGTTCAATTTATACTTCTTCTTGGAGTTGAATTTCATTTTATCAAGTGTATCGCATGTGTCGCTAAGATTGTCAAAGTCCCCATCCTGTAGATTTTCTATAATCTCTTCAACATATTGCTCAATAGTTCTCGCAGAAGACATTGTCCTCCCTGAAAACAAAACTAAAGCAATGAGAGAACTCAGATGGGGACAGTACATCAATTTCATTTGACAACACTTTACTGTCCAGACATGATGTTTTTCATAATTTAAGTTGTTTTATAAACTCCAAAAATATCTATACCCAGACAGTGGAATAAAACAACAGATGAACCCTCCAATATAGATGCCCTGCCTTACACTGAACCAAGGTCATGATACCTGTATCATTAATACTCAAGAGTGTTAAAAAGAAACAATGAAAATATTAGAATTTCAAAAGAACCTAGCTAGCCTGGGAATCCCATCTGACAATTTCTTTCTTTCTGCAAACTGAGTCAATTTGGGGAAAGCTATTTTCTGCTGCAACAAAACCTACATTACGCCTAAAAATATATGGATGTGTGATGAAGAACAATAACTTCTGAAATTAATTCCTTTCCGTATTCCAGATGCTACTGACGGTCGTGAGTGGCCTTAATTTATATATTTTAAGTTACACTTGTTAGTAATGGCTAGTGAATTTGACCCATGCTCGACTGACAACCATAGTTTAGTTGATGTTTTCGTAGCGTTTCATTATGCCACATTTTTATCTACCTGGGACTTGCAGCAGGAAGGCACTCGTTTCCTGACAGATACTTCATGAACGGGAAGAGCTAGAGACTCATGAATCTCATTTTGTAACTGAACACATATGCGAAATAGTGACAGATAGTTTGTGTAATGTTCTGGAGAATTTATTTCACAATGGCCTGATTAGTGAACCCATTGCTTGCAGGCTTGAATCTCTGGATGCCAGCCTTCAGTAGATTGTATATATATACATATATATATATATATATATATATATACATATATATATACCATTTGAAGGAGGCTCATATTTCACTACATATTTTTCATTTTGGACTCATTTAGAATGAAAACAAGGGTTTTTGATCAGTCTTTCGTCCCAGGTCAGATACTCGTGCCTGTGGTTTTTATTTTTTGAATTTTTTTTAATCACTAACACATTATCTTTTCCCTATAATTTGGCTCGATTTTCTTTTATTTTCTACTAACACTCTTAGTGGCTTGATGCACATGAAAAATGAAAATGACTGTCTACATCCTTGTGAAGGGTTTGTCAGTAGGAAGTGTCTAGGGAAATCAATCCATACCTCTAGACAAGCGGCAAGCCTGTTAGTTTTCTGGGGGTACGGACCTCAGCTTTTCAGAGATTAAGGGTTATTTACATTTCAAATTTTGTTGAAAAAAAAAATCAAATAAGACTTAAGCAGAAATCACCTTAAACTTGGATCTAAAATTCTAAATGGTTTACAGATACCAGCGGTCACCCGATTGGTTACATTTTCTTTCGATACATAAATAACTGAGGAACACCAAATAAATTATGAGGATTCAAACTGGCCGAAAAAAAAGATTCAATATTAAACAAAATAATGTTAAATTATGTTGTGAATTTTTTTTTTTATAGAGCGGGTGTACCTATTACCGACCATGTTCCTAATTCCGTACAAAATATAAATGTCTTACTTAAGAATTAATCATGATTGATTCTTGGAATGTGACGTCATTATATTGATGTCACTTCCTTTCTCTTTGTTTACGGTGACATTTTGTTGTCGAGGTGGTGCTAGTTCCCTTTGAAATCACATTCAACTAGATCCTCTACTTTTCGGTAAGTGATATTATTCATCTAGCTTATTTTTTGCACTTTCTAGCTAAGGTTATGCAATTGTACATAATTTTGCTCTAGCAACGTTCTATAGAAATATATGACGTAGACACATGTAATTTTCACGTGTGATACTCATGAGCAAGTTATAAGTTACATACAAAATTCAACAACTGTTCCAAAATCCGAACAAAAGACTTTAACTATAAATGCTTGTTATTTATTTAAGCATAAACCTTTTAAGTAGTATGTCGTTTTAATTGAATGTTTTTTTGCTTTCATTGCATTCAAAGGATCTCCCCTACTGTTTGCGCTGATCAAACGTTTTATTTTGCAGTTATGAGCCGTCAAGTTGGGGTTAAACGACAAGCGTATGATCCCTGTATGGTTGATCATGCCGCTGAGGCTGTCAGGAGCGGCAGTATGTCTTTATGCCAGGCGTCTAGAACGTACAAAGTTCCGAAAACGACATTACATGACCGCGTGAAAAACAAATACACAAGCACCAAGACTGGGGTGAAAACCGTATTGTCCCATGAAGAGGAGGCACGACTCGAACAATGGGCACTCCACATGTCTCGGATCGGATATGGAAGAACCAGGAAAGAACTTGCCCATGTAGTCAAACAGATCATTGATGAAGACGGCAGAAAAACTCCTTTTGTAGATAATTGTCCTGGGAGAAAATGGATGGATGGCTTTTTTGCCCGTCATCCTGCTCTCAATCTGCGAACCACTGTGCAACTTGGGAAAGAACGTGCAATCATCAACAAAGCCAAAATAATAAAATGGTTCCATGATTTGGAGCAGTATGTTACTGATGAAGTTGGTGATGCTGATTTGCTGCAAGATCTAAGTAGAATTTACAACGCCGATGAAAGTGGCATATCGCTTTGTCAGACTAAGAATCGCAAATTTATAGGGCAAGCAGGTGCACCTGTTGTTTACCAATACGGGAACTCCGATAAAACTCAAATGACAGTAATGACAGCAGCAAGTGCAGTGGGTCACTACATCCAGCCCATGATTATCTACCCAGGACAGCGCTTTTCCTACAACCCACTTGAGGGATTTGAGGAGGCAGCCCTTGGGAGGTCAGAAAACGGATGGATGGATTCCCAAGTGTTTACATCATGGTTGAAGGAGGTCTTCATCCCGGGAGTGGAAGCTTAGGGCACATAAAAAACCTGTACTGTTACTCATAGATGGACATAAGACCCATATTACAATTAACGCTTCAAATATATGTGTGCAGCACGGCATTGAACTGTATTGCTTGCTAGAACATTCTTCCCACCTGATCCAACAATTGGACTTACGTCTGTTTGGCATTTTAAAGCAATCTTGGCATGAGGCTGTTCGTGCGTACCAATCAGAGAACATAGGGGAATTTGTAACAAAGCAAACTTTTGCCAGTGTCTTTTTAACAGCATGGCTTAAAAGTGCAACGGTCGAAGCAGCCATCAAAGGTTTTCAGGTCTCCGGCATTTTTCCATGGAACCCACAGAAAGTGTTGGCATCTGTGAAGCTTGCCCCAAGCACTATATTTACTGAGGCTCCCACTGGTACGACTTCGACGACAGACTCTGATTCATCATCCATTACAAAACCAACCACTATTGCATTAAAATCGACTATTATAGCACCCGCTGTTGTAGCAGTTGCAGGTCCAGAAATGACAACGAGCGAATCTCCTGCCGCGTCCACAGCATTGGAAACAACTATTACAACACCCGCTGTCATTGCAGCAGTTGCAGTTCCTGCCATGACAATGAGCGAATCCCCTGCGACGCCCACAGCAATAGAATCTGGTTTGGTTGCAAAGCATACCTGTTCAACTGAATCAGTTGCAACGCCAGCCAAATCAACAGATAATGCCTGCCAACTGCAACTGGTGCTGCTACATCACCATTTAGTAAATATTTGTTGCTTCCAACAACAGAAATAAAGAAACCAAAGGTGCGAAAAATGATAATGCCAAAAGCAATAACTGGGGAAAAATACAGAGAATGGTTGAAAGAAAAAGAAGCAAAAAAAGAAATAGAACTAAAAGAAAAACAACAACGACAGGTAGAACGATTGCAGAAGAAACTTAAAAGAGAAGAAGAGCTGAAAGAAAAAAAGATCAGACTTGAAAAGAAACGCAAAGATAGAGAAGAAGCACAGAAAAAGAGGAAAGAACTGAAAGAGAAAAAGAGGCAAGCAAATGAACAAATTATGAGAGAAATAGAAGCTTCCGATTCGGATGATAACATACACGTTAAGGTGACTGATTGTTTTAAGTGCGAGACCCCATACGAGGAGTATATAAAATGCACAAATTGCTTCAGGCGCTTTCATCTTGCCTGTGTTTCTGATGAGCTTATTGATGGCCCGGATGAACTGCCGTTTGAGTGTAAGTATTGCTAAACGCAGTACTTCATTATAAAATAAAAGAAAAAAGAATAGACACGAAGTGGTCCAAACCGACACAAAAAAGGTTTACTCTGTACATGTACATATTTAAGAGCAGTTTGGTACTCTTGCATTAGTACTGTTAGCATGTTAAACAAATAAAAGTGTTTGAAAATATCTGAAGTACAAAATATGCTTTGCATTTGTTTATTCCTGATATTTTTCAAAAAATGTCCTCATGTTTGGAATTAGGGGCACTTATGTTCGGAATTAGAATCATTGTTCGGAATTAGAGGCAGTTGGTCGTACATTTGTCCGGACAATAACGTCCTTCTGTATACACTTTAATGGTTCGGTATCGGACAAAATTATAGCATATATACACATCTAGTCTGAAGTTGTCTCCCTTTGATTGGAAGTGCTCATAATTCCGAACAACGAAAAAAGTGGCTTAGGTGTTCGGTAATAGGTGCACCCGCTCTAAATATAATTAAGGTATTTATGTTTTCCACACATTTGGTAACCGTTACAAGATACAAGGGATGATTCCACAAACAGTTTCTTCTACTTGTGTCTGTTAATTGATTAATAAACAATCTGTTCCTAATTTATTTTTTTTCTGTTGAATTTTAAATATAATTCATTCAACATGTTCAAGGGTTTGATACACTCATTAATCTGTTATCAACAGTTTATTTTACATAAATTAATCGGCACTGAACAGCGGTATTCATTTTGAGTTCCTGGTTAATAAGGTTTTGAAAGAAAAGTTAAACAATCGGGTGAACGGTGGTGTCTGTAATTTAGTAAAACCATTTAGATCTAAGTTTCAGGTGAATACTGATACCGTCTTACTTGTTATTTCATTTTCAACAAAATTTAAGATGTAAATAACCCTAAATCTTCCTTGTCAGTATTTATAATTTGAAAGATAGATAAAAGGGGTGTGTTTTGATTAAAAGTTGGGGGGGGGGGGGGGGTGTAGTCCAAATAATTTGACGTCAGAACTGATTCTGAGATATTTTCGTGATAGGGCAGAATCCCTTCCTTTATGTCAAAACCAGTATTTCGAGTAAAGACCTTTTCTGTGCAAGGGTGTAAAAAAAATTTCACACCACTCGCCCTACAGGAATAGTATAGCCAGTAAAATATACTCGCCCTTAGTGAACAGTCACTTGCCCAGGTAATAACTGACATTTTAATACTGTCACTTTTATGAAAGGAGTACTGTGTACAAGCAAATTTCAAATATAACACACAGTAGACAAATAATATTCTCTTGTACACCACGTTTCTTTTGTAATTAATCATATTTGTTCTTAAATTTCCTTTTCACAGCAGACATTTTTCTTTTTCTTTCACTGTATTTTTGTCATCTCCACCACCCACTTACTCTACATAGTAACACCATCGATAGTAATAATAATCACAGTCTAGCCCCTACCGTATTTTTCCCGAAGTGTTAGGACATCATAAAACACTTATTTTCACTTTCTCAAGACTTATTTCCCTAAAAATGATTATTTTGTAAAGTGTTCCAAAAATATGGACACAATAATCATCATCCGCCCACCAGAGTTGAAAGCGAAAAAAAAATGTCAACGATTATCAGTAATTATTCTGTTGATCAGTCAGGGGTGCAACTGTTTCAAGTTAACACATTATAACCCATTTGAGTTATTGCTTATACTTTCATAACTTGTATCAGTTATCATAAAATATTACAAAGCCCTCCTGTGCCAATTTCTCATTTTGAATGAGACTTACGCAATTATTTCCTGAATCCTTGACCTATTATCTTTCCAGCTATGCAGTAAAATGTTTTATGCAAGGCTGATAAAGTTTTACGCAAAAGTTTTAAAGCTATAAAACTCTTAACATCCCATTATGCTTATCAGGTCATGATCAGACTAAAAGAGAACTTGATTAACCATAGTTCACTACTAATTTCACTTTAAAGGTCACTTTGTGAGAACAGCAAAAAACTTTTTTTGAATAACTAACCTGAGTTAACTATATTTTATAACTAATACAGGTTATAAATTGCATGAACAAGAGCTGTCGGAGGACAGCAACGCTCGACTATTCAACAGCCTTGTCAATTGAATGAATACAAAAGTTGAAAAAGGGGCATAATTTTGTAAAATGCAAAGTAGAGGAATTGAACCTCTGTACTGCATGTCATATCATGACAGTGAACAAGTGTGTGAAGTTTCAATCCTTTCCAATTTGTGGATACTGAGATACCAGCTTACATACAAAAACTTAACAAAAAACTGCTAAGTCAAAGGGGCATAATTTTGTAAAAATGCCAAGTAGAGTTATGGGACCTTCACAGTGCATGTTAGATCATGACAGTGAACAAGTGTGTGAAGTTTCAATCCATTCCAATTAGTGGATACTGAGATATCAGATTACATACAAAAATTTAACCAAAAACTGCTAAGTCGAAAAAGGGGCATAATTTTGAAAAAAAAAGAGAGTAGAGTTATGGGACTTGCTTAGTGCATGTCAGATCATGATAGTGAACAAGTATGTGAAGTTTCAATCCATTCCCATTAGTAAGTACTGAGATACCAGCTTACATACAAAACCTTAACCAAAAATTTCTAAGTCGAAAAAGGGGCATAATTTTGTAAAAAAGCAAAATAGAGTTATGGAACCTGTGCAATGTAGATCAGTTCATCACAGTGAATAAGTGTGTGAAGTTTCAATCCATTCCCACAAGTGGTTACTGAGTTACCAGCTTACATACAAAACCTTAACCAAAAATTTCTAAGTCGAAAAAGGGGCATAATTTTGTAAAAAAGCAAAATAGAGTTATGGAACCTGTGCAATGTAAGTCAGTTTGTCACAGTGAATAAGTGTGTGAAGTTTCAATCCATTCCCACAAGTGGTTACTGAGATACCAGCTTACATACAAAACCTTAACCAAAATCGGGACGCGGACGCGGACGCAGACGCAGACGCCAACGCCGACGCCGACGCATGGGCGAGTGCAATAGCTCACTATTCTATGAATAGTCGAGCTAAAAAGTAACTGAAATAGGTTACATAACTTAAAATAGTTACAACCCTGGCTGTTGATAAACTAAGTAATTGGCCTTGTTTTCATATCAATTAACACCCCTCAAAGAGCTAAAAGAAGTGTGTCGGTATCATGACATCTGAAGTGGAGATGAAAGCGGTATAGTTGCCCGAGACTGTCATGGCATTACGTCATGTTTTCGCGCCATGTGACACATCACTGTCTGATCGTACCGCCTTGTTTCTTTAAATTGCTGAGAAGTAGAAATCAATAAAAAAAAGTTTCTTCTTTAATTTGTTAATGCGAATGTGCAATATCCAATATAAACTGACAGGTAAATAAGTCGAACAATAATAGTGGATATCCTACCTCTCATAAGCATCAATTAAATGGAAGGAAAAAAAAAATGTATATTATTTCCAGGTATCTCAAGTTAAAATTTCACCAATATTTTTGTTTTTTAATATTTAAAGTGTGATTTACAAATTGCTGCGAAGAATCGTCACGGAAGGTTCAACACAGAAAAGGTCCTTCCTATGTTGTACGTGGCGAGATATTGACCCATAGGCACGGGTCCAGTGATTTTTTGTTTAATATAAAAAAATCTTGTTTTTCACACAAATATACTTTTTATATGTTAGTCAAATAAAACAAGAGGACCATGATGGTCCTGAATCGCTCACCTGTCTCCACATGACCCAATTTTCATGAAGATCCACTGAAAAATATGGCTTCTAGAGAGGTCACAAGGTTTTTCTATTATTTGACCTAATGACCTAGATTTTGAAGGCACATGACCCAGTTTTGAACTTGACTTAGATATTATCAAGGTGAGCATTCTCACCAATTTTCATGAAGATCTCATTAAGAGTATGGCCTCTAGAGAGGTCACAAGGTTTTTCTATTTTTATACCTACTGACCTAGTTTTGACCACACGTGACCCAGTTTCAAACTTTATCTAGGTATCATCAAGGTGTATTCAGACAAATTTTCATGAATATCCATTGAAAAATATGGCCTCTAGAGTGGTCAAAAGGGTTTTCTATTTTTAGACCTACTGACCTAGTTTTTGAAAGCAGTTGACCCAGTTTCGAACTCGACCTAGATATCATCAAGATGAACATTCAAACTGACTTTCATACAGATCCCATGAAAAATATGGCCTCTAGAGAGGTCACCAGGTTTTTCTATTATTTGACCTACTGACCTAGTTTTTGAAGGCACGTGACCCAGTTTCAATTTTGACCTAGATATCATCAAGGTGAACATTCTGACCAATTTTCATGAAGATCCATTGAAAAGTACGGCCTCTAGAGAGGTAACAAGGTTTTTCTATTTTTAGACCTACTGACCTAGTTTTTACCGCACATGACCCAGTTTCGAACTTGACCTAGATATCATCAAGGTGAACATTCAGACCAACTTTCATACAGATCCCATGAAAAATATGGCCTTTAGAGAGGTCACAAGGTTTTTCTATTATTTGACCTACTGACCTAGTTTTTGAAGCCACGTGACCCAGTTTCGAACGGAACCTGACCTAGATATCATCAAGGTGAACATTCAGACTGATTTTCATGAAGATCTTGTGAAATATATGGCCTCTAAAGAGGTCACAATGTTTTTCTATTTTTTAGACCTACTGACCTAGTTTTTGACCACACATGACCAAGTTTCGAACTTGACCTATACATCATCAAGGGGAACATTCTGACCAATTTTCATAAAGATACCTCTTGAGTGGTCACAAGCAAAAGTTTACGCACACACAGACGGACGCTGCGCGATCACAAAAGCTCACTTTGTCACTTTGTGACAGGTGAGCTAAAAAATTGATGACAAAAAATCCGGTCACAGTATCATATACATTGAAAAGGTGAACTATGCGAACGTAACGCTATGGGAAGCTACTCGGCAAACTTGTAGAACATTCCAAAATCGGAGTTTATACACTTGCAGCCGCTACCTGCATGATCGCTGCTATGCACCTTCGAAACATTTAAAGCCTTCCATAAATACTAAACTGACCCCATAAATTGCTTTGAAAAACACAGTACAAGTCTCTATGAGCGAAATATTTCAGTTAACCCTGGCGATTTCAGCTGCCAAACGAAGTGATAAAAACCAAGAACACGTCCGCTATCCGGAATGAAATCGCAGAGGATAACTGAAATATTTCGCTCGAAGAGACTTGTACTGTGTATTTCAAAGCAATAAATGGGGTCAGTTTAGTATTTATGGAAGGCTTTAAATGTTTCGAAGGTGCGATCATGCAGGTAGCGGCTGCAAGTGTATAAACTCCGATTTTGAAATGTTCTACAAGTTTGCTGAGTAGCTTCCCATAGCGTTACGCTCGAATAGTTCACCTTTTCAATGTATATATGATACTGTGACCGGATTTTTGGTCATCGATTTTTTTTTCAGTTGACTAACATATAAAAAGTATATTTGTGAGAAAAAAAGTTTGTTTTTTTTTCTTTTTTTTTTTAAATTAAACAAAAAATATGCACTGGACCCGTGCCTGTGTATTGACCTACGCAAAAATGATCAAAATACTGCAACACACGTTCAATTAGTTGGACTGCGGGGGTGGGGTTGTTGCTTTGACTAGTGGAGGTTTTGACTAAGTGCCTATGGAAAATAAAAATAATTCCACTTCCTATATATTGTGCCAAGCAAATTATGTAATTCAAAACGAAGCCTATCCGAAAACGATGCAACTTCATCAATTCGCCAGTTGTCAAGATAACATATACATCTACATAAAATTTGTTCAGACATTTGCCAGATATATTTGTGCATAATTTACTTTCAAATCTAGATTTTTACCTTTAATTTAAGCAAATTTAATCGCTTTTTCAGTTTCCTCTCGTGACGCAAATGTCAAGTGTAAGAGTTACTGCCCTTTTTCTCGCGCATTGGCGATATTTCTCGAGAGTTTGTTGTCAACAACAAGTGACAGAAAGTAGCAGGCCCACAAAGTCACTGAATTTTACCACAAAAAAACAGAAATGGATGATTTCCAGTCAGCAGAAGAGGTATATATATATTCTTTTACCTTTTTCAGTTGATCATTTCAGAACATTTGCAGATATTCTTTCGATTTTAACAAATTCCAGTGTCAAAGAATAATTTTTATGTCAAATTATGAGTCATGCATGTTCATGTTCATAATTATTATAAATACACGAATTAGACTAGTTTATGGAAGTATCTCATAAATATAAACTGTATAATAAATTTGCTCATCATCAGAATATTATTTATATCGACTGATATAATCATTCAGATGCACTGCTTTTAAAAAATTTGGGTTAATTTAAAGGCTTGACTTGAGAAACAGAATTGGTTCCGTAGACAGAGAACTTATTCATCCGGAACCTGTCCTCTAGCCAAAGTATCGTGCATAGGCTAGAGAACCGATTCCGGTTATCTAGCCACTGCCTAATTTAAAATTCTACATTGTAATATGTCACATTATGGACTTGGTCACTTTAGGGGAGATGTGTCAGGCAGCCCGTTAGCTCAGTTGGTAGAGCACTCGCCCTGTAAGGGGTCCCGGGTTCGAGCCCTGGACTGACTGCACATTTTTCTCACCCTCTGACATTTGGTGCCTAGTGGGGGACAGTCACCGGCATGCTTGCTTGGCCAGTCTACTTTCCAGATTTTATTTACGACGCTTGCAATATCATGTACCTCCCGAATTCGAGGATGAATTTCCAATTTGTTGGGGTGTATGTCACGGTACGGACTTGGTCATGTCGGGGGAGAAGATGTGTCAGGCAGACAATTAGATCTGCCAGTACAGAACTCGCCTTAAAAGCAAGGGGTCCCGGGTTTGAGCCCCGGACTGACTGCACATTTTTCTCACCCTGTGACGTATATTTCAATATTTCTTTCAAGGCAGTGGTTAGGGCTCCCGATAACCGGACTTATACAAGATAAGAATCTTTTTTTTTACGGCGGATACAATACAACAAAAAACATTAGCTCATGAGCTATTTCTCGACAAACAAAGAAAACAGAAATTAACAAAAATAAAGCGGCTAAAAAGAAGCAAAAGTTTAGGCATTTTAAAACATAAATTACATTGCAACAGTTAAGAATGGCATGGCAATATGATTAAAAAGGAACTTACATATAAGCACATTATAAGCACGAATCTGTAAAAAGTACATATAAGTAAAAGAGAAATGACATACATATAATTCACTACATAGTGAGTTTATTGCATAGAACTAGAAGGTGCTAATTTTGGCAGCAACTATATATAAAAGAAAAAAAAGGCAAAAGAAATTCTTAAAAGCATTTTAAGATTTAGTGAATGCATATTTATTAAGATTGGTATGGCCTTTAGCACCTTCCTCTAGATCATATAAAAGAAAGCACATAAAGCACATGTATAAAAGACTAAGTTTAAAACATCAGCAAACAAACTGTACACTGTCTCTACTGCAAACCAGATCACTTGTCTCTTACTGACGTTTGAATGTCTAATCTGCCCAGCCAGTGTCCAGCTGACAACAGATACGCTTCTCTACGGCAAATAGAAAAAAAAACACAAAGGGCATCAGTGTATGGCATTAAACAGGGGAAGCAGTCTTCAAGTAGGCATGTACATAAAAGCACCGTTAAAAGCAAATGCGAAAGAACATTGCAACGAAAATTATACACAGTGAACTAAATCTTTAAAGAAAGAAAAAGCAAGCACATGCAAAGCAGGACAACAGATGAAACAATGCATCTAGACCTGGAGTCTAGGGGTAGGGTTACTGGACCTCTAGGCAACCCATATAGGGCTAACTAGAGGTCCGGTAATCAATTAGTCTAAATAATGAGACCTCGGGTAGACCGATTTTACATTATGATATTTCACACAAAAACAGCAAAATAGTTCAAGCTATTTAAATTTTTTCTGTCCAGCCTAAACAGCTGATTGCATGTATTGACATGTTGCTATTTCACTTTAAACATCTCCAGAACATAGAAGTATTTATTTACCTGCTTATTAAAATAGAAATAGGCGTTTAATCAAATGATTCAGTTTCAGTTTTGGTCATGAATATCAATGAAAATAACATAGACTCAGGAAAAATACAGAACCAGATTTCCATCAAGTGTAATACAAATTTTGAGTAGGAACTGTTAGTTTCAGACGGTTTGTGAAATACAAAGGGATATTTACAGAATATATGTATATAATTAAAGGGCCTGTTATAATCCTATAAATGTTTCTATTTATTATTGAAGTCAGTGACTTCTCTTTCTATTTTCAGACAGCATTTGTTGTTGATGAAGTAACAAATATTATTAAAGAGGTAAGTAAATAATAAAACCAAGTACATACAGGGCTTAATCTTAAAGAAATATTATGCCTAAGCATCATATTTGAAAATGCTATATAGGTTACTCAACTGAATATGAATTTAAGAAAATTTAAGCGTCAACAATTTTGATTGTATATACATTTCTTTTTTAATGAGATTGATGCAAAATTTGTTTATTCATTTTCAATTGTAATATGATTTGTCACAACATGCATACCCAGTATATATTTTTTGGAACAGAAAACAGCTGAAAGTGTAGTGTTTGGTCTTGGTTCAGTTTGAAGGCTCAGAGTTAGGAGAAAGAGGCTTACATATTTTCAGTCTCTAGATATATTTACAATAGAATTAGAGATATTTTTTTCCCATTTTGAAATAAAACTTGCAGGGGCCTACATGGTCCAGTGGTTAAGGTCGCTGACTTCAAATCACTTGCCCCTCATTGATGTGGGTTTGAGCCTCACTCGGGGTGTTGAATTCTTCATGTGAGGAAGCCATCCAGCTAGCTTATGGAAGGTCAGTGGTTCTACCATGTGCCCACTCCTGATGAAATAATGCACGGAGGGGCACCTGGGGTCTTCCTCCACCGTAAAAAGCTAGAAAGTCGCCACATGACCTATAATTGTGTCGGTGCGATGAAAACCCAACAAAATAGATAAATAAAACTTTCATATGTGTGAATGATGTCATTTGTAACATCATTTTAAAGCAGATTGATACATTTAATTGCATGGTATCTGCACTGCAGAACATGCGAATATTTCTACAGTTTTTTTCAGGTCAGATAACCTATAAATATATTACAATTTCAGGCCATTGAAGGTGCCATCGGTGGAAATGCATACCAGCACAACAAAGTAAATCAGTGGACTTCCAATGTTGTTGAACAATGTCTTAACCAGCTTACCAAATTAGGAAAACCATTCAAATATATTGGTAAGAAATCACCTACAAAGCTGGTTTTCAAAAGGCGCCTTTAAAGCTGGAAAGATGCCATGTAACTTAAATTTTAACTATAACAATGATTGTTGTGAAGAAAAGAACCACGTAATTAATATCAAGTTCATTGTTTCTTTTAAGCTATAAATGGAGAGGAAAAAGGGATTTTGAAAAAACATACTACAGAAATATATAAGAAAGATAATTTTTGAAAGACATTAGCTGTCCTTAAGTTATGGACCTAATTTTATTTCAAATTTTGGTGACTTGCATATTCTGTGTTACAGTTCTTATCTTGAAAAGATTATGTTGTTTTGTAACTGTAATCATTGCGTGTTGAAAGCTTTAATAGTTGGAAGATTTGCTCTTAATTGCTATATAGCACAAGGGTTTGTTTACTTAAATCAATGTGCCTTTATATATATGTATATTCATTTTCAGTTACATGTGTAATTATGCAAAAGAATGGTGCCGGTCTTCACACAGCGAGTTCATGTTTCTGGGACAATCAAACAGACGGTATGTTTTCTTTCCTGTCATCAGTTCTAGATTTTGTGTTAAACTTAAGCAATAGAATTCTAACTGGTCTAATTCTGCTGAAATCACATATAGCCTAGAACAATTTATCAAATGCTGACTGTATACTGATACATGTCTGGATGTATATGAAATTAATCATGGAGACAGCCTCTTTATCAGTAAATGAGATCTCATTTGGTCATCAAAGTCCTCTGTGTCCAAGTGTTAAATATTGATATCTCCTGGTTTAAGTCATGTTCGGGTTGTCGTGTAAGGAAGCTGGCTTGCTTAAGCTTCGTGGTTGTTTCCAGGTGTACAAGCAAAGTTCCCATTGTTTTATCTTGAGAGTGGAGATCCACCATTTCATTTCCCAATGTAAAAGCCAATTGGGGTAAAATCACAAAAAATTGTGTCCACGAAATTAAATACTTTCACATTAGGGCTTCCATATTTAGTCAACTATTTTTCATAAGACATAATAAGAATCCATAGTATATAGCAGAATCTGTTTTGATTATTTTAAACAATCCAAAACATTTATACAACTAATTGAAAACTTCTCTTGGGACTTAAATTGTGTTTAATTATTTTACAGGACATATCACCTCTTTATTGTGTTTAGATTAATTAAAACATGTTTCATCTGTATTATTTCTTTAATTCGATATTGTTGCTTTGAGTGAAAATCATTTTCTGTTTTTTCAGGAAGCTGTACAGTGAGGTGGGAAAACAAAACAATGTATTGTATCGTGTCAGTATTTGGTCTCGCCATCTGATCAGTATGTCAAAATTCCAGCTTCGTTATTGTCATCGGCAGATCGAGATTCTTCCTTGATAACAGCGCCTCTATAACTATATATTGTTCAATAACATTTGTATTGCCATATATTTCATCAACAACAGAACAACAGGTTACTTAAAAACTATGTTTAAACAACTTAATTTTTCAACTGCTCTCTGCCGATAATAATGGACTTACAGTTTTTTAACAGATTATTATTTTTGAATTTCTGCATAAACTATAGATTGAGAATTTTTCATGTCGACTTTACTTCTTGATTTTCATATTTGGCGGTCTTAAAGTTGTATGGCTAAAAATTTCTGATTTGTGACTGTTTACACTTTTTGGACATAATGCTGTGTAATATCACAGCCGTCTAAAATATGTTAGTCACGTAGATTGTGAATATTTGTGAAAGTAAAACCGTTGGTTAAATTACTCAGTCTTTATTGTACTCGTTGCTGAAAAGTGGTACTCTAGATGTTTTTCTGAATTGATTTTAAGTGCATGAATTATTCCAGTGTAAGGACAATATTGAAATATTAATTTCATAACTCATTTTCATCGTACAATGTTTTTTTTTTTGTTCAGGTTCAAGTTCTGACATGTATGACATTTGTTTGTCTGTTGACATACAGGTATTATAATTATGTTTTGCATTTTTAGCTCATCTGATTTTTTGAAAAAAAATGATGAGTTATTGTCATCACTTGAGCGGTTGTCGGCGTCGGCGTCGGCGTTGCCTGGTTAAGTTTTATGTTTAGGTCAGCTTTTCTCCTAAACTATCAAAGCTATTGCTTTGAAACTTGGAATACTTGTTCACCATCATAAGCTGACCCTGTATAGCAAGAAACATAACTCCATCTTGCTTTTTGCAAGATTTATGGCCCCTTTTGTACTTAGAAAATATCAGATTTCTTGGTTAAGTTTTATGTTTAGGTCAACTTTTCTCCTAAACTATCAAAGCTTTTGCTTTGAAACTTGGAATACTTGTTCACCATCATAAGCAGACCCTGTACATCAAGAAACATAACTCCATCTTGCTTTTTGCAAGAATTATTGCCCCTTTTGGACTTAGAAAATCTGTTTTCTTGGTTAAGTTTTATGTTTAGGTCAGCTTTTATCCTAAACTATCAAAGCTATTCCTTTAAAACTTGCAACACTTGTTCACCATCATAAGCTGACCCTGTACAGCAAGAAACATAACTCCATCCTGCTTTTTGCAAGATTTATGGCCCCTTTTGGACTTAGAAAATATCAGATTTCTTGGTTAAGTTTTATGTTTAGGTCAACTTTTTCTCTTAAACTATCAAAGCTATTGCTTTAAAACTTGCAACTCTTGTTCACCATCATAAGCTGACCCTGTACAGCAAGCAACATTACTCCATCCTGCTTTTTGCAATTATTATTGCCCCTTTTGGACTTAGAAAAATCATTTTCTTGGTTGAATATTATGTTTAAGTCAACTTTTCTCATAAACTATCAAAGCTATGCTTTAAAACTTACAACAGTTTTTCACCATCATAAGTGGACACTGTACATCAAGAAACATAACTCTATCCTGCTTTTTGCAAGAGTGATGGCCCTTTTTAGACTTAGAAAGTCATGGGTAGGACAATATTTCTATTATACAAAAAAAATCAGATGAGCGTCAGCACCCGCAAGGCGGTGCTCTTGTTTTCTCTTCTTATTTTGTACAATTATATTTCATATTTATAGTTTGTTATATTCTATATTGAAAGCAGGTGTGTTGAATGTTTTAAGAACTTCACAAACCCAGTATTTTTTCTCAAGTTTAGGCAACTGTAGATTAACAGATTATCAGTTTACATAACAGCAGAAGATATTGTATAAATTTCTGAAAGGAGAAAGGTTTAAGAACCTTAAGTCTTCTTGAATGAAGTGTAATAAAAGTATAAAAGCTGATATTTTAATCCATTTTATACATTTAGAGCAAAAAAAAACAACAAAAAACAACCATTAAATAACTTTAAGGTACAAGAAAGTGTGAGTGTATAGTCTGGAATGTCAGTCAGTATGTCATAGATACAATGGTTTTGTATATTCACAATTTTCACCTCATTGTTTTTCCACATCTGTGATTTTAAGATCTAGTTTTCTTTGTGTTTGTTCAGATTTTTGCATATTTATTCATGTATACATTTATGTATTGCATTTGGGAAATGTGAAGTTATGATTTTAAAAAGACAAAAGTTTTCATAAGCTTCTGTAATATGTGTTTTCCACTTCCATAAGATATTACTACTGGCTTTTCAGTCTTGTTGCATTTTTATGTTCAGTAAACTTCACCATACTTTTTTTTAAAAATAATAGAATGGATAGTTTCCAGTGGAAGACAGGTTACTATAGAAAAATAAGTCACCAAATTACACCTTGTAAAAAGTAGGTTTCTACAAGTACAGATAACTTTCTTGAAAAAAGTGTTTATGTTAATGAGTTCAGAGATTAAAATAAAAATGTGAAAATAATTTTGAGTTGCTTTTGTTTACAGAGTATAATACTGAACCTGTGAATAGCAGAAGCTCTACATAATTAAATACAGTTGTGTCTTACGCAGGAATGATTACTTTCTTGAAAATAATCCCTCTAAACCAGAAACTTCTTAATGTTGTGAGATTTTTGGGTTCTTGTCCTCAAATGGAAAAGTATTTATGTCCTGGAAGTTTCAGTCTCCTGATTTATATGGTAGACATGGCTTTTACATATTAAGTCAAACTGATCATTTTGGGAAAATCTGAAAAAGATGCCAACGTCAAGAAAATACCAGCAATCTTCTATCTAAAAAGGTTGCTTCAGTATGTACAAATTGTTCACAACTCGCTCAGCCCGCTCTAACTTTGCATTGTATTTACAATAATTGCCAGTATATACAAGAGTATTTTCTATATAAAAAGTTCTTTTTATCACCCTCAAATTTTCATTAGACTGATTGGATATTATCGTGGAATGATATTGACTTTATTTAAACAAAATAAATAATGGAAAAGGTGGATCGAACGATAATGAACTAAAATCGTAAATTACTGAATATGGTAATTAATATATTGGGGGAATAACAGACAAAAGGAGAGAAGGCTATAATACTCCCTTTGGCGTTTCCTTGGTATCTTTGCAACAATTGCATTGTTGGATTGAAACTATGGAACTACACAAGGCTTTCTAGTCATTAAACCTGAGATAAACAAGTTTGATGACTCTTAGTTGAATTTTATTCGAATTATGGTCCTTCTACTACTTAGAAAAAATAATTCGGTTGAAGACACCTATTGTGTGAACTTGAC
Organism: Mercenaria mercenaria; assembly: GCF_021730395.1. Taxonomy (NCBI): domain Eukaryota; kingdom Metazoa; phylum Mollusca; class Bivalvia; order Venerida; family Veneridae; genus Mercenaria; species Mercenaria mercenaria. Next base: position 90,061,028 of record NC_069364.1, on the reverse strand, counting down.
TCGAGCTTCAGCCGCCTAACTTCAAGTTGTCACATTATCGCACTTATACCTATCTTTGACTTTGAAACACGTCCTTATTGGTAAGACATGAGCTTTGTAGTCCGACCTTTATATAAACAAAGACTTATCTTGGAAAATATGTGCTTCATTAGTGAAAGAAAAAGACTAGTGAGATACGATGAAAATTCTGCAGACTTACTGGTCAAAATATCGCTCAAGGATATTTGGATGTTGTGTATAAATGTTTTGTATATTTTCTTTCCTTTTCATTCCGGAGTAAAACATAGCACAAAAAATCACCATTTTTATACATAAACGTACTTAAAATCTTGTTTTCCTTACATGAACGAAAAGACATGACTGGAATAAGTCAAAATATACCCGGTGCTTAAACTGCGGCACCGGAGATAGAATTGCGCATATACTCTGTACTGTTCACGGCATTTGTTTTTCTGTGTCCGATCACCACAGCGGCACGCCTTTCGTTCAAACAAAAGTGAAAGATATATTACGGCAAACCATGTCTCAAGTTGCGTTATTGGAGCTTGTCCATATAAAATTTTGTAAACAGGGGTATAGTTGCTTAATTCGAAAAGTGAGTAATTTTGAGAGATATAATCAGTGTGAACTTGAGGTGACCTTTTATATCTTGATCTGCGACAGTAATCTGCGTCTGCATAGATTGATATATTCAATATATTCAAGAACTCCAATAAAGTCATAAACCGCCAGTTAGGCATCCAAATTCAAGTAATTTTACTTGTTTAATTAAAAAAATATCGAGAAATTCTAAAACAGTATTTCGGTATAATACAGTCATAAACTTCTAATATTTCTATTAATTAAAATATCAACTGTTTAGCAATACATGCAAGACTTTGTGCGCAATTTTATCTCCGTTGCCGCAATTTGAGCACCGGGAACATTTCGGTCCATTTTAGCAATGTCTTTGTAAACATTACGTAAAGTGCGAAAATAAAATATGTGATGCTTTGTTTGCTATATCTTCCTTTGAAATTGAAAGGTTAGCAAGAAAACATTTATGTACAAGCGACATTTTGATGAAAATGCCTGCAGAATATTCATCATACCTCATTCGTTCTTCCACTATTTAAGAAGAAATAATTTTCTTGTATAAATCTTTGTTTATATACAGCTCGGACAACGAAGCCCGATTTTTGATATCCTGTTCCACAAACTAACTAACAAGGAAAAAGGAAGCACTTACCACGTATATTTATCTATTTTTCGTACCAGAAGTGCCGCAATTCCATTAATGCGAAGCACCAATGGTGCCCGAATTGCGCGATTAGCAGTCGTGACTTGCAGACTAGGAGGGATTGTGTCGTGATATGTAACAAAACTTTCAGTATTCCTCATGCCCTTTGAAATGGCTACAGAGGAATATTGAATGTAATCGCTGATCGCAAAGGGCCAGATATATAATAGCACTGAGTGTAAGCATGGAAAATTTTACAACCGCCTCACGGCACTTCAGGAATGCTGTAATGATGCATGCAGTTAATGGAAGCAACCGAGCAATTAATATAGCATACTCTGTTAGAGGTCATGAAGTATGCGCAACACTCCACACGCCACCCCAAACCCAGTATATCACCTTAATGTTTATTCTTTCTATTCATTTGTAGTTACTGGAATGAAGTAAACCTATTCCACACATGCAAAATGGTGTCCGCTTTAACAAGGGGAAGTGGCATCATACAAAAAAAACGGAAAAAATACTGGTTACCTCCCTTCCCTTAGTTAAACGAGGAGGATTTCTTGTCAGTTTATCTGCTTTTACAAATAAAAACCGGTAATTGTCAATTAAGCCTATGTTAGTTAGTTGATAAATGCTACCAAAATATTTGCTAGACTTTTAAACTGAAGAGAATATTTCGTATAAACAAATGAAAAACACTTAAGGATTTGAACTAGTACACAGATAAATCTCGTTCTTTATCACTTAGTTCTTTTTTTTTTCTTCATGTCAGGCCTATATACAAAACAATAAGACACCGGAGAATACAGCACAATCCTGAGTTTTTTTTTTAACAATTAATTAGTTTCAAGTTCTAGCATGCAACAAAATACAGTCATGTACCGAGATTTAACATGCCTGCCTGTGTAAGACAATGTTTTCCGGTCCAAGAGGGCGGTGGGAATGAGAAAACGATATCTTACACAAGCAGATATTTAGGACAATTTTCCTTGCCTACCGTTAATGTTATTGCAACATTTTACTGTAAATCATAGATCGCGCATAGGAATTTAATATTTATATACACATTAAAGGAGTCACTATAATATTATATAGTCAAAATGTGCAGGTGTAACTTGTCTTTTACCTGAGGTCTAATACTCGGATAACTATATCTGTCCTCGCTAGATATGCAAGAAAGGGTTTTGTTCCTTCTTTAAGCCTCTCTAGACCCACAATGTCACTCTGTGTAGAACCAACGATTTCCCGTAAGTTCTGACGACATCTGATATATTTAAGAACCGAATTTCGAAATTATATAGTTTTCTCACTTCTGTTCGGTATCGAGTATGAGTAGTATATACATAAACTACAATCTACGTAGAGATATTCTTATAGCTGTCCCTCCTCCATCTCCTTCCGCAAGATTAAAGCGCAAAAATATCGCTAATTGACCTTGTTGGCGGCACATGATAGACGCCGGATGGGGAGCTGCCAGAAAAAAAAATGGAAGAACAAAATTGTTGCACATCTCATCTCGACAGTATAGACGTTGAACCATTCTCCTTGCACCGTGAGACCTAGTAGATCTTTCTGAAATGCTCATGCACTGGTCCATGCCTCAATTCTTCACGGTGCTCGGACCTGATGTTTCCCATCCAAACCGCCACTGGATCGCCATTTCTGAGCAATTCTCTTTCTATATACTTAATTCAGGTGGTCGACTACGAAGGGGGCATTCACAGAAAGGTACTCCGGTGCCATCAGAATTAGGAACATCTAGTGTGATGGAGTCACCGGGATACATGAGCAACGCCGGAATAACAAGACAGAAAAGCGCCAACTACAACGAGATTGCTTTAATAATCAGCAGTATCCGATGAGATCAAGCAACTGCGAAGACACATGTTGATATAACTAAGGTAAGATATCATGATAAAGACATACATTGTAATTATGAAAACTGAAACTGAAATTCTTTCATTTGATAAAGCGCATATTTTGTTACATTTATTTATTCAATAGCGTTCAAACAGGAAGATGTCATTATGGCACGTCTTGATGAACATAAAATCCAATAGAAAACAGAAAACAGGCAAACACATAATGGCTGTCGTACTTAAAATCCTTGGTAACGTCTTAGAATTGAAATAACATAACTCATTTAGTGATTTGCTCTTCAATAAAATCATTGTGTGTCGTAGCATTCGTGGTATTATTCCTTCACATCTGAAGTCCAAACAATGAATTTATTCAACCACAAATCATAACATAAGATATATATATTTCTTTTAAAAAATTACATTTTTGTAATGTTTATTACGTCATAGCGTCAGACGTCATAGCGGCACCTAGAAAGGAAAACCACACAAAACATGCAAATATTTGGTGGATTTTGTCAAAGATGTACATAATAATCATTGATGAAGTGTTAGAATTGAAATGATATATCTCAAATAGTGATTTGCTCTTGAATAAAACCATTGTCGTTTATATGCGTAATAATATATCACTCGGATTCAGCCCTCGTGGAACAGTTCCTTCGCAACTATCACTGTTTGGGATATACTATTTCTTAAATATTTCTCAAGTTTCGTGTAATCAATAATATTACTCATTCCGGGCTTTTACCTTCCAATACCCATTGCAAACAGAAGTACGCTAAGTTATCAAATTTGTAGATAAGAGCTCAACTGGGTTATTTCCCTAAGGTTTTATAAAACCACTCTATAAAATGAACTAAGCAAACGGTCAACCCATTCATTTTGGATAACGTCCTAGACGATGGCTAAGTGGACACTAGAATATCAGTTAGCTATTCTGTGTGTGATATTTGTGGTCAGTGACAGTTTGAATATTCCTGGCTACTATAAATGGTCATATGGAGAAAGGAAAGATTTATTCTGCCCCGAAAAATGCAAAGCAGATGATGTTCCAGATGAGTGTTGCTCTTGCGAGGGAAAGCCTTGTTGGGAGTTGAAAAAGAATTTATGCCCCATTGGAAAGTTGTCTGTTGAATATTTAGATATATTTGGAACAAGTGTTTTATTAGGACCAACCAATATTTCTTTTGTTGAATTAATCCATACACATGGATTATTGACGAAAATTCCAGACAATATATGTACTTGGGCGGGACAGTTGGTAACGCTAGATTTACGCCACAATAGACTGACTGACGTGAAAATACTTAAATGCCTACAAATGTTAGATACCCTTCGTCTGGATTATAATTTGATAAAATATATTGACAATACAACATTTACCAAAATGAAAGATTTGAGGGTTTTGACAATGTCACATAATTTGATAATGAGGTTAGATCCAAATGTTATAATCATTGAAGGCGGAAATATTCCAGTAGTAGACTTTTCTGACAATCATAAAATGGACTTCTTGGATATGTCAAATATGTTTAGGCCGGGACCTTTCTGCACTCTGAATTTCACAAATTCATATGTTGAACATTTAACAAACGAACTTGGGTTCGTTATGGAAAAGGTTATACATGGTCCGGGAGATATACTTTTAGAACATACACATATAGGAAGCTTTATAAATTTTACATCTATTGGGTTAGAAGATTTAAAAGAGCTTGGCAAGTACATTGAAGGTCAGATAAGTATAGACGCGAGTTCTATAAACTGTGACTGCACGTTGTTCCCGATACTAGATTCAGTGGGACCTAATGTGGGAAAATACTGGAAAAATTTTGATTTTGATGGACAAACGTTTGAATGTTACAGCCCTGAAAGTATGAAAGGTAAAAATGTAACAGAAATGCTTGAAACTGGAGACTTTGGAGATTTAACATGTGACCTCAGTGAAAAACCTGACTGCCCTCACTACTTATGTCACTGTATTGATATGCCAAGTGAACATAAGGTACTCGTAAATTGCACGGGAGTTGGTTTAACATCAATGCCAGAAGAAATGCCGATCGGGGCATGGAATAATTACAAGATAGATCTACTTCTTGCTGATAACAAAATAACAAAGATGCCCGAAAGAAATTATTATTCAAGATTAGTAAATCTAGACCTTCGGCAAAATGATATAACACTTTTTAGCACCGAAGCGGCTGGAAACATCTCATCAAAAGTAAACATTGAAAATCAGATACTAGAAACACTTCCGCCTATTCTACAACATAAAGACCCAAATTTTATCACGTTTGGTCCACATCCAGTCGTCTGCGATTGTTCTAACACATGGATTGGGGAGTGGATACGTCTAAAACATGGAGATGGCAGGCTGAATTGTTTGGTTAATGGAGAAGTTGTACCGGCAGAAGATGTATCCGAGCTCACATTGAACTGTAACGAATACACACCTTTACCGTCGGCAGCTATAGTCAGTTCTGCTATCGGAGGTATAACTTTATTTGCTGTGATTACTGGTCTTTGCTTTTTGTTCCGCTATGAGATAATGATTCTGAAACGTACATTATTTAGAAAGGAGTTTACTGTGGGTATACACAATATTGACGTCTTTCTGTCGTTTTCTGAAGATAATGATGACGTATTTCGTATGGTGAGTCGGTACATTAAACCGGCATTGCTTAAAGCTGGATATACGGTTTTTATTCCGTGGGAAGACATTCCTTACGGAACTCAACGGGATGACGAGCTAGCGATTGCGGTGGACCGTTCAGTTAATTACGTTATCGTCTTGTGTGATAAATATACGGAGGACTACCAGACTGTTTCAGAATTAGAAACCATTTGGAATTCATTTCAGGATGACAAAGCTAAACAAATTATACTAATTAACTTCGAAAATTTAGATTCAAAGGCAATAAAAGACGAAAGACTGCGAGCTGTGCGACGAACCCGGTGTCTCGATTTTAAAACACGCGATAGTGAACTTATTTCTCGGCTAACGGATAAGCTTGGAAAACCTGTATCCCAACAGAAAGAAGGTAATATTAACGACAGAGATTTAAGAAGTGTGGATGATCCAGAGTTTGAAGAAAATATGAATAGTTTAGATAACGAACAAAACGAATTCCTGGACGCTGAGGAAGTCAGTGTTTATGAAGTTAAGCCTTCAGTTTTTGACAGACTTGCAATGCCTAGAGCCTCGGAGTGTAATTGTAAACATAGAAAATGTTACTTGCACGCCGAAACACTTGTTCAGCGGCCAAGACAATTAACACCAAATACACATGTAAACAAGGTTGTTCCCCTGTAATGCATTGTATTAATTTTATTTTAATTCAGTCTTTGAACTACTTGATAAATGCTAAATCTCCTCTTTAATGTACTCTTTGTCGAATTGATGCTATAGAATGTTGGAGCCGCCCATCCCCTTAAGCGTTTTCTGAAGCCGTGCATGTTCACAACATGTTCAAATACCCCAAAATAAACAGAGTTTATAAATGACAAGTTTAGACTAATAGGATACAGGTCTCCACAAAAAGAAGTACATACGCGGATGTAGTGGCGTATGACATGGCGGTATAGACAAACCCTTTATTCTCAGTCAATAAAGTTTTACTGAAATGTAAGTATGTTATCAGTTAAATTAATCTATTTATCATTTATCTTTTTATGTACACATGCAAACGTTATTGAACTTTCAAATAAATATTTTCATTTATGATAAGTCTTTAGGCCAATGTGTGCAGAATTAGCAAATTGTGATTTTAAGTTTGATGATAACAGCTTTAACCTTGTTCATTGACACAAATACCTCGGGGTTGTATTGATTGATTTTTAGACTAAAGTGAATCACATCTTCTGCTTGCTGGACAACACCTTGGTCTTCTAATAAGTTGAAAACTCAACATTTACTAAATTATATTATGTCAGTTTGGCCCGTTATAAGTTATCATCAATTAGCATTACTCGTTCATTTTCTAGGTGTACTTGCTTATATTGGTAAATGGAAAATGTTGCTAGAGACATTTCTGCCAAAGGTAGAGTTCGATTAAACTTCATACATACTCATTGTTAAAAACAGTCCTCCATTGGAAAAATATGTTGATTCTAAATGTAATTTGCCTTTTCACCAAAAAAATTCACTTGCCAGGTTTAGGTGTGTGTTGCACCAATTACACTTGAAATGGGTAGATATGAGAATATTGATATCAATTGTAGAACTTTTTTTATCTTTGACTTGTGTATTCATGAAGAAATACACTGCCCTCTCTATACCAAATATCCAGAAAGAGCTTTTGTTTTATAGAAGTTATGAAATAAATTCTGTATAGAAATAACGAACTGTGATTTAAATTTCATCTGACGAGGTAGCCAAGAATGAATGACTCTTAAGTTGTATTTATGCTGATGTCTAATATAGTGGCAGTTTTCATAACCCATACGTGCTTAAACTATTCAAATAAACAGCCATTAAAACGTATAGACTGTAAATATTGTTCTGTGATACAAGTATCCATAAAGAGATGTAGTTTTGTAAAATAACTAGATACAAGGGGGGAGGTGGTCTAGTGGATAAGGTGTCGGCCGCTCAATCCAGGGGTCGTGGGTTCGAGCCCCACTGGGGTCAGGAACATGACTTCTCATATGACACCAGTACTGGTTTTTCCAGGAAGCGGACTCGAGAGCTTGAAGCTTTCATCACAATCGAGCTAAAACAAATTAGTATAAACTAGATGAGCTTGAAGCTTTCATCACAATCGAGCTAAAACAAATTAGTATAAACTAGATAATACGCGCATACTATTGGTTAATCGTTTTGTGACATTACATAATTCACTGTGCAACAAAGGAATATCCTTTTTGTACAGATAAGTTTTAGTAAGTTTTATCGCCTGTGGATTAAGGGCATACTAGTTAAATATATCCATTTCACACTTTTCTATTGATGTTCTCATTTATCTATTTATGTACACATGCATTTATTTATAAACATTTCACTATTGACACACGATACCATACTGTATAAAGTTACATATGAATAGGGTCAGTATACCAACAGCATAAGATTTAAGGACTGTAAGACCCCCACTCCTGTCATTGTACATGTTTTCATGCCTCTATGTGAATTTTTTAAAGATATATGTGACACAAAATTTTAAGCACTTTATGTGCATTTTTCACCAAGTGAAGGACTATAGCTCTGATCTTGCTGAATGAAATCCCAAACAGAACACCAAGTGTACCACTTCAATTGCCATATAACAATCCTCTAATGTTTGGCGACTCTCGGTCAAGTATATTTTGAGATAAATGGGACACAAACACTAATTTTTTTGACTAAGTCAAGGGCCATAACTCTGGTCTTGCAGAGTGAAATAAAAAAAAAACAACTCAGGTACACAAATCAATTGCTGAACAATATTCCTACATGGTTTCATGACTCTATGTACAATATTTTTAAGATATATGTAACACAAACGTTTAAGCACTTTATGTGTATTTTTCACTAAGTCAAGGACAATAAATCTGGGTTTGACTTGGTGAAATCCCAAAAAGCGCACCAGCTGCACAACGTCGCATATTATATAACAATCCGTATGGCTCTAAGGCAAATACTTTTTGAGATTCATGCAACACAAACTTCTATGCCATTTACGCATATTTATGACAATCAAGGGGCATTAGTTTCGTCTGAAATCTAAAACAAAACCGCAGGTGTTTAGACATGTGCGACACAAACTTTTATGTCCTTTTATGAATATTTCTGACTAAGTCAAGGGCAATAATCCTTGTCTGGCTGAATGAAATCCCTGGGGCCTCCGTGGCCGAGTGGTTAAGGTCGCTGACTTCAAATCACTTGCCCCGAACCGATGTGGGTTCGAGCCTCACTCGGGGCGTTGAATTCTTCATGTGAGGAAGCTATCCAGCTGCCTTATGGAAGGTCGGTGGTTCTACCCAGGTGCCCGCTCGGAGGAAATAATGCAAGGAGGGGCATCTGGGGTCTTCCTCCACCATCAAAGCTGGAAAGTCGCCATATAACCTATAATTGTGTCGGTGCGACGTTAAAAACCCAACAAAAAAAATAATGAAATATCTAACAAAACCCCAGGTTCACATGCTGAACAATAGTCCTGTAATGTTTCATGAGCCTGGGTTTAAATAGCAATTCAAACAAAGGCCCTTTTTATGCATAATTTTGACTAAGCCAAGGGCCATAAATATGGACAAGCTGTGTGAGATCATCCAAATTGAAACACCAGGGGCACGACGTCTCGTGCGACAAACAACCCTGTGAGATTTCATGATTCTGGGTCAAACACCTTTTAAAATATGCAGTACACAAATTCGTACGGAAAGGGCAAGGGCAACTCTAAGTGGCCCCCGCATTTTTTGAGGCACAAAAATCAAATGCACTGTCTCCGTCCGTTTTTGTTGGATATAGGATAAAACATCACGTAAGTAAAAGTCTTACGCTTGCACAGTTCTTTCCATTTTCTAACATTGTATCCTCTGATAGATAATATAAATTTTTGATTAAAGCTAACATTATGTCTAATTTTCTGTTGTTTATAAACTGCATCTCCATATTATGCGACGTGTGTAAGACAAAATTAAGGAAGTGTTGTATTTTATTAGAAATTAGAATGGTCTGTGGTAAAATTTCATTTCAAATCTAACCGTTTATGTCATTCCGCTATATTTCATGTCATATTGAGACATTTCAGCAGGAATCAATGTGCCTCTCTGGGCATTTTTTCAGGCCTTGGTTGGCACCTGGATTTATCCCCCTGTTGATTGACATTATTAAATGACACATAAGTGTTTATTGTCTTAGGTAATATAGTCATTAAAAGAATATGAGGACCGTTGATAAACACATCAATGATTAAACATGTTTTTAGTCTACGCATATTGTACATTGAGAAAGCTATAATGAATAATAAATCCGTTGAACATGTGTTGAATACCTTTTTGTAACGAACACTGATTCAAAACACGCTCATTAAATAATTTTGAGGACTATTTAATATAACCATTAACAGATTCGTTGAAAACTCGGGACAAATTTCAAAATAAGTTAAAAAGGCAAACGACAGCAATCAATTGTCGTATAACATTCAATTTGCTCGAGGATAATGTCTTAAACACTTAAAGACTTAAACAGTTTACCAGCTCCCCGTCCCACTCCTCACCATACCCAAACCATCCCAGTGTCAATGGGGGTTGCGCATCTAGGGAATGAAATTTGACTGGCATTTTCACCTAGATCATATTAATTAAAATTGATGGTTAATGTTCGGCAATTACAGCATGCAATTATAAAAACGAATTTTAGGCAAGCTGTAACAGCAGATTTTGATGCCTCTATTTTGTCAATATCTCTCTTAAATTACTGATATTGACACATAAGTAAAAAATTCAATAAGCAGTCAGGCAATAGGGTAAGTTATACACCTACCGCATTTTATAGAAGTGATTCAGAAAACTAGCGTTCATTGTTAACCCCATGAAGACAATTTACAATAGCAAATTTTAAAGATAACTAGGTCCAAAGTTATGGTTACACTTGCAGGTCAAATGTAAAATAGTTTTATTCAATGTCTGTTCCAAATCTTCTAGTATATGGAAGGATTGTCATAAAACAAGCGTCATTAAATTTTATTAACCTCGTAAAGGCAACATGCAGAGCTCAAAATCTCGGCCGATTTGTCACATCCCCTTGCCTTTATCAGAGCGGCATCCGGGAAGAAAAGTCCGCTCCAATGATGGATCTAGTTATAATGTTTGAATTACAGAAATAACGAAAATGAAGTAGATCTATATCCGCTTATTACAAAGTGGAAAATGTTACAAATCAAAAATATCAAAAAGGAACTAGAAATGGACACAATCTGGTTAAAACCAATACACAAATACAAATTATTTGTTTAACATGTAATATTAAAATATATTTCAATCTAGAACACAAGAGCTTACATTTTCACTTGTGGCCTCACCACTCGTGAATACATTTATCTGTTGTTCACCCGACGAAAGATATTTCGATCTCACACTAAAACGAACAGATAACGAACAGATAATAATGACGAAAAATAAACTTGAGATTAGATATGACATATTTTCTGGCCCTTTGAGATCACGGAGCCCCTTCAATATATGTGTGACAGAATTTCGCTTACCGGCACTGAGGGACTTGAGGGGCGTTGCATAATTCATTACCTCTCATGAACAGAATCAATCAAACCGAGGGTGCTATAATTTGGTTTGGCTGCATTTCATGCTTCCAAAGCATATTCGTATAGAATTTTTAAAATACACATTTGTTTTAGATTTCGAAGGACAAGTTAACATTTTAGACAAAAAAAAACCTCACATATTTCACATTACCATATTGGAACCAGGGTACATAAGCTCCTTTCAAGATGATTTTGAAAAACAAAATAAAAAAATCTATATCAAAGACAACCCTATGCACTTATTTAGAGGTAGATTATCAAATTCAATAATTTCAGATAATTTGTGACCTGTCTCAATTACACGTGATACATTTCGGAATGTATTTAAAATTACAGAAAATTTCGTTTTAGATGCAAATAACACACCGAAATTAAAAGTAAATCGGATCTTCCATAATATCTTTTAATCATTTTACGTCCTGAACCGATTTTATTTCGGTTGGAGGGCACTTAGAGTAGCCCTTGCCCGTCTATATGTTGTGTCGTTCATATCTCAAAAAGTATATGACCAAGAGTTATCATAACTCACAGGATTGTTATTAAGCACGGGAATTCCGATCTCACACAGCCTGACCAGAGTTATGGTCCACTTTTTAAAAAAAATATGCATAAAAAGGCATAAAAGTTGTGTCGTACATATCTCCAAAAAGGGTCTAAGTTTGTGTAAAACATTACATGAGTAGGAATATTTTTCAGCATGTGAAATTGTGCAACAGGGAATTTGTTAGAGATATTACTCAGCCAGACCAGAGTTATGGTCCACTTTTTAAAAAAAAATATGCATAAAAAGGCATAAAAGTTGTGTCGTACATATCTCCAACAGTATTTGACCTAGGGTCATGAAACGTCATAGAAATATTATTCAGCATTTGAAGTTGTGCACCTGGGATGTTTTTCTGGATTTCTATCAGTCAGACCAGATTTATGGCCCATGATTGTCCAAATATGCATAAATGGGTTACAAGTATGTGCCGCAGCATGTATCTCAAAAAGTATTTGACTTAGAGTCATAAAACAGGAGGCGATAGCAATCGCATGTGAAGTTGCACACCTGGTGTTCTGTTTGGGATTTCACCCAACCAGACTAGAGTTATTATCCCTGACTTTGTGTAAAATACACGAGTGCTTAAAAGTTTGTCTTGTATACATTCTAAAACATGTTTATCATAGAGTCATGAAACCGTATACAGTGACAGGAGTTTGTGTGTGTGTGGTTGGGGGGGGGGGGGGGGGGGGGGGGTGCACCTGAGTCTTTTGGACATACATCTAGTTTTATATAAAAAGTCACAAAATTACTCTTTTTTTCTATAAAATGGATGAAAACAAGAGACAAACTTGGGTCAAATCTTTTTACAATACGAATTCCCGGGTAGACTTGAAATAGACTGAGGGTAATGCAACTTCCGATTTTGCAAAACATTTCAATACACAGGCAATCGTCACCTTGAAAACAATTATCAATATATTTTTAGCAATCAGATATTATAAAACAAAACATTTATGGCACTTGTAGTAGAGGTGTAGCTAAAAGGAGACGTGCACGCAATGCAAAACTTAATAGAGTTGGGGTTAGGGCTAACCATTACCCATTTGATTTTCAAATAACCACACCTTAATACATTAGACAATACTTTCCTATTGCGTAATACAATTTACTCGTCTTTATTTAAAAACGATGCAAAATACACATAAATCTGTCTTAAGGTATTGCTCAATTTATGACAGCAAACCACTTACTAGACACATAGTCATATGAACTGATCTGTTTTATCAAATGTAAAATTGAAAAGGCAAATTTTGAATAATTAAATGCATGATTGTATATCTAAATTAACATATTCGTAATATATAATTAACAAATTGAATTGAGAATGTACCCTAACTCAAAAGTTGATACATTTTTTTTCTATCAGTGAAACACATTTTACCGATCTTATCAGCAAAATATGGATTTTACTTTGTGGCTGCTTGTATGCCTCTCACAGGACAGGAGGACAGACGGACAAACAGACCACAAAATCAAATCAGAACAACAGCAAACAAGTCTGAAATATTGACAAATCTTTACAAATAATAACAAAACGATGAAAAATAACAATGGATAAAGAATGCACTTTTTAATACTCGAAAGTGCTAACTATAATGACGTAAAGAAAAAGTCATAACACTGTGATAAGACTGTCAAAGAACTGAATGGTACTTAAAAGTAAAATCCGGTCAGTCATGCACGTTTCATTTTAGGCTCTTGGTAGTGTCTGTTTCTTCGAACTGTTTCGAATCTTCCAAAATCAGAACACTAGGGAATTGGTCGCACAAAGGTAGTAGGATTGTACAACAGATCGTCGGAATATGAAAATCTGGACGTTCCTCCAGATTTGAGGTCTTCTGGGGGTAAACGAAGTTGCTTCCCAGGTCTAGGGTCTTCAAGGGGATAAAAATTTAATTTGATTCTTCCAGGTATAGGTCGTCCGGGCTAAAAGACATATTCCTCCATGTATAAACATCTGGGGTAAAAAGCTAAAATAGGTAACACATGGCATGGTAAACAACATGACACATAAAATATCAGGGCATGTAATATTACCCTGAGGTACAACATGCTATACATAGGTTCCAAAAAAGAATGTGCGACAAAATAAAGGCAGAAATCGTCCCCTTTAGTACACCATACAATATGTAGGTTCTCTGAAAACAATATGTGATAAAATAAGGGCAAACAAGATAGTCCCTTTAATACCCCATAAAATCTGTAAGTTATCGAAATGTCAAGTGCTTCAAAGTCATAAGAAATGTGCTATATTTGATACATCACTGATTCTACGTCACAATTACTTCACACTATTTAACACTCCTTCTGCTTATAGATCTACATTAGTAAAATGAAATGAGGAAAATAATGATGCGAATATATATACAAGTAAATTTAAAATAACTGCAGTCCAATTCTCAAGCAAGTAAATATTCATTCTAACATGGCTCGATTTGATTCCAGTTAAACAAAGAAGGAAATCAAGGTTTGTATATTCTGCGATGAACAACGGTTGACGCGTAGACCAGTAAGAATGCATTTCAAGAACCTTTCTTTACAACAGAAACCAAAAAGTAACAGTAACAAAAATTTTAGTATAACAATATTTCACATGCCTTGCAATTTTAAGCTCATAAAATATATTTCTAAAAATCGATATACGTGAATACATGTTTGTTCTTATGTTCGCAATTTTTATCCAAAACATTACATTAAATATATAAGCTAATTTAGGCGGGAAAAGAAAACACTTTCCACGGGCAAATGACTATTTGCAAAACCCCGCAATAATAAGGCCCATCCCAAGGATTTTATATTTAAATAAAAAGTAAATCGGACATAAGAAGAAACCTAACTTTCTCAATACATAGTTACATCATTCATGTAAGAATGAAGCTAAATACTCTTAGTCTCAAAATGCGAAAGAGATGATGCAATAAATTGCTTTATATCTATACAACAACTGAGGCGCGACAGTGTTACTTTGTGACAATGCTGTCATGCCATTAAACATTTTAGTAACCAATCATATTGTGCATCGTATCTGGCTATCATACAAAACGCCACTTTATAAAGTCAAATGCATAAATACTTGTTTTTATGGCTACTTATATCCGATACTGAAAAACATTCGCACTTTATACCGTTAATTTTGGGTAGTTAAACACGTATGAAAAAGACATATACGGCTAAGAAAATTTATAGTCCTGGTAAGTACTACATAATCACAAATCTTACTAAACTGTCCTTGTTTATTGCATACTTTAACAACACTTCACAGTTTAATTTTTTATTGTCTTTATTTCAGGTTGATAGAGTTAAAAAAACACGCAATATTAGAATTCTTCAAAATCAGACCATCAAAGATCTATATTATACAGATTACCTTAAAAGCTAAAGGATCAAGCAAGGGCTGTGTCTCATTACAGTATTAATAGATAGATAATGGCATTTTGCTATGATAGATGTTAATCTAATGAATACATGTATACATTTGTATGACATAACCAGATTGAGCATGATTTCAACTTACCAGGTGCACCAAAATTTGACTTTCGAGCAACTTTCAAAAGTGCAGTTGATTTTAACATACTGTTGAACACAAAACAACAAATAACGCATTTATGAAGGGTTAGTACTTATTTAGATTTACATTCAGAAAAACAAGATAAAACTGAAACGAGATTTAACCAATACAGCTTAAACACAATGGGTTACAAGGGAACAACTTTGTTCACCTGTGTATTCAGTGTTAATGTTCTAGGCCTTTGAATCAGTTCCTGACCATGCAAGTAGCATTTTCTATATTTACAGTTGCACTCTGAAGCTCTAGGCATTGCAAGTCTGTCAAATACTGAGACTTTGTCATTTACGTTGACTTCGGGGTCTAGGAAGTGGCCTTGTACATTATCTAAACTACTGACGTTTTCTTCGAATGTAAGATCATCTTCACTTTTTGAAACCCCATCGGTCAGATTATCAGGTTTCTTTAGGGACAAAGGTATCCCAAGCTTATTTGCTAGCCGAGAAATAAGTTTACTATCACGTGATATAAAATCAAGACACCTGGTTCTCCGCACAGCTCGCAGTCTTTCGTCTTTGATTGCATTTGAATCTAAATTTTCATAGTTTTAAAATTAGTATAATTTGTTTTGCTCCGTCAGCAAGAAATGAATTCCAAATGGTTTCTAAGTCTGAAACAGTCTGGTAGTCCTCCATATATTTATCACACAAGACGATAACGTTATTGACTGAACGGTCCACCGCAATTGCTAGCTCATCATCTCGCTGAATTCCTTAAGGAATGTCTCCCCACGGAATAAAAACCGTATATCCAGCTTCAAGCAATGCCGGTTTAATGTATCGACTCACCATACGAAAACGTCATCATTATCTTCAGAAAACGACAGAAATACGTCAATATTGTGTAAACCTTCAGTAAACTCCTTTCTAAATAACGTACGTTTCATAATCATTATCTCATAGCGGAACAAAAAGCAAAGACCAGTAATCACAACAAATAAAGTTATACCTCCGATAGCAGAACTGACTATAGCTGCCGACGGTAAAAGTGTGTATTTGTTACAGTTCAAAGTGAGCTCGGATACATCTTCTGCCGGTACAACTTCTCCATTTACTGAACAATTCAGCCTACCATGTCCGTGTTTTAGACGTATCCACTCCCCAATCCATGTGTTAGAACAATCACAAACGATTGGATGTGGACCAAACGTGATAAGGTTAGGGCTTTTGTGGTGTAGAGTATATGGAAGTTTTACAAGTATCTGGCTTTCAATGTTTAGTTTTGATGAGATGTTTCCAGCAGCTTTCTCTGTGAAAAATGTTACATTATTTTGCCGAAGATCTAGACTGACTAATCTTGAATAATAATTTCTTTCGTGCAGCACCGTTATTTTGATATCAGCAAGAATTAGATCTATCTTGTAATTATTCCATGCTCCGACCGGCATTTCTTCTGGCATTGATGTTAAACCAGCCCCCGTGCAATTTACGAGTACCTTATGTTCACTTGGCATATCAATACAGTGACAATAGTAACGAGGACAGTCAGGTTTTTCACTGAGGTCACACGTTAACTTTTCAAAATTTCCAGTTTCGATAATATCTGTCAGATTTTTCCCTTTCATACTTTCAGGACTTTGACATACAAATGTTTCTTTATCTACATTTCTCCAATATTTTGCAATCTCAGGTCCCATTGAATCTAGAATGGGAAACACAGTACAGTCACAGTTTATAGAACTTGCGTCTATATTCATCTGACCTTCAAAGTACTTGCCAAGCTCTGCTAGATCTTCTAACCCAATAGATATAAAATTTATAAAGCTTCCAATATGAGTATGCTCTAACAGTATATCTCCCGGACCATGTATAACTTCTTCCAGAACGAACCCAAGTTCGTTTGTTATATGCTCAATGTACGAGTTTGTGAAATTTAGGGTGCAAAAAGGTCCCGGCCTGAACATGTTTGATATATCTAAGAAGTCCATGTTATGATTGTCAGAAAAGTCTACGATTGGAATATTTCCGCCTTCAACGATTCTTACATTTGGATCTAATCTCATAATCAAGTTATGTGACATTGTCAACACCCTCAAATCTTTCATTTTGGTAAATGTTGTATTGTCAATATATTTTATCAAATTAAAATCTAAACGCAGAGTATCTAACTTATTGAGACATTGAACGAGATTTACGTCTGTCAATCTGTTGTGTCGTAGATCCAAACTTACTAACTGTGTCGCCCAAGTACATATATTTCCTGGAATTTTCGTCAATAATCCCCTTGTATGGTTTTATTCAACAAAGGAAAAATTGTTTGGTCCTAATATAACATTTGTTCCAAATATATCCGTATATTCCACAGACAGCACTCTAACCGGACATAATGTTGTGTTTAGCACCCAGCAGCGCTGTCCTTCACATGAGCAACACCGTTCTGGAACGTGTGCTGTTTTGCAATTGTCTGGGCAGAATAAATCCTCCCTTTCTTCATATGACCATTTATAGTAGCTTGGAATACTAATCATGTCACAAACTATAAATACCACACAACTAAGAACTAAGCTCACGACTAGTGTACCGTTAGCCATCGCCATTGCTTAATCTGAGAGAAATGATTTGACTGTCTCCTTTTTTTTATTTTATATGGCTTAGGGAAATCACTCAGACGAGCTTATCTACGTTTTTTTTTGATTTTGCACACGAAGAGGTAGTGTAATTACCCAAAATAAATTGTTCAATAAATTATAAGCAAGGAAAATGAATTATCAACAATTAGATGACGAAACAGAAACAAATATTGATATGATGATAAAACTGATAACCGGAAGTTCTAAAATCGAATGTGAACGCGAGCCAGGAGTTGATCAACTTTTATATCATATAAACTGTACGAACAGCTGTCATCAGGTTAATGTAGTTGACACTATGTTACTAGTTTAAAGACTGCAATTTATGTTTACAAGTTATGGGTAGCCAGTACACTGATATCATAGTCGAAAAGTGAAGAGAAGTGAAAGACTTTCAAAATTTTGCATTTTTAACTGACAAATCGGTGCGCAGAAAAGCAGAGAACCATCCGGCTATGCTAACGGAAGTCTGTGGTTATACCTAGGCGCCCACCTGTGTTTGAAAAATATTGAGTAGGCATCTTTTGGGGCACGTTTTAAAACATTATTTCTTTTTATTTTAATGCACTCGTTACATGTACCATGGTGTTGGTGCGCTTAAAAGAGGTAGTTAGTTTTTTTTTATTAAAACTTTAAGTTTAAGCAAGACGAGCCAGAGATAGAACTTGTTAATGTTGTTATGCGAATATTTTTATTGCTTAATATACGAAAAACTAGAATATATAGATATTAACTGGCTGGCAACCTTTATACTTGCCAAATGAATTAATCTTTAAATTACTTCTTAGATATTTTGGTGTGATATAGAGATAAGAGATTTAACAATTTGCAAATCACTAGCAGTAGATCATTGACATTAGAGAAATGGGTAAAATGCTTTAATATCTTTTCTGTATTATTTCACGAGTTTACATATTCTAAACCTGGTGAAATATTTTGAATGAGAGAGGTAATTAAACTTCAACAGGTAGATCTTTCCCTTACTGGACATATTTTGGTGTGATATAGAGATAAGAGATTTAACAATTTGCAAATCACTAGCAGTAGATCATTGACATTACAGAAGTGGGTAAAATGCTTTAATATCTTTTCTGTATTATTTCACGATTTTACATATTCTAAACCTGGTGAAATATTTTGAATGAGAGAGGTAATTAAACTTCAACAGGTAGATCTTTCCCTTACTGGACCATTGTGTATTCAGTCACTATGGGTTTATGTATTAGAAAACAGGTAAAGACATACGTCATGTTACACGTGGTATCTAGATTTATTCAATCTTCCTGTTTCGAATGAATAGCGACTTGTAGCCGATTTATGTATTTTGATGAAGAATTATTTTCATTTTTCGAGCAATCATTCTAACACTGCTGAAAATGTGTGAGCACTAGTTAACATATAACAACAGTGTTCGTGTGTTTTCTTCTATACACGTTATGTTAAAATGTTTCAAAACTCATCGTGGTTTCCTTTAATATCTGTCATTTTGCATCAGACAAAATAGATAATTTTATCATAATTTTAGGATTTCATCTATATTTTAGTCCTAACGCATATACATACTCGTTTCTATTCCCCGTTAAGCTACAATGGTACCGGAAACGTCAATATTTTTCAATACACTGACGCCTGAAATTCAGATCGGGTGCGTGACATAATTTACTGTGTGTGGTTGCATTAATTCTTTTATTTAGTTCAGTAGTGTCAATCTTATTCAGGCTATTGAATAGATGCATGATATTTACATTACATTTATACATGTAGATACGTATGTAATAATAAGGTTATTACCTTTGCATCGGGAAATATGCACTCGTTCTGTAGCGAAAGAATATTGCGCTGCTAAAGTCGGGTAATATTTCCGCTGCAGAACTCGTGCATATTTCCCGATATAAAGGTAATAACATATAAGTATTATATCTTGAATTAACATAAGCTAATTTTAAATGAAATATTTTACATAACCAATAATGTCATCCAAGCGTTTACATATCATTTAAAGTAAACTTTTCATGTTCTTTTTTTCTGGTTGAAATAGCAAAAACCCCTTTCGCAAATTCTTGTTAAAATCTAAAGACTTATCTATCGATTATGTATTGGACTAGTTTTATGCTTTTAACAACAGTATTTTGACATCACTTGCCATATTTCGCGGGGACTTGGGCAATTATGGGTTAACAATTGCAGAGACATAAAATAGAATAAATAGAATATAATGTTAGCAAGCACCATTTTTAGACACAATATATATGTCGAATACACTAATTGCTTTCGAAATGAAAAATGAAATATGATACTGATATTTAATCCAAGTGCATGAACTACAAAATATGTTGCCGAAAGTAGTCATATGTAGTTATGCTAGATACTTTGTGACCTGTCTCATTTATCAAAATACAAGATTTGTTTTTTTAAAGGTATACTAGATCTAAATTTCATATTTTAAAATATGAACAGTTACTACATATAGTTTATGTAAACATCAAATTATCAGGTTTAATATACTAGTATTAACAGTAGTATACAAATAGGTTCAAGATAGTACGCACTGAATACATGTACAGTTGAACGCAGTATTTGTACTACCTGTAAAGTTTTAATTATATATAATATATGAATGCAGCGCTTTATAAACAATCAGTTTACAAACTAATTAAATACATTCGCTGAGGATTTTCTTCGTTTTAAGTAAATGTCTAAATATAAAAATATTTTAGTGAAACATGTGCATTCATAATTTGGATATCTATAACAATGGGTCTGATCCTTGTTGAGTTAAATACCTGGTTATTTCTCGTTTTAGTATTTGTTACGATTGAACTTATTAGGGGTGTTATGCGAAACAGGTAAAAGAAAACTTGAGTTTTCGAAAACGTAGGGTATTACCCCCTATTAGAAAGTCAGATAAGGACAAAGAAAAAAGGCCGGGCGTTTTAAACGAACGTTTTGGGTAACATTTTGTAATGGGTATCTTTAAAGGATATGTTTACATAATGCAATAGGTACCATTTTTAGCAGAAAAAGTCTGTGCTCATGCAATTTTCAAAATTGAGAAAGATATGATAAGATAAGATGACTCTGTATGCGTAGATGGAACATTCTTTGCAACACAAAAATGTTTGTCTGTTACTGGTCGGAAAAGTTGCCTGCTTTGCCCTTTCGGAATAGACAAAATCGCCCAGTTTTCCATATGGCCGGTAAAAATGTCTTGGATGTTTTTGGGACATCACAAAAAGTAATATAACATAAGTTGAGACTATTATTATTCTGGCATGCGATCAGCGTTGTTTGATCCAAGATTATTCGTTTCTTTTTTGTTTTTTAGTTTCATTACTTGCGTCACAAGTTGGTTGGAATTTACTTATTTATATATCGACATACTTAAAATTGCGACCGGGTCGAAATCTAAAGACACTTATTGAATCATTTAGTTGATTGTTTATCAAAATCAAATCAAATCGTAATTTTATACAGCAAATATGAAAAACACTTGAACATTGAACGAGTTGGAAATCCCTAAGATAAACCGAGAAGTTAAATAATTATATTACACAGCAACTGCTAGCTTTTACAAAAATCTACAATCACTTTAGCATACATTTGTCATTGATTAGACCTGATATGTTATAGACTTATAATTTGTATCATGTCAATCATTATCAATTTTGTGCTTTTGATCCTTTCACCATGTATGATAGACAGATAAACGTATTTTGCAATATGTAAACGACTCATTGGGAACTATTAGGGTAAAACGGAAAATAAGAGGAAAAGTAGACCCTGAAATATTATTTTCAATATAAAACTTGTGCCACCCACACACCCTGTTCACTTTTGAAAACAAAATGATTAGTCTTATCGTCAGACAATGGCTATTTAATACCAACTCACAGGCCTGCTGTTTCCTTTCTTTATCTACTGCTTTGCATGTGGGTGTACAACAACACGAAATATTTTACTAAAGCGACAAGGATATTTGGATCTTACTGAGAATAAGTAGCCTTAAAAGCGATGCTGGAAATCAATATATCATTTAACAAACATCAAAATTTTATCTTTTATTGATGTTCGTATGTGACTATCTAACCATTGGTGATGATTGTTTCAATTTTTGGCATGTCATTCTTGAATGTCTGTGTTTTTGCATATATCCTGAAAATAGAGAAGAAAGATCAATATCTTTAAATGCACGCGCCAAATTCTAAACATTCAAAATTCGAAGTTTTCCATCAGAAAGTAGTACTTGAAAAATCATAAAACAATACTATTTGAGATGATAAAAAGTAAGGCTAAATTTCTTCCATTCTTTTTTTGCAGCTGATTTATACTGCGTGACTTACGCGATAAAACATTTTTTACATATTTTACATTTTATAGGTGGCTTAGTATCAATAAATACTACCTATACCGCAGTATAGAATTTACAAAACCAAGTTTTAAACTTTTTATTTTTCACTTCTTACACATGACTTCGCAACAGTTTATAACCGGCTTTAAACATAAACGAAGATTTTAATCTGGGTGTTAGTAATCCCCTTATATACTTTAAATTTATTTATACATGTACAATGCTAACTGATAGCAATGCTTACGTAAATTCAGATGTTGACCAAAGCTGTGGTAAATATATTGTCTTTCCGTACAAATCGGTCATTATATGGATCTGGCACATTTTATTCAAATCAATTATTTAATGCAATTATCGGTACCATAATCATAGAACTCTGACACGTGATTTCATAAATGTTATATCTCACAAAATCGGTACTATGTATCTCACTCAAATCAATAAACTTTGTCACGTGATTTCTTACATACCCCATCTCTTACAAAATCGGTCACATGATCTTAAAAGTATTACCTTGTCACGTGAATGTTTTACATAATTATATTTATAACATCATGTTATATCTCACTTACTAATTAGGAAACTTGTTGTGTGACTTCTACACACTAAATATTTATTACTTACAATAGTAAAGTAAAACCAAGTCCGCAGAAGCCAGCCAGAACGAGGAAAATGAAACCGTTAAAAAAGGAAACAGTGGCAGCATAAACGGCGTTGTTTAGGAAAGGTGCTGCAGAGCCACATATGCTTGTCATAGCTGTAATGCTTGCAAATAATGATCCTGAAGAATGAAAGTTATAGAGAAAATAATCTTTGCTATGTACATTTCTTACGATCAATTCTACTAATATTGCTAAAAGACTTACAGCTGCAGACATCTCACGCTATGGCGAAGGCGGTTAATCAGATCACTATTTACAATTTGTATTTACTATTTCTGCTAGCAAAATCTAATTGGAATGCAGCATATCAAAACAATTTAGCTGGGCTGAGTATTTTCATGAGAAGTGATGAAACCTAGTGGTCTTTCTGTGCTGTGTGGAGTCCAAACAATGTTTCTGAATGATAGAATTCCGCCGATTGAAGAGTCCTGAAGAGCGTTGTACTTTTCATTACCTCTAATACACAATCTCAGTGTCGGCATCATTTCTGATACGTTTGATAATTAAATCTGTACAATGAAACTGTACAGTGGAAATCCGTTTAAAAACTGGTGTTGGAGTTGGTAAAAGCGTTGTATTTTTCATGTTCTTGACTACTAATGAACAAACTAAATAAAACCTAGTCAGGAATTATTCCGTATAGTTGCGATCTGCGCTTTCATGAGATCTTCTTATAGATGCTGACATTGCATTATACAGTCAAACCTGTCTATAAAGACCACCCTTAGGAGAGCCAAAATGTGGTCTTTATTGAGAGGTGGTCTTTATTTACAGGTTAAAATACACTGTAAATGTTAAAATGAGAAACAAAACATGTGGTCTTTAGAGCCAGGTGGTCTCTGTTCAGAGGTGGTCCTTAACACAGGTTTGACTGTATATCTTGTTAGCGTAACAATAATGTTGCTAAAAGACACATGCAAAGACAATCGCATTTTAACAATTTTAGCACATAACAGTCATTATTTTTTCAAATTAAGGTGAAAGGAAATAAGGAGCCCTTTGTCTAAATTTCATATATTTTTACCTTGCTTGTCGGCGTCTGTCATAGAAGACATAATACTTTTTGACATCGACACTGTCAAGCGCCCTAGCAGAGCTGGAACTGGCACTGAAAATACATATTTGTCCTAAAAAGGTCGTAATCGGGTGGGGACGAGGACTAATAATCAGGTGGAATATTCAATATAGAACGGTAAATGTCACTCCACACGTAATTTCTTGCATGGGTGGGTCTCTAGGTAAAAGCACTGACTTTAAATGGTAAAAGCACTGACTTTTAATTAGCTAGCCAAATAGAATTATATCTACGTTTGGTTCCGATGGCCATTTCTGGCAATTATTATCAATTCCTTTTGAGGTGAAAGACAATTTAAACTACTTTCCAAAAAGAAAAAAGAAACTTACGAAGTATAGCAGACGGGCGTAACTGTATTCTCCTATCGCATGCCTCTTAAGGCAGAACTGTTGATTTTACTCACAGTTACATAGCTTTCTAACTGGTTTTAGAACAATACTTACTTTTTTTGGATATTCAGAAATTAATTTGGTCAGTAAGACACTTATTTATTGGCAATATAGAGAACAGTGAAAGCAACTACTCTGGGTTAGGGGACGATATCTAAATATTACATTCGGGGTGTCAGATAAAGACTTGACATCGTACTCGCAACCTTATATTGACTGTTCGTCAAACGAATGAAATAAATGTATCAGTTCTAATTAGGCTTACAGAATTTAAAATGTGAAGTTAATACCTACCAAGGTAAAGCATCAGATCTGTTCTTGCAAACGCTTCCAGTACAAAGGAGCCAGCATTTACAAAATTGCTCAATATGGCGATACGAACTTCAGACAAACATTTCTTTAAAGGCGTTATCAAAGCGATACCTGCAAAACCCTGTGCCGCATGTCTTGCAGCACTAAATAGTCCAATTTTCTGCGATGGCCAACAGAAAGGTTTTCCCAACTGATACAGCATTTCAATTGATCCACGGTTGCTCCCGGCCATTTCTGCGGTGAAAATTGACAAAACTAGAAGCGTATAAGCGGCTCTTTTGCCTGAAAATGTTTTACTTTTATAAAAATCAACAGTTCTTTTTAAATTAGTAAAAACGGATATTACGTCAGAACTATTCTCCTTCTGAAGAGTTTCCGGAAGAAATAGGATAGCTATTGCCCATGCGCAGAAAAGTATTAAAGTACATGATGCCATCGGAACAAAATATCCCTGAAATTCTATGAAATAGCCCGAAACAAAACCTGCTACTGTTATACTGAGTAACTGAATGCCATCAAAACATGTAATAAAGAGCGTTCGCTGACGTCCAGGTTTTGTCAAATCTGCTATGAAGGAGTAACATCCGGAAAAGACAGTAAAATAAGACCCGCTTATTCCTTCTAATGAAGAAGCGAGTAATATCCAAATCAGATCCCATTCATAAAAGATGATGAGACTACAGAGAATGTATTTTAAAAGCATCATACTATACGGAATAATAAATAGAATTCGCCTTCCGAACGTATCCGAATATGACGGAAGTACTGCTGTTACAAAGAATGCCGGTATGGAAGAAGACAGCATATAATACAGTTGCCATAAGGCAGTCTTTTTCTCGACATTTTGAAATGACTTATATCTAGGGTCACTAGTGTTACTTAGTAAACACCCAGAAGTACTCCCAGCATCTTCAAGTTGTGCTTCCCTTTTTATGACATATTGTATCCATTGAGAAATGACATAGAACTGCACTACAAATCCAAAAAACAAAAGCATAGCCACCGGAAGTAAAAGAAAGTGTCTGCAATTTATTGTTTTAATTTTGAACGCTTTATTATTCACGATTAGTGGATCATTTTCACTCACCGACATTTTGATAAAACGTACAGATGTGTACAATATGAATCAATTATATATACATTAGTATCACTGTCCATTATCTTGTAACGGACTCAAACATGACCTTGCTTTATCATACTAAGGGTTTAAGTAAGGCTATCTGGTATTTGATATAAAGGATGTAAATTTATTTGATTCAATGTAAGATAAAATACATTTCTTCTTTTATCCAGTGATCATTAGATGAAACATTTTACAAGTGACGAAAATAAACTATTGTGTTGAAGAATGACAGAACATATTTGTTTTACATGTAAAACAAACATTATATTGGTAACGCCTTTTCAAAGGTGCTTACCACATTTTAGTCATTTTGCGTACGCATGTAATATAGAACATGCAGTAAATAATTGTACTTTTGTCTTTAAATACAGAATATATTACGAGGAGTGGACGGAAACTGTCGTTAATTGTTCAGCTCTCCACAAGTGGTAAATAAACAATTTCATAAATGTCGATTCGGTGTTCATCAGTATGGAAGAACTACTGTTTTGGAAAGTGATGACAATGCCGATGCATACATCGTATGACATTTTACAGGTCTTATGGCGTTACTTCTTACGTACGTTTTTATACGTATCTTTCTCTCGTAAACAAGCAACGCGTTTATCATACGAGGGGAGTTCAGAAAATATTCAGACTAACGCGCTTCCGTAGACAATTAGAGGTACAAGCACGATCTTTTTTCATGGACTTCGAGAGGGTTTCAATAGCCACGTACACTGCGAATTTCAACATGGTTAGTTTTAAATAGCTTAGTTACAATAGTTTTGTTACACCACACGTGTATAAAAAAAGAAACTATGACAGCAAAAGGTGCGGATGGAAACATCTGGTTCTTAGGTAACTGTTTAAACGGTAACGCGGCAGAAATTTGACTCATTACTGTCTAAATCAGGTATTTCATTTTGTTTTAATGCCCACATTACTGTCCTACGAACGGGCATATAATGTCCCATTGTGTTGAGTTCTTGTTCATCACGATTGTCATGTACAAATCAATTTCATTTCAGTTCAAAATAAAACTTCAAAGTTGATTCATCAGTGGTAAATATGATTTCGAAATTATGGCAGTGGATTCGAGTCGGAACCAACAAATACAATGACAAACACAAGCTTTAGTCGCCAAGTATTAGATACAATCATCACATGATCATATTATTTGCACATATAAACAACATATAGACTGTATTCCATAAAATAATTCATAATTATTTAAAATAAATATTACAATACGCAACAAACTTCTATATTATTTCATTTTATCTGTCTCTCACGTATGAATAAATGATTTCATATAACGCTAGGTTATAGAAAATACTAAAACATTCAGTACTTCCTACATGTACTTGTATATAAAGCGCGTTATCCGAAAGGCAGACAACTCCGTTTGTAATTTAACAATTCACCAATTCAAGATTATCTTTCTTGTTATGTTTGATTAGCTGCTTGTTTTATCTTTATTTTCAACTTCCACTCAAACGATACATTCCAATACAACCGATACATTCTTGCATAAAAACTACTTTTTTCCACTGGATCCGCCCATGTATTAACGGGAGAAAAATCGTGCGCAAATAAGGCAATTCACGTGCTTTGCCAGGAACGTATATATGTGTATTTCTGCGCAGACTGACATCTGGTATCTTTGTGCTATTTGCTTCTCGTAGCATAAAAGATGCAATTTAATCCATAGTATGTTTTGCTGTATCAGTTACCAACCCCAAAACGCACTGCCCCAAAAACGCACGTACTTGCTTCTCCCCTTGTTTACACCACTTTTCAAAGTCAGTGTCTATACAATTTTTGTCCATAACCGTGAATGTATAATAATCGCGTGTAACTTGTGCGAATGTTTGTTTTAAGGAATCATATTAATGATTCTGGTAAGTATCAGTCGATGTTTTTATCTAATTTCTCGAAGAATTTATTAAAAAGTTTGAAAGATTGTCACCACTTTCGCACTCATCTGTACCGGAAATGTGTTCGTACTCAAAACAACTCGAATATAAAGTGATTACTCTTGAAAATGTGTTCCTGTTCACCAAATTTAAAAATAAAATAAAATAAAATAAAACAAGAAAAATTATTGATAATGTCATGTTTGTAATAACGAGATATAAAAAGTCCAGAACGCGCAGAAAATGTGGTGCTGTTGATTTCTGAGCCCTGGTTATAGATATTTAAAACATGTTTACCGTTTCCAAGAACAACAGAATGATAATTAGAAAATGTACCGGAATAGTAAAGTCATCAAATATGAAAGCAATACATTTAGTCGTGTAATGATTTATGCAAGAACAGCGACAATACACTTTTGTTTTGTGTTTTAACGTCTGCAGAAGCCCTTGTGATATGTTTGTGACCGAGACCGAACAAACATTTCCGCGAGCTTCTGCAAACGTTAATACACCGTAGTATCCCTACATTCCAATACAACCGTGATGACCTATAATTGTGTTGGTGTGACACTAAACCCAATAAAACATAAAAAAAGCTTAAGGACAACATCTGCTGACCCTGTTTTCATACAGACACATGCTGTTACCGAAATAAATTTATTGTAACTTTACTAGGTTTTAATTTTTTTGGATTAACTTAACTTTATATAGCGCTTATCTGAGTATGGAAAACATGTAACTTCACTAAGCGCTAATTTGATCTCTAATGTGACTTTAGTAAATGGATACTAACTGTTTTCTTAACCATTTGTTATCATGTTGTCTGTTTTTAATTAAAAAATATATGAATAATGTATTATACTTCCGATGTCCGATGTGTATAAAATGCTTCCGAATTTCCGGAGTATATATTATGCTACATTATTAGCGGTATTTTTGGAATAAATGTTCATATTTGTATGC
The DNA here is from genome assembly GCF_021730395.1 of Mercenaria mercenaria. Taxonomy (NCBI): domain Eukaryota; kingdom Metazoa; phylum Mollusca; class Bivalvia; order Venerida; family Veneridae; genus Mercenaria; species Mercenaria mercenaria. Next base: position 90,032,256 of record NC_069364.1, on the reverse strand, counting down.
TATTTCCGATTATTCGGGGTATAATAAATTACAAAGGTGTTTGGATTCTCCGGATTTCTATGTTAATATTCCCGATTACATTTAACAGCTTTACAGCAATGGAAATGAACGCCAATTTTCCGATAACAGATCTTTCCATTATAAAACAAAACAAAACAAACAACAACAAAAAAACATCGATGACCCCAAAACTGAGGTATTTTAAAGCCATTATTACCCGATATTCCAATAGATAATTTATTCAATGATATAAGTAGTATGATACATCACTTGAAATCACCCGGAGTACGGAAGTTCATCCTTACTATGGCGTTTGTCATCGTTTGAACTCCTTATCATGATGTAGAAAATAATTTGCTCTTATCAAAGATTTATCAACTTAACCCACGCTAATTATATTCATATTGCGATAATTTCGTTGAGTCGTTCAGTCACTTATTTTTAATTTTTATGTACCAGCACAGTAATATTTAAACCTTTGACGGAAAAGAACTCCTTATCATGATGTAGAAAATAATTTGCTCTTATCAAAGATTTATCAACTGTAGCCGGCGCTAATTATATTCATATTGCGATAATTTCGTTGAGTCGTTCAGTCACTTATTTTTAATTTTTATGTACCAGCACAGTAATATTTAAACCTTTGACGGAAAAGGACTCCTTATCATGATGTAGAAAATAATTTGCTCTTATCAAAGATTTATCAACTGTAGCCGGTGTAATGAAGTATTTCGACCCCCATAAAATAATGACCCCCCGGTCATTATTCTATAGAAAAAGTGACCCCCGGTCATAGTATTATGACCTCCAGATCATAGTACTATGACTCCCCCACGTGAAGTAGACTGAACCTCACGAAGAATATTGACTCCCATAAAAAACGATCCCCGGTCATTTGGTCAAATTTAGTGATAACTCATGTATCTAAGGCCTAATTGCTGCATTTTATGCCCTTGTCTGTCCACCCGTCCGTTCTTCCGTTTGACCATTAGCCCCAGACACCATCACTTGACACAGAAATCAGAGCATTCCGCAACGGGAAAAGGGATTCTATTTCTAGTATTATGACCTCCAGATCATAGTACTATGACCCCCCCCCCCCCACGTGAAGTAAACTGAACCTCACGAAGAATATTGACTCCCATAAAAAAAACGACCCCTGGTCATTTGGTCAAATTTAGTGATAACTCATGTATCTAAGGCCTAATTGCTGCATTTTATGCCCTTGTCTGTCCGCCCGTCCGTTCTTCCGTTTGACCATTAGCCCCAGACACCATCACTTGACACAGAAATCAGAGCATTCCGCAACGGGAAAAGGGATTCTATTTCTAGACGCTGTATCTTGGTGTATACATATTTTTTCAGGAAAATAACAATTCACAATACGTTCACAAAACACACCAGTGTCAATAATCCCTGCAAACTTCGGTATGAAGTTATTCTTCAGAAGAAAACTGCACAAGAAACTGCTAGCATAGAACTTAGTATCAATAGAAGTTGCAATACTAAGCAGTGGCAGTAAAGTACGGTAGCTGCAACAATAGAATGTAGTAGTGACAGGAATAAGTGACAGCAACAACAGCAGCAGGAGAAGAAGAGGTAGATGTACAAGACGTATTAGTGGAAGCAGGTATAGTAGTATCAGTAGTAGCAGTTGTAGTAGTAGTAGTAGTAGTAGTAGAAGAAGAAGAAGAAGAACATGTAGTAATAGCAATAGAAGTAGCGGCACCAGTAGTAGTAGTACAATCAAAATGTTAACTATAGGCAATGGAGGGTATTAGAGTTGTAGATCTAGTAAAATTGTCCGTAAGGTTTGGTGGGGATCACTTTTTAATAGATATTATCGTCGAAAGTCTTTTTAGGAGCCGGTGTTTTACACGGAAAGGGTAACTTTTTTAAATAGAATAATGTCCGGGAATCGATATTGTATGAGAGTTCGAATGTAGTAATTTCGGCAGTGAGTATTATACATGGAAGGAGTCACTTTTTCTATAGAATAATAACCGGGGTCGTTATTCTATGAGATTCGAAGGGAGTCATCTTTAGGGAGTCTGTATTTTACTTGGAGGGGTCAGTTTTTCTATAGAATAATGACCGGGGGGTCGTTATTCTATAGAGTTTTCAAAGGGAGTCAGTTTTTTATAAGGGGAGTCAATATTTTACAGGAAAGGAGTCACATTTTCTATAGAATAATGACCGGGGGTCGTTATTCTATGGGGGTCGAAATACTTCATTACACCGGCGCTAATTATATTCATATTGCGATAATTTCGTTGAGTCGTTAATTCACTTTATTTTTAATTTTTATGTACCAGCACAGTAATATTTAAACCTTTGACGGAAAAGAACTCATTATCATGATGTAGAAAATAATTTACTCTTATCAAGGATTTATCAACTGTACATAGCCCACGCTAATTATATTCATATACGGGTACACTAGAGAATTAGACCTTAGGCGGAAAAGAGTACTAGCGTATAGGTTATAAGGAAAAGATGTTTCCTTTTGTGAAGAATCAAAGAGCTTTAAAAATAAATATAGTTCTTTGAAAGAAAGCATGAACATTTTGAAGTATGCTGAATCCAAAAAAGGAGGAGACACGCGGTTCGCTAACCTCAGTTACTTAAAATGAGGCCCCCAAAAGGGACATATGTTTTATTCATTTTAATCATATATTTTGGAAGCAATTTCCAGAAAGTGAATTTTTGACCTCAGTAAGTAATTATTCTTGACGCAGTATTTATTCAGTTACATTTAATACACATTTAATATATAAGACATAGACAAATGACATAGATGAGACCCTAAAAGGGGAAATTTGTTTAAAAATCTCATTTATAGGATGACTTTTTTAAAGTATGAATATCATATCACTTATGTAAACAAATTTTAATGATATCAAAACATCATTTAAACATCCTTTATACTTTGAGGTTCATTAAGTGTATTTTATAAAACAAGTTTACAGATACGTACATACTGTAATTCATATAATAGTCTGCATTTCAGTACCGTACAATTTTCATTCTCACACCGGTTTGATAGTACTAATACTGAACATTGGGTACTGATAGGTTTTCCTATGAATATATTTATCAGGCAAATATATTTACATTCAAAAGAGAGGTTAAATAAGGGATTATTTTGTGTTTTCTTGTATAGCAACATCTAATTTAAATGCCTTAAAAAATTTATTATATAAAGCATAATTTTATATGTTTCTCAAGACAATAAATGACTTCAAGCTAAAACATACCATCATCGTAATGCGTTCTCTGTAACAAAAGAAAATGGGATATGTACTAAATGTATTATTGTATTTATTATTGCTAGTTTATACCATATTAAATGATACTAATTTATTTTAATTTGATTCAGATTTCAACTTTTAAAATAAGCCTAAATACTGCTTTTTTGAAAAGAGCACTGGTATCGTATGATAGATTGACCTTTATACAATTTGGACCAACGACCTTCGTATTGATCTGGCAACACCCTTACCACTACACTGCCTCTCCCACTGAACCCTTCCACACAGCCCTGAGTTTATGTACGTTTCTAAAGTGCAGTGATTTACTACAGACACCGCAAGTAGTTACATATAAAAAAATGCTTCAGATGAATATATAATACAGACATAAACGTCATGCCAATTAGGTTTAGATGTAAATCTTCGAAAGTAAAGATTGATCGATTAGTTTACAAACAATGTCTCCTTAAAATAACGGAGCTACAGTTATCCTACATAAGCCAGTTTTCTATTTAGTGTCTGTATACCTTAATTGTGACCCTTGCTTGCTTAATCCTGTTGACTCTGGATGGAGCAGTAGTGACACTTGAGTTTCATTATGGTGTACACATCAATGCCAGTGCAATAACACAGTCATGTATAGGGAATGTAAATTTGTCAAACAAATATATTAGAGAAATACTGGAAAACCTATTACAGTTCTTAGGTAATTATCTATTGAAAGGGTGCAAATATCAATTTCCTTTAGTTTATTGGTCATTGGATGAGTCATTTGTTTTGAAAACATGTTAATGCCATATACTGTTATATAACAGACAAAAGATTATGGGAGTTAATTTTGATGTTCCCTGTAAACAAAAGCATACAAAAATGGTCCGTCGAGTGGCCTCTCTTTTTAATATAAATATATTGCCCTAGTAATTACATGTATAACAGTTAATTAATACTTCAGATTAAATCAAATACAGCGTTATTGTCGAGCCCGCTTGCGGAAGCGAAGACATAATTGTCTAAATGGTTGTTCGGTGTATGTGCGTGCGTGCGTCCGTCCGTGCGTCCGTCCGGATTTGTTTGTCCGGACCATAACTTTGACATGCATGGAGCAATATCTTGTTTATATTTGGCATGAATGTTAATCAGTGAGACGGAGTGTTTTGCGAGAACCCTAGGTTCCTATCTCAAAGGTTAAGGTCACAGTTGGAGGTCAAAGGTCATGTCAGATCTTGTCCGGCCCATAACTTTGACATGCATCGAGAAATCTTGTTTATATTTGGCATGATTGTTTAACTCAATGAGACGGAATGTCATGTGCAAACTCCAGGTTCCTATCTTAAAGGTCAAGGTCACAGTTAGGGGTCAAAGGTCATTTTAGATCTTGTCCAGGCCACAACTTTGATACGTATGAAGCAATCTTTTTTTCTTTGGCGTAAATGTTCACCTCTATGAGACGGTGCGTCGTGCGCAAACCTCGGGTCCCTATCTCAAAGGTCAAGGCCACACTTTGGGATCAAAGGTCATTTTAGTGCTTGTGCGGGCTGTAACTTTGTCACGCATAAAGTAATCTGTTTTTATTTGGCATAAATGTTTGCCTCAATGAGACACAGTGTCGCATGCAACTCCCAGTCCTTTTGGCAGCTGGCGGGCTCGACATGTTGCCCGTGGGCATCTAGCTTTTAAATGAATGTTAGAATGAAACTAATACAGAACAGGAATGATAATTGAATATTTAAGAATTGTGAATATATGTAAGCATGTTATATAAGATACCTCGTGGACCTCAATATGTGAATATTTTTTACCCTTTGATATCTTATACATGATATATATGAATTATTTATGTTAAGTTCTGTAAAATGATATTTTTACGATTAAAATAAATTAATTTGGCATTTAAATGAAATTTTTTAACAATTTCCACTTTAAGAACCCCATATCATAAATTTATAAAATTACGAGTTAGTATCTCGAAATTTCGCTTGATAAACAACACACACGTACGCTTTATCCGTACTTTCGGATTGAACCAATCGAATTTCATTCATAGTTTTAATACTCATTATATTGATCTCTATTCTACAGTATCAAATATTCAATGCACGGGTTAATACTCTATGTGAATCATTGTTCCTTGTCAGCCTGCTGTAAATAACATGCATTTCACAGAACACACAAACGTTTCTTAATCCTTTGTTTCATAATGCTTTACAACTTTCACTCTGGTCTAATCAACTTCATAATATTTCAGTTTTTACAATTCTAGATTCAACTACCTTAGCCATTTTCAGTAAAATAGCTATCAAATCAAAAGTAGTCGTTTTCGACTCTTTATTTAAAAACAACAAAAGTAATTGAGTTTATTTATTTTCGAATCGAAAGTAGCCAAATTCAAATGTTTATTGGACTCTCATTCGTGAATAGAAAGTAGCCATTTTTCAGCTCTATTTAATTATTTACTTTTACTTTCGCCATGTGATGTGGAAGTGAGGAATTATATTAAATGTTTGATTTATTATTATTATTATCATTATTATTATCACAAATATTTGATTTCACAACTCATGGAGTTCACAGATTGAGACAGTCAAAATGCATTTTTCTGTGTTTTTATCTTCGTATTTACATTACATATTTTAAGATAAATCAAACAAAAAAATGTAACTTGTTATTGTTTAAGTATATCAACCTAAACTAGTCATTTCCTGCTACATACATAGTTTCCAAGAAAAAAGAGATGATCTTAAACGTGTTAATTTAAGATATAAAAGTATGAATGCCGCTTGAAAAATGCACAATAAATGAATCATTAATTAAAACTCTATAACTGTTGTAACATTCATACTAAATAGTAACTCACTAAAAGGCTTCCTGTGGTAAATCTGAACAGTATCATACATCATATTCTAGTTGGTCTTTTTTACCACTGGTTAAATAATTAGGTTAATTTGTCAGAACATCGAGCATCTGGAAAAGCTTATGAAACCGAAAGTTACCAAAGCGAAAATTATCATGCGATTTTATATTTTGATATTGGAAACGCTTATTTTCTCCAGGCAATCGAACTTTAGGCTAAAAGAAAGAACGCAGAGCGCGAAAATCGTAATGTTTCTCTAATAAAAGTTTACTCAGCCAACATATTGTGCTATCTTATTAATGTAATTGTCCGGACGGGATTGCCTGTAACAAAATTGACATAACAATGACAAATAGCGAAATGCAAAGCGTTACAATAATCATGATAATTTGAGTCTCATCTTGAATAATTCTTAAATTATGTCTCTTTTTCTGTTTCTTTTTTTTAAGTATTGCAATAAGTCTGCGACAGAAATTCGATAGATAGCAATGACTATTATCCATCCTCGAGTATTTACATTTATATTATATTCTCTTGCACTTTCTGTTCTTCAGAGTAAGACTTTGGGAGGATGAGGGGGAAGGGGTTAAAAGGAATACAGAGCAGAAATTCTATATCTGTATCACAAGTTCTTGCAGAATTAATATCTAGAACACTCTATAAAACTATGTTCACTGGGTAAAAATACGGGGGCACAAAAGGTCTTCTTCCACCATGAAAAGCTGGAAAGTCGGCATATTACCTTTAATTGCGTCTCGATGTGACGTTAAAACAAACAAAGTAAAGACATTGCTATTTGTAGATAAAATAAGTATATAACAAAATTTCCGGACATTTCTTTAAATCTGCCACAAATTGGTTGCGTTAAGTAAGTGGAACTGAAATGACAATTAAACATTAACGTATTCTCCGTGTGCACTTTTGGCACTTCCCAGGGTTTACGGACCGTCGTGTGCACGTTCAACTACATCTACGCCCGAAGAACGCCGAACTGCATAACGAGAATACTTAATCATACGGACATTGCCGAGTGTAATTACAGCTTCAGTACTGTAGAAACATTTAATGAATAATGGGTGACCCGGTTGTGACCAAGGACAAAGTCGTTGTGGGCAACAAGGCACAGTTACTAATTACTACTGCAGTGTTCTAAACCCCATTTAAAATGTGTATCGTCTCTGGACGTAAGATCCGAGGATGACTAACATACTAAACAACCAACAGAGGAAACATGTCATTATTATCATTATCTGCGTTTGTATATAAAATGGATACGTATTTATAGGTTATTTGCTTTGCATCGAGAAACATGCACGAGTTCTACAGCGGAAATATTGCGCGACTTTTCGATCACAATAGTCACGGTGAGGATGTGTACACCGGATATTACCATTTAGTGATAAGGTATTTTCCGAAAACGTGATTATTTTTCGTCAACAATATAAGTAAAACCCCGATTTGCTATTGTGTTATACTACTACAGAAGAAAAGAGCATTACTTTTCATAACTAGATACTGTGTATATGCTCTCACAAGCGTAAAATGAGCCAATCTTATGTAGAAATGCATGCCGTGAACACATTTGTTCCAATACCATTACGTATTTGCATTGCGGGGAAAATCTGAATCATACGATTTATTTAGTTACATGCAAAATTTCAGCTTTGTAAATGTTAAAATTACGGAGAAATCGGTGATAAATGAGCGTTGATGGTGTACTGTGTATTGAGTTTTCAAAGTAATATTTGTACTGTGTATTGCAGTTTGGTGTACTGAGTACTGATATTGAAAAACGTGCATATTTTCAGCATTTATTGTCATTAAATAGACAAGGCATGTAATTCCACTGGCCCAAATGATGGAATGTCTTTTTCTGTTTGCAGATGACATTATACTTCATAGCGAAAATAACAAGCACCAGTTTGAACTAACAATTACAGCGGCATGCAAATAGTCACTCCGAGAAACTGTCTAAAGACTAGCTAGCCCTTGCCTAGTAAAGACCAAGCCACAAGTTCAGCCGTGAAGTTTTATAATCATGTAATACAGGATATGATGACGATAAGAATGGATAAGGTCTCCCCTTATAAGAAGAGCAAACATGAAAATATTTTATCCTTTTACCTTCAAACTACAAAGAGACATAAACCTTGGTCAATAGACGACCTTTATCGATTATGGTGTCAGTAGTTCAAAGGTAAAGGTCGTAGGGGCTTTGAACTTTTAAACTGGTTTCTCCTCAATAACCTTAGACTCATTTGACGTAGAACGTTAGAACTAGTTTCACTTGAAATTTCTTAAAATAATAATGCATTGTACTGAAAGGTAATTAGCTCACCACTTGCTTCATAAACAAAATGGGTGTCATATGCACAGAGCAATTTGTTTTAAAAGTAGGAGGAAATAGTGCCATGTGTTATTCTTGAAATATATTTTGCACACTTCACTTGCAAGATATATGCCATTTCTATGCAAACAGTTCGTTATCACTTTTATGTGATCAACTTCCCTGTTGACCAAAATAGTATATTTATTGTCAAGGTCAACTTTGAACTATAACAAACGATCAGGAAATGACTTGAAGATCATTCCGATTTTTTCCATGTATTCAAACTGTTGAATGTAAAATGTTTATGATCTTTGGTTTAAACATACATGTATTTATATTCCCAACAATATAAATAACTATATTTATATGCTAACATTACAAGTACATTTGGTAGGAAAGATTAGAACGAAAGACAAATCTTATAGATTTCTTCTACTATCTTATTATGATCTTTGCTATTTTATGAATTTGTGTTTACGTTGCAAGTTTGTTTAATAAATATTCCAATGTACATGTGTGTGCGCTTGTATGTGTATGTGTGTGTGTGTGTTTGTGGTGTGCACGTCTGCGTGCTGTAGGTTTATGTTTGGGGAGGCTGCGATTTTGGTACGTGGCATTCCCTATTTGATATTTGTCTTTGTTTTTTTTTTACAATATTGCTTGTCAAATAATGTTTGGTAAAATAAATCTGTCACAACAGAACCCATTTCAGCCCAGTCTTATGTGGAAGTAATGTACACACATCACATTTATGCAGTAACTAGCTGCTTCTTTTAATGTCAATAAGTATTCGTCTGTCTTGCTTTTCTCTTTCCCCTTAATTTAGCGTCAGAAACGCGGTCTCTGTTATGCAAGAAGTTGTATAATTGTAAAATCATCGGAAGAGTTATAAGCATCTTCAAAACAACTTGCAGTCTTCATTATACCTCATATTAACCAAGTTGTCGATGAAAACATTTTGCGACGTCAAGAAATATAGGAAACTATATCAGTTAAAGAAAACGTTTCTTGGCAAACAAACTGATTAAAGGCTATGTATTCATCCATCTATTTTGTCACATTCTTTCAAAGACTGTATAACAATACTTTCCGAAAACCTTGTCTATCCATGGAATTGCACTCTGTTTAACATTGAATGTTCCAGGTATACCGCCGTGTATGTGTCTCTAGATTATATTTTTGTAATGGAAGCATTATGTAAATGTTCTAACACACATAAACAAGTTGAATCTGCAATGAAATAAAAATACAATATAGTATTTATTAGTAGGGCCGGGCTTTCTGCAAGATATTGAGAGTAAGGCTTAGTGGATCCCATTGCAAAATTTAAAAAGATACCTTTAACTGTTTTTGAGATAATTCATGTAATATCAACTTAAACATTGCTCAATGGAAGAATAGAATATATATATACAGTTACATCTGGTAAGCATTACAAAAATTATTGCCCACTGTTGCACTATGGTGACTGTGGGTTACGTTTAGAGCTTATTACATGAATTACAACAGTGTAAACGCTATAGATATCAATGCAAAAACATCACGTATCTTCAGGGCTAAATAAATTACTGTTTTATACTTTGAAAAGGAAATGATAATGTATATTTTGTAAGATTAAGTCTATAAAACTCAGCGATAATGTAAACAATACACAGTACAGTAAAATGTGTTACAGGTCAATACACAGTACATACATTTGCAATACACAGTACACCATCGATGCTCATTTTTCATCGATTTCTCCGTCATTTGAACATTTACAAAGCTGAAATTCTGCACATGTTTTCTTTGTGTCTAACTAAATCAATCATACGATTCAGAATTTTTATCACAAGACAATAAGTGACGATATCGGGAGAAATGTGTCCCCGATCTGCATTTATCAGATGATAAATTTGCCATTTTATCACAAATTTTAACGTTCCTTCATAAGATTGACTCATTTGTGAGAGCATATACACTGTATCTACTTATTAAAAGTAATGCTCTTTTCTTCTATAGTAGTATAATACAATAGTAAATAGGTGTTTTACTTACCTTGTTGGCGAAATATAAACACGTTTTCGGAAAATACCTTATCACTAAATGGCAATATCCGGTGTACGCATCCTCACCGTGATAGTATTCATCTAAAAATCGAGTGCAATTATTTCTCGATGCAAAGGTGATACTCTTTTTGTTACATATCTATCTACATGAATTAGTTTTAAACACATATTATACATTTGTTCTATAGTCAATAAATACTTCTTTAAAGTAAAAAGAGAAATTCAGTGACAATTAATCAGCAAAATCAGTAGTATTGCAATTTTATCGAAAGGTGAACCCTGAATAAAAAGGTTTAAAATTGCTATGCAAATCGAAATCTTACGGCCCCACAATCTGGTACTAAATAATTTGGTTTTGTAAAATTAACAATAAAAATAAAATACAGAACAGAGCAATACAACATAAAAAAGAATTCCTAAGATGCAGTTTTGTCACATTTTTGGTGCCCATATTTGTAATTAACCGGACTTGAAGATTTAACGTTGTGGCTGCCATCGGCAAAAGTTCTGATAAATAAATGCTCGCTGTGACCCTTACGTGTATACAAGTATGCTTCTTTTAAAAAAAAGAAACCTAGGAGAGGTCCAGAGTTGCTCCTTTTATGTTAACAATTGTTATCTATGTCTCTGTTTATATGATGAAGAACTCTTCTCATTCCGGCAGATCTTCCGAACGGGGCAAACGAACCCGCTAGTTAAACAATAAATTCATTTAATTCAACGAAATACATTTTAATGTGATACAATTCATATGCATATCTTTGAATACTGCGAACAAAGAATAGTAAATATATATCTATATATTTATTTTGTTGATAAGTGAACCATTTCCAACATTTGTAACAATAGTATTACACTATATTTCTTTATTTTAAATGAACAATTATTTTCGTCTTAGAGGATTTCAAAACTTACTTGTGCGCAAGCGCATTGGCCATTTTAGACTGGCTCACCGTAGTTTGCGCTAGAAAGTGAAATCTAACGCTGTAAAATTAGTAGATTAGTCTAAATCCCCCTAGTTTGAAAGCCAACACTATGGAGAGGTCTTAATAGACCTCTCCAATAAATAGAAACGTTCATTGAACTTCGTCTAATCGAAATAAAGAATTTCTGTCCTTGATGTTCAAAATTGATGTCACATGTAGATCTTTATCCATTCTTAGATAGCGCCCTGTTGCTTTAGTGCGGATTCTACAAGTGTCTAAAGTTTCCATGGTAACGAGAAAACGCATGTGACCATCATCAATGTTGTCCATTCCATTCAAATAAGTGGACCGTGCTCCCTTAACACCATACCCATCAAACATGTACACTCGCCTAGGTACTGACTGTAAACAGGTCAATTTACAATTGAAATAAGACACAAACTTTATCTAATAAAATAAGAGTTAGAAAAACTAAATGAAACAACTCTACACTAGTAAGGAGGAAGTCAATGTCGCTTAGGAAAACGTCAAGGTTGAGAAGAAAATGCACGTCGTTGCTAAGGTAAATGCGACTTTGTGGAATTGAATGGGGTTATCAAGTCAGTTAAAACTTTATAGAAGTCTGAAAAATTGTCTTTGATTAGTCTCATATTGGCTGAAAACCAGTTTCGGGGACTAAAGATTTTCGTCCCTTTAGATATTCATAATAACAATACAGTGTGATGCGCATAAGACGCAAATGTCAAGTTGGAGTTTAGTTGTCAAAGAGGTCATTCTATTGTCTGGCCAATTAGTTTGCCATTTATGGCCATCCAACACACAGCTTTACCATAACAAGATGATGATTTGCATACAGGGGTACAATGTCAAAATGTCTTGCCCGGAAAATAACTTTTTTTAAACAAAAAGGGCGAGATAGAGTGTTTTTGTCACGCTCGGGGCACATGTGTGTTTTATTGGTAATTGGTTGTGCCAAGATACTGGAAATGCTATTTTGAATAAAAAGTGAAAGTATATAACAGAACAGAAGTTGCACTGTTTCTTTAAATGAAATACGAACAACCATTATCAATTCCGAATATGACAAGTAAAACCAAAATATGTTTATTTATTATTACCCTTTAGACATAATAAAAAAAAACAAAGGTGTAATATACTAACCTGAATTTTGAAGGAGCCGTCAGACATTTTGATAAATTTGAAAAGGGTGTACTTGTCCTTTGGCTGCCATATCCCGGAAACAAATTTATTGCAGCATCCGTCATAATGCCAGTGTTTCTGGTCTGTTTGCCGGTAAATTCTGAACGTTTTCCCGTCCAAGTTAGCTGTAATAATAATAATGCTTCCTATGTGTGTACCTTATGATTTACAGCATTTATAATATATTTGGGGTTAACGTCACACCGACACAATTATGGGTTATATGGCGACTCTCAAGCTTTTCATGGTAGAGGAAGACCCCGGTTGACCCTCTGGGTGGGGTGGGGGGATTATTTCATCACAGCCGGGTACCTGTGTAGAACCACCGACATTCCGTTAGCCAGCTGTTCCCTCACATGAAGAATTCTGGCTGGAGCCCACACCGGTGAGGGGCAAGTGATTTGAAGTCAGTGACCTTAACTACTCGGCCATAGAGGCCCCTTATTTTTTCAATAATGGCCCTGTAATATATTACGGGTATGTCGTACTTCTCGACAATAACAACACAACTCCATAAATAAAATACCGTATCGACGTCGCGCGCGATACTAGAGAACCTCAAGTAACGTCAAAATTTGATAAAATTGACGCCAACATGTGGAAATAAAATCTATTTCATTATTCTTCGTATATTCAGTGAAAATACGAAAACTGAAACGAGCAATACATACTTTTATTGAGATTATGTCCTAGAATATTTCATCATATCTGAATTAATGACAGAGACATTATCGACAAAGACTAAGTTTACTTAATACATTTACATGTTACCTACCGTTGAATTTTGTCACTTAAATTCTCTGTCCGCACAAAATGGATGAAGCATGTGATCTCAATAAAGAGAAGATAACTTTCAAATTAGTCATTGTATGTCATTTTTATCACAATAGATTAAACATCAAATATTTTTAAATGTACAGGATTTAGACCACCACTTTATTGTGACTTCTCCCTAAATTCGTCCAAAGAATTATTTTCAAATCGAATACGTCTAAAAGTATGAACTTGTTGTCAAAGTAAGTATGAATTGATTACTATGATAAGAGTTGTCGTTAGTTGCTATCACAAGTATACAATTTCCTCAAAAAACTAATTATCTATATAATTAACATGTTCGTAAAGATTATTAGTTGTTAAGATGACTTTGAAATTAATTTCTCAGATTTTATCACCTTTTTCACACTTTGAAAATGTATGGTAGTATAGTTGTTTCTGGGTTTCTTACCAGTAACAACTTGTTCTTCGCCAGTAACTGTCTACTTAAGAAACAAATACCTTGTTATCTAATGCGAATCGTAAAGGAGAGTATTCGCCCAAAGAGATGACATATTAAGTGAAAAATTGAGAATTATCCCAACTTAGCTCACCAATACGGCTACTTCATCTTTTAAAGATAATACAAAATAATTTGAATATGGTGATTTAATCAACCAATACCTTTTACGGTGGAGATTCTGCCAGTTGTAATTACTGTCCTATAGGTAGATATGCTCATCTCAGTTGTTCTCTTCGGCATATAAGATGTGACACTTTCGAAAGTTGTCGACAATGGCTCCCCCGTAATTGTTCTAAATCTCGTCGCGTCCTGGTATTCTAAACGCTGTCTTTCACGTTTTTCAGACGCACCTTTTCCTATTACATATCCTACAGATAAACTGCAAACTAACACTACCAAAACTACACACGAAATTACACCAGCCAAGAATTTAGAATTTTTGAAAAATTTACTACTTAGTAAAGCTTTTCGACTGTGCGATGCTGGCGCCGGGGCTTTTGTATGCTGTAGCGAATTATAGTAATGCTCGTTACTCCCAGGTAATGCGTAAGCGTCCGTATAAATATGGAGGTCTGTGTAGCAGTTATTCCCTGATATTCCAATAGTAGCCATCGCAAATGATTGTACTTGAAATGCGTCCAGATAAGTGTTGTTTGTAAGTAATGATTTATCATCTACATCTAATTATCGTGATACATCACTGGACAAGACCCGGACTTCGGAAGTTAGTCCTTAAAGTGACAAATGTCTTGTTGATCTTTTTAACAAATATGTTATAAAACATTGATCTTGGATTTATATCGTCTCAAGCTCACACAAGTTGTAGTGGTGAGGACATATAAGTACATAATAAGAGGGTGACTCTTTTAGCCGGGCCCTTATTAAACTGATATGCATGTATATATAAGAAAAATAAATTGGAAAGTAATACATGAAATAAAATGCAACTAAAATATCAATATAGAAACTCTTGTGGAAAGTACCATGCTTTCAAATATATGTTAGAACGAAGAAGTATAGGCAATAATGAACTGCTTAGTTACTCAACATCGTTACGATTGATACTATGTAATCCTGATAAACGGTATTCTCGGGTAACTGCTGAAGTATAGTAACTCTTAGAGCAATTAATCAAAAATGCATTTAACTACATTTTATACATATCATAAATATGTTTGAAGTTGAATAAGCATAGTTAAAATTTTGTTATCCCACTTATTGCGATTGATTTTACAAATGTAAGGGTTATGTTCCCAAATTCATTGGAACAATGTGATGGTACATACATAGTCACATTAGGGAAGAACAGGTGCGAGGATGCCTAGAAGCTCAGTAAGTAGAGCACCCGCCCTGAAAGCGGAGTCCAAGGATTACCTGTACATTTTTGTCACTTTGTGACAAATTTAAGCAAAAAGGCAACATGACGTATGTTGTTTAGTCTTCATTTGTAACAGTTAATACAAAAGTTATAAGCTAATAAAAATTTATATGAAATAAAATAAGAAGTCTTCAAAATGAACATGTTTTATGTTTCTAACTGTTTTAAGTACCAGAAATTGCAATAAGACCTTACTTATCAACTGTATTAGTTCAATAAACATCTCTTAGAAATGTTTGACAGTATCAAAGGTTTAAATTCATTTTTATAGCTTAAAAACTGTATTTATTATGAGGTGGGTTTAGATTTGCGGATAATTCCTGACTGGTTTAGGAAACAGTGCTGGATAAATACGAACTTAGACTGGATAAACACCTATCCAAATGAAAACATAGCTGTTCATCTGTGCTTTATGTATGAACTATAGATGCTCGAAGTTCTTTGACCCACCCTGCCCTGCAGGGATTTGGGATTCCTATATCCAACTTGTCCAACTCGTGATTTTTTGCCAGCAGACAAGTGCATTTTTCATTCTGTGTGTCCGCGGACAAGCAGAAGTTTTCACGTATAAAATGAGAAAACGAGCACCAAGAGAAATACAATTAATGACACGATAAAGCAGGGCAGGGGATGAGCAACAATAAATATAAAGAATCGGAAAGAACGACCTTGAATTTTGTTTTATTTAGTTTGTATTTTATCTTATAATAACATGTCCGCTTCATACAACTTTTATTCGTAGGTTAAGTTCGTATAGTTGTTACATGTTCATGTACTATCATGTACTACTTCACACGACCCAGTATTACACTTCTATTGATTAGAAGGTCACAGTTTTAGTTACATTTCCGCTGCTTGTATCTAACTGTTTTTGAAGAATTTTGTTTCTTTTTCGGTTTGAAGATAATGAAGTCAGTGTTTGTCTCTGCATGTGAGCAAAACCGGCAATACATATCCCTTAACCTGATAAAATTCTATAATGAACTTGTCCATCCTTTAATTTGGACAGTATCATTAATTGTTAAAAGGGTTGCACGGATGTACAGGCTGGTCACTATCTGAACTGGTCGCAAAGGCAGAATCAGTCGTGTCCAGCATGATAAGAGGAATAACCTGCCGGCATAAACTTTCAAGTAGTTGTGGTAAAGGACTTTAAATGTGACATACGATCATTAATGGTTAAGTTGTTATAAATGTGGCATTCGTTTAAGTACCTGAAAGTTGAGAAAGCATATATGTTTCTATGAAAAAACTCAAACCTAGTGAGGAACTATTTTGTGCAATATATACATTGCGCTCTACTGTTTGTGTGATTACTTTCTTTGATCACAAGGCAATAATAGTTCAATGGTTGTGTATTTTAACAATAAATACTAGCAATTCGTGCTAGATAACAATGAAAGAGTTCAAAACAATCTTTCAAGCCAGTGATTCCCAAGTCTGGTAAGTCTGAGAGAGTTAAATGCAAAGATTTACTAAGGCTGGGGAAAATAGATGCATATCATCACAGACGGGTGGAGCGGGGGTCCCATATTTCAAACAAACTATACGCAGTGTGATAGTCTTTTTCTAGTCTCAGTAGTAAAAATCGTTAACCATAATGGAAAGAATTATTTTTAATAAAGACACGAGGTTTAAGTTTCGTAATGTCTAAGTGGCGACTACCTCCAGAGATAAAAACAATATAATAGAAGATAACAAAGGACTGGGAAATATAACAATACCGAGTTCCAGCACGGGAAAACCTTTACGGCAACCACTCGGCACTAACAAACTGTTGCTGTGACAGTTAGTGAAGTCTGTGGCAAGATCCTACGGGAGCATAGACCGCAGTCAAGGACAAAATAGCAACTCGGTTGGATTCAGTCCCTTTATGACAGGTAATGAAATACTCAGTACCATTCAAAACCCATAGCATCGGCTAAAGCGCTGTAGGACCACATTCGTATCAGATCGCATTTGTAACAGGTGTTACAAATGAGATCGCATATGTAACAGAAATCAAGCACAATGAAATTACTTGACAGTACTTTAAGATTTGCCGAATGGCAAGCTGCAAAATATAGATACATTAAATACTTCCATTATGATCTTAAAGGTTGTGACATACATGTCAATTTTACTGTAGATTGTTTGACAATATTCCTGCGCGGAGGTTGACTCTACAAAAATATTGAATGTAATCCCTGATCTTAAAGGACCAGGTATATAACAACACTGACTCTAAGTATGGAGAGGTTTATAACCGCCTTACGGCACTACAACTGGAATGATGTAGTGATACAGCAGTTAATGAAAGCAAACGAGAAAATAAATATAGCATACTCTGTTAGAGGATGCGCAACACGTCACCCCGAACCTAATGTTTTATTTAAATGTTTCTTCTTTCTATTCATTTGTAGTTCTTATTGGAATGACGTCAAACCTATTCTACGCATGCAGAATGATGTCCGCCTTCACTAGTAGGGAAGTCTCGTCATACAAAAACGGAAAAGCGTACTGGTTACCTCCTTTCCTTTAGTTAAAAGATGGGAAGAACGCATTCTTTCGGTAAATGGCAATTATAGGCCTATGTTAATTAGTTGATAAATGCTACCATAATATTTGCATTGACATTTAAACTGTTATGTGTCTACTTGTTGATAAGAGAATATTTCGTATAAATGATTAAAAACATTTAAGGATACGAACTTAAGTACACAGGTAAATCCTGTTCTTTATTATTTATAATGATTCTTTTTTCATGACAGACCTATATACAAAACAATAAGAGACTGGAGAATACAGCACAGTCCTGAGTTTTAAACAAACAATATGTTTCAATTTCTAGCATGCAACAAAATAGAGTCATATACCGAGATATAACATGCATGCCTGTATAAAACAATAAAGGCGGTGGGAATGAGAAAACGAGCGGAAAAGGAGATCGAGATGTCATTTCGGACAATTTTCCTTGCCTACTGTTTATGTTATTGCAACATTGTCAAAGGCACTGTAAATCATAGATCGCGCAAAGGAAATATCTATATACTATATGGATTGTTAATATTTTGTAGTTTTGTTCCTTCTTTAAACCTTGCTGAGCCACAACGTCCCTCTGAGTAGATCCAACGAATTTCCTTATGTTAAGAAGAAAGACTTCCTGGTAGCCATATACATGATCTGACGTCATTACATAAATTGACCGTCGTAAAAGAAGTGCGAAGAATATTTTAGAACCGAATTTCGAAATTACATATTTTTTTTTTCATTTCTGCTAGGTATCGAGTATGAGAGGTATATACATAAGGCGTATTGGTATATACATAAGGTGTATACATAAACTACAATCTACGATATAAAGAGATGTTCTTATAGCCGTCTTTCTTCCAGCTCTCGGCTCCGCCGGATTACACGTATCACATTGTCTTCCTCCAAAACTGCCGCAGTGTCGCAATATCTGATTGATTTTCTTTCGATATTCTTGATTAAGTTGGTCGGGTAAGAAGGATGTACACAGATAGGTACTCCGGTGTGATCAGAATTAGGAATAAGATGGCGATTTGAGTCACCGGGATACAAGAGCAACGCCTGGATAGCAAGGCTGAAAGCGCCACCTACAACCAGATTGCTTAAAAAATCAACAGTATCCGGTAAAATCAAATAACTGCGAAGACAAATGAGCCGTGTCATGAGAAAACCGCGCAGTCTGGTCAAGATCCATGTTGTTCGCTTTCAAAGCCTATTGCAATTAGTGAAACCATTAGCGGACAGCATGGATCCTGACCAGACTGCGCGGATGCGTGCTGGTAGCAAAGCCACTATGTTGGTTTTCTCATGGCGCGGCGCATTATTGATGATATAACTAAGATGACATATAATAGTAAAGATATACATTGTAATTGTGAAAACTGAAACTATTTTTTCCCATTTGATTATTTGATTAAACGCATATTTTGGTACAAGTGTTTATTCAATAGCAATGTAAATAACTTTTTCAAACATGAAAATATCATTACGAATCGTCTTGATAATCATAAAATTCAAATATATATCTGACATATATACCGTAAAATGGATACATAAATCCAAATTTAACATTAAATAAATACAACAGAATATAACTGACATAATTCCGCAAACTATAAGTAAATGTTATGTCCTAAAACAATGCATAACATCTGTAAAATAAAATGTTTTCAGATTTTTCATAAAACGTCTGTATAGTAAGGGTTTAGACTGCTAAATACTCGAAGAGGGGCAGACTTTATGGCTGTCAAAGGTGTAGTCTAAATCCACCAGATTTGTTTTCATATTAATTCTAACACGCCCTGATTTGTTCTCCTATAAAACAAAGAAGGTTGAAAATTGTGTGTTTTTATACAACTCTGCACTTTTTGTACATCATAATTATTACATCATAGCACCAGACGTCAAAGCGGCGCCCTAGGAAAGAAAACCATACGAAACATGCAAATGTTATGTGGATATTGTCAAGAATGTATATAATAATCATTGATAATGTTACAATTGAAATATATAATATATATTTTTCAAATAGTGAATTATTATTGAATAAAATCATTGTCAAATAGATGCGTACATGTATTTGTATATCACTCGGGTTGAGCCCTCGTGAAACAGTTCTTTCGCATCTGAACTCTAAACAATGATTTTACTCAACAACAAATCACTGTTTGGGATATATTATTTCTTGAATATTCTCAATCTTTTTTTGGTATCACACTGTAATCAATAATATTACTCATTCTGGGTTTTTACCTTCCAATGCCCATTGCAAACAGAAGTAGGTTAAGTTCTCAAATTTGTAGATAAGAGCTCAGCTGGGGGAATTTCCCTAAAGTTGTATAAAGACACTATATAAAATGAACTAAACAAACGATCAAATCATTCATTTCGGATAACGTCCTAGACGATGGCTAAGTGGACATTAAAATATCAGTTAGCTCTACTGTGTGTGATATTTGTGGTCAGTGACAGTTTGAATATTCCTGGCTACTATATATGGTCATATGGAGAAAGGAAAGATTTATTCTGCCCCGACAAATGCAAAAAATATGATGCTCCAGATGAGTGTTGCTCTTGCGAGGGAAAGCCTTGTTGGGAGTTGGAAAAGAATTTATGTCCGATTGGAAAATTGTCTGTTGAATATTTAGATATATTTGGAACAAGTGTTTTATTAGGACCAACCAATATTTCCTTTGTTGAATTAATCCATACAAATGGATTATTGACGAAAATTCCAGACAATATATGTACTTGGGCGGGACAGTTGGTAACGCTTGATCTACGCCACAATAGACTGACTGACGTGAAAATACTTAAATGCCTACAAAAGTTAGATACCCTTCGTCTGGATTATAATTTGATAAAATATATTGACAACACAACATTTACCAAAATGAAAGATTTGAGGGTGTTGACAATGTCACATAACTTGATACTGAGATTAGATCCAAATGTAATAATCATTGAAGGTGGAAATATTCCAATCGTAGACTTTTCTGACAATCATAACATGGACTTCCTGGATATGTCAAACATGTTCAGGCCGGGACCTTTCTGCACCCTGAATTTCACAAATTCATATGTTGAGCATCTAACAAACGAACTTGGGTTCGTTATGGAAAATGTTATACATGGTCCGGGAGATATACTTTTAGAACATACACATATAGGAAGCTTTATAAATTTTACATCTATTGGGTTAGAAGATATAAAAGAGCTTGGCAAGTATATTGACGGTCAGATAAGAATAGACGCGAGTTCTATAAACTGTGACTGCTCGTTGTTCCCCATACTAGATTCAGTGGGACCTCATGTTGGAAAATACTGGAAAAATATAGATGGACAAACGTTTGAATGTCACAGCCCCGAAAGTATGAAGGGGAAAAATGTAACAGAAATGCTCGAGACTGGAGACTTTGGAGATTTAACATGTGACCTCAGTGAAAAACCTGAATGTCCTCACTACCTATGTCACTGTATTGATACACCAAGTGAACATAAGGTACTCGTAAATTGCACGGGAGTTGGTTTAACATCGATGCCAGAAGAAATGCCCATCGGGGCTTGGAATAATTACAAGATAGATCTAATTCTTGCTGATAACAAAATAACGAGGATGCCGGAAAGAAGCTATTATTCAAGATTAGTAAATCTAGACCTTCGGCAAAATGACATAACACTTTTTAGCACCGAAGCGGCTGGAAACATCTCATCAAAACTTAACATTGAAAATCAGATACTAGAAACACTTCCGCCTATTCTACAACATAAAGACCCTAACCTTATCACGTTTGGTTCACATCCAGTCGTTTGTGATTGTTCTAACACATGGATTGGAGACTGGGTGCGTCTGAAACATGGACATAGTAGGCTTAATTGTTCAGTAAATGGAGAAGTTGTACCAGCAGAAGATGTCTCCGAACTCACATTGAATTGTAACGTATACACACATTTACCGTCGGCAGCTATAGTAAGTTCTGCTATCGGAGGTATAACTTTATTTGTTGTGATAACTGGTGTTTGCTTTTTGTTCCGCTATGAGATAATGATTATGAAACGTACATTATTTAGAAAGGAGTTTACTGAAGGTTTACATAATATTGACGTATTTCTGTCATTTTCTGAAGATAATGATGACGTATTTCGTATGGTGATTAGGTACATTAAACCGGCATTGCTTGAAGCTGGATATAGGGTTTTTATTCCGTGGTCAGACATTCAGTACGGAACTCAACGGGATGACGAGCTAGCGATTGCGGTGGATCGTTCAGTTAATTACGTTATCGTCTTGTGTGATCGATATACGGAGGACTACCAGACTGTTTCAGAATTAGAAACCATTTGGAATTCATTCCAGGCTGACAAAGCTAAACAATTTATACTAATTAACTTCGAAAACTTAGATTCAAAGGCAATAAAAGACGAAAGGTTGCGAGCTCTGAGGCGAACCCGATGTCTCGATTTTAAAACACGTGATACTGAACTTATTTCTCGGCTACAAAACAAGCTTGGTAAACCTGTATCCCACCAGAAACGAGGTAATATTGACGACACAGTTTTAATGAGTGTGGATGATCAAGAGTTTGAAGAAAATACAAATAGTTTAGATAACGAACAAAACGAATTCCTGGACGCTGAGGAAGTCAGTGTTAATGAAGACAAACCTTCAGTTTTTGACAGACTTGCAATGCCTAGAGCCTCAGAGTGTAATTGCAAATATAGAAAATGCTACTTGCACGCTGAAACACTTGTTCAGCGGCCAAGACACTTAACACCGAATACACATGTAAACAAGGTTGTTCCCTGGTAATGCATTATATTAATTTGATTTTAATTCAATCTCAATTTATTTTGTGCCGAACTACTTGATAAATGTTAAATCCCCTCTTTAATGTATTATTTGTCGAATTGATACTATAGAAGGCTCTTATCAGTTACTCGGAAACAAAGTTTGAATATTTCAAAATTAAGCAAAACATTGTGAATACTAAGACTATTTATTATTATAATCTTTATGTTAACATCTAGTACAATAAAATTAAATTATCCTTTTATTTATACAATAACGGAGAAGTTCTTGTTTTGATCTCAATCTGTATAGAAATATTTAAGCTCCTTTATCTTCCGGTCTTTGATTATCGTGGTATTAAAACTCCTTATTAGTGTTTGAAATTATTTTTTATCCAATGGCATTGCAGTATGTTTCAAATTATCGGGGAATTTATTTTGGTAAATCAACATTTACTTCCAGTCGTTTATTAACCCGGTAAGTCGCATACTGTATGCGGAGCTTAAATTTGTAAACAAAAAATAATTTCAAAACTAAACAGGTTAGTGCTTATTAGTAAGCATTTATCAAATTAAATTGGTTGCGCGGCTGCGCCGCGCCAGACCAATATAATTCGATAAATGCTTACTTTTAAACACTAAAAAATACTTAAGAGTTTTAGTGTATATATTGAAAATCATCTGTCAAAGTCGCCAAAAACAAGGGACTCTTAAGTTTGATTTATATGCCTGTGTGGTATTTGCCATGTCTAAAGAAGTGGTGATTTTCGAAGCCGTGCATGCTCACTACATGTTCAAATACCCTAAAATAAACAGATTTTATAAATGACAAGTTTCGACTAATAGGATACAGATATCCACAAAAAGAAGTTCATACGCGGATGTAGTGGCGTATGACATGGCGGTATAGGCAAACCCTTTATCCTCAGTCGAAAAAGTTTTACTGACACTTTGCATATTATCAGTTAAATTAATCTATTTATCACTTAACTATTTATGTACACATGCATTTATTTATAAACATTATTGAACTTTCAAATAAATATTTTCATTTATGATAAGTCTTTAGGTCAAAGTTTAGAATTTTAAATTGTGATTTTAAGTTTGATGATAGCAGCTTTAACCCTGTTCATTACAAATACCTCGGAGTTGTATTGATTGATTTTTAGACTAAAGTGCATCTTCTGCTTGCTGGACGAGACCTTGGTCTTCTAATTAGCTGAAAACTCAACTTTTACAAAATTACATGAGGTCAGTTTGGCCCGTTATATTAAAGTTGACATCTATTTGCATATCAGCTTATTTTCTAGATGTACTGCTTATATTGGTAAATGAAAAATGTCGCTAAAGATATTTCTCCCAAAGGTAGAGTTCGATTAAACTTCAGACCTTCTCATTGTTAAAAACAATCCTCCATTGAAAAATACGTATTAGATTCTAAATGTATTTTGCCTTTTCACCAAAATATTTCACTTGTCAGGTTAATGAGTGTGTTGCACCAATTACACTTGAAATGGGTACATATGAGAATATTGATTATCAATTGTAGAACTTTTTTATCTTTGACTTGTGTATTCGTGAAGGAATACACACGCTATTGCATTGCCCTCTCTATACCAAATATCCAGAAAGAGCTTTTATCGAATTCATGAAATAAATTCTGTATATAAATAACGCACTGTAATACAACCATTAAAATTCATCTGACGAGGTAGCCAAGAATGAAGGACTCTTAAGTTTGATTTATGCTGATGTAGTACATGTCATATCTAATATATTGACATTTTTCATTACTCATACATGCTTATTATAGATAAGGCGTAAAAAATGTTTGTCTCCGGTATCCCGACCTACCCTAACTTTTTGGCCCGACCCTAAATGTTTTTATGGCCTTGGAGAATATTTATTTCAACTTTTTAACAAAAGGTTGCAAAACTGACCATTTTACGCTTTAATCATGGCCAGTGATATTAGAAATCAACTTACTGATGCTCTAAATGCATAACCCCCTTATTTGTATTCATTTTTTGAAACAAAAATAATTTCCGAAAAGCCTCCCTTAATATAAAAAAATAATCCAAAAAAAAAAAAAAACAAATTCCGAAGTACCTACCCTAAATTTTTAGCATGTTACCTGAAACAAGGATCTTTTTTAGGCCTAAACTATTCAAAATATACAGCCATTAAGACGTATAGACTGACTGTAAATATTGTTCTATGATACAAGTATCAATAAAAAGAAGTGGCTTTGTTGAATAACTAGAAAATACGCGCATACTTTTGGTTAATCGTTTTATGACATTACAGAATACACTGTGCAAACAAGAAATATCCTTCTTGTACAGATAAGTATTAATAAGTAATAGTTGAATGTATCCATATCTCACTTTTCTATTTATGTTCTCATTTATATATTTATGGCACATGTATTTATTTATAAACATTAATTCACTATTGATTGACGATACCATACTATATAAAGTTAAAGGCCCACCACGACCTAGTGACATACTTTTTTCTCCCGCAAGAAATTCATAAAAATCATTCTAATAATACAGCTATATTGCATGATGACAGGTGGATAATTTAGGCCCTCTCTGAACTTCCGCACTTCTGACTTCTAACTTCCTGACTTTCGACTTCTGACTTCCAACTTCCACACTTCTTACTTCCGACTGATTGACTTCTTACTTCCTTCTTCTAATTTTCGCACTTTTGACTTCTAATTTCCGCACTTCTGACTTCCAACTTCCTGACTTCTTACTTCGGACTTCCAAAAAGGGAAAGTTGGAAGTCAGAAGTGCGGAAGTTGGAAGTCGGAAGTCAGGAAGTTAGAAGTCAGAAGTGTGGAAGTTAGAAGTCAGAAGTGCGGAAGTTAGAAGCGGGAAAGTTGGAAGTCGGAAGTGCGAAAGTTGGAAGTCGGAAGTCAGGAAGTAAGAAGTCAGAAGTGTGGAAGTTAGAAGTCAGAAGTGCGGAAGTTAGAAGAGGGAAGTAAGAAGTCAAGAAGTCGGAAGTAAGAAGTGTGGAAGTTGGAAATCAGAAGTCGAAAGTCAGTAAGTTAGAAGTCAGAAGTGCGGAAGTTAGAGGTCAGAAGTGCGGACGTTAGAAGAGGGATGTAAGAAGTCAAAAAGTCGGAAGTAAGAAGTGTGGAAGTTGGAAATCAGAAGTCGATAGTCAGGAAGTTGGAAGTCAGAAGTGCGGAAGTTAGAAGTCAGAAGTGCGGAAGTTAGAAGAAGGAAGTAAGAAGTCAATCAGTCGGAAGTAAGAAGTGTGGAAGTTGGAAATCAGAAGTCGAAATTCAGGAAGTTGGAAGTCAGAAGTGTGGAAGTTAGAAGTCAGAAGTGCGGAAGTTAGAAATAGGAAGTAGGAAGTCAAGAAGTGCAAAAGTTAGAAGTCAGAAGTGGGAAGTACGGAAATCAATTGTATGTAAGCCCTGGAGGGACAATTCGTCATATGAGCGCAAAAACTGGATAACTGACATTTTTTTCGAAAATTACTTTTTTGCATATTTTAGTCCAAAATGATGTCATACATATACCCATCATGTATTTTTTCAAGTTTTTATTTTAAAAAAACCCTGTTTTTAGAAGTTTGCAAAAACCTACTATCTGCAAACCAATTTTAAATAAGAGCAAAAACGGAACAAGTGCACTTGGCTTGTTTTTGCACTCTCATAAGATATCATATAATTGCATAAATTCTAAACGCAAAAACAAGCTAAGTGCACTTAACTTGTCTTTGCAGCAATGATTTGTTAAAAGACAATATGACAGATAGGCAAACAAAATTATAGTTAATTTGCATTTTATTATAATTTTAGCATTAAGTGAGTTTGAACACCAATCTGCATGTACTGCTTACTGATCTTAATTGGGATTTTTTAGCTCAAAATATTTTTGTAATGCTTCATTATTCAAAGCTAACAAGCGCGATAAAAACGTACATTCTGTACATTAAGTAATTTGCCTACGTACAAATGAAATAGTTAAATGCAAATAAAGCATAGTAATATACTTCTCTGAGCAAAAATGGTAAAAAAATGGTTTTCAATTTTCATAATACATTGATTATATAACTGATACCTCTGTAGAGTTTGACTGCTATCTTTAAAAATACTGAGTTAGGTACCGGTAAATGGGGTAGAAGTTCTCAATTTAGCACTCACTCTTTAGATTACGTATTGTGGAAGAAATGTAGGTAGGGTTTACTTCTGCCCCAACTTATTTTTGAATGAAGTGAGCAAAATTCAAAACAGATCTGTAGGATTCGACCTTAATTTTTCAGTGTTTGAGTTAGAATTCTGTCTCATTAAATCCCTTTACTTAAGGTACCCCAGAAAAACATTATATTGACAGTTTTATTTTGTATTTTATTATTGTTTACCAATAGTTTCATGTTTCTTTTATCAAAATTAATGGTAAAATAAATTATCTGCGAACATTTTGGATAGTAGCCATCACTTTGAAACTTGTCTGTACTTGAGCTTGAGGAAATATCATGAATTGTACAAAATAAAAAAAAACTTTTTTTAAAATTTCTTTAAAAATTGCAACACAGTGCGAAACACGGTCAACTTTATGAATATACCAAGCAAATGCCATTCTTTAAACATTAACATTATGGGTCTAATATCTTAATGTCTAGAGTTGTTTTGTTCGACAGTGAGATGTCTTCAGCTATGACCAGTTCTTGGTGACACAAAATCAGTTAAGATTATTTTCCAATTTATTGCCAGTGACAACAAATGACAGAATGCTGTAGTGCATAATTTACAGTTTTAAAGCTAGTGAAATTTTACACATAGTTTATAATCAATTCATCACAGTCTGTAATGAATTCTGTGTATTGTTAAGAGTTGAAATTATAAATATTGTTATTCAAATTATTTTGTCTGTGTGTTTGAGAGCTATTCTTTAAACAAAAACTGTCCTTGCCAAAGCTCGACTTTTTGAATTGTTGTCCAAGAAGCAGGAATATTACCATAAATGTTAAAGTATCTATAGAGATTCAATCCAGTATCTGCATTAATTAACATGAATGCAAAACTTTAACCAGGATTTTCTCTATGTCCAAAAGGGGGCATAATTTGACAAAAATGCATGTGAGATTTATAGAACTTGTGCTATCACCTAGTTTTATAACCCTGAAGCCGCAAGGGAGGTTTCAATTCAATATTTACATTAGTTTTGGAGAAAGGAACTTGCATGCAAAATTTTAACCAAGTTTTTCTAAGTCCGAAAGGGGGCATAATTTGGTCAAAATGTATGTCAGGTTTATAGGTCTTGATGCTATTACCTAGTTTAATAACCCTGAAGACAAGTGAAGTTTCAAGTCAATATATGCATTAGTTTTGGAGACAGTAACTTGTACCGAAACTTTATAACAGTAACCAGGATTTATTTTCAAAGTACAAAAGGGGGCATAATTGGCAAAATGCAATGTCAGGGTAATGGGAGTTGACACTGAGGCACAGAGGGTTTGATATTTTAACATATAGAAAAAGGAAAAAATAAGTTTCAAAGCTATATGCCTTTAAATAATAGCTATATGTACTTGCATAAGGCATATTACATCTTATGTTACATTTTATTTTGAGAAAATGTTGTATTATTTCTGTACAAGGGGGACGTAAAATTTTGCAATTTGTGCATGCTAAATCCTGAATTTTAAGGCGATTTCAACACTGATTATGGTTGTCAATTACTTTTGTTTAAGTTACATTTTGTCATAAAACTTGGAAAAAATGGACTGTTTTAAGTAGACAATATAAGTGTACAATATCTTTGTTGGAAGTATTACTGCAGATGGTTCTGAATATTTCAACAGCCAACTGCTGAATTCTAGTGAGCCTTTAGGATATAATAATCAGTATGGTCTTATAAAAAAGAAGAAAGTATATCAATATATATATATATATATATATATATATATATATATATATATATATATATATATATATATATATATATATAATACTCCAAAAATGGTATTCCCCTCCCCCATGCCTCCTTGAACATATGCTTAGGTTTGCAGTATAGAGTACTGTTCATATACTGAAATT
The DNA here is from genome assembly GCF_021730395.1 of Mercenaria mercenaria. Classification (NCBI taxonomy): domain Eukaryota; kingdom Metazoa; phylum Mollusca; class Bivalvia; order Venerida; family Veneridae; genus Mercenaria; species Mercenaria mercenaria. The sequence goes on along the minus strand of NC_069364.1, from coordinate 90,003,640 downwards.
ATCAGTACAAAATAATATATTACAGTCACAATTACACTACACAGAATCAATCTCATCTTCAGCAGTGTCCAATATTTAAATGAAATGCTGTATAATAATTATACTAACCTTACTATGTGATCATAAAATATTAAATCTAAGGGCAGTTTCGAAACAAAGAAAATGGCTTTCAGAGTAATAAAAATCTGACTTGGAGCATTACAGTCGACATCGTACTTGCGACCACTGAAAATCCCTCATGAACGTTTTCAGTACATAAATATATTCCATTAAAGAGCATTTTTATTAAACAACAAGCGATCACATTACTGTAGTCCTGACAAGTAAAATAAAACATTTAGATGTTGATTCTGAATTATTTAGGAAATGACAATTACCATCTATTTAACAACTTTTCTGTTGGAGAGTGTATTTGTGCTACGAAGGCTCTTCAAGAATAACGTAGACTTTTTCTCTAGCTTTTACATTCTTTAATGAAGCAAAACGAGAAATATAACATCATGATTTGCAATCTTTCTACTAACTGCACTGCAAATTTGACGTGATTATGACGGAGTTACACCTCCTCGAAAAAAGTTACTTACAGTTACACGGACCCGGCGCACAGCGATCATATTTCAACGACGTTAACGATGTCATGCCTACATTGTGATGCTTTCATTAAGTTTGCATTCATTTATATTTGTAAATTTATTTTATAAATTTTCATGAACTATACTTAAGTCATAACAAGTTTTTTGGTTAGAGTACTAACAATGTATGAACACTAATATGACACGCATCTTGGACAGGGTACTCAACGTGAGTACTTAGTCTTTATCTACGGCGTCATACATAGGCGTTAACATTCATTCGCAGTTTTTTCCGTTTTTGCCCTCCATCTCCACTGGCTTTAAGCAATTCTGAACCATTTGAGAAACATTTGTACCACTTGAAGATAAAGACACAGATGACTGAACATTGTTGCTGTGTCTGCTTCATTAGTTTATGAGTTTCAGTTGCTGTTCGCCAAAATTTCTAAGCAACTGTCTTAGTATCCATGCGAGTCGATGACGACATTACATGCATTATAAACAGTAATACTTAGTTTAAACGTTGTTTTCCTCCACCTCCCACGTCGGAATGACGCTATACTCTAGGTGCATGTTGCCCTGACATGTTGCTGCACTTTAGCAAACATGTGTATTATTAGTGCGAACATTAGCGATCGAATTCAAATCATGGCTGATCGAAAAGCGACTGTGTTGGTAATGCGTAGCTATGAATAAAAACGTTTGACGCACTTCACCTATCAGCAAAAATGTTAAAAAAAACTTATGACAGAAATGTACAGAAAGATTCCGAATTACAACGATATATTTCACATTATTATTTACACAATATGCAACATTTGACAGCAGAAGTCTACGTTATTTTTGAACAACCTTCTTATACTTCAAATTATTGGAAGAATAAAAGTATCTATCTATCTATATTATTATGTTGCAAAGGGGTCCAGCACTGAGTGAATTGAGTTTTATGACTTAATTTTGTGTCCTAGAGCCATAATTATAGTCTAGGGAGTAGTCATATTAATATGAGTTTTATAGGCTCTAGGGCACAAACATAACACATTCCACTCATTGTCGGACCTCTTTGTTATGTTACATTAGACTGTTAATTAAGATTATTGAGATTATTAAGTTATCACTTTCAGTCACTGTCTTGCACTAGGTTTCTACATTTTCAAATCATTAACATAAATGTTTATAATAATTAACACCAATTGTAACTGAATGTAGTAAAGTAAAACATATTACGCTATACAACATAGAATCTTTAATCATGCAGATGCTCTGTAAACATACAAGTCATGAGTGTGAGTCAACTTTGAAATCTATTCGTCTTATTATCTAAGCATATACAAAGCTTTATTTAGTTTGGTTGTGCAAATATGCATTAGGGAAGTGCACATAGCTACATTTGCACACACAATAATGATGCAAAAACCAGTTATGAGCATTTAACCTGTTTTAGCACAAAACTATTTTGGAACAAAATCAAGCTATATGCATATTTAACAAAAAATTCTTTTACAATAATGATTTTACAGAACATACATCTAAGGTATAAATTCATGTATTTTCAACTGTTGGAAAATTGTACACATAAAAAATGAGCTCAAATTAAAGTAGGAGTTATTAGATTTTTGGCGCTCCTGAAAAATTATGGACATGTCAGTTATCCAGTTTTTGCGCTCACATGACGAATTGATTTCCGTACTTCCCACTTCTGACTTCTAACTGAATTACCAATAAAGACTACTAGACTTTTCAGATAATGTTTTCGTTATCATTCTCTATTTATACGAAAATTGTTAGTGTACCAACTCAGTAACAAATAAATGTATTTATTCTAGGTTTAAAGTAATCGAGATTTTACTGTATTGAAAAGTTATTGAAGTGTTGGTTGCACGATTATTTCGTGCAAATTTCAGTTGGTATATAGCTGAGTTGAATAGTCAGTTAAGTCATTCGTGGTTGTCTGCATTGTTTAACACAACACACACTACTTACATGTATACAAACTGGATCCCATCCCGCCCACCAATTGGAAGCTTTTTTGAATTTCAATAAAATATTGAAGTCTTGAAAAGATATAAAAGTTAAAACAAATAATAATGATAATAATGATAATAATAAATTGGTCGATATACATGTAGTGGATTTGGTACACGGTTGGATTGGCATTTATTTCACTATTTAAAACGAAATTATACAATAGCCACGCACTATGTAAAGCGCCTTTGAATGTGAAATTGATCATGAAACGGGCGCTATACAAATCTGGTATAATAATAGTTTCAATTGAATTTGTATATCAATTAATCATCAAACTCCTGTCACATTTTCAAATATTGGAGAAAACAATTATCAAAAGAAAGAAGTTAAGCACTAAAAATGAATTATGTTTATGTTCATAAAAGTATGACAGCCACGTCATAAGCAAATGTAATACGAGTTTTAACGTTATTTTGAGTATTAACAGTAAATAGCACTGCATGGAAGTTTCCTTTGTTTATTTTATGATGTGTTTGGTTAACTTGCCCGGCTTAATTGTAAGAGCTGAATTAAGTATAATCAGTACAGTTTTCAACATGATGTTGATAATAATACAGTTTAGTTTATATGTTACAGATTATTCCAAGAGTTGAGGAGTTCTTCTGGATACATTGTCGCCTTGATTTTTCGGGATGGATATGTGTTTTATATTGATGCGTATAGAGAAATGTTCTACAATGGACTGACGTACCACGAATGATACATTTGCCTCGTTTAAAGATCTTTTAAAAATAGAAAATTACTTTTTCTTGTAAGATAGAAAGATAGAGACAGTATTTTACCAAATATACAAAATCAATTTTATCATAGTCTCATTAAGATATAAATACATTGTAAGAATTCAAATGAATTTACATGTACTCGTATATTATAAGTTTATTGAAATGATATGTTCGGAAGACATACATTTAATGAATGTACATGCTTTTGGCTAGCAATTGAACTTCTATGGACTACATTATCTTCCCTGAGGATAATATTTTTCGGCAATAAATTGTTGGGTGGGGGTTGTTAGGCCGCCAGAAGATGGTAGCTGGTCTTGAGACTTGGTATATTTCTACTTCCCCCTCCCACGACGGAGTTAGGGTTGGGTAGCCGCCTCGCAGAACACTGACTGGGAAAGTATATTCATATATGTACGTTTTCCGTGTAGGAATGAATGAAAATTGATATTTTATATGATTGAAGTTCAGTTGAACAGAATATGATTATAAAGAAGGTTTATTCAGTTTTTTGTATATATTATGTATATAAATCTGTGCAGTTTTCGCTCAGTTAAAACAAAATAATATTAAAGTTCATGCATGATGTGTTGTTAAAGCTTGAAATGTGTTAACAATGTGGATACATGACAATGCAGACAACAAATCCTAAAATGCATTTATGTATTTGTTCTCCTTTCTTCCCTCGATTTACTTTGATAATGGTGTACCAGGCTTTAGTTGGACTGGCTCGAACCTCAGCTGGGGAACAGATCTTTAATATAGCTGATCGTATGTGGTAGAACTGATTTATAAATCTTTATGGCCGACATATTTCTTGGGAATTTCCCTACACTACAATGAAGACAAGAGTAAACGACTCAGTGCTACTATTTTATTTATAGAATTAATCTGTATAAATCTATATTTATTCAGAATTTATTTAATTTAAATAAATAAAGAAACTTAAAGAATGAAAGTAGAATTTTAATTATTAATCTAAAGAGAAGAAGAGAAATTAATCTAGGTTTTAATTTTAGAGTTTTGCTATAAGCAAGTAATATGTGAGAATAATCTCAATTAAATAAATGAAGCGCTTAGGCCTCGGTGACGTACCGGTTGCCCGGTACAGCCTTTCTTGCACACCGGACTGGTGTTTCCGGTGATTTTACCCATGTCGGCAAAATCCATCTGGCACCCCCATGCCATATTACTCTCGTGCTGTTAATGACAACAAGTGCTTCATGCACTGATAATATATTGTTCATGTAAAATACGAATAATGCAGGTACCTTGATAGTTTCTCTCCGTTCCTTATAGTATATTTCTCGATTCAAAATACGTTAGTTCACCATAAGAACATAACGTTACGTTACAAACGATAAACCTTAAGTGGAACTTTGTTATTGCGCGTAACGCAAAACACCATGACGTCACTTCTGCTTACGGACGTTAATTTCGCGCGCTCTACTATAAGAAAGAGTGCTACAAAGAAAATATTTCTACCTGTTATTTGTAAAATACGGTATGCAGGAAAAATAATCTGCCAGAATAAAATGCTAACATGTAGACGATATGCAAGAAAAAATATCAGTCATGTGTTTATGAATCGGATAGAAATATCCATCCCTCGGCCACCTGCGCATGGGCGGTAATTCTTCAAGCCTCATTACCGCCCAATGCGCAGGTGCCCTCGGGATGGATATTTCTATCCGATTCGTAAACACATGACATATATTATTAATCTAACTAACAAAATTCTATGCACGGGTATATAAATGGAATTTCCCGCGCATAGTCACATGACAGATATAAACAATTAATAATTACTTAACATAAACCAATGAAAATACTCGAAACATTATTATAAACCAATGAAATGATTCGTAGTAAAATACATTCGGCGGACAGGACAATATGGCGGCGCTCATAAATTACAACAAGAAGTGAAACAAGAATAGCTAGAGAAAATATTTTAAATATAAATCTGACCTGTTACAATGGGATAATAATTTATTTACGTTTGAGCGTAGCGAATCAGGAAATAATGAGAACTTTTGAATGTTAGAAAATTTGACGGTTTTATTATGTGTTTTCTGGAGTCGTCCGTCCCTTTTAAGCCCAATTATGAATATATCAAAATTTTAAATGAATAGATAGATTAAAAAGTGATAAAGGATTATAAATCTAGTCTATTCTGTAAATTAAGTGACTCTAGTCTGATTAAGTGAAATCAATCCCAAACAGAACAGAAGGAATGCAACTTCACATGCTTTATAACGATCCCCTAATGTTTTATGACTCTAAGTCAAATACAGTCTGAGATATAAGCGACACAAACTTGTAATACATTTATGCATATTTTTGACAATCAAGGGCCATAAATCATGTCTGACTTATATCTACTGTCAGAAATCCGAAAAAAATCCCAGGTGCACAACTTCAGATGCTGAATAATATTTCTATGATGTTTCATGATCCTAGGTTAAACACTTTTGGAGATATGTACGACACAACTTTAATACCTTTTAATGTACACATTTGACTAAGTCAATGGCCATAACTCTCGTCTGGCTGAGTAATAGCTCTAACATAATTCCTTGTGCACAACTAAACATGCTGAATAACAGTCCCGTTATGTTTCACAAACGTTAGGAGGCCCTTCTATGCATAATTTTGACTGTTAAGGGCCAAAACTCTGGTCTGGCTGTGTGAGATCCAGATTAAGCCCATGGTCCACAACTTTTCGTGCTGAATAACAATCCTGTATGATTCGATGACATTGGGTGCAATACATTTTCAGATATGAACGATACAAATTCGGACAGAAGGACGGACAGACGGAGGGACAAGAGCAGCTCTAAGTGCCCTCACCCCACACACCCACCCAACTTCTCAAAATGGACATTATAATAGGGTGGAGCATAAAAATAGGTTCAGGACGCAAACTGATTAAAAAGATATTATGGGAGATTCGATTAACTTGACATTTTGATGTGTTCTGTAACTAAATATATTCCCAAATGTATCATGTGTAACTGCATGAGACAGTTCACAAATTATCTGAAATTATTGAATTCGATAAGCTACCTCTATATAAATGCATAGAGTCGTCTTTGATAGAGATGTTTTTATTTTGGTTTTCAAAATTATCCTTAAAGAAACTTATATACCCTGTTTCTTATATGGTAATGTGAAATATGAAGACAATCCTTTCCTTGTCAAAAATGTAATTTGTCCCACGAAATCTAAAATAAACAGGCATTTGAAAAAATCTATACGAAGATGCTTTGGAAGCATATAATGCACACAAGCAAAAAAGTAGCAAACTCGGTTTGATTGAGTCTGCTCATATGAGGCAATGAATTATGCAACACCCCTCAAGCTCTCCATCCCTCAGCAAGAGCTTACCCAGAATTTTGTCACACACATATATTGAAGGGACTGCGTAATTCCAAAGGGCCAGAAAATATGTCATATCTAATGTTCACTGAAGTTCATTTTCGTGATTCCTTTTTATTCGATATTTTATTTGTCGGGAATTATCTGTTTGTTTTATGTGAGATCGAAATATCTTTCGTCGGTGAACAACAGATGAATGTATTCACGAGCGGTGAGGCCACATGTTAAAATGTAAGCTCTTGTGGTGTTTCAGTTTGGATCTCACGCAGCCAGTTCATATTTATAGCCCTTGACGTAGTCAAAAGTATGCATACAAATGGCATAAGGTTGTGTCACTATTAAACACAGGATTATATAACATCATAGGACTATTATTCAGCATGTGAAGTTGTGCACCTGGGGTATTGTCAGAGATTTCAATCAGTCAGACCAGAGTTAATGCCCTTGACCTGGTCAAAATATGCATTAAATGACATTAAATGTTTTGTGTCGCACGTAATTAAGAACATATTTGGTATTTGACATAGGGTCATAATAAAACACAATAAGAATATTATTCAACATGTGAAGTTTTTCACCTGGGGATTTTGTTTAGGATGGATTTTTGTTGGTCAGACGAGACTAATGGCCCTTCAGTAAGTTAAAAACACGTGTATTCATTTATGGCATAGACGTTTTGGCCGCATCTATCTCAAAACATATTTGACTTTGTTACATAGTATGAGACGTTGAGTAGCTGGAGCTCTTTTGGGGACTAATTTGACTTTGTGAAAATACACATAAAGTGCTTAGTACATACACTTAACGAATCTTCTAAGTGTACATGTATAAATGGGGTCATATCTCCGTCAATACTGGCCAGATCATGCTGCAATTTTCAACAAATACAGATGTCATGCATGGTATGATAATTTGTTTATTTCATTTGATAGAAAACAAACTTTTAATAAACATGAACGAAAAATATAATTGAGTGAAAAAAGTCAATGTCACAAATTTTTATCGCCAAACCAGACCGACAAACGTCATTACTTTAGTATCGCGTATGCCCACCGCCACAGTTGATAACAGCCTGACATGGACGTAATTTTGAGGACGATTCGCCCACTCTTGAACAATTGTCGCTCTTAGATGGTCAAACAACATTACAGATCAATATATATCGATGCAAATTTAATTCTATTTTTATGGATGTATTCGATAAAAATTAAATTTAAGTTACTTTCAATTAGTCTGATACAAACAACTAATGAGAACGAATTAAAGACGCTCGCTACAGTTTTGTATTTTTCTTCTCAATAATAGATTTTGATGAAATGTTTTGTACTAAAAGATCATGTTATGATGTATTGAAAAATGAAATAAAAATACTAGGTCACCTGCTTTGTTTCAATTTAATTTGCCCCTATGGTGCTATATTTAACATTTTTCAAAATTTCTATACTCCTAAAATATATTTCAGTACAGTACAATAATCAGCATCAATTTGATATCTAAGCATTTTTATTACGGAAAACAATATATCTATTTGAAACATGCTCAATGAAATCAAAAGAAAATGATTTTGTAAAGAAAGGAATACTTGTTCAGCAGACCCAAGGGCCATTTTTGCATATTTTTTGTCAATTTTAATGTTGTTTGACCATCTAAGAGCGACAATTGTTCAAGAGTGGGCGAATCGTCCTCAAAATTACGTGCAACGGTACATGCGACGTCCATGTCAGGCTGTTATCCACTGTGGCGGTGGGCATACGCGATACTAAAGTAATGACGTTTGTCGGTCTGGTTTGGCGATATAAATTTGTGACATTGACTTTTTTCACTCAATTATATTTTTCGTTCATGTTTATTAAAAGTTTGTTTTCTGTCAATTTTAAGTTGGTACTTCTGCTTTTTTATCGAGTTCCACGTAACAGAATTTAATCAAACATTGCACATACCTTGAAAGTTTTCCGCCTTTCTCCGCACAAAACCTATAGTTTACGAATACGGATGTACTCAATGCAGAGTTGGAGCGCCGGTATAAATTACAGACTCCAGTATATGTCGAATTTAAGCAATTTGAACTAAAAGTACTTTAAATGTATATATTTTGTAACCATGGTGATACTTACCCTAACCTCTAGTCAGTATATTATACATATTATACATTAAATGCATGCGAACATACAATAATTTGCGCATTTTTGTCGTACGCGACATTAGATAATCACTTCCGGGCATGTGCAGAAGACCGCTCCAACTCTGCAAGAGCTACATCGATTAGAAACACAACCAAATTGGCACGGTGTTGGGGTAAATATCGACCCGGAAAAACTGTAGCGAGCGCCTTTAAAATTATAACGTACCTCTGCTTGTTGCACGCCGGCGTTCAACAAATCGACGGTTTTACCACGTTGCCTGATCGATATCTGTCACACTCAGTGTTTTCCTGATGTGTGGATTCACACCCTATAAACGACTGTATTTCCCCTCTTCCTCTTGCGAGTGATCAAAATAATAAACTAACAGCTAAACGTTGAAAAACAGCATTTTAAAGTGACTGATTAGCTTTAAAGGTATATATATTTTCATTTTATTAGAACCTGAACATGACTTGTTTCTGTATATAATGTGCTAGTCTGATGACAGGTAGAATTATAGCAAAACCTCGATTGATCACTGATTTTGTCCAGAAATTATACATTGTCGGCGTCACAGGTACTTATTTTCTTGCTGGAAGAATGACCTATTTGTAAATTCCACTGTTTCATGGATAAAGAAACAATACTAGTTTGGTAAAATGAAATAAAATCATTGATAAATTCTCGAATTTGTTTATAACCGTAAAGGAAAGAAGATTCAGTGCTATTTCCTGACTGTATGCATGCTTGCTTAATTTCTGTACAAGTGCTTGCGAGTTCGGTAGATAGACTGTATGCCTGTTTGTGAGTGACTTCTTTACAAAATGTCGACGTTTCCTATGCTCCTGTAGTATTTCTTCATATTTAGAACCCGCAAACAATGTTTGAAGGAGGGTCGTATAAAGCAGTCACCATGCGGTCTGTCTGTTCGATCTGTTTGTATATGTGTCCTCATATATTTGGTCGTGCAATTACTTCAATGCTATTGCACCTACCTCTCTCAAAGTTTTCATACAAACATCGGCCATATGTAGTTAATGCCCATCTTATTACTTTCCTTTTTCTTTTTAAAGTTACACTTAAAGGAGAAACATGGTCTGTGTTTCGTGTCAGTGCCATAACTTCTTTATACATTAAGGGATTTTGAAATAACTTGGCACAAATGTTCACCATCATGAGACGGTAATGTGACGATGTCTCATACAAGACTATATTTTCTAGAATTTCAAACCAACTAATATATAATCGCAACTGCAATTAATAACATGTGAGAATATGAACAGTAAATGGGGTGAAGCGGCGCCAGATTGAATTTACTAATCCTTTGTGGATCGCTTTCTTGACAGCGTCGCACAGTAATCAGCTTTATTTCAGGTTTGTCTTTATATTTGCCATAAACACATGAACTTTAACATGAACCTTGTCTTATTTTACTGAAAATACATTCTGAGAATGAAATAAGTCCCCATTTTACAAGCAGAAGTGCCATTAGAGGAAAAAAATGAGGGTCTATTACCTCACCTGAGCAAGAAGTGCTCTAGAAGAACTTTTGTGATTACCCTGTGTTCGTCGTCTGTCGTTGTCGGGTATTTTTCCCGATATCTGGAGTATGTTATGGATGTTATTTACCTTTGTACAAGAACAAGGGTAGCATTAATAACCCTGACAATTACAGGGGCATAACTATATTAAGCTGTTTTGGAAAGTTGTTCACATCTTTATAAAATCTGGAAATCGGAAGCACCGAGGACAATGCAAACAGTGAAAATTGCAGACTCGGTTTGATTGAGTCTGTTCATGAGCAGTAATGGAAAATGCAACACTGCCCACGCCCCCTAGCACCGGCTTAAGCAGTATTCAATCTTCAAATCTAAATGAGTTGAAATCAATGATCCCGAAGACAAATAAAGACAAACCTAAAATAAAGCTGATTACTGTGCGACGCTGTCAAGAAAACACTAGGTTAAACACTTTTGAGGTCAATAACATATTGTGTGAAGAACAGGCTGGATTTAGAAAACATTATAGCCCTGTTGATCATATATTTTCTTTAAAATTGTTAATAGGTATGTATTTTGTCAATAATAAAAAACTCTACTGTGCTTTTTTGGATAAACCAAATTTCCCTCAACTCAGTCAATCGTATTGCTCTGCGGCGAAAGATTCTAAGTTACAATATTGATGGTAAATGTTTTAAAATTATTCTCAACATGTATGATAAAGCGAAGTCTTGTGTAAAATCAAACAATACTCCATCTGATTTTTTTGTGATACAGGAGTTAGACAAGGTGAAAATCTTTTTCCTATTCTATTTTTTTTTATTCTGGAATGATTAATAGCTTTTTGTCTAGTAAATTTCATGGTCTTCAGTTATTTTCTGATAATGCTAGTCATATGTTAAGTGAAAACGATTTTGAAGTTTTCTTCTTCAAGTTATATTTGCTATTGTATGCTGATGACACAGTAACCTTAGCAGAGACCCCTAATAACCTCCAGTCAGCTCTTAATGCTATGTCAGAGTATTGCACCTCATAGGGGCTAAAGTTGTCATATTTTTGAAAAATAAGAGAGGTATACGTAATGCTTCAGTATTTCAATTTTAGAGTGGTAATATTTTAGAAATTGCTGGCTACTTCTCATACCTAGGTATTCAATTTTCATTCAATGGCAAGTTCGGTAGAACTGAGGCTCATTTAGTTGACCAAGCACGCAAAGCTATGTTTGCAGTTATTAGTAAATTCAGGGAGTTTTTGGAGTAAGTTAATAAGCTCCAAGGAAAATAAAATTTGTAATATTTTGTACAAAACTTCTCTCACTGTCTCAGAGGCAAAACAAGAAATTTAACTGGTTATTTTATTTTAAAGAAAGTCTTGATTCTCTTCGTATATCTAATTAGTCGTTAGATCAGAAGATTCGCTCTTGTAACTCCTTCTAAAATGCTGTTTACACTTGAATTAAAGATCAGTTGATACAAAACTGGAACTATTCAGTTAATAACCCAAGCAAATGTTTAAATAATAGAATGTATAAACACGAATTTGTATTTGAAAAATATTTCAAGCTTTTACCTTTTGACCTTAGCATTTCACTTTGTAAATTCAGATGCATGAATCATGTTGCCAATAGAAAAAGGTAGATTTGAAAACAATGCAGGAGAACAAAGTACTTGTCATTTGTGTAATTGTAACATATTTAGGAGATGAATTTCCTTTTTATTACAAATATATATTTCAAAGTTAATAAAAAATGTAATATATTTTTTTTCCTATCAACATAATATTCATCTATATATTTAATATATAGATGAATATTATTTTAAATATCCAGATACTCTCAAATTGTCTGACCTTATGAACAATTACAATAAGAATACTTTGTTAAAACTGACTGTTTTCTGTAAAAAAAATGGTGTCTACTTTTAGATAAATAGTTAGTTCTCGTCCTCCACATCATCAGTTACTTCTGCAACGATTTGTCAGATTTTACATGCCAATCTGATTTTGTTAGTATGACTTGTTATTGTTACAATTGACTTGATTAATAAACTGTAAACTGTAAAAAGCAATGAAAACGACCAAATCCGCAAGGACATATTCCTGGCGTGTGTGCGTTATCACTATCAAATGCAAACTATTTCTAACATCAGAAATAGCGGTAAATCTTGACAGTCAGTAAACATGTCGGCTGTATTTGTAACGATAACATGTTTATCAAAGTTTATTATTGAGAAACGGGGTTAAACCATTAGGCCATTCGGCTATTTTGTGCTGCTTTTGAATCTTGTTGACTGATTCACCATGAAGTTAACTCTGAATTACTAATAAGGACTTAATCGACTTTTCCGATAATATATTCGTTATCCTTTTCTATTTATACGTTCATCCGCAGGATACTTGCGGGTGAAATAGTTTTGTTTGTTGTTTTTAAATCAGAGGATCATTTTCTTGCAGACGGACAGACAGACGGGGGTCAACCTATAGTCCTCTCCTGTCTCATCTCACTGATATTTTGAAATCGTAAGGTAACATTACTTTGTGCGATTTCCATAGGGAATCGACGATTAATTTCTTGCAAGACATGGTAGGGACCTTGTGTATACATTCAGTTTCTAATTCGTATTTTATGATAGTATATGAGTGTAAAGCCAACTCTGAACACTTGCATGTAAACGATGCTGAAGCATTCAATTAATTATTTAATCAAGTAGGATAGCGAGTCACAGACACTCGAATCCAACCACCCCAATGGATTAGTATAAGCATCGCATGTGGGGGGTGGGGGGTGTCGACATTTAATGGCAGTATAAACATGACGACTGATTAAAAGAAACAATTTTATATGCATATTTTTTATTTCATTTACGCATTTCAAGGACATGAATCGCCTTTTGTAATCGCAAGATGGAATACAGTATCATTCGCAAATACGAATTCAGATCAAATATCAAAATTGGCAAGCCGGCATACAGTAAATGTTTTTTTACCGACTAGAGAAAAATTAATTTCATTCAAAAACGCAACAGAAACAAAACATTTTATTTACATACATTTATGGAGTATGCATACTTATTACAGAAAACAAAATGGAAATTGGATTACAAATCAATTTGGCGTGATATTCATCAATTTCTTGACATCGTCGAGAGAATTTTCATGCAATGAGTGTGATCAGTCAACATTTTTTAAACATTACCTGTCAGTTGCATCTATTATATCATCATATACACATATTTATGTTAGACTTACCGTTTAACTTAAATACACATAGAGTGTAAAGCCAAATAATGAATTTAATGACGATTCGTACCTTTTCCGTGTCATTTTATTGTTTTGATCACTCGCAAGAGGAAGCGGGGGATACAGTCGTTTATAGGGTGTGGGATTGATAACCCATGTACGACAGAAGTATAAAAATTCGCGCCAACTAACGATTTTCTGGTGCAATGTGTGTATTTCGTCGTTGCATGATTCACCGAGCCGTGTAATATCAATTTATAAATATGATATCGGGATAATACTTGGAATGTAGCCAATAGCCAAACACGCAAATTTTTGTGCAGAAATTCTCAAAAATGAAAATAATATACTGAAACGAAATATGCACACATATAAGATTCGTTAAGTGTATATCTTAAAAATAGTACATAGATGAAGCCATGAGAGTCATAAAGCATAAGAAAGAGGATTATTACATAACAGCTGAAGTTGGGAACTTGGTGTTTTGGTTGGGATTTCGTTCGGCAAGATCAGAGCTATGGTCTTTCACCTGGTGAAAAATACACATTAAATGCTTAAAGGTTTGTGTTGCATATGTCTTAAAATATTTCACATAAAGTCATGAAAACATGTACAGTTACAAGAGGGCGCGGGGCTTGAGGGGGACGGGTCACCCGTGACTTATGGACACACATCTGGTTTTACATAAAAAGTCATTTTTTTAAAATGAATGAAAACAATGTAAGCAGTTAAAAAGAGAAAACAAAATAGTATAGACAAACCTGGGTCAAATCCTTTTACAACTGGAATTCCCGGCTAGAATTGAAATAGACTGAGGGTAATAATACAACTACCAATTTTGCAATATATTTCCATACAGAGGCAAACACAAATTATTTTTAACAATCAGATATTATATAACACAAAATCAAAGGAAAAGCTTGTTAACACCCTATATGCCACATCAATAACCCTGTCTTAATGAAACTCGGTCCGAATTTTGATCTTGATAATCCCTTGGCCATGTATGAAAATGGTTTTCAAATAACCACACCTTAACACATTAGACATTACTTTCCTACTGCAACATACAATTTACTCGTCTTTATGTAAAAAGGATGCAAAGATACACATAAATGCGTAATTCAGACTGTCTCAAGGTATTGTCGTCCATAAATGCTTATTTATGACAGCAAACTACTTACTAATTACAGAGTCATATGAACATATTTGTATATAAAACCACTGGGATGTGTCTGATTTTGTCAAGTTTATTATTGCGTTTTTCTTCTTTTTTTTTTTGCAAATATATACTCATTTGCCCGTGGAAAGTGTTTTCTTTTTCCCTTTTATTTCTTTTCCCGCCTAAATTAGCGTAATACTAACCGGACTTTACATTATAGTTCTTTGACAGTCGATCTTATCACAGTGTTAGCACTTTTTTGTTTACGTCATTACAGTTAGCACTTGCCTTTTGAGTATTTAATAGCGCACTTATTTTTTATTCATTGTTATTATTCACCTTTTGGTTATTATTTGTAAGTATTTGTTAATATTTTAGACTTGTTTGCTGTTGTTCTGAATTGATTTTGTGGTCTGTTTTTCCGTCTGACCCCCGTCTGCCCTGCATACAAGCAGTGACGAAGTAAAATCCATATTTTGCTGATAAGATCGGTAAAATGTGTTTCACTGATAGAAAAAAAATGTATCAGCTTTTGAGTAAGGGTAAGTTATAAATTCAATGTGTTAATTATACATTTGTTAGCAAATATATGAATATAGATATACAATCATGCAATTGATTATTAAAATTTGCCTTTTCAATTTACATTTGATAAAACAGATAAGTAAATTATAGTAAATCAATCGGACGTAAGAAGAAACATAACTTTCTCAATAAAAAGTTACGTCATTCATTTAAGAATGATACTAAATACTCTTACTTTAGTCTCAACAGTGAACCCTTTCGTTTTTCTCAAAGATAAAAATAAATGCCAAAGAAATTATGCAATAATTTGTTTTATATCTATACAAAAACTGAGGCGCGACAGTGTTATTATGTGACAGTGCTGTCATGTTATTCAACATTTTTAAGTAACCAATCATAGTGTGCGTCGTATCTTGCTATTATACAAAACTCCACTTTATAAAGTCGAATACTGCACTTCGTAAGCATAAATACTTCTTTTATGGCTCCTTATATCCCATACTGAAAAACATTCGCACTTTATACCGTTCATTTTGGGTAGTTAAACATGTGTGAAAAAGATATACGGCTACGAAAATTTATAGTTCTGGTAAGTACTACATAATCACAAATCCTACAAAATTGTCCTTATCTACTGTATACTTCAACAGCACTTCACAGCTTTAACTTTTATTGTCTTTATTTTAGGTTAAAAGTTACGTAATTTTAGAACTCTTTAAGAATCAGATCATCAAAGATTTATACTATACAGAATTACCTTAAAAGAAAAGGATCAAGCAATGGTTGCGTCTCATTACAGTATTAATAGATAGATAATGAGTCTTTGCTATAACAGATGTTATATTAATCTACTGAATACATGTATACATTTGTATGACATAACCAGATTGAGCATGATTTAAACTTACCAGGTACACCAAAATTTGTTGACAGACTTTCGAGCAACTTACAGAAGTGCAATTGATTTTAACATACTCTTGAACACAAGACAATAAATAACATATTTATGAGGGATAAGTACTTCAGAGAAACAAGGTAAAACAGAAACAAGACTTAACCAATACAACTTCAAAACACAATGGGTTACAAGGGAACAACTTTGTTCACCTGTGTATTCCGTGTTAATGTTCTAGGCCTTTGAATCAGTTCCTGACCATGTAAGTAGCATTTTCTATATTTACAGTTGCATTCTGAAGCTCTCGGCGCTGCAAGTCTGTCAAAAACTGAGACTTTGTTATTTACGTTGACTTCGGGGTCTAGGAAGTGGCCTTGCACATTATCTAAACTATTGGCGTTTCCTTCGAATGTAAGACCATCTTCATCTTTTGAAACCCCATCGTTCAGATTATCAGGTTTCTTTAGGGACAAAGGTAACCCAAGCTTATTTGTTAGCCGAGAAATAAGTTTACTATCACGTGTTATAAAATCAAGACACCTGGTTCTCCGCACAGCTCGCAGTCTTTCGTCTTTGATTTCATTGGAATCTAAATTTTCAAAGTTAATTAGTACAATTTGTTTAGCTCTGTCAGCAAGAAACGAATTCCAAATGGTTTCTAATTCAGAAACAGTCTGGTAGTCCTCAGTATATCTATCACACAAGACGATAACGTAATTAACTGAACGGTCCACCGCAATCGCTAGCTCGTCATCCCGTTGAGATCCGTACTGAATGTCTGACCACGGAATAAAAACCCTATATCCAGCTTCAAGCAATGCCGGTTTAATGTACCGACTCACCATACGAAATACGTCATCATTATCTTCAGAAAATGACAGAAAGACGTCAATATTGTGTATACCTTCAGTAAACCTCTTTCTAAATAATGTACGTTTCAGAATCATTATCTCATAGCGGAACAAAAAGCAAACACCAGTTATCACAACAAATAAAGTTATAACTCCGATAGCAGAACTTACTATAGCCGCCGACGGTAAAGGTGTGTATTCGTTACAGTTCAATGTGTGTTCGGAGACATCTTCTGCCGGTACAACTTCTCCATTAGCCGAACAATTCAGTCTACCATGTCCGTGTTTTAGACGTATCCAGTCCCCAATCCATGTGTTAGAACAATCACAAACGATTGGATGTGGTCCAAACGTGATATGGTTAGGGTCTTTGTGGTGTAGAGTACGTGGAAGTTTTTCAAGTATCTGGCTTTCAATGTTTAGTTTTGATGAGATGTTTCTAGCAGCTTTCTCTGTGAAAAATGTTACATTATTTTGCCGAAGATCTAGATTCACTAATCTTGCATAATAATTTCTTTCCTGCAACACCGTTATTTTGTTATCAGCAAGAATTAGGTCTATCTTGTAATTATTCCATACTCCGATGGGCATTTCTTCTGGCATTGATGTTAAACCAACACCCGTGCAATTTACAAGTACCTTATGTTCACTTGGCATATCAATACAGTGACAAAGGTAATGAGGACAGTCGGGTTTTTCACTGAGGTCACATGTTAAATTTTCAAAATTTCCAGTTTCGATAATACCTGTCAGATTTTTCCCTTTCATACGCTCAGGACTGTGACATACAAATGTTTCTTTATCTACATTTCTCCAATATTTTGCAATCTCAGGTCCCATTGAATCTAGTATGGGAAACACAGTACAGTCACAGTTTATAGAACTTGCGTCTATATTCATCTGACCTTCAAAGTACATGCCAAGCTCTGCTAGATCTTCTAATCCAACAGATGTAAAATTTATAAAGCTTCCTATATGCGTTTGTTCTAAGAATATATCTCCCGGACCATGTATAACTTCTTCCAGAACGAACCCAAGTTCGTTTGTAATATGCTCAATGTACGAATTTGTGAAATTCAGGGTGCAAAAAGGTCCCGGCCTGAACATGTTTGATATATCCAAGAAGTCCATGTTATGATTGTCAGAAAAGTCTACGATTGGAATATTTCCGCCTTCCACGATTACAACATTTGGATCTAATCTCAGTATCAAATTATGTGACATTGTCAAAACCCTTAAATCTTTCATTTTGGTAAATGTTGTGTTGTCAATATATTTTATCAAATTAAAATCTAAACGCAGGGTATCTAACTTATTCAGGCATTGGACGAGATTCACGTCTGCCAATTTGTTGTGTCGTAGATCCAAAATGACTAACCGCTTCGCCCAAGAACATATATTCCTTGGAAATTTCGTCAGCAACCCCCTTGTATGGTTAAATTCAATAAAGGAAAAATTGTTTTGTCCTAACATAACACTTTTTCCAAATATATCCATATATTCTACAGACAACATTCCAAGCGGGCATAATGTCTTGTTTAACACCCAGCAGCGCTGTCCTTCACATGAACAACATCTATCTGGAAATTTTGCTGTTTTGCAATTGTCTGGGCAGAATAAATCCTCTCTTTCTCCATATGACCATTTGTAGTAGCCTGGAATACTAACCATGTCGCAGACTATAAATACCACACAACTAAGAGCTAAGCTCACGACTAGTGTACCGTTAGCCATCGCCATTTCTTAATCTGAGAGAAATAATTTGACTGTCTCCGTTTTTCATTTTATATGAGTTAGAGAAATCATTCAGATGAGCTTATCTATGTTTTTTGCTTGATTTTGCAAGTGGTAATGTAACTACCCAAAATAAATTATTCAATAAATTATAAGCAAAGAAAATGAATTACATGAGAAGACAGAAACAAATATTGATATAAAGATAAAACGGATAACAGGAAGTTCTAAAATCGGATGTGAACGCGAGCCAGGAGTTGATTAACTTTTATATCATATAAACTGTAAGAACAGCTGTCATAACGTTTATGTAGTTGACACTATGTTACTAGTTTAAAGACTGTAATTTATGTTTACAAGTTATAGGCAGCCAGTACACAGATCATAGTCGAAAAGTGAAGAGATCTCAGAAGTGAAAGACTTCCATAATTTTGCATTTTTCAGCTGACATAATAGAACATCATCAGTGCGCAGAAAAGCAAAGAGCACAGAAACCATGCCGTTGATGTAGAGCTACCAGGAAATAATGCCCTGTCAAACTATAATTCACGAGCGTTAATGAGGAGATTCCCATCCGGCAATGCTAACGGAAGTCTATGGTTATGCCCAGGTGCCCACCCTTGTTTGAAACTAATTGAGTAGGTATTTTGGGCACGTTTTAAAACATCATTTCTTTTTATTTTAATGCACTCGTTACATGTACCATGGTATTGGTGCGCTTAAAAAGGGTAATTTTTTATTAAAACTTTAAGTTTAAGCAAGACGGAGCCAGAGATAGAACTTGTTAATGTTGTTATGCGAATATTTTATTGCTTAATATACGAAAAACTAGAATATATAGATATTAGTCCTAACCCATAATGTATTTGTATTATATCTTGAATTAACATAAGCTAATTAATTAAGTCTTTTGCAATTTCACTGTTTGTTTTGTTCTCGGTGCTTCCGAAGGATCTACTTTCCAGATTATATTTACTTCACAACAGCGGGTGTTAAGTGCTGTGTGGCGGCCGTACAAAGTCTCCCCGACTTCATCTCGGTGTTGTTATATTTTCTTGTCCTTCGGGATCATTGATTTTGGAAATTGAATACTGCTTAAGCCGGTGCTAGGGGGCGTGGGCAGTGTTGCATTTTCCATTACTGGTAATGAACAGACTCAATCAAACCGAGTCTGCAATTTTCACTGTTTGCATTGTTCTCGGTGATTCCGAGAAATCTACTTTCCATGTTATATTTACTTCACAACAGCGGGTGTTAAGTGCTGTGTGGCGGCCGTAAAAAGTCGCCCCGACTTCATCTCAGTGTTGTTATATTTTCTGGTCCTTTCGGATCATTGATTTCAACTAATTTATTTGAAAATTGAATATTGCTTAAGCTGGTGCTAGGGGACGTGGGCAGTGTTGCATTTTCCATAACTGGTCATGAACAGACTCAATCAAACCGAGTCTGCAATTTTCACTGTTTGCATTGTTCTCAGTGCTTCCGACGGATCTACTTTCCAGATTATTTTTACTTAACAAATGATATCAACCCAGCGTTTACATATCATTTAAAATAAACTTTTCATGTTCTTTTATTTCTGATTGCTCCTTTATTTAATATTTTGCAGTGGTTTATTAGAATATTAATAATTCACTTTGAATTACATATGAACGTAAGCAAATTTATATTAATGACGGATAATTAACTCCAGTTATTAAATATTTAGATGAGCAAATTTTATTGAAATAGCAAAACCTCCTTTCTCAAATTCTTGTTAAAATCTACAAACTTATCTATCGATTATGAACTGGACTAGTTTTATGCTTTTAGCAAAAGTATTTTGACATTACTTACCACATTTCGTGGGGAATTGGGCAATTATGGATAAATCATTGCAGAGACATGAAATAGAATATAATGTTTACAAGCACCATTTTAGACACAGTATATACTCAACAAAATTCCTAATCGGTCAGTTTATAGGGGATGAAAATCCCCGAGACGGTAACGTCCGTATATAGTTATTCGTCTTTGTTGTCTGCATATACTGAGGCAATTTTTTCGATGTTTTCCGGTTCCGGTTTATATACACACCGCAGACTGGTTGTCTGCATGAACATCCGAGCACCCCGAATCAGTCATAGAAACTCGTAAACCGCGCTAACATGATTATTTTACATCTTTTTCGTAATGAAAACTGTACATGCAACTGAAAAACACTTTTAAAACAGTAAGGAAGTGTACAGGGGGTCAAGTTTCTGCGTGGAGTGCAAACAAACAAAAAAATCCTAAAGCCAGTGCGAGAACGCTGAATGACGTCACCGTCACGGCTTCCCGTAAATTTTGCAAAGTATGATATTCGCTGTAAGAGGTATGATGACACTAAATGTAAACTATAGTTTAAAGCGAAGTTTCACTTTCTTGAGCGTTGAATATTTCTTTCTAAGCAGATATATTAAAGATAAATCCCCATGCTAGGCGGTGCCTTAATTCATATTATTGTATTACTATTTTGTTAGTAATGCATGTATTCACACGAAATTTCACATACCAACATTTGAATAGATACTGCAGCTAATTAATAATTTACTTTTGCCAACTCACATCCAAAAAAAAACACATTAGGCGTTTCGACCAATATTGCATATTTTGCACGTGCATGGAATGTGCACCAATATGCACGTGTCTGTTTACACTTTTGACATTACTGACGAAAGTCCTACTAGAAAAACACATAATTATCATGGTGAAGTTGACACAAGAGCAACGCGATCGTGCTGTCGGAATGTTTCCAGCAGCGAGACGTTTACGACACGTAAATAATTTTGATATAATTTGTTTGTAGCTGTTACTTTGATGGTTATGGTCATTTTTAACCTTTTTCCGTTTACAGGAATCTTCAATCGTTGGTTATCTACCATCCGCGCTCTTTCGGCGGAATTTAACCCCATGTACAATTCACTAAAGTGACCGATTTTGAATTTTGTTGTAAAATTCCGATACAGCCCGGGCGCGTTGGTTTTGTGTCAGTTTCACGATGATATATGTTTTTCTAGTAGGACTTTCGTCAGTGATGCTAAAAGTGTTCATGAACACGTGCATGTTGGTGCACATGCCCTGCACGTGCAAAATATTCTATATTGGTAAAAAACGCCTAACGAGGTTACGTTGGCCGTGAGTCGGCCAAAAATAAACCAATAATTGGCTGCAGTACCTATTCAAATGTAAGTATGTTAAATTTCATGTAAATACACGCATTAGTAACAAAATAATAATACAATATAAACTGACTGATTAGGAATTTTGTATTTAATTGATTTAATCATATTTTATTGCTTCTGAACACATAATACATAGCACATATACATAATAAGTAACAAAAGCAAATGGGTTGGGCTACAAGTTATTGCAACATTAGAAGTCAGCCCTTCCCAAAGAATTTATCATGGTGAAATTGACACAAGAGCAACGCAGTGGGAAGGAATTTTGTATATGCCGGATACACTAATTGCCTTAGAAATGAAAAACTGAAATATGATAATGACTTTTAATCCAAGTATAGGAACTACAAAATATGTTGCCGAAAGTTGTCATATGTAGTAATGTGACCTGTCTCATTTCTCAAAATACATGATTCGTTTCTTTTTTTAAAGGTATACTAATGTCTGTCCCATCCCATCGGTTAACATCAACTTGGATGCACGGTGGCAAAACTGGTGCAGCTATTGGTAAAGTAAATGGCGTTAGTTAAACTACAGAAAAGTCACCCTCGAGAATTTCAAGGATTTTTCTCTAAGTACTCGAACTTCTAAATGAATACCGCATATATTTTTCCAACGGCAGCTCACTGTTGTTAAAAATCGGCCGCCATTGGCGTTTACTCTCTAAAAAGGAGGAGTACATGGAAGTTCACGTGAATTACTTGGGGAGCAACTCAAAATGGATTTTAAAGTGAATAATCGTCGTTTTGTACTGAAAAACCTTGAAAGATCAACAGATTGAACAGTTTGTATATTCAAAAACAAATTTCAAATGCAAGAAAGACAAATTTACTCACATGCAACTTGCAAATTCCAAGTTAACTGTATGCTGTATCCCAAGGTCCGATTTACAAATTATCAATTCCCCATTTATTTTTCCACCGTCCAGTCGGAATACAACTTTATTTTTGTTTTATGTCGAACAACTACACACTCTAGATCATGAGCAGATGATATTCAGGCACCAGTTGCTCCATACATATGAAACAATGCGTTGATTACACCATTTTTCATACGCATGGCTCAAAAAATAACCTGTATTCTACGATTTAAAAATCCTTCCTTCCCATTGAATGTATTTTAAAGATTTATCCTCGATATATCACCCTTTCCAAAATTAATTTCCATAAAACTACTGCTTTGAAAACACACTACACTTTTCTATCGCGTCCGATTTGAAAGTGACATCACAAATGACATAAAACTGAATGACGTCACAGTAGACTTGCCTTACTGTTCATCCAACCAGTGGCGTAGCTTCTATAAGGCACTGCAGGCTTGGGCCTCCAGATATCAGAGAAAACGAAAAATTAAAATGCTAAATATGAAATAAAAATGGAATGGTAAGGGGGAGGGTAAGGCTATAGGAGCTTATGGTAATCTAAACATCCGTATTGAACATGTAATAAGAGCTTATTAATTTTATTTCCATGATTGATAAAAACAGATACCAGTAGTTTAACAATTATCTCGCTCGTATACCACGGCCCCGCAAAATATCGCCCTGCAACTTTGTTAATGTCGGAAAATAGACATTGCTTGCAGCTTGTAGTTAACATTTTATAAGCGCTTTTAACCCTGCACTAAATATTTTGGCACCAAATTTGAAAATGGCATCATCGGTCCGCCTTATCCTGACCAATGAGATAAGAGAGATGATTAGGGCCTAATTACGACGCATATAAACGAAAAAAAAAGTTGTATTTGCCCACAAAGCACGCAAAACTAAAATCTATTTCCATTGAAGGGATTTCAATCTGGAACCCTTTTTAGGCGTAAAGGGACGCATTACCAAAAGCAGGTCATTTTGTGAAACATGTTTAATCAGCAAACACTACACGGTTAAATCCTTCTTTGTTTATAAGTTTATAAAAAGAAAATGTTAAAAATATTTTAGAATGATACTTAAATCACTTAAACTAGATTTTGTATAATTTGATTTGATACAAAGAGGGGCCACACTTGTAAGTCTACATTATTGTGCAACTTTAAAAAAAATACGAATACAATCTCATAATTCTAACATTGAAGTTAAATTGAGAGGGCGCCGGTGCTATAGAAAATTGTGTCAGAGAGGGTTCCCGTGCCGGGTGAAGGGAGTTAAGAGAGATCCTGTGTGACAAAGAGGCAAATTTCGCCGACTGAGAGGGATCCCGTGCATTAGCGAAATCGAAAGAGTTTTTAAAGAAACGTGATAAAAACACACACATAAAGTTTATTTACAAATAAGATGGGATCAACGGCTTCACATTTGAGATACTAGATCGTGACTTAAAGCTATATTCAAGCAAAGTTCTCTCTGTCTGCATTCCATCTTCGTTTGAACTTGTGACAACTGATAAAACAAATTTAACGATAAAAAAGCAAAGGCCTATGGCTACGTCTTCCCGTGGTTCAGATTTTTTTATGCACAAACTTTTGTTCAGGATGAAAAAGCCAGCTACGCTCCTGTCAACTATAAATCCGTAATGTTCAGAGCGTGAATCGCGGGTCAAATGTTATAGAGCCAGATCGATTTAGAATGTAGATCTACATCATTTAAACATCTCTAAGGGTTTTGAAAGTTTAAAAGAATTTATAATTTTATAGTTTTAATATTGTCATTTTTTTTCTTGTGTAAATACCGCTCTAAAATCACAATTTCGAAAAGAAATTATTTTACCAAAATGTTTAAATGGAGCCGAAATTTTGTTTTTATGGTAAAAATGGTAAGCTGAACCATGCGCGGATCCAGAGGGGGAGGGTCCGGTGCTCCGTACCTTTGGAAAATCCTTAAAAAAGGAAATATGAGAAGAAAGAAAGAAAATGATTTTTCGAAAAGGCAACATTAGGGACTGCATTCAAAGTGTATACATGAGGCTGCTGCACGTAGAGCGCTAATTCATATTTATGTTTATATATATATTATCTCAAAGATACGAATAAATCTTCCTTTTGATTTAACAGGTGAGCTCATAAAAATGTGAAAATAAGGGGTATATTGTATATACAATGGGAATGGAAAAGATGTTATTAAATGCTTCTAAAACTTCCCAGAATGCAGGAAATGAAGCGCTGAATTTCAAAATACTAGTATTCAGGGGGAGTATGCCCCGCTATTTCCTCTTTTAGCATGTTCAACAAATACTTATTGACAACTCTTTATTTGTAAACGGCTAACATCCACATAAATAACCTCAAATTATTCAATATAAACAGACACATGTTTGCCATGGTAAGAGTTTGGTCGGAACACCACTTGAGAAAAATGGCTGGATCCGCGCATGATGTTTACTCGCGGTGTTCCGGTAGGGCCATCGTCACATAACGTATGTGAGCTCGAAGCAACGTAAGAACGAGACTACGATGTTTAAAAGTCGAAACCACGAAACTATGATGCTGAAAGTCGAAATCATTTCGTATTATCACCATTGTGGTTTTGCGGTTTCGACTTTTTAGCATTTTAGTTTCGACTTTTCACTATCGTAGTTTCGAATTTTCATCATCGTATTTTCGAGTTTTCACCAGCATACTTTCGACTTTTCATCAGTGTATTTTGGACTTTTTATCATCTTAGGTTCGGCTTTTCATTATCAAAGTCTGAACTTATAACATCGTGTACCGCCTTCCTTTTGTTTTTGTCTTCTTTTTTTTTTTTAAATATCCCAGTTACGCAAGGGAAAATTAAGCTGGGCATGAGAAAGGGTAAGATATTCTACCTTTTTCTGATTTACGGGTAACATTAATCTTCAAATCGACCCAAAGTTAGGGAAGCTCTTAAAAAACATTTTGGTCTACTAACGATTAATACTCAAACATCAAAAATATGTTTAAATTACTCTGTAACACTGGAAGTTAAGCATTGCCAGTTGTTCCCCGTATCATCTTTTATTAATAACATTTATTTGAATTCATAAAACAACAGTGAGACTTTTTTTAGCAATACAGTGTGAACTCGGCCGAGCTTTATTTTCTAATACATTTAAACGTCGATAATTTTGAGTTGTCCCCTAAAAAAAGTACGACAGGGCGCCGCCATATTGTTTATATACAAGAAGCGACGCGACGTCATTTAGCATTACGGTCTATGGAGAAAAATACAAAATTGAACATATCAACTTCAAAAAAATTTTTTTTTGAAAAATGAAAAAAGTGCCTAGAGATATGGATCTGCGCTATATAAAAACATATTTAAGGGCATCATAACACATATCATAATTTTAAAAATGATGTTAACCAGATAGGTGGGACAGACTTTAGAACTGAATTTCATATTTAAAAATATGAACAATTATTACACATAGTTTATGTAAACATCAAATTATAAGGTTTTATCATTATGTATTAACAGGTTCAAGTTTGTACTACCTGTAAAGGACTGGAAGTTTGTTTTACTAAACAATTGTTACTGCATGGCATTTAACTATAGTGCGTTTTATTTGACCTGGCGGGGCGGAGTTTATCCCTGGCTTATGCAAATAACGGTAATCTCAAAAAACGAGCAAAATAGGTAGAGCTACAGTGGTACATATATCATAAGTTGAGACTATTCCTATTCTGGCATGCGTTTAGTGTTGTTTGATCCAAGATTATTCGTTTCTTTTTTTGTTCTTTAGTGTCAATACTTGCGTCTACAAGTTGGTTGGGATTGCATATTTATATATCGACATACTTAAATTCGCGACTGGGTCGAAATCTAAAGACACTTATTGAATCATATAATTGATTGTTTATCAAAATCAAATCAAATCATAATTTTATACAGCAAATTTGAAAACACTTGAACATTGAACGAGTTGAAAATCCCAAAGATAAACCGAGAAGTTAAATAATTATAATTACACAGCAACTGCTAGCTTTTACAAAAATCTACAATCACTTTAGCACTTAAGTCTAGATTTGTCATTGATTAGACCTGATATGTAATAGACTATAATTTGTATCGTGTCAGTCATTATCAATTTTGTGGTTTTGATCCTTTTACCATGTATGATAGACAGGTAATTTATGTATTTTGCAATAGGAGAGATCGCCGTGACGTCACACTTTAACATCTGTTTATCTACTGGTGGGCAAAACAAATGTTTTATATTGTTTGTGTATGGGATCGGAATTTTTAGTTTGTAATAACTTTTTTCACTCATTTATGGATTATCAAAATTCAAAACGTTTTGAAAAACTGACAATTTTCATATTTTCATATTTATATATCTTTTTAAAATGAATAACCGTTTTAAATGACATATTATCTTAATAGCGGCGTAGCGATGTTCAGAATTTTTCTAAAGGAACTGTAAGTTAAGCGTTCATAACTAATCCATTTTATTTCGAAATAACGATTAAAAATAATTAATAAACTACTTGTTTTACAACCTTTCCATTGATAAAAGTATTATTGATATAATTTGTGTTTGAAGAAAGTTTAGGCCGTTAGAATAACATCACTGTTTACAAGAAACATGGATGTTCGGCGTCTGCCCACCCGATGACTGTCTTATCAGTTACATGTACTAAAATAGAAAACAACATCAAGTTTGTATACAAACACGATCTCTCCTATATGTAAACGATTAGGGTAAAATGGAAAATAAGAGGAAAAGTAGACGTTGGTTGAAATATTTTTTTCAATATAAAACGTGTGGCACCCACACATCCATTACACTTTTTACAACAAAATGAATAGTCTTGCTTTTGAATACGAATTCACAGGCCTGCTGTTTCCTTTATATACCTACTGCTTTGCATGTGAGTGTACACCAACAAGAAAGATTTTACTTCAAGTGATCAGGATATTAGGATCGAGAATTAGTAGCCTTAAAAGCTATGTTGGAAAACATAATATTATTTAACAAACATTTTATCTTTAATTGATGTCCGTATGTGACTATCTAACCATTGGTGATGATTGTTTCAATTTTTGGCATGTCATCCTTGAATGTCTGTGTTTTTGCATATATCCTGAAAATAGAGAAAAAAAACAACAACATCAGTATCTTTATTAAAGGAACTCCCCTCATTTTCGAAGTTTTCATTCAGAAAGTAGTTCTGGAAAAATCATAAAACAATACTATCTGAGATGCTAAAAAGTAGAGCTAAATTTCTTCGATTTTTTTTTTCAGCTGATTATTACTGCGTGACTTACGCGGTAAGACATTTTATTTTCCTTTTATAGGAGGCTAAGCATCAATAAATACTGTCTATATAGAACTTACTGAACCAATTTTTAAAGTCTTTATTTTTCACTTCTAACGCAGGACTTCGCAGCAGTTTATAACAATACATTGGTGCCCGCCTTTTTATCTGGGTGTTAGTAATGACCTTAGATACTTTAGGTACAAAACATTATGAAATTTACTGATTGCTATGTTTACACAAATTTAGATGTTAACCAAAGCTGTGGTCAATATTATGATTTTCCGCCATTTCCGTCTTTTATGGATCTGGCAGATTTTATTCCAAACAATTATTTAATGCGGTACCACAATCATAGTACTCTGTCACGTGATTTCATAAATATTATATCTCACAAAATCGGTCACAAAGTCGCAGTAGATCTACTCTGTATCTCACTCAAATCAATGAATTTTGTCGCGTGATATTTTTACATAATTATATCTATAACATTATGCTGTATCTCAATTACTAATTAGGTAACTTGTTATGTTACATCTACCTCTAACATACATAACACTAGATATTTATTACTTACAATAGTAAAGTAAAACCAAGTCCGCAGAAGCCAGCCAGAACGAGGAAAATGAAACCGTTAAAAAAGGAAACAGTGGCAGCATAAACGGCGTTGTTTAGAAAAGGTGCTGTAGAGCCACATATGCTTATCATAGCTGTAATGCTTGCAAATAATGATCCCGAAGAACGGAAGTTATAGAGAAAATAATTTTTGCTATGTACATTTCTTACTAAACTTGCGATCAATTCTACTAGCATTGCTAAAAGACTTAAAGCTGCAGACATCTCACGCTATGGCGAAGGCGGTTAATCAGATCTACTATTTACAATTTGTATTCACTATTTCTACTAACAAAATCTAATTGGAATCCTTTGGTAGCACAGAATGCAGCATATCAAAACAAGAGACGGTTTAGCTGGGCTGAGTATTTTCATGAGAAGTGATGAAACCTAGTGGTCTTTCTGTGCTGTGTGGAGTTCATGCAATGTTTCTCAATGATAGAATTCCGCCGATTGAAAAGTCCTGAAGACTGTTGTACTTTTCATTACCTCTAATACACAGTCTCAGTGTCGGCATTATTTTTGATCAATAATAATGTTGTATTTTTCATTTTCTTGACTACTAATGAAGAAAACAAAATCAAACCGAGTCTGGAATTATTCCGTATGGTTGCGATCTGCGCTTTCATGGGGTCTTCTTATAGATGCTGACATTGCATTATATATCTTGTTTAGCGTAACAATAAAGTTGCTAAAAGACACATGCAAAGACCTTCGCATTTTAACAATTTTAGCACGTAACAGTAATTATTTTCAAAATAAAGGTGAAAGGAAACAAGGAGCTCTTTGTTTGAATTTCATATATTATTATCTTGCTTGTCGGCGTCTGTCATAGAAGACATAATACTTTTAGACATCGACACTGTCAGGCGCCCTAACAGAGCTGGAACTGGCACTGAAAATCTGAAAATACATATTTGTCCTAAAAAGGTCGTTATTATTGTGAGGGGGGTGGGGGGGGGGTGGGGGGGGGGACGAGGACTAATGATCAGATGGAATTTTCAACGTAGAACGGTATAGTAAGACCTAAGATGTCACTCCACACGTACTTTCTTGCACGGGTGGTCCCTTGGTAAAAGCACTGACTTTTTGACTTTTAATTAGCTAGCCAAATAGAATTATATCCACGTTTGGCTCCGATGACCTTTTCTAGCAATTATTATCAATTACTTTTGAGGTGATAGACAATTTAAAACACTTTCCAAAAAGAAAAAGAAAATTACGAGGTATTGCAGACGGGCGTAACTATATTCACCTATCGCAGGCCTCTTAAGGAAGAACTGTTGATTTTACTCACAGTTACATAGCCTTCTAACTAGTTTTAGAACAAGACTTACTTATTTTGGATATTCAGAAATTAGTTTGGTCAGTAAGACACTTGTTTATTTGCCATATAGAGAGCAGTGAAAACAACTATCACTCTGGGTTAGGGGACGATATTTCAATATTACATTCGGGATGTCAGACAAGAGACTTGACATCGTACTCACAACCTTATATAATATTGAATGAAATAAATGTATCAGTTCTAATTAGGCTTACAGAATTTAAATTGTGAAATTAATACCTACCAAGGTAAAGCATCAGATTTGTTCTTGCAAACGCTTAGAGTACAATGGAGCCAGCATTTACAAAATTGTTCAATATAGCGATACTAACTTCAGACAAACATTTCTTTAAAGGCGTTATCAACGCGATACCTGCAAAACCCTGTGCCGCATGTCTTGCAGCACTAAATAGTCCAATCTTCTGCGATGGCCAACAGAATGGTTTTCCCAACTGATACAGCATTTCAATTGACCCACGGTTGCTCCCGGCCATTTCTGCCGTGAAAATTGACAAAACTAGAAGCGTATAAGCGGCTTTTTTGCCTGAAAATGTTTTACTTTTATAAAAGTCAACAGTTCTTTTTAAATTAGTAAAAGCGGATATTACGTCAGAACTATTCTCCTTCTGAAGAGTTTCCGGAAGAAATAGGATAGCCATTGCCCATGCGCAGAAAAGTATTAAAGTACATGATGCCATCGGAACAAAATATCCCTGAGATTCTATGAAATAGCCCGAAACAAAACCTGCTGCTGTTATACTGAGTAACTGAATGCCATCAAAACATGTAATAAAGAGCGTTCGCTGACGTCCAGGTTTTGTCAAATCTGCTATGAAGGAGTAACATCCGGAAAAGACAGTAAAATAAGACCCGCTTATTCCTTCTAAAGAAAAAGCGAGTAATATCCAAATCAGATCCCATTCATAAAAATGATGAGACTACAGAGACTGAATTTTAAAAGCATCATACTATAGGCAATAACAAATAGAATTCGCCTTCCGAACGTATCCGAATATGTGACGGAAGTACTGCTGTTACAAAGAATGCCGGTATGGAAGACAGCATATAATACAGTTGCCATAAGGCCGTCTTTTTCTCGACATTTTGAAATGACTTATATCTAGGGTCACTGGTGTTACTTAGTAAACACCCAGAAGTACTCCCAACATCTTCAAGTTGTGCTTCCCTTTTTATGACATATTGTATCCATTGAGAAATAACATAGAACTGCACTACAAATCCAAAAAACAAAAGCATAGCCACAGGAAGTAAAAGAAAGTGTCTACAATTTATTGTTTTAATTTTCAACTCTTTATTATTCACGATTAGTGGATCATTTTCGCTCACCGACATTTTGATAAAACGTACATATGGATGTGTACAATATGAATTATTTATATAAACATTAGTATCACTATTCATTATCTTGTAACGGACTTAATCATGATCTTGTTGTATCATACTAAAGGTGTACGTAAGGCTGAATTGATATTTATAAAGGATGTAGATTTATTTGATTCAATGTAAGATTTTATCCAGTGATCATTAGATAAAACATATTACAAGTGACGAAAATAAACTATATTGTTGAAGAATGACAGATCATAATTTATCTGTTTTACATGTAAAACAAACATTATATTTTGCTAACGCCTTTTAAAGGTGCTTTCCACATTTTAGTCATTTTGCGAACGCATATAATTGAGCCACGCCATGAGAAAACCAACATAGTGGCTTTGCGAACAGCATGGATCCAGACCAGCCTGCGCATCCGCGCAGTCTGGTCAGGATCCATGCTGTTCGCTTTCAAAGCCTATAACAATTAGAGAAACCGTTAGCGAACAGCATGGATCCTGACTGCGCAGGCTGGTCTGGATCCATGCTGGTCGCAAAGCCACTATGTTGGTTTTCCCATGTCACGGCTCAATTGTACTTTTGCGGCCAGCATGGATCCAGACCAGCCTGCGCATCCGCGCAGTCTGGTCAGGATCCATGCTGTTCGCTTTCAAAGCCTATAACAATTAGGGAAACCGTTAGCGAACAGCATGGATCCTGACCAGACTGCGCGGTAGCGCAGGCTGGCCTGGATCCATGCTGGTCGCAAAGCCACTATGTTGGTTTTCCCATGGCACGGCTCAGCTATAAACATTAGTATCACTGTCCATGTAACGGACTTAATCATGACCTTGTATCATACTAAGGGTGTAAGTAAGGCTAGACATTGATATTTATAAAGGATGTAGACTTGTTTGATTCAATGTACATAAGATAAAATACATTTCGTTTTTTTTTATCCAGTGATAAACATTTTACAAGAGACGAAAATAAACTACAGTGTTAAAGAATGACAGAACATAATTTATCTGTTTTACATGTAAAACAAACATTATATTGCTAACGCCTTTTAAAGGTGCTTTCCATATTTTAGTCATTTTGCGAACGCATATAATCGAGCCTCACCATGAGAAAACCAACATAGTGCAGTCTGGTCAGGATCCATGCTGTTCGCTTTCAAAGCCTATAACAATTAGAGAAACCGTTAGCGAACAGCATGGATCCTGACTGCGCAGGCTGGTCTGGATCCATGCTGGTCGCAAAGCCACTATGTTGGTTTTCCCATGTCACGGTTCAATTGTACTTTTGTCTTTAATTGCAGAGCATATTACGAGGAGTGGACGGAAACTGCCGTCAGTTGTTCAGTTTCCCACAACTGGTAAATAAATAATTTTATAAATGTCGATTCGGTGTTCATCAATTTGGAAGAAATATTGTTTTGGAAAGTGATCACAATGTCGATGCAAACATTGTATGCCATTTTACACGGCGTTACTTCTTACATACGTTTTATACGCTTTTTTTCTGTCGTAAACAAGCAACGCGTTTATCTTACGAGGGGAGTTCAGAAAATGTTCTCTGGTAGTCTTTTAGGGAGTCGGTGTAGCAGTGGTTAGCAGGTTGGACTTCAACGTCAGTGGTCTGGGTTCGATTCCCGCTCGGGGCTGATGTCCCGACTAGTGTTCAGTGCATTGTAATTTGCTTACATTGGCACTGTTTCCAGCAGTATCGGCCTAGACTGGATGCTGGGGAGGTAAATATAATGCCTGCCGTGGGCTCGGCTCCATCCATTCCAGGTGGGGACTTTCGTCGACTACCCACGTTAAACAAGAAACTTTTCCTTTACAAGCACGATCTTTTTTATGGACTTCGAGAGAGTTTCAATAGCTACGTACACTGAAAATCTTAATATAGTTGGTTTTGATATAGCTGAGTAATAATCGTTTTATTACACCACACGTGTAGAAAAATGAAACTATGACAGCAAAAGGTGCGAATGGAAATATCTGGTTCTTATGTAACTGTTTAAACGGTAACGCGGCAGAGACTTGACTCGTCAACGCCTAAATAGTTGCCCTCGAACCAGGTAATGCTCACATTACTGTCCTACAAACGGGCATATAATGTCCCATTGGACTGAGCTCTTGTTCTTCACGATTGTTATGTACAAATCATTTCAGTTCAAAATATAATGCATTACGATTCATCAACGGTATATTATATATTAATTATTATTATTATTATTATTATACTAGATTTATAAAGCGCCATTTTCATGATGAACACGTTCAAAGGCGCTTTACATATATCAAACGCATCCACAGAGGGCGCGAAATTCATCCTCTGCTAGTGCAGACAGCGATCTGACCAGAGGGACAGAGTGAGATAAAGCCCCCAGAACAGACAGAGAGAACAGAGGGAGAGAGAGAGAGAGAGAGAGAGAGAGAGAGAGAGAGAGAGGAGAGAGAGATCACAGCCTTCTGGCTATTCTAGCTAGCTCTTTGCGATAGAGAGTCTTGTTCTTTAACGTTTCTGGTGTATAGCCGATACACGCGAAGCCGTCTTCTTGGAGAACACCATACATGCCCTAGCCAGTGGGACACACTCAAAGCATCTCAGGAAATTTCCAGTCCTGACCGGGATTCGAACCTCTGGATTGCACTAGACCACCGGCCCACGACAGTATTGTAGTGGATTCGAGTAGAAGTCAACAGATACAATGCCGGACAGTTGGTTTTGATATAGCTGAGTAATAATCGTTTTATTACACCACACGTGTAGAAAAATGAAACTATGACAGCAAAAGGTGCGAATGGAAATATCTGGTTCTTATGTAACTGTTTAAACGGTAACGCGGCAGAGACTTGACTCGTCAACGCCTAAATAGTTGCCCTCGAACCAGGTAATGCTCACATTACTGTCCTACAAACGGGCATATAATGTCCCATTGGACTGAGCTCTTGTTCTTCACGATTGTTATGTACAAATCATTTCAGTTCAAAATATAATGCATTACGATTCATCAACGGTATATTATATATTAATTATTATTATTATTATTATTATACTAGATTTATAAAGCGCCATTTTCATGATAAACACGTTCAAAGGCGCTTTACATATATCAAACGCATCCACAGAGGGCGCGAAATTCATCCTCTGCTAGTGCAGACAGCGATCTGACCAGAGGGACAGAGTGAGATAAAGCCCCCAGAACAGACAGAGAGAACAGAGGGAGAGAGAGAGAGAGAGAGAGAGAGATACAGGCCTGTCTGGCTATCTTAGCCTAGCTCTTTGCGAATAGAGAGTCTTGTTCTTTAACGTATCTGGTGTATAGCACCGATACACGCGAAGCCGTCTTTCCTTGGAAGAACCACCAGTACAGGCCTCTTAGCCAGGTGGGACACACTCAAGAGCATCTCAGAAATTTCCAGTTCCTGGACCGGGATTCGAACCTCTGGATTGGCACTAGACCACCGGCCCATCGACAGTATGGTAGTGGATTCGAGTAGAAGTCAACAGATACAATGCCGGACAGGCACGTGCCTTTTTTCGTCAAGTACTGGACACAATCATAAGGTGATCATATTACTTGCACATGACTGTATACCATTAGATCATTCAAAATTATCTAAAAAAAAAAGATATTACAATACGCCACAAACATCTATATCATTTCATTTTTCACGATTTCATTTAACGCTACTAAACAATTTAGTTATCCGAAAGGCAGACAACTCTGTTCGTAATTTAAAAAATCACAAATTCAAGATGATCTTTCTTGTTTTGTTTCATTATACTACTGCTTGTTTAATTTTTAATTTTTATTTTCAACTTTCTCTCAAACGATACATTCCAATACAACCGATAAATATTTACAGTCTTGCATAAAAAAACACCTTTTTCCACTTGATCCGCCTATGATGTATTAACGAGCAAACAAGGCAATTCACGTGCTGTTAATACACGAGGCTTTGCCAAGGACGTGTATGTATTTCTGCGCAGATTGACATTTTTGTGTTGTTTCTTCCATGAAAACATCTTCTTGTAGCATAAAAGATGCAATCTAATCCATAGTATGTTTTGCTGTACCAACCCCAAACGCACTGCCCCCTCCCCCACCCCCCGATCCACCCAAGAAAGAAAAATAAATAAGTAAAAAGGCACATACTCGCTTCTCCCCATGTTGACTCCTCTTTTCAAAATCGATGTCGATTTTTGTTAAGGTTTAGGAGTAAATCACCAAATCACAGAAATATTTGATAAACGAACAATATGTTTACCAATATCTTACCTGACCATTACATGTTCTGCCGTACTGTCCCATACGAAGGATACTTAAAATATTCCGGAAAAGTTGTCACCCTTTGAAAATGAATGCCATTTGTAAAGAAATGAAAATAAACAATTGCCGAAAACTGTGTTCCACATAATTATGTGAAATGTCAACACTCGTACGCTATTGCAAATACATCAAAACGAACATATGTAACAGTTCTTTAAAAATGATGAGTTTTTAAAGGCGTTTGACTGTCAGGAAGTGGGACCCTTTAGACAGTCCTTTTTCGGCCGGAATTCAATGCTTATTTCAGTATACTGACAGTTGTTTTGTAGAGTAATATACATGTTTTACAGGTTGTTCAATTTTCATGTGAAACAACTCTTTCTTTCTATGATTTGGAGTTGTTTTTTGTCTCAAAACGTAAGGGTAAGCGTTAAACCGTGAAGTATAAGAATCGCGAGTGTTGATTTCTCGGCCCTGGATATAGATATTTAAAACATGTTTACCGCTACTAAAAACAACAGAATGGTAACTAGAAAATGTAGTACCGGAATTTTAACGTCTGCAGAACCCTTGTTATATGTTTGTGACCTCGACCTCGACCTTTAGTCCCGATCACAAACATTCCAGAGGGCTTCTGCAATATCGAGTATTATCACTTTATTCCTAGGCAAACGTGATGACCTATAATTGTGTCGTTGTGACATTAGACAAAAGCAGCTTTAGGAACATTTGCTGACCCTACAGACACATGTTGTTACCGAAATAAATTTATTGTACCTTTACTAGGTTTTTATTCTTATTTTGAAATAAGTTAACTTCACATAGCTCTTTTTTGAGTATGGAAAACATGTAACTTCACTAATCGCTAATTTGATTAGTAAATTATGGTGGCATATTTCTGCCAACCACATATCCACTTATTTATGTAGACAGTTTTCTCTAAAAATGTCACATATCCAGTTATTATCTAGCAAGTGGCAAACTTGCGTGTTATCCAGATAATTATGTTAACAGGACAAAACTGCCGGTTAGTGCCCACTTCTGCCATCCACATATTCAAATGAATAAGTGGTTAGTGTGAAAATTTTCTTGATATCCAGTAAATATTCGTACCCAAATTGGCGATTAACGGTTAGACTTTTCGTCCCCTATACGGAATTGTCACGGTATAGAATTTGAATATTGAAACGGGGAGAAAATGTATAGGTGGCCAGGTAGCTCAATCGGAACAGCATTGGAACGGTATTCCATTGCCTCGGGGTCGAGTCCCGGTCTGGCTGCACATTTTTCTCATCCTGAGATACTCGGCACCCAAGTTGGGACATTGACGGCATTACACTGGTTAGTCTCCGACGCCTGTAATGGCTCAATTAATTAAGTACCCGCTGAAATTCGAGGACGAAATTCAAAATGGTGGGGAAATATGTCACGGTATAGGACTTGAATATTTAAACGGGGAGAAAATGTGTAGGCGGTCAGGTAGCTCAGTCCGTAGATTATCAGAACGGTATTCCGAGGCCCCGGGTTCGAGTCTCGGTCTGGCTTCACATTTTTCTCACCCTGTGACAGAATAAATGAGTGTATATCCGCCTCATCCCTTACCACAACCCCTAATGGTTTGTGCCGATAGATAGGATTTGGAATGATAAATTTGCGTAATTGGTATGCTCCTTTACGTAGTTTTATTTATTCCGTACTGATAGGGGACGATTACGGGATATTGCCAATCATAACTGACTAACTTATGGTGGCATATTTCTGCCCAACCACATATTATTGTGAAAGTTTTCATGATATCCAGTTAATATTCGTACCCAAATTAGCGATTAACAGTTATACTTTTGTCACCTTCAAGGAATTAACACGGTATAGAATATTGAAACGGGCAGAAAATGTATAGGCGGCCGGGTAGCTCATTTGGTAGAGCTTTGGAACGGTATTCCGAGGCCCCTGGTTCGAGTCTCGGTCTGGCTGCACATTTTTCTCATCCTGTGACATTTGGCGCCCAACATGAAGCCGTGACGGCATTACACTGGTTAGTCTCCGACGCCTGTGATTGCTTGATTTATAAAGTACCTGCTGAAATTCGAGAACGAATTTCATAATGGTGGGGAAATATGTCAGGGTAAAGAACTAGAATATTGAAACGGGAGAGAACGTGTAGGCGGTCGGGTAGCTCAGTCGGTAGATTACCGGAACGGTATTCCGAGGACTCGGGTTCGAGTCTCGGTCTGGCTTTACATTTTTCTCACCCTTAGACAAAATGAATGAGTGTATATCCACCTTATCCCCTACCATCACCCCTAATGGTATATGCCTATAGATATGATTTGGAATTATAAATTTGCATAATTGTTATGTTATTATTTGTTCCGTAATGATAGGGGACGATTACGGCATATTGCCAATCATAACAGACTAACTGACAAAAATCACTATACCTAGTTAACGTAAGTGAATATGTGGATGGCAGTAGTGGGCACTAACAAGCAGTTTTGTACTGTTAAAATACTTAAGTAGATAAAAAGCAGTTTTGTCACTTGCCAGATAATAACTGAATAAGCGACATTTTTACGAAATATTTTGAGATAAATAAGTGGATATGAGGTTGGTAGAAATATGCCATCATAGTAAATGTATATTTACTGCTTACTTTAAAACCAATTGTTACCATTTTGTCTGTTTTTAATTCTTATCGCACAGTGCGGCAATTTTCCTTTGATCTGTGTTGATATATATCGCAACACTTTTTCTCTATCGAGGTCCTATTGAGGGAGTATAATTTTTTCCTTTCAAAGAAAAGATGATTTTAGCTCCAATTTACATTTCACAGAGAAAGTATTATCACAAACACCTACATTTATAAAGTAAAAGAATAAATAAACTAAAATATTTCAAAAACTCAAGAGTTATCGCCAAATTCAGAAATACATGAAATATATGAAATTCTCAGTATTTTTCTCTGCACATATCTGTCTCGGCCTACCGGCCTCGACGATATGTGCAGAGAATAATACCCTCGATGTACCCCTAGCTCTGATATATCCTGGTAACACACTCTCACACATACTATAACTATTACATAGTATATATTATGTACTATACTTCCGATATCCGGTGTGTATAAAATGCTTAGAAATTCTGGAGTACACAATTATGCTGTTGCATTATTAGCGGTATTTTCGGAATAAATATTCATATTTGTATGCTATTTCCGATTATTCGGAGTATAACAATTACAAACGTGTTGTATAATATTTCAGATTTTTCGGATTCCCGATTATATTTTACAACTTTACAGCAATGGAAATAAACGCCAATTTTCCGATAACAGATCGTTTGATAAAACATCGATGACCTCAGAAACTGAAGTATTTTTATAGCCATGATTGCCCGATATTCCAATTGAAAATTTGTTCAACGATGTAATTATCATTATACATCACTTAACATCATCCGGACTACGGAAGTTCATCCTTACAATGTCGTTCGTCATCATCACCCGAACTACGGAAGTTCATCCTTGCAATGTCGTTCGTCATCACCAACCGGACTACGGAAGTTCATCCTTACAATGTCGTTCGTCATCAGCACCCGGACTACGGAAGTTCATCCTTACAATGTCCTTCATTATCACCAACCGGACTACGGAAGTTCATCCTTACAATGTCGTTCGTTATCACCAACAGGACTACGGAAGTTCATCCTTACAATGTCGTTCGTTATCACCAACAGGACTACGGAAGTTCATCCTTACAATGTCGTTCGTTATCACCTACCGGACTACGGAAGTTCATCCTTACAATGTCGTTCGTTATCACCAACCGGACTACGGATGTTCATCCTTACAATGTCGTTCGTTATCACCAACAGGACTACGGAAGTTCATCCTTACAATGTCGTTCGTTATCACCAACCGGACTACGGAAGTTCATCCTTACAATGTCGTTCGTCATCATCACCCGGACTACGGAAGTTCATCCTTACAATGTCGTTTGAACTCCTTATTATGATGTAGAAAATAATTACTCTTATCAAAGAATTATCAAGTGTAGCCCGAGCTAATAATGTTCATATTGCGATAATTTCGTTGAGTCACTTTATTTTTGATTTTTTTTATACCAGCACAGAAATATTTAGTAAATATTGGCATACGGATACACAAGAGAATCAGACCTTTGATGGAGAAAAGTACTCGTCGTTTATATTATAAAATGTTTCATACCGTATCTTTATCCCAAATTATGTTTCAAATAGTAAATTAAATACACTTATTATTTTATCTTATTATTTAACTTGTACAGGGAAAACCTATCAAAAACAACAGGAAAATCAGATGATGGTAAATAATAGAGAACACGTGTTATTTCCTAATTCGCTACGCTCAAACGTAAATAAATTATTTATCCCATAATCAAATTAAATCGAGGGAACAAAGGAGAACAAATACATAAATGCATTTTAGGATTTGTTGTCTGCATTGTCATGTATCGAACAACAAAGAAGGAAAGGGATTATATTATAATTTTAATGTAAGATGCAACTATTGTTACACTTCTGATAACTTTTAATCGTTTCTAAACCTAAATCGACCTCATTTTCACTGCACAATTGACATCCTATACAGTAAATATCGACTTCATAGCCGTCATTATATTCATAAAATATATCAGAATGTCCTAAAAGTACAGAACACGTATATTTCCTGATGTTAGTAAAACTGAGATGTTCAAGAAAAACTTAAGTTGTCGGAATGCATTATTGATACACATGCAAATGATGTTAAGGACTATGCTATTTTGACAGTGCAAAATTCCTACGTAAAACTGAGATTGTCGTTACAACGCGAGAAATGCTCGGGGTTCAAAGAGAAACTAATAATAATAAAAAATGTATCTCCGAGTAAATTATAAAGTATCAATGACACTCAAAAACATGTTCCAACAGTGCACAAGAGGAAAATGCACAGGAATTTTCGGGGTAAGTATTTGGTACCGTAAGTCTCTTATATCTATACAATATATATATTCATCAATCAAGGATATGTCAGTGTAAATGAGCTGAGCGTTAGTTTTCTAAGAAAACGTCGTTAAACTGGGTTACACAAATCATACGTGCACCAATATTTTACAAAAATATGTCCGCCATGTTTTCTTCAGTGAACGAAGTAAAAGGATTATTTTACCTTAGAATTCCTTATTGTATAGTGCGATTCACTTTCTAATCTAAATAAAGTATCACTTTTTTATAACATTCCACTGTCCGATCTTTCTGATCACGTAACGATCACTCACAATTACAAAATAAAACCAATGTGTCATCAAAATTATCACTTTACACGGCTTCTTGGACATGACGGCCTACTAACATGAAATTTGTAAACATACGCCAACCAAATAAATGATGAAAGATCGGGACTTTTTCAAAGATATGTTTTATTTTCAGTAATTTTCTGATATTCTAACGAAATAGCAACCGAATTCTATGCACAGAAATGACGAAGAAGTTATGCAATATAGCTTTTAGTTTAAATTTTGGATCTATCTTTTTACAGTCCAACAATAGACATGTATGTGTCACAAATACGGCTTGTCCTCGAAATCAGTGTCAAAGGTTACTAGAACATAAATAAAATAAATAAACAATCGCTTACAATGTTCCTGTAAGTCCCATAAGATGAAACGGCTCGTATATATACGTTCATATATATTCTGTACCGGAAACATCGACAATCACAGTTCGATCTTTTCCACGAACATTTAAAAATTATTTTTATTCCTTTATTTACATTTCAAGCATGACGTTTCATATATACATTGAAGAACGTAAATTTCGTGCTTTTCGACCCTCGTGGTGTGTAAATTTTTGTAATTAAAAGTATGGTGTATTCGACAAACCATTTGTAATTTCAGGCGGTAAATATCATTGCCAGTATCATTTATATTATCGGGATTTAATTGAATATATAAGTTTAATAGTTGCAAAAGAAAAACGTAGACATAATTGTTCACTTCACAGGAATGAAAATCAGCGTGAGAATTGAATAATGGTAAATATTTCAAACATTACTTCTATAGATGCCTCCATGACCGGATGGCCAAGGTCGCTGACTTTGAATTCCTTGCCACCGGCATGGGATGGTGTAAGGAAGCCACCAGCTGACTTTTCGAAGGTCTCTGCCTCTATCTGGTACTCAACTGAGCC
Organism: Mercenaria mercenaria; assembly: GCF_021730395.1. Taxonomy (NCBI): domain Eukaryota; kingdom Metazoa; phylum Mollusca; class Bivalvia; order Venerida; family Veneridae; genus Mercenaria; species Mercenaria mercenaria. Next base: position 89,961,792 of record NC_069364.1, on the reverse strand, counting down.
CCAAAAATGTTTGGAGGGGCACCTGGAGGTTTTCCCCACCAAAAAAAAAAAAAAAAAAAAAATGGAAAAAGTTAATTGTATCGTTTTGATGTTACTCTAAACACAACAAAATAAAAAAGATAAACATTTTCCCCATAGTTGTTTGTTTGTTTGCTTGTTTTTATTTTTATATAAATGAATATGCAAAAGGGTGTTTGTTTGTATCAGTGTAACGTCAAAGTATAATATTATAATTATACATATACAGTGAACGCCGAAAGCATAATATTTTCACGAGGGGTTAATGCTTTGATGTTACATGTAAAACAAACATATCCCTACTGTATAAAGGTAAAGGTCTCTTTTTATTTTTTATTATAGTGTCACCCTTATTGAAAGGGCCAGCCAAATTGGCTTATGAGACACCTTTATTGTGCTAGCCAACTACCTCCCAACTCCTACCACTTTGCCAGGCGCCATGCGGATAGAAATCTGTAACCATTCATTCAACTAACTCGCGGCTGACGGACCGGCCTTTTCGGGACGAGTCCCATGACCCCAGTGCAAAATCATCCATGCTAAATACTACGTAGGATATGTTTGCTTTCTCACTCTCTAACACTTCCGAAACGATCTATTTGATTTTTATCATAGAGTTCTAGTTTATTTTTCACTTTTTATTAAAGCAAAAATTTAAACTTTGAAGTTTAGTAGGTTGTAGCATTCCGTTGGTCCAGCGTATTTTTATTTCCGTGATATTCCTTCTGTAGCCAGTCACTATCTACAAAAATGTATTGTAAAAAATGCTTTTTAACCAAAGTGGAAAATATCAGGTACTTGAAAATGCAGCTTTCTAAAAGGCTAGTTAGAATTCTCGATGTCATTTGTCAGATAGGCTACGCTTGTAAATAAATAATATTATTACAAAATTAATACTGCTATTTTTGGTGCACTTTTCGGACTTACGATAAAGTCAAATATATATTTAATATATTAATTTGAGCAATACACTCCCTGTAAATGCGCACTACGTACAAGCGCTCAGGCCCTTCTCGCACACCATACTTATAGTTGGGACTTCTTTAATGTGTAAAGGCATGTGCACAAAAATGACAAATTTTACCCACACCTGGTTAATTTTAATGTGTTTTTTTAGAAAAGTAATAAATGGAAATAGAAAAATAGCTCTCAGCTCATTTACACGGATAGTTCAGCTTTACTATGTATGTTATACTTTTTCGCATTTATGCTTGATGATATAGAATACTTACCCCGAAAATTGTGACCCGAACATACTGATAACTTTTCCCACTTTAGTCTTTTAATTAAAGTAAGAGTTCAGCATGGCATGGTTTTAATGTATTGTTACACTGGAATAAAATTTGTTTTACAATAACTTCGAAATTTCTCAGAAATAATATCATGTACCCCACCCACCTAATTCATAATTTCAGAATAACATAGGCCTTAAGAAAAGTCAATGTCAGAAATTGTATACAGACGTAACATTTTGAATGACTTTTGCTCTTTGCATACATGACTGCCTTTGAACACTGAACAAAGATTTAACAAATAGCCAATTTACTGACTGCATGAAGTGCAGAACAAATACCCTTATGCATCTTTAGGAAATGATACAAGTGTTATTTTGTGTTCAATTATCTTAATAGATAGTATATGCGAGGCCTTTTAGAACATATCGTGATTATAAGAAGCCATTGTGCTAATCAAGTATATTCAATATTCAAAAGATACCCAGATAAATGATATAATGTTGGAAATATTGATGCAACTGAAAATCTAAATAATACGTGTGTGAAAATATCTGAACAAGGGAGATAACCCCACTATCAAACAGACTATGACATTGTCTGATACGTTGAAAATAATATGATTTAGAAATAAATGTGTTTGCATAAAAACGTTTTTCTTTTACTATATCATAATCTTATAAACAAAGATAGTGTAATTGCGATAAACATTGACAAAATAACTATAGAACCCGTGAATATAGCCCTTGCCCATCGGCTTGCCGTAATACAACTATAAATCTCGGGCCTTGGCGCTTGTTCTTGCCCATCGTCTTGGCGAAATACAACTTTATATTTGCTAAATCATAATCTTATAAATATGGACCGTACAATTGAGATAAAAATTGACAGAATAACAATAGGACCATAAATCGCGCCCTTGCCCATCGGCTTGGCGTAATACAACAATAAATCTTGCCCATTGGCGCTCGCCCTTGCCCTCAGCTTGGCGTAATACAACTATATATTTGCTAAATTATAATCTTATAAATATGGGTAGTGCAATTGCGATAAAAATTGACAAAATAACTATAGAACCATACAACTCGCCCTTGCCCCTCGGCTTGGCGTAATACAACAATAAATCTCGCCCATTGGCGTTCGCCCTTGCCCTCGGCTTGGCGTAATACAACTAAATATTTGCTAAATCATAATCTATATAAATATGGATAGTGCAGTTGCGATAAGAATTGACAAAATAACTATGGAACCATGAATCTCACCCTTGCCCATCGGCTTGGCGTAATACAACCATAAATCTCGCCCATCGGCGCTCGCCCTTGCCCTCGGCTTGGCGTAATACAGCTATATATTTGCTCAATCATAATCTTATAAATATGGATAGCGTAATTGCGATAAAAATTCACAAAATAACTATAGAACCATGAATCTCGCCCTTGCCCATCGGCTTGACGTAATACAACAATAAATCTCGCCCATCGCTGCTTACCCTTACCCTCGGCTTGGCGTAATACAACTAAATATTTGCTAAATCATATAGTACAATTGCGATAAAAATTGACAAAATAACTATAGAACCATGAATCACACCCTTGCCCATCAGCTTGACGTAATACAACTATAAATCTCGTCCATTGGCGCTTGCCCTTGTCCTCGGCTTGACGTCATACAACTATATATTTGCTAAATCATAATATTATAAATACGGATAGTGCAATTGCGATAAAAATGACGAAATAACTATAGAACTAAAAGCTCGCCCTTGCCCATCAGCTTGATGTAATACAAAAATAAACCTCGCCCATTGGAGGATTCCCTTGCCCTCGACTTTGCGTCATACAACTACATATTTGCTAAATCATAATCTATAAATATGGGTAGTGCAAATACGATAAAAATTGACAAATAACTATAAAACCATAAATCTCGCCCTTGTCTATCGGCTTGACGTAATACAACAATAAATCTCGCCCATTGGAGGATTACCTTTCCCTCGACTTTGCGTCATACAACTATATATTTGCTAAATCATAATCTTATTAATATTGATAGTGGAATTGCGATACAAATTGACAAATAACTATAGAACCCTAAACCTCGTCCTTGTCCATCGGATTGATGTAATACAACAATAAATCTCGCCCATTGGAGGATTACCTTTCCCTCGACTTTGCGTCATACAACTATATATTTGCTAAATCATAATCTTATTAATATTGATAGTGGAATTGCGATACAAATTGACAAATAACTATAGAACCCTAAACCTCGTCCTTGTCCATCGGATTGATGTAATACAACAATAAATCTCGCCCATTGGAGGTTTCCCTTGCCCTCGACTTGGCGTAATACAACTATATATTTGCTAAATCATAATCTTATAAATATGGGTACTGCAACTGCGATAAAATTGACAAAATAACTATAGAACCATAAATCTCGCTCTTTCCCATCGGCTTGACTAATAGACCTTTAAATCTCGGCCATTGGCGTTTGCCTTTGCCCTCGGCTTGGCGTCATACAACTATATACTTGCTAAATCATAATCATGTAAATATGGATAGTGCAATTGCGATAAAATTTTACAAAATACCTATAGAACCATCAATCTCACTCTTTTCCATCGGTTTAGCATAATAAAACTATAAATATCCACCCTCAGCATACGCCGCTCTTCATTGACGTCGGGCTGCTTAGTCTAATCGCATCTTAAACTTAAATTACATAAATCGTAAAAACAATACTCATCTTTTACATAACGTTAAGCCTCTCTCTGAACCATATGGATAAATTTGTCGTCGGTCAGCCTATGTCTCCTTACTCTCTGTTTAGACGGTGTCCGACACTTGACTCGCCGTAAATTATTTCTCATCTTCTCATCTTTGACTATCATACTGATGTACCGAGTTCTTGTCTACTGATTTCATCAGCAATTTCGACAAGTTTACCACTGTGACAGTCTTTGTTACAACTTTGGGTAGATCAAACTCTAAAACATGCAATTTTTCACAAACATCTAGCTGATATGTAAATGTTGACGAGCATTAGCTGCCATTCAATTTCTTGAGAATGTTCACTGAAGCTGGTTAAACCCTTTCACCGGAATCAAAGTTTTTTCGGCTCCACTGCAACTAAATTTGCTACCGAATTCCCATGTGGTCGTTTGTTCACCAGCCATTATAATCCAGTTTGTATACATGTAAGTTGTGTGTGTTGTGTTAAGCAATGCAGACAACCTCGAATGATTTAACTGACTATTCAACTCAGCTATATACCAACTGAAATTTGCACGAAATAATCGTGCAACCAACACTTCAATAACTTTTCAATACAGTAAAATCTCGATTACTTTAAACCTAGAATAAATACATTGATACGTGCACACACGTAGTTAATCTTTCTTACATAATTACCCACGTTAGCTTATTATTGTACCGAGCCGTTCTTTACTTCTTAATCTTTAAAGATGTTCACATCATAACCCTACGGATTATAAATACTTTTCACACGGTATTTGTGGATTTACTTATTCACGGGGGAGGATCTGTTACACGAGACTCGGTTGTGGAGGATATCATGTTACAGATTTAGGATGCTACTGTTACAGTATTCCTGGATAACGTTACAGCATTCGGAGGATAATAATCGCTGTCGGTGTTTTGTTTGCCAAAGAAATGGTAATGATTTATCTCTTTTTTGCAAAAGTAAAAATTGTTTTTCTAGATCAATGGTATGTACATCTGTTGAGACATTGTTTAATCTGCGAAACATAGTATATTGATGTCTATCAAGCATTTAATGACAAAATCCGAAATTTTGATAGAAAACTATATAAAAGAAGTTGATTAGAATACATTTCAACCATATTTTATGCTCATTTGCAACGATAGAAACCCTCTTTAGGCATGCACTTATAATACGAGGTAGAAAAATCACTGTGGGTCTAATTTTTCGTGGTTTTATAAAATGTTACAGTTTAGCTGGATATGTTACAGTTGTGGGATGCTAATTCTGGATGTGTTACAGATTTAGGATGATACTTTTTGGAATACATTTTGACAATATACAATACCAGGGAAGTAAATAAAATTTAGATATCATGAATTATGCGGGATTTTTTTTGTAAGATGTAACAAATATATTATACCAAGTGCATTTTTTTTTCTAATTTCGAAATTGTAAATCAACATCAATATACAATAAAATGATATAAACATTTTCAATGGAAAGCTAGTGTTCTATATCCAATGTATATAAGTACCATAATCACCGATTCGCATTGAATCGTCGTTTGCACTTTGATAGGCTGATCTTTTATAAATAGTACATGTTTATGCTACATGTCCTAGCTTCAGAAGAGCTTGGCAATGCGTGTCTTTAACAACGATTTCAATTACTAATATGCTTAAAAGAAAATATCCCCTCGAAATCGGTAATGGAGAACTTAAGAAATTAATTGGCTTTTCTAACGACAACTCGCACATGTGCAATAAAACTTTATTTCAAACAACAAAAGATTCTTTTTTTTTAAACATGTATACGTATTTACTGTTGGAACAACCATCGAATCATAGTCTGCTTGCAGGCGCGTAGCTGCCTACAAGCAGATATGCATCTGCGCAATGAAGTTCTGGCAAACATGCACAATTAAATTGGCTAATCTGAAGCATTGAATCTGTTTGGTCACAGTTAGGAGCCTATATCATTTAACAGAGGATTTTGTACGCAACTCATAGTTAAAATGTATAATGTTTCAGGATTTTCATCTAAAAATATATGCGTCTTTGTCTTTGTATATATACCGGTGTCAAGGGCTTTTCAGGACTGTGCGCCATTCGAAGGCATGTCTCAGGACTGTAATGCCCACCATCTGGCATTGTGTAAACGCGAGCAAGAGCGCATTAAATTCGGGTTGTTCAAAAATTAGTTGTTACCTTATAACCACAGTAACCCGCTGTCTTCTTAGATTTGAACGAAAGTAATCTATGTGAATATAAATAAAGAAACACTTAGAACAGTTTTCGACATCGCTCCGCGATGTCGCTGGTGATTTATTTTGAGGTTATGAAAAAATTTAACAACCGATGTATTTAGAAATTGTTCAAATGACCGGTCAATTTGCATGGAAAAGGGATAGGAGATTTGCTCTGCATAACTTGCATTTAACAGAGGATTTTGTACGCAACTCATAGTTAAAATGTATAATGTTTCAGGATTTTCATCTAAAAATATATGCGTCTTTGTCTTTGTATATATACCGGTGTCAAGGGCTTTTCAGGACTGTGCGCCATTCGAAGGCATGTCTCAGGACTGTAATGCCCACCATCTGGCATTGTGTAAACGCGAGCAAGAGCGCATTAAATTCGGGTTGTTCAAAAATTAGTTGTTACCTTATAACCACAGTAACCCGCTGTCTTCTTAGATTTGAACGAAAGTAATCTATGTGAATATAAATAAAGAAACACTTAGAACAGTTTTCGACATCGCTCCGCGATGTCGCTGGTGATTTATTTTGAGGTTATGAAAAAATTTAACAACAGATGTATTTAGAGATTGTTCAAATGACCGGTCAATTTGCATGGAAAAGGGATAGGAGATTTGCTCTGCATAACTTGTATCATCAATTGTTCATCATATGTGATTCTTGACATATCACGACCGACATCTTCTCCCGTTAGGTGGATTTATTTATTTATTTTGTTGGGTTTAACGTCGCACCGACACAATTATAGGTCATATGGCGACTTTCCAGCTTTTTGATGGTGGAGGAAGACCCCAGGTGCCCCTCCGTGCATTATTTCATCACGAGCGGGCACCTGGGTAGAACCACCGACCTTCCGTAAGCCAGCTGGATGGCTTCCTCACATGAAGAATTCCCGTTAGGTGGAATGTTCTAGTTTTTCTTTCCTGTATTTTTAAACGTCGTTACACCAACACCTCTCTAGTACATGTCTGATTGCCTCAAATGACAAAATAAATGTTGTTTAGCAGTATTTACATCTAACAACAGAATCCTGAAGAAGAAGAAAAGTATCATCCTAAATCTGTAACACATTCAGAAGCAGCACCCTACAACTGTAACATATCCAGCTAAACTTCAACATTCTATAAAACCACGAATAATTAAACCAACAGTAATTTTTCTACCTCGTATTGTAAGTCCATGCCTGAAGAGGGTTTTAATCAATACAAATGAGCATGGAATACGGTTGGAATATCTTTTAATCAATTTCTTTTAGATAATTTTCTATCAAAATTTCGAATTTTGTCATAAAACGCTTGATTGACATAATATACTATGTTTCGCAGGTTAAACCATGTCTCAAAAGACGTGTATACCATTGATCTAGAAATACAATTTTTATTTTTTGCAGAAAAAAGATAAATCTTTACCATTTCTTTGGCAAACAAAATATCGACAGCCATTATTATCCTGCGAATGCTGTAACGTTATCCAGGAATACTGTAACAGTAGCATCCTAAATCTGTAACATGATATCCTCCACAACCGAGTCTCGTGTAACAGTTCCTCCCCCGTGTTATTTTCATGGGAATAAATGCAGTGCAGAATTTTGAGGCCATGCACAACAGTTTTCACTTCAAAATTCACGCTTAAAGGAACATGCACTTTCCATTATAAGAGTTACGAAATTGCAAAGGTATAATAAACCCAAATTTGATATTTGAACAGGTAACCAATGTCTATATATAGTTTATGTTACATAAAATTAACAAGTTGGTAGACAAAACCTAGAATATAAATGTGTGTCTCTTGGCTTTATACGCCAAGTTGCGTATTCCTATACACTTACCTTCGCTTCGCCATTCTTAAATGAGTGATTTTGCATGTATAGCAATTTCCGGCTACATACCGTTAATCAAATTGCGTTTGTATATATTGACTTTTAAACAAAACTGAGCTGGTCAAAGCAGCTCAAGTATTTTGCATCTAAGTGTAACATTTGATAAATTGATAGGCAAATCTGAATTGGTTTCAATTTACACTTTCTGCCTCCATGCTAGTTATATCTAAAATGTTGCTTCTTTAACGTTACCAGACAAATATCATGCAAGTTATGTTGTCAAACATTTAGACGAGTAAAGGACGAGAATGTACTGTGGATTAAATTTCTGAGAGAGAAACAAACTAAAAAGCATGGGGGACATGTTCTTTCAACTTACAATGTCTTACGGCGGCAAGCTTTTTTTCTCCACACGTTTCTCAAATACTTGCCGCGTTGAAATCGGTTTCAGACTATAAATTGGTTTACTTTCATGATTTTAATTTATATAACAGAATTACTGAAGCACGATGGATATTACGGCTACAGTGTGTAAATAGCTTAAAATGATTCACTTTTGACATGACAGACGCATATTAAAATGAAATTATAAATATTTGAAGTACGTCTCCCACCCTTGTTATCCGGATAATACGAAATGCTGTGATAATTCCAAAATGCTACAAAATGACAGATGAACGCTTTTGAAACTTTCAGGTTTTTCGGTAAGTTGCTTAGGCTTGATGAGAGATTGTAACCACCAGATGTTGCAAAAAGAACGAATGGTGATTTTTTTCCATGGAACTCAAACTATTTTACTTTATTTTTGTGAATACTATACACGATATGTTAAATAGTTTACAAAATCCATGTAAATTTAGTTTGAAAATTCGTAAAAAATGTTTAGAGTTGTTTTTTTTATGCTTGTAATTCACTGTATATACAGCTCTACCATTTCACTATCTGACACAGTTTAGAGTAAGTTGTTTACTTTTGCCGTTTTTATGTCAAAACCATTTATATTGATCCTTGTGTGAAAAATGGATAATAGCCGAAAATGACCATGGATAATGCCCTACATGTGTTGTCTTTGAAAGTGGATAATAGCCGTCATTGACTTCTTTTATTTACATTCCATTACACATTGACCAGTTTTGTGTGTGTGGACACGTTTTGGTGAATGAGTTTGTAACAACATGATGATATGAACCTGTTAACGATTTTTATACTGGTAACAGGCACAGCAACCTAATAAGTAGAGCATATGAAACCAATCGCAGATTAAGAGTTTTTGCCTCGCATGTTATCGGAAAGAAATTTTAACACTCTCTATCTATGAATGTAATTCTTACAATTACAGAGATAGTCCGAATGATGACTTTGTATAAAGACCCAATAAAGAATGCTGAAAATATATGGCCATATATTGGCGCTTGTTTCAGTGATGGTGGGAGGTACCCAGTAGTCGACCTGTACAGATCTCTGGCTCCTTTAGAAATTACTTTGGAGTTTAGCTTGAGGTTATCTTCAACCCACCAAGATCTACGAGACGTATAATACGGTCTTCAAAAATGCCCAGGATTTCAACACCACAAAACATACCACAGATTTTGAACAGCAGCAGTCAAAATACCATTATTATAGCCCAAGGAACAAAGCAAAAAAAATATGATCTCAATTTCAACTCATAACACCAGCTTAATGTATTGAACTTACAGAAGAAGAGGGGAGGAGATTTTGAACAAATATTAAGTTATTCCTATACACTGGGACCAACTCTTTATATTTCAGTATAGAAATGTATGTTAGTCTTGTATTGCAGATGAAATTTTGGTAGGGAAAACATTCTAAGGGGGACAACTTTGTATGGAAAAGTTAACAAGTGTACTAAATTATCAAGTTCAGTATCAAACTATTATCAGTTAAGGGAATGTACTTCTTCTATGATTCAACATAGTCCAGCAAAACTGACCTGCTAAAGTGCCATAATTTTCACACTCTTAAAATGCTAACAGACCACTAGCATACTTAATTTCTAAATATGGGTGTACCCACTCCCCCTGTGAAATCTCAGCACATTTAGATTCAGGTGTTAAAGCAGCATGCCTCCAGATTTGGATAAAAAATAATCTTTCTTTCAAATTGAAGTTCGATCATATAACGAACATTAGAATATGAATTTTTGTTTCTAACATATTTCAAAACTTCCAAATCAAGAAAAAAAGATGACCGTGTCGGGAATCGAACCCCGGACCGCCGCGGCAATAAAGACATTTTCCCGTCGTCGTAACCAATAGCGCTATAGCTGAAGTAGTGAATATTGACTCCAAAATATAGATATTTATAATCGAGACAGTTTACCTGGAGTAAAAGCGTGATAAAAGCTTTTCAATTTTCATCGTAAAAAGTAGTAAAAAAAGCAAATTCTCAAGTGTTTCCGTAACATAAAGTTAGTCAGTAATTAAGTTTTAAAGCCTTCTTTATATAGCATTTATTTCAAGATGTCGAACGATCTGGAGGCACGCTGCTTTAAACTTACCTGTTCTGACTTGTTTAAATGTTTGCCAAAATCTAGCAGAAAAGATACAGGCGTGTAAGCTTTAGAACCTTCAGTCAGCGGAACTGAGTTTTAAAACAGAGTTTTACAAAGATATAGACATTTACCCTTTTGATAAAATGTTTCAGGAACATCTGGTACTGACCATGTGTATAAAACATTACCTTGGGTATGCTACAGCCATTAGTTACCACATTTTATTAGTATACTTCTTTAATATACAACAATCGGTACCTTTAGAACAGCATATGCAAAATTTCAAACGACAATATTGGCTATTATCCTCATAGCATTTCGGACTTTATCTTCGTAATTTCTATGAACCCTTGGGACAGTATCCATCGACTACTACATATGCTTATATATTTGTCAATGTGGGTTATTTGATCTAAAATAAAAACTTTTGAACATGTTCATATCATTGTTTATATAATAACTGAATAATACAAAGTAATATTCATTACCGAAAGTCCATTAAATGAGGCTGACAACGCTTTGAATCGCCAAACTCATTCTCAAAAGCAAAATGTACACATTGTTTAGGGCTCTCCATACTGAACATTATATCCCATATGCAAATTGTTTAGTGCAAATGGTACAGCTTCTAAACTATGTTGAATCAGTTATAATACTTTTAACAATCAGAATAAATAATTAGAAAATATTGATAAAAACAATGTCCATACCAAGTTTGAAATTTCCTCCAGTTTGTAGCATTTTGGAATTATCACATCATTTCGTATTATCCGGATAACAAGGGTGCTTTCGGCACAAGCACAACATTCGTAACATTATAACATTTTTAATTACAATAAACAATAAAACGTGCATTAAGCAGCCAAAATGGAATGACTAAATGCGATAGCTTAAGGCTGGAAGCTTCCAAAGTAAGATAGAAATGAGGGCAAATTTTAATTTAGTATATTTGCTGACTGACCAGCTTTATAACACACAATGGCATGATATTCAGTGTTTTTATTTTCACAACTTCTGTACAAAATTATCATTCACAAATTATTCTTAATAGCGTACACAATAACAAATACAAAGTTAATGTGGCATTTTTCATTGATATAATGACATATTATATGTAATATATTTGAATAGTGTGTGTCTGTCTGTCTGTCTGTCTGTCACAAAGCTTGTCCGCACTTTAAGTCAACGATAACTAGCTAAACCGGTCCAGGTATATTGGAGTAACGGCCATTGATTTACCGAAACATCGGCCTTGTTGCTCTTGTCCGCAATTTAAGCCGAACATTTCTTATCCGATCTCCACCAAACTTGAACGAAATGTGTTTGACCATAAAGGGCCAAGTTGAATACCTAGCCAAATCGGTTCAGGCATTTTGGAGTTATGGCCCTTGAATTACCGAAAAATCGGCTCTTTTGCTGTTGTCAGCACTCTAATTTGAATATTCCAATACGATCTTCGCCAAATTTGTATACAATGTGTTTGACAGTAAGACCTCGGACAAGTTCGATAATGAGCCAAAGCGGAGTTTGGGCCCTTGAATTGTTGTGAGTAATCTGTATATAAAGACTTGACTTGCAATTTAAATGACTAGGCAGTTGTGGGAGGCATTCCCTTTTCTCAAAAGCAGCTCTATTTGTAGTGTTGATATGATTGTTTCATGTGTATACGGTAATTGAAATTATTAATTGTGTTCATCCCACATTGCATAAAAGTATTGACAATTATACCTGCATGGAAACATTAATACCAGCAGTACTAACAACTAGTTATTTTTTTGTCATAGTGAATTATACATAGTTCATTCTTTCAGACAGTTTATGTTACCATATCAATATTGAATAGTAATCACTGATGTTGTTATTGTAACGTTTTTTGTGTTCATTCGCAACATCATCATCTTTATTTTCAAGACCGTTACGATTCGCGGGTCTTTTTGCCCCGGGACCTCCCAGTGTACATTTTTAGGTTTGTTTGTCTGTCAAATTGCACCAATTGAAAGGGAAATAACTGCAACATCTTTATTTACAGTTAAGCGGTTTTGGATTGTTCCCCTTGAGTTATCATGTTATATAGTTATCCACTCACAGTTATTTTGATGCTGGGTGTCATGGTGGTTGCTATGTTTTGGGGTGTTCTAGGGTGTCTTGGGGTAAAAAGATCAGCCCGTTACGGCTTGTTACGATCCGTTCTCCATTTTAAATTTTAAATTTTCAATAACTTTGCCACATGATCATATCTTATATGTAAATGTATATTATGTAATGAGGTACTATATGTACAAATTACTGAATAAACTTTTGTTCTGTTCTGTTCTATTTGAATAGAAACAATAGAAACATCACTTGTGATATTCATTGCGGCATACAAAACAAGAGTTGTTACAAATAATAAAATAAAATTATTTGTTATGCATAACAAAATAGAAATGCTACAAGACTTGTTTGCACTTTCTTTTCATTTTCTCTAAATAATGTATTAGCTATATTTTCATACCACGATTATGTACTCAGCAATTTTATTGCATGTTTTTCTATTTAGTGAAATGTCGAAATACTAGAGTAAAATATATCTCATATATTCAAAGCGAAACGTATCAATTGTATTTTTCACTGGTGGGTAAATTTAGTCCAGACATGAAATGAAAAGAAATTCCTTTTTTTTTTTTACATGTAAAATCAAAATATCTTTAATTCATGACGCCATATCTTATTATCTTACATATTCACTCATGGCTGTGCCAACAACAACAACAATTACTTTTATTTAAGTCAGGTCACATAATGTAACGGTATATATGACTGAATAAAGCAAATAATGTGTGGGTTTTTCTTAGCAATAATACAATTAGATAGTTTTCTGTAATGAATATGGGGACAGTTATTTTGTCATCAACAAAGCATATTGTTAATGTTTACAGATAGATGGAATTATTTTGCAAATAAATACAGCCTAATCGCCTTAAAATTATAGATAATTACAGATGTCAAAACAGTTAAGATAAGAGAAAGGTAAAAGAAAAAATAACAGTTCCTCACTAAAATACAGGTACATTGTATACACAGCAATATTGAATACACATGCGCGGACCATGCGAAAATACGGTCAGTTATCGTGGGAAAAAATCTACAACCGTACTACGATAGTACTTTTGCATGAAAATCTCGCTTACTGCGGAGATTATGAATGACATTCTCGGTCGTGATTGAAATAGCACAAAAGTGTGTCAAGAGTTACGCTCACTTCAAAACAATATAGTAAAACTATAGCAAAACAAAAAGAGACCATTTCCTGGGAATGCTTTATGAAAGGAAAAGTGCTAATTCTTTGAAGACAATATTCTTAATTTGGATTACATACATATGTTCGGGTGAGTTGAAATATAAATACACTTTCAATTTTCTATTCTACCTAACTTACAATTTAAATGATGCATAATACAACGTACAAATAGTGCTATATTTCTAAGGAGAGGTAAGTGTCCTCTTGAAATCAATTCCTTAAATTTCAAAGTATTCGGCCTCTTGTTGTAGTAACTTGGTATATAGCGTTTTCTTTGGATGCAAAAAAAATGGGCATACAAAGAGGTAGTGAAACACATCGCCAACTTCATTTAGACTGCACAGATTACATTTACGGGCTTCATATGGGAGGTTTGAGTTACGCCACCGACCCGTTACTACAGGGAACCTATGATTTCCCGTCCTAAAATGAAAAAGTGAGTAACGTAGGTTGTCTGGAAGTATACTTAAATATTGTTTAAATTTAATTTCACCTTTTGAGTAGTCTGTAGTTAAGAACTTTTGAAGAATTTGCAAGTTGCCCGTGCCATTTCTGAATAAACTGGTCAATAAGTGTTCTCTTAACATTTTTTCCGTATGAGTCAAATTTATTGTTCCTTGGTGCATCCAAATATATGTTTTACCAGTTTGATTTAAAATATTTTAGATATTTGCCACTCGCGAAAGAAATGCATCTGGTGTTCATGCGTGACACATGTTTCAATCTTAGGTCTGTGTGCAGCAATTCAAACGAGTATAACTAGTAAACTTGTTAAAGGGTGTGGCAAATACTTTCGCAGACTGCGCGCGACTTAAAATTTTGCCGCCAAACGTGTAAATCTATAATTACATGTTTCGGTTGATAAACTACACACACGAACGCTTTATCCGTACTTCCGACTGTACCAATCGAATTTCATTCATTATAATTTCATATCTTTAAGTTAAAATCATTTCGTTTCCTCATGCATGGTGTTTATCATTGTTTGGCGGAAGACCATACGACCAGGTGCGTATTTTTCATTGACTCAAAATTCCGACTTACTAACAAGAAATTTCGATTCTGTAACTCGAAATTTCAACTTCATGGCTAGAAAGTAAGTCGAATTTTCATATTGATAAATCGAAATGCCAAGCTATGTATTAAGTAATATGAACTGTTTTCTAATTCACACAACATCTAAATGCACATATTTACAAAAATTTATTCTTAGCTACATGATCAAAAACCGCCTTGGCAAAATGTTTGCAATTGCTTGACAGATAATCGTACTTTTTGTTCAGTTCGTTTTCTTTGTAAAGCCATTTAATCAAATCCAGCATACTTTTTCTTCCTTTATCCTCTTCCATCAGTTTTATGGTATTCCGTTTCGTTCGCCTGTATTGTTCCTTCACAGCTTCTATCTTTTTACTTCTTTGTATGGTAATTCCTTCAGAGTTCTTTTCAATTGACCACCACCAATCGTCTGTTTCAAACATAATAAACATATGACAGAACAAAAGTTGCGTAAGTTGCCACGACCACAGCTTTTGCTTATATGCACGGATGTTGATTATATCTTCGTCGGCATCTACAAGATCAGTTAGTTTTTCAATCAGTTCAGAATCCTCAATTTCATAGAATGCTCCTGAGCTTTTGTCTGCATCAGGGTCAAAATATATCTTAAAGGTCCAGTCTTCTCCCTTTTTAGTACCACTGCTACTGCCAGAATTACTTGAGCTTGAACTTGAAGCACCCATTTCTAGCAATAATACCAGAAGTATTTATTAAAATACTGTTTCATAATATTAAAGAAAAATCCCTGCTGCAAAATCAATAATTTCATTATAAGTTCAATTGTTGATATCCTTTATTCAACTGCCTTAGCCTTTTTCAGTTGAGTTAATATTTTCAAACGAAAAGCAGCAGATTTTAAATTTCATTACAGAAAACATTGACAGTAGATGATTTCAAATTTTCTTATTATTCTCAAATCGAAAGTATCTCGCATCAAATGTTTAATGAAAGAAGCATTTCTATATTTTCAGTTTTCCAATAGAAAGTAGACATTGGTAATATCAAAAGTGGCACTGTTCAAGAATATGTTCGACATTAATTCTCTCACACTGAATATACACATGCATTGAATAAACACTATTAAACTTAGCTTAAACCTAACTCGTTATATAAAACACTCAATATGTGCGTACATCCAATGTTTGCTTTAAAGTACATGTTTATTTAAACAAAAACAAAATCTAAAATGAAGTGATAAAAAGTAAACAGAGATACACTTATTCTGATTTTTGGACTCATCCTTTTTAGAGATTATTTTAAAAACTATTTCTAAGTTGTAGAAGAAATCAATGAATATTCCAGAAATTCGAATAAAAAGTGTTTCTCCAAATAGATTCTTTATCTGAAGGTCGACATTTGTTAATAGTTCACATCTTCACACGTCTTTGAAACAAAACTAGTGAAACAATATATCAATTTTCGTCATTACCAAGAGTTTCAAGAGTTTATTTTATAAACAACCAGAAGGTCATAAGACCCATGAGGCAACATTTACATGATAATAATATGGCGTACAATTGCACATGAGGTGTTCAATATAATACAAAGTTGTAATAATATTTCCAAAATACGAAATAGCAATGGCTAATGAAGACAATAGCAGAAAGTTATATCAAAGCTAGCACTGTCATTAATAAAAATCAGCTCAACAGAAAACGTATAGTTTCCCTTAAACCATATTATAAATTGCACTTGTCATTACTAATAAAATCATACGTTTACATATATATATATATACCGTGCATAGTTATTCTTGCAATTTTTTTTTTTAGAACATGACCATACTAAATATCACAAATCAATAGCGAATCAAGTGATACAATTATTATACAAAGGGAGGGAATGAGCAGACTGAGACTTGAAATTCTGTTCCCCTGTACAACAAAATATTTACTTTCATTGCCGGTATGATACACTTACATGGATATATTATAGCATTTTTATACATCTATTACACAACCGATTTAATTTTGAAATGGTTTTATACAACAACAAAGAAACTTTAGCATTATAAATGTCATTCCCATTAATAAATAGCGATGAAATTGTGCATCCACTGTTGTCTTCCTTGGATAGCTCAAGGTTGACCACTGGAGCATCATAATGTTTTGGAACATTTGCTATTTAAATATACTAAGATATTGATAAGAATAATGTGTCGGTGTCCACTTTAATGTCTATCTTGTCCGAAAAAAAAAAAGTTGACAAGGTTGACAAGTGGATTGCGATCACATGGTTGTTGTATAGAAGCTTCCCCTACACATATACGGAAACATGCATGGGACATTAATACTTAAAACTAAGTTACAAATAGATCAGCATGTAATCGAGCCCTAATATCATGTACTATATTGCTGCATAGTTTGCTGTATGACATATATAATTTTATGATATTGCATCACTTGTTATAACGTAATGTACTGGGATAAATAAGGTATTATTGGTAATTTCCATTTATATACAATAAAAACGGTACGCACCAAACCAAAATGTGTAATAAAAATGTATACGATGTACTGATAATTTAAAGCTCTGTCAAGATATTTGGAATGCACATATCATTCAACTAGCCTTATAGGTCTATACATCAGTGATATATGTCAACATTTTATTATTATTGTCTGGCATTGTATGATGCATTCGATCTGATTTTAAATGCCTTTTCTATGTAACACGCTAGACGCTTAACCGTTCTTGCATTTTCTGAATTTATCAGTTCTATGAACTTGTACATATTGGGAGATCTCCAGTAATAAGGTGGTATTAATTGTCTCCTTAAATCATTGTATAATCTACATTGTATCACAAAATGATATTCATCCTCTAAAGCATCACACTCTGAACATTTACGATCATTAACAGGTATACTTGGCTGATTCCATCTGCCAGTTTCAATAGATAATCTATGTGATGACATACGTAAGCGTGACATACTAACACAAAATTTCTTAATGACAACTGAACATAAGTATGGTTGAAATTGAAAATTAGCAATATGTCTATAGAAGAGTGCTCTAGACGACTCATTCAATCTACCTTGCCAATTTTGGACGAATTGGTCTTTAATTCTTTGTTTAACATTACATAGAAATATATCAACATTTCCCACCGTTTGGAACAACCATGCATCAATAAAACCAAGCTCACATAGTAGATTTTTTACCAGTAAACACCAGTTTTTTCTATTTGGATTTTACCAGTATCTATCTCAACAGCTTATGGAACATTAGTAACGAAATAATGTCAAATGCATTCTTTTTATAAATCATGAGTCATCCTAATATATTACATGAACTTTGATATTTTTAAACCTGACTACTTTACCGTATATTAACCTTAATCTACATTAGTTAAAAGTCAGTTTTTTATTAATTTCGTATGGAGTAAAAATATACATACGACCTTAAAATGATTCAAAAGTTTCAAATTGCAATATTTTAATATGTTTATCTTTTTAGCACTGGAACTTCAAAAATACATATATCAAAAGATATTTCAGAAAAAGTGATAACTCACCAGCTTTTGTGAAAAGACCTCCTGTCTGATATCTGTGAAATATTCGTAGGATAAGCTACCTGACCAGTTTTACCGAAGGTAATAGAAAATCGTTCATTAAGAAACTGATATAATCTTACAGTTGAATGTACTGAAAGATATGAAACCGAAAGTTACCTGAAACATACGTGGGAAACCTAATTGCAATATGAGTAACTTTGTCCTTTATCACTGTGTTTTACCACTGGTTAATTAAATAGGTTAATGCTTATGAAACCGAAAGTTACCATGGTCCAAAACTTTCATGCAATGTTATATTTAGATATTGGAATCTCTTATTTTCTCCAGAAAAGCGAACTTTAGGCTAAAAGAGAAAACACAGGGCGCGAAAATCGCAACGTTTCTCTAATACGTTTACTCTTTAAATATATTGTTCTATCTTATTGGTGTAATTGTCCGGATGGTAACTTTGGAATTGTCTGTAAAAATGACATAACAATGACAAAAAGCGAAATGCAAAGCGTTACAAGAATTATTATAATTTGAATAATTTCATCGTTTATATTATGTCTCTTTTTCTGTTCCCTTTCAAGTATTTAAATCATTTTGCGACAGAAATTCGTTAGATAGCAATAACTATTATCCTCTACCAAGGCGTACTGAAATGTACTCTAAATCTATCATCTCGTCATCACTGAATCTATAGAATGAACTCGATAATGATATCCGCGATTCACCGACACTTGCTTCTTTCAAATCCCAGTTAAAAAATATCTCCAAACCACCAAATGCACCTTAATACTTTTTATACGGAGAAAGATTACATTCAGTTCATCACGCACGCATGAGAAATAGGTGCAGCAACTTAAATTTTGACCTTTTTACAAACCATCTCAGAGATGATCCTGTTTGCGCATGTGGAAATGAAGTTGAAGATGCAGAACATTTCTTTTTCATATGTAACCGGTTTCGAAATGCAAGGCTACAACTCTTTCAAAGTATTCGCTCTTTCCCTTAAGCTCACTCAAACTTCTTTTTGGTGCAGATAATTTGACTGACTCACAAAATGAACAGATTTTTAATGACGTCAAGTATACATAAAAAATACAGGACGATTCTATTAACGAGTATAATTATAGCGCTTCCTGGTCACAGAATACATGTAGTATCTAGCTCAGCAGAGGATCGAACATCGGGGGAGGGGTGGGGGGAGGGGCGGTCGGTCGCGTCGGTGACATTGTAATAGAAGTACAACCACAGTTTAATTTAGTCAATTTTTCCTTTTTATTTCTATTTTTATTTATTTCTTTTTCTCTTTTTTTTTCGTTGTGTAATTGAAACATTATCTAGGTGTTTTTCTTCATTTCTTTAAACTATAAAACCGCCATTAGTTTTTATCTACAAATTATCAGACGCTGTGGGAAGGGCTGTTGTACATTGTTAGTATAATATAAAGTCCAACCCATTTGCTATTTTCACACTTTTGTATTAGATATGTATATTTTATGTATATAGTGAAGATATGCAATAAAATATGATTAAACTAAACTATTATCCACCATCGAGTTTTTGCAAAATTATGTTCTCTTTGCATTTTGTGTTCTGCAGAGTAAGGCTTCGGGAGGATGAGGGGGAAGGGACTTGTGTAGAGTGGGAAGATGTTTTGGTTAAAATACGTTTATTCAGGAGTACAGAAAGTATAGCAAGCAATTTAAACCACAACTAAAGTTATTGCGAGCAGAAATTCTATATATATGTATCACAAGTTCTTGCAGAATTAATATCTAAAAACAATCTATACAGCACGATACATCTGTTCACTGGGAAAAAATACGAGGGCATATGAGGTCTGCTTCCACCATAAAAAGTTGGAAAGTCGGCATATTACCTTTGATTGCGTCATAGAGTGTGACGTTAAAACAGACAAAATGAGGACATTGCTATTTGTAGGTTAAATAAGTATATAACAAAATTCCGGACATTTCTTAAACCTGCTAAATTTCTATAATGAACCTGTCCATCTTTAAATTTGGACAGTACCATTAACTGCTATAAAGAGGTGCAAACCAAAAAGTTACTGACTGAATGACGAACAGTGCAGATCATAATCAGACTGCATGATTGTGCAGGCGGATCATGATCTGCACTGGTCGCAAAGGCAGAATCAGTGGTGTGTAAATCTGCCACAAGTTGGTTGCTTTAAGTAATTGGACCTGAAATGACATTCAAAAATTAACGTATTTTCCGTATGCAATTTCGGTTCTCCTCAGGGTTTACGGAACGTCGTGTGCACGTTCAACTACGCCTACGTCCGAAGAACGCCGAACTGCATAACGAGAATACGCAATCATACTAAACCTGTTATTACAGCTTCACTACTTAAAGAACTTCTAATGAATTATAGATGATCCGTTCATGCCCAAGGACAAGGTCGTTGTTGGCAACAAGGCACAGTAATTTAATTCCTATTGCAAACAACCAACAGCGTAAACATGTCATCATCTGCGTGTGTGTATAAAATCGATATGTATTTATAGGTCTTTTTGCTTTGCATCGAGAAGCTTGCACGAGTTCGGCAGCGGAAATATTGCGGTAGCGACTATTGGATCACAATACAAAATGTAGTATTCTTAAAGGACGAGTGCATATTTCTCGATGCAAAGGTAATACACATTTTTGTTACATAACTATCTACATGAATTAGTTTTATACACATATTTTACATTTGTTCTATAGTAAGCAAATACTATTTAAAGTAAAAAGGAGAAATTCAGAGACAATTAATTAGCAAAATCAATAGTATTGCGATTTTATCGAAAGGTGAATCCTGAATAAAAAGGTTAACAATTGCA
Source organism: Mercenaria mercenaria (assembly GCF_021730395.1). Taxonomy (NCBI): domain Eukaryota; kingdom Metazoa; phylum Mollusca; class Bivalvia; order Venerida; family Veneridae; genus Mercenaria; species Mercenaria mercenaria. The sequence goes on along the minus strand of NC_069364.1, from coordinate 89,940,544 downwards.
GTGCAAATCGAAATCGTACCGCCCCAGAATCTAGTACAAAATAAAATGGGTTTGTAAAAATAACAATACAAAGAACATTGCAATACAACATGAAAAAGAATTCATAAGATGCAGTGTTGTCACATTTTTGGTGCCTATGTTTAACCGGACTTGATGATTTAACGTTGTGGCTGCTATCGGCAATAGTTCTGATAAATAAATGCTCGCTGTGGTCCTTATGTGTAAATAAATAGAAACGTTCATTGAACTTCGTCTAAACGAAATAAAGAATTTCTGTCCTTGATATTCAAAATTGATGTCACATGTAGATTATTATCCATCCTGAGGTAGCGCCCTGTTGCTTAAGTGCGGATTCTACAAGTGTCTAAAGTCTCCATAGTAACGAGAAAACGCATGTGATCATCATCAATGTTGTCCATTCCATTCAAATAAGTGGACCGTGCTCCCTTAACACCATGGCCATCAAACATGTACACTCGCCTAGGTCCTGACTGTAAACAGGTCAATCAATATACAATTAAATCAGACATGAAATTCTCAAATGAAATAAGACACAAACTTTATCAAATAATGTAAGGGTTAGAAAACTAAATGATACAACTCTACACTAGTAAGGAGGAAGTCAATGTCGCTAGGGAAAACGTCAAGGTTGAGAAGAAAATGCACGTCGTTGCTAAGGTAAATGAGACTTTGTGGAACTGAAAAGGGTACAAGTCAGTGAAAACTTTATAGAAGTCTGAAAAATTGTCTTTGATTAGTCCCGTATTGGCTGAAAACCAGTTTCGGGGACTAAAGATTTGCGCCCCTCTAGATATTCATAAGAATAATACAGTGTGCCGCGCATAAGACCCAAAAGTCAAATTAGAATTTAGTTGTCAATGAGGTCATTCTATTTTCTGGCCAATTAGTTTGCCATTTATGGCCATCCAACACACAGCCTTACCATAACAAGATGATGATTTGCACACAGGGGTACAATGGCAAAATGTCTTGTCCGGAAAAGAACTTTTTTATGCGTAGACTAAAGAAAAAAGAGTGAGACAGAGAGTTTTTGTCATGCTCGCGGCACATGTGTTTTTATTGTTAACTGTTTGTGCCAAAATACTGGAAATGCTATTCTAAATAAAAAGTGAAAATGAGGTATATAACAGAATAGAAGTTGCACTGTTTCTATAAATGAAAAGCGAACAATCACTATCAATTCCGAATAGAACAAGTAAAACCAAAATATGGTTTATTTTTATTATTACCCTTTAGACTTAAAAAACCAAAGGTGTAACATACTAACCTGAATTTTGAAGGAGCCGTCAGACATTTTGATAAATTTGAAAAGGGTGTACATGTCCTTTGGCTGCCATATCCCGGAAACAAATTTATTGCAGCATCCGTCATAATGCCAGTGTTTCTGGTCTGTTAGCCGGTAAATTCTGAACGTTTTCCCGTCCAAGTTAGCTGTAATAATAATAATGCTTCCTATGTGTGTACCTTATGATTTACAGCATTTATAATTTATTTAGGGTTAACGTCACACCGACACAATTATGGTTCATATGGCGACTCTCAAGCATTTCATGGTAGAGGAAGACCCCAGTTGACCCTCGGGGTGGGGGATTATTTCATCACAGCCGGGTACCTGTGTAGAGCCACCGACATTCCGTAAGCCAGCTGTTTCCTCACATGAAGAATTTTGGCTTGAGCTCACACCGGTGAGGGGCAAGTGATTTGAAGTCAGTGACCTTAACCACTCGGCCACAGAGGCCCCTTATTTTTTTTCAATAATGGCTCTGTAATATATTACGGGTATGTCGTTCTTCTCGACAATAACAACACAAGTCCATAAATAAAATACCGTTTCGACGTCGCGTGCGATACTAGAGAACCTCAAGTAACGTCAAAATTTGATAAAATTGACGCCAACATGTGGAAATAAAATCTGTCTTATTATTCTTCGTATATTCAGTAAAAAAAATACGAAAACTGAAACGAGCAATACATACTTTTATTGACAAATATTTCATCATATCTGAATTAATGACAGAAACATTATCCACAAAGACTAAGTTTACTTAATACATTAACATGTTACCTACCGTTGAATTTTGTCACTTAAATTCTCTGTCCGCACAAAATGGATGAAGCATGTGATCTCAAAAAAAGAGAAGATAACTTTCAAATTAGTCATTGTATGTCCTTTTTATCACAACAGATTAAACATCAAATGTTTTTAAATGTATAGGATTTAGACCAACACTTTATTGTGACTTCTCCCTAAATTCGTCCAAAGAATTATTTTCAAATCGAATACGTTTAAAAGTATGAACTTGTTGTCAAAGTAAGTATGAATTGATAACTATAACCTATGACAAGAGTTGTCGTTAGTTGCTATCACAAGTATACCAATTTCCGCAAAAAGCTATTTATCTATATAATTAACACGTTCGTAAAGATTATTAGTTGTTAAGGTGACTTTGAAATTAATTTCTCAAATTTTATCACCCTTTTCACACTTTGAAAATGTATGGTAGTATTGTTGTTTCTGGGTTTCTTACCAGTAACAACTTGTTCTTCGCCAGTAACTGTCTACTTAGGAAACAAATACCTTGTTGTCTAATGCGAATCGTAAAGGAGAGTATTCGCCCAAAGATATGACATATTAAATGAAAAGTTGAGAATTATCCCAACTTAGCTCACCAATACGGCTACTTCATCTTTTAAAGATAATACAAAAAAATTTGAATATGGTGACTTAATCAACCAATACCTATTACGGTGGAGATTCTGCCAGTTGTAATTACTGTCCTATAGGTAGATATGCTCATCTCAGTTGTTCTCTTCCACATATAAGATGTGACACTTTCGAAAGTTGTCGACAATGGCTGCCCCGTAATTGTTCTAAATCTCGTCGCGTCCTGGTATTCTAAGCGCTGTCTTTCACGTTTTTCACACGCACCTTTTCCTCTTACATATCCTGCAGATAAACTGCAAACTAACAGTACCAAAACTACACCCGCAACTAAACCAGCTAATAATTTAGAATTTTTGAAAAAGTTACCTCTTAGCAAATTTTTCGACTGTGCGATGCTGGCGCCGGGGCTTTTGTATGCTGTAGCGAATTATAGTAATGCTCGTTACTCCCAGGTAATGCGTAAGCGTCCGTATAAATATGGAGGTCTGTGTAGCAGTTATTCCCCGATATTTCAATAGTAGCCATTGCTAACGATTGCAATTGAAATGCGTCCAGATAAGTGTTGTTTATAAGTAATTATTTATCACTTTTATAAGCGAATCAACATCTAATTATCGCGATACATCACTGGACAAGACCCGGACATCGGAAGTTAGTCCTTAGAGTGAAAAATGTCTTGTTGATCTTTTTAACAAATATGTTATAAAACATTGATCTTGGATTTATATCGTCTCAATCTAACACAAGTTGTAGTGATGAGGACATATAAGTACATAATAAGAGGGTGACTCTTTTAGCCGGGCCCTTATTAAACTGATATACATGTATATATAAGAAAAATAAATTGGAAAGTAATTATTATTATATAATACATGAAATAAAATGCAACTAAAATATCAATATAGAAACTCTTGTGGAAAGTACTATGCTTTCAAAGATTTGTTAGAACGAACAAGTATAGGCAATAATGAACTGTTCAGTTACTCAAAATCGTTACGATACCTGACAGGTAAATGATACTATATAATCCTGATAAACGGTATTCTCGGGTAACTGCTGAAGTATAGTTACTCTTGGAGCAATTAATCAAAAATGCATTTAACTACTTTTTTTTACATATCATAAATATGTTTGAAGTTGAATAAGCATAGTTAAAATCTTGTTATCCCACTTATTGCGATTGATTTTACAAATGTAAGGGTTTTGTTCCCAAATTCATTGGAACAATGCGATGGTACATACATAGTCACATTAGGGAAGAACAGGTACGAGGATGCCTAGAAGCTCAGTAAGTAGAACACCCGCCCTGAAAGCGGAGTCCAAGGATTACCTGTACATTTTTCTCACTTTGTGACAAAAAGCAAAAAAGCAACATGACGTATGTTGTTTAGTCTTCATTTGTAACTGTTAATACAAAATTTATAAGCTAATAAAAATTCATATGAAATATAATATTATGTAACATCTGATTGCTGACATCTTCCATTTTGTGTCATTGTATCTACAGGGCGAAGACAAAAACTGCTGATTTGTCTTGTCTTCTTGTCCCCTCGTGTCACTCAAAATATTCCATGGCAATACCATCGTCGGATATTAATCCTCTTTGTCTTGTCTTCGGCAGTTTATTGTTCTCTCATGCCTTCGCCCTGAATACACGAAGACAAACTCGTGTGATACAATAAAATACCTGAGTAGGTACCCTTTTATAATTTAGTCGGTCAAAATGAAAGTATATATAGTATATAAGTATATACTAGTATATATATACTAGTAATCATCGTAACAAAGCATGAATGGAGCATAGACTTAACAATACAAGTTAACATTGACTCTAATTTTCAGTCATGATTTAAGTGTATTTCAGTGGTTTTGCATTCTGGACTTTCCAGAGATTTTCCACGGTTCTATAGTTGAACCGGATTGTGTCGAAACTGTGATGAATGGAAATGTATTGTATAGAGTTGAAGTCTCACATACTTAATTGAGGTACGAAAGACCCAACTTCATTATTTCACGCTTTCTGCTTCATGATTTCACGATTTCCACTTCGTGAAATCACGAATTCACGATTTCTGCTTCCTGATTTCACGATTCCACTTCACGAATTCATGACTTCACGAATTCACGATTTCAAGATTAAACTTCACGATTTCACAATTTCTTGATCCCACGATTTCACGGTTAAACTTTCACGATTTCATGATTTCTTGATTTCACGATTTCCACTTCACGAATTCACGATTTCGCGATTTCACCATTAAACTTCACGATTTCATGATTTCTTGATTTCACTGTTTCCAACTGGCCAATCCATTCCGTTACTCTCTATTCAATGAAGTGTATACGTAATGAATGGCCTGGGTTACCGAGGATGAGTTTAAACTCCTGCATACGTCTGTGTGGAGGTTGGGGAGAGATATTGGTGCCTGTACCAACACAGTATTGGATACTTTCAACACTAAAACATGTATGAATACAATAAGATGCCTATGTAGCTACACTTTTTAGATAATTCCAAAATAAGAACCACCCACCATACGTAAGCCAAAAAGATGGCTTATTCTCATGCTATCTGCAGCTGTTCCTAGATTTCATTTTTAAAGTTACTAAATTAAGTAGCAAATAATGAAAGCAAATCACTGTTAAGTTTTTCGAAGTCGTATTTGTCTCTACGACGATTGTTTATTAAAAAAATTTCAGGTGTTTTCACTCCATTACTCTTCAGCTCATCTTCTGTTTTCTGTCGTATAGTTTGGAGAACCTTCTCTTCATTGTGGTTATCTGGATCGTCCTCTCTGTCGTTCTCAACATCTTTATCAATATTTGAACGCACAAAGAAAAATTTTTTGTTCAGCTTTTGTACTTCAAGAGCTAACCACAGGTCATTTTCTGTAAACCTGCTTCTGCTCATAATGATAAAGAAGTCATATTTATCATACCCGACCTTTTGTAAGTATGTATGTTTTGGAAACTTTGGTGTTCCGACGCCAGGAATATCCCACACAATGAAACTATTATTCAGAGGATGTTTGTATGGAACGCACGTGACGGTGGTTTCGTTAACACCAACTTCTGCAGCCCCGGGATCTTTAGCCTTCAAGCCTCTAATTGAATTGATAAATGAAGACTTCCCTGTCCCTGAATTTCCAACAACCGCTATGTTAGTATCAATGCATCTACGTAGATTCTCATTAAATTCTGTAAGACATTTATCAAACAGTTGTTTTATATAACTGTGCATTTCTATTTTTTTACAGTGCTAGGGATTTTGTGTCCCCAAGATATTCTAGAGTACCTTGGAGGTTTCTTTGTACTCAGAAATTTCTGTTATAACGTTTTTATGTGTCCTTGTACATAGAAAATTCTGCCATACCCTGATGGTTTATTAGTCTCTAGAAGTTCTGATGTATACTTGTGGTTTATTAGTCCCTAGAAAGTTCTGATGTATACTTGTGGTTTGGTTGTCCCTAGAAAGTTCTGCTGTATTCCTGTATACTTGTGTTTTGGTTGTCCCTAGAAAGTTCTGCTGTATACCTGTATACTTGTGGTTTGGTTGTCCCTAGAAATTCTGATGTATACTTGTGGTTTATTAGTCCCTAGAAAGTTCTGATGTATACTTGTGGTTTGGTTGTCCCTAGAAAGTTCTGCTGTATACCTGTATACTTGTTGTTTGGTTGTTCCTAGAAAGTTCTGCTGTATACCTGTATACTTGTGTTTTGGTTGTCCCTAGAAAGTTTTGCTGTATACTTGTGGTTTGGTTGTCCCTAGAAAGTTTTGCTGTATACTTGTGGGTTGGTTGTCCCTAGAAAGTTTTGCTGTATACTTGTGGTTTGGTTGTCCCTAGAACGTTCTGATGTATACTTGTGGTTTGGTTGTCCCTAGAAAGTTTTGCTGTATACTTGTGGTTTGGTTGTCCCTAGAAAGTTTTGCTGTATACTTGTGGTTTGGTTGTCCCTAGAACGTTCTAATGTTTACTTGTGGTTTGGTTGTCCCTAGAAAGTTTTGCTGTATACTTGTGGTTTGGTTGTCCCTAGAATGTTCTGCTCTATACTTGTGGTTTGGTTGTCCCTAGAATGTTCTGCTCTATACTTGTGGTTTGGTTGTCCCTAGAACGTTCTAATGCATACTTGTGTTTTGGTTGTCCCTAAAAAGTTCTGATGTATACTAAGTATTGTGGTTTAGTTGTCCCTAGAAAGTTCTGAAACCTATTTCTGGTTTTGTTGTCCCCCGAAATTATAGTTACATCATGTGGGTTTCTTTTTCAACATTACGGGTGGTCCTTTATCCCTAGCAATTTCTCAAAATCCTAAAATAAAGATGAAAGCGAAATTGAAACATGTGAATTTAATCAAAAAGCACAATACTGACCAAAATTCAAATGCCATTAAGTGTTTATTTCATGCTAAAAGTGTTATTAATTTAATTATTTTTTTACTGTTTATTACCTCATTTGGTCTATTTGTACAGGACACCAAATAGTTTTCTTCATGTTTATACAAAAATTCTTACATTGTGTTTAAGATTTCTAACATTTTTGATCACTCTTGATATAAATTTTGAAAATAGAACATAATATAAATTTCTTTGGCTTCTTAATAAATCAAAACAGATATCCTACTAGATAGATAATTAAGACATGTACTCAGCATATATCTTTTTTCTTCAAATTTTAGATACCAATAAAATAGTCCAGATCCTTCAAAATTAAGACTACGATCTGTACATTAATTAGGGCTCAGTTATAGCGAAATACATTAAAGTTCCTCAAACAATTTCACACGGACAATGTTCTCCTCTCTTTAACAATAAAACATTACAATTATAACACATCGACAAAATCTCGTTGTCATCAATACCGAGATATAATTTCATGTGATATTATTTTACATTAACTTGTATTATAACCATTTTAAAGTTAACTTTAGCAGAACCCCTAAAACAAAAATAAAGTTACCTGTCAACGAAGGTCTTCCTTTTCACTTCCGCTGTATTATCTGGTGCCCTGCTTACAATTGATAAAAATTAGGCAGGCTCAGGTAATCCTTATGATTTGTTTACAATGTAACATTTAACGTCATGTAGCATACCAGTTTAAGGTAGTCACATAAAATGATAACGTTCATGATTTTTTTTCTTAAAAAGACTTGTGTGGATATTTCGTGAAATATCCTTTCAATACATTTAAAACAGTCTGATAAAATTTACCTAACAGAAATAAGAGGAAGATCAAGACAATTTATTGTTACTTTCGATTTACCAGCTGTTTTGTTTTTACTAGCTAAAGCGAAAATACATTTTCCACGAAGACCTAGCTTACTCAGTTTTCGGAAAATGATTATAAATACAGTGTCAGTGAACATCAACTGAACAAATTATCGTGTTCTGAAGAAAAAAAGACCTCATTCAACAGACCACACTGTCATACCCGACATAAAACGCAAAACACAAAACTAGCGGCGCTGACTATTATGTGCGACATGCAATGTCTATGTATCGTGCAAACTTTCATACTTTATTCAGCTTGCAGCTCACCTAGGACGAAACATCTGCCATAGCCTATGGAAACAATATCTTTGAACGAAACAGAAAGATTTAGATGAATTTAAAATCGAGTTCTTTGAAATTATACCCTGTCAATATCACTTTTCCCGGGTTGATAAAACATTACATTGACCTCACAAATATACAAGGATGATTATATAGAGGATATTACATGAGTGTCTTTTCATATTGAAGTTATTAAACGAGTTGAAAAAAAAAATAAAATGCGAGGTTCTGCCGAGCATTTTATCAATTTTATTCAACGAGTTTAATAAATCCAATGTGGAAAGTCAAAAATGCAATATTCTTTTTATCACATGTTCGCGTTTCCTGCTAAAACATAAAAAAAATCTACTTTCTTTAACTATTATAAACAAGTCAATTCGCCCAACGTCAATAAACGACGTCAACGTCAAAGCTTTATTACACTAGTGTATTATCAATTTTATGTTATGGCTTTATTTCGTCCCCGCGACGTCAAAGATGTGATAAAAAGTTACTGAATATACACCTATTATAAGATAGAAATTATATATAGATACATTCATTGATATAATAAAATGATTTAAGATATCACAAATTGAATTTTCAGCAAAATAAAAGTCCACACCACCTCATTTGAAACAATTAAGAAAGATCTGAATGATCATGTCTAGATTTGTAATCTTTGCACAGCGTCATATGCTTGTACTTTTTGTGAGCATAACTCCCGTCTACACACTATAAGAAAATCTTGTAGGGCCCATAAATCACTAGATAATTTATATCTTGTACAAGCAATTAGTGCTTTGCAATATTTCTTGAACTTGGAAGACACATAAATTTTAAATGGAGGGAAATCATGACAGGTAAATAAAAAAGATGGCCAAAATGATACCGGTACAAAGTGTTTATAAAGATGAAATATTTGTACATTTTAAACATAAATCATTGGTTAAAACATTGATTGAGAAAAACTCTAGTTGAAGTGATACATATCCAGTTGAAGAACAAAGCTACTTAAAAGATATTATTTCAGAAAATATGATAAACAGTCATATTTTGTTAATATGTAACCTTGTGAGAAACATCATTGATAATGTAATATACTTTTTGAGAACACCGAACTTGCTGATGTTACTCTTCCACTGGAGTACTACTAGATATAATTATGTCTCCCACCACACAGTGGTGTGGGAGACATATTGATTTACTCCAGTCTGTGTGTCTGTGTGTCTGTCACAAAGCTTGTCCGCACTCTAAGTCGAACATTTCTCATCCGATTTTCACCAAACTTGAACAAAATGTGTTTGACCATAAGACCTCGGCCAAGTTTGATAACTAGCCAAATCGGTCCAGGCGTCTTGGAGTTATGGCCCTTGAATTACCAAAAATCGGTCTTTTTACTCTTGTCCGCACTCTAATTCGAATATTTCTCATCCAATCTTCACCAAACTTAAACAAAATGTGTTTGATCATGAGACCTCGGCCAAGTTCGATAACTAGCCAAATCGGTCCAGGCATTTTGGAGTTACGGCCCTTGAATTATCGAAAAATTGGCCTTTTTACTCATGTCGCACTCTTAATCAAACATTTCTCATCCGATCTTCACCAAACTTGAACAAAATGTGTTTGACCATAAGACCTCGGCCAAGTTCGATAACTAGCCAAATCGGTCCAGGCATTTTGGAGTTACGGCCCTTGAATTATCGAAAAATTGGTCTTTTTACTCTTGTCCGCACTCTAAGTCGAACATTTCTCATCCGATCTTCACCAAACTTGAACAAAATGTGTTTGACCATGAGACCTCGGCCAAGTTCGATAACTAGCCAAATCGGTCCAGGCATTTTAGAGTTACGGCCCTTAAATTACCGAAAAAATCCGTCTGTTTACTCTTGTCCGCTCTCTAAGTCGAACATTTCTCATCCGATCTTCACCAAACTTTAACAAAATGTGTTTGGCCATAAGACCTTACCCAAGTTCGATCACTAGCCAAATCCGCCCAGGCATTTTTTTTCATTTATGGCCCTTGAATTACTGATTGGATCCACTTATCCAGACCATCTAATTGGATCCACTCGTCTAAACATCTAGAGAAACTAACATTCATCATCTAAGGGGCAGTTGTGGGAGACATGCGCTTTTCTCAAAAGCATCTCTAGTTTTATTATTGAATTATATAAACTTGGCTTTTGAGCATGTCATTCAATTAAAACATCTTTTTTTTCTGCTGTCCACACTGCCATGTTTATTGTTAAATTATCAAAGCCAAACATTCAATGATGGTTTTATTGGATCTCAATACACATTTAATGAAAAAATGTAAACAAATACCGTACAGGGCAGGTGCTCCTCATCAAAAACCCTTTATCAGAGTATTTGACAGCACTACCATCCAAGAAAAATGGGATGAGTTCTAAACGCTACAAGATCTTGTAGCCGAAAATTATCTGAAAACTGCCACTCAAAAAGACACTAATGTGGGACACAATGTACTATCTACACTATAAAGTCCCGTCTACACACTATAAGAAAATCTTGTAGAGCCCATAAATCACTAGATAATTTATATCTTGTACAAGCAATTAGTGCTTTGCAATATTTCTTGAACTTGGAAGACACATTCATTTTAAATGGAGGGAAATCATGACAAGTAATATTTAAAAGATGGCCGAAATGATACCAGTACAAAGTGTTTATAAAGATCAAATATTTGTACATTTAAAAAATGAATCATTGGTGAAAACATTGATTGAGAAAAACTCTAGTTGAAGTGATACATATCCAGTTGAAGAACAAAGCTACTTAAAAGATATTATTTCAAGAAATATGATAAAACAGTCATATTTTGTTAATATGTCACCTTGTGAGGAACATCATTGATAATGTAAAAAATACTTTTTGAGAACACCGAACTTGCTGATGTTACTCTTCCACTGGAGTACTAGATATAATTTTATTATTGAATTATATATAATTATATGGCTTTTGAGCATGTCATTCACTTAAAACATCATTTTTTTCTGCTGTCCACACTGCCATGTTTATTGTTAAATTATCAAAGCCAAACATTCAATGATCTCAATACACATTTAAATAATGAAAAAATGTAAACAAAATACCATACTGGGCAGGTGCTCCTCATCAAAAACCCTTAATCAGAGCATTTGACAGCACTACCATCCAAGAAAAATGGGATGAGTTCTAAACGCTACAAGATCTTGTAGCCGAAAATTATCTGAAAACTGCCACTCAAAAAGACACTAATGTAGGACACAATGTACTATCTACACTATAAAGTCCCGTCTACACACTATTAGAAAATCTTGTAGGGCCCATAAATCACTAGATAATTTATATCTTGTACAAGCAATTAGTGCTTTGCAATATTTCTTGAACTTGGAAGACACATTCATTTTAAATGGAGGGAAATCATGACAAGTAATATTTAAAAAGATGGCCGAAATGATACCAGTACAAAGTGTTTATAAAGATCAAATATTTGTACATTTAAAAAATGAATCATTGGTACATTGATTGAGAAAAACTCTAGTTGAAGTGATACATATCCAGTTGAAGAACAAAGCTACTTAAAAGATATTATTTCAAGAAATATGATAAAACAGTCATATTTTGTTAATATGTAACCTTGTGAGGAACATCATTGATAATGTAAAAAATACTTTTTGAGAACACCGAACTTGCTGATGTTACTCTTCCACTGGAGTACTAGATATAATTTTATTATTGAATTATATATAATTATATGGCTTTTGAGCATGTCATTCACTTAAAACATCATTTTTTTCTGCTGTCCACACTGTCATGTTTATTGTTAAATTATCAAAGCCAAACATTCAATGATCTCAATACACATTTAAATAATGAAAAAATGTAAACGAAATACCATACTGGGCAGGTGCTCCTCATCAAAAACCCTTTATCAGAGCATTTGACAGCACTACCATCCAAGAAAAATAGGATGAGTCAAAACGCTACAAGATCTTGTAGCTGAAAATTATCTGGAAACTGCCACTCAAAAAGACACTAATGGGGGACACAATGTACTGTCTACACTATACAAGTTGCTGTGATTTATATCTTGTGCAAGTTTTCTTGAATAGTGTAGACGAGCCTTAAAAGTTGTTGTGATTTATATCTTGTGCAAGTTTTCTTGAATAGTGTAGACGAGCCTATGTCTATTTTATGTAATGAGATTATGTTTATTTCAAGACGCACCACAAAATAACTGTATCTTTTGTATTTCCATGATGGTAATTATACATGATTTGCATAAAAAAAGAGATATACAAGACTTAGTATATAGTTACAAATTGGCAGTGACATATATTAGACTGAGACAATGGGTGTAATATCTTAACATTTTATTGAATTACTGTAGCAATATGTACAGAAATCAGTGTATTTAGTTAAATTTCCATCACATTTTGTTTCTAAAGTGTAAGATAGTTATTCATCTACTAAGTATATGTACAGATTGACTGAATAAGTTAGCAGATGAAGTTGTCAAAACACATTTATTCAGGAAGGGCCTTAATTGTCCACCTGAAAACCTGTAGCGGTATATTATAAGAATGATTTTCATGAAGTTTTTGTGGGTGAAAAAAGTAGGTCACTTGGTCGTGCTTAAATTATCTTGGTATATTTAATTGGATATAATATGAGGATCTTTAAAAACAGATTTTTAAAAATGCCGAAAACATTGCAGTCTTATATCCAATTTTTATTTTTTTAACCATTGTGTTTTTTACTCTTAAGATATAGCGGAAGATTAAAAATATTTGAATCTATAGGGAAAAAAAGAACAAAAAACAGCATACTTCTGCAAATATAAAACGGAAACAAACACTGATATCATTATCTTCAAACCGAAAAAGAAACTAAATTCTTCAATAACAGTTAGATACAAGCAGCGGAAATGTAACTAAAACTGTGACCTTCTAATCAATAGAAGTGTAATACTGGGTCGTGTGAAGTAGTACATGATAGTACATGAACATGTAACAACTATACGAACTTAACCTTCGAATAAGAGTTGTATGAAGAGGACCTGTTATTATAAGATAAAATACAAACTAAATAAAAAAATTCAAGGTCGTTCTTTCCGATTCTTTATATTTATTGTGGCTCATCCCCTGCCCTGCTTCATCGTGTCATTAATTGTATTTCTCTTGGTGCTCTGGCTTCTATGAAATTACAGAATACATAATTTACGGCTCAAAGAAGAGTTTTTTTATTTATACCGCTTAACATAAAGAGTGGCCGTGTCTGACGCAAGAAAATTCGTTAAACTCCTTGTTTGGAGTGGTTTTGCCACTGACCTTCCAAAATGGTGCTCTGCTGCGGCTGTTCAAAGGGCCATACTGCTGTCCATCTTCATGTATGTTATGGCTGCTTGTTACGTTTTATTGAAATTATTTGTTATTTCATATACATGTACGCAATCGGTGCAAATTTAAGCGTATTGTTGCGTACCTCTGTTTTTATGCAATGCTTCTTACTTTGATGTGGCTTTTCCTGTTGGACTTTCGTCCTTGCCCCCATCCTTCACTCTCTGCGACATCTGTCCTTGCTCCCACTCCTAACTATCTGCGACATCTGTCCTTGCTCCCATCCCTCACTCTCTGAGACATCTGTCCTTGCTCCCATTCCTCATTCTCTGCGACATCTGTCCTTGCTCCCACCCCTTACTTTCTGCGACATCTGTCCTTGCTCCCACCCCTAACTATCTGCGACATTTGTCCTTGCTCCCACCCCTAACACACATACACACGACGTCACGTCCATTAGGACGCAAACTTCAACGTGCCAAAAGGAGCAAATACTGCATATATAATTGTATTATTTACATATAGATGGGGGTCATATTAATACGGCGGGTATTTATAACAATAATACAGTTCTTTAATATCGAGAAGAAAAAATAAAAACCATCATATATACAATTTATAATGTAGAACAAAATTCCGTTGATAACAGTACTTCTATTTCGTCATTACAGACTAACATACTTTTCCCATCCCTTACTTTTTCTCAAACTGTACCAAAATCCTGAAACATATTTTATTTAGGCTGGCCTGACATTATTTTGAGTATGAAATATGATCAGTTGTAATATCTTTTTCGAAAATTCAGATATAAGACACGGGTAGAAAATGTAGTTTCGTTTTCAGCGAAACTGAAAGCTAAGATTTAGACAATAGAAGAAGGTGTACGTGCGCTTTCACATGCCATTAGCAGAATCTGAAAGTAGAATCCTTGCGCAGTTAGTATTTAACCGCATTGCGTAACGGATTCAGCACATAGACCTAGTATCGCTCCGTACCATAGTAAGTACATTGCATTCGGACTATTTTAAAATTTATTTCAACTTCAAACCATAAACATTTTATTAGCTAAATGCATTTAAAACAAACCGTAATAAAATTTTAGTTTTCTGCTGGAGGAATAATAATCAAAAGTTCATATTACATACGTATTACCAAATATTTCTATTCTGCTATTCTACAGGCTACACCTAAAACGTCATCATGGCGGTACAAAAGAAAAGAGGTTTCTTTGAGAGGTAAGTCTTTTTTTCTTCTTACTCTTGAAGTTAAATATAAGTTCCAAATAGTATAGGGATTTAAACTGATCTAAAAAAACTACATTGTAAACACAAAGTAAAATAATTAGATCTTTCTTTAGATTGTAGATAGCAACATTGCCAGAAATGGTACAGTAATAGATAAGAACAATTATAGTAAATCGTTAAGGTTAAAAATCCCCAGTTTGATAAAATCTTCCTTTATCTTATACATTTTTAGTAAGAGGATTTCAACGTGGATTCAATCACATATAAGAAACATTTTTTTGTATCAAATCTTGGTGAAAGTTATATATTGCACTTACGAGAACAATGAAAGTAAGGCTGAAATCAGATACATTTGATCATTTGTACGACAACTGAAAAGATGTCCGCATGTAAATTAACTATGATGGAAGGAAACTGATTTATCCTTTATACTTGCTTAAGCCAATGAAGTAAAGTCTGATTACAAGAACAGGGTGCTGTGCCTGATAGCAGTTTGCTCTCGCGATCCGATCAAATGCAATCCTAGTGTCAAAACTAGGCATTTTTGTGAGACAATAACTTTACGTTAGCTGCCACTGTCACCATCTTGAATGGAAGCAGAAATCATTAACCTCGACAGTTAACTTACAGATAATGATTACGAGAATAAAGGAGCGATTTCATTTAATGTTTGCACCAGTTAAGTATATGTACCTTAAACATAATGAAGATTTTTCAATTTTGCATATTTTTCATTTGAAGGCTGTTTGAGAAATTTGCTGGGACAAAGGAAAGCGAAAGTACACCGGTTAGTAGTAAAATTAATGTTGAGGAATACAAAAAAGAATTACATGATAAAGGGGTTGCTGGGGTAAAAGAGCTACTTAACAAAGACTTGGAAAATTGGACTGAAATCGAGCTTCACACAGCTGTTGTTGGAAATTCAGGGACGGGAAAGTCTTCTTTTATCAATTCAATTAGAGGCCTGAAAGCTAAAGATCCCGGGGCTGCAAAAGTTGGTGTTAATGAAACCACCGTCACGTGCGTGCCATACAAACATCCAGACAACAAGAGTTTCATTGTCTGGGACATTCCTGGCGTTGGAACACCAAAGTTTCCAAAGGATAGTTACTTAGAAAATGTTGGGTATGATAAATATGACTTCTTTATCATTATGAGTAGAAGCAGATTCACAGAAAACGACTTGTGGTTGGCCCTTGAAGTACAAAAGCTGAACAAGAGATTCTTCTTCGTGCGTTCAAATATCGATAAAGATATTGAGGACGACAGAGAGGACAATCCAGATACCCACGATGAAGAAAACGTTCTTCAAGCTATACGGAAGAAAACAGAAGATGAGCTGATGGGTAATGGAGTGAGAGCCCCAAAGGTTTTCCTGATCAATAACCGTAAGACTGATAGATATGACTTCGGCAAACTTAACAATGAGATGCTGTCATCATGCGATGGATTGAAGAAAGATTCAATGGCTTTGTCCTTAGCCGCAGTAACCAAAGAAGTAATGGCAGAAAAGAAAAGAGTTCTCGAGAGACGAATATCTCAAATTGCGCTTGCCGTAACATCCAGTTCAGGAGAATATGAACAAAAAGGCAGATTTCAGGACGAAATAAAGTTTTACCAGAAGCAGTTTGATATCGATGACGTTACTCTTGCTGAGAATAAGGACATACTAACACTCTCGGACTCAAATATGCAAGAGTTTAAAGTTGTTTTCGATCAGTATGGGTCCGAAGGACAGCTCTCGATGAAAACTCCAACAGCTATGAGAGCCGAAGCAAGCACATGGGAACGTTTCAAGGATTGCTTCACATGGTCAAAGGAGAATACTCTTCTCTTTGGATACTGCAAACTTGCTCTTAGAAGCAATCTTGATCAGTTGTACGACAAAGCACGTAGTTTGTATGACATAAAAAGGGCAAAACAAATGGTCGATGCTGCCGCAAAGTAGAACGCTGTCAGTGCTTCGAAATGAACAAAAGTTTTGTTACGATATGCGCAATATGATGTGTTTGTTTTACAAAATCAATGTGTTTTCATTAATATTGCATTCTTTTATAACTGTAATTTGTTTTTATTGTGCAAATTTGTTGCGAACCTTATGTGAGTACAACAGCTATCTTTTTTTTTTTTGATGAAGAAATTTTTCTTAGGCAGTAGAGGTGCGCCCACATTTTTCCATGAATATAATGTTCAGTGTTAACAGAAATGATTGCATACTTTCTCCTTTTTCCCTCTACAAAATACCGAAAAATTACGTGTTTTAATCTACGTATCTTACCTCGTGATATAATGCAGTTTCCTCCAGCTATATTTACCGCATAACAATAAATACTTATGCCAGGGATGGTTGAGATGATGATAATGGTAATGATGATGATGATAATGACGTACTATCATAACGTTTTATAAAGTTTGTACTAAGTATTAAGCACTACTTTGAATGTATTGTTTACGTTTGTACAAAGACTTGATTATTACTGGTACAATGTAAAATATTTAACTGTGTTGTAAAAGCCTGGAATTTCTTGTACATATAATCACTGAAATAAAAAGTAATATATAAGTTTTTGGTATTGATAATATTTGCACAAACATACAGGGCTGATTACTAAATTTATATTCAAACAGACATGCAAGAGAATTGAGGGCAGAATTTACTACTGAGCAATGTTTAAAGGGTTTTATCAGAAAACTAGGGTTTTATCAGAAAACTGCCAGTGTCGCAACGACCTCATCACACCCGGTATCTGGTGCCACAAGTTCATGTACACGAAGTTACTTTCTCAGATAGTGCTGGATTCATGTTTCTTTATGTTTAACAATTTCGAAAAGTTTGAGAATAACTGTTTTTATAAAAGTGTCCTTTACCGTTTAATTTAGAAAGACTCCGGCAAAAGGATTACGTTTGCCTTGAATAGAAATTGTTGAAAGTTAGTGCACGTTAAAATTTGTACCAAATAATAAATATGTTAAGTACATGCTTAAACACTGATCATGCTGGACACAACTAATTCTGCCTTTGCGACCAGTGTAGATCATGATTAGCCTGCACATCTGTGCAGTCTGATCAAGATCTGCACTATTCACCATTCAGTCAGTATCTTTTAGGTAAGCACCCCTTTAAGCAGTTAATGGTTCTGTCCAAACTAAAAGATGGAAAAGCTCATTATAGAAATTTAGCAGGGTTAAAACATAGAGAGAGACAAAGTACTGCCCGGACGTCTTTTTATTACCTTTCATAGTTTTGCATTTAACCTCATCATTGTTAAAATTTGTGCCACACCTAGCACTGCCTATCTTACCAATCACCTCGTATGAACTAGAATTGTCTTGTGTCGCGTTTTGTGTTGTAAAATTTGTGCCAGATGTTAAGACTAATAGGAAACAGTACGGACTTGAAGCAATGCCTAGTTGACGATTGATCTATTCATGTGACCTTGACCTTGAATTGATATAGCCAAAATCTCTGCATATTGTCTTTGAAAAAGGTTATTCAATATTCCTTTAAAGAATTGAAAATATATAGAATGGACACGACGTATTATTTCTGACCCTTACTTTCACCGTATGAACTTCAACTGATATGACAGCGTGTTGCTTTCCGCGTGTCGTCTCATGATAGTTAAATTTTGTGCCAAGTTATACAAAAATAAAGAATATGGAGCAGTCACAAAGTACGGTCTGTACGTCTTCTGCAGTGAATCCTTTAATGGGTTCAAAAGAAAAGGGAAACATTTTTATGCTGGATGTACATACGCTTATCAGGAAAATGAGGAAGAAAAACATTATAATTCTCTATGGATAGTTTTAATTTATATCTCTTTTCATTATCTGGACCATACTTGTTAGTGTAGTAATGATAACTAAAATATAGATAAATGTATTATTAGTTACACTGCTTGTTGGTGACAGGATTCCCGTATCCTGTCACCAACAAGCACTGTAATGATTTTGTCTTGCCGACTACCATTTACTTCCATATTTTATGAATTTTGACAAACTAATTAATTTAATAAACAAAAACCGTGTCAGGCTCCAATTTAACGAAAAAACTTAAGTAATTGCTAAGCTAAGTCTGTTATTTCAAATGCTTGTTTTTGCCCTTTATGCGTCTTCAGTGTTGACTGTTTCATCTATATCAGAACCGTAAATAACTACATGTATTTCATAGATCAAAGCAATTCTGAATTTTACAGAAAACGAAGTTTATAAATAAGAAATATATTTAAGCAATTCCTTTAGTTCGTTATATCGTGCTTAAATAAAAATATCATATTTGCGTGACTGAAATAGGTACTGCAGACAAATACTACTAACCACAGTATAATTTAGCTATAAAAATGTACATCGTTATAGAAGAAATCAACATTTGATAACAATAACTTAAGCAATAGCACGCTTTTTAAATAACATACTTAATTAAATAATTAGTTATGTCTTTTTCGCGAAATTGGGGGCCAGTATCTTGCCAACTATTCATATTTCAATATTTGCTGAATAACTCGTAATTAGACAACCAAACAGAAAGTAGGCGTAAAATGATACAGGCTAAATACTTTCAAACTGATAGGTAATGTTATAATCGACGCATTTTGTAAATTAACAAAGCTATTAACAGTGCAGACTGGAATCCTGCAGTCATAATTTGTTTGGTTTATGACATCATATTTTGTTTATAGTTAACACCAGCCATACAATGCACAATGATTGCATTTTGACTGAAGCACGAAACATAAAAGCTTTTTTACACAGATTATGAACTGGTTTTATTCAAAAACACAAAAACTTTCACGTTCCATCCTTTTGAAAGTCGTCAGATTTCACGATGTCAGAAATGTCTTGAAACTTCGGCTTTCATCCCGTTGTCCTTTATCTTGCACGTAGATTAAATGATTCTACAACAAACTGTTGAGTACCAAATAAGTTAATTTCTTTGCTTTATGGGGGCAAGGGTCAGTAAATTTGAAAATTCCACAAATTTGCGTCGATACCAGTGCGAAAAAAATAACAAAAAATCCAATTTTGAGAAGTGCCAGGGAAATTAGAACGAATGTATTGCTTATACTTAGCACTCCATCATGTGACATTTTCGGCCTGTCGATTTGGTTTTTTTCTATGATAAAAACGAGTACAACTCCGGTTTTAGGACACTAAATTTTGTGGCGAAAATGCACACCTTGCGCGGCCTGTATCGTATAATCTGCAAATGTCTGACCTACAACATACGTATATTTTTAAAGCATTTGACCAGACGAAAATTATGGTGTAAGAAAAGTGTCTCTTAACCGTTTACTTTTTCCGCAAAATTGGGCTGAATCTAGATGGATACCACAGGTAAGATCGTCTACACGGAGCTAGGAAAATCGATTAGAGCATTTATTTATTTTACACAGCAGGAATCCTTAGTTCTGTAAACATCATGAATACCAGTTGATATAAATGCTTTTAAAATACATCTGCCTATTTTATTCAAACTTCGTACTCGGGCCACAATATGAAACTAGCCTTTGCCACTTTGCGATGACAAAGGGAATTAACTAACAGTGATTAAGTCAAGACCCTTTAAGGGAAAGAGTATATGGTATTCAAAGACAAATATCTAAGATGTAATATGGTCTCCAACTGGTGAAATATCTGTTGAATATCTCTGAAACCTGTCGTTTTTTTTTTTAAGTTTTGAAGTTCTAATCCATGATAAATGGAGCAAAAAATATTGAAAGGTGCATTTTGTTTGAGAAATATGCTTGTTTTAGTAATATAGCATTTTCATGAAAAGGCCATAACCCAAAGCATTACAATGAAAGCCTATGGGAATTGAGTTATTTTCCTGAGTTCAACGTAACCGTGTCATTGGAAAATAGATACAGTGATAAAATAGAATATCTGTAGAGTGAAATGAACGTTTTATCGGCGAAATCGGATAAAAATTGTCAAAACCATGAGCGTTTAACGCCAAAAAGACGCAAATTTACTGTTGCCGCTAGGGGGCGCTTCGACGTCAAAACTATATCAGACATTTATTTAAAAAATGCACCATTTGAAAGGGGATGCATTAATGTTCAGTTATGCCGAAAATCATCACAATCTGAGATGGTGCCAAAATCCGTGAGGAAAGTAGCGAGCCACGTTAAACTAAGTAAGAGGTTAAAATCACACTAAGACATCTATAACAGGAGCTAATAATCTGACTTGATTCGATAACCCCAGCGATGCGGCAGCCATTTGGTTTTAATCAAAATTCATATGGTCTAAGATCACAGTTATGTTTACTATATGTTCTATATAGACACTGGACACCATTGCAATTTTGCATGCTTTCAAAATCCCCGAAAATAAATGCACTCAAAAGAATTTTCAAGAGAAAACATTACAGCCACAGTTAACATGGGACTGACCGCCTCTTTTTCCACAATTTTGAACGAAATCACATGCGTGAGAAGAATACTCTATAAATGGCCACAAACAGGCAAAACTGGCCCTATCAAAAAGTCATGTTATGCATATTCTGACATTCTCATTCTGCAAACATGGTACATGTTCCTACTATTTCATATCTCCTCTATTCAATTATGCCATTTATTGCAGGTCTTTCACTCTATTCACCATCAAATAGTGGATCTCTTTTCCGCGTAACCACTTCCTTATTGTGGTAAACCAAGGGCAAATAACTGTGATATTGTGCTACATTGGAAAACTACAAACAGGATATGGAATATATCCTGTCTGCACGTGACATCTATTGACAAATAGAAATAAAAGAAACTTGCAGAAGGCGAGATAAATATCAATATGTGGAGGTGCAGCTGTATTTGTTTAATGTTTGCTTAGCGTTTAGCGCCGTTTTTCGACGGTACTTTAGTTATGTAACTGCGGGCAGAAAACTAACCAGTTTTCCTGGATTCTTTACCAGTTCTAACCTGTTCTCCGCAAGAACTGACAACTTCCCCATATGAATCAGACGTGAAGGACGAACGATTTCAGACTCAATTCGTTTTATCAGTCGTCATGGAAAACATACACCTCACCCGGGTATTAATCATACGATCCTGAGATCCGTAGATTTGCGCTCCTCCTACTGAGTTAATCGTATCTCTCCTAAGTTTTGTTTCTCTGGGCTCAGCATATAAACTGTGTTATAAAACCAAAGCTACACCGAAACAATGTGATCGCTTATTTTCCAATGATGGGGTTGGAAATCGTCCCTTAAATCGCTTTTAGAATTATTCCATCAAATGTAATGGCTCTTTGACTAGTTATCACATTTATGCCGTGACGTATAATAACGAAAAGTTATTTTTGGGTAGAATAAGTTAAATATCCCCCAGGATTAAATCCTTCTTGCTCATTCTGACAAAATCCCCCCTTTGATTTTTTAAAAAATTATATCCAAATATTTACTCCGTTCCATTTAAAAATTGATAATAATCATCTTCGGCCCCTATAAACGGCTGTACTCCCCTTCTTCCTGTTGCGACCGATCAAAACAATAAGCTGACCGCTAAAAGTTGGAAAACCTATCTTTAAGTGATTAATTTGCTTGTTGGTGTGTATATTTATATTTTATTGGAAGCTAAACATGATTTGTTTCTGTATATAATGTGTTAGTCTGATTACAGGTAAAATTATAGCAAAAACAAAAAAAGAAAAAACTCGATTGATCACTGATTTTGTCTGCACATTGTCGGCGTCAGAAGTACATATTTTCTTGCTTAAAGAATGATCTACATATAAATCCCACTGTTTCGTGGATAAAGACACAATACTAGTAAATATCACTGCTTAAACCTCCAATTTGTTTAAAACCGCCAATGAAAGAGGATTTACTGTATGTTTTGCTTGCAGTACTGTACAAATGTTTGCAACTTTCGTATAAAAGACTGTATGCCTTTTAGCAACTGACTTATTTATTAATATCGGCTTTCCCTTGCTCCATAACTATAACCCGAAAACGAAGTTTAAAGGAGGGGGTATATAGGAGTCACCATGCGGCGGTCTGGCTGTCCGGTCTGTTTGTATGTGTGTCCTCATAAATTTGGTCCTGCAATTACTTGAATACTATTATATCTACCTCTCTAAAACTTCGCACACACACATAGGCAATATTTAGTTAATATCCATCCTCTTCTTTTTCTTTTCTCTTTCAAGTCAATGTCACCCTTAAGAGGTCAAAGGTAAACAAGGGTCCATTTTTCCTGTCCGTGCCATAACTTCTTTATGCATTAAGGGATTCTGAAATAACTTGGCATAAACGTTCACCATCATGAGACAATATGTCGCGCACAAGACACAGTTCCCTAGCTCCAAGTCAAGGTCACACTTAGAGGTCATATGTCAAAAATAGGGTCGGTTCATTTTTCGTGTGTCACCTCATCGGCTTTTTGAAGTCGTCAGGAAACATTTCTTCGCGTGACTTCCGAAGGTAATTTCTTGCGTGACATACTAAGGACCCTGTGTATATTTTCGGTTTCTAATTCTGTATTTTATGAGAGTATATGTCTGTAAAACCAACACGGAATACTTGCATGTAAATGATTCTGAAGCATTCAATTGCATTATATAATAAGGTAGGACAGCGAGTCACAGACTCCACCCCCCCGCCCCCACTCCCTCCAACACCCCCACCCCCCCCCCCCCCCCCAATGGCTTTGTACATGCATAGCACGAGGGAATCGACATTAAATGACATTATACACATAAATTTGACATGTTATTCATCAGTTTTGTGACTTGGTCGGGTGAATTTCCATGCAATGAGTGTGATCAGTCAACACTTTGTCAGCATTTTGTAAACATTACTTGTTTGTTTCATCTGTTATACTACCAGAGGGGGAGTACAGTCGTTTATAGGGGATGATCTAAAAAAAATGATTTTTTCCCTTTTAAAGTTTCAGTTATTTTTTTCACTTAGGGTGGATTTAGTCCGCCTTGGTCAAATTCAGCAGAGGTGTGGGTTTTTTTCTACATTCATTGATGGTACCTGCTTTCAGTTAAGAATTAATAGATTTTTGTAAACAACGGCAAAAAATAAATTTGTAACTCGTAAAAACTGTTGTTTTTTTTTTTTTTTTAATCAAAATGTCTGTTTAGGCATTTCGAAACTGAATAAAATTTCTTTTTTTTGGAAAAATATTTAGTTATACAAAAATGTTTAAACATCTGGGGAAACTGACTTTTTCCCGATCCTTTCTTCGTATGTATATTTCTTTAAACATCAAGCTTTAATGTCAATGGACAGGTTGAGACTTATATTCAAGTTCCTGTCACTGGAATTTTCCGAGATGCCCAACCAAAATGATAGGCCACTACTGGTTCTACCAAGGAAAGAGGGTATTGCGTCTGCTGCTGCTTTACACTGAGAACTCAGGTTCCTTGTATCTGAATGTTTCTCTGGTTCCCTGAACCTTTCTAACAAACAGTTTCTTTTAAAATATGAGAGCTTCCAATAAATAATCCTAATATTAAAATATGAAACCAAACTAGTTATGAGGGTTCTTGGGTCAGATTGAATCATGTACAGCTTCAATCCAATAAATAGAACGTTTAGGACAGCGTTATAAATTTTGAATGATCGCTGTCCTCCACGGCTTGTAGGGATGGCAACTATAAAATATCAGAACCATAAAATAAACCAGTCGATAAGCCAAATGAGTAAGACTAGTCAAAATTGTTAACCTGCTTTACACCGACAATGACTGCATGGTAAGCAAAAAGTGAAACAAGGACAGATACGCTTACCACTGTACGGTTCCTTATCTCGAAGGCACCATCCAAAGTGATCGTTAAAGACAAATGGCCGTTGAGGACACTTGGTCGCATCCACAAGAACTCATCACAGGAAAATGTCGAATTGGTTCATGCATTTTACTAGGGTAGGGGTTAAAATTATTTCGCATGATTTTTATTCATTGTTGATTATATTGAAAAATAAGAAACGGACGTATATTTCATGCGTGCTGTATACCGTAAACTGTTGCATATCCTCAACCATTGAAGACATCGCATTAAACGGTGCTATTATAAGATAGTATGTTGATGAACTCATTTCATGTTCCATTTGTTTATTATTATATATATCCACGACAAATAAATGTGTACATTCAATGTCTGCTGGAAATTGTAAATCCCTTCATACCTACAGTCAGTGAAAAGTGAAGAAATCCTGACAGACCATGCTGTTATAGGATCATATGTTGTACTAAGGGATTTCATGTACCAATTGTTTATGGTTGCTTATATCCATGAAAAATAAGTGCATACATTCAATGTGTGTTGGATACTATAAATTCTTTCATACCCACTGTCAGTGAAACAATCCTGACGGTGCTGTTATAAGATCAGGTGTAATACTAGCTTAGGTGAAATAACTTCATGTGCAGATTGTTTATTGTTGCTTATGTCCCAGAAACATAAAGATTACATTAATTACATGTTGTGAAATTTACACTATTGTTAAGCCCCATCCAGTGATGAAATGGTCAATGTCTACTGTTATAGAATTATGGGTTGTACTGCCCTAGGACATAAAACTTGTTCATGTCCAACATTTCTATTGTTATTTAAATCCCAGTGAATATGCACAGTATATGCGTGATACATATGGGCAACTTACTAAGAAGTCTTCACAAGTAGTGGTAAGGGTCATGTTTTGTAATAATGGGATACAATTTCTTTTCTAACAAAGGTAAGGGCTACTTTTAATGCTTGATTAATACTTAACACGGCTATATCGACAACCAATAAATACCCCGACACAGTCAGCGATGTTATAGGATCATGTACCGTACTAGTTGGTCTAAGGGATAAAAGTGTGTCTCAACTACTCTTCCCACGCATCGATCGAGTATTACAATACATTTCCATATCTCTCATGTGAAGTAACGGTAGTGGATACTCAACGCTGGTAAAGGAGCGTATGTCTCAACGCACCTGCGTACAACAAAATCAACACAAATTGCAGTGGGCAAGACTTTTATTTTGGACGAAGGAGCGGTCACATGATACAAGATTATCCAATTTAACAAACATATTTTGCAAGTTGAAAACATATTGCTTCTATTTAAAACTATTACATTAAGTTCGTCCATAACTATAAATTGCATACTTCGATTGGATCCGAAGAAAACCTATGTTAAAATTTTATTTTATGCTTCTATAAACTATACACTGGTAACTATGGCAGAACCCATCGGATATTCGTCACAGAAATGAGAGCCGCCAACGAACCAAATCCTCTGTGAGGCAAAGAAAAAAACAACAAAAAACAACAAAACGTGTGACCGTAGCTTATACACGTAGGGTTTAACTAAAACATATAAAACCTAATTCATTCCTCAAAATATCAGAAATAGGACTCTATCCGAGTATGCAAATAACTTTCGTAAACTGAGTACATCTAATTACTAATCTTTACATATATGTAAGTATACATATTCACATATTTTCCGAATTTGAAAAGTACGTGTTACGTAGCCGAAGTCAAGCCTAGAACTGGATTTTCCCTCCAGTAAAACCAATGTTTCCATGTGAAGTCACGTGAGCCATTCATTCTGTACTAGCAATTCTTCTACAGCCTCTTTCCATGTATGATAACAGTACAATAACGGAGGTACATTAAATTTGTGACTAATGTATAGCAAAAACCAATAAAGAAATCGTCACATCATTGCATGTCTTAAACATGCCTAGGTAATAAATTTGTTTGACGCACAGCTTATTCATATTATAACTGATTATAAAACAAAAGGTTATGGCGTGTATTACTCTTAACCCTTCTCTTGTAACGGAAAACAGTAAAGAAATTGCCATAATCAGTGCCGTAATAGAAGCATGTGTTTTACCAGCAAAGGAGATAATTCATAAGATAAGGACGCTCTAGTATAGTAATGTTTTCCTTCTACTTGTCTCATTTTCTTCTAAACTGTACTATGCTTCATGGTATCAATTAAAAAATAAATCAGAATGGACATGTAAGGCACAAATAGACCTGCAAGGCATGAATAGAACGATGATCGCTTGAAATCAATTGAAACTGAAACTCATAACAGCCTTATTTAAACAAAAAGCCATGACCGCACCCCTCCCGATGAGGTTATTTTATCACTATTGAGAATACCAGTGCTTAAAGCCTTACATGGTACGCCCAGACAGGCAACATATAGAGGTTAAAGGCCCCTGGTTAATGATGCCATCACCTCACAGACCATTTAAAAATAAAGAGAAATACTACAGACTACCCTACCCATAGAGCCTGTACCAACAATTACTTTGAATTAAGCAAACCTTGAAAATATATATGCTGAAATGAAAACCTTTTACAAAAATTTAAAAACAATCACCTGCTGCTATCGCATATAAAACAGTTATTGAAAAATTTAGAACAATGACATGAAGTATCTGAAATAGAGTGTCTTAAGAATTTTTTTGAATGTGTCAAGTGATTTACTTTTGCGTAGTTCTAACGGCAGTTCATTCCACAGTTTTGGACTAATAGTACAGAAACTTCTATCATTGAATGTTTTGCATTTGTTGTATGGAACAACATAACGACATTCAGAATTTTCTGACGATCTCAAACCTTGTCTAATAGGAGTATACTGCGTAAGCCATTCTATTAAATACATTGGTACTCTGCCAATGTGGCAGCTATACAAGAAAATAAGTATCTTGCCGACAACCAATGTAGGTCATACAATGCTTGTTTACAACTGTCAAATTTAATTAATCAAATATCAGGAAGTGCCTGCTATTCATATCGACACCCAAAGACGGATCTATCATACTGATTTTTTTTTAGGATCATGTATATTACTTGTGTAGGCGATAAACTTATTTCTTTCACATCTTCCAATATACTGTACATTTTGGCACTTCGTTAAGTCGTGAAGATTTGAAGTATTGTCAAAAATTTAAATATTTCACTTAAATTTAGACCTATATGGCCACCACAAAGTGAACAGTAACACTGACGGATGTCACCAAATGTATGGTTATTGCCTTTAAAAAGCATAAACATGGAAATTCATTGAGAAATTCTCAATACTGCAGATGCCGCTATGGTTTACTAATGTCGATTAATAAAAGGAGGATGAAGACAACATGTCCATCTTCTTTTGAGAGAGAAGCTTCCTATGAATTTTCACTGACTTCCAGCCAAAGGTTTCTGTTAATTACTACGTATAAGGATGGCACTATAGTATACTTATGTTGAATAATCCAAGGGCAATTACTCAGTGCTAAATCATACGACAAGAACATGAAATTAATAGGTTGGCATTAATTCTCCCGCATTAAGTGTACGCACGCATCGAATGTACACTAGTAAACATATGTTAAACCTAACCCTAAACTTTTAGCGGACATCCAAAGGGGCGATATAATGTTGGTGAAAATAAATATGCGCATTTTCTCTTGGGAGTGAAACTTCGTATATTAAGTTCTGCTGAATTTCAGCCAGCGGTTGCTTATGAAAACTGCAGACAAGAAATTGTGCTATAATAAACTTATATTGAATTATCAAAGGGTAGTAACTCAATAAAAATCATTTGACCGGAACATGAAGAAAATATGCACATCTCCTCAAGGGATGGACGTTTCGATGAAGTTTCGCTGAATTCCGACCAGCGGCTGCTGAGAAATACTCCGAAAAAGAAATGATGCTATATTGTACTAATGTGGCACAATGGAAGGGCAATTACTCCATGAAAAATCATCTGAGCGGAATATTAGGATAATATGTGCATCTCCTCTTGAGAGTGACGCTTACTATGAATATTTGCTGGATTCCAGAAAAAGAATTTTTGAGAAATATTTCGGACAAGGATGTCACTATAGTTTACTAACGTTAAATAAACAAAGGGCAATAACTCAGTAAACTTACCCGACCGAAATATGAAGACAATATGCGCAGCTCCTCTTGAGAGTAAGGCTTTCTATGAAGTTCAATTAGATTCAAGCAACAGTTGTTGAGGAATATTTTGCACAATAAAATGTGCTATAGTAAATTAATGTTGAATAATCACAGGGCAATAAGTCAATGAAGAGTCATCTGATTGAAACAAGAAGATAATATGCATATTTCCTCTTAAGACTTGAGCTTCCTGTGGAGTTTCGCTCATTCCCAGAGAGTAGTTGATGAAAAATACTTTCGGACATGAATGCGGGACAGATAGACGTAGGGACGGACGGTCGAACAAATGGACGAACCGGCGACTTATATGCTTCTCCTTTCGGGGAGCATAAAGTCACTGTTCAATAACCTGCCCGCCAATACGCGGCTCGCACTCTTGTAACACTCGCACTGTCGCCTATTAAATAATTATTAATTGTACAATCAATGCGACGGGAGAATTAACGCCTGTTAATAAATTGTTCATTGTACTCTCAAGGTGTGCGCACATTCAATAGGGGAGATTTAATGTTTGCGTTTAAATTACCTGTATCATATCCCCCTAGCACTCTTCTTACTCAAAAGCACATATTGAAAACGATAAATTTCTTTTAACAATGGTTCCTGCAGATTCTTGTCTCCCTTAGCTCTGTTAGTATATGCTGAAGGTCCGTCGTTCATCGTTCACAACTCATACATATGCTGGTCAGAATTGTACCAAACTTGGTGTGTAGCATTCTCGCAAAGATTTCTCATGACATTTATCTAATTTTTTCTGTTTGACTCCTTTTAAGTAGGGAGGCGTCAGCTAGAGGAGACCTTTAAAAACGATTATATTTTAAGTCTTGACATGAAACATCATTCTAAGGTCCGCACACAAATTTGATCAAATGGGTGATCCTGTCCCCTTTAAGGGTCTGGTAGAACCAAACATGGAAATACATTTAAACTACTTCTTATCACGAAGAGCAGTGTGAGATTCTTTCCTAATTTTGTTTAAATGGGAATCCCTTTTAGGAACTACTACAGCTAAAAAAAGAGAGAAAACATCAACAGCGAACAAACATTTAAACGACCTCTTTTCATAATTTATGAATGAACTACAACAAACTTAGCGTGTGACGTTCTTGTAGAATTCTCTCCTATGGCAGCAGTGGGCCCCTTAAAAGGACCGCTTACGCTACAAAATAGAAAAAAAAGACTTTAAACATAAACAGCTTGGTCTATAGCATTACTAAAAATTCCTCACCAAATTTTATTCATATGGGGATACTTGGCTACCTATAGTGGTCACTAAGGCTAAAATTTGGAAACCTTTGTACAACTTCTTCACGTGAACCGTTTGATACAGACATACAGCATTAAATGGAAGTACATTTAAACGACATCTTCTCATGAAACGCATATTGATCCCCCGTCAAACTTGATCAGTAGTATTATTATATTTAATTATGTATTAACGTTTTTCCCTTTATTTTATTCAACTGCAGACACTTGACCCTTTGTGGGACAACTAGACTTCAAATAGACGTACTATTAAAACTTACTGTCATTAACCACTTGATGGCTTATGGCTAATGATCAAGATCAAGGTCACTTGGGTCAAATATTGTAACAATGCTGGTTAAAGTATTATGGCTAAGGGAGAGTAGTATGTGGATAATGATTACTAGTATCGCAATAACATGTCACAACAGCACAACATGTTTTATGAAATGTTAATATTTTATATCCTTCTGACTGACAAAGATAGCCAGTTTGTTTCATTAAGAAGCATATTAATAGAAAAAATAAACTTTTAGTCCCGCCACTACACGAACGACTTTATATACTTTTTTTTATCAAAGTCTTTGTAGCAGTTCAAGATTATTTAACCGTATTCGCGTATCGGTCGCATTTGAGAAAAACTGACCCGTTTAAAACGTTAACTTCTTGTTAACGGTTCTGCTCATGCAAATACATAAACGTATCAATAATAAGCAAATGAGCACAAGTTATTGTCTAGATTAAAAAGTCTTTGTTTGCATAACCATTAAATCATATAGCTCTGTAATGCACCCAAATCAAAATTCTATTTCTGATTATCGATATTGTTAGAAATCAAATTTGATTTGCAGAAAAAGCAATGCATTTGAAAGGATTTATTGTTTGAATAAGAATGTCACATATAAAACATTCTTTAAAGCTTTAAGTTAAAGTATCAGAAACAAACCTAAACGTCTACAGACGCACGTTTACAGTCTGTCGGTGGGGTTGGGTAGTACTCACTGCATGCAAGATAAACATATTCTATATCGACTATCTTTTACATCGAATAGGGAAATTTACAAAACGATTAATCATTCACAGTTAAAAGTAAATGCCAATCGAACGTTGAGACCGATATCTGATGTACTCGTAACTGCCTTGGAAAATTCAAACCGTAGAATAAACTTAAGAGCAACGAGACTGTAAATATGTATAATGCTACTGAGAAAAGGACATAATGTGTTTGCAATATATCTAAGTCTCAATGTAGTTTGAATGCACAGAAGTGCCATATATGCGTAACATCTAACAATAGAACTATTTACATCGATAACAGTATAACTTTCTAATAAAGGAACACAATGAACCTATATATATTCGTATACTCTTTTATAAATGGATTACTGTTTTTACAAATTGAATCTACATTACAACCTATTAAAGAAGGTTACACTTTACAAGGAGCGGTTACAATAAGAACATTTGTAACCGTTTCATTGAAACAGTGCCAGGACTTCTGCATGTCAAGAAAGAAATGTCTCTCTATGGAGCTTGACAGGGTATGCGGGTTATGTCGTCTGAGTTCCTCCAACAGATCCTCCGATGGAGTTCAGCTGATTAGAAAACCTAGGACTATATATAGCGAGAAAGCGCTATGGAATAAGGTAGAAAGCTCACTTTCTGTGGTATATTTTTCATTTCGAACACCGAAAAAGAAAGATTAAGCTAGGTCCCTTCTGCTTCTAAACTTTAACATTTTTCTAAGATAGAAAATGCACAATGGAAAAACTTTCTTTTAATGTGCTTCACTAGAGAACCTTAAAAGAACATTTTTGATCCAAGAATTGTTTCCTAATACATATATTTATATATTTACATAAGTAAGAGTATTAAAATGCTTCTTTTTGTCAGTTAAACGAAGTGTGGCTATACCGCTCATGAAGCTTGTTTTCGGATGATTAGTTTTATTCGGATGAATAGAGATTCGGTTGTTGTCGTCGAAAACGAATATGAACTGTCCGCTTAAATCTTTTCGATTTAAAAGATAAATATATTGACCAGTTTTTCCCATGATAAAAGGCTAAGTTGATTTTTACGTTGCATAAAGTCAATACAGGTGACGTTGGTGTTATTTTAACGTTCATGCTGTGGTTCTAAATGCGGAAATCTGAAGCCACAGCCTGTCCAGTATAATTTCGTAGGCAGTTCCATAGAATTAAACGTATTGTGTTTGATACTGTCACTTAAAATGATTACAAAAATATCTGATTATTTTTGAGACGAATAAAAGTCATCACTGATTATTTTACTGAACAATTTTTAATTTCCCTCCTGTTTATTTGCTTTATTGTCCGTCACAATCACCAAAAAAGCATATCTAAATAATGTCGATCCCTTTTAATTCTTTGCTTATTTGTTCAGACACCAACAATAGCACAAAGCAAACGAATGGTAGATCCATGTAATATCTGTGTTATAGTCTTTTGTTTTAAATCTAACACCGAAAAATAACAAGCGAAAAACGTTTCTATTTCTATGCTATTGTTTTCATTTCTAGTACTGTCTTAAGAATTATGGCGATAAACAACTACTACCATTTCTTTGTTGTAGTAGTGTGTTTGCTTAAACCATATTTTGAGTCCTGTGCGATTGAAAAAAAGGTTAATGGCAACAAAGGGAAGTGATTCTAAACTAGGGACCTGCTTCTTGCACTTGACACTCCATCTCATGATGGTGTACAGTTGTGCCAAGTTACATCAAAATCCCTCCATGCATGAAGAAGAAATGCTCTGAACAAAGTCATTCTTGTATCTGACCTTTGGCCTCTTAATGTGACCTTGACCTTAGACCTAGGGACTGGTTCTTGCATCAGCCACTCCGTCTTATGATGGTGAACAATTGTGCCAAGTTACATCAAAATCCCTTCATGCATGAAGAAGATAAAATCTGTGGACTCCGCCCATCCGCCCGCCCGCCAGGGGCGTTCCCATAATACGTCCCGTTTTTCAAACGTGCGTATAAATTGAGATTCAACCTATTTATTAACTGATCTTCTTGGCAAATCTATTGTATTCTTGGATACAGTCGGAGGCAAATTTATCAAAAACTTAAATTAAAACTTAGCAGAATTTAATTGCACAGAGAATCAGGAAGAAGTGAACGGTTTTGTTGATTTGGCTCCTGCAAAGGCAGAAGACGTAAAAACAAATCATCTTAACCCTTTTACAACATAATTTGAAAAGATATGTCTTGATGAAATCTTGCCGTTGTTAACACATATTATAAATACATCAATGGAATTAGGTTATATACAAAAGAAGTAAAAGAGTTCGAGGAAGGATATGCTTAAGAAACAAGTTCTTGAACCAAATATTCTAAAAATCCACAAGATTGTTCATTTATAATATCTCAGAAAAGGTAGTAAATGCGCGTCTTAAGCGGCACTTAAGAGAGACGGCAGTATGCGTACAGAAATGTTCTCCGAACTGAGTTACATATCTAAGTGACCGTTATCAAACCGCGAGCGTTGATGGTGAGTTGTCGACGCCTATAATGATGCGCCTCAGAGATCAGTGCTGTTTTCAAAGAACTTTATCAATTAAAGTAAACCCGTTGGTGCCATATGCAGACGTCATGACTGTTTCATCATTTTCTCGCCGATTTCTCTCAATTACCAGTGCTTTAATCCAATAGAAGATGTGGCTTTGTGACGCATTGAGGGTAGTCTCATGGATGCAGTGCAATATGCTGAAGCTCGATGCTGATAAATCAGAGGTAATGTTATTCACACTAAGACATAACTCCAAGAACATTCAGGACGTTTTGGTGAAGAAATCAGAAAACTGCGTTAAGAATCTTGTGTCGAATGGGACAACAATATGGATATGGAATAGCAAACTGTCTCTGTGTGCCGGGCTTGGAAATGCACAATCACGCAGAATAGGTCATATCAGACGCTATCAGACCTCATGTTTAGACTACTGTAATGCCTTGTCAAGTGGTATTCAAAATAGCACACTTGACAAATAGCCAAATAGCAACACGTCCAGAACACGGCAGTTCAAGTTATCACGTCCCGTCATAATCATAGTTCACCAGTACTGAAGGAGCACAAGGTTCTGACCCACACCTCTAAGGCTCTTCAAAATCAGTCCTATAAAAGGGATATGATAAAAGTCTATAGACCGGTAAGAAACCTAAGATCACAAGACGAGCTGTCACTGGTTGTACCAAAGACTAAAACGGTGTTGTACGGCAATCGGAGCTTTTCGTTCACTACTCCCAACCTTTGGAACTCAAGATACGACTAGGGAAGCTGACACGCTGGCTGCTTTCAAAAGTTGCTTCAAACCCATTTCTTTGTACAACAATTCGCAAACTGACCGGTTCATTTTTTTACACCACAGCGTAGAACACTACATTGTAGTTTATCCTAACGTCAGTATTTTTATTCCAAATATGTATATATGTTTGTCTTGTTTGGTCATATTTATATGTTGTCAATGTAGAAATGCATGTTTTATAATTGTTTGTATTAAGGTAGTTCTGCACGTTTGATAAACCGGAAGTGATTGCGTAACGTCATTTATCCGGAAAACGTAAAATAAAACCTGGATTCGGCGTACGGAAATGAAAATCATTTTATGAATTAATCGCAATTTGTGAGTAAATTTATTACAATGGCACTGTTGCTATATTTCTAAAGTCAAATTATGATATTAAAACATATGACACGTTAAATATTTCAAACTAATGTCTAAAAATTAGCGTGAAATGTCCGGTCAAATGTCTCAAAATAAGAACACGGGCTTTTATTTCATGAAATAATAGGTCATGTTTTTATTTACAATTGTTAAAAGTTTTATCAAAATCTACATTGAAGAAAAATTTCTATTCGCGGAAATGTTATGAAAGTTATGATATTCCCATAGACTCCCATTAAGAAATATTGCGTGGGGTCCATATTTTTCCAATCAGTCTAGCAAAAAGTCAAGCACACGACCCTCTCTTTTTTATTTGCTGAATTTTCTAGGTATATTCCGAAGTTTTGAAAAATCAGAGTTTAATCAAATTCTACATTGTAGAAAAAAATTTCTATCCGAACGTGCAGAACTACCTTAAGAGTGAACTATATAAATGTGGTGTAATAATAATATATAATTACCGAAAGGAATTGGTAAATTCAAATCTTAATCGATTTTTTTTTATGTGATGAAATTCTCAGTATACTAAGTAACTGTTATTTTCTCAGCCCAAACTGTTCCAGTTCAGTCATGAACAATCCAAAATTTTTCTTTTGGATTCTAAAACTTAATCAAATCCAATTTTTTAGAAAATGAAAGAAAAACATTCATCCTTTGCAAAGTTTTCAACTTCCTGTTTCCTGTTGTTTGAAAATCAAATCTAAAGCCTAGTTTTCCTGTGCTTAGAGGTCTGTTCGATTTTGCAAGAATTGCGTTTCAGGATTTAATGGTCTCTTCAACAAAAATAGATTCATATTAATGCAACGGTGGAAATGACTTGCATAATATGAATACAGATATTTATTGATCCCTAAACTAGCACTACTAGTGCAGTTGTCGGAAACAAACAATTAAAATAAAATTAAAATTGACTACGGAGAAAATTCCCTGTTGTACTAGATTAAATTTACCACCTCTATAGTATGACTTCGGAACTCAAATTTTCTGAAGGAGCGTCTTTAGGAAAAAATTGTGGTGCTCTCAATATATATGTTAACACATAGTACTTCATCTAGCAATTCGCAAAGTAAACAATGCAGGTCCATGTCCATAATTATGTCATATATCATTTACATGACAAATTATTACTATTATTATTATTATACCAGATTTATATAGCGCCCGTTTCATAATAAACTCGTTCAAATGCGCTTTACTTAGCTCAAAGGCAGTCACTCAGGGCGCCAAATTCATTAAATACTAGTACAGACACAGAGCGATCTAACTAAATGAACAGAATGAGACAAAGCCCCCAGAACAAGGAGAAATACGACCAGGACCTCATGATTGACAGTCAAACTTTATACCACTAGATCACTGGGCCACCTTTTATTTCAATTTTGTTCAATTTAATCATTAACTTTACAATACTCTGAAATTTGCTCCTGCCTATGAACATTTAAATTATACATATTCTCGTAAATTCAGTGTTTGCTATATTACCACTTATTTAATTGGGTTGAATAACGCATACTCGAAGGCTGGATAATCATCATCTGGCAACCTTATGTCATCAGAAATAGTGAAACATAAAAAATGGCAAAAACAAAAAAAAAAAAAAAAACAAAAACAAACAAAAACAAACAAACTAGATCTATGCAAGTATCCCTGCAAACAAGCAAGATCCTCGGATACTATCAATGGAATGAAATGGTTGCTAGTTTGGCCTAATAGGCATCGTATTTTTTCCTTATCTTGGCTTTACCAAATATATTAAATCAACGAAGAAAAAGAAAATCTTGGATTAACATACTTAAAAGGTCATAACATAATCTGAATCTAAGTTTTTACCTTAAAATCAAGTTCAATATTTAATTGTAGCTAACATAAATTTGCCACGAATACAATCTTTGCTAAGGTTTATATACGAAAAACACAATGATGGTCTAATATGACTTGAAAAATATATTTATTTGCTATGTGTTTTCTGTTTACAGTAGGACAGCCAATTCTAATATTTCCAAAGTTGAAATATTAACAAATGTTGCATGGTCACCAACTTTACACCAGAAAGAATGCACTTTCAGATTATGCTATTTATTTAGGGAAAATTGAGGTATTTGTCAATAAATGCATACTGGTTTAGTAAGTTCATTTATGGAAACAGAAGAAAGTGATTTTATTGAACAAAAGAGTGTTATAACACATCATATTGCAATATGCGATATTGACACATCGTCTTACAAGCTTATTTATAGTAATATAAATGTCTTGTCCTTAAAACGTTACGAGCAAACAAATAATTTTGTTAATTATGCACATACAAATTCTATAGGCTCAAAGGCCAATGGTACCAATAAACATGCTCATGAATTATAAATACTTTATTTCGCGCATCGCTAGCAAGAAATAATGATTAATTAATACCATGAAGCGCAAAACATCGTACAAAATGGTAGTATTTTCAATATTCGTTATTTTATGTTATTATACCTCATAAATGTTTAATATAATTTCCCTGTTGGTTTAACTTGAATAATATATCATATTAAGAAGCGATTTAACATGTCATTTAATAACGCAATTTATGTTTATGTGCTTGAGATATTATTTTTCATATTTTCCGTTTCAGTGGTATGATACTTACGCATTGAGTTAAAGACTTGACTAAAATGAGCACTTACTGATAATTACTCATACTTGTAAAACACATGAAAAGATATTTGAATGAAAGTTCAACTGTGTGGTTTCAGTCATTATTGAAATGTTCATAGCTTTTTACTTTCTCACACAAAAATGTATTGAAAGCTAACCTTGGGAT
Source organism: Mercenaria mercenaria (assembly GCF_021730395.1). Lineage (NCBI taxonomy): Eukaryota > Metazoa > Mollusca > Bivalvia > Venerida > Veneridae > Mercenaria > Mercenaria mercenaria. The sequence goes on along the minus strand of NC_069364.1, from coordinate 89,903,107 downwards.
CTTACATCCATCTACTATGGACTTTATCATTAATAGATAAGTAACTGATCTTCTTTACATTGACTGGGGATTAGAAGGGCATGAATGATGTTTATGCTGTATCCCATTTGTGCGGTAACTGGAAACGGCCCCCGTACCTGTTCAGCGCCGGTGTAATGAAGTATTTCGACCCCCATAGAATAATGACCCCCCGGTCATTATTCTATAGAAAAAGTGATCCCCCGGTCATAGTATTATGACCTCCAGATCATGGTACTATGACTCCCCCACAGGAAGTAAACTGAACCTCACGAAGAATATTGACTCCCATAAAAAAACGACCCCCGGTCATTTGGTCAAATTTAGTGATAACTCATGTATCTAAGGCCTAATTGCTGCATTTTATGCCCCCACTCGGGGGAGGGGGGGGGGCATATAGATTTGCCCTTGTCCGTCCGTCCTTCCGTGTGACCATTAGCCCCAGATACCATCACTTGACACAGAAATCAGAGCATTCCGCAACGGGAAAATGGATTCTATTTCTAGAGGCTGTGTCTTGGTGTATACATTTTTTTCAGGAAAATAACAATTCACAATACGTTTACAAACACACCAGTGTCAATAATCCCTGCAAACTTCGGTATGAAGTAATTCTTCAGAAGAAAACTGCACAAGAACTTAGTATTAATAGAAGTTGCAATACTTAGCAGTGGCAGTAAAGCACTGTAGCGGCAACAATAGAAAGTAGTAGTAGTAGCAGTAGTAGTAGTAGTAGTAGTAGTGGCAGTGGTAGTGGCAGTGGCAGGGGCAGCAGCAGCAGCAGCAGCAGCAGCAGCAGCAGAGGAATAAGTGACAGCAACAACAGCAGCAGGAGAAGGAGAGGTAGATGTACAAGACGTATTAGTGGAAGCAGGTATAGTAGTATCAGTAGTAGCAGTTGTAGTAGTAGTAGTAGAAGTAGTAGTAGTAGTAGTAGAAGAAGAAGAAGTACAATTAGTAATAGCAATAGAAGTAGCGGCACCAGTAGTAGTAGTACAATCAAAATGTTAACTATTGGCAATGGAGGGTATTAGAGTTGTAGATCTAGTAAAATTGTCCGTTAGGTTTGGTGGGGATCACTTTTTAATAGATATTATCGTCGAAAGTCGTTTTAGGAGCCGGTGTTTTACACGGAAAGAGTAACAATTTTTAATAGAATAATGTCCGGGAATCGATATTATATGAAAGTTCGAATGTAGTAATTTCGGCAGTAAGTATTTTACATGGAAGGAGTCACTTTTTCTGTAGAATATTAACCGGGGTCGTTATTCTATGAGATTCGAAGGGAGTCATCTTTAGGAAGTCAGTATTTTACTTGGAGGGGTCGGTATTTCTATAGAATAATGACCGGGGGGTCGTTATTCTATAGAGTTTTCAAAGGGAGTCAGTTTTTTATAAGGGGAGTCAATGTTTTACAGGAAAGGAGTCACATTTTCTATAGAATAATGACCGGGGGGTCGTTATTCTATGGGGGTCGAAATACCTCATTACACCGGCTTGTATGTTCTGATGTACACCGCCTCCATGACCCTCCTTTCAAGAAGATCAGTTGTCTGATGAAGTCCAAAGTAAATGGATGAATGCTCCCAAGGTTAGCTTTCAATACTTTTTTTTGTGTGAGAAAGCAAAATGCTACAAACATTTTAATAATCACATGAAAAGATGTATATTAGAGATCTTACACCAATTATCCACAATTTCGAGTTATGATCGCCAGTCTTTATCAGACAAAAACAATCTGCTTGTGGTGTTTCTTTTTTTTTTACGTTAATATTCCACTTCTGATAATAATTTCAATCAATTATTGGTGTACACCCATTCTATGTTCTTGCTTTAATAAAATAAATACTGCATTCCAGAGAGGGTAATATAAGCTAGATGCCTACGGGCAACATGTCGAGCCCGCCAGCTGTAAAAAGGACTGGGAGTTGCACATGACACTCCTTGTCTCATTGCGGCAAACATTTATGCCAAATAAAAAAGGGATTGCAAAAAGTAACAATATAAGTTATTTACAGTCACAACAAAGGGACGTAAATCTTAAAAAATGTCCACACAAAAATCCTCACCAGTAGAGATAGGTAAAAAACACCTGAAAATTGGATGTAACATGCATGTTGTACTACAGAAAAGTGGTCTTGGTTTTTTTCCTACGACAATTAATAAAAAGTTACGAATATAAGCTATTTATAGTAACAACAAAGGGAAGTAATTCTAGGATCTTGCGCATGACACTCCATCTCATGATGATGAACAATTGTGCCAAGTTACATCTAAATCCCTCTATGCATCAAAAAGAAATGCTCTGAACAAAGTCATTCTTGTATCTGACTTTTGACCTCTAAGTGTGACCTTGACCTTAGACCTAGGGACCTGGTTCTTGCGCTTGACACTCCGTCTCATAGTGGTGAACATTTGTACCAAGTTACATCAAAATCCCTTCATGCATGAAGAAGAAATGCTCCGGACAAAGTTGTCATTCTTGTATCCTTTGACCTCTAAGTGAGACCTTGACCTTAGACCTAGGGACACTCCGTCTCATGATGGTGAACAATTGTGCCAAGTTACATCAAAATCCCTCCATGCAAATGCTCCGGACAAAGTCATTTTTGAATTTGACTTTTGACATGTAAGTGTGACCTTGACCTTTGAGATAGGAACCTGGGGTTTGCGCATGTCACTCCGTCTCACTGAGGTTAACATTCAAGCCAAGTATAAACAAGATTGCTCCATGCTTGTCAAAGTTATGGTCCGGAAAAACAAATCCTGACGGACGCATGGACGCACGCACGCACACACGCACGCACGCACGCACATACACTGAACAGGCATTTTGACAACTATATCTTCGCTTCCGCAAGCGGGCTCGACAAAAAGTTCACCCCTCGAAATATGAATATAGACATCGCCTAACGCATCGGTCAATGAAGACAAATGTATATCTCCAGGTAAACATTTTTCATATTTACCGCTCAGTAATGCTATACCTATATAATATTAATAGGTCATATAATAAAAGCAACAGAGATAATATGATGGGCCCAAAATTGAGATCGTACGTTGGATTTTTATATAACTGGCTTTCATTCTCAGTCCGTCCTAAACGTTTTCATTCTCTTTAAGATGATACGTTATCCAAAAAAACCTCGGTTTGTGTATGAAGTTAAAATATCATTGTGCGAGCTGGTGTAATTTATCTCATCCTTGCATAATAACTACTTTTTTCACTGGATTTAGGAATGTCTTATTGGAAGAAAAATCAGATTTACACAAAGCAATTCACGTGTTGTTAATACATGTTTTTAAATCGTTCAAATGCTGTACCATAGTTTGTGTCCCCAGGTTATGAATATTCAAAACATGCTAATCGTTTCCATGAACAACTAAAATGCTAAGTAGAAATTGTACCGGATTAATAAATATATCTAGTCTCTGACAAAATGTTTGTCGACAGAAACCAGATTAATATGTCGGTGACATCGTACGACATAAATGTACAAATAAGCATGTATTATCCCAATATAATACTACTTACATGTACAACACATGTTTCGTTTCTTTCATGACTGAAGCATTGCTGATTTCTCGGGTTAGCTTATAGAAGTTGTAATAGTTAAGGCTAAAATACTAAACAAAAGTCACGATTTGTTAATTGAATTTTTAAAATTTATTTCAGAAATCTATCGATCCGCAGTGTACTGTTTGCTCCATCACAGAAACATGTTTTGTCATGCAAGGTGGAGCAGTGACCTGTAAAATATCGGGTAAGAAATAGCAGATGAAAAATCTGTTTGACCATATTCTCCATGAAAAACTTAATGTTTTGTAACAGAAATATGATTCGACAATAAGGAATAATTTATGACTGGCCTTATTCACATGACGGAGCAGATAATAAAAATACAATGGAGAGTGATGAAAATTAATTAATAACAAAAAATCTTTAAAAAGTAATTGGACACAAAGAAACAAAACCACCTCCCAGTTATGATCAGAAATTAATTGCTGGGAGTATCCCCGTAGATGTAGATGTAGTTCTGTAAATTAAAATGGATAGTATTCTCAATGGCACTCTTTACAAAAATGTACTTCTAATCTACACCTACAGTTGCAATCGGTTGGAGGAAGTATTTTATTATGAGAGACAGGTTTTAAAACTGAATTTTCATGAAATGTGAGGAAGAAAAAAAGAAGAGAAGGTTATCTCATGACTACACGAAAAAAAAAACACGAGCAAAACAGTTGTGTTCTCTATAGGACACGGGGTAAAATAGAAAATAACAATAAAAAGTTACTAAATATAAAAAGAAACAGTTTCAGCTCAATAAATGTAGATATGATTGATACATATTGTCAGAATAATTCGTAGCAACGGCGTTAAACCATAAGTTGTAAATTTATACTGTATGCTAGCTTAAACAGCATTTATCTATACGCTATATTGTACGGCTTGTTAAACTTAATTGATAAAATAATCACTGCAGTATAGAGAGAGAGAGAGAGTGGGCAAAATAATTAGGTGTTGACAGGTACATGGAATTTTACGCAATTTTATGAGAGTTTATCAGTTTTGGTCGCGCTTTAGCGAGAGAAGACGCATGTTATACATGCAGTATTTTAACGTTGTTTAGAGTCAATTGGTGGCTCGGTTTTCGAAGGAAAGATTTGTTTCTTGATTTACTTGTTGGAGATTGGTGGCGTACATTTTATTGTACATAATTGTTGATTTGCTCGGCGAATATTTTGGTTGTTTGGTTGTTTAATTGTGGTTTTGTTTCGAAGATGATACTTGGTTGGTGACGGTAAGAATTGTTGGTTCTTTTGTGAATTTGAAGTCTATGATTTGGTTGGTTGTTTGAATTTGTGTGTTGATGAGTTCTTTTGAGTTTTAGAGGTGTATAAATTGATTTTCTGCAGTTTGGTGGTGTATCGTTCGAATATATATTTTGCTCTGAGTTTTTCAGATTAATTGTTTGGTTTTGAATGGCTGTTGGTTGAAGCTTGTGCTGGCCGAGCATAAGTATTGAAATACTTGCGATATTTTGTATATCATATATATCTGCGTACATGTGATAAAGTTTGACGAAAAGCGGTGCAAATTTAATTATACTTGTAGACAGAATGTTTGTGGTGTGTGTTTGCTCTAGATGTAAATAGTACGTAACCATGCTTAAGTATATAATGTATATACAGTGAAAAATATACAGAAAAGACTACAAAAAAAGAAACAACACGAAAATATATAGGGAAACAATTAAGTGCTAGTTTCCAAGGTAAAGATTAGCCATAGTCAGGCGGTGCACAATACCTCCCTAACCGTTGGTAACGCCTCGCACCGGTCACCATCAAAATCCTGACACTTATATATTAAAAAAAACATATTGAGATCATATAGATAAGAAAAATAAGTGAGGTAAATGATCTATTTATAACAGTAATAGTTTAAGATGCAATCATATTTTTCAAATGATTGGAGGTTTTGAAAACTTTTTTCTTGGAATTTTCTTGTTTCTTGTTCTTTTTTTTTCATCTCGAAATGTTCAGAGAAAACTATTAACAGCAGTGCTATGTAATATGTACTGCACAAAACATTTTGCTGACATGTTTGGATAAAATAGACATGTTTCCTAATTTAACGTTGTGTGTTAGGAAAACATCTAAAAGTTACTATAAATGTCATATTCTACCTTTCATTTGTTTTGATGTTACCCATTCTTACCACGGGTTAGATAAGGAATTAACAGTTTGACGTTTAAACGCTCCATTGGACGATTTGTCATATGTTTTCGTGACTTAAGGTGGTAGTATACATTACATTTTGTATGTGCGCATTCCAAACCGAAAGCTAACGTAACGATTTACGAAAACGTTCACGACATACTAAATGTGTTTGTATATTTATTCTTCTGACAATCATTCATTAACCTGTCTCTTATCTGATGCTAAATGGGTTAATAATGCTGAAAATATTTTTTAAACAGGCATTATTTGCCGAAATGTGTTTCGGTCTGAATAATGATAAGTATTATGCGACTTTCATGTAGTAATGTTGAAATGTGTTGCGGAATGTAAGAAAATAGATGTTAGAAACTGATGTTATTGGGAATATAGTTGGGTGAAACGCTACTAATTACGGCCATTTTCAAATCAAAATTGGGCATTTTGATTTGTAATGCATATATTTCTTTTTCGTTGATAATTTGGTATTTATATACTAACAGTATGCTCTAAAATTGTTCTAATTTCTCTAGAAAATAGTGATTTCTTGAATTGAATTAATCTTACCATGGAAACAAATCACGTAACCTATATATCTGATTGTATAATTCAAAGGCGTTGACACTGGTCTATTTAAGGAACACAATTTCAGTTTTTTGTCCGTATTTCAACACTACCCGTGAGAATAATAATTTGCAAGCACAATGATTTTTCCATAAAAATGTCAGACGAGGGTTGCTGCGGCAAGTGATTCTGTCTATGCGGCCAGTACAGACCAAGATCAACCTGCACGTTCGCTATACAGTCAGAAACTTTTCCGTGAACAACTCTTCGAAAATTACCGTAATTCAATGATGGACCTGTCCATTTTATAAATTTAGCAGGCTAAAGGTTAACTGTTCTGGTATAATCTAATGATTAAATAGTAACTTTGATTTTGGTAATAGTACGTACACGCTAAGATACACATTGATATTTGAAAACGAATTGCTGCTGTTTATAATATAAATGTTATTTGTACAATATTATGATTATATGTTCTTCAGAATGTGATGAACCTGATGTATTAGATCCGAATAGTAATGTGTTAGGAAACAAGAGGAAAGTGGGAGACAAGTTCTTGCATTCTTGCAATTATATGACTGGCATCTCAAATACATCAGTCTGTGGGGAGGATGGACAATGGTCAGCACAGCAGTTTGTATGCCCTGTAGGTAAGCAAGTAAAGAAAGCATTACCGGGCAATGCTAAGCCCTGGTATTGATTCTAAAATAGAAAAAGTGGAAACACCACAGGTCGCTCAACACGACAAAAGCGAAAATGTTGCAGGCTCGGTTTGATTGAGCCTGTTCATGGACGGTAGTGGAAACGCATGGTTCCGTCCACGCCCTCTAGCACCGGGTTGAGCAGAACTTAACATTTACACATGCTACAAGTCCAAAAATAATTTAGAGACATCCGCAGATGTGTTCATACCATTGTCATACGGAAACTCTCTAATAAATAATTCCTAAAGGCATATACATGCGAAGTAATTTCATCCAAGGTCGCTGGCTTGATAACCACTGTGACTTCAAAACCTCACTTTGGGTGTAGTATTTAGTTAATGAAGCCATCAAGCTGGCGTACGGAAGGGTTGGAGTTCTACCAAGGAGACAGTTCGATTTTAAACAGTGTCCTAAGGGACACCTGCGGTCTTCCTACACCATCAAAAGCTGAAAAGTCGCAATATAACTATAACTTACTGTTGCATCGGTGTGCCAACCCCCACTCCCCCAACCAACACACACTTAAAAAAACGAAAACAACAAAACACACACAAACACACACACACGTACGCACGCACGCACGCACACATACACACACACACACACACGTACATGTAAACGCAACCAATCGGGGATGTGAGCTATTAACTTACCAACTGGGAACTTCTTTATTACTGTAGCTACAGTTATCTTATTTCTATCAACTCTTATTCTTATGATCTTAAAATTATCCGAGGCTTTAGATTAAAGCTATCTTCAATTGTTAAGCAATGGGATTTTTCACATTCAGAGCGGGGAATTTTGTGTTTAAACCAACTGAGGTGAATGTGTAACAAACCGGGTGTTTGTGTATAGACGAAATGTGGAATTGTGTGTTTCAACAAAACGGGGAGTTAGTGTAAAGACTAAATGAGGTACAAGTGTATAACTAACCGGGTGCGTGTGTAAAGTTGAAACGAGGAACTAGCTATTAAAATGGTGAATGTGGAAGCTCCTGTTACATATCATATATATGAGAAAAGACAACCGAGGGACTTAACTTGATTTGATGGGTTTTACGCCATTTTAAACACTATTTCAGTTATGTCAGGTGGGCAGTTTACCCGGCAATCGTTCCTGGAAAGATCAAGTACTAGTACTCAATCTGTCATCTTTCTTACATAAAAAGACCTGGTCGGTAGCAAGGATTGAACCCACGCCCCTTAATCAGTGAGTACTTACGAGTGATTTTAAGTCAGCGATTCTAACCAACCGAAAACAGAGGCGGTCAGACAATAGAGAAAGTTCTATATTCTGTATGTAGGTACATGTAGCACGTCAATCATTCGACATTCAATCAAAAATTGTCTATGTCAAATGTTAACAGTAAAATAATTTTTTATGACAAGACATAGAACAATCGAAGAACAAACCAGACTCATGATGCAGAGACATGATAAAGCACAAAACAGTATCTGGTTTTATCAGTTGTGTGCTTAAATCACTTTCCATTGCCTACAGCCAGTTTTGAACTTCGATATTATAAATTTTTTTCACTGGTTGTAGGTGCAGATAGGAATATCCGGCCTCGAGGGTAACTGTTTAGGCGGTAACGAGACTCTCTGCCGAATATTGTATGTTTTCGTTCCTTCTTTACGTTTTAACTAAAAAAAATATTTAGCATTCACAAATCTCAGGGCGGATACAGGATTTGGTGTAAGGGGTGCAAAATATTTGTAGTAGAACAACTAGGAGGGTCCGTGGGCATATCCCCATCTCCCCCTCCCCACCCCACCCCACCCCACCGGAACATTTTGAAAACAATAGATCCATCTGGTGCATTCTTGGCGTTCTGAGGTGCTTTTTTTTTGGTATTGAAAAAGGACAGGTTTTATGATAAAATCATCCCAAATAACATGCTACGTATAGTCCATATTTTAATGACTCGTCAGACTTATTCTTGCTTAAGTATCTCGGAATGGAATTTCTAAGCCCGATTTCTGAGGATTTTTATGGCGAGGGGTTACTAAAGTTTATTAACATAAAATAAAAAGCTTTATAGGAGCTCATGCAAACTTGTCGGACTTTTATTGTGCGAGCGTAGCGAGCAAGAAAAAATGCATTGTTTTACCCAAACAAAAGACAAATTGCCTATGCGAGCAAAGCGAGCGAGAAAAAATGCATATTTATATTTTCACCCAGAACAAATGATGAATTACCTATGCAAGCGTAGCGAGCGAGAAAAAATTCCCCAATCCCTGGATCCGCCCTTGAATCTGTGCTAAGCAGACAGTTTATTTTTCTTTCTATTCTACTCGTTCAAAAGACAGAATTAACAGTCTGAGTCAAACATATAAGTGTGGTTCCTTTAAAAACCATTCGGATTAACGAAATTATGCATACAACAAAAACACAGACAACTTATTTGGATAATCTCCCAGTCGGCGTTATATTCAGTATATTTTTCAGTTGTTGTGTTCCTACATTTAAACTGTGTATTATTATATATACATTGTATACATTATCATGATTTAAACTATAGTACCGTTTGCTATTTAATAATGATAAGTTTCAAAAAGATAAGGCATTACAAAAATGACGTTCCCAGAGTAGGATATCAACTCATGACTCAGGCTTGAGACGAAAACAATAGTAGTAGGTAATTAATTTGAATAAGGTAGAACTGAGGCAAACACATGACGCTAAATCAGGAAGAATGACAGAAACAAAGCACTTATTTTTATTTGCGCTTTTCTCTCTGATAACAGGTTAACGAAAACTTGATTTTCTTAGAAAAAAAGAATTCTGCGCTTATTTAAATGCAAAGTAAAATTTTAGGTTCGATATGCGGAAACAGGAAATAAAAATCGGGGAATCTTAATTCAAACTCCGCAATGACTCGCAGTCCCTGACTTTTGCATGAAAATCGTTATTTCTTGCCCGGGAAAATAGCAATCAATATTAAAAAAGACTTAAACAAAGTTTACAGTATTTCCAGTCATAGTTATTTTGTTTCCAAACTATTTTCCCATATAAAGGTTTTGTTTTTTGTCTTTTTTTTTAGAAAACCAGGCTTCAGTAAAACGTTGACTTTACATAGTAATCTTTCAAAATGTGTGAAGGTCGTGTGTCCGAATCCCACACTCGGAAAGTCATTTTCCCAGTTTTGTGACGATTTTTCCTTTAGAAACTGAACATGATTTAACTGCAAACAAAACTATCTCGAGTTTCGATCACGAAAATGTATATAAAGTAAAACATTTCAAAGGTAGGAGACTGAAAACTGAAGCAACAGCTGAATTTACCGCAAAGTTTATCAGTACTCTTTCAAAACAACGTACATGCAGAAACGGAATGCTCGTGTAAAAATCGTTCTGATCAAGGAAGATTAAAATTAAATCAGTCATAGGTATTTTAAATTCATGATATTGTTGTTTTAATAAAAACATTTATATCGTAAGTATTTTTATGATTATTATAAAAATTATATTTGTTTTTCCATCAATGCTATTAATACCAGTAAATCATGCGTATGCCACTGTCAAAACTAAAGAGAAATATACTTGCTCCCAAATAAATACTGCGTTAATGTGTCACCGAATAGGGAAATGTCTTATTTTGTGTCGGTCAGTTACATGAGTGAAGTATGAAAAAACAATATATGTAACAACGAATAATATCGTTATGTATTTAAAAGCTTTATATTCAATAAAATCATTCAATCGCAATAAAATTTCTCTGTTTTCAAGTTTCAATCAAACGATTAATACATGTATAATAAGTTGTGAATTCATACGATGCGTTACATATTGTATTTTCTAATACCTCGGGAACTCATCTGTAGAATACTGTGTTTGTTTCTATTTCACCAGCACTGTCAGTTCAATCATCAATAATTTTCGGTCTTTATTTCCCCAAAATACCACATAAAATGCTACCGCAATAAACGCACAGTGTGATATATCGCTGAATAACAAAACTGATAAGTAGGTGAGTGAGGTCTTCCCACCCCGTCCAACAACAAAATTTCTTAAAACGTTGTTTTGATCAAAATGAACTTCTACGGACCTGAAGTTGAAGAAAATATCATGCGCAGATATAATTTTATGTCATACTCATACTTATTGTAGAATGATAGGAATGTCAGTGACAGAAAAAACTCCTTTTAGTTAATGAGCATTATGCATTGTAAAAATTACCCTTGGTATGTCAGTAACGCACTGGGACTTTGAGCTTTCAAACTTTACACGTCAGTGGTTTTTGTGTAACAATTTAATAACTTTTATAATGCTAAAAGCGACAGTTTATAAAGATAAGACGCTTATTAAAATATAGCAAATTCATGATAAAAGTTTTAAAATAGTGTGCTTCAGATCTCAGAATCTGGGGACAAATTTTCTGTAGGATATATCTGTTCGTTATGTGAACATCAAATTTTATTTTATTTTATTATTATTATTTTTGTTTGCATGAGAATTGTTTTGGTGTGATTCCCATGTTTTTAATTGATTGATGTCTAACGGTTTCTAATTTTTTTGCAAAATGATCCTAAACCCGTGCAGCCGCAGAATTATCATTTTATTTGAACCGTCGTAAACTACACTTTTTTCGGACATGTACAACACAATATAGCCTATGCTTTGTTGAAACATTTTTCTATCATGAATTTCTAGACTTGGCGATCGCTAAACAAAAATCGCGCAAAAATAGCATGAAATTCCCGTGTTAAGGTAAATGCACGAGTTAGCTATGATCTAGGCTTTAGAATTTCCAAGTGTTTAAACAGTTTTAAGAATGTATTGGAGTCAGATCCTTGTGTCATTTTCTTTGATGTGTGGTAGATAAAATCAATCATATAATGTACTAATGTTATGATTAATGTGGTCTCTAAATTTGACAAATACTTAATAAAATAAAACAGTATTAAACTATTTCGGCTTTGTAGTATTCACTACCCTTCAACATACGTAGATAATTGCGTAACAAGTTGACAGCTGCTTATACATGTATTAATATCGTAGGAGGTAATGATATAACAAATGCTGTTTCAAATGCAGGACAGGCTTTTGAGAGGTATTGGTATCGTTTTTACTTTTGGGACATTTTTACATCATAGATTTCAACACATTGCGATTGCTGAACAAAATCAGCGCGAAAATAGCATGAAAATCCTGTGTTAAGATAATTGCATGAGTTAGCTACTGTATCATGATATAGTTTTTATTATTTTCACGTGTTCTTAATCAGTATTTTAAACGTACTGTAGTCAGATCCTCATATGCATTTCTTTGATGTGTAGTAAATAATATCAATAAGTTAATGTACACATGTTGTTGTTCTTTTTTTACAAATAACGAAACTGTATTAAAATTCTCTGGCTTTGCTGTATTAATTACTGTTGAATTGCATTATGAGCTGAATATTTGAACATCTTTGGAGGTAATACTACATTTATTTTTTTCAAATGTAGCACGGTAATTCAAAAGAAATTAGTATATTTCAACACCGCGCCTGAAGTTGAAAGTTTGTTAAATGTGATGAATATATATAGAATGTATATTTTGAGTAGTGTTCCTGTGTATTATAATATTCTCAGTTTAACATAAGTATTGTCAAATCAAGTCATTAACTTAGAAATAAAAGCGCATAACACAATAAGCCGGAAAAAGATATGCGGTAACATAAATATATAATATTGTCTTGTGAACGTAAAAAGATATTTAATTGGTAATTGATGAATTAATCAACATAATCTTTTCACTCATAAGCTTATAATGACGAAATCATTATGTTAAATTAGTGAAAAAAATTTAAACCTTTGTGTGTATGTACTACGAGTTGTATACAGGTAAACTGGGGAACTGCAGTAAATAGCGAAAGATACACACCGTTGTAAAATTCTGATTGTGTGTGAGATATGTGTATGACCAGAACCGGCGTACCGGGGAATAAATTTCTATCGCTCAGAATCAGCTCAAATTTCGAGGTATGACTAATTTGAAGGTCAGGAATAACGTGGTATTGTTAAAATGAACTGGGGAATTCCCGGTTCGAGGCGTATCCCCAGTACGTTGGTGTGTATTCATACGAAATTACCCAGTTGGCAGCGTTTACAAACTCACACACACACACACACACACACAGAGAAATAACCCATTGCTTTGCTTCAGCTTACGTCTTCTAGTAAAACTGTTACAGCAGAACTAAAACTGTCTCACTTTGTGCAACCTTTTGGAAAACTTGGTTTGAAAAATGCATTTACTGATTTTTTTTTCTTTCAGCGAATCTTGAAGGAAAACTTTTCATGATTTACGTCAAACAAAACAACGAATACTGGCATTTCGACGGAGGTCATCCTACCTTGAAAGCAGTAACGTCAATTTGGCAACCATCAGATAATTTTGTCAAATTCATGTTTGAGAAACAAGTAGATGGATCATACAAAATAAAGGTCAGATATTTCAAATACAATAATCTTGAATTTTAAAGGCTTTAGCTTGACCATACTGATAGAAAAGCAGGTCAGAGACCAAGAAAAAAAAAATTAGATAATCGTCAGATATGATAATGCAGCACATCTTATAGTTTTAAAAACATCGGTTTAATCATACGTTTCTGACGAAACGTTTCGGACGGAAACGCAAGTACACTACCGAAATAACAGCTTTGTAGGTGCATAATTGAAATTGTTATTAGTTGTTTATACTTCAAAAGCAATCAAAGATATGAATACTCCACAAATTGAATAACGCTGTTTAATCAAACCTTGTTAAACCAAACAATATTACATACTTCAGGTAGGTTAATCTTTTCCAAACCGTAAATGAAGCACATGTAACTACAAAAGACGAGTTAACTTTGACAATTTAGTTGTTGCGGATGTTAAGTAATAGAGTACTCTACGTGTGTTTACTATTTGTAAAATTGTGAGCTATATATGTTTTTGGCTAATCATATAACTTCTGTCACGACGTTTTACTCTACCTCCAGTCCGTTGCAATGCCTGTATATATGTATGATGGCTATGGTGTAGCTGGTGCGCATGCGTCGGTTTTAAATGGTAACGACAACACTGACGACGACCACATGTGTTACCTTGTTTCCAGAGACGGACAGGATTACTACAGGATACAAACAAAAGCTACTGGACGATATGTTCGATTAGACTCCGACAGATATGTTTCATCCAAATACAACATAATTGATGACAGATCATTATTTGAGTTGGTGGAGGTGTAATGTTTCCTTTATAAGGTAGTTTAATAAACTGGATGTAATGGCGTTACGTCATATATCCGGAAAATGTAGAAAAAAGCCTGGATTGTGTATACGGAAATGAACATCATTTTATGATTTTTTGGCAACAGGTGTGTGAATTTGTTTCAAAGACAACGTTACAATCTGTCTAAAGTTAAAATACGATAGTAAAACATCAGACACGTTAATTAATTCTTAACAATGTGTGATATTAGCTTGAAATGCGCGAATCTCTTAAATCGTGGGCAAATATCTCTAAAACAAGCTCACGGACCTAAACATTTTATTTCACCATAATTATTATAGTGGAAAATATACAAGAATGAAAGATATGATACATATAAATTATTTTGTTGATACCTAAAAATGTTAAATATAAATCATTACTCCCAATAATCATTTTAATTTTCGAATATATATATATACCCGTTGTGAAATGCGGCGTAAATGTGAAATAGATAAACCGTGTATATTTGAGTACCTTCGGTTGCAAACAGAGTAAGTATGTACAATCGCAGTGTTTAACTGTGAGCTTTTGTTACAGGCCGTATTCACAACCTTTTATAACACATGAATCACAGGAATATTTCACATCAATAGTAACCCTCATTCTAAATCAGCTTCAGCAAACACGATTCACGGTTCTTGAAACTTTTTCCAAATCATAACGATGAAACACACATTGTATCTATACATTTTTCAAAATCTTTCTCACGGTTTATGACATTTAACGGAAAAGCAACGCAAATTTTAGGATGAAGAGGATAGAAGAAAAAATTCTGCGAAGAAAACACCCTGGAAACATTAGATTAATTAACTTACTGTTCACGGGACCCCAGTTACGCATAACAAATATCATTGTTCAGATGTCATGCATTGTCCTATTTGCTCACATTATAGATTTGCAAGGGGGATTGCATTTTATTATTACTGATTATAATTATTACTTTTTAAAACGTCTTTATGTACAACTGCTTACAGCGTTTATCATTTTAATCAAGGTAGATATTCAAATTATGTTTATATTGTGGTGTTTGTTGCATTTTTATATATTTTCATATGCTACAACACACCAAATAGCTGATCTTCTTTATTCTATATAAAATTGACATATTTCCAATGGCTGCAACACACATCAACACCAATTTTAAATGTCTGTAACTTACATTTTCTTGAAGAATATTGTCAGTGCTGAATAAAAATAAAAAGAAACGTGGGGGTCATGTTTGATGCTAGAAAAATATTTTCAGTCAAACACAAACTGCAAAATCAGCTAGAAATAATATCCCAAATTATAATGGTGGTGTACGATCTAAGTATCCATGACAAATTCTGTCATGTTATTAATTCATTATGAAAATGCTACATGTCAAGCATAGATCTGTCATGTTATTTCAGCAAAAAATTAAAAAGAAAATAAGGAAAATAGCTAGTATAACAAAATGATGACTATTTAAATCCGCCATTATGCGACTACCATTTTTTTTCGCACCATTTGCTTATTTAGTGTCTGTATTGCTCATATGGACAGCTTTGAGAAGCATTTAAATTTGTCATTTGCTGAGATATTATGTCATCTCATTTTTTCCTGAGTAGAGAAAACGTCCGTTAAGGCAATATTTGCGCATGCTTGAGATGTGAACTCACATGTTTTTGAGTTTATGGATCAAAACTATTTCTTTCTGGCGCATTCATCAAACTGAAAAGGAAAGGAATTTCGAAGTGATGTACGACAAAAATTGCTTTCTTTTCTGCTTTTTATTTTCTGACAAGAATTTTTTCTCGTTTGCATTTTTAAAGTTGATGCCATTATTATGGGCCAGGCCAGGTATTAAAAAATGAAACTCGTCATTTATGATATACATTGCACTGACATAAAGCTATCACAAATACTCCGCGCCTGTGGGCACGGAGATCAGGGTGTGCTCCAGTTACCGCGGACTTACAAAACACATCTGAAACCTTACTTTTGCCGATAAGTTCAACAAGTTTAATTATGTAATAAATTCTAAATTGTTTATTAGCTAAATTCCTCATTGCATATGAAATCCGAGTTTCACAACTATTCAAAAAATCTGTGATCCTTTATTATATGTAGAAATATGTCTCGCTCTTTTTGAGTGTTTTCATCTACTTGTGTATGTATTTGCACTTGTGTTGTGAAAAAAAATAAATAAAAAAAAATATTTTTTTCCATATCTTTATAGGAACATGTGTATCTTTTTGATCCGATGATAATTTATAGTACGCTGTATTATTGCTGCTATACCTATTTATTTACTTTATTATAGGTAAAAATTATTTATATGTACATGTATTTTTTCATTATAACACGTTACAAGTAATACATGTGACGTCCGTCACATTTTACTGTCGTCTGTTTCCCGCTATTCTAGCATAAAACTGCTGTTCTTGTCACTTTTCGGGGGTGTTTTAACAGGAGAGAAAACGTGAGATTCTCGCGCTCGCGTGCTGTTATAACATCTTTTTATATTTGCGCGTTCCGTGGCAAAGCGTAAACGTCATTTGGCCCCAAAACGGATAATTCAAAACGAAATGACGTCAACGTAAAAAACAATCCAGACATTCCCGCGCATTTCGTGGAAAATTAATGACGTTGAGAGACATTGTATCCATTTATCAGTTTATACGCGTTTTATGCTAGAATAGCGTTAGCGCATGTTCATTTCGTGTTATAACATTTGCAGAATCCCTCCGGATACATTGGTACGCTCGCCCTAACGGGCTCGGGTACCAACCAATCCCTTGGAATTCTGCAGATGTTATAACACGAAAAAACATGCGTTATCCCTTCATTCTAGCGTAACGTAACGTACTATGTTTAACCTTATTTCCGTTGTTTATTATTATTATTATTCCCTGAAGAAGGTATGTAGCTGAAACGTTGCAAATATAGTAAATTTTGAAAATGACAGGGTGTTTGGTCTTTATTTACTTCATTATCACTTGTGTTGTGAACGTTGTAAAATGTTAAATGCAATAAAATGATATTGTATTGTATTATTGTATTGTATTTTGACGCTCACGAGAGATTAATTATTTAATTAATTACTCCAATAGTTTTACTGGTTTATACTGTGGAGCTGACGAAGGAAGTGTTTTTCTTTTTACTATTATATATTATGTGATAAAAAAAGTTTGATCGATTTCGAGTTTTTCATTGTTTCAAAATACTGACTTTACTGAACTACTGACAAGAATGACCTGTTCTGAAGTTTGAGAGCCTCTACATTATGCTTTGATACTCAGGAGCATCAGCATCCTCGCTGAATGTTCAAAACATCGCTTGTAGTGTAGAACTCTAAAGCATCCAGGCTGGATTGCTGCTAGTCAGGTACCCGCCCATGCCTGAAATAATAACCGAATGGGAGCCTGGGGTAGTCCCCCACCACCGAATTGGAGCTAGGGTAGTCCCCAACCACCGAATGGGAGCCTGCGGTAGTCTCCCACCACAGAATGGGAGCCTTGGGTAGTCCCCCACCACCAAATGGGAGCTAGGGTAGTCCCCTACCACCGAATGGGAGCCTGCGGTAGTCTCCCACCACCAAATGGAAGCCTGGGGTAGTCCCCCACCACCGAATGGGAGCCTGGGGTAGTCTGGGGTAGTCCTCTACCACCGACCGGGAGCCTGGGGTAGTCCCCAACCACCGAATGGGAGCCTGGGGTAGTCCCCTACCACCGAATGGGAGAATGGGGTAGTCCCCCACCATCATAAGCTGGAAGGTCGTCATATGATTAAAACTGTTTCAGTGTCTATTGAAATAAAATATAACAAGCAAACATTGGCATTGGTATTTTAAGAACTTACAACGGTACTGTTTCTGGTCAGCGTATGAAAAACAGCGATTTGCAAACGTTAAGTACCTAGAATTCTGGTCAGCATATGAAAAACAATGACTAACAACCGGTTAAGTACCTACAGTGTCTTGTCAACGTACGATAAACAACGATTTACAAGCGGTAGGCACTAAGTCTTATATTTTCTAATCGGCATATGATGAACAACCACTTACAAACGGAACGTACCTATTTTTGTCTGATTAGCGTATGATATAAATCAATTAACACACGTTTTCTTGTCAGTGTTATGATAAAAGGTAAGTACATATTTCTTCTGGTCAGCATATGAAAAACTACGGATATCGCGCAATATTAAGGCGTTTTGAAATGTAAATAAACAAACTTTTCCGATACAATGTAATTTCTGTGGCCGAGCAGTCGGACAAAAGCAAAACGCGTTGGTCAGTTTACCGATCAAATGTTTTCGCGAAAAAAATTATGTCATTTAAATAAAAAATAGAAGATAAACGGACATAATTATGTTTACACACCATTCGTCTTTACTTGATTTATTTAGACGCAGTCATAATACAACGGATTAGTTTTACAAACTCTATGGCAATCTTATACTCCATAAAAAACATTACCTAAAAATAAAATCTCTGATTGATTAATTTAAAAAGATCGTGTCTAAAGCTAATATGGAAATAAGCAAAAATTATTGACAAAAATCAATGTTTATTCCATTTTACAAATCAGGGTAGATCTATATTGGTAATTGCATAATTGCTAGGTTTAATTCCACGGGTCATGCAAAAGTGTTCTCTTTTTGATAGAAACAACCACTCTTCAGAATTTATTAAGTTAGTTGTTTCATTAGATGAAAACAACAATATTAATAGACAGAACAAAATGAAATATATTCCATAAATTGTTTAAAAGGTTGGTTCGGCTTTTACTAGGATAATATGATCTGTAGGTACATTTTGTCTAGTTTGTTTCTAACCCACCAATACTAATTAATGACCTGCCTATTGTCACTTTGTTTGGCATTCTGAAGTGAAGACTACGTTCATTTTATATGTATTTAGTTAATTATCCCTATCTCATTTGATACTTTAAAATGTATTCCTAGGAATCATTTACTGTATGAAAATAAAATTTTAATATACAAATGTATTGAAACTTTATTCAGCATAAAGTGTTTATAGCACATACAGATATATAGAGATACGTGTAAACGCCAATGCATTTTAGCAACAGTTACGTTTCACTTTGCACATGGCATTTCAAAATTGTATTTGAAGAACTTTGTAGTTTTTGGCTGAATTTGCTATTACTAGTATTCAATTCTTGAATACCAAATTCCTCGAGTTCTGAACAGTATTTGAACAGTTTTCCATTGGATCCTTTAACTTCTAGAAACTTCCAAATGCTGTCTGCTGATAAGAAAAAAAATCAGAAACAGACACAGGCTTTCCAAGCATTATTTCCTCATTTTTAGTTTCTTCATCACTGTCCTGGTCTGGGCATAGGATTTTATTTCTAATTTCACTTTAAGAAAGACATGGCCTAGTTAATATTTCAGCATCAACTTCGATGTAATCGTAAAGAGTGACGTCACTCGGAAATACATCGTCATCTTTAGTTTCTGCGTTGAAGATAGCAATGCAGACAGAGTCATTTTAGCCTCAATAAGTTCTGCCGACGGAACATCATCGTCCGGATCATCCTTTTCTATTAAACCTGCTTTTCTGTAACAATTTACGATTGTTTCTGAGACAGTCTATTCCATGCAGAAAAATTAAGCCCAATCCTGTATCTATCTTTGGTTGTGCCGGACAGTTGACAACGAAAAGAACAAATTTACGATTTGTTTTGTCATTAAATTGTCTAAAGACCGGATCCACATCCAAGATCTTTTATTAAAATCGTATTCAACAGTAGAAAATTGACTCCCTTGAAACAACGTGGATTTTTAATTTTTTCTATGACTAAACTTTTAAGCTTTTCAAAGCCATCCATGTTTGATGTAGTCATTACTGTTATTCGTTCCTTGCCTTTTTTTACCACCATGGCATTCAAGAGTGTAACTGAAATGGAAAGAAAAGAACAATAGTTTAACAACATGATAAAATGTAATGATTTAAGTATGGTAATTAAATAAAATCAGAGGAAAAGCGTTCTCAAGCTGAAAGGAAAAAATGACAATTAGTAGGAAGTGACATAACGAGAATGTAAATTTTAATCGCTGAATTTGTTGATTGAGTCCGTCAATTTTCACAAAAAGTTTCAAAAATAGGCATTTACATTTTTGATTAAACATCATTCGATAGGACGACTAAAGAAGAACAACAAGTAAGTTTAATTGATTTTGATCCTTAAGGGAAACCCTTGAGTTAACTATTTGACTCAATGTGTACTTCAAAAAAAAAAAAATGTTGAAAAAAAATGTGGTCGTTTCTGTGGAAAGAAGAGTAAAACATAAATTTCGTCAAAACATAGTGAAATAACTGAAAATTCATTACAAGTTATAGATTAAGTTGAGTTAAGTCGAAAGTTGTTTTTGTGAAACTTCAAACATAAACATAGCGAAATACAAATTCTAGTTTAAATTAATTAACGTTTCAAATGCTTTTGCAAAATATTCATTGTAAACATCGAGAAAGAAATTTGAAAATGCATTACAAATTCTAGAATAAATATGCGCAAGCAAGTAGATAAAATAACGTTATAATTTATTTCCTTTTATTTTTGTTTAAATGAAATTTGAACATATAAATATAAAATAAAAATACGCCCGAACGACATAGAGTTAGTCCACTTTTAGCCGGCTTGTCAACTTTTTGGAGCACTGCCCGGAATACTGACTCATAGGTGGCGCAGTTCTCCATCACAGCCTGCAGGGTGGCGTCGTTTAATTCAGTACGTATGCAGTGAGTGTCTGCGTCTAGAAGCATCAAGGACCCGACGCTCTGACCGTTTTATAAACAAGTGCCTGGCAAGTTGGTCCCCAGCTAGCGTCTGCACAACGGCCTTATACACCCTATCAAAGCGCTGAATAATGTCAGTAGCCCGGATGTTGTGGGGACACTGATCATGCGTGCTCTAACATTCTTCACGACAGCCTTCGCCTGGTCTTTAACCATGTGCCAAACTTTACAAACAAGATACTTCAGAGTGAAAGCGACGAAAACTCTAGCAATGGTGAATCTCCTAATACTTTCCATGTTTGTTAAAAAGTTGTGTGCCAAACCATCTACAAAAAATCAAATCACTTGTCTTTGTATAAAATTTAAATCACCAGTGTGACCTACGAAAGCTTCTTCTACCAAAGTAAGAAGTCTTTCAGCATAAATTAGAACATTCTCACCTGGAGCCTGTTTCATCATTGTTCTAAGTAAACAGAATGCATGATGAGGGTCTTGTATGTCAGCGAACCTTGAAGACAGTTCTGTTTTTAAATGATTCCAGTCCTCATCAACATTTTCCGTTAGATATCTTTGTATGAAATCACTAACTGCCGATCTGCTTGATTAATAAGCAACTAGTTATAATTCATCCTAGTTAATCACGAAAGGACGCCGTATTTTTCAATATTTTTCAGCCAAAATGTAAATTGTTTTTGATCCCCATCAAATTGTGGTATAACCTTGGATATATTTTGAGTACCTACAAAAGACGAAACGTTAGACATCTCACGCCCCAAAATTGCTGCAATATCTTAATCTGCCATGATTAAGCAAACAAAAAACAAGCAAAGAAATTTTCACTCACCGATGCAGAAGGTATGATCGTCTTAGTTTCTCTTGGCCTTGCCGTAGTTGGTAGTACATCTTTCGTGTTGTTGTCACAAACTGACATACGGGCCTCAATGTTTCTGTAGTTTAAATTCAGGTATTGCATAATCTTTTTGTAAATTTTTGAGTTATTGAGGTTAATGTCAGATTTTACGCATAAAATAACTCTAATGTTTTTCTGTATTTCATAACTTTCCATGTAAATTTTATCAAATTCGGTTCAGTAATAATAAAGTTTATATTTTTAAACTTCAGTAATTTATGTTTTTATCCCCCAAAATACTGTAACAGGCCTTAAATTGTCCAATTCAAATCCGCGCCAAAATAGTCGGATTTCCCGGCTATATCGTGATTCCCGTGGAAATCGAGATAGTCAAATTTCACGGCTATGTAGTGAGTCCCGTGAAATCCAATATTTGGCGGGACATAACGCTACAAATAAACTGGACTAGATATGCCTAGTGCACAACATTTTTAACAGACAGACGAATATATGTCACATTGAATTTTCTTGGTAGAAATTTTGCTCGATCGAGGTAAGAAATTTATTGTTAGATTTTTGTATAATTTTTGAATTACGATTTTTATTTAGTAAATTTTTATTCATTCTACAGGGTTTACTTTTCAGCAAGAGATTAGCTAGTTTCGGTATGTCAGGCTAACTTATTAATTTTTTCAAATTTTTGTAAATTATTTATTTCGAAGGAGGAATCTAAAATGCTTCGTTTGTATTAGCTGTAAGATTTATATTTGAAATTGTGTAATATAGTAATTAAAACATATATGTTAATCTTTTCATTCTAAATTATGGAACGCCGTACTGCATTGCTTTGCAATGTATAAATGTATATGTTGGCAAATATAGTACCGTGCATTTGATATGTTATTGAAATTTGAAATTATTGTGTGCCAGTCTATAGCATACCTATACAATATGGTAGTTGATATAACATTCATACCAGCTATTGTATAACGTTTAATTTGCATTGCATTGTGTTAATTTGTGGTTGTAAATAATAGCTGCAATTTAGCATTTCCTTATCTATAATTTTTCATCATAATCTTTTCATATCTTTTCCATACTTTAACTTTAGACTTGTAAGTTATTGATTTGAGAAATAATGGAAGTAATAAGTGACGTCTTGTAATAACGTGATGTATGAACTTAATAGCATTAATATTTTGTATAAGTAGCACGTATTATTTATGGGAGCCTACGGAGGTATGGTGTACCCAAAGGAGCAGTTTTATGCCCTTATTTGTTTTTGCGATAGTGCTTACCATATGTTATACACTTTAGCTTCTTCCACCAGACGACGTTTTACCTGGTGATGATGTCACGACCCGGAAGTACTCTGGATGTGACTTTCCCAGCGCAGAGATCTTTCTTCTCATGGTTGTGCCTTAACCGCAAAGACACTGATTTTTGTAGACAACTGAGACAGCTCAGGGATACAAACACGTACCAACATGGGGAGCCAAAAAGGAGTCAACGTTTTCACGGTTTAGAGGGACTTTATTTTTAAGATATGTTCTTTGTGCTACTTTAAGCTTGAAGTAAAAGGAAACACCTGTGAAACGTCACACTAGAAATAAACTGTAATTTATAGGACTGTACATCTTCTAGAAAAACAGATACTGAGCTCAGATTTTTTTTCTTTTCATTCTTTGTTCTAATAAGATTTTTTTCTTCTTCATTCATTGTAAATAATCATTTTCTGTAAATAAACTTGTAAATATTGTAATGAGCGTTAAGTTGTTTTGATAGTTGCTGTCCCCGGTTCGTCCATCCTGTCACAGTTGTGTCCGCGACGTTTCGAAGATTCGTTCAAATCCTGGTCTAGGCACCAATTCAACCCGTGTAGTGTAATAGGGTCTAAGGGTCACGCTACTAAATATCAGCAACAACAACAACTGTTCTCTATAATAACTACTATTTAATATTCTACTATATGCTATGATAATATATAAACGTCAATGTCTTTCTTCATAATTCTCTAACATAATCCCTGTTATTTTGATTAATCTCTAATCTTTAACATAAATACTTCATCGTTAATTGCCTCGGTCCTAATCTAACTAATTTCGTATGGAGTATCAGCATACGTATCTACAACCGGACAATGCAAGATTGATACTAAAGTTCTATCTCAAAATTAGCGGTATTTAAGGAAAACTGACTGTCGGAGGATGACTAAAATGTTTTTCTCGTAGAAAAACGCAGGATAAATAAACATGTCATGATTCCTATTTAGTCAGCTTGTCAAAACAATTAGTAACTAGACAAAACAACAATCATTACATGGCCAAAGGGTAGTTAACCTGGGCGAGATGTTATAACCTGTCAGTTTTTCATGTGATTACAAACTAAGCTATTTGAAAAGGGCATTGCGAAATTCTTTTATGTGTGACTTATCACTGACCGGAAAACTGGATGTATAATGCTATTTGGTATAATGAATTCTTAAAGTCATTATACCACAATGTATCCGACTCGTAATTGCCACAAATTCTACTCCTATATTTGGATTAGTGCTTAAGGTATTCCTTTTTATGTCGAATTTCTCTGCTATTCTAGCTTTTGTTAAAATCCCAGCATCAACAGTATTAATGATCTCAAGTTTTGTGTCTAAAGTAATTGCTTTTTTATGCCAGACTTAGGCGTAGCCATTTTTGTTACATAAACTACATAGTGTTAATCTCTTTATCATGTATTTATCGATTACTGGTGATAATCACTTCGATTAAATATCAGTACTGTACAGTTTCAAACTATTAAATAATCAAGCGTAACAAAGGCGAAATAGCCGCCAACTACTAAAATTAGTTCGTATCAAAAGATGGAAAATTATAACATTTAAGCTAATAGGGACTTCCAAAATTTGTTCCCTATAAGCGAGTATGATTAAGTGAACTCGACTGTATCTCAGATGAATACTTCGAACCGCTTAGTGGATCTTCATTAAACTTGTTTCGTAGCATCCTTGTAAGATTCTCTGTCAGACTTGACCACTTTACCAGTTTCATCTCTTTTTTAAATACTATATACAATTGTTTTCATTCATAATTGAGTCTACCAAACATTTATTCAAGGTCAGAAAGTCACGATCAGATGAGCGACTTAGGGCAATTATGGCCCCTTTCTTGTTAATACATATGCATTTACGAGGAAATGGCACACGTGTCATTATCATTTAGATGCAGCAAAAGCAGCCAATATTCTACCACATTTTTCTACGTATTCTGAAATTGAAAAAGCCGTTTTAAGAATAAGATTGGCTGTTGTACTCGCCCTGGCATTGGCGAAGGCGACGTCATCACTTTTAGGTTCAAATTTGTGGCATCCTTCTCAATGCCACTGTATCCCCTTAATCGTTGCCTTTGTTTTCATCACATTTCAACCAAGGGTGAGTCGTTGTAAAGAGTGGACAGCTGATGGCTACGGTCAAGATCACTTGAGTCAAATATTGTTATAGCGCTGGTTAAAGATTTTTGTCAAACTTCTCAATTTCATCATATATTCTTAACCCTTATAATCATCATACCTTCATATTAAGGGGTAGACATACATGTTGGTATATTGGTTTAGGTCAGATACACCACGGGTCAAGTTGATAGGAACATAATATTGTAATAATATTGGCTGCAGTAATATGGCACGAACAACTTCTAAACCCTCCCCATATTTCCTACTCCCTTCCCCCACTCTCCCACAATTCCATCCATTCTACGCCAATATTTGTTTTTCCAACGCAAACTTATATCTAATACAGTCAAACTCGCTTTGTACGAACTCATCATGACCTAAGAAATATGTTCGTATCGAAAGTCGTATTAATGAATGTATGACCAGATAATTTGTCCAAACAATTTTGGCAGTATCACCGGTATCATCGGTGAATAGATTTCGATATTATGTTACATGAAAATAGTTAATAGTTTTAAACTGATTAAGTTAATTCGTTCAGATAACATTGAAATTACTCAAACAGGTAAAACTGTATTAATTTAAATTTTAATGTGCAGTCGAGGTCAAGAGCGCCAAATTATATCCACCGCCAACATTGAAGCTTGTACTATATAACAAACATTCTAAGAGGTATAAAAGTTTGTATATTTTGTAAGACTCAACCTACCTGTATCGACACTAGAACGTCAATAATGTGTTTAAATTATTTACACTTCTTCAAATCTTGACCTGTCAACTGATTAAATTGTTTTATATTGACATGATACATAAAGGACCGAGTGTTTGTTTGTGAATAAGTGTGAACTACTCCATTGTCCAATTCCCACGCGGCACAAGCTTGACCATATTATTATTTTCAACACATTTTATAACGGCCCGACTTCTAAAATTAATTGAAAAAGTATAATATCTAAGCTTATTGGGACTTCCACAATGTGTTCGTATCTACCGATTATTCGTATCAAGCGAGTTCGCTATTACCGAAATAAATTTACAAAGAAAATAGAAGGACTCGACCGGGGAATTCGGACTTTGTTCGTTTAATCCGAAAATTCGTATCAAGCGAGTTCGTATTAAGTGGACTCGACTGTATTGTTTTAAGATTAACTCATATCCTCCCACCTTGCCACCACTTACCACCCATACCACCACCAAACTGAATTTCATTTTACCTCCTGTCCTCCTAAAAATATGTTTTACACTCTATACGATCTATATTTCATGTTTGCTCATATCCGTCACCTGGTATCACCACACTTACTTCAAAATCTCCCTTCCAAGAAGAAAGCTTAGGTTCCTTACCCTAATAACACATCCCTCATCTTACATTACAGAGAGGAGAGAGAGAGAGAGAGAGAGAGAGAGAGAGAGAGAGAGAGAGAGAGAGAGAGTTATTGTTAATAATTTATATATGTCCTTCTGTCTGTCAAAGAGCCATTTTTGTCATTAAGAAACGTTGTAATTGAAACTGAACATGTTGTCCCGCCGCTAAATGAACGGCTTTGTATTACTTTTTATAAAATTCTTTGAAGCCGTTCCAGACTATTTAACCGCACTCAGGTATTGGTCGCATTTGAGAAAAAATTATTACGGCTGACCCATTTAAAATCTTAACTTATTGTTTACGGTTCTTTACATGCAAATACGATAACATGTATCAATAGTAGGCAAATGTCAAGTAATTATCTAGATTAAAAGGTCTTTTTTATATAACCATTAAGTTATACAGCTATACAATGCAGCCAGTTTACTTTAAATTCATTATATCTATTTCTGTCAACCGACATTGTAAGAATTCAAATTAGATTACATTTAATTAAAAAAATTCATTGTCTGAATAAAAATGTCACGTAAAAACACTCATTAAATTTGATATCAGAATTAAAGCAAAATGTAGAAACTACAAGTACTTGTTTACAGTCAGTCCGCACGGCCAGTAAGATAAACATCTTTACAGCCAATAAACGCCAAGTATTCGCTGAAACCAATATCGGATGTAACTGCTCTTTAATGTGCTCTTTAATGTATGAACCGTAGATAAAAACTTAAGAGCAAGGAGAATGTAAATATGTATAATGCTACATTCGTAGAAAACGATATTATAATAATGTGTTTGCAATATCTCTAAGTCTCAGTTTAATTGCCATATATGCGTAATATTAATAGCAGAATAATTTTTTTAAAAAGACGGGAACAGAATGAATGTATATATATTCGTACACTCTTTTATAATTGGACTATTTTCCCTACACATTGAATCTACGTTACAATCTTTTAAACAAGGTTACACCTTACAAGGAGCGGTTACAATAAGAACATTTGTAACACTATCTTTTGAACAGTGCAAGGTTTTCTGCATGTCAAGAAAGAGATGTCTCTCTATGGAGCTTGACAGGCAATTCGGGTTTTGTCGTCTGAGTTCCTCCGACAGATCCTCCGATGGAGTTCAGCTGATAAGAAAACCCGAGGACTATATACAGCGAGAAAGCGCTCTGGAGTAAGGTAGAAAGCTTCATTTTCTGTTGTACAGTTTTCAAAAAGAAGAATTGGTGGTTCTAAGCTTTAACATCTTTTCTTAAACAGAAAAAGCACAATGTAAAATATTTCTTTTTATGTGCTACACTCGAGAACCTTAAGAAAAGCCCCGTATTTGATCTAAGAACATTTTTCTAATGCAAATATTTATACAGTATGCACATATTAAGTAAGAATATTAAGGTACTATTTTTTCCGAGTTAAACAAAGTGTAGCCATACCGCTTATGAAGCTTGTATTCGGGTTGTTTAGAGATTCCGTTGTTGTCGTCGGAAAAGAATATCAACTGTTCCGTGTCACTAGTTAAATTTAGAAATATAGATAGATTGACCATTTTTTCTATTATAAAAATATAAGTTGAGTTTTACGTTGCAAAAAGTCAATGATGTTATTTAAAAGGTTCAAACGTAGCAACCTGTCTAGTATGATGTCATATGTATTTCCATACAGAAATAAGTAGATGGTGTTTGATATTTTCGCATAAAAGGATGAAAAACACTTACTTTTGAGAAGAATAAAAGTCTCTACTGATTTTAATGAACAGATCTTTGATTTCCTTTCTATTTGCTTTATTGTTCGTCGCAAACATCATAGGCATATATGAATTATGTAGATCCCTTCTGAATATTATATATTCCTAATTTGTCTTTGCTTTATTGATCTTTATAAACAACGAGAAAGCACACCCTTCTATTTCTTTGCTTCTTTGTTTGGACATCGAAATAGCACGAACAATTGCATATAATTTCTATGCTATAGTCATTCTTATTTCGAACACCGAACATTATAGACGTTTCTATTTCTACGCTATAGTTTCCATTTCTAGTACTGTAGGAGTATAATGTTGATAAATTAAATACTGCTTTTTCTTTGTTGTAGTAGTGTGTTTGCTTAGAACCATATTTTGGGTCCCATACGATTACAAAAAAAAAATAATGGCGGCATATACCAGTATATTCAGTATTGCCTGATGTTCATTTTTAAGCCGTGTACAGGTAACGAGGTTCTCACAAATACAGTAACCCGATCAATCCGCACCTTTTACCAATGACAGATTATTTCTCTTGCATCACATATTCTCCAAAGAATAAAAAAAGAGAATAAAACAAACATTTTTTTTCTTTTAAGCGTTATCTTATGATACAACAATGGGATTAGGTTAGGTACAAAAGGAATGTAAGAGTGCGGGAGAGATGCTCTCTGCTTAAGAAACTACGTCTTGAACTAAATATTCTAAAAACCTACTGGTTTTTGTCCAATCTCCCGTTCATTCAAAAAATCTCGGGAAATGTAGCACGTGCGCGTATTGGTCGGCACTTGAATATAAGCTAGATGAGAGACTGCAATCTACGTACAAAAATATTCATCAAACTGTGTCAGCTTTGATAAAGGTACAGAACGGTATCCTCAGATCGCTCAACCAAAATTCTTTAACATATTTCGTTCTAATAGATCTGTCGCATGATCGGGCACGAAACACCGTTACATCGCCTCGACCATCATTTCAGAGTCACAGACATGCATGGATGTCGTCATATCTACGTGACCATTATCAAACTGTGTGCGTTGGTGGTGCGTGGTCGACGCCTTTGATGATGAAGTACAGAGTGTCTCAGAGATCAGTGCTGGATCCATAGAACTATATAAAATAAACCCATCGGTGCCACATGCAGACGTCATGGACTGCTGCATCATTTCCACGTCGAGAATTCTCAATTATCAGTCCTTTAAGCCAATAGAACATGTGGCTGGAAGTGAAGCTGAAACTGTCTCGTGGATGCATTATAACATGCTGAAACTCGATGGTGATAAACCAGAGGTAACGTTACATCAAGGCATAACTTTAAGTAAAATTCAGGACATTTCGATGAAGGTCGGTGACCCTGTGATGAAATCAGCAAACTGTTTTAAGAATCGTATGCAGAATGAATCAACAATATGGATATGGAAAAGCAAACTGTCTCTTTGTGTGCTGACTTGGATATGCACAACTATGCAGAATAGGTCACATCAGACGCAATCCTTCCAATGATTACCTGGCAACCTCACTTTTAGACTACTGTAATGCTTTTTTAAGTGGTATTCAAAACAGCATACTTGACAAATTGCAACATGTTCAGAACACGGCAGTTCACGTTATCACTCGGACGTCCCGTCACTATCACATTACAATAGTTCTGAAGGAGCTCCATTGGTTCTCCGTGATAACAGGGGACAGTACAAAGTTCTGACCATACCTTTGTAGCTTTTCACAATAAGTCCCATGCCTAGAGAAGAGATATTATAGAATTCTATAGACCGGTTAGAAACCCAACATCACAAGATATGCTGTCACTGGCTGTGCCGAAGACTAAAACGGTGTTGTATTGCAATCGGATGTTTTCGTGCACTGCTCCCAGGTTTTGGAAAACCTTTCCGTCAAGACTATGGAAACTGACACGCTGACTGCTTTCAAAAAATGCTAAAAACCTATTTATTTTGTGCATTTTGTTGCAAACTGGCAAATTCATTTTGTCACATCACAGCGTAGAACAGTGTTTTATACAGATCAATATTTATTTCAAATATGTATATACATTTTATCTTCTTTGGTCATATCTGTTTTAATGTAGAAAGGCATTTTTGCAAATCGTTTGTTTTTTTGCAATGTATTTAGACTGCTGTATAATGTCTAATATTAATGATAACAAGAAATATCTTTAAAAATGATGGTCGGCGAATTGTAATAAGGAAAGAAGTTTATGAATTTTTCGTCTAACATTCATCTTTCATCTAACATTTTTCAAATTGCAAAACTAAACACCGCACTTTAACAATTTAAATGGTTCTCTTTTAATTTTTCGCAAAGGTTTCGTAGGGTTGCAATTTTGTTTCGTTTATCCTTAGACGAATATTTACAGCAGTAGTTTGATGAAGATTCATGAAGCGGTTCATGAGAAGAGGTCATTAAACGTGTTTATATTTTTAGCTAAATTGGTCCCTATCCCCATTTGTAACAAAATAGCAGGAGACATTACGATATTGTTACACATCGAGTTTGATAAAAATCCATTACATTTTAGTGGTCAATGCGAAGAAGGGCGTATCTACTTTTAGCTATAGTGGTCCCTAATAGGGCCCAAGTTCCTATATAAATAAATTTGGAAGAGGACCTTATAATGATGCTCCGGACCAAGTATGACAAAGATCCACCAAGCTGTTCATGAGACGCTGTATAAAGGCATTTCTAGTTTTAGCTCTAGCAGCCCCTAAAAGGGGTTAAATGTCCCAGCTGAACAAAGTTGGCTGCGGGCCTAATAAAGATGCTACAAATCAAGTTTGATTAGAATACATGAGAAAAAATCATTTTAAGGATTTTTTTATTTATTATTTTTATTTATTTCTAAAATAGGCCAACTGATCCCGCTTTAACAAATGCATATTCGCTATTCATGAATCTTTGGACAATGACGTCACACATATAACAAAGTGAAGGTCAAGTAAAACATACAATTGTAATTATCTTTAATATTTCTGTTTCATAAGCAAAGTTTGA
This sequence comes from Mercenaria mercenaria, assembly GCF_021730395.1. NCBI lineage: Eukaryota > Metazoa > Mollusca > Bivalvia > Venerida > Veneridae > Mercenaria > Mercenaria mercenaria. The sequence goes on along the minus strand of NC_069364.1, from coordinate 89,871,727 downwards.
CCGTAGTGATATCACACAGATAAACAGTATGCAGCGTACCTTCACTTCAGAGTAATGAGATTCAGTCATTATATAGCATATATATAATAAAACAGATTTCAACTGAGTTAAATATTTGCATACCATACTAAAGAAAAGTATTCATATATAATAAATCAGTTAAATAATTTATAACAAGTATATCAAAGGAAACAAGTACTCATTTTAATATGCAATCTGAATAAGTCACAAAAGCAAGAAACGTTTTCATATACAGACGACAATTGTAACAAGGAAAATCTTTTAAAAAGCACTTCTCTACATAAAAGACCCTTATCACACCCTTATTCATGTGATACGCAGACCGTATTCAGCTCTTTCTTTAATTTGACATATGTTGGTATTTGAACAGGTTTTTATCATATTTATTAAACTTACTTATCATTTTGAGATATATCAATATTCTTGCTAAATATACTGAGCCAAAATTAGCTTTAAAACTGTGAACAGCGTCGTTTAGGATAAACGCTTTGACTACATTTCACTCAGCGTAGCACAATCAACAGAGTGAAAGAAATTGACACTCTCGTCCAATCAGGAAGGGTGTTGCATAAATCTTCCATTTTGATAAATTATCTATAATGCGTTATCAAGTAGTTTGATTTGCAAACTGAAGTCACGTGGCATAGGTACGAAAACGAATTTAGACGGCGTCGCCGAAAAATATATTATAAATTATATGAATAATACAATCAAATCTATGTCGAAGATTTCTTTTGACATGAAATTCTCAGTACACAAAGTAGTTGTTATTTTTTCAGCCCAAACTGTACAACGTCAGTCCAGAATGATAAAGTAAGATATCCCACACTTTACTTTTGAATTCTAAAATGTAAATCAAATCCAAATTTGCTTTGATCGCTGGCAAATTTAATCATTGAACATTGCACTACTCTAAAATTTGCTCCAGCTCAATGTATGCAGTGTTACCACGCAATCTACTCTGGTTGACAACCATATATTATTAGAAAGAACATCACAGCTGGCGGGAAAAATATGAAGGTGCCACTGCAAAAAAAGCAAGATGCTCAAATACATCAATGGAATAAAATGGCTGCAAATTTGGCCTTAATCACGAGTGGCATCATTATCTTTTCCTTATACGGGTTTTACCAAATAGAGTAAAATGAAGAAAAACTTGGATAAACATATTTAAAAAGTCATAAAATAATTTGAACTTAAGTGTATTCCTTCAATTTAAGTTAAAAATTTTATTGTATCTGACATAACTTTGCCAAGATCTATTTATGAACATTACATTGATGTAACTGGCCCTTTCATTTATTGAGTTATATATTTATTTGCCATATCTTTTCTGTTGATGGTCCGACAGCCAGTTTTAATGTTTCCCAAGTAGAAATATTAAAAAATGTTATATGTTCACAATCTCGTTTTCACCATCTTTACACGAGAAAGAATGCATTTTTCAGACTTTGCGATTTCTTTGAAGGTAATTTAAGGTATTTGTCAATGAATGCATTCTGTTTTAGTAGGTACATTAATGGAAACAGAAGGAAGTGATTTTATTGAACAAAAGAGTGCTATAACAAAATATATAATACAATAATTTAGAAAAATGCGATACCGTGCCTCACGTTATTGATATATCTTTTTACAAGAAATATTCAAAGTAATACAAATGTCTTGCACTAGAAAAATGTTACGAGTTGTTAATTATTCACACAAACATTCTGTATGATTGACGGCCTATGGTACTAATAAGCAAGATCATGAATTATAAATACTTTATTTCGCGCATCGCTAGCAAGAATAATATCATTTAATACCATGAAGTGCAAAATAACATCACACAAACTGGTGACATTTCCAATATTGTATTTTATTATACCTCATAAATGTTTAATGTAATGTCCCCGTTCGGCAATATGCGATACCATGCCTCTACAAATAAGAATTATCCATAGCAATATAAATGTCTTGAACTTAAAAAGTTACGATTCCTAATTAACTTGTTAGTTATTCACACATTAAAAAAAAATCTACATGCTAAACTACCCACGGTTCTAATAAGCGTGGTCATAAATTTTAAATTCTACTTTCACGCATCGCCAGCAAAAAATAATGATTATTTAATACCATGAAGGGCAAAATATCGTATAAACTGGCGGCATTTTCAATTTTCGATATTTTACATAATTACATCTCACATAAATGCACAATGCAAATTCTCTATTGGTTTAACTTGAAAATATATGATATTACGAAGAGACTTACTATGTCGTGCACAAAATCACTGTTTTTCTGCACATGTAATATAAGTCATTTAATAATTATACCACATATGCAACAACCCTGTTATGGTTTTATACGCATGTGATATTAGCCATAAAATATAGTCTTCATCGGACAAAGAAATGCTTGTGGTATCACTTTATTTCATTGGCGTTAATATTCTACTTTAAATGATTATTTCACTACATTATTAGCTTAAATTGATGTAGATCCCTGATAAAATGATTTCGGTATAATAAAATAGATTTTGCATTCCAGAAATGGTGATATGAAAACGTTTATCCTATAGATAGAGGCGTTAAATATCTTTTATATCAACTACTACGGAATGCTATATCTATATAACATAAATAGGTACAAAATGTACATAAAAAACAGAGACAATATGACGTGCCAGAACACTAGGTCATACGTTGGATTTTTAATAACTGAATAAGTGGCTTTCATTCACAATCCGTCCTAGACGTTCTCATTCTCTTTAAGATTATACGTTATCCAAATAACTCGGTCTGTGTTTGAAGTTGAAATATTATTGTGTGAACTGATACTAATGCATTTAATCTCATCCTTGCATCAAAACTACTTGGAAAAAAAATATGTATACACGGGGCAATTCACTTGCTGAATATTTATTCTTACATAAATGAAGATATGATATCTCGCATAGATTGTGTGCCTCGGTTATGGATATTCAAAACATGTCGACAGCAAATGGCGAAATAATGTTTTTTACCGGAATAATAAATATATCTGGTCTCTATGAGATGTTTTATGCAAGAATACCGACTCAAAAGATTTGTTTGCAGAAACCAGATCGATTAATATGTTGGTGACCTCGAACGACGTAAATATACAAAACAAAGGATAATTATTCTATATAATACTAATTACATGTACACTAGATGTTACGTTTCATGTATGCTTGAAGTATTGCTGATTTCTCGAAATAACTTATAGAATGTTTAATAGTTTGACTAAAAAACGATGTGTTAACTGAACAATTTCATTTATTTCAGAAATTTATCGATCCGCAGTGTACTGTTTGCTCAATGTCAGAAACATGTTTTGTCATGCAAGGTGGTACAGTGACCTGTAAAATATCGGGTAAGGTATAACAGATAATAAATTAGTTTTACGATATTCGACTTGAAAAAAATCTAATGTTCTGTAACAGATATATGATTAGTTAACAAAGAATAATTAATGATAAAAATATTGAAGAAATAATTGGACGCAATGAAACAGAACCACTTGTTGTCTGTAACTTTTTGATAGTATTCCCAATGGCACATTTTATGAAATGTACATCTAATCTACACGTGTAGTTGCGATATGTTGGAGGAAGTATCATAATAGTGAAGGTTTCAAAACTGAATTGTAGTCCTGAATTTTTGAGGAAGAAAAAAAGAAGAGAAGATTATCTCGTGACTACACGAAAATAACACGAGCTCTAGAATTGTGTCCATTGGAAATGGATGCCCACTCTTTAAATAGCAAAGTGTTTAGTACAGACCTTCTTGACATGAAAGATGTTCAATAAAATGTTTGAGGCAAAATTATATCCAGATGAGGTTGTGAATCTGAGCAACTTATAACCCGTTCCTACGAAAAGTGTATGAGGAGTTGAACACACAAAATGTCTTCACTATGGTCTATTTTGTATTCAAAAGGGCCAAAATCCTAGAAAAAAAATAGCCACGGAAAAAAGTCCATTATTATTAGTCATCTTAACATGAAGGTATTCATTCTGTGAAACTTTCAAGCATATCCTTTCAACAGTGTCTGAGGAGTTGGACACACAATATTTCTCTTTATTCTATATAGCAAAACTATCATAAGGGCCATAACTCGGTAAGATAGTCGCAGCAAACGTTCCTTTCATTTTTACTATCTGCACATCAAGCTTGTTCATCTGTGAAAATTTGAAATATACCAGACTAACAGTGTGGGAGGAGTTGGGCACACAATACTTCTCTGTTTTCTATATAGCAAGGGCCATAACTGCAGTGAAAATAGTCACATATTGATTTTGCTTTATGGTCATCTGCCGTCAGGCTTTTTGAACTGTGGCAGTAAAGTTTTAAGCAAATCTGGCTAATAGTGTGGAGGGAGATAGAAACACAAGATTTCGGGACGTACGAATGTCCCTACGGACAGCAGCAACACTATATTAGCCCCCCCCCCCCCCCCCTCCCCGCCACACACACTAAGGGCACGAGATAAAAATGTAAATAACAAAACAAAAGTGTTATTAAATATAGAAAGAAAAAGTTAAAAAGACACATTTCGATCATGTAGATGTGAAAAATAAGTTAGGTCAATGATAACTGTTTATAAAACTAGAAAAAAGCGTAGTAATTGTTTAGGAAGAAACCATTAAAATGCAATCTTATTTCTTAAAAATGATTTGAGGTTTGAAAACCCTTTTTCTTGGAATTCTCTTATCTCTTGTTATTTTTATTTTGTCATCTCCATTTGTTCAAACAGTTTTGCTGATGTGCTAAGTTAAAATAGACTGTTTTCTTTGTTTAACATTGTGGGTTGGGAAAAAAGCCTAAAAGTTGCTATGTAATGACAAATCCCACTTCTGTTTTGTTTTGATGTTACTCATTTTTACAACGCACAAGTTAAGGTAATTACAGTTTGACGGTCAAGTCCTCGATTGGACGATTTGTCATATATTTTCGCGAATTTAGCGAAGTCCACCGCAACATGCAAGTCAGTTTTTCTCTTTCTGTTTCATTTCATTAAGTAAAACAGAATAAATGAATCATAGTTTTATTCCTTGATAAAATATCCGAGAATACCTTTAAAACTAGTTCGCAGATTAGCAAAACAGGAAAACCATGACAATAGCTTCACAAATACAAAATATTATTAACTGGACAGTTAAAAATTCAAGAGTGGTTCAAATAAGATTGTTGCTTTTTGTCAATATCATGCTTAAATTAGTTACTAATGATGAAAAAGAAGTTTGATTTTGGTAATAGTAACTAAGGGCTAAGACAAACCTTGATATCTGAAATAGAATTACAATTATACTAATGTTTATTATGTAAATGCTATATATAGAATATTATTATGATATGTTCTTCAGAATGTGACGAACCTGATGTATTAGATCCGAATAGTAATGTTTTAGGAAACAAGAGGAAAGTGGGGGACAAGATTTTGCACACCTGCAATGATATGACTGGCATCTCAAATACATCGGTCTGTGGGCAAGACGGACAATGGTCAGCACAGCAGTTTGTATGCCCTGTAGGTAAGCATGTGAAAAAAGCATTATCGGCCAAAACTAATTCCCAGACAGAATTCTAAAACCTTCAACTGGAAACTCTCCAATGAATGATTCCCAGAGGCCTGTGTGGCCAAGTAATTTCACGTACAGATCGCTGGCTTCAAATCACTTGTCCCTTACCGTTGTCGCTTCGAAACCTCGGCTGGAGTGTAGACTTTATTTATTTAAAGAAGCCAGCTAGCTGGCGTATGGACGGTTGAGAGTTCTACCAAGGAGGCCGCTCGATTTTAAACAATGTCAGAAGGGACTTCCTCCACCATCAAAAGCTGGAAAGAAAGGTGCCATATAACTTACTATTGCGTCGTTGTGAACCACCCCCCACCCCCCGTCCCACCACGCCACCGGAAATAATAAAAAAGAAGATAGAGACAACAAAAACGACACGACTTCTAGTAAAACTGAGTTACACAAGAACAAAAGATTTCTTACTTTATGCAAAATATTGAAAGTCTTGGGTTGAAAATTGCTCTAGCTCTTTACCCAGTAATTGTTTTAAACAATACTACAACCTTTATTTTATAGATAAAATTGCAATTCTCTACTGTATAGACATAGTACCTAAAGCTTTGAATTATGAAAAACGATTAAGACTTTAACGCAGGTTGCTTATATACAGCATTTAACAACGGGTATAATACTTGTCTCGATTTAATCATTTTTAAGCACGTTGTGTAAGATTTTCAGAAAATGTCTATTTATTTTCCATGTAGCCGCTCTTGCATATAGCACTACCTTTCAAGCCTTTCATAAATATCCACTCCCCAGTTATAGCTTGTGTATTGCGGGAAAAACTTATTGCATTATATAAACATTGTCAGATACATGCATATTGTATGACAACAGAAAATGTTTTAAGTTTCATAAAATAAATTCAGATTTACTGTTTAAAGATGTTTTTCACAATTATTTTTAGCGGACAGAATTTTTTGTAACTTTGCATATTTATAGATTGATGTATGAAAAGTTAAAATAAAAAATAAAAATGATAGGTACCCGTGCTTCTTTTTTCAATATTTAAAATTTATTAAGAACACCAAATCTGTATTTTTGTCTGAAGAAACAAACCATACATGTCATAATAAAACTACTGCAAACAATTATTTATTCAAAGTTTCACTCTGATGTTACTGTTTATGCATCATAATTAATGAAACCACTATAACTATGCATAAAATATCAACATATAGATATATTAACTCAGAAAAATTACTCTTGACAGATGTCGAAAGTATCTGAAACTGAGAAAAACACGAAGTATTTCTTAATGATATGAAAAAACTAGCGGACAGAATTTTACCAAATTTTATATTATGTAAGCTAGAACTAAGACAAAAAAATCTAAACCAAAAAAATAATATCAACCCGTGCTTGTTTTCAAGAAAATTTAAAAAATATTCACTCTACCCACAGAAGTATTTTTTCATTACCCCACCCACCTAAAAATTTTGAACATATTTTTCTTACAAAACAAATTGCACAATGTTATTATCAGTTTCTTAACCAGTCTTCTTACTCACACGCGGAATAATGCTCCTTTAAGGTTGCATGCCTATAGGTCAAATACTTTTTGAGATACGTGCTACACAAGCTTCCACATGCCATTTACGTATATATTTGACCACGTCAAGGGACATAAATCTGTTTTTACTGAGTGAAACCTACAATAAAAGCACTGGTGCACAACTTCGCATGCTGAATTTAATTCTTGTGTGGTTTCATGACTCTTGGCGCATATACTTTTGAGGTAGATGCGACACAAATGTTTAGACCCTTTATGTACAGCTTGACTGTCAAGGGCCATAACTCTGGTCTTACTACGTGAAATACGGGATGGGGCACAAAAAGTATAACAACATTTTTAGGAAGTCACATCTGAACTTGAAGGAGATAGATCTTCGTTAAGATTTTCTGGAATTGTATTTGACTTGGTGTCGGCTGCATCATTACTGGACGAAATAGTTTACTTTCAAATTGACTGTCCACAATGTGTTCGATTCGAGCACTTCCTACCACTACACCTCCTATAAAACACCATCACTTTTAAAGGTAAAATATGGATGCACGACCTATATTGTCAGTACATACGATATTTTTTTAGCGAGTGCGCTGCATATCCGACAATTATGCACTTTCGGCGGCGAATCCTGAACTTTACAGTGATTATCGCTTGCTGCGCGATTGAGCTGCGCACAAAATATTGTGATGAACTCCTTTAAGATGAAATTTAGATATAATGTTATCTGTACCACATCAAACATTAAAACAAGAAAAGTACGTTTCAATATTTATCGTGACAATTGACATTACAATGACATGACATACTAAGTTTTTAACCATACAGTTATTTCATTGTTCTTTTTTACCTGTGTCATATAGGTGTTTAGGTAAGTGCAAGGTAGGATTATTATTTGTGTCATTGATTGATCTCTGGTACTATATAGATCTATTCTTTAGCATATTATATAAAAGCTTGTTCATTACTTGAAATAAGTTGTACATTCGTTGATTTGGTATGCCATGTAGTATAATGTATTTAGAAATTAGGAACGTATGAATATAAAGGAAGTTATTCAAAATTGCTTCCGACAAGAATAAAAAGAGGTATATTGTGTAAAGTGTATTTAATTTTCCTTCAATAGCCGCAAAAACATTGCAAAAATAAAACAAACGCGCACATGAAGGGAGATAATTCAAAAAAGTTAAGATAGAGTTACCCATCTAATGTTTGTACCTTCTCTAATTGCCAATATCACTACGGGCCAATTCGTTTCACTTTTGCGGCGTACGCCGTTTCGCCGCGTGCAACCGGCTAGGCGTTCATTTGGCTTCCCGGCACTGCCCAGGTCTATCCGGCGTACGCCGATGAGCGCCGGTCTTGCGAGATAGGCAAAGCGGCAAATTATATATTTTCGCGATGTAAAATCGGGTAAACATTTGGAAATTTGGGTTAGTACCAGTAGATGTAGAAACAGACTGCAAGAACTATTTGCTAACTTATTTGGAACATGCCGAAAGAGAAAATCATAATAAATTGGAAATTTATGTTTTTATATTTGCAGTCACGTGGCCGGCGTACGCCGAAACGTTCGTTTTTCAATCAACCAGCGAGATTTTTTTTCTTGCCGCCCACGTGACCGGCGTGCCCCGGGTTGAGTGAAACGAATTGGCCTATCAAATTTCATTTAAAGGCGTACGCTAGAATTCCCTGTATATGAGATGGGCGAAAATTTTCCCAATAACAGAATTTCTTTAAACTTTGGATATTGAAGGACAATCATCTAAGAAACAAAAATATGCAATAAAAAGCATTGGTCACCGGTATCGAAAAAGAGTTATCTGCCCTTGAAAACGCCATTTTTGGGGGAAATGCGGTTTTCAAGGGCAGATAACTCTTTTTCGATACCGGTGACCTATGATTTTTATTGCATATTTTTGTTTCTTAGATGGTTGTCCTTCAATATCCAAAGTTTGAAGAAATTCTGTTATTGGAAAAATTTTCGCACCAAATTCTAGCATACGTCCTTAATAAAAAGTAATAATATTGTCTGGGTATTAGGTTGCTTACATTAACTCAACTATCTGCCATCTCTTTTGGTTCTATACGTACTTATTAAGGACACGTCACGGCTGAGATAGTTTAGCATTATTGCAATATACAATCGGTATTAAAATTGTGTTTCCAACACATGTGCTCATTAGATAAATCCTTAATATCTATGTAGAAATAAGGGATGTGTTTTGTATAATTGCAATACTGTGAGTTGCTCTAATTAGTGACAAATGACTGAAACAAAAGGAATTCGTACGTGACTTAGATAGACAAAACAACAGTGAGGAAACAATATATTCTTTTATTGTTTTAATTTATGAGTTGTAAGCTACAATATAGAATACTCATTTTTATGAAAATCAAACTGGAAGTTAGAAATAACAGAACAAATTTAATTAGGTCATGAGTCATCATATACCTGTCAAAATTTGTCATTAGTTTTCACGAGCTGTCAAAATTATTCTTATCTCTCTATTCTGCAAATGCATTGTTTTTGTAAGTATCTTGGTCGGATATTGTAGTGCGTAACTTACTTTACATTCCAAATTAATATTTGTGCTTGAACTCACCGAAGTCACGTATGAATTTCTATTGTTCTAGTTTATTGTCTGTTATAAAGGTACCAAATCTCAATATTAAGATATAAGAATTGTTCCTTTCTGGTAGACAAAGGAAACTATTTGGTTGAATCATAACATAACGGTTTTTGGCAAGAACTGAATATTCTTTGGGTTTTTTTTTTTTGTTATTCAAAACGTGACATCACCTTAAGTTGTCTTTTAATTCTTTTAAGCATGGATGCTTGGTTTCGCACAGTCAGTGTATCTGTTGAGGGACCTACCTCTGCCTGAAATATTGCTCGAGTTGGGTACCCGGAGCCTTCCTTCTATCATAAAGTACTGAAGCTAAATGTTTAAGTTTATAGAATAGTGATAAGTTATTTAATAAAATTATAAGGATTATATTCCTTGTCGTCTGCGAAATAATTCAAAAGAAATATTTTACTCACAAGCAAATTTTGGGGCAATTGACCAACAAAAATTCATAGGCTGGTCGAACTATAAACGCTTAAGACAGGCATTCTATATAATAAATCATGTAATAGAATCTAATGCATTAATGCAAATCAACATGACTGCAAACATGAGAAAATGAATATCACAAGAAAGGCGATTTGCTCGTCTCATAATGTAAGCACCTGAGTTTAATTTGTATGTAAAGTCTCTATCGGACCGGTGTTTTCATATTAAAAGATTAATAATAAAAAATAAGAGGAATGTCTAGGTCATTTAAAATGAAATACGTTATGTCCTACTCAGGACCTCTTACAACATCGCTAAAGCGTAAGGAATATATATTAAGCCATTTTGTTTAACAACATTTTTGATTAGAATACGTCAGATGCGACAGACTTTCTGCATAATGGATCGTTTCGGGATTGCGAAGTCCGCAGACAAATCAAACAGATACTTATTTACTGATTCTTTTAATCTTTCAGTGAATCTTGAAGGAAAACGATTCATGATATACGTGAAAGACAACAACAAATTTTGGCATTTCGACGGAGGTCATCCTACATTGAAAGCAGTTACGTCATTTTGGCAACCAAATGATAATTATGTCAAATTCATGTTTGAAAAGCAGGCAGACGGATCATACAAAATAAAGGTTAGATATATCAGATACAACTAATCTTATATTTAAAAGGCTTTAGTTTGACCATACAATTCTGATGGAAAAACAGGTCAGATACCAAAAAGGTTGATTGTCAGATATATTTAATGCAACACATCTCAACACGTTCACTTACATGTTTTAGACAAAAAAGCAGGTATAAAACTGAAAGTATATTCGAAGTTCTTATTACCTGCCTACACTCTGAAAGCAATAAAAGATATGAATTATCCACAAATGTAAACACGTTGTTTAATCAAACGTTGTTTAACCAAAATATATTGCATGTTTCAGGTAGGTTAATCTTTTCAACACCGTAAAAAGATCATGCAAAAGAAGCATATACAGTTACAACAGATATGTTTAACATTGAAAATTTAATTGTAACGGGTTAGTGGACTTGCTGTGGTATGTACCTGTTCGTTTGTATTGCCGGGCGCTTTGCCGTAATTAGTCTGATAGATTGTGGTGGTGATAAGAACTTCAAATATACTTTCGGTTCTATACCTGCTTTTTTGTCTAAAACATGTAAGTGAACGTGGTAAGATGTGTTGCATTAAATAAATCTAAATATATTTATATTTGTGAGACATGAAAACAGGGATTTGAGTATATATATGCAAATGTTGAACCAGCGCGAATGTGTAGTACAATTCGGGCTCGTATATAAAGCAGCATCGAAACTAATCTTAATGGGTTAGTGGACTTGCTGTGGCATGTGCCTGTTCGTTTGTACTGCTAGGCGCTTTGCCGTAATTGGTCTGGTATATTGTGGTGGTGACTTAGTTCGTATAAATTACCTCTACTATATAATAATATATAATGCGAATTTGTATCCTAGCGGATCTCACGTATGGGAAAGTCAACTGTTCTTAATTTAATTATATTCCTTAATGCAAACTATCTCCATATATTCAATGTAAACTCGAGATCCAGTTAACTTTCAGAGAGAGAACATATAGCTTCTCTGGTCCCAATCAGTTAAAAAGACTAAATGTCACAACTGATTTCTGAGACAAGAAAACAGGGATTTGAGTATATATATGCAAAATGTTGAACCAGTACGAATGTGTAGTACAATTCGGGCTCGTATATAATGTAGCATCGAGACTAATCATATTTGGTTAGTGGACTTGCTGTGGCATGTGCCTGTTCGTTTGTACTGCTAGGCGCTTTGCCGTAATTGGTCTGGCATATTGTGGTGGTGATTTAGTTCGTATAAATTCTCTCTACCATGTAATAATTTATAATGCGAACTTGTATCCTAGTGGATCTCGCGTATGGGAAAGTCAACTGTTCTGAATTTAACTATATCCCTTAACGCAATCTATCTTTATATATTCAATGCAATCTGACTAAAGTACATATCCCATTACGCTACGCTTATGATCTGAACACGAGCTGTTGATAGCCTCGTTCTGACGACCTTTCCACTAGCCAATCAAAAGCTAACTTACAACATTCTGCAAACTTAAAAAAGCCTTGGGTTTTGATATCTATAATTCTTATGTCGTAAGAGGTCAGATAGCCGGTTAGCTCAGTCGGTAGTAGGGTACTTGCTCTGTAAGCGAGGTGTCCCGAGTTCGAACCTTGGACAGACTGCAAATTTTTCTTACTCTTTGACATACGAACCAGTCGTCTGATTGGTTCAATTAAAAATAGAGTAAGAAAAATATGCAGTCATTCCAGGGCTCGAACCCGGGACCCCTCGCTTACAAAGCAAGTGGCTTACCGACTGAGCTAACCGACTATCTGACAAAATGCGACATAAGAATTGTAAATATCAAAAGTCAAGGCTATAGGTAGATTTACAAAATGTTGTAAGCTAAGCTCTGATTGGCTACCAAAAGGGTCGTCAGAAAGAGGCCATGAATAGGTCGTTCACAGATCCTATGCGTAGCGTAATAGGAGATGTACTTTAGTCACATTGGCGCTTTGTCGTAATTGGTCTAGTATATTATGGTGGTGATTTATTTCGTATAAATTCTCTCTACTATATATATATATATATGAATGAAATGCCTTTCAAACACTCTGGATCCGAGAAGGATAAAGGAACATAAAAATTAAATCATAGAGTATGAAATGATATATGTTCAAACAATGTCAAGTTTAATCATAAACCCTAGCTCTTTCGGCTTTTAAACATTCCTTTTCACGGGAAGCATAAATGAAAACAATAATGACGTTCATTCTACTTTTGTAGTTCGACTTATTACTCTACTTTCAGTCTGTTGCAATGCCTAACTATATGTACGATGGCTATGGTGTAGCTGGTTCGCATGCGCCGGTTCTAAATGGTAATGACAACACCGACGACGACCACATGCGTTACCTCGTTTCCAGAGACGGACAGGACTACTACAGGATACAAACAAAAGCTACTGGCCGATATGTTCGATTAGACTCCGACCAATATGTTACATCAAAGCACAATTTAATTGATGACAGATCATTATTTAAGTTAGTGGAAGTGTAGTGTTACCTTATATAACTTTTTACTTTGAGTATATAACTGAGAGAGAATCGTCGAAAACACACAAGAAATGAATTTCACATTTCTTCTGTTGATATCTACAAATGTTAAATATAAATCAGTACTCTCAATAATCATTGTAACCCGTTGTGAAATCTGGCGTAAATGAGAAATTTATAAACCGTGTATATACATTAGAAACACGGTATCTCAAACTCGCTTACCTTGAAATTCCGCTTAAGTCTAAGAAATTTTCTCAAGTCTTCTTAAATTTCCTTTTTTATAAATATAATTCAACTCCGGTTACGTCAAATTTTGACTTGCCGATTTGTCGAAAGGGATCTTCAGTCCCGTCAATAAAATTCAAGTGCATTGTAAACTCGATAAGTCAAAGTGAGAAAAATATGCGATAAAAGTTCACACATGTCATTGTGATTGTGACTGGTTTTTAACACATGTCCATGTTTATTTCTAAACCTTTAAGCCGTAATGCCGACGTATTAAAGGTCCGGCGATTATCAAACTGTGCTGTCGTGCCATAATAATGATACTTTGCTGTAAACATTAGATTTCTTTAGTTATCGGTCATTCGTTTTTGAGACGTTATGAAAATTACTTTTAATTCATACTAATGAATTAATTAGTCTGAACAGTTTGGATCTTTAATATGGCCAAAGGCATGTTTATGTCGATAAACCAAATAGAACTCTTTAATAAGGATTAATTAGAGATAATCGCGATTAGACTGTATAAAAAATTAACTTCTTTGGCGGAAGCATTAGTCGTTCAAAATGTCAGATCGAAATGTTGTCAATCCTCTGGGAGAGAAACGTGGTACAAAAAGGAACTTGACTCAAAAACATTTCTATTCTTCTTTGATAAATATAAACTGTACGGTATTATGTACGTGTAAAGTGCCGACAGCGTAAAGTATACACGGCATCAAGGAACCTGTTTTTATTTTTTATTAAATATTTCCGTAACGTGTACTCACTGTATAGTTAACAGATGATCAATTACACATTTACATTTAGTAATTTTATTAATCGCTTAATCGCGTTTGCTTTATAATGAAAATTATGAAACGGGACAGATGATTTTTATTTAAAATTTGATGTACAGATGGAGAGTCTAATAAAAAAGAATGAGAAAAAATACAACAGGTCTCTACCGTATCATTTTTATGCCCCGTCCCCGTATTTACTGTTGCAGGGGCTTGAGATCACGTGATGTAATCGGTAATGGCCGTCGTCTTGTTACAATCTGATAGGGAAAATTGAGAATTTGGATATTTTAGTGATAATTTAAGTTATAATCAGTGACAAAAAGTCGGAAACAATAAGCATTATGATAGTGCACTTATTAATATGACTAAAAAGACAAATAGGAAACGAAAAGAAAGGAATAGTAGTGATGGCGAAATGAACAATCGCAAAATACGTAAACAATGAGGCCCGTGTTTCTATCAGTGAGATTTTAAGGAAAACTAACACAGTATTATATGGGGAGGACAGTGTAAGTCGTTTACAAGAGGGTGCTTTTGCTAGTGCAAGTAAGGACATTAGTGAATTTGAGGACTCTGTGAATAACTCTAATCCACCCACTACCAACAAAATGGCGAAAAGTAATAAGGAGCCTTTTAACGCTGACATTGTCAAAATTCTTGAGAACATTAATAGTAGATTAGGGGCTGTTGAGAAGAAACTTGGGGGGACTTGAAAAGTAAGAGAAGCGAATGGATACGTATGGAGCTATTTTGGCATCTCATTGTTTTCATGAGTAGCAAATAAGACGCATGTTTGCACATGTTTCAGATTATGATTACATATTCATTTAATTTTAGCGAAAATGCGATGGGAAATGCTTTTTAGAAATATTTATATTATTCCGTTACATCACAGCTCAACATTCCGGCAACAGACATTTAATTTAGTAAAATAGTCTTTCAGACGCTATATGTCACTCTTGTGATCATTCAAGTCGCCTATTGAAATGATGTTTTGGTACAAAAATAAACAAATTGTGAAAAAGAGCGTCATATATATAACTTTCAGCGCTTTAACTTCAACAATGAAATAAACATTTACTCAGTGTAGCACTTGAGGGCATGTGAAATGGTTTACAAGCACCTAACTTTTAAGTGGTCAATGGTAAAATCATTCTGCTAAGGAAAATGACTTCTCAGATAATGCAGAAATCTATTGGCTGAGACGATATTGTCGCGACTTTCTTTTCTGATTATTGTTTTGAAGTAATGGTATTTTTCTAGACTACGAAATAATACAACAACTTAACTTTTCCTATATATTCTATCCAGTTGAAATGAAACTTTGTGTACATCAGCAACACGAAATGGGCATGCGTATATGGTCTGAGGACTTTCATGTCCGATTATCTATTTCGGTAGTTATAGCCCTATGGACTTTACATAATTATTCTCTCATTTTAACGGGAGGGGTGTGGGAGGGTCTGAGGCATTTGCCATAAATTACAGCATTCTTTGTAAAACTTAGACAGCATCTGTTTTCTTCTTTTTGTCGAAGTATTTAAAGTGATCAGCTAAAAAGTGTATAGAGTGACCTGCATTTCAAACTGATTCGAGTAGACTAGTTAGATGTTCAAAAATATGACCACAAATGTTACTTTACTTTATAGTCAAATCTCACTAGACATATAAAATCAATAGGAATTCTACCTGACAAAACATTATATCTATAGGGCAAAATAAATATACTGAACAGCAAAAGAAACTATCCAGGTATTTTTTATTAAAAATCTTTAATTTATAAATCACTTGTGTTTTTCATATCACAATACACTTGAAGAACTTCACGTGTAAAATTTTAAATAAATAATCAACAGTGAAATCAGTAGTCCCACAATAGCCGTTTTGCACGAAATTCATGTGCGCCTGTAATAAACAATTTTCTTTGTGAAAAATTTTTACCATTGGAAATATTGATAATTGACTAACCGGAAAAACAGCATAAAGTTTAAAAAATATTGTTGGTTGCACCGCACGACTGAATCAAATTTAACGCGAGCGCCCAGTTGGGATGTTACAATGCAACTGACGTGCAGAAGATATAGCCTTTCAAACGGCTATTGTGGGACTACTGGCTTCACGGTTGATTGATTTTTAAAAATTTATCACGTGAAGATCTTCAAGTGTAATTTTGGTATGAAGAAACAATTCAAATTTGAAAAATCAATTTTTTATTTCAAAATATACTAGTTATACATCTGGATAGTTTCTTTTGCTGTTCAGTACACTAGTAAATCCGCACGAACTTGGCTGAACACGGATAAAAAGCGAACTAAACCGATACTTTTTTCAGATAACTTGCTATGATTAAAATATCGTCATATCTTAAATATAAAGTGATAATCTACATTTCTCTTCATAAATAAACACATTAACACGTCACATTAGTTTTAAAATCACTGTCATTGCAAGGGAAATATGTGTGTAAGGTTACCAAATTATTGAAAAGTTCCGTGGAATAATTTAAACAAAACTGTCTTGAATGTGTTGTTAATTCATAAAGAAAATTGAGGTACAAAAATCCCCCATAACAGAACACTTACTTAGATGCTTTGTCCGTTAAGTTTCGCAATCTTCCGACAAATTTTGGAACGATCATACACCGTATTTTTGCTATATAGGTTAAGATATATTGGATACCCATGAGTTAAGTCATATTTTGAATCTTCAATGTACTATAGATATTCCATTTTAAGTCATTAAACAGAGTATTTTAGATTACTTACAACGTTGGTACACTTATATTCGTTTGCTGTTAAAGCGAGCCGTTTTAAAATGTTTATCAGAAAATAAGTATTAATGTTAGAACCTTGTCTCATAATTTACTTAATGAAACAGGCTGTTATGATAACGATGAGCGAACCCATCGTATGTACAAGTCTTTACCGCATGAATACATTAGAATAGGGGTGTCATTTTTGCTCGGGTGCTCCAGATACAGCGAACTTACGGGCAAAACATATAATAAACCATATTTTTACTGATAACAAATCTTAAACAATTTCTGTTATATAAATTCTATCATAAATTCTAAATGTACGTCGACTTCTTTATAAACTAAATTCAATGTACAAATAAAATCAAAGTTTCATAATGCTTTTAAGAAATCATTGATTCTTTATTATCCCCCGACGAAAGTCGGAGGGATATAGTTTTGGCGTTGTCCGTCCGTCCGTCCGGACGTCTTTCCGTCCTTCCGTCCGTCCGTCCGGAGACATATCTAGGAAATGGTTAGGAATATTTGTTTAAAACTTCATATACATGTTCAACACTATGAGTTCTTGTGGCCCGTCAAGTTTCAGTCAGATTGCCCAAGTAACACCAGAGTTATGGCCCTTAGAAGTTTCTAGTGTTAACTATATAGGGTACTATAGATATGGCAATTTCTGCAGCATAACTTTTGATATATTTGACCTTGAACTATGAAACTTCAACAGAATTTAGATCACCATAATGTGGTTGTGTACACACAATTTCGTTCGGATTTATTTGTAAATTAAGAGTTATTGCCCTTTAATTGTCTAAAAATCCACATATTTGTACATAACAAACTTACCATTTGGTAGAATTTCATTAAATTTCTTTCATTCTTTTCCATGAACATTTATTGTAAACATGTGAAGTTGTGTACCCACACTGGTCACCCCCTTACCTTGATCACACCCCTCCCCCTCCCGATCCCCCGACTCCGCCCCCTCACCCCCACCCCCCAAGTAAAAAAATTCATTCCTTATTTTCGATTTTTTTCAAACAAACTTCTTATACATGTTCACCACTATTAGGTTATGGGGCCCATCAAGTTTTCAAGTTTCAGACAGATTGCCCAAGTAACACCAGAGTTATGGCCCTTAGAAGTTTTTAGTGTTAACTATATTAGGTAATATAGATATGGCAATTTCCGCAGCATAACTTTTGATATATTTGACCTTGAACTATGAAACTTTAACAGAATTTAGAACACTATAATGTGGTTGTGCACACACAATTTCGTATGGATTTCTTTTGTAACTTCAGAGTTATTGCCCTTTAATCGTCTAAAAATCCACATATTTGTACATAACAGACTTACCATTTGGCAGAATTTCATTAAATTTCTTTCATTCTTTTCTGTGAACATTTATTATAAACATGTGAAGTTGCGCACCAACACCTGGTCACCCACTTGCCTTGGTCATGGTCACACCCCCTCTACCCCCCACCAAAAAAAAAAAATAAAATAAATATTTTTTTTCATTTCTTATTTTAGATTTTTTTTTCAAACCTTCTATGATTATTTATCAACATGCAAGTTGTACCATTCCCCCACCTCACTCCTCCACCCAGTAACTTACCTTTTTTTTTCATTTTTAATTTTCCATCAATATTTATAATCAGCATGTGAAATTTTGTTTCCACTCCCGTTCCCCCGCACCCCACCCCCTAAAAAATAAATATATATACATATATATATTTCCATTCCTTTTCTTTTTTTTAAATGTTCAAACCTTCAACATGTTAAGTTGTGACTGCACAAACCTTGCCCTCAGCCATGTTCAAGATATCTTACCTGTGTTCTCTTAAGGACATTTGTTCTTTTAAGTTCAAATGTACATGTTAAACAGCAACACCTGGTGCCAAACCACTCAAAGACAATATTTCGTTCCAGTTAAACTTCAAGCTCTCATTTCAATTAACTGCATTTAATTTTAAAAGCTAAGCTTATTACAGTAAGCATATCCCATTCAAAATAAATTCTTTAGTCAGGATCAAAATATCATACATTTATTATGTACTCCTCACCACAAACCCTTTCGGCGGGGGATACCAATTCATCGAATTTGCTTGTTATATGCAGAAATGTTAAATTTATGAAGTCCTCTTTCTTACACTTTTTAGTATGTTTTCATCTGCGTGTGTATATATTTGTACTTTCGTTGTGAACATTGTAAAATGTTTAATGCAATAAAATGATATTGTATTATATATTTGAATTGTATTTGACGCTCACAGGAGGGTAACATATTTATTCCTGTAGTCTTACCAGTTTAAAATGTGATGTTAACGAAGGATGAGTTTTTCTTATTACTATTAGATATTGTTTGTATATGTGATGATTTTGATATAGATTTGTAGTGTTTCGTTATTTGAAAAAAAACTGAATTTATTGACCTACCGATATGTATGTATATTTCTTCTGACCCGCTCAATAAGTGTTGTTTTGAAATTTATAGCCTATACATTATAATGTTTTCATACTCAGGAACATCAGTATCCTCACTGAAAGTTTTAAACCTCGCTTGTAGTATAGAAGTCTTCCTTGCGAGGAAGCAATCCAGCTGGCTTCCTGTAGTTCTGTGCTACTACTCAGATACGCGCCAGTGCATTAGAAATAACCGAATGGGAGCCTGAAATCGTCCACCACTATCAACAATAAGAAGGTCAACATATGCCCAGAACAGTTTTGGTGTCATTTAAAATCTAATAAAACAAACATATGCATCCTTTAGCGTATCATAAGAAATAACAACGGTAAGTACGTACAGTTTCTAGTCAGCGTATAGTAGACAAGAACTTACAAACGACAAGTACCTAATTTTTCTGTCAAGCATATGATAAACATTGACTTACAGTCGGTAAGCTTATGGTAAACAACGACTTACAAACAGCAAGGACCTACAATTTCCAATCACCATAAGATGATCAAAGATTTACAAACGGCAAGTACCTATTTTTTTAGTCAAGCATATGATAAACAACGGATTACAACCGATAAGCGTATGATTAACAACGGCTTACAAACGGTAAGCGTATGTTAAACAACGGCTTACAAACGATAAGCGTATGAAAAACAACGACTTACAAACGGTAAGCGTATGTTCAACAACGGCTTACAAACGATAAGCGTATGATAAACAACGGTTTACAAACGGTAAGCGTATGTTAAACAACGGCTTACAAACGATAAGCGTATGATAAAAAAAAACGGCTTACAAACGGTAAGTACTTATCTTTTTCTTGTTAGCGTATGGTACACGATTATTAACAAACGGTAAGTACACAGTCACGTTTTTTATCAGTGTATGGTAAAAGGTAAGAACAGATTTCTTCTAGTCAGCATATGATAAAGTACAACTAAAAATGTATTTACGGATATTGCACAATATTAGAGCGTACGATGTGTTTGATTTATCTACAATAGCCAAATTTACAGGAATAAGGTAACCGAAGCATACTGAAAACAATTTGCAAATATATGCGAAAAATAACTCATAATTTTAGAAGTCTTAAAATTATGCGCGTAGATTAGTGGACATAAAACCAATGGTCTTTCAATAGGAAAGCTAGAAAGTAGTACCCCAATATATGCAGGATCACCTGGGCTAAATCCTGTGTAAAACACTTGGCGTAGGTCTAAACATTAATAACGGCAGGGGAAATAGTCAAAATAAAGTCATGCTTGCAAACGTGGAAATCTTTCTAACAATTTATTTCGAAAAGAAAATAATATCAAAATTTATTTTGGAGAAGCGCTCGTTTGTAAAAGACTCTAAAGCGATGGAATGAACATATATGCTATAAAAGACATTAAACGCGCGCTTAAGAAAGTAGTATACCTTGTTACCAGGTTAAATCCAAATTGGTTGAACGGTAGCAATTTCTTGTATTTCGTGTTACTGCTACAATCTCCTGTTCGTTATCTCTGTCCCTTCAAGTACATATTTTATCCAGGTTTGAAGTATACGAGCTTCCAAAGGTATTTTATATTGAAAGAAGAAGGGCAATACGGATATTTAAAACTTTTCAGCGTATTTCGGTTTCACTGTTATCCGTAGAAGTCTGTGTAGTTGATAATTTTACTAGTATGCGCCTTAGCCTTCTAATATAAGCCTAAAATGCATATATCGTGGGGCACGTGTTTCGTTGATAACGCATTTTCTCT
Source organism: Mercenaria mercenaria (assembly GCF_021730395.1). NCBI lineage: Eukaryota > Metazoa > Mollusca > Bivalvia > Venerida > Veneridae > Mercenaria > Mercenaria mercenaria. Next base: position 89,850,470 of record NC_069364.1, on the reverse strand, counting down.
GCTTTTTAAACAAGTATTGACGATAACGGGTTTTTCGAGGACGTCAGTGCCATTCTGTTAATGACCAACATGGAATATTAGGTTAATATTATTAGCAGACTATCAAACAATTTACATGGTACCATAATTTTATTAACGTTATAAATATCCATATATTATATCTTGCTTTTTATCGTAATTTCTTAGAAAAATATTAAAATCATCTTTCACGTTTAATGCAGCTTCAAAACATTTCATTTCGAAAGTAGGTAATATATGTTCGTTCAATTTGCGTTTATTTAAACAGATTTCAATGCTTGAAATACTTACAGCAGTACCCCTCGTCTAACATTTTTTATAGAAAAAAAAATGTGCTTGCAATTATTATTCTCATGGATAGTGTTCAAATATAGATAAAAAGCTGAAGTTGTGTTCCTTAATAAGACCAGCGTCAACGCATTTGAATTTTTTATTTAGATATGAAGGTTACATGATTCGTTTCCATGGTAACATTATTCTCTACTGAGATTTGAACAATTTTATAGCAAAGTTTACTAAATAAGTACCAAATTATCAATGGAAACGGGAAAATATGTATTAAAAATCAAAAAAGCATCAGATCAGAGACAAGTTAATGAAAGTTTTCAGAAGAATGAATATACAAACACATTCAATTTGACGTAAACGTCGTCGTAAATCGTCACGTTAGCTTCCGGTAAGGCATGCGCACATACAAATACATACAAGTATACTACCTCTTTAATAATGACATGGTATATAAAATACAAATTTCTGACGAACAAAACTGGAATGCAATTGCAAGTTTTATTTAATGTAACTAGATGTAAAATTTAACACGAAGTATTTTATGCGCTTCTAAACACAGACGACAACGATAAAATTGGTTCCCTGTCGCTATATTACTGGGATTCAATACATGGATGCAAATCCATGCTAACTCTTTCACCTCGATCTGTAAATTATATATTATAATCAATTTTTTGCGCATTTCATAATAATAACGTCTAGTTTCGCAAAAAGTCAGTGATCATAAATATCTTAGAAAGTGAGGTTTGCAAAGAAAGTGGTATTAGCAAAGAAAGTGATATTTGTGGCAAGCAAACGCGATACAAAATTTGTAAGGAGAACGTATGCCAAAAATTAGGAAATAGCAGGAACTGGCCGTCAAAGTTGAGTCAAACTGAAACATCTTTTCCGAAGGAAGATATTTTTGCATTTTAAAAGGGGCGTGATGGGGAAAAATACTGGTGCGCATAAATTTAGATATGTCAATTCAGAGTAAAATAGACGAATCTTACCAAGAAATTTAAAAGAAAAAAGAAATGGCATTATTAATCAGATCAATTTAAATACTAAAAGGAAGAAAATCTTTTGTCAGTAAATTAAATTAAGTGACTGGAAAACAATATGCTTCATATTCATCACTGATCTAACTTCTGTGGTCCAGTTATTGGAGAATAAGGGGATATTACAGGGGATTTCATTGAGCGTTTAATGTCCTATAAATAAGTAGATTACCTCCCATGCATAAGAATATTTGTTATCAATGCTGTTACAATATTGCAAGCGTCATCATGGTCCTATAGACCTGGGATAACATGATTTGCAAATACACAAGTATGTGCCATTCAAAATAATCTCTTGTTAGTCAAAAACTGTGGCTTTTGCCATATTTATTTTTTTCAAGGGTAAAAATACATAAAAATAACAAATAAAAAAAGATGAATTGCAAAATGTAGATGATAGGTTTGTGCATCTGAAACAATTTTATTAATTACCTGCAAATACACAGATATGCGCCACACTAAATATTCTATTGTCATCGATAAATATTATAACGTTCGGCGCCAATTTCTCATTCAAAGTGCGCATGTAAAATTGGATAACATGGGTAAAGGCTGGATTATTGGGTATGGTTTATATTAGGTTTATAAGATAGAGAATAACGTTTAAACATAATTATCTACAATTCAAGACCACGGAAGACGATTACGGAATAAAAACAAAAATATGATGGCTGAGACGAATACGGAACATACGTAAAATAAACAATGAACTACGAGCATGTTTAGCGGTACAATGCATGTCTTCGATGGTTCACAACAAAAGCATTACTAAGGTTCATAATTCATTTTGTAAGTAACATATTACAATACATGCACATCTAAAGGCTCATTCATATCAATATCTGTTTCAAATATTTTCCTGGTGTAAATATCTGTCTTGATGGCTAAATCAGTTTTAAGTTCTAAGCACTTTTTGGCTGTGAACTTTGGAATGATCCATCATCAACGCAGGTACAAATCCTAGAAAGAGCGCATCGCCAGTGCGTGAAACATAGGCAAAATCTTCCGCGCTCAAGCAGAATCGACGTGGCGCTCTGTTGCTTAGGATTCATCTCCATTGAACACGAGATCGATAAAAGAAAATTACAATTCTTTGGTCAGCTATGTTATCTAGATACTAGCAAAAAAGTAAAACAGATGTTTCTTAACAGATTATTCATATTTTCAAAAAGTCCGAGTAAAACCACCGGGTTTATACCAGACATATACCGAATTCTGGGCAAATATAAGTTGTTAGATACTTTAAACAGATACATTTGTGATGGAGAATTTCCGGGTTTTGAATCATGGAAAAAGACAGTGAAATATGCAGTACAGAAATTAGCGAATATAGAATTTGAAGCACGTGCATCAAGTGACAGAAGCTTGCACGAATTTTTCAGTATACATAGTGAAATAAAACAATGTGTCTCATGGCACTTTAGTCAAATATACCGGGAACAATTGAAATATTGTAGGACGGTAGTATTAATTATTAATAAATTATTTTTAAGGCCATACATTGTTAATTGCCCACTCTGCAAACTGTGTACAGAAACTGTTGCAGAACACCTGATTTGTTCTGTACTGAAAACGATACATTGAGGCAAGTTTTCTGGAGAAAAATACATGAATCACTACCAAATGAACTGTTTGTGACATTTTGCCAATTAGATTTCCGAAATCAAATACTGGAAATGCTATCTGGCTTCCCAACTATGAGTATCGTATCAGCGATTCTCAAAGAACTTCCTGCTATAAAATAATTGTGCGCTTTACTCATCATCTCACAAAATCTTTGAATTTCCAGGTGCCTTTCACTTAAGGCAATGCAAAAACGTAATATAGACAGTATACATATATTATGATTACGTTTTATAAATGACTCTGTTCGAAAGTTATGTGTGTGACACACTGTATGAAACATCCTTTAATTAAAATCATATGCAGTGTAGTTCTATAGTGCCTAACTTATCTTATGTAAATATAAATGTTTGTGCTATTTCATTATGATAAAAACTTTGAATGATACAACATTTCCTGCTTTATTTGCCTTTTTATCTTTCATTTTCGCTCTAAGACAAATAAGGCACGGACTTACTTATGATTATTTAGAAAATTCTTTAACATTTTCATTATGATTTCAAGATTTCAAGATTTTATTTCATACAAACCAGAAGGTCATAGACCCATGTGGCAAAATACAGCATTTATAAGTATATGGTGACAACAAACGAAAGTTAACAGTATTTACAGTCATCATATCAAATGTGACTTCAAGTTTATAACTAGTAATACAATTGATTGTAGCAATATAGACATTGGTCATATCAAATATAACGTCAAGTAAAACGTTAGACAATTAGTAGTATAGAAGATTAGAATGAAATTTAATAAATCGCCACGGACTGGTCAGAAAGAGACACTGAAATTGAAAATAAATATAATCGGTTGTAATGTACTCTGTATTTGTGTACCTGAATGCGAGCACTAATAACATAATAGTATCTACTACTTCAAGTACATAGTGTCAGTATACTAACTATACTAAAAATGATTATATTGATAAACTTATTGCTACAATTGAAACATATGATAAATATCTGAATACTAATACAGAAGAGCTAGACATGAAAACTTACTTCAGATCAACACTCAAAACTTTTCACTACGTTGTAAACCTTGTCCGAAAACGAAAGTTGACAGGATAACAACAGTGAGACATGCATCTGTTTACAAATTCTTTGCAAACTGAATTATATTTACAAAATATCAAGAAATCTCAAAAAAACATACATCACAATCAAACTAGATCATGTATAACATCAACACACTATTTACCATTATGTTGTCCATCTTGTCCGAATGCGAAAGTTGACAAGCCCGCCTTGTCAGGATGCGAAAACTGACAAGATTAGACAACTTGGTTATTCATATGCATAGGAAATGCTACAAAACCTAAATACTAATTGCATGAAATTTACCTGCATAATAGTTATACAAAATACTGAGACAATAAAGTTAATAAATCACGTTAATATTTGGATTATTATTCGAGCTGCTGTATTGATGCTGATGTTAAATAACATAATGTGACAGACTACTGTCTTATATAAAGTAAACGAGATCTTAATTCAAAAGCTTTTTCTACAAAGCTTGCAAGATTTTTTACTATAACAGTGTTTTCTGAATTAATAAGATCGATGAATTTAAACATACTTGGTCTTTTCCAAAATCTTGAGGGTAAAAATTGTTTCCTTAAATCTGCGTACATATTACACTGAATAACAAAATGGTACTCATCTTCCAAACATTCACAAAAGGTACATTTACGTTCATAAATGGGAGTACCAACAGGCTGATTCCATCTACCAGTTTCAATACAAAGGCGATGCGATGACACACGTAAACGTGACAAATTGATACGAAATTTTGAGATATTCAATATATTTAAGTAAGGCTGAAACCTGAATACAGCTATATGTCGGTAAAATAGAGCTCTGCTCGACTCATTTAGCCTTGCTTGCCAGTTCTGTACAAATTGATCTTTAATCCTCTGTTTTAACCATTTCTAAAAATAAGTGTACATCGCCAACAGTTTGAAATATCCATGCATCATTTAAAACCTAATGAATAAAGTAAATCTCTAAGTAATGAACACCAGTTTTTTTCTTGTGGGGTAATCTAGGATATCTTGATACAACATTAAATACACCTTTTTAACAAATTTCTTATCATCAGCTTGTAACAATTTTGTCCAGTATTTGATAATGTTCATATATCTTATATTTTGTAAAGGCATTCTTCCTAACTCTCCATTTTATAAAATCATTCTGTGTACCTTTTTTTACGCCTAAGAGACGTTTACAGAATTGCATATACACTCTATCTAATGTTTTAACCATGGTGAAAACCCCAAACTTCGCTACCATAATTGAAAATAGGTACAATAAGTTTGTCAAATAAATCTAGTTTATGTTTAACAGAGATATACGTAAATTTATACAAATATTTATTCATTTGAAATATAGCCTTAAGCGCTTGACCCGCTAAGGTATTCTGTGCTTCAGTAAATGACCCAGCTGTTGTAAATACAACACCAAGATATACAAATCTACCCACTATTTCGATAGTATTATTACCATAATGAAAAGTAATGTTTGCGGGTAAACGCCCACCTTTTCTAAAAATCATAACCTTAGTTTTTAAGCGGGTTAACTAATAATTTCCATTTATTACAGTATTCATGCAGCATATCTAAACTAATTTGTAACTCATATTGGCTGTTTGCAAACGAGACAATATCATCTGCATTTTAGAATTAGAAACATTTTAAACATGTCAACATCTATTCCATTTAAACCACTGGTTACATACATGTCTTCTATATCATTTAAGAACACAGAAAAAAGCAGGGGAGATAAACATTCACCCTGTCTTACACCTAGTTGACATTCAAAACTGTTACTTAATTTATTCATATATTTGACTTTCGATTTTATGCCTCCATACATTGATCGTATGATATTAAGGATATTACCCCTAAGACCCAATTTAATCATTTTAAACCATATGTTGTCACGACAAACATAGTCAAAAGCTTTACTAAAATCTATAAAAGCGCAGAACAATTTGGTTCCGTTATTAATAATATGATTAATCAAACCATGTAGTACAAATACATTGTCTACTGTACTCATTTTTGCTCTAAAACCAGCTTGAGCTTCTATGTATACATCATAACTTTCTGCCCAATCACAAAGACGGTTATTTAGCATTCTTGTAAATAGCTTACCCAACGTACTAAGTAGAGTGATTCCTCTGTAATTATTGGCATCATTGATACTGCCTTTTTATGAAGCGGGATGACATATCCCTCAGACCAAACAGTAGGAAAGTATCCTATATCGTATATTTTATTAAATAATGGAAGAACATACTGAACTATCACATCGTTGCCATTTTTGAAGAATTCATTTAAGTATAAATCCGGACCGCCACTTTTATTATTTTTCAACTGTTTTATAGCCGTAATAATGTCTGAATTAGTGAACGGAACATTAAGTTCCTCAAACATAATATTAAACTCATTATTTTCATATCGCTCAATAAAATACAATATATCGTCATCCGGGGTAAAAAATCTGTCTTCGGGATTATTAACAGACCTGAAATATTTTTCAAATGTATCAAGGGATATATTTGCATCTTTTACTCCAGCAGCACCCTTTAACATTTTCCAATATAATTTAGCATTTTTCTTTCTAGAATCTAACAACTTCTTTGTTTCACTTCTGTCATAATTAAGTCTAGCTTTGCGTATACATGCTTTGTACTGCGATCTTTTACATACCATATTTAATCTATTATTATCTTTTTATGTGGTCTAATGTTTTCGACTTTCGAGATTAGGTCATTATCTAAGTGAATATGTTAGAGCTAATTGAAAAACGAAACTTAATTCATGTAGTTATAGTACGTGAAATATTTATGGACTATTAGAAACATTCAACATTTTTTCAAAGTCTGCATGATTGATACAGTGCCATCAATAAAAAAATATGAATAAACCAGAAGGAATATGAAGCTATTTTTATTCTTGTGGAAACAGTACACTTTGTTTTTATTACGTGGATGTTGAATTAATAAAAACCAAAATTAAAATTTGAAATTAAAGAAGTGAAACTCTTCTATCTCTGTTTAAATTTTCAAGCTGAACTTACTTATTTACTTTTGATTACTCAAAATGTTGGAAAAATATTCATTTTACAGTCTATTATTATTACACGTAATATCATCATGTGACGTTTTAACGACAGTAAGCTGTACCATTCAAACTGCGCAGTTCAAAGGGGAAGCAAGTTTGAACGATAAAATATGCATAGAATCAGAGAGAATTGTTCATCTATCTGCGAGAAGTAAGATATTTTGTTCACAAATGTGCGATGAAAGTTCAGCATGTACTGGTGTATTTTACAACGCTGCAACTACGAGTTGTACGGCCTGCAGAGGATATGCTAATGTGGAGGAACAAATAGGAACCGTCTTTTTCACAAAAATAGGTAAGATTCTGATCTAAAGTCTAATTTGTAAAAGGCAATGTCTTTCTCGTTAAACCAAGTATGAGTGATATCTATATCGATCAAACTTGTATATTACGTATATTTTCTTCTAATGACGGGACAGGTAACTAGTAAAATGAAATTTCTCTCATAAAACGGAAAACTGCCGTAGCTCGCTTTTTTAAAAATTGTTCGGGAAAAGCTTTTCTCTTTAACGTATTTGGTGTTCCTAGCAATACATATCGAAGAAAAGTCTTATTTATATACGGCCAAAGCATATTTTATGAAACTCTCCTTTAAAATTAGTAAAAAGTGCATTCATCCTTGCTTTTTTACACTGCCTCTAACACGCCACCTCTTTCTCTATCCATTACCAATTTGTGTATCTCACATATTGAAATGTACTTATTGTTAAATTTGTGAAGGTAGCCCGACTACTTTATCTTTCAACCTTTCAACATGTATTAATTCACCAATTATATCTTCCAATGTGCAGAAACTTAAAGATCTTGCTATGTGTAAATTTAAACAAGATTGGTTAACAAAATTAAATAATAATACTGGTCCTTCTAGAAATGGTGGTAACAAACTTCGTACTTATTGCACTTTTAAATCAGAATATGTTGAAGAAAAATACTGTTCAATGATTTTACCGCCTTCACATAGATCATCATTTTGTAAATTTAGACTAGGTGTTGCACCTCTCAGAATAGAAACTGGGCGCTATGAAGGTCTCAGATTTGATGACAGAATTTGTCCTTTCTGTAATGATGTCGAAACTGAAATACATGTACTGATGCAATGCAAGGTATATAGTGAGTTAAGAAATGCCTTGTTCAGCAAAGCTTGTGATATTAATGAAAATTGTATGTCACTCACTGATAATGATAAAATTAAGTTTATATTTTCCAACCATGATGTTATAAGGGTTAGTGCCAAAACCTGTTTTAGTATACTTAATAGCAGAATGTGTTTTCTTTGTAAATAATGTCCATTGTATTTTACTTTTAGTACATATGTACATTATTTTTATCATTTATGTAGAATATTACTGCTAATCTGTTCATTTCAGATCTGATCTGAGTTGATACTTAGTTTCTTAACACCATTTTTTCCCTAGCGCATTAGTGCATAACTTGCCTTTTAATCTTTCATTTTCGCTCTAAGACAAATAAGGCACGGACTTACTTATGATTATTTAGAAAATTCTTTAACATTTTCATTATGATTTCAAGATTTCAAGATTTTATTTCATACAAACCAGAAGGTCATAGACCCATGTGGCAAAATACAGCATTTATAAGTATATGGTGACAACAAACGAAAGTTAACAGTATTTACAGTCATCATATCAAATGTGACTTAAAGTTTATAACTAGTAATACGATTATTGAGAAAATTCTTTAACATTTTCATTATGTGGTCTATTGTTTTCGACTTTCGAGATTAGGTCATTATTTAAGTGAATATGTTAGAGCTAATTGAAAAACGAAACTTAATTCATGTAGTTATAGTACGTGAAATATTTATGGACTATTAGAAACATTCAACATTTTTTCAAAGTCTGCATGATTGATACAGTGCCATCAATAAGTTTGTAATGGCCAGTGTTAATTGTGTTTTGTATAAATAGAATAACACTGTTTTCTGTTTGAGAGGTTGCAACGGATGTATTTATTTGCATTTTACGTTTCATTACGTATACGTTATACAGTTTTAAATGAGCCGTGCCATGAGAAAGCCAACATAGTGGCTTTGTGACCAGGATGGATCCAGACCAACCTGCGCATCCGCGCAGTCTGGTCAGGATCCATGCTGTTCACTAAAAGTATCTCTAATTCCAATAGGCTTTGAAAGCGAACAGCATGGATCCTGACCAGACTGCGCGGATGCGCAGGCTGGTCTGGATCCATGCTGGTCACAAAGCCACTATGTTGGTTTTCTCATGGCGCGGCTCAAATTATAATACAATATCCAAAAGGACAATAATGAATGTTCATTCAAAATTGATGTATTAAAGAAAATTCTGTAAAATATGTTTAATACACATTTTCTTACTAGTTATGAAACTAAACAACTGCATATTGATAAATATTTACATGCCGTATGTTTTACACTATTATTGTTGTTTATGTATACTTAAAATAATATCATGGACTAGCTCTTAAACATTCAATATTAGAAATTATAAATTGTCATTTATCTCAATGTAAATTGCTTTTACACTTTATCATTTCTCATTTCTTTTGTGTTCAATAGATATGTTTTGTCTATGTATTATATGTTCATATAATTTCTTTATTATGATGTGAATTGTATGCTTCTTATCTCATGGTGGAATAAAAAATCTATCTATCTATCTATCTATCTATCTTTCCACTGTTAATGAAGAATAATTATGCATGAGGTCGGGAGCCAGACTAACACTTTCTATAATGACAAAAATACTTTTCATTTAGGTGTATTAGACCTAAATCTACTTATAATCATTGATTTTGCTTTTATTGTATAAATCAGCTGGTGCAATTACTTTCCCGATATGTATATTTGAAAATATCATTTGATGATGAAATTACATTCCTGTCTGAATTAAAACCACAGAAAATCATATATAATTGTTTCCATTCTTATGTCAACTTTGTCTTACTTTCTTACATGCAAAAATAATCAAAACGATGTACATGTATAATATGTAAAAAATAGAAAACGTGGAAAAACCGAAGGTCGCCCAGAACAACACAAATGAAAATGTTGCTGGCTCGGTTTGATTGTTCACGGACGGTAATGGAAATGATTGTTACTGTCTACGCTCTCTAGCCCCGAGGTGAGAAGAGCTCAACCTGTAAACATGTTAAGAGTACAAAATACAGTTTAAAGACATCCGCAGATGTATTTATACGGCGCTATATATGGAACAGAGTGCAATTCCATGAAAAGCGGCGTATGGTCCCCAGTTTAAATAATGGATTGCAATAAAAGGGAAAACAATTGGCAGAACAAACTGAAATTCAGGGAGGGGATCTGAAGCTATGGAGCCTGCATATCACCGGAACTGCCAAAATACAAAACTAAAATTTAGACACCATATCCAAGTGGTTATAGAACAATACCAAAAGCTAATAAAGCGTGAGTAGTGAACCCCCCACCCCCACCCACACACTGCCCCCTTCCCCCTACCCAAGCCAAAATGTTTAAGCTGAAAAATTAAAGAGTACATTAAAACAACATAAAAGGGGAGAATTTTTATTGCAGCCACACGTCACAAACAACGCTGCTGTGATTAACATAGATAAAGTAGAAAACCAACTATATGAAAATGTTGCAGGCTTGGTTTATGGACGATAGTTGAAATGGACTGAACAGAACATAACATTAATGCATGCTTCAATTACAAAATACAATTCAGAGACATCCGCAGATGTATTCATACGGCTATATACATTGAACCTTCAATGATAAACAGAGTGTAACATGAGGCATGAGACCTCACGACCTCGTTTCATGCAATTGTTTTGTATTGCTTTTACAGTCTATCAGCAGTTTTTCATTTTTGATTTAAAATTGTTAGGCTATCTGTCAGATACTCTTAAATCACCGTTCATTGTTCTGTAACATTTCTAGGCATTGACAAATCACATTGTTAAATTGTTGTTTACTAAATTACATTCCAAAATATTAGGTCATGCGGTTGTTTCGGTTACCGAAACTTTAATTGTAGCTTTCGCAGGGATTCTTTATAACAGTACGCAATGTCAGCCTGAATTAATCAACAGTTCAATCAACAATTACCTGCTGTGTTAAATCAAATCGATGTTTTCATGTAATGTCTGATTATTGCCTGTGTAAAGATTGATAAAAGTTTATGTCAGTTGAAATTTTGACAGTTGTCAACCATCTAGGATTTTTGTACGTATACATCTTTATAGTCGGACCGAAACCGCTTCATACTCTGTAGAAATAGTTAGCTTTTTATTGACAAGTATTTGATATTTAATACTTATTTACATATAAGGAAATGTTCGGGTCCCGAATGACGTCATGGCTGGTCGGTCGAAGTGAGTTCAACTCGGATACGGACCTGTCCGGGTATTTCCGACTTTGGCCTTATTAGATTTGGTAATACATCCTCATTTGCATCCCGCATATTAATTCTTGCCTCTGTCTCTCTTATAGTCAGGCTGCTTCAGTTTGCTCTTATACATTTTTTTTGTTCACACTTCTAAAACCTTTACAAATTATTCATACTTTGAAACTTCAAGGAACTTATTATTATTAAATTTTACAGTTATATTTGTCAGCTATACCGGTATTTGGCTGTTTTCTCTTAATTTAGAGTCGGCCTGCTACGCGACTTGTCATTTTATTCAGTCTTAATCAATATTTAGTCTTCCCTTAAATAAAAGTTATTTGAAGCCGAAAGGAACGTTGTCTGTAGTTTATTTAACTTAGAAATACTTTAACTCGGGCGCTACCAGCCTTTTAACTTGGGCGCTACCAGCCTTGTCTTGGGCGCTACCAGCCTATAGGGTCGCGGCCAGACCCTAGTTTAGTCAACATACTAGTATTGTAATCCCAACAATAAATAACCCTATAGTTTTGTAATTGGAGGACTGTAGGACTGTCCCCTGACTGTAGGCCCTTGCCCTTGGTCTGTATATTTGACAGTTACCCCACCCAGATACAGCACCGCGGGGGCACTACAAAATATTATGCGAATGACTCCTATGGATCATATTACAAACATAGTACTACAATAGTTGAGCACAGTAACTGTTATTAGTGAACAAATCACAAATCAGTTGACGACTTCTTCGTTATACCCTAATTTACGCTAATCTTACTCCAGTTTTGCCAATGACATGGCTATTGTTGAAACAGAAAAACATTGCTGACAGTGTGTGTGCGTCCGTGTGTGCGTGCGTCCGTGCGTGCGTGCGTGCCTGCGTGTCTTACATTTGATATTATATGTGACCGCCTCAATAGCCTAGTGGTAGAGTGTCCGCTTTGAGAGTATGAGGTCTGTGGTTCGATCCCTGGCCGCGTCATACCAAAGACGTGAAAAATGGTTCTGGTAGCTCCCTTGCTTGGCACTCAGCACTGAAAGGGTTGTACCAGGAGGTAAAATAAGCATATGTTAATATCTTTTACTAGATACCTAGTTTGTCGAACAAGAGCTTTGTAGCTCGTGTTGTATGTACTTTTCGTTACCATCTTAATACGATTTATTATGTCAAGCCATGAAAATATTGTATGTTTTCGCGTAATAAAATAGTTTGAATCTTTTACTAAGCGGCACGTTTTGCTGAGTCGTAACGTTCGAAGTTTGTTTACATAGCTAGCAACTATACGTTTGTTATCTTCCATTAATATAACTTTGTTGTTTGTATTAGAAATTTTGAACAGTATGAAATATTATTTATAGGTATTTATAGGTATTGTCTTAAATCACAAAATTGGCATTAAGTTTATATAAGCATTACCTTGCAGAAAAAGAATGAAAAGATAGTTCTATGTACAGATATTGTTATACATAATAATATTATTTTAGCATGCAAATAGTTTTGAAGTATGCCAAGTAGATATAAGTATCTAGATGAAACGGCTAGTTAAGAATTATATACGTTTGCGTAGATATTAAGATAATCTGAACGAAAAGCTTTACTAAATATTTTCATGTGATTCACTGTGTATTATATCAAATCCCTACGAATACTTTTTTAAAAAGAGCAATCAATGCGCATCAAAGAACATAAAACTACATTGTATGTTCTTTTTAATGTAAAATTTCTTGAAATTGTAAAAAAATAATCTTCGCCCCGGAAAACTGAGTAGATTAGTTACGAATAATAGCACGACAGTATATCAATAAAGATGATTTTACTGCCTATTAGAAGGTTTGACCAAAGCTGACATTATATATTTACTTAAACTTTTCTTTGTTTACTTTGTGGCATAATAAATCGGTATAACTGGACCATGCCTTTGTTACACTGATTGCTAAAATAGCATCCTTTTTAATAGAATTTGGCGCTATAACCGCAACTTATACAAAGTATAATTGCTACTTAATTATTTTGTTAAGCTTTGTTTAAACACTTGCCACTTGAAACAAATTGCGTTTAATGAATTGATTGACAGATTTTAGAATGAAATAAATGAAAAATATTTACGGTTTTGTTACTCACGCGCGAAGTTGCCTAGTGGACAACGAGTTTTCTTCGATTTAAATTATGCTGTTATCAAATGATTTTTAGTTTGTAAGATAGGTTTGACTGCATTGTTTATGTTATTTAATTCTTGTAGATATAGTTAAACAATCTCATTCGATGTATATGCAGGAGGAAAAAAATATGAATAAACCAGAAGGAATATGAAGCTATTTTTATTCTTGTGGAAACAGTACACTTTGTTTTTATTACGTGGATGTTGAATTAATAAAAACCAAAATTAAAATTTGAAATTTAAGAAATGAAACTCTCCTATCTCTGTTTAAATTTTCAAGCTGAACTTACTCATTTACTTTTGATTACTCAAAATGTTGGAAAAATATTCATTTTACAGTCTATTATTATTACACGTAATATCATCATGTGACGTTTTAACGACAGTAAGCTGTACCATTCAAACTGCGCAGTTCAAAGGGGAATCTAGTTTGAACGATAAAATATGCATAGAATCAGAGAGAATTGTTCATCTATCTGCGAGAAGTAAGATATTTTGTTCACAAATGTGCGATGAAAGTTCAGCATGTACTGGTGTATTTTACAACGCTGCAACTAGGAGTTGTACGGCTTGCAGAGGATATGTTAATGTGGAGGAACAAATAGGAACTGTCTTTTTCACAAAAATAGGTAAAAGTCTTATCTAAAGTCTAATTTGTAAAAGGCAATGTCTTTCTCGTTAAACCAAGTATGAGTGGGATCTATATTGATCAAACTTGTACATTACATATATTTTCTTCTAACGACGGGACAGATAACTAGTAAAATGGAATTTCTCTCATAAAACGGAAAACTGTCGTAGCTCGCTTTTTTAAAAGTTGTTCAGGAAAAGCTTTTCTCTTTAACTTACTTGGTGTTCCTAGCAATACATATTAATGACAAGTCTTAATTATATACGGTCAAAGCATATTTTATGAAACTCTCCTTTAGAATTAGTAAACATGCATTCATCCTTGCTTTTTTACACTGCCTCTAACACGCCACCTCTTTCTCTATCCATTATCAATTTGTGTATCTCACATATATATTGAAATGTTCTTGTTGTTAAATTTGTGAAGGTAGCCCGACTACTTTATCTTTCAGCCTAAGTTCAATTTTGTTAGGGTCTTATTGCGATGGATGGCACCCTGGCTGTGTTTTGGGTATCTATGCTCCCAGAAAATCTACTCTAACCTTTTATATTTCAAACTGACCAGTTTTGTATAACATTTTACTGTTGAAAATTTACTTAAAACACTTTTATTAGTAATGTATGAAGGAAAAAATAAACAAACATTACTGTTTAATATTTATGAATTAATGTTCTAGCCTATATAAGTTAAAAGACGATATAAATCCTAAACAGTAGCTATATAGTAGAATTAAGAAATAAGTCACAGGTAAAACCAACTTGTGTAGTAAATTTGATGTTTGTTTTTTTTTCTTTTTTCAACAGAAAGTTATTCCAGAAGCATTCTCCTGTCCTGAAAGATAAACTTGGCAATGATATTGTAACATAATACAAAACTATGATTATGCCAATCTGATACTGTTTAAGACCTGTTAAATATAAGAAATGCATAGCGGAGCACATTTTATAATGTATACGTGAATCACAGGCTATATTTACATACATTTGATTATTTTGTTTGTCTGTTTATTTCAATATTGACATCATGGTAACAATAACAACATTCATGATTTATTTAACAGCAAGATAAATATAATAAATATCATTGAAATATGCATATGTAATGAACCATGTCAGTACATCAATATCAGGGATAACACAAAAAGGGAAGAAATCCCTTATTTCCACTGTGGTCCCTAGTAGTGATATTCTGACATAGAGAGGCATGAAACATGATTTTAGTAAAAATATTTAAATAAAGATGCTATTATAATACAAAACTTGTTTTGTTCCATATCATTATTAAAAAACTTAAGATATTTAATTGAAAATTACACTTAATGAAAGACTATTTCAAAGTTTGGCACAAAAAAAAGAGTTCTGCATGTGTAATCTAATATCTTAGAAAAAGATTCAAAGCAGCACCTTTAAAAACAGTAAGGCTGGACAGATTCCTTATTTGAGATGGAAGCATATTCCATAATTTACAACCTTAAAAGGAAAATGACTTCAGACCAAAGCCTTTGACCCTAGGTAGCATAAAAGACAAAGTGTCACTGTATATGAATACATCTAACCATCTATATGAATGAACAGAATCTTGGGTCACAAAGTATTGACTCATATAGTCAGGAGATTGTCCATTCTTAATCTTAAAAACCTGACACAATGTTATTTGTTCCGCCCTTTAACAGACGGGTAACCTATTCAATGAAATAAAATGTTCTTGGGCAATATGGGACCTATTTTCCAGATTGAGTATAAATCTGATTAAATTATTTTAGGTAACCTGTAGCTTGTTTTTCCAAAATTGAGATAAGCCGTGAAACCAGAAGGAATAAGCATAGTCAAAATGACACTGTATCAAAGCTAAAACAAAACGTCTTTTAGTATGATTAGTAAGAAATTCCTGTTTCCTATACAGACATTTTAACCTGGCATTTGCTTTTTTGATACAAGGTCAGCTTTTAACGAGAGTTTTCCAGAATTATCTCCCTTAATTATTGAAATGTTAAAGCAGTTTCCTTTAGATTGGATTGTCTCCCTTACATTAGCTAAGTCTTATCATTCATGACCCAAGTCAAAAATTCTTTGTCATGGATTTTGCATTGATGTTAATATTTTGCTTTGGGTAATACACGGAAATTAAGCTCGCATGTTACTCCATAGAAATCAACAAAACATGTAGCCAGTTTTTGATATACATGTCATCATGTTGTTTTATAGATTCATATAGAAATATTATTCTTGTAAAGATATAAAACATTTCTGTAAAAATATTATGTTAGCTTATGATATTGCGAAATTCGTGTTGAAAACATTTAAATAAATTTCTTTTCTTTTCTTTTGAAACTTTGAATTCCGCTAAACATATCCGAGAAGTATTTCATAAACGAACTTTCCCACAAAAACATGTATAATAGTTTTCCTCTAGAAAAACGAAACTTGTGAGAAGACACATGTATTCCCATTTTGTTTGAATGTTCTTGTCCATATAACGATACTTTTGTTTAACTTTCATGCCTAGCAATTTAACAAACTTAAAAAAATACATGTTAGTAAAACACGCACACAAGTGTTTTATTAACTGGCCTTGACCCTAGGTTTTCCATAGAAATCAATGAAAGAAAGAATCTATTTAATTTTGAATCAAGTTCCTGATTTTTCTTATGAGCATTGATGTATGTGTATCATTGAGATTCGTACTCATTTTTTTTAGATTAGCTCTGATTCACCCTGTCTACTTATGTATAGTGTCTAAGTTTTGTATATAATCAATGATATACATAAATCAAATATGCCATTCAGATATGTGTTTGTACATACTATACAATTCAATCATGAAACCAAATTTATCCGTGTAAACTAAAGTCTTCAGCTGTAAAGGTGGCTATTTTGCATGCTTTCCACGAACAAAACCGTGACAAAAAATTTAGGTCGTACTAAAGAGATAATCCTACCGTGCAAACTCATGGAAAGCATGCTATTATAAATGTTGTTTTTTCTTTTTCTGGTTTCGTTTTCAAGCTTGGATTTCCTTTCTAAAAAAAGACATGATATTGCGTGTCTGTTAATTTCACCCTTTCTTTGCACAGCGTGGAAACCATCATGCTGTATTTTTTGTTTAAATAAATATACACATTCTCTCCCCCTCTCACCAGCTTTCACTGAGCGCCTAATTTGCAAATTACCCTATTTCATAAGAAAATTATTCTTTGACGTATTTTTCTCCTGTCGTTGAATGTTTCAATATTCCAAAGATACTTTACTTTCAGTCGGAACTAATGTAATTTATGTTGATTCATACTGTTCTTATAAACAGTTTGGTGAAAAATCAAAGCTGTGTTCTATTCTGTCCTATTCTTTTTTTTTCTATTTTTTGTCTAATGACACAATTATGAACGTTATTATTTCAAAAGTCTTCATTGAATCGTACGCCAGTTGTTGGTATATGCAGCTCTACATCTACACCTACGGGGATACTCCCAACAATCAAATGGAAGCAAGAAGCCTTTACCCTATTACACTTATAATTATACTATTGTATTGTTTATAAAGTCAAGAATACCTACACGTGTGATAATGAATTGTTATGTTTTGGAAAATATAATTTATTTGCCTCTAAAGTAAAAGAAATTGAAAAGTTTAGTGTTTTTCACTATATGTTCAATATAAGATGGTCACCGTGATACTTTTAAAACAAAATTGGAAGCAAGACGACGTTCAGTTAGAATAAATATTTTCACATTAAATTGAAGAGAAGAAATTGATGTATACCGTCATATCTGCTAAAATATTCACAAACCAAAAGTCATATTTGAAATTAATCATTGAAAATAAATTTCCTATATAATCTATTGCTCAAAGTAATATCAGCAGGGAAACCAATATTGATTATCGGATTATTTTCAAGGGGGACAACCTACTATGATAAGCCAGTCAAATATAATAAAAGCTAACCATGTATTCACCAGTAAGACTCTAAACTAAGTTGCACCTAGGTACAGATGAAGTGGAATTTTTAGTTTGACCATTGCAGCTTATATGAAGGTTATTATTTGACTTTAACCAGGGCTTTGAGCCAAATAAAATTGACTCTGTTTTTCCTAAATGCAGGGACAGCTTGTTATCAGTTAACCACTGACTAACCGATTCAAGAGCTTCTGTTAACTTTTTCTCAATGGCTGACCTATTTTTACCAGAAACCAAGATAGCAGAATCATCGGGATAAAGTGATACTTTATTTTTGACCACTGCAGACATTTCATTTACGTAAACTAAAGGTAAAAGAATCCCTAGAACTGACCCTTGTGGAACACCACATGTAATTTTACAAGACATAGAACACGTACCAGAAACACGTGATATACATGTTATACATATAATATGACAGTTATCTCTCTGGTGGCAAGGAATCGGGTTTTTCGAAATTTTGAAGCACGTGCCGGATACTCGGGGTTTCCGTCTGTGTGTATAAACTTTTAAGGTATTTCTGCACGTTCGGATTTGTGATTGTTCAAAACTTCAGAATATACATAGAATGCTTCATTATTTGCTACACTGATTTAAAAAAAATGGACCTCGAACAGCTTTTCATAATAGGAGTCTATGGGAAAATCATACTTTCATAACATTTTCGCGAATAAAGATTTTTCTTCAATGTAGATTTTAAGGAAACTTCTCAAAGTTGTACAAAAACATATATATTGCCTATAACGTGATGAAATAAAATGTATAGGTCTGTGTGCTTTTTTTGAGATATTAAAAATTTTGTCCATGATTAAAGTGAACCGCACTTTTCACGCTAATTCTAAGACATTATTTTGAATAATTTAACGTGTCAGATTTTGTAATATCATACTTTAACTTTAAAAAGATAGTAACAGTGCGATTGAAATAAAATTACTCTAAGCTTGCCATTAATTCATAAAATAATTTTCAGCTCCGTACGTCGTATCAAGGCATTATTCTACGTTTTCCGGATAAATGACGTTAAGTCATCACTACCGGTTTATCAAACGCGCAGAACTACCTTAAATCCGATAAAAATACCAGAAAGCTTGCTTTTGTCTGTAATTGTATGTTTATGTCCATGATTAGTGACATCTCTGTAATATATCATTGTGACTGTGTTAATGTTATTTATATTTTGTATGAATATGACAATGTACAATGTACAAGTCGGAAATGAATATCTGTTCTGTTCTGTTCTGTAATATGGCAGTAATGTATGTTGTGCTTCAAAATATTACTATTAATTTAGACCATTTAGATCACCTCTGTAATTTGTAGGTATTTAAAAATACCCCTACCACTCTTAAAACCAAAGTAATTTCGGCATTCTGTCCTTATTTCCATCACATTGCTTACACTCGTTTTAGTGCTTTGATATAATTTGACCTTATTTTCAAACAGATCAACGCTTCGGGTTCAAAGCCCTGCTAAGCAAATTGTCTGTCACTAACTGTCACTAAGTGGGCGTTTGGTGAAAAAGCAGGTTAAAGACACTTACTGTCGTTTTCGTAAAGAAAACACACAGCTCCATTCAGATCTGCCTCCAGAAATAATGAATCAAATAAATATGGATCTAAAGGCAGCCTAATATTCGCATCTGTTATTTATAGCTAAATGATGTGCACATTGCTTTCTTTGAGAATTGAATTTTAGTAATTAAACCATTAATATTGTGCGTTTTATTCGACCTGGTGGGCTTAGTTAATCTCTGACTTATGCAATGAATGGTAATCTAAAAACAAAACGAGCAACATAGGTAGAGCAATATTATTGTTGAATTCCGTATTCTTTCGGTAACCAACGATTAAAATGCAACGCTACATTGGTTACAATGTAAGGTAGATGGCCACTGAATAAGAAATCAAGTTGCCGAAAATACTACATATCCTGCACAATAATGCAGTGGACCGTCGCGAAACCCCACCCCGCCAGGACGATTAAAACGCACAATACACTTTGAACAATCAAACCCTAAATATTAAATTTTACAAAATCGACCCGGGCCGTAATTAGAAAGCACTCCTCTGCCACCTTTTAAGTCATTCATGCTAAATAATAAAATCGCACTTTTAGGCAATATGGAAGTATGTTGAACTTTTCTATTACAGTAGTAGTACAGTATTGAGTTGCAACAGTTCTTCATGTTATTCTGATAGCATTGAATAAAATTTAAGTTAGGTAAAAAGTGTACGAAACCCGATTTTCGACAGTTTGGCTAAACAATAACCATTCGTTTGATGTGCGACATTTCAGCAGTGATTCGAAGACATAAAAAAATGTTATCTTCTGTGGGCCTAAAACATTTGATGAAAAGGCAAACAAATGCAAATAAAATACAATTAAAAAATAGTGAGTAGCGATATTCTCCCATTTAACCCGCGATACATGCACATTTTTTTGTATTGACATGTTTTGTCAAATATGATGAATGAGTGGAGGTGAATATAAAAAACATCGTGCCTCAGTTGCATTAACCGAGTTTTTAATTCACTTTTGGACTTAAAAACGAGTCAAATTAACCTTACAATTCCCTTACATGATATTAAACTGAGGATATTTGACATCATATATCATGAGAACTCTGTATAATCGTACGAGCCATGTGCAGACAATTTGGTTACGCAATCTCTGGATCATACTTGATCAATGTTTAGCGTCCATCTTTTTTCAGAACGAAGTATAAAAAATGCTACCTTCCAGATAGTCAAGAAAAACATGTACTTGGGTTTTAGCAACGCAAAATCGCGTATTTTAACTAATTTAATCAGTCAGCAGAAGTAATTATTCAGCTGAAATAGATTAAACGTCCGGAGGGACACCTGTGCTCTTCCTTCACCCTCAAAGGCTGGAAAATATGACCAATAAGTTACAATTGTCTCGGTGTAACCTACCCGCTCCATCTCCAATAAATAACAAACAAAACACATTCAGAATTAAAACTCATTGCTTTGCTTCAGCTTCCACATTCTAGTAAAACTGAGTTACACGAGAACCAGAACTGCCTTACTTTGTGCGAACTATTGACAGCATGTGACTAATGATGGAGGAACTGGTTTGAAAATGTCTCTAGATCTGTAACTTGTATTTGCTTACACGTGTAAGAAATTTCATTTTATAGATACAGAAATAATTCTCTACTGCTTCATATTCTAACATAACTTGTTCATTACCTGAAATAAGTTGTAATTATTTATAGACAAATTCGTTGAACTTGTATCACCCTAACGAATAATATTTTTGCTATTGTCGATTTATAAATTAGGAACGTATTTGAATACAAAGAAAAATATTTAAATCATTTGCCTCACTATTGCTTCAATAAGAAATTACTGGACGTAATTCTGATCATATATTCTGCATAACTTGTAATACACTGTGGCGGAGCTCATCGGGACGTGTGCAAAAATGATCAAAAGAACGGGAAATAAAAACATGGCGTAGACTTCTTCGATTTAAACCATTCGGAGGATTAATTAACAAAGTAAATCGGTCTCAGTATCAAATGTAAATGTTCCACCAAATACAGTCCAACTTGGTCTTTCCATACATGTGTATGTATTTTATCAATACCTTCGTTTGTTAATGATGCCCTAAAAATGAAAATAAAATTACCGAAAAATGCATGTTAACGACGGATAGCTGTAACGGGGAATTTCATTTTCCATCTTTTTCTCAGTCTATCTACTAGAAATCTTATTTGCATATTATATTTTCTAATTGTTAAAGCCACAATAAAAGTCCGGAATAAGATTTATATTTCCCCCAAATACGCCTGTGTCGTGAAATATATATATCTCTCGAAACTTATGATCGCTACGGATAAATGTAGTGAATTAAATTATTTTAGTTGGGATGTTGTCTTTGGTGCAACATAACAAAACCGATTTACCCTGCTGACAAATCGACGCCATGTTTTCCCGTACTTTTGATCATTTGTGCACACAACATGAATAGTTCCGCCACAGTAGTGGTATATCCATTATGTAGTTTCTTTTATTTGCCTTCAATAGTTAAAATACACCGACAGTAAATAAAATTATCTGATAATAAAGTTGCTTACATAGAATCAACAGTCTCTCATCGCTGTTGGTCCTGTACGTACTTCACTTATTAATGAGAGGAAGCTTCCCTTCGCTCGTCGATGGATCTGCTGAGGGACCTACCTTTGCCTGAAACATTACCCGAATAGGGCACCCGGAGTCTTTCTTTTACCATCAAGTATAGAAGCTTACTATCTAATTAATAATAGTAGAGGTCAGTTATATTATAGAATTATAAGGATGATATTATTTGCCTTATTTGCGAAATACCTCAACCTACAAGCACATTTTATTGCGAACTACCGACAACAAAGTCATAAAGCCGTCAATCTATAAGCGCTTTAGACAAACATTCTATGGTTATGCAGATACAAAACTGTGCGAATGGATTATGGGGATGGGGGGGGGGGGGGGGGGGGGGGGGGAGGAGGTAAATATAAGATGAAAATGCCTTGTACATTTAAAATAAAACACGTCTATGTACTAATTAAGAGCAGATAAAATATTGCTAAAGCTTTAAAAAATAATATTTATTCCTCTTGTTTGACACGTTTTCGATTAGAAAAACATCGGATACGACAGACCATCTGCTTAAGTGCCTTTCGGAAACACTACATACAATTTAACTGATTCTGTTTTATTTTCAGGGAATCTTGAAGGAAAACTGTTCATGATATACGTCAAAGCAAACAACGAATATTGGCATTTCGACGTAAAGCATCCTACCTTGAAAGCAGTTACGTCAATTTTTCAGCCATCCGATGATTTTGTCAAATTCATATTTGAAAAACAGGTAGATGGATCATACAAAATAAAGGTCAGATATATGTCAAATACAAGTAAGCTTATATTTTAAAGGCTTTAGTTTGACCATAAAATTCTAATGGAAAATGAGGTCATAGACTCATAGACCAAAAAAGATGATCGTCAGATATATTTAATGTAACAAATCCTATAGTTTTAAAAGCATCGGTTTAATCATATGTTTCTGATGAAAAAGCAGGTATAGTACCGAAAGTAACAGCTTTGTCGGTGCATATACTGAAGTTGTCATTAACTGTTTATATTCCGAAATCAGTCAGAGATATGAATACTCAAACGTTGTTTAACCAAACGATAATGCATACTTCAGGTAGACTAATCTTTTCCACACCATAAAAAAATCATGCAAAAGAAGCACATGTAGTTACAAAAGATATGTTTAACCTTGGCAATTTAGCTGTAACGGATGTTAAGTAATACGTTTATTTACAATTTGCAAAATAGCGAGCTATATACAATTTGTAACGACTTATTACTATACTTTCAGTCCGTTGCATCGCCTATCTATATCTACGATGGCTATGGTGTAGTTGATGCGCATGCGCCGGTTCTAAATGGTAATGACAACACCGACGACGCCCACATGCGTTACGTCGTTTCCAGTGACGGAAAGGGCTGCTACAGGATACAAACAAAAGCTACTGGTCGATATGTTCGATTAGACGCCGACCAATATGTTTCATCCAAACTCAACCTAATTGATGATAGATCATTATTTGAGTTAGTGGATGTGTAATGTTTTCTTGTTTTATATGCATAACAAGGTATCTACCTTTAACCTACAGAGAATTGTGGAAAATACACAAAAAATGAATTTCACATTTCTTCTGTTGATACCTACAGTTGTTAACTATAAATCAGTACTCGCAATAATCATTGTAACCCGTTGTGAAATTTGGCGTAAATGTGAAATAGATACCAGTTTTTTCCATGGAATAGTTCTTTTGATAAGAACACAGATTTTTCCTACAAATAATTTTGAAAAAAGAAACTTAAAGCATTCCAGAAACAGTTTGAAGGCATAATATCAAAATTTATTTCGAAGGAGAGGCGCCCGTTTATTATTCAAATAGTCTAAAACGGGAGCAAATATCCGATTGAATGAACCTATATGCTACGCGCATTTAATATTGAAATGATAAATAAAATACGGAATTCCGACGGACAAAATTGGAATGCAGTTGCAAAATAATGTTTAATTCAGGTCACTGGATGTAAAAATTTTATACAAAACATCTTATTTGCACTTGTCCTGAATGGAGACTATCACAATATAATTAGTTCCATGTAGCTCCTCATAGTATATCATCAAAACACAGAAATATTTGATAATTGAACAACATTTTTAACAATAAGCTACGTGACCATTACATGTTCTGCCGTACTTCCCCTACCATGGATACTTAGAATTTTCTGAAACAGTTGTCCTCCTTTACAGATTAGGACTGGGATGAGTACTCGGTTAATTGGATCTGATTCGATTACTAAAACCGGTTTCAATTTTGCAAAACCGCTAATCGGTCCCAAACAATAAACATCCTATAAAATGTATATTGCTGCATGTATACATAACATCTTCGAGGAACGCGGGGACATTATTGCAAATGCATCAAAATGAAGATATTTCAAAGGCGTTGAACTGTCCGAAAGTGTAGCCCCTTTATGCAGCCCTTTTGCGGAATTCAATGTATATATCAGTATACTGAAAATATTGTTTTATAGAGTAATATACGTATTTTATATGCTGTTCTAAACCTCATTCTTTCCATATTTGGTGTTGTTCGAACTTTTTCTCAAAGTATAAGGCTAAGCCTTAATGATTTCTTACAAAAAGAGACAATAGCAAAGAAAGTGATATTTAGTTGTAAACAAACGCGATCCAAGATTCGTAAGGTGGACTCATCAAAAATTAAAATAGCAAAACTTGACTGTCAGAGTGAAGTCAGATTAAAATGTCTTTTCTGATGCATATATTTTCGCACTTAAAACCGACTTAGTGGATTTGTGGATTTTAACGAGAGAAATACTGGGGCGTAAAACTTTAGACCAGTCCAATTAAAATAAAACGATTCTTATAAAGAGATTTGAAACGTATTAACATTATTAATTAAATTGATTTTAATATAAAAAGGAAAACCGTTGACCAGCCAATCAATTTAACTGGAAAACATATTTACTCTTATATTCATTACCGAAAAGCAAATCAAACAATATCAGTTTCTCACTCTTCAATTTTTTTCGGAGGAGATGAGGCTTTTAGTGAATAAGAGAATGTTACAGGGGGTATTACTATGCGTTTAATGTCGTAAACATTACATAGTAGATTATCTTCCGTGCTTTTAATCTAGTCTGAAATAGTTGCTTATTTATTTATAGGTTCAAGCATTTCTGACGTAATGCATTGTCATAAGTAGTTCAAATGATCATTTATTGAGGCTTCTCTACCGCACATGATACGAAGGAAATAAAAGCTTAAAAGGTTTATTTGATGTGACTGTCTGGTGTCATTAAATTTGGTGTAAATTCACTTCAAAAATATGACATAGCATAAAGAATATTTTGCAAAAATATATGAATTCATGCCACGTTTTACTCACAAAAAAGCGCCTGACATAAAAATATTGTACATCTAAAAGAAGCAACCATGTGAATATTTGTCTCAATTATTGCCCTGGTGTGAAAGTCTGCCTTGCTCATACTGACCACTTATTAAGAAAATATTAGGCCATGCTTTAGAAATTTTCAGTTGAAGGTATTATTAACATTTCCTTGGCCTGATTTCCTAGCTGCATAGATGTCTTTTACATACTGCAAACATTTGTAAATTCTAAGCCTTTAAAATAGCAAATGTTTATCTAATGGTTAATCATACCAGTGTTTGGAGCCAGGGGCAATAAAAATGCCACTATAGAAATAAACCGCTGGCGTTACTTCAACTGTTGAGAAAAACACTTATCAATAAGAAATATGACCTAACAAACATAGGAACGGGAGCAAATAATAACAAGATTTTTCTTCATCTAGATGTATTAGACCTAATCATTGTTTGTGTTCTCATTGTTTAAATCAACTGGTGCAACAGACCCGCATGAATTACCTCCTCTATATATTTGCCAATGACATGCCAACAGCCCAGTGTTGCAACAGCAAAGAAAAACATTGTTGTGTGCGCGTGTGCGTGCGTGCATGAATGCGTGCTTGTGCGTCTTTTATTAACGATTTAAATATCTTTTCTTTAAAATCATAAAAAAAGAAATATTATGTTCGGCAATGAAAACATTTCATGTATTTGCTTAATAAAAGTTTTGAAATCTTTATTCTTTCTACCCAGCGACATGTTTTGCAGAGAAATGACGTTCGAAGTTGGTTTCAACAGTTAGTAACTGTAAGTTTATTATTTGCCGTTAATACAAAAGTGACGGTATTGTTTGCATTAGAAACGTTTATAAATAAAATAGTATTTAAATTGGCTGACTTACAGAGAGTTGGCATTAAATTTGATTCAGGAAAATGATAAAATGGTAGTGCGGTATACAGATACTGTTGCATGTAACAAAATTACTTAATCATATTAAATAAAATACAATTTTGAAATATACCATGTACATTCAAATACATACGTTTGCATAACTATTCAGATTATTTGAAAGCGATATATGCAACTTATTGCTTTAATGTCTCCCTTTATAAAAACATTAAAAAAAATAATTCCGACCTACCTACCCTAATTTTTTTGAGCATGTTACCGGAAAGAAAGAATTTTTTAGGCCTTATAAAATTGAAGTGATTGATAAATTATATGACCTTTATACCTATTTGAAGGTGTGACATTTTGGTAGGAGTCTTAAAAGCATATATTCTATATTTATGCAATTTTACTTTTGTTTACTTTGTGGCCATATAAATCGATGTAACAGGACCATGACTTTGTTACACTGGTGGTTAAAAATGACTAAATTTTTAAAAAGAACATAAGAATGTCAATGTTGGCTCTTTAACTGGAACTTTATTCGATGTTTAATTGCTACTCAAATATTTTGTTATGCTCTGTTTTAAAACTAAACACCTGAAACGAATTGTTTTTAAATTATGGTTCACAGATTTTAAAATGAAATCAATGAAAATTATTTTCGGTTTTATAAGGGATAACAATTTTTGTTCGATGTATATTATGCTTTTATCAAATTATATTTAGTTTTTTAATAAAAGTTTAACCTATTTTTTTTTTGTTACTTAAATTCTTATAGAAACAGTTAAACAATTTCTTGTGATGTATATGCGGGAAAAAAACAAAATATTTGTGACATAAAACAGAAGAAAATATGAATGGTAGTAACAGCAAATTATGTTTTCATTACGTGAATGTGGAATTAATGAAAAATAGAATCATAATAATAACAATATGAAATTTGTGTAGTGAAACTCTTCTATATCTGTTTAAATTGTCAAGCTGAACTAACTTATTTTCTTTTGATTACTCAAAATGTTTGAAAATTACTCATTTTACAGTCTATTATTATTACATGTATTATCATCATGTGATGTTTTAACGACAGTAAGCTGTACCATTCACACTATGCAGTTTAAAGGGGAATCAAGTTTGAACGATAAAATATGCATAGAATCAGAGAGAATTTTTCAAGTATCTGCGAGAAGTAAGATATTTTGTTCACAAATGTGAGATGAAAGTTCAGCATGTACTGGTGTATTTTACAACGCTGCAATTAAGAGTTGTACGGCTTGCAGAGGATATACCAATGTAGAGGAACAAATAGGAACCGTCTTTTTCACTTTTTCACGTGAGTCGTATCTCAGAGAGTTTCTTTTTCTTTTCATTCTAATTTGTAAAAGGTATTGTTTTTCTCGCTAAACCTAGTATTAGTGGAATTGATATTGATTAAAGTAGTTAAGTACTTACATTTTCTTCTAGATTAGAAAAGAACAAGACCATTCGCAAATCTGAAGATTTAAAAGAATTGATGGTTAATTAGCCAGCATTTTATGGTCGCCTAATCCTTTAAATCTTGAATTTCAAAAGACTGCTCAGACAAATTTCACTGACACAATCAGATGACCACCTTTACTGGCAACTACAGTAGCAAGATGTTTCCCCTTTAGCCCTTCACAGTTATGTAGCAGATACCATGTGATTCTTGGCAACTCCTGGTATAGGGCCGTTATCAGTTCCTGGACGTTGGGAGGTTGCGGTTGGCGTTGATGTACCCGCCGTCCAAGGTAATCTCAGGTGTGTTAAATCGAATTGTTGTCCCGCGAGTACGCCGTCCAAGGCAAAGCGTCAATGTTGATCGTCTGTAAAAAGTTTCTGGTGACACGTTCAACGTGCGATAGCGCGTTGTCATGTTGAAACACCAAACCTTGACGTTAACGGAATATATGGACAACCACAGGACGGAATATCTCGGCGATGTATAACCTGGCTATAAGATTACCTCGGTGCACGACAGGTAGGGATTTAAACCTATAGTTAATGGCTTCCCAGACCAAAACTCCGTCCTCACCTTAAGGATTGTGTTGCAAGTGTTAGCGTAGCGTTCACAACGCCTTCTGTGGATACGGATACGTCCACAAGTTGAAACGTGGCTCATCTTGCCAACGCTGACCGCGATGGTTGCTGGCCCAAATTAGACACTGAAATCGGGGACGTAGCGTACGAACAAGACCACGGTAGGGTCTGCGGCAGATAATGTCCTGTTCTCTCAGATTTGTTTTACTGACGTTAAAACATCTAGCGAGCATGGCCAACATTTGGGCCCTCTCTCCGAAATTTAGGTTCGGTATTATTAAGAACTGATTATTGTCAGAAAAAAAGCTCTAAAATATTGTCGTATGTCGAATAGCATATGTACCTGAGTAAATTTCGCTCAATAAAACCACATGGTTGACACACACAGGCTGCATGGGGAAAACATGAGCAGGTACATGCATTTAATAATTCGGTTGGCTGTGTTTGTCGGTCAGAGTATATGTACATTTCTGACATTGCCTAACAAATTTAAAGTATGTAACGAAAATAACTTCCGATGAGGCGTTTCTTTATCTCGTCAGTATAGAAATATGAAACTTCTTTCAAAAAACTGAAAACTGTCGTAACTCACTTTTCAAAATTGTTGAGGAAAAACATTTCGCTTTATTGTATTTTGTGTTTTTGTCAAATAATAATGTAAACTGCTTAAGCATATCTTATGAACTTCTCTTTTAAAACTAGGAAAAAGGTATTCATCCTTGCTCCAAAACATTTAGTAATGTATTCACGAAGGATGTTTAATATAAATAAAATAATGTTTTAGCCTATTCAAGTTAAAAGAATATATAAATCCTTAATAGAAGCTATTTAATAGAATTAAGTCAACTGTAAATCCAGTTTGTATAGTTAATTAGCTGTTTTTTTCTGTTTCAAAAAAGCTTTTTTTTCTGTCCAGAAAGACAAAATTGGCAGTGATATTGTAACATAATACAACACTGTGATTATGCCAATCCGATACTGTTAAAGAGATATAAAAAAATGCATAGAAGAGCACATTTTTAAATTATCTGTGTATCACAGGCTATATTCACACAATTTGGTTATAGCAAGACAGTCATCTCTTAGGTGGCAAAGTATTTAGTTTTTCGAAAATTTGAAGCACGTCCCAGTTACTCAAAGGTTTCCGTCTGTTTGTATTAAATCAGATAAAAAGTTACAGAACATTTGCATTTTTCTCTAATACAACAGCAGAGTGAGATGTGCTTCAAATTGACACCACTAATTTAGACCATAGGTATTACTTCTAGAATTAATAAGCATTTAAAGCTCCCCACATCCACTCGTAAAATCAAGGACATTTGGGCATTTATTTCTTATTCCAAACAAACTGCATTCAGTCATTTGTGCGCTTCATTATGAGTTGACCCTTATGGTTCGAAGTCCTCGTAAAACAATTTGTCTGTCACTTTGTAAGTGGGAAAATAGTCAAAGATACTTACTGTGTTTTTTTTTTACAGAAAACATATAGCTTCTTACAAAGTTGACACCACAAAAATTATGGATCTAAATGTAGTCAAATATTAGCATCTGCTATTTATAGCTAAATGATGTACACATTGGTTTCTTTGAGAATAAAATTTCAGTATTGAAAACATTAGTTTAATATCAATACACTTTGAACAAACTTATCCTAAATATTTATAAAATCGACTGGGGCCATAATTAGAAACCACTCCTATAAGTTCATAAGTTTTTCATACTTGAACCTTGAACTTGTCTATTAAAATATTTTGAGTTGTTTGTGTACGCAACTCGATTAACGAAAGTTTTGCTAATCAATACTTATATGCCTCAATTGCATTAACCAACTTTTAATCTTAGATTTCAAAAGCCCAGCTACATAGTTTCTGCAACAGCCTCACAAGTCACAGTTTGTACTGAAAGTGACATATGTAAAGTTTTTACACCGTTTAACATATTTTGACTAATATTTAGTGTCCCCGACATTTTCCACTACCTGAAGTGAACCTATAACCCAACATCATTTCCAAATAGTCAAAGCAAACATGTACTTGAGTTTTAGCAACTTAATATTACGTATTTCATTAATCATTCAATAGAAGTAATTGTTTAGTTGAAATTGATTAAAATTAGTGCAAATTCTGTGAATAGAAATGGTTACTACTACTACTTGCCCATTGATGCAAAACATTGATACACTTTGGTATGATATAATATGAGCCGTGCCATGAGAAAACCAACATAGTGGCTTTGCGGTCAGCATGGATCCAGACCAGCCTGCGCATCCGCGCAGTCTGGTCAGGATCCGTGCTGTTCGCTTTTAAAGTCTATTGTAATAAGAGAAACCATTAGCAAACAGCATGGATCCTGACCAGATTGCGCGGATGCGCAGGCTGGTCTGGATCCATGCTGGTCGCAAAGCCACTATGTTGATTTTCTCATGTCACGGCTCATATGTAGTCAAGAAACAGAAAATTATCGGCTAATGAATCGCATTATGTTCTCTTCAGCAAATCTTGAAGGAAAACAGTTCAAGATTATTAACAAAGGAAATAAAGACTTTTGGCATTTTGATGGTAGGGCCCACTCAAAGATTGTAACATCTTTATTTCAACCAGACGATGACTTTGTCAAATTTGAGTTTGAGAAACAAATGGACGGAACATTTAAAATAAAGGTAAATTTTCATTTCAATTCAGAGTTATATACATTCTTTTCGAATAGAAAAGCACGCCAAATGCCCACAATTAAATTTAGGCTATACATCGTTTTCATCTTAGGTATATGATTTGCCCATGACAGAGACACCGTAGTTCTTGTTGGGAAACATTAGAAATAGAGAATCAAAACTTCCTGTTCAATATGTGTGCAATAGTTATGGTTACACACACTGAAGTGTCTTGCTTGTTCTTTGCTAAGTGCGTAAAGTTTAACGAAGTTTTTTTTCTAATTTTACGAATTATTTAGGGAAGAAAGAAAAATAGAGTTATGGTTCTTGTACATTGCACTTTCTGTCGATATCCTTTGTAAATAGCAATAGTTTTAGCATCATCCTTTCCATTGTTTTGGAGTTATGTTTTTGAACAAACGTAAATCTAATAAAAGGAAAAGATACTTAAAGTAAGCAAGGTAGAGTTATGTTATAGCTCTTGTACACTGATTTTTCTCGCAGTATCCTCTGCCTCTTTGTGAAGATTTAATAATATCCCGTTGATAGTGTGAGAGTTATGCTCCGAAATAAGAGTACTAGATAATTTAAAAAGAGCGATGATTAAAAAATCTAATCAATATTGAATTCTGTTTCTTGCCCATTACACTTCCAGTCAATGGGCTCTGTCATTGTGTCAAGATATAACAATATCCCTTTAACTGGATAAGAGTGAAGCGTGGCCAGAAAACATAGTTTTAGTAAATAAGAAAATGGGAAATAATTTAAACAAGAAGCCAGATTTTTTTATAACTCTTGACACCACTTTCTCTCAGCGATCCCCATCTTTATGAGAATCTTTATTGACAGCCTTTTAGTAGATTTAGAGTTATTATCAACACAATCTGGGTTTGAGTAAATCATATAAAAGAAGATAAATAAAAATGTAAGCAATATAGATTTATGACTCTTGTACACTCTCGCATTAGCCTCTGTCAGATGCAGGGTATATATGTATCCTTAATGTAAAATTTGTTTCATGTTTAAGTCTGTGGCACTTCCAATCTATATGTATGGTGGTTTTGATGTTATTAGTGCGCATGCGCCGTATCTAAGTGGTAATGACAACATTGACGACGACCACATGCGTTACCTCGTCACCATGCAGACACAGAACCTTTACCGGATACAAACAAAAGCAACTGGTCGATATGTTAGATTAGACTCTGACAAATATGTTTCATCTAGATTCGACATAAAGGATGACAGATCCTTATTTATGTTGGCAGAAGTGAAATATTTACTCTTTATTAATCTGCATATATAGACCATACTTAGCGACTGTCAAATACTTTATTAGAGAAATGACAAAGTGTACAAGAAATGAATAACATTACAGAGTTCTTCTAATGATTAACACCTACCACTACTTTCATACTATTTAGTTCTCTCATCAGCCAGTGCAGATTCGAAGTCTTTGTGTATATATGATACAAACTGGCCTAAGAGCCTGAGTAATTACATAACGACGTTTTTTTCTGTTTTCTGCTTTTTTAAAACTGACTATTGTAAGAGTTTGTTCTTTTTTTCACAAAAAAATTATGAGGCAAAATTATCACATTAACAGTAACTATCATGAATGAGTATGCTTCTATAAAACAAAACATAAGAAAGAACGATTGCCTGTTATCACAATGACGGACGGAAATCATATAAAAACTAAGACATTTTGAACAGTGTATGTAGTGAAAGAAAATAACGTCATTAGATACTATGATCTATGCACGTACTGTCATGTTCGATTAGGGATTTTTGTCCATTTTGTTTTTGTTCTATCTATTTTTGTTTAATGTATAACTGTAGATGATAATAACTTTTAAATAATGATTTAAAACAGATTCATGTGTAATGGTGTTGTTAATAGAGCTCTTGTATAAATCAGAATAAGAGTCATAATTACTCCATTGTAGTACCTGTATATAATGCTTTAGCCAATGTTTGATTTGTTTCTTTCTGTCATATATTATATCTAATCAATAGATCATTAAACTCCTGTGGTTTTGATGGGCTATAATGTCTTTGTTCACAATATGGCTGACACATTTGTTATCAACAGAAAATAGGTCAAATCCACTTTTTACAACTGGGTCGAAGGTTTAAATATTTCATTAACACAGAAGAAGTTATTATTGGATCTATTCTTTAAATTGCCTCCCTTTATAGTACTAACCATATAGGTCCATGTGCAATGTCGAAAGTTGTGCTTTTCTAAATATATAATTATTCATACACTCTATTTGGACGACTGGTTTATCTGTTATGGATATAAAATTCAAAGCTTTTGGGAACTTAGAATTTACTGCTTGAAGTTCCAACATAAATACCTATTTCATAACTCATTTAATCAGTTTATTCATTAAACTAAGGTACTCTCCATCGATGTCCTCTGTTATTAATGATCTCCGGTCATATACAATATTCTGAAACATATTTATTTTAGAGGGCAATACTTTTTTTCAGACTATAGCAGACGCACAGTTAATTAAATAAGTAATTACCGTCATGTTTTTCTACCTATTTCAAATTACTAAACCACAGATGTTTTTGTCTTCTAGTTGGTATAGTTTTGCTTCTTGGGTCTTTCACATCGTTTCAGTTGATTCAAATTGCAAAGTTTTCCTATTACAATTTCAGAAACAAAACAGTCGTTAACTGCTGGGAACGCAAACGTTCTAAGGTTGTAACTTTCTTTATAATGTATGTAAAATAGAGTTTAAAGTAAATAAAAGTTAACGGATATTTCGTTATACTTTATTTGCTAACTGCCGACTGAATAAAAACAAAAAGAAAGATTATATGAACTGAACTAAGGCATTAATGGAATTTTATTGCAAAACTATCTGCAATCGAGCTTTTGTGTTATTGTATAGCCTTTAGTTTATAAGCATCGAGTATAATAAAATCTGTAAGAAGATCCTTTAAAGGGATAGAATGCAACTAAGCAAAATGATAGCGGACTCGGTTTGATTAAAGTAATGAAATGTGCAACAGCCCTCACGCCCCTTTGCGCCGGCCAATGCGGAATTCTATCACAGTATCATTGAGTGCACGCCATGTTCAAAAACAACAACAACAACAGAAAATATAACAACATTGAGTCCAAATAAGGGGATACATTTTACTGCCGCCACACGGCACTTAAAGATTGCTCTTGTGATAGTTAATAGAATCTGTAATTAATATCCTTTGGAAGTTCGAAATTCAACCAAGCAAAGTAATAGCTTGATTTGATTGAGTCTGTTCATGAGAGATAATGAAAAATGCAAAACCCCTCACTCCCACTAGCACTTAGTATTTTTTTTTCTGAATATTTTGTTTTATTTTGTAGCTTAAAAACCAATTGTGCTAAAAATAATCCGTCGCCCGGGCGAACGCATATGTTCTGTGAAAGTCCGAATAATTATGGACTATTTGTGGGTAAAAAAGGCCGGCCTAACAAAATCAAGCTAATCAATATTAATCAAAACATGCTGTGTTTTGACATACTGATTGATCCTCCTAACCCATAGCAGCTTTTTCCGTGATTTGTGACTTCATGTTGCAAGCTCCAGAGATACAGCATTCTATAGGTCTCTGAGGTTGGTACTAGGATTTTTTTTGATTTTTTATAAATATATTTGACATTTTGGTCTATAATGATGTTAAACATCACGCAAAATCATACTGTCGACAAATAAATCCTTTAAGAACTAAAGTTTTACAAAGTGTTGTCATGGAAATGATCATACTGTCATGTGTGTTGTGTTAAATAAGTTATCCTGAAAGTTTATGTGACGTCAACTGGTGTAATATAGGACTGAAATGTCCCATCATAACTGTTTTGGACGACAAATTCAAAAGTACTCAAGGTACTTTGTAAATATGAAAAGGTCCTATTACCATCCTTGGAGTTCTTCAGAAAGTTATATAATATAAATGACATATAAATAAATAAAGGAGAACGTTTTCTACCGAAAATGTGGATAACACAGTAATGCTGCTTGTCAATTAAAGGTGTTAGGAACTTTCCTTATATTTGATTTTTTTTCGTCTGTGTGTTTTATACCCAACTCTCCATAAAATCTATCCTCAGTAATTACTTTCCCGGAGATGATATTTGCATTTATATTTGACGATAAAAGTCATGAAGTAGTAACATTGTTTTCAATTGTTGTCATAATAGATTTATTGTAAATTATGATTTCTTCTCATGTGCTTGATTTCTCTTACATGTATAAGTATTCATAAGGTAATGTTTGAAACTAAACGGTTTAATATCGATGTATCAGAACTGGTTAAACTATTTTTTTTCAGGATATTGGAATTGATGTTCTTGTTAAAAATATATTGTTATTTCAATTGATAAACTTTTATTTTTTGTTTGCATATTATGGTAACAATAAATAGATGTTGTCCAACACAAATTTTGTTTTTCTATGAATCCAGTCACAATGTACAGTCCTAAGCCTGACACATCAAAGGAACCAAAGTCTAACAATCCAACCGACACAACTGTCAATGCTGCAAAGGTATCTGGGATTGGTGCAGAGTGTAGCGTGTTTTTAATCCTTACCCGGCTAAATTTATGTAATGAACTTATCCGTCTTTCAATTTGGACAGAACCATTTACTGTTAAAGTGTTTTAACCAAAAATGTACT
Source organism: Mercenaria mercenaria (assembly GCF_021730395.1). NCBI lineage: Eukaryota > Metazoa > Mollusca > Bivalvia > Venerida > Veneridae > Mercenaria > Mercenaria mercenaria. The sequence goes on along the minus strand of NC_069364.1, from coordinate 89,814,525 downwards.
TACTGAACGGTGAACAGTGCAGATTTTGATCAGACTGCACGGATGTACAAAATGGACAATAGCGTTTGTCAACAGGCAGACCTTCGTATCTTCCTGTCTCAATGCATATTGGGGCAACTCCACACCTAAATTTACACAATGCAGATCTATGACTCCTAGACATAATAGATGTGCAGTAATTCTCTACACAGTATTCTTGCTTAAAAGTACAGTAGTTTCTAAATTTATTTCCGCCTCTACCAGCGGTACCAGTATTAGAGTTTATTTTATCTAACCACTCAACTTTGTACTCATTAAACATAAAACTTTCAACACGTTTAACAATATCATGCTTAGAGATCGGAATAATGATCAAGGTCACAATGAAATAGCTGTTTACGTACAAAGAAAACCCAATTTTTACAACTTGCAGGCTTGGTGCTGGCCCATTGTGCTATCATCTATATGTCAGACTATATAATTTGTGAACAAAAGAAGATTTAAATGGTTGTGAGATTGTTTTACAATTAAATTACAAGCAGATGAAAGTTTTAAATGTTTCCATTGCGGTTTCTTGTGTTAAACTGATGTTCAAATGTTAATTAAGGATAACACAAATGCTTATGTTTAGCCAATACTGTAGGGTTTTCTACTCAAACAACGTAAGCAAACTCATAATAAAAATCACATGAGGCGGATTTAGTTAATAAAGTAACATATAATTTGCAGTTCACCGAAAATTGTAGCACATATTGTGAAATCAGAACTCGTTTCGGATGCATAATTTAGTAGTGCTGCAACGATTTGTTGTTTAATGAAAACACTGGAAAGGATCATTTCCTTTTTTGTAGTTAGGATGAAAACATATAAATCTTTAGAAACCCATTAAGCTATACGTACATTCTTGTACTTTCACTAAATTCTAAAATTTTGTTCATGTAAATTGCAATATAACTTTTGGAATATAAAAGCGCCAGTCGCATGAACACCGAACAGTCACAATTAAAATATAGGAAATTAAATAGTAAATGGCTAATTTGATTACCTCTACCGGTTATCATATATATCAATCTTACTAAAACACCGCACACCAAAGAGACCAAAAGGGGTGATTTGGTTATCTATTTGAAAACTGAGATTTGAGGTAATAGATGAGTATTATTACAATGACATGTGTTGTTCCTACTTTACCAACGGTTACCACATTGATGCAAGATGCCCACTACCATCTACTATCTTAATGTGACAACTAACATCTGGTTTCAACAGCGCTTCTGTAAGAAGAAAGAATCATCTTATTTTGTACAATGCTTATTAAATAGTAACAATTACTACAGTTAGATATTTTAATGCATTCTAAAAAGCCGATCCACGAATTGTGACATAAAGTAACTGTTCACGATTAAACTGATGCCGCTAGAAAAACGATTGCAAAGTATCTTTCAACACTGGTTCTACAGCAGTCTCTAAATAACCCGCATTATTCTACGCGGTAACAGTTTCTGTATGTGACATTGATTGCACATTGATCTTTTCCTGTCGAAATTTTCTGTATTCATCCCGGAATGTTCGATTAGCCTCACTGAAATCCATCTAATCTGCCAATGTGAATAATATGGTTTTTTAATTGATTCGTCATATAACTTTGTGGGCAAGTGTGATAAATGCGGGACCGAGTGAAACAATGTGTATAATAGACGCGTATTACTTCATTATAAATGTTTTCACTGTAATTCCACCATTTCGGAGATGAAGAAATCACACCAAGGTTATAAAATAAATTAAAAAAAACAACATGAAATACATTGAAACCGCGATGCGATGACATAAATTTTATTTGCCAACGCAGTCTATTCTAAAAGTTGAACTTTTACAAAAAGGTCAAGGTCGAGTCTGCTAAAGTTTAGAATTAAAAGTTTGACTTTGGAATGTACTAGTAGTTAATTCCTACTGAATGTCTCCACAAGCGAAGGTTTTATCTCTATCACTCTTCTGTGATGATTCTGTGATTTAATATCGAGTCTTGTCAACAATCAGAACAAAGAAGTGGAAGTTATTTCTGTGAACTTATTAACATTAAATCATTGTAATGCTACACTGAATAAACATGATCGGAAATTTACGTGTGGCGGTAGATAAATTTACAATGATAAAATCAAGACATTCAGAAAGGTCCGGAAATGTTTACTTTTCAGTCATTGCGGCCACATTTATCAACATTAACAGTGATCAAATCAGACATTTCAGAAAGGTGCGGAAATATTTGCTTTTATATAACAACTTTCTGTTAATGCATATAAAGCGATGACTAATTTCATCTTTATATTACTTCTTGCGGCAATACAAGTGACACTGGAAATGAATAACAGAGCGCGTGGACACCTCATTTCAACATAATATTTATGATTTTTCGTTTGAGATACAATGTTATATTTATTTTGATGTTTTGAAACCATAACATGGAATATATAACAAAATGGAATGGAAACTTACTCTTTCTTTACGTTTGGGTTCTGTCAACATTATCTGACATTTCAGACTCCGAAAGGAATTCATTACCTACAGGTAGGAGTGACAGGGAGGACACTTATAATGAAACGTTACATGTTTATAATTTGTCTCTGGCATTTTATAGTAATTCACCTAGCAAAACCTACGGACTTAAAACAGAGTATTGTAAGAATAAAGGTCAATGTTTGAGCAGTGTTATGAACAGGAACTGTCACTGCGATAATTTGTGCGGGCAATATGAAGACTGTTGTAATGACATCAGTAAAGCAATTTCGGAAAGAGTTTTCCTAAGACATCAGTTTGAATGTATAAATTTCAACACCAGGTACGGGTCAACGTCTGCTTTAATGGTTACTAAATGTTATGACTCGTGGGTTGAAAATAACACGAAACAGTTGTGTGAAGATGCAGCCTTAACAAATAATATATTGCTGACTGTTCCTGTATATAGTACAGGCACCAACAATGTTATATTCCGTAATATGTACTGTGCATACTGCAATGAAGTATCGGAATTCAAATTTTGGACGTTAGAAAGTTTATGTTTAGATCAAAACATCAACGACACATGTATTATTTTTCACTATAAACCAAATAGTACAAGGTTATTTTCAGAAAATATTTGTTTGAACACCGACATGATCTCAACTTGTCCTAGCTTTGAAAATTCAACTGCTGCTAGCAGTCATTTACCTGACCATTGTGCTTCGGGTTCATATTTAATCGTTTATGACAAAAACAATAAAGCATATAAGAATAAATATTGTGCGATGTGTAATGAATTAGATGAACAATCACTGTTTTGTGAACCTACTTCATACAAAGATACCAGATGGATATCAAGAGGTTTCATTACTCCTAGTTATCGACTGCTCGTAGATTTTAATTCGCTCCAGTATAAAACAATAAACGAAGGCAAGGAAGTTACAGATTCATTCGAAAAATGCTCAAATCAGCATGAAGAATTATATGACCCACTGTCCAAAACATGTAGAAAATTGTACTGTCCTTCAACTTTCACTGCAATGAAAGGAAAATGTTTTCCAAATAATAATAACACAGACAGAATAAAAAATGAATGTGCATTTATTAAACTGAAACCGGTGGAATATGAAATACTGAATTTAACACATATTTTAGTGTAATCCTTGAACAGAACAGTCGGGTCATCTCTTCTTTTAAGAAACGGCTCTGAAATTTACGTTTGTATGGAGATTTTTACAAGGCAAGCGATTAGAACTGTTTCATTTTATTTTGATGTAATTGAAAGCTATGTCTCTTTCGGTGGCATAATTTGTTCAATAGCGTCTTTAGCACTTACGCTTTCAGTTTACATAATGCTTTCAGAATTACGTAACATTCCTGGAAAGAATTTGATATGTTTAATGGTAGCACTGCTTTTAGCACAAGTTCTCTTTTTATGTTCAAACCAGGTCGTTGGCTAATGCCGGCTGCAATCGTTACACCTGCTGTTATGTTGGACATTTTCAGTATCAATAATAACCAATTTAAACCAAGATATGGAGAAAATATTTGCTGGATTTCTTCACGGAATGCTTTAATTTTGTTCTTCGTAGGACCCTTAGCAGTATTCAAACTGATTGATTTTGTAGGGTTTATATGTACGTCGTTTTATATATCAAAGACAAGGCGACAAGGGTCGATGGCAAGACAGTATAATATACGTTCCTGTTTGCTATACTTGAAATTGTCTCTTATCATGGGGCTTACCTGGTTGTTTGCCTTTGTGGCTGTGTTTTCTAATAATACTTTTATGTGGTATCTTTTTATCATTTTCAATACACTACAGGGCGTGTTCATTGCTTTTAGCTTTCTTATTACTAAGCGAGTAATAAATCTAATTTCTAGAAAGTTAGAAAGAAGGCAAAATGTTAATTCGTCATCCGGGGTACCAATGACACAGCTGAAAAGATCATCGTCATTGAGTCAATAGAAAAGGAACATTATGATCAAAAGAACTAAAATAGTTTGTTTCAAAATCGAAATTTGTTAATTTGTTTTTTTGAGTGTAACACCGTTTTTAACAGTATTTCAGTGATGCAATGGCGAAACGAAATTTGTTAAAGTTCAAAACGGAACAAGCTTATTTTAGCTCTATTTCCGTGGCGGTATTTAAATTTTCGTTGCACGAAAAAATAAAAAAAAATATGAGTATCTACCTTGTTGTAACAGCTGTGAAGCGTATATCGAATAAATGTAATAACGGGTGTAACGTTTTATTCAGCTCTTATTTAAAATATTTATAAGAAACTTTTACGTTGGGTTATTTAAACTGATTTTAACTGAGTGTTTGATATCACACATTTTAAGTGAAGTATTTTTGAATTTGATTTTCCACCATGCTTACCCATCAAAGACAAGATTTTCAGAATAAGTATTAATTTCATAAGTATGCGCTTTGACTAAGGAATGATATATATACGAACAATTGTATTACAATTGTCAAATATTTGCATTGACAACTAAAAATGTAGCGTAAATTAGAAAAGCAATTTTGCAAAATATGTGTTTCCCTTTTGTCTAAAGGGAATGACTGTATTCCTTAATTACACACAAAGTCAGTTTAGAATTTGCATTCTTTTTGAGATGGTTGGTATTAATATGCAAATATATTTTAAGAAACGGCTCTGAAATTTACGTTTGTATGGAGATTTTTACAAGGCAAGCGATTAGAACTGTTTCATTTTATTTTGATGTAATTGAAAGCTATGTCTCTTTCGGTGGCATAATTTGTTCAATAGCGTCTTTAGCACTTACGCTTTCAGTTTACATAATGCTTTCAGAATTACGTAACATTCCTGGAAAGAATTTGATATGTTTAATGGTAGCACTGCTTTTAGCACAAGTTCTCTTTTTATGTTCAAACCAGGTCGTTGGCTAATGCCGGCTGCAATCGTTACACCTGCTGTTATGTTGGACATTTTCAGTATCAATAATAACCAATTTAAACCAAGATATGGAGAAAATATTTGCTGGATTTCTTCACGGAATGCTTTAATTTTGTTCTTCGTAGGACCCTTAGCAGTATTCAAACTGATTGATTTTGTAGGGTTTATATGTACGTCGTTTTATATATCAAAGACAAGGCGACAAGGGTCGATGGCAAGACAGTATAATATACGTTCCTGTTTGCTATACTTGAAATTGTCTCTTATCATGGGGCTTACCTGGTTGTTTGCCTTTGTGGCTGTGTTTTCTAATAATACTTTTATGTGGTATCTTTTTATCATTTTCAATACACTACAGGGCGTGTTCATTGCTTTTAGCTTTCTTATTACTAAGCGAGTAATAAATCTAATTTCTAGAAAGTTAGAAAGAAGGCAAAATGTTAATTCGTCATCCGGGGTACCAATGACACAGCTGAAAAGATCATCGTCATTGAGTCAATAGAAAAGGAACATTATGATCAAAAGAACTAAAATAGTTTGTTTCAAAATCGAAATTTGTTAATTTGTTTTTTGAGTGTAACACCGTTTTTAACAGTATTTCAGTGATGCAATGGCGAAACGAAATTTGTTAAAGTTCAAAACGGAACAAGCTTATTTTAGCTCTATTTCCGTGGCGGTATTTAAATTTTCGTTGCACGAAAAAATAAAAAAAAATATGAGTATCTACCTTGTTGTAACAGCTGTGAAGCGTATATCGAATAAATGTAATAACGGGTGTAACGTTTTATTCAGCTCTTATTTAAAATATTTATAAGAAACTTTTACGTTGGGTTATTTACACTGATTTTAACCGAGTGTTTGATATCACACATTTTAAGTGAAGTATTTTTGAATTTGATTTTCCACCATGCTTACCCATCAAAGACAAGATTTTCAGAATAAGTATTAATTTCATAAGTATGCGCTTTGACTAAGGAATGATATATATACGAACAATTGTATTACAATTGTCAAATATTTGCATTGACAACTAAAAATGTAGCGTAAATTAGAAAAGCAATTTTGCAAAATATGTGTTTCCCTTTTGTCTAAAGGGAATGACTGTATTCCTTAATTACACACAAAGTCAGTTTAGAATTTGCATTCTTTTTGAGATGGTTGGTATTAATATGCAAATATATTGAAATCAAAAGTACTCAGCTTTTAAAGTACTAACATAGAAGATTGGCTATAGAGACTTTTATAAAAGATAATAAAACAAACAATCCTTATAGCAATATAATATCTACTAGAGTTAGCAGGCAATTTAGGGTCAATAACTTTAAAAGCATCCGCGAGTTTTAAAATGCAGACAAGGATTAAAAACATAAATGAATAATAAAAACAGACACACGTTCATACGACGCTATTTTGTATGTTCTTACAAGAAGGAACAATCACACGTTTGCACTCTTAACTTCCTTGTAATTCCATTTCTGGTATGGTAATATTTAAAGATTTACAGACAGGAAATCAAAATAAACTGCGGTCAGGAAAGGCAAATTCAAAATGCTTTCTGGCTTTTTCCCTGTCGAAACTTTTTCATTTAGGTAGTTCTGTAAGTTTGAATCACCAGAATCCAGCCTATCTTAATGTAGTTCTAATCCGTGACTCTAGTTATTTCCACTGACGGTTCGTCCACAGAGTCACAATTAAGCAACGGCTATAAGTAAACATCGGCGTCATTGAGGTACTTCAGTCGTCCAGAGATGATTGTTAATACATTGATAATTTAATGGCGAATAGAAAAATATTTCCGAATAGTAATTTAAAACTTTCTCATGATTTTGTGCAGCATATGATTTGTCACGTCGTGACCATTAAAGACACCTTCTTACCAAATTAATCGATAAGTTTTTCGCCATTGATGACGTCACACCCTTATTACTTAACTATTGGTACATTTCATTTAGCGTCACGTACCGGTACTAGGGAGCACAGCTTGTCAGGCTAGTTCTAAATTCTTTCACCCGGGATAAACTTTGACACATTTTCATTGTGCTAAATGCCGTACGTTCATGCATATATCTAACAGCTGCCTTTTCAACAGGTTTTATGCAGAACATGTTAAAGAACGTTTCTAGCTAAGAAATGCATATTATATCTACATCAAATTAAGATATTTCTTTCTTTTTTTATAGTTTCGAGTTTACAATTTTCGTTCGGATGTGAATCGCGAATAATTACGCCTTTCAAACGACGTAATATCAGACTGAAATCAAGTGAAAGTGATAATTACGTCTCGGGTTGGACTAATGTAAATCAAAACACGATAATATGGCAATATATTTTTGTTAACTGATAACACAAGTAACGTTCCTCTCTTTCTTCTTCTTCTTTAAAAATGAAATATATGACATGAATTTCTGCCACGAAAAAAATAGGATAAAGACAAAATTAGTTTGAAATAAGGGGGTCTCTAGTTGGCTAATTATCTAAAAATTAGCACACGGACTTATATATTGTATTTTAACAAAAAAAGGAAATAATCAAATATACCATTTAAATACATCGCAAAAAGTTTTCTAAGCGCGAAAATGTCATATTTTTTTACAAATACTCCCGTAATGAAAATATTTTTTCCTATTTAGTCTAAAAAATGAATTGTCTGGTCGAATATTGATCTTAACATGCAGAGCCTTGCTAAAATTACAAGAAAGGTCTATGCTCTATGATCTGGTAGCATTGTCAACATTAAATTATTGCACTAATTTAACATAAAAATTAGGCCATACATCACCATTGTTTGACGTAAGAGTGTTTTCTTAAATTTATTATTAACTCTTATGACTGTGATTTCTTTTGATTTATACTTTACTTAACACTGACTCTTTCTTCTAGAAAATGTACGTTAGGACTCTGGCATGTTGTGCAGCCCTCGGTTGCCTAAACTAACACAGTGCTCCTGTTTCGATTTAATTGGGAAAATATTTGACAAAAAGCTAGCAACTACTTGTATTATATCTAACGGGTTGTTAAGTATGTCTATTTAAGGTGGAGATCGACCTTTAAATTCTTTTTACATAGATCTATGAAAAATGGACGGAGGAATTGAGAAAATTTCTGATTTATTCCCGTTTTCCGTTTTGCTCTAAGGACTTCGGACACTTTCTATATGAATTTGCCTATTCCAAGAGTGAAAAATAAACCACTAAGAAATAAGTATTTAATTACATACACCATCAAAATACATATTTGAGATTATTTCTTAAAGTCAAATTTTCAATATTTGTTTCATAAAACGGTGCGTTTTGCTCTAAATAGAATTACGTACCCTGTTATTATACATATAAAAGCTATTTTGTTTTATACAACATTGTTCCCACCCGTGCATCAAAACCATATTTGGCCAGCACATGTAGATATTAATTATACACATTTTCCGTGACTATTGTGTTGATGCAAGGGGTGGAACAGTACTTTTAAACAAAAAATATAACTACAGGGTGTTCCTAAATGTAAAGTAACCAATACTTTTTACATTTATGTTTAAAAATTAGATTGTCACATATTTTTACATCTGTTTGTAACTCAAATACTATGCAAATGTTTGAAAGGGTACACATAGGCATTTTATACATGTATAGTAGTGAGAGAAGCAACTACTGTGAATATTATTCGTTGGGTTAAATTTTCAATGGCTTATCCTGGTTGTTTGTTGCAGTAGATTGGCAAATGTGTGCTGTAAAATACTAGCAACACACCAGCTAATCTTCTGCATGCCCTCCTCGCGACGCGCACGCCAGCCATTAGCGATGAGGATGTTATTTGTTTTCCATTTTGTTTTTATTATTTTTTGTATTTTTATATATTTTTCATTTCTTAATTTTTTTTTCATCTTCTTCTGTGCGTTTATATTTATTTCTTTTAGACACGAACTAAATGTCACACGGATTCATTACTTCATGTTCTTCCTTCTGTGAAAACTGAATTGAGTATTGCTCTTTGCGACGGACTAAACACCACACAAAAGAGTCAATATGTGCACAGCAGATAATCTGATCCTGACTATAGTCCATCAAACAGAAATAACGCTTGTTATTGATATGTCTGTGATGCATAGGTCCAGAACAGTAGCTTCTTGGCAGGTCATGACAGTGACGGTTTCACATTCAGTGTGATGCCACGAAAGTGATGTGTCAAGTCGCGTTCCATGCAGATGACATATACAAATACGGCCAGACGAGAAAACGAACTGAAAGGTCCAGCCGAGTTTCAGGTGGAATTTTTATGCATCGACCTGCTTCTACTTTAGCCCTACAAATGATACATTTCGAATGTGTTTTGCTCACAACTTCTGTCCTGATTAGACAACATTATCTTTAAATGGGCTGTTGTCAGACTTATCCCGATTTAACTTTTTCCAGTACAGCTTCCTTAGGCAATCCTCACAAAGAACTGTCATTTCGGATACATTTTTATTAAATGTTTAAGCAAAATGAGCCGTGCCATGAGAAAACCAACATAGTGTTTTGCGACTAGCATGGATCCAGACCAGCTTGCGCATCTGCGCACTCTGGTCAGGATCCATGCTATTCGGTTTCAAAGCCTATTGGAATTAGAGAAACCGTTAGCGGACAGCATAGATCCGTGACTAGACTGCACAGATGCACAGGCTGGTCTGGATACATGCTGGTCGCAATTGCACTATGTTGGTTTTCTCATGGCGCGGCTCAAATATTATCTGTGCCACTGGTACTTATTCCAAGCAAGAACCCACCCTACGGTTTGATAAGATGACTGCCTTTTCGTAGTATTAATGTTATACAGAACACAAATACCTGACATCACTTATAACACAGCTATATAGGCATGTACCTGTACTTAAATAACTACCCGAACCACTGTAATAAAACTGACCGGTCACTTATACATGTATATCTATTCATACATGTAATGCATCAATAACTTTACATTACGAACAGTGTATAGATAAATCAAGTACAGGTTGTTTGCAAAAATATCGCTCGCTTTTTTATTTATTTTTAGGATTTTAATTTTAAAATGTTATTTTTTCCTTAAATAAACAGATTTTGTCACTTTTTTCGACTGGAATTCATATATTTAAAACTTCCGTAAAGTGATGACATTACATTTTTACGGAAATTAAACATTTTATTTTTTCAAGAAAATATATCCTGGCTAAGATAAAATAAGAAAAACATCTTGATAGGAACAGATAAAAAACAGTTTCTGCTGTAATAAGTTAACTAACACATTGGTTTATCATTGACTCGAAACGATTTGGGTATTGTTTAAATACTTATGGAGAATTTTGCATTCAAAATGTAGGCTAGAAGCATATGATAGTGTCCGAAGTCCTTTAAGCCACATTTGTTTGTTACGGGAATAAATCAGAAATATTCTCAATTTTCTTCCGTTCATTTTTCTTAGATCTGTCACACTTCACCTTAAACTATATCACGCACTTTTAAACGATGATATCAAAATGATTTTCACAAAGTTCGTGGAAGCGTCCTTTGTCTTATAAAGAAAATGTATGTATAGGCATATAAATATAAATCTTACGTGAAATGATTTAATGAATGAAAATATCGAGAAGACTAAAATCTTATCTATGTTAATGTTTTCTGTCGAAGAAGTATGGTGATATAATTTAATTGGCATTTATAGTTTCACAAACATTTTAATGAATAATTTAAAAATTAATGGTTTCGGTCAAATTTACTATTTTATCGGGACATGAAGTATTGCATTACATAATTTAAAAAAACAATTCAATAGAAATTCTATTTATTATTTGGAATACAATTCCGTCGCCTGAGGAAATCCTGAAATCTATTTATCTAAGTCCTGTATGAATATTAATGGTTTGGCAGTTCTTAACTATGTATCTTTCATAGGTTTCAGTTCATCCACGTGCTATACTAAAATTGTTCCAACACCCATAATATTGTTCCTGTTTGATTTTGACCGCTGTTCTTTATCTTATTTGTTGGTGTCTTTCGAAATACTGTTGCTAAAGGCACTGACCTTCAGATCATAAACACAGGAAATTGTTTAGATATCAGAACAATCATTGCTAAATATCTTAAGAAGGCATAGAAATTTGTTACTGACAGATTATAAGTTATGAAAAACATAATTTTTTTTCAACTTGAAATGCGTTTGTGACAGGGTACCGAAGGTAAACTTCCTGAATTATAAAGGTTTATATTTAACGCCCGTTATATACATATTCCTCCGTGGTGTATTGGCCATGACCGCAGGAAAATTTTTAATGTCGAGGAGACCTGGAATCGATTCCAAACTCGAGCATGTTTTTTTCTTGATTTTGCATTTTTAAGAAAATAACTCATGTCCTAAAGTTCATAATTTGACCAAACTTCTATTCCAAAGAAAGATATCTTAGCGAACATCTGGAGGTCAGTGTCTTGAACGACGTGATATTCTAATTATTTAGATAATGTAATTTGTCTCTAACAAACCAATATCATTTTGCTATAGCTCGATTATGATCGCAATTTCTTGTTATATTAATATGCAATGAGACACCGTTGTTTGCAGACGCAAAGTTCCAATTAAGCACAGGACATCAGATAACTGGATTAAATTGCAAATGAGATCAAACCAAGAGCTGAACTATGATCCAAGTGTATTAGATACGTTCCGTAACTCCTCATCGTCAAGCCAGAATTTTAGATTACCATCACACTGTGCTTGGTCATTATGTACTTTTCATATTGCTAAGCAATCAACATAGAAAAATTAGATTTTCTGAATAAATTATGAAACGTTCTATCAATCTATGATTCTACATATCTAAGAATTAAATCATTTGCATTAAAATATGTTTCCACAAAATATTTATGTCCAAAAGAAAGACAACATTGAGCGTATGAAACTTTATACGTCGTGACCAAAAAAGAAGTTGGATTATTTTCTTCAACATTAAAAAGCATTGTCACAAAACACATGCATATGTCTCAATTTCTTGCCCTTTGATTGTTTCTATGTATTTTACATTCAATCTACATTACTTTAATTTCTATAACAAATAGATATTTCGATGTTTTGTTCACTGTTTTAGCGTATCGTATTATATCAACAAAAACAATTTATTGCACCCACCATTCGCATGTTTTTGGCAATGAACAGAACAAAATGTAATTTAAACATAACATGCACATATATATGTTATATCAATCTGTAAACAAAACAACACATTACCAAATACCATAAATATGCACTGTACATTTCTTAAGTGCATATTTTAAACATTAACAAAGGCGTACAACTGTTCTGAATTTTCACTTTTCATTAAGTTAATAAATTTTTCAATTGTTGGCCAAGATTGACAAAATCTTGGTAGATATCTACATCTAATTTCTCTGTAATATTGACATGTCATTATAAAATGGTATTCAGATTCTACTAAATTGTGTGTACACTTTTCACATAGTCTATTATTTCTTTACGTTCCAGCATATCTGCCAGTTTCTATGGCTAAGCAATGTGAAGAAAGTAGAAAACAAGTCAATACCCTTCTTAGATAGTCATCATTAATAAGGACAGATATGGTTCAATTTTCAAAATTTGTCTTAAACTTAATGTAATTTTCAAGTTTCGGAGAGCTAAATACTGACCCATGCCACTCTTGAATAAATTGATCTCTTACTCTCCTCTGAAATAATGGAAAATAGTTTACATTGCTAATAAATCTTTTTTCTGAGTCAGATATACTGGATTAGGAATTGACATAACTTTAAGCAAGTATTTCAACACACGCTTTTACACAAAGTAGTCAAGGAATAGCGTCCTAACTCCCCTAGTACTGCCATTGTCGAAGTCCGATACTTTACGCCTAAGATTCTTTTACAGAATTGTGTATGAATCTTCTCAATATCTAAAGTATTGTATATTCCCCAGATCTCAGAGCAGTATAATAGAATTGGTGAAACTATTTTATCAAATAAACCTAATTTTGTTTTAACATCAAAATTAATCTTGAAAAAAATAGAATAGAATCCATTCACGGCTTTAATTTAAAGCCTGTTCAGACAAACATTTAATAGCCTTTTTTAAAGTACCATTCCGGCAAAATCGTATCCCTAAATATCAGAAAGAATCTACAACTTGCAAAGTCTCATCATTTATACGCCATTCAAAATTCAGGTTAACTGTACGTTTACTAAAATACAAACTTGTGTTATTAATATTTATCTTAAGGCCCCATTGTGAAGCATACAAATACAAAGAATCAATATGAGCCTGTACGCTCTCAGGTGATGTAGTAAATAATACCATGTCATCAGCAAACATAAGTATATATATATATTTAGCTGGTTCCAATCATCATCGGTCAATGTGTTAAAGTCTATATTAGACGCTACGTCATTTATGAAAAGTATAAAAAGGATAGGAGAAAGAGGTTCTCCTTGTTTTAGTTCAAGTGACTCTTCGGAAAAATCCGAAACTGTATTTAAACCTTTCACACAAGCAGATACATTTGAGTAAATTGCTTTTAACATTTTTAACATTTTTGTACCAACTCAAACTTGTAGTGACTTGGACCAAAGAGCTTGTCTATTAATAGTATCCTCGTAATCCACAAAGCAACAATACAAAGGCTGCTTCTTGGATAACGACTTTTGTATATCATGTAAAATAAAAACACAGTCTGCAGCACTTCTTTTGTTTCTAAACCCATACTGAAAATCGCTAAATATTTCTTGGTCCTCAAACCATTTGTAAAGCCTATTTCGTAAAGTTAATGTAAATATTTTAGCCATTGTGCTTTGTTTGCTGGATTTGATTTGTTTCCCTTCTTATGTATAGGGACAATTACGCCCCTAGACCAACAGAGTGGGTATACTCCATCTGAATATTATTTATTGAATATTGTTGTAAGAAAAGGTGTAATAAAAGTTTTTGCATCAATGAAAAAATCTGATACTTCACCATCATAACCAGGTGTTTTATTTCTGTTAAGTGAAGATATAGTTTTCAAGATCTCATTCACAGTAAACGGTCTGTCTACACTATCGATACATTCCTTGTTAACAATAGCATCAATCGTGTCAATATTTTCTTGGAAAACGTTATTACCCCCACTGTTTAGCAAATTTCTATAAAAATCAGCAAATTCCGATACCTCAATATTTTGTTTCGAACACCAGTTACCCTGGCGATACTGATTAACCTTTTTCCAAAATGTCTTTGGTGCCTTTTTACTCATATCAGATAATTTTGTCTTTTCATGATAATTGAAATTTCGTTTTGCCTTTCGCTTCGAAGCTGCAAAGAAACGTCTGCTTTCTAAAAAACTAAACTTATTTGCATCAGTATTATTGATTTCAAAATTACGCTTATCAGGCATGAAAACAGTTTTTGCCTCCCGGCACTCATCATTAAACCAAACAGATTTCCTTTTCGGCTTGTTCTTATTTCTTACATGTACATTTTGACCAAAAACTTGATAGGAATAATTTACAATAAGATCTGTAAACAATACAATATTTTCATCTAAATTACCTACATCATAAATTATGTTGTTTGTGATATCATTCAAAGACCCCCTGTTAGACTCTAGAGAGTTACAAAATGTTTCAGATTCGTTACTGTCCCAATACAATTTCGTATACGATAACGACTCATCGTCCGTGGTATTATAAAAAGAACATTTAATATTGTACTCTATAGGGCATTGATCAAAAAGCTCTGTAAGGTTCATCACTTTCATATATGTAATGTAGTCAAAGTTTTTGTCTTCTGTAATGAGAATCCACCACACTGGCTCCGCTTCTGCCCCTACCAACGTTATGATAAGTACACTGTCCTGCTTTTAACCGTCCATTAACAATTAAAAGATCATTTCCTTTACAAAGATTTAGCAGTTTGCGACCAAATGTATTAACTCCCGTATCAGCCGAATTTCGACTTGGTAATTCCTTACAATTTTCACTAGATGGACAGTCAATAAATCGCCACAGCTGTGTATCAACAACAAAATCTGTGATTAACCATGTACGGCTGTTTAAATCATCGCACCAAGTGGTTTATAGGCAAGAATGTCATTTGATATCTGCTCATTAAAGTCAAACTGAAATAAGCTAGATTTATCATTCAAGTAAATCGTTGAGCCCTCCGGCGGAAAGTAGCACGTACACACGTGTATCTCTTTATCACCAGTTTTCAGCTTAAACCATAATATACCGTTAGAATGCATTTTTATATGGTCGATCTTATCACTTAAGTATGATCTATAATAAACAAGAACGCCCCCGCTACTCCTTCTCGCAGACTTACTTGATTTCGGCCTGGGGCAATTCAAGGCCTCAAAACCGTTAATATCTTCATCATTAAGTTTATTTCGCAGACCCTGTACATTCCACTGGAGGATTTTAAGCTCACACTGTTCATTATTTTCCTAAGTATGTGACTGATCAGTCCCTGTCTCCATAGAATGCTGAGCTGGTGTTGCTACTGGAGCACAACGCCCGCGAATTACAAGCCTATCATACGATATAATCGCATCGTAACCATCCGCTCGGGCCTTCTCCAGTTCGGGAATCAGGCGGGGGCGTTTTTCCTGGATAACACGGGGATATTGGTCACTGATCATGTAGTCAGTGTCACGGAGCTTATTAAAAGCTACATGTTTCACCATCGATTTATCTGGGAAATAGAGAGTTTGCGATAATTGGTCTAGATTTACCAGCAATGTATTTTCCCAAGCGATATACTCGGGGTAGTTTAATATTCTATTTTGCATTTTCAATTTCTAGGGTGTCCTCTAATAAACTCAAGATTTTTTCTCAGCAGTCCACAGATTTCCTGGCCTCTGCGGAGCTTTCCTCTGCGAATCCAAAGAAGAATACATTGTCCCGCATGGAACGTGCTTGAAGGCCGACCAGGTCATTTGATAAACGCGAATTCTCAGATTTGAGTGTGTTACATTCATTCAACAATGACTCTTGTTTAGAATTATGACTTTTTAATATTTTATCAAGTTCCTCTTGTTCGGCACGGACTTCATCACACATTTGTGAGTCATAATTCCTACTTACTTTAATTTCAGTCAACTTGCGACCTTGATCATGAAGTTTTGATTCAATCTGGTAAATTCGTGTATCAAGGGCACCAACTCTATCATTTAACTCATTTATCCGAGATTCAATACTGTCAAGCATATCCATTGCCTCCAGTTTGTCAAGGACCGTCTGGAATAGCTGGGAGGTGTTGGGAAAGCCCTTGGAAAACCCATATTCACGAATTGCGGGGTGCCAGGAGAATACGGTGAAGAGTTTATGTGATTAGCGCAGTTTGTATTCAAGTTCATGGCATTATTTCGAAAGCTATTCGCTGTATTGGGACTTTCATTTTGTAGTTGTTGTAAATAGCTACCTGTATGGTTTACCTGTTGATTGCCTGAAGTTAAGTTCTCATTGCAATCCTTTTGTCCGGTTGACTATTGCTCAGAAAACTAAGCGAAGATCCTGACTCTTTACGTTTATTTTGTTTTCTGCCCATTAAATGTATTTGACCAAAAATCCAACTTTGAAAAACACTATTTTAATTCACTATATCACAAATTTATCCATTTTCAATGCATAGAAGTAAAACAAATCAACAAATTTTGATCACTGATTGAAAGGTTTGCAACCATATTTATCGCGCATGCGCACCTGCATATATCATAATAAAATTGTAGCACTGTGTTTTTTAAAGTGCTATTTCATAGTGAATCAAACAGTGAAAGGTTGCTGTTTTAGATAAGTTAGGAAATATGAATTTATAGTTGAGAATAAATATGCGGACAACTGATTAAACTACATGTGTTGTTTATGGTAGTAATTCATTTTACCTCATTGCATTAAAAACAATAAGAGCAGGAAATGATGATAAATTAAACGCGCAAAAACATTAATTTGATACTAGTTTTCATAGCTCCTGCCAAAGTAAAAAAGTAAAGTGGTTTTTTACTATTATGATGGAACCTCTATTGAAAGGGCCAGCCAAGCTGGCTTATGAGACACCTATATGCATTGAACAGCATTACTTCCCGATTCTTAGGCAGGTAGCAATCGGTAACCATTATTTAACTAGCTGGCGGTACACCGACCGGTCTCTTCAGTAACTAGACTAGCCTCTGACAGGGCTCGAACCTTCGATGACAGACAAATAAAAGATAACATGGTTTATACAACCTTTTTGCCATAATTTCGGATCCAGAATTATCTCTTTGCAATATTTACCGGATAAAAGAACCCGCATATATGTCTATATTTTATTTATGTTATTATTGCACACTGGAAATTATTTCTATATAATTACTTACCCAATTATTTTGTTTGTTTTGTATGCCCCCTTTCGAAGAAGGAGTGGTATATTGTTTTGCAGATGTCCGTCGGTCGGTCGGTCGGCTGGTCGTTCGGAATGTAGACCAATCCGTTTCCGGATGATAACTTAAGAACACTTGGGCCTTGGATCATGAAAGTTGATAGAAAGTTGGTCATTACCAGCAGATGACCCCTACTGAGTTTGAGGTCTGTATGTCAAAGGTCAAGGTCACAGTGACCCTGAACAGTTAAAAAGTTTCCGGATGAAAACTCAGTAACGCTTGGGCCTAGGATCAGGAAAGTTGATAGGAAGGCTGGTCATGACCAGCAGATGACCCTTGTTGATTTTGAGATCAGTATGTCAAAGGTCAAGGTCACAGTGATCCTGAACAGTTAAACGGTTTCCGGATGATAACTCTAGAAAGCTTGGGTCTAGGATCATGAAAGTTGATAGAAAGGTTGGTTATGACCAGCAGATGACCCCTGTTCATTTTGTGGTCAATATGTCAAAGATCAAGGTCACAGTGACATGGAACAGTTAAACGGTTTCCGGATGATAACTCAAGGTTGCTTGGGCCTAGGATCATGAAAGTTGTTAGAGAGGTTGGTCATCACCAGCAGATGACCCTAATGATTTTGAGATCAGTAGGTCAAAGGTCAAGGTCACAGTGACCAGTAACAGTAAAATGGTTTCCGGGCGATAACTCAAGAACGCTTGGGCCTAAGACCAGGAAAATTGATAAGAAGATTGGACAGGACCAGCAGATGACCCCTATTGATTTTGTGGTTCAAGGTCACATTGGCCAGGAACAGTTAAACGGCTTCTGGATGATAACTTGAGGACGCTTAGTCTAAGGGTCATGAAAGATGATAGAGAGGTTTATCATGACAAGCAGATGGCCCCTATAGATTTTGAGGTCAGTAGGTCAAAGGTCAGGGTTACAGTGACCCGGATCATTTAAAAAATTTCCAGAAAATAACTTGAGAACGCTTGGGCCTAGGATCATGAAACTTGATACGGAGGTTGGTCATGACCAGTAGATGAACCCTGTTGATTTTGAAGTCAGTAGGCCAAAGGTGAAGGTTACATTGACCCGGAACAGTTAAACCCTTTCCGGACGATACCTTGAGAACGCTTGGGCCTAGGATCACGAAACTAAATAGGGAGGTTGATCATGACCAGCAGATGACTCCTGTTGAATTTTAGGTCAGCAGGTTAAAGGTCAAGGTCAGGGTGAACCAGAACAGTAGAACTTTGTTTACAGTGAGCATATAATTTCTGTTCCTTGTGCAATTACTGAATGCATCAAGGGGGCATTTCGTGTTCGACGAGCTCTTTTTACAATATATGTTACACCCTTAAACACCCAATTACCGCGTGTAAAGGTAATTTTAAGATCATCTTGTACGAGGTTTGTTAAATACTCGTACAGACGTCAATTTAGACCAGAAAAACATTGCCGATCACAAGGTATTTACACTCAAATTATTAGCAGAGTATTTTTACTAAAGCAGCTTTTACATTTTGTTTTTGCCAACCAGTAAATTTAACTGTGAGTTTTTATATTTTTATGAATTTTCGACAGGTTGTATATATATTTATTGGACATTGATTATACTGAAAAAATGGTAGACAGCATGTTATAACAGGATTAGCGGTTATATTGATATACATAAAGAAACATCATGCTCCCCTCATTTTCTTCATGGAACCTCTTTACTTATAGGTAAATGACCCTTGTGTGAAAGGTCATTTTTCATGTAAATAACAGGTTAAATAATTTGATATTATGTCATCCTTAATTAAAATGATTTGGGGAATTTAGGGGGAAATATTAATCTTATTCCGGACCTTTATAGTGGTTTTAATAAAGTTAGGTACCATTAAACGAATATTGTGTTCCTGAGGCGACATTATATAAATATTGCATCCCTGATAGGGTGAAATGAAACCTGTTCACCGCGAGATATATGAATATCGATCGAGGTGAAAATCTGTGGAAAAATTTCAGGGACAAGCTGCATTTTTATTTTAAAACTTAAATAATGTTTTGTCTCCCATTTTGGTCTTATTTAGAATTCAATCAAATTGTTTTATTAGTCACATGACTTTCATTTCTATTGATCAATAGACGTCATGTCCAGATAGGATATATTTCATATCCTGCTAATAATTTTCTAGACGATATAAATTTTATTGAAACAAAATCACGCCTGGTAAACAACAGAGCTACCTCTTTCAGAGGTATACGGTCTAGTATATGTCGCGATAAAAGAATGTCAACAAAGGTGAATGTCATCATATTTTGGTATTTTTACAAGCATTGTACTGAATATCAAAATTCGGGGAATGGTAGGCGATGCAGATTCGATTTAACTTTGCAGAGAACTTAAAGTTAGCTAATTTATTCTTGATTCGTGGCGATGTTTACCAGCAAACTGATTTAGCCGTGAACTGGGCTGTTTTGTCATGAAAGCACTTATATTGTCAGATATTTGCGTTTTAATTGATACCAAGAAGCAAACCGAGTAGGAGTGAGATAGTAGTAAGGTCACAGCTCCAGATAAGGTTTTGGTTCAGTTGGGTATTTACCCATCACTTTTTGTCTGAATTGGGTACTGGAAATCTGAACTGAGTAAAAAAAAAAATACCCGGCTTTTTAAGAAGTAATGGGGTATTTGCTAAAACCAATTTGGTACATCGCCAATCTCGCACAAACAACTGGGTATTTTTTCTTGTTGTTTAAATTGTACTGGATGAAACATGCTTACAGCATATATCTAATTGTTTCCTGGAATACTTCCGTTCAATCATGTTCTTTTTTGCACTTTGAATGCAGTCAAAAATAATTTCATCCACAATATCCCGAACGATGTACGCTGTGTTAACTGCATTATGTGCAACAGATAACTCTTTGATGAACAATAAAATATCTTTCTATTTTGTTTGTTTGAGCAGCAAAAATGTTTTTCTATAACCCCTTTCAGTTTAAATAGAAAACGACAGCGAAAACGTTATCGGAAAAGTCGATTATTTCTTGCATACCAGACGGGGATTTCAGGCATTTTTACCGGTGCTGGACGAATCAATCTTACACCCTGAAGTGTAAGATGACTCTCGTGCTGTAAATGACGTATTACGAACTAAATATATGTAGAAGATTTATATAGTAATTTATATTTTATTTAAAAATACGCAATAAAAATTCAATACCTTGACAGTTCCTGATAGTATATTTCTCGATTCAAATCACGTTATTTTATCAAAAATTCATAACGTTACGCTGCAACTGATAAAATAAAACCGAAACTAAACATTGTTATTTGTTTTGAAACGTCATGACGTCTTTCCTGTTTACGGGCGTTGGTTTCCCGCGCTGTGTTTAAATACACTGCTATAAGAAATAGTTCTAAAAAGAAAGCCGTTCGATTGATTTTATTTTTATTATTATTTCTTGAAATAGGTATGCAAGAAAAAGATTCTGTCACTGGTTATAGGTGCGGATGGAAATATCTGGCTCTCGGGTAACTGTTTAGGCAGTAACTCGGCAGGGAGCCTCGTTACCGCCTAAACAGTTACCCTCGAGGCCGGATATTCCCATCTGCACCTACAACCAGTGAAAGAATCTTATAGTCCTTATTGGTAATTCAGGGTTTACTTCATGGTAAATCAGGGATTTCTTTATAGTCAATACGATTCAAAAGGAGTACTGTACAACTATTTTGTCACGGATAATGTTTTCACTACCCGATTCCCCTTTCTCAATATTAATATAAACATGTTGTTGTTACAAATACCGTGCGCGAGTAGTACTAAAGCGGCCTAATTAATTGTTTACAAAGCGTCCAAATAATATTTGTTCATCGTTCAGACTGAACGGTCCTGTGATTGTTCCGATAAACAGCAATCTTTTCTGCCGTAACATATAACCAGTCTGTTGTCTAGCGTAAGAGTCTTGTACCCGTTCTTTAATATGGAAAATGCGTTACGCATGTGATTTTTAACAAACTGGGTATTAGGAATTTCAATTGCGTTTCAGTAAGCACACTGTAAGAATTCAATTGGTTTTCTGCAACTTTAATTGCGTAAATACGCTTTAAATATTTGGAAATAAAATTTGTACCTAAAATGGTTTGTGAGAAGAAATATTCACTTTTTCATTGTGAGAGACTGTATTTTGACTGAAGCACAAAACACAAAAGCTCATTTATACATGTTATGAACTGGTTTTGCTCAAGACACAAAAGCTTTCTGTTCCTTTCGAAATACATCAGTTTTCACGATGTCAGAAATGTCTTGAAATTTCGGATTTCCAGTTAAATCCATTATCTTGCTCGTAGATTAAATGATCTTACAAAAACAGCTGAGTAACAAATATGTTATTCATTTGCTTTATGATGATTTGATTTAAAACAAGACTTCAATGACCATGTCTCCCATACAGAGTTATCCTTCTTCTATTTCCGCTTTCTCACGGCTTACCTCACGAGCTTAAACTAGGTAGGAAAATGAAAACGACAAGAAAACTCGGAAACGATATCTGTTGCTGGAGCATATAATCCGACTTGATTCATACGCTAGCGACGCGGCAGCCATTTTCACGCCTAGTAAACAACAGAGTTACCTCTTTCAGAGATATACGGTAAATCGCTCTGTCGCGGCATGTGATCCCCAGTTAAAGTAATTGCCATAAAAGAGAAAACAATGGGCAGGAATTCAGGGAGGGGAACTGAAGTTATGGAGTCTGCATATCACAGAAACTGACAGAATTAAAAACGCGGGCATCATATCCAAGGGGAGATTAAAACAATACCCAAAACTAATAAAGTGGGAGTATTTGGACCACCCGAGCCGAAATGCTCCATCTGAAAAATTAAAAAGTACATTAACAATATGAACGGGGCTTTTTACGACAAACAACGCTGCTGTGTTAATAAAATAGAAAACATGTAAAACCACAGGTCGCAAACATCAACAAAAATTAAAATGTTGTAGGCTCGGTTGAATTTAGCCTGTTTATGGACGTTTGTTAAAATGCAAGCACCCATACACCCCATCTAGCACCGTGATGAACAGAACACATTTATTTAATGTGTTTTTCGTTTACTTTGACAACTAGACAATGTCTGATTTCTAAAAATGGCAACCTTTTAAAAAAAACATACGAATGTCAATATTGGCGCTTTAACCGGAATTGCTACTCAAATATTTTGTTATATTTTGAAATGAAACACTTAAACACTTGAAAGGAATTGTGGTTAAAACATATTTGGTTCAAAATATTTAAATATGAAATAAATAAAAAGTGTTTGCCATTCTTTTCCTCGCGTCAGACGTTCCCAAATGGATAACGATTGCTCTTTGACGAAAACTGTGCTCTTATCAATGATTTTAGTTCAAAAATAAAAGTTTGACGTGTTACTTTAATTCTTATAGAAGTAGTTACGACAATTTCATCTTGATGTGTATGCAGGAGGAATAAAGAACAGAAAAAAATATGAAGCTCTTTTTATTCTAGTAGAAACAGTTAACTATGTTTTAAATACGTGCATGTTTAATTAATAAGAATTATCAAAATTAGTGAAGTGAAATTTTCCGATATCTGTTTAATTTTCAAGCTGAACATACTAATTTTCTTTTGACTACTCAAAATGTTGGAAAATTATTCATTTTATTGCCTATTATTATTTCATGTATCATTATTATGTGACGTTTTTATGACAGTAAGCTGTACCATTCACACTATGCAGTTCAAAGGGGAATCAAGTTTGAACAATAAAATATGCATACAATCAGAGAGAATTTTTCAAGTATCCGCGAGAAGTAAGATATTTTGTTCACAAATGTGCGATGAAAGTTCAGTATGTACAGGTGTATTTTACAACGCTGCAACTAAGAGCTGTACGGCTTGCAGAGGATATACCAATGTGGAGGAACAAATAGGAACTGTCTTGTTCACTAAACTAAATGAACGTAAGAGTCTAATTTTAAACAGTTTCTTACTTACTTATTTATTTATTTATTTATTCTTTCATTTCTGTATTTATTCATTTTGTTGGGTTTAGCGTCGCACCGACACAATTATGGGTGTTATAGCGACTTTCCAGCTTTGATGGTGGAGGATGACCCCAGGTGCCCCTCCGTGCATTATTTCATAACGAGCGGTCACCTGGGTAGAACTACCGACTTTCTGTAAGACAGCTGGATGGCTTCCTCACATGAAGAATTCAACGCCACGAGTGAGGCTCATGCCCACATCGATACGGGGAGGGCGATTTGAAGTCAGCGACCATAACCGCTCGGCCACGGTGGCCCCCATTTTCGCTTAAGTCTAATTTGTAAAAATACCTTGCCTTTCTCGTTACACTTAGTACATTGTATGAGTGGAATCTGTATTGATCAAACCAGTGACAGGACAGATAACATGTAAAATGAAATTTCTCTTAAAAAAAGAAAAATTGTAGAAACTCACATTTTCAAAATTGTTTAGGTAAAACATTTGGCATGCTTCAATTAATTTAATCAATCAACTGAAGTAATCATTAAGCTGAAATAGCTTAAAAGTTACGTAATTCTGTTATGAATAGAAATGACTTTGCGGACACCATTGGCGTTTTTGACATTTTCAGAAATTCTTTTGTTATAAGACAGCCGAAAAAATACCTGCTTAAGGACGTTAAACATAGTCTACATACACTTTGGTATGACAACCTGTTGTCAAAAGACAAAAAATGATCAGCTACTGAATTGCGTTATTTTCTCTTCAGCAAGTCTTGAAGGAAAACAGTTCAAGATCATTACCGAAGGTAATAAAAACTTTTGGCATTTTAACGGACACGACACAAGGCTTGTTACATCTTTTTTCCAATCAGACGATGATTTTGTCAAATTTGTGTTTGAAAAACAAGTGGATGGATCATATAAAATAAAGGTACAATTTCATATTTATGTCTTTTTAAAGGTAAAGTTGTACAATTGTTTTCGAATTGAAAAGCACGTCAAATACCCACAATAAAAACTATGCAGATTTTCATTTTAGGTAAATGATTTTGCAATGACTAAGAAATTATAGTTTTTGTTTAAAAACTATAGAAATAGATATATATATACATATATGTATATATTTTAGAGACTAAAAGAGTGTTATCAAACATCATTGTGTTCAATATGTATGCAATAGTTATGGTTACACACAATGCAGTTCCTTGATTGTTCTTTACCACATTCATAAAGTTTAAATATGTTCCCTTTGAAATTAACTAAATGCAAATAATTCAGTGATAAAGAAAATGAAAGAAAAGTAGAGTTATGGTTCTTGTTTACTGCACTTCCTCTAAACGTCTTCTGTAATAAAGAAAAAAGGGTTTGACACGTATTTATTACACCCGTATATCATGTTACGCCGCTTTTCATGTAATTACACAATAGTGAATCATTGAAGGTTCCACGTGTACCGCCGTATGAACACATCTGCGGTTTTCTTTGTACTTTTAACATGTGAAAATGAAGAGTTCCGCTCAACCCGGGGCTAGAGGGCGTGGACGGTAGCATGTATTTCCACTACCGACCTTGAACAGGCTAAATCAAACCGAATCTGCAATATTTTCATTTTTGTCGTGTTGAGCGGCCTGTGTATTATCGACTTTTTCTGCTTCATTTGCAAAATCCTTTCGATTGTTTTGGAGTTATTCAAACGTAAATCTAATAAAAGGAAATAATTCTAAAAGTAAGCAAAGTCGAGTTATAGTTCTTGTTCATTGATTTTTCTCAAAATATCCTCTGTCACTTTGTGAAGATTTAACAATATCCTGTCGATAGTTTTAGAGTCACGTTCCAGAAAAAAGTGTAATAGATAATTTCAAAAGGGGGATAATTACAAAGTTAGCAATGTAGATTTATTTTCTTGACAATTACACTTCCTCTCAATGGTATTTGTCATTGTGTCAAATGTTATCATTATTCTTTCAATAGGAGTTAAGTGCGACCAGAAACCATGATTTAAATCATAAAAGGGAAATAATTAAGATAGTAATCTACATAGAGTTATAGTTCTTGTACACTGCACTTTCACTCAGCGGTCTCAGCCTTTGTTTGAAGCTTCGTTGGTATATCTTCGTGGGTGTAGAGTTATTTTCAACAAAATCAGAGTTTGGGAAAATCATATAAAAGAAGATTATTCAAAATAAAAAGCAGTAAAAGAGTTATGGCTCCTGTACACTCCACTTCCTCGTAATGGCTTCTGTCATTTTTGTGGAATTAAGAAAACCTCTTAACTAGATTTGGAGTTATGCCCGGAACAAAAAGTGTTACGGACGGACGCATGCACACACGGACGCGCGCACGGGCGTTGACCATTACCATATCAAGTTGCATGGTATATTTATATTTATATAATTTGTTTCATTTTTAACACTGACGACGATCACATGCGTTACCTCGTCACCATGGAGACGCAGAACCTTTACAGGATACAAACAAAAGCAACTGGTCGATATGTTCGTTTAGACTCCGACAGATATGTTTCATCTAGATTCAACATAAAGGATGACAGATCCTTATTCATGTTGGCAGAATAGACCATATTATGTAACAGTCATTTAAACTATAAGGGAGTTGGGAAAGTCTGCAAGGAAGGATTTTTCTGATGATTGACATCCTAGTAATATTTTCATACAAGTATGAAAGTTGTTGCAATATGCAGCAAAAGGAAACTACGCGCCAAACAAAGCAGTGTATGTAGTACTGATAGAACAGGAGGTGGTATAACGATACTTGTGTTTTTGTTGTAGACCATAGGCAAACAGGTATTCTGATGGGGTTTCAGGAATATTGGAGAAAAATCACTGTCTTTATAGTAGTTTTGCGCGGAGTTTCCTTTTGCTGCATTTTGCATTTTGCATCATTTTTCGTACTTGTCTTATGTATTTATTAGCCAGAATAATTGCAAACTATGTAATCTAAGACTTGTACATGTGACTTGATAAAGGCCCTGGGCCAAAAGTTATTTATATATACAGAAGTAGTTGTATAAATCGTATTTATATACAGTACTAATAAAAGTAACACAATCAAAAAAGGTTAGCATAAATTAACTTAAAAAAGTAGTATCCGGAATTTCGTTGGAATAAAAGGCCTATACCCCCTATCATACTAAATAAATGTTGCAAATAATCATGCCTACAATATAATAAATCAATACTTTAAGTAAAATAAAAATATTACACACAAAAAAGGTTACCTTCTTTTTGGGGCATTCATCAAACTTAAAACGAAAGGAATTTACGAAGTGATGTCCGACACAAATTGCTTACTTTTTTGCTCTTTAATTTCTATCCTGTTTCTTATTTCTAGTGAAAACTATTTTCCCCGTTTGTGTTGTTTAATCTGATGCTATTATCATTGGCCAGATCAGACATTAAAACTAAAAATATGAAATTTTGGAACTCGAAAGGAAAAAACTTCATTTACGACATACACTGCATGCTGCACTCATAAAAAGCCATCACAAATGAATCATCGGTCATCAGTAAATGCAATTTCCAAGTGTGTATATCTATGTATATATGATACATACTGGCAAGGTAACCCCATTTGTATTTCTACACTATATATAGAACACAGTAATTGTTTTGTTTGTTTGCGTGTTTTTTTTTTTTTATTTTGTTTGTTTGTTATCCGTTTTTAACAACAAACTGTTGTAAGAATTTATTAATCTTTTATCAAAAAATAAATGAGGCAAAATTGTCACCTCAACATTTACTCTCATTCAAAAAGGAAACTTCTAGAATAACATCGGAAAGACCGATTTTCTGTTCATGTATATGGGCCCGATAGTATATAAAAACTTAAACGTTCAAGATAGTCACATCAACATTTACTCTCAGTCAAAGAGGAAGCTTCTAGAATAACATCGGAAAGACCGATTTCTGTTCATGTATATGGGCCCGATAGTATATAAAAAACTTAAACGTTCAAGATAGCATATGTAAGGAAATAAACTGATGTCATTAAATACTATGCCGTATGCAAAGATATTTTGTCTATTTTTAGCTCAACTGTTCAAAGAATAGATAGAGCTATTGGACTCACTCATGCGTCGGCGTCCGCGTCTGCGTCGGCGTCCGCGTCCCGATTTGGTTAAGTTTTTTATGTAAGATGGTATCTCAGTAACTACTTCTGGGAATGGATTGAAACTTCACACACTTATTCACTGTGATAAACTGACTTACATTGCACAGGTTCCATAACTCAATTTTGCCTTTTTACAAAAGTATGCCCCTTTTTCGACTTAGACATTTTTGGTTAAAATTTTATATGTAAGCTGGTATCTCAGTTCCCAGTAATGGGAATGGATTGAAACATCACACACTTGTTCACTGTCATAATTTGACATGCAGTGCACAGATTCCGTAACTCTTCTTTGCATTTTTACAAAATTATGTGCCCCATGTGGTTCTGGAACGATCTGTGTATGAAATGAATTGGATCCACTGCCTTACCCTTGCATGATCGTAAGAGGCGACTAATAGGGTCTTAACACTTGGTTTTGCAGTAACTCTGTGATTCAAGCAGGTATGCAAATTTTGATTCCATACCTCATCTTTTTATTTCGATGTAAATGAGATGTGGAACCATAATTTGTAGTCCTGTTTGGCGCCATATAACCTATATTGTGTTAATGCACCGTAAAACCCAAATAAATAAATAAATACAAAATTATGTCCCTTTTTGACTTAACAGTTTTCGGTTAAGTTTTTTATGTAAGCTAGTATCTCAGTTACTACTTATGGGAATGAATTGAAACTTTTTAATATTTCTTTATAGTGTCGAGGCCAATGTCGGCTTTGTTTCTTCTACATATACTATATATAGTAAACAGACTATTAAACACCTGTTGTCTTAAGAGGCCATTAAGGGTCATATTGCCTTTGTTTACAAGATGGCTACCACATGTTTATGAGTCCTCTGTTTTACAATTATTTTCTTATATTCTTTTCAAAAATTTAAATATTTGATTAAAACCTAGACATTACATTTAATCTAGTGTTTTTATTACCATATACGTCATGTGCACTATTGAAAGTGGTGTTTTTCTTCAAATGTAATTATGCAAACTGTCTCTTTCTGGACGGCTGGTTCATCTGTGTTTTGTTGTTGTTGTTTTTGTTGTTGTTGTTGTTTTCATGAACTGACTCAGTCAAACCTAGCCTGCCATTATTCTGCTTGGTTGCATTCTTTGCTTCCAAAGGATCTTTTTGCAGATTTTATTCTTTGTAAAATTCAAAGCCTATTTTCGCGAACCGTGCATCATTCTTAAGGTGTCCGAGCGTCTTAGAAGATCTTTAATTAAGTCGACTTTCGGCAAAAAATGTATTTTCCATAATAAAGGTAAGAATCGTGCAAACTCGCAGGTTCGGAAACATCCTTTTAGAAAGTTTACAAAAATGGCATGGAAATGATACTGTTATGTTCAATAACTTATCCTGAAAGTTTATGATGGTCAACTTACAAAGAAAAGTACCGAGTCAAAATTGTTTTGACAACAAATTCAAAGGTAGTCAAGGTACAATCTTATATGTTAATAAAAGTAAAGTGAAAAAGCTTTATAAGAAAAAAGTAGACCGCACAGTAATGTTGTAATTGTTGTCATAATAAAAATATTGTTTTTTATGATATCGCCTGTATTTGTTCGTCTTCTGCTACATGTATATGTACATTTATAAAGTAACGATTGGTTAAATATCGATTCGTCTGAACTATTAAGGTTTAGCAATACATGTTTTGTATATCACAAAACAACAGAAATAATTAGTAAACGAACAACATCTTTAAAAACAACTTATCTGTCCAATACATGTTATACTGTTCTGTCCTATAGAATATGATACCCCCTTTAAAAAGGAATGCCATTTGTAAAGAAATAAATGTAAACAATTGTCAAAAACGATGTTTTACCTAGTTATGTTAAGTTTAAACACTGGTACATTGTTGCAAATGCATCAACACGAAGACATGTAACAGCTTTTTAAAAATGGTGAGATTTTAAAGACGCTGAACTGTCCAGAAGTGTGGCCCCTTCATGCAGTCTCTTTCCAGAATTCAATACATGTATGAGTAAATTGACAATGGTTTTGTAGTATAATATACATTTTTTATAATTATGCTGTTTAATTTTCATGTAAAACAATGTTTTCTTTCTATGTTTTGGTGATGTTCAAACTTTTTTCTCTGAAACATGGACCTCAGTCTTAAAACCATTTTAGTTTCTCTTTTAGCTCACATGTCACGTAGTGACAAGGTGAGCTTTTGTGATCGCCCTTCGTCCGCCGTCCGTCCGTCCACAATTTCTTGTGAACACGATAGAGAACACATTTTGCAATTAATTTTAATCAAACTTGCACACAACTTGTATTGACATAATAATCTGGATATTTTCGAAAACTGGCCAGATCCTATCGTGGGTTCAAGAGTTATGGCCCCATTAAAAGGCCAATATTTGCTATTTTGGCTTCTGAACACAATAGACACCACATTTTGCAATCAATTTTAATTAAACTTGCACACAACTTGTATTGGCATAATATCTCAGTTCCTTTTGAAAACTGGTTAGATCCCATTATGGGTTCTAGAGTTATGGTCCCTTAAAGGGCCAAAATTTGCTATTTTTGACTTGTGAACACGATAGAGACACATTTTATAATTGATTTTAATCAAACTTGCACACAACTTGTATTGGCATAATATCTCGACTTCTTTTGATAACTGGACAGATCCCAGCATGGGTTCCTGAGTTATGGTCCCTTAAAGGGCCAAAATATGCTATTCTGGCTTTTGCAGCAATATAGAGACTTCGTTTATAGTTTGATTTGATACAAACTTGGAAAAAAATCTTTAATTACAGTAGATCTTGGATTCCATGATGAATCCGGCAGATCCAATCATTCGATTATAACCACACTTACACACAAATTAAGTCACAATAAGATCTCGGTTCTTTTCGAAAATCGGCTATATTTCACCATGGGTTTTATAGTTACTGCCCCTGAAAAGGGCAAACTTTTCTATTTTTGTCCTTTCAGCCATATAGAGGTTTTATTTATGTTTTGATCTGATACAAACTTGTACAGAATGTTGATCTTGATGATCTCTAGGCCAAGTTCGAAAGTGCGTCAGGTAGAGTCAAAAACTATGTCACCATGAAAATCAAAGGAAAAGTTTGTTAATACCATAGAGGCCACATTTAAGACCCTATCTGCATGAAACTTGGTCAGAATATTTATCTTAATGATTCCTATACCAAGTTAAAAAAACTGGGTCATATGGGTTCAAAAGCTAGGGCACCAGGTCAAATCAAAGGAAAAACTTTTTAACACTGTAGAGGCCACATTTATGACCATATCTTCATGAAACTTGGTCAGAATGTTTATATTGATGATTCTAAGGCCACGTTTTACAGGTGAGCGATACAGGCATCATGACCCTCTTGTTTATCTTTTTTATACGCCCAAAGGGACGTATTATGTAATACCCCCGGTATCCGTGTGTCTGTCTGTCTGTCCGTCCGTCCGTTAGCAATTTCGTGTACGCTCTGTAACTCTTGAACCCCTTGAAGGATTTCAAAGAAACTTGACACAATTGTTCACCACATCAAGTCGACTTGCAGAGCGCATGTTTTGGATGGCTCGCTTCAAGATCAAGGTCACCCTTAGGGATCAATAGTCATATGAGTGTGTTTCGTGTCCGCTCTGTAACTCTTGACCCCCATGAAGGATTTTAAAGAAACTTGGCACAAATGTTCACCACATTGAGACGACATGCAGAGCGCATGTTTTGGATTGCTCGCTTCAAGGTCAAGGTCACCCTTAGGGATCAATAGTCATATGAGTGTGTTTCGTGTCCGCTCTGTAATTATTGAACTGCTTGCAGGATTGTAAAGAAACTTTGCGAAATCATTCATCACATAGAGACGTCGTGCAGAGCGCATGTTCTGAATGTCTCGCTTCCAGGCCAAGGCCACACTTAGGGGTCAAAGGTCATACCTTCGGGTGTATATTGCTCAGGGGTCAAAGGTCATTGTTGTGTAACTCTTGAACCCAATGAAGGATTTCGAGGAGACTGGATACAAATGTTCACCACATGGAGACGATCTGAAGAGCACATGTTCTTGATGGCTAGCTACAAGATTCAGGTCGAACTTAAGGGTCAAAGGTCATACCTTCGGGTGTTTATTGCTCCGCATTCCGTGCTCTAGTTTAATTGTTTATCTATTGTTTCTGTTTTTCTTTTTTTATATTGATATTGATGTTCTGGTGAAAATGATAAAGCTACTTTAATTCATTACCTTTTATTTGTCTTGTTAAAACAATAAAGCTTTTTTCCTTGAATAATTTTGTTTTCTATGAATCTTGTCTAGTTAACAAATATGTGCAGTTCTAGGCCTGACATATCAACTGAACCAGAGTCTAACAATCTAACCGTATTAAGTGTCGATGCCGACAAGGTAACTGGAGGTTGGAGTCTCGACGAGGGAGTGATATTTGTCGTAGAAAATGTCGCAATTTTTGGTCAAAACATTCAGAAATATGATTAAAAATTTGAAACATGTGTTGTCGGATGACTAATTCAGAGAATGTAAAACTGTTAAATCCTCTTTAAAGGTTTGTTTGAATAAGATTCTAGTGTACTTGATGATACAACTATTTTATTTCATATCCTCCGTTAAAAAATTACCATCTTCTTTTCATGATAATTGGTATCAAGCTGAATGTATATTCAATAATATTAGCTGATTTACTATGTAATCATGTTTAAATTTAATTCAGATGTTAAATGATTACTGTAATGTATTACTTAAAATGTGATATAAGAATACTCCAGTGTGTAAGAACACTACTTTCGAAAGATCAAATGTAATTAGAATACGATTTCAAAATATACCTGATGATAAACGAGAATTCAGATGAAACATCAATTAAAAGATGGAATATACATCCAGAGATCAAGAAAGAAATGTAAAAAGATATAAATTAATTTGTTTAGTTAGTACGAAAGTGTCGGGACAAGACCCATAATATCCTTTTCTGTTAACTTTTAGAAACTGATAATCGTATACAATATCTATTATTTGGATATCTTTGTATTTACATACCTTGATAAGCGTGATTTTTTCTTTCGCTCTAATACTCATTTAGGAATGAGCGAGGCACCTTGGCGGCATCGTGGAAATCAGTATTCAGGTGGCAATAATGATCAGAATTTAAAACTGCAGTCTGATCGTTTATTCGTAGACGTTATTCTGCAAAACTATACGGTGTGAATAAGCAACGTGTTTCAATGAATGAATGCGACATTTTTATGGTGCTGAGAAGTGACTTGCTGACATAGTTGTATAAAGGAAAACCATTATGAAATTTGAATGTAAGAGGGAATACTCTTAACACCGCTACATCTGGATAAATTAATGATGAATAATCGAAGAATGTTTGCAGTATATTTCTTTAAGAAATTTAATCATCAATGGATCATCCTATCTAACAAAAAGTGTGAAAATTTTATTAAAATCTACACAAGTGACAAAAATCTAGATATATTTTATAATACGGTTTGCCATGTAAATTCATTAACATATTTATTTAACTTTTATTAAAGAAAAACATTGTGTACTCATCTTTATTGACTTTGTTTCTGTAATGTAGTCATTGTTATACTGTTTGATAAATAAAAGCAACGGTCTATTAAACCGGAAGACATGCAGCCGTTGTTGAATAACAGTAACTACATCATATAAGCAAGGCCTTGTTTAAAATTGAAAGGTTTAAAAATGAATAAAATAAGAGGTTCAGCGATTCTGTTTCTATCGCGACACCGTCTTTCGGACGAAAGTCGTTTGACAATTAGTTATATTTGTGTGATAAGTTGAACAATATAAATGTATAATGAATGTTTGACTTCAACTTTATGATTTTTTATCTGGCTTGATTTAATTTCAACTCATAGAAATAGCAGAAATGTGCGTGCTTGATAAACGAGGACTTGTGAATAAAAAAGCAAACAACTAGCAATACGCGTAAGTAATCCAGTTTGACGGAGTATTTAAAACTTTAAAAAAAAAAAAAAACAAGGTCAAGCTGTAGTTTCCATCTTTCCATTTGGGGACTCAAAATGTTTTCATCATTTTATTTTCAATATTCTTATTTCATTATTATGGTAACTTGTGATGTATACACGACCGTAAGTTGCACTATGTAATTCTATGGAAATATTTCCCCTGCCGGCAAGTGGCATCTTGCGCAGTGAAATCTAAAAAAGGAGAAAAAATCTCATGTGTACAAATTCACATTCTTGAATAATGTTCGAACCTGGTTTCATGACTCCACATGAAATAAAGTTTTTAAGATATATGCATCAAAAACATTTTAGCACTTCATGTGTATGTTTCAGTAAGTCAAGACAAGGAACACCAGATGAACACCAGATGCACAACTTCACATGCTCTATAGCAATCCCCAAATGTTTTATGACTCTAGGTTAAATACTTTTTGAGATACATGCGGCACAGATATGCATACCATCAATGCATAATTTTGACTTTATCAAGAGCCTTGTCTGACTGGAGAAATCACAAATAAAATCCAAGCTTCACATGCTGAATAATATTTCCATTATGCTTGATGATCCTAGGTTAAAACATTTTAAGATACGTGCGACAAAAACTTTAATACCCTTTAATGCATATTTTGACTCAGTCAAGGGACATAACTTTGGTTTAGCTGAATGAAATCACAGACAAAACCCCAAGTGCACAACTTCACACGCTGAATAACATCCTGTAAGGCTTGATGACTCTGGGTCAAATACTTTTTGAAATATGTATGACACAAATCTGGAAGGACGGACGGATAAAAGAGGGACGGACGGTCTGGCATAAAAACTCTAAGTGCCTCCACTTCCGACAAAAAATGCATAAACCCTGTTGCAGACTGTTTATAACTTGAAGTAAGGTTTCCCTCCCTATTTGAAACAGGGCGTTCATGGTTCATTGTTGTATTAAAAATGCTGGATAAGATTTTGAAACTACACATACGTTTTTTTTTATTTTATTTTTGTTGTTGTTATTTTGGGTTTGACGCCGTTTCCCAACAGTACTTCAGTTATGTAACGGCGGGAAGTGTTCCTGGATTCTGTTTTAAAATACGGGCGACAAAAACTTTAATAACCTTTAATGCATATTTTGACTCTGTCAAGGGACATAACTTTGGTTTAGCTGAATGAAATCCCAGACAAAACCCAAAGTGCACAACTTGGACGGACGGACGGGCATAAAAAATTCTAAATGCCTCCACTTCCGACAACAAATGCATGAACCCTGTTGCAGACTGTTTATAACTTGAAGTAAGGTTTCCCTCCCTATTTGAAACAGGGCGTTCATGTTTCATTGTTTGATTGAAAATGCTGGATAAGATTTTTAAACTATACATACGTTTTATTTTATCATATTTTGTTTGTTTTGGATTTGACGCCGTTTTCCAACAATATTTCAGTTATGTAACGGCGGAAAGTTAACCTAAACAGTGTTTCTGGATTCTGTACCAGTACAAACCTGTTCTCCGCAAGTAACTGCCAACTTCCCCGCATGAAACAGAGGTGGAGGACGAATGATTTCAGATGCAATGTCTTTCATCAAATCATCACGGAGAAGATACGCCTCGCCCAGGGCTCGAAGTCCGAGATCCGTAGATCTACGCTCTCCCTGTTGTGTTAAGCGGGCGGGCTTACATACATTTAAGAATGTCTTCAGCTGGACACGTTATTGTATTAAATTATCTGATCTTTATAGCTTTCAAACTCAGCACGGACAAAACATGGTAACTACTAATGCACATATGATAAGGCCAAGTTAAATTTAAGTTTTGTAATGGCACTTCAAGACATTTAAATGGAAAAAAAAGCTTGATGATCTATTTCAAACCTTTCTAAAAATCAACACTGAACATCATCAATGTTAAAAAACTGTTAACTGCAATATATCTTAATATGAACTAGTTTATCTCCGTCTGAATTGTTAGTGCAGAGACACAGATCAATCAACTGTCTTTGCCTTCAAGAGGACAATAATTTAGAAATTTTATAATGTTACGACAATCTTGACACTTTCGTGAGAACCATATCGTAAATCAGAGAAAATCCTCAGTCTATCTGTTATCTGAACGAATAAAGAAACTCGGCGCTTTGCGCCTGGATCACATAATGACGCTGGACAGTTTCTGGCTTTCCTCCTTTACATAAACCAGACAGTCAAAACACATTTTTATTAACAGACAGATGATTCCTTAATCCATATACCCATCAGTATATAGCTAATAAACAAACAGCCATGAAGAGCAAAAGACGTTTTGACAAAATGCAAAACAATATTACTTAGAAATCGTTTCAAAGACATTCGTAATCTACCATTTTTTTTTTTTTTCTTTTTTTTTTTTTTGAATACCTAGAAAGTGGTTTATTTTCACAGTATTGTGAATATTCATTTGGAATGTAATAGTAGTTAATTCATACTGTAATCTCCATCTCTCCACGAGCGAATGTTTTAGCTTTATCACTCTTTTACAATGGTACTAAATCCTATGATGGTCCTCATCCATCACATTGTATACTCCCTGTTGCAACTGGATTACGTGAAAATGAAACTTGACGCTCGCTTAGTGTAATGATTAATAACACTGACAAAAACATTAATTCCATAACTATTTTGAGACACTTGGTGATTTTATATCGAGTCTTGTCAGCAATCAGAACTATGAAGTAGAAATTATCACTGTGAAACTATTAACATTACATCATTGAAATGCTACACTGAATCAACATGATCAGTAATTTACATGAAACGGCGGATGGATTTACAGTGGTAAAATCAGACATTTCAGAAATGTCCGGAAACGTTTGCTTTTATGTTATTACGGCTACATTTGTCAACATTTACAGTGATAAGATCAGGCATTTCAGAAAGGTTCGGAAATGTTTGCTTTTATGTTATTAATTAATGTATGTAAAACGATGACTATATATTTATCTTTAATTTGCTTTTTGTGGTAGTACAAGTTATACTGCTGTGCAAATGTGTAACTGAGCGCGAAAACGCCTGTTTTCAACCAGCGTATATATATATATATACTATTTATGATTTTTCGTTTGAGATACAATATGATATCTATTCTGATTTTTTAAAAACGTAACATGGACTATATAACAAAACGGAATGGAAACTTACTTTTTCTTTGTTTTTGGATTTTCTCAACATTTGGAATGTCACAATCAAAATTATCTTCTGAGAGGAGTTCAATTCCTATTAGGAGGATTAAAAGGGAAGACATTTACAATGAAACTGTTTATAATTTATCTGCGACATTCTATAATTATTCGCCTAGCGAAACCTATGGACTAACAACAGGATATTGCGTTAATAAAGGTCACTGTTGGAGCAATGTTACGAACAAGAACTGTCATTGCGATAATTTGTGCGGACAAGTTGGAGACTGTTGTAATGACATGGGTAAAACAAAAACAGTTTCGGAAAGAGTTTTCCTGAGACATCAGTTTCAATGTGTAAGTTTCAACACCCGGGACGGGTATACGTCAGCTTTAATGGTCTCTAAATGTCACGATTCTTGGGTTGAAAATAAAACTAAACAGTTGTGTGAAGATTCAGCCTCAACAAATAATATATTGCTGACTGTTCCTGTATATAGTACAGGTACCAACAATGTTATCTTCCGTAATATGTACTGTGCATACTGCAATGAAGTATCGGAATTCAAATTTTGGACGTTAGAAAGTTCATGTTTAGATCAAAACATAAGCGACAAATGTATTATTTTCGACTTTAAACCAAATAATACGAGCTTTTTTCCAGACCATTTTTGTTTAAACACAAACATGATCTCAACATGTTCTAGAATTGACAATTTAACTTCTCCTAGCAGTCAGATAACTGACCTTTGTGATTTGGGTTCAAATGTAATCGTTTATGACAAAAACAATACAGCATATAGAAATAAGTATTGTGTGATGTGTAATGAATTAGATGAACAATCACTGTTTTGTGAACCTATGCCTAAAATATATTACAGATTGAACACTGTACCTAGTTATCGTCTACTCGTAGATTTTAATTCGCACCAGTATAAAACAACAAAGGAAGGAAATGAAGTTACAGATTCATTCGAAGAATGCTCAAGTCAACATGAAGAAATATATGATCCGGTATCAAAAACATGTAGGAAATTGCACTGTCCATCAACTTTCACTGCAATTAAAGGAAAATGTGTCCGAAATAATAATTTTCCTAACAACACAAACACAATGAAAAGTCAATGTGCATTTATCAAACTGAAATCGGATGAATATGAAATACTGAATTTAACACACATTTTAGTGTTATCCTTAAACAAGACTGTCGGGTCATCTCTTCTTTTTAGAAACGGCTCTGAAATTTACGTTTGTGAAGAAATGTTTACAAGGCAAGCGATTAGACATATTTCAAGTTATTTTGGTGTTATTGAAAACTATGTCTCTTTCGGTGGCATAATTTGTTCAATAGCATCTTTAGTACTAACGCTTTTAGTTTACATAATGCTTTCAGAACTACGCAATATTCCTGGAAAGAATTTAATAAGTTTAATGATAGCACTGCTTTTAGCACAACTTCTTTTTTTATGTTCAAATCAGGCTGTTGACAATTACAAGGCGTGTAAGGCCTTAGCTATCATTATCCACTACTGTTTTCTGGCATCTTTCAGTTGGATGAATGTTATAGCCTACGATTTGTTCAGAACATTTTCACATTCATGTCAACTTGGCCGTTTGTGTACTCACATGTCGAAAGTGTTCTACCGTTACAGTGTGTACGGTTGGTTAATACCTGCAGCAATCGTTACACCTGCTGTTTTGTTGGACATTTTCAGTATCAATAATAACCAATTTAAACCAAGATATGGAGAAAATGTTTGCTGGATTTCTTCAAAGAATGCTTTAATTTTGTTCTTCGTAGGACCCCTAGCAGTCTTCAAACTGATTGATTTTGTAGGATTCATATGTACGTCGTTTTATATATCAAAGACAAGGCGACAAGGGTCGATGGCAAGACAGTATAATGTATGTTCCTGTTTGCTATACTTGAAATTGTCTCTTATCATGGGACTTACCTGGTTGTTTGCCTTTGTGGCTGTATTTTCTAATGATACAATAATGTGGTATCTTTTTATCATTTTTAATACACTACAGGGTGTTTTCATTGCTTTGAGCTTTCTGTGTACTAAGCGAGTTATAAAACTAATTTCTGGAAAGTTAGAAAGGAGGCAGAATGTCGATTCGTCATCTGGGACACTCATAATGCAGTTAAAAAGATCAAACATAGAATAAAGTCCAGATCCGGCAAATGTTTTTATTTTTATTTTATCATTTATTTTTTCACCTTCATGTACATCATACAAACAATAATAATGACGTTTACATAATGCATATACAATGTTACCAACATGTTTGATGTATGTGTCTATTGCTATTATTTCATTTCTATAGGTTGATGCTAATATACTATCACTTGTTAAATGTAAATCAAGAAATTATTTTGAAATCTCACATCAGTCTCACACCAACCTCTTAAAGACACATACTCAAACAACCTCCCACACAATCATACACGCACTCACACATATCCAGTTATACAGCAGATATAGTGTTTCATATCTACTTTTTGTATCCATTTGTCATAGTGTAATCTACAAGTTTTAGGGGGAGTTTTATAATATGTAGTTATTTATAGGAGAATCCATTCCATTTATTGTAATATTCATTTTTATATATATTTTTATCATGTTGTAACGCTATTAGCTTTTCCGTTTCCAATGTTATCTTTAAATAGTTTAAGAACTGTTCTAAATGTGAGACATTTTTATTTATTTTATTTTTGTAAATAAAATATTTTGCTGTTAAAGTGATACCATGTTTAGATTCGCTTTGTAGAACTGGTTATTAAAAAAGCCACTATTTCGTATTGAAGGCGAAATAACGAAATTTCAGAGGCGAACACACGAACCTTTTTATTAATCACTTTTCGTGTCGGCGGGTATCAAAACTTCGTGTTGTCGCCCTTCTTTTGTCGTGTCTTCGTGTATTTGCCTCGAAAGTCGAAAGGCAAACACACGAGAAACAAGCAGTTTTCGTTCTTTCGACCTTTCGTTACTTCGACCCGCCGACACGAACACACAACAAATGTGCAATTTCGTCCTTTCGTGTATTCGCCTTCCGGTAGGCATGCGCATAATAATTACACATATGCTGCTGAAATGAATATGCTATCTAAATAATGTGTTTTACCATTTATAAAATAATATTTGTCATAAAACGAAAGATAATGATTTATATTCCATGAAAGATGTCATTGTGTAGATATTTCATCACTAGTATTAAATTTGTACATACATTGAGCTTCTGTCAGTCTTACGGGGCATATCATTACGCCGACTTGAACTTTGAATGCTATCTAGATAATGTGTACCATTTATACAAAAAGTCTCCTCAATTTATGATAGAAAATGTTTCATATGCAATGAAACATGTCACTCTTTAAGTATTTTAGTTCTGGTACTAAATTCATACAACCCATTTTGCGCCATTATTATAGTGTATTAAGGCAGAACCTACACGAAACATTTGTCGTGTGTTCGTTTCGGCGGGTCGAAGTAACGATAGGTCGAAATTAGCTCAATATTTGTGTATTCGCTTTTCACCTTCCTAGCCGAATACACGAAGTAACGAAATATTGAAGGCGAAATAACGAAGTTTTAATACCCGCCGATACGAAAAGTGATTAATACAAAAGTTCATGTGTTCGCCTTTGAAATTTCGTTTATTTCGCCTTCAGTGTTTCGTTACTTCGTGTATTCGCCTCGAAAGTCGAAAGGCGAACACACGACAAATAAGCATTATTTCGACCTTTCGTGTTTTCGTTACTTCGACATTTCGCCTCGCCGACACGAAATGGCAGAAATCAGCCACCATACAAATCTCTCCAAAATGTTTGTATATGTGGACATTCCCAAAAAAAGATGTTCAATGGATTCCACATGAATCTGACATAAATCACAAAGATTTGATTCGATAAGTCATTGTTTGTGGGCCTACTTTGCAAATGTGTGGCTCTGAGGCTGTGTTTGTGCTGCTCTGTGCTTCCGAGAAATCTACCATTACCTATTAGCTTTAGTAGAAGTTTATCTGTCGCAATTATTCTGTGTATAAATTTGTACTGGACGTTTCTAAATGTACTATCTATCGTTGCTGTAAAGATATTCATATAATTATATTGATTTCCATACTAAATTTGTTTTTGAAGTAATATTCTCCCTCTTCGCTTCGGCTTTATTTGCGAGTGTTTCTTTTTTCATCTGATGTTCATATAAGAATTTATTTGCCTTTTATTGTGTCCGTAAACCTTTTCAGAATAATTTTGCTTTCTGAAGTTAAAGGTACATTTTATAGCTTGTTTTATATTCCGCTGGTATACTTTTTATTAAAGACATGTGTTTGAGACAGTCGTGTTCAGGAAGGCTGTACAAATTTTTAACGTCTTCATATGTATAGAATTTATTTCGCCGAAAATCATATAAGTGGTCGAGATACAACACACCTTCATCAAACCATGTTCTATTGAAAAATGTTTTGTCGTTGACTTTTATTTTCTTGTTATTCCATATTATCTCTTTACTTGAGTTTGTGCATTCGGACAGAATACCGATTTCATTCCACGCTATAATGATATCTTTTAAAAGAAGGATTTGTCTTAAAATAATTTAATATTTCTCTTTCATTTAAATTACGTTCAAATATCAAGTTCGCTCCTATTTTTTCTAGTTTATCCTTATAGATAGCTTTTATAATTGATTTGTTATTATTATCTTTCTAACTCAGCTGACCTTTAATGCTCTGTTAAACGTAATAAGGTCTATCATTTTTATACCCCCATTTAAATCGTTTTTCATTATTGTTTCTTTTTTATTTTGCCCGGATTTTTATCCCATAAGAATAGGTTTATTGTTTGTTTTGTTGGGATTTGTAATACAGATCATAGTAAATCAATTTTGGTAGAGCAAAACTTTTTATAACAGTAACTTTTCCCAGTAACATCAGTTTCCTATGCTGCCACTGTTTAAGGCAATTTTTAAAGGTCTAAAAAAATTATTGGTATTTACGTGTATCTGTATAAAAGGTAATTCCAAGAGATTGCACAGAATCTGATGCCCATCTGATTTTTTTGTCTGTACAGTATCTAACATTTGTATTGCTTATTGAACCAGCTTTTAATACTTGACACTTTTTAGCACACTTGAGCCAAAGACTCATGGTGAGCTTTTGTGACCGCTCAATGTCCATCGTCGTCCGTCGTCAGTCGTCCGTCGTGCGTCGTCCGTCGTCCGTCCGTCAACATTTTCTAAAACAAATCTTCTTCTTCAAAAACCATTGGGCAGATTTACACCAAACTTCACAAGAATGATCCTTGGGTGGCCGTCTTTCAAAATTATTCAAAGAATTGAATTCCACACAGAAATGGCAACCGAGAGGAAAAACTTTAAAAATCTTCTTGTCCAAAACCGCAAGGCTTAGAGCCTCGATATTTGGCATGTGACATTATCCAATGGTCCTCTATGAAGATTGTTAAAATTATGTTCCTTTGGGTGAAAAGAGGCCCAGCCCCGGGGATCCCAAATTTTACATAGACTTTTATAGGAAAAAACTTTAATAATCTTCTTGTCTGAAACCACAAGGCCTACGCCTTTGATATTTGGTATGTAGCATTGCCTTGTAGTCCTCTACCAAGTTTGTTCAAATTATTACACTGGGATGAAAAGAGTTTTACATAGACTTATATAGGAAAAAACTTTAAAAATCTTCCTGTCTGAAACTGCAAGGCCTAGGCTTTTGAAATTTGGTATTTTGTCTGAAAGTTCAA
Source organism: Mercenaria mercenaria (assembly GCF_021730395.1). Lineage (NCBI taxonomy): Eukaryota > Metazoa > Mollusca > Bivalvia > Venerida > Veneridae > Mercenaria > Mercenaria mercenaria. Next base: position 89,771,781 of record NC_069364.1, on the reverse strand, counting down.
GGCCTATGCCTTTGATATTTGGTTTGTAGCATTGCCTTATGGTCCTCCACCAAGTGTTCAAATTATTACCCCAGGGCGGAAAGAGGTCCCGTCCCAGGGGTCCAAAGTTTTACATAGACTTATAAACGAAACAAATTTAAAAATCTTCTTGTCTGAAAGTTCAAGGCCTAGGCCTTTGATATTTGGTATGTAGCATTGCCTAGTGGTTCTCTAACAAGATTGTTCAAATTATGCGCATGGGGTGAAAGAGGCCCCGACGCGGGGGTCACTTATGTGAGTTATATAGGAAAAAATAATTAGAAATTATCTGATCAAATTTCCTAGACTGTTTAATTATAATTACCTGATGACCAAGTAATCAGGAGTCACTTGACTGTGACCTTGACCTACTGACTTACTTTCTTGTTTTTTAAGATACAACCTTGAAATTTGTATGACATATACAGTTTTGCACACCGATCTTAAAACTCACTTACAGTGACCATGAATGTGACTTACTGATCTACGTTCTTAATATTTTAGCATCAGTTTGACATTTGAAACATGTAGCTCATATTACTCATGTGAGCGACCCTCTTGTTTCGTTTAGTTTAAGCCCGGAAATATTTTTAATATTGTCTAATATACTTATTAACGTTTCAAAAGACTTACTTGATCCATCGGTTATAAAAGTGGCATCATCTGCAAATAATACATTTTTAATTCCAATATTATTGATATGTATGCCTTTTATAACATTAATTTTAGAATACTATTTGATAATATCTCTATACAAATAATAAACAGGTAAGGGGAAAAGGGACATCCTTGTCGTACCTCTTTCGACAAAACATTCTGACATATGACCGTTATTTATAATGCAACTTTTTTTTTCTGACATTTTTCTTCAAGAATATGTATGTTAGGACCCTGGTAAGTTATGCAGCCTCGGTCACCGTGTATATGCCTCAACCAACACTGTGCTGCTGTTTCACTTTAAGTCAAAAAAATATTTGACAAAAATCCAACAACTGCCTTTATTATGTCTTATGGGTTGTTACTTTATATGAGTGCCTATTTAAGCTATATCACATAACTTTAAATGATGATATCGGAATGATTTTCATGTAAGCGTCCTTTGCCTTATAAAGAAAATGTATATGTAGACATATAAATACAAACCTTATGTAAAGTGATAAAGGAACGAAATATCGAGAAGATTAAAACTTAACTGTTTTCCACTTTTTTATTTTATTTTTATTTTATTACGAATGGGAATGGTGATATAGTTTAATTAAGATTAATAACTTCATGAAATTTTAATAAATATAATTTAAAAATTAGTAATAGTTTCGGTCAGATTTACTCTTTGTTATAGTAGAAATTCTATTTGTTATTTTGAATATGATTTCGTTGCCTGAGGATGTCCTGAAATCAATCTAATCCTGTATGAATATTGATGGTTTGGCAGTTCTTAACTATGTCTGTTATCTTTCATATGTGTCAGTCTATCCACGTGTTGATATAAAGATTGTTCCTACACCTATGATTATGTTCCTGTTTGACTTTGACTTTGACCGCTGTTCTTGTGTCTTTCGAGATACTGTCGTTAAAAGCACCGGCCTTTAGAACGTAAACACAAGAAATTGTTTATATATCAGAAAATTATTGCTTTTATTAAGAAGGCATTGAAACTTAGTTAGTGACAGATTATAAGTTATTAAAACATATAAGAATTAGTTGTTTTTACTACTTTTTTCCATTTAAAATTGAAAAGCGTTTGTGACGGGATGCCTTAATTATAAAGGTTTATATTAACGCCCGTTATATACATATTCCTCTGTGGTGTATTGGCAAGACAGGAGGAAACTTTTTATTGCGGCGGAGACACGGGATCGATTTCCGACTTGGACATGTTTTTGTCTTGATTTGGCAGTTAAGATAGATCGTTTAGAAACAAAAACTTATGTTCTAAAATTCATAATATGACTAAACTTCAATTTTTAACAAGAACGATAATATTTAGCCAAACCCTGGAGGACAATGCCTTTTACGACGCGATTTTCTAATTATTTATATAATGTAATTTTCTCTTAACCAACCAATATTACTTTGTTACATTTCGATTGTGATCGCAATTTCTTGTCATATTAATATTCATAGAGATATTGTTGTTTGCAGACGCAAGGTTCCAATTAAGCATAGTAAATCAGATAACTGGATTGAATTGCAAATGAGATCAAACCGGCAGATGAACTATGATCAAAGTACTTTAGAAACGTTCCGTAGTTCCCAACCATCAAAGCAGAATTTTAGATTACTATAGCACTGTGCTTAATCATTATCTACTTTTCATTTTGCCAAGAAATCTAAATAATATTTATCTAGAATCTCTGAATAAATTCAAACGTTCTAAAAATCTAGGAATTAAATCATTCGTATTACAAAAATATGGTAAAACAAAATATTTAGGTCTAAATGAAAGACAACATTGAGCAAATGCAACGTTATATGCCATGACATTTTAGCTAGATTATTTTCTTCCACATTATATAATTTCGAAATAAACCAGTGTGTTCATGTATTTTACATTAAATCTGTTTTTCTGTACTTTCTATAACAAACAGACGTTTCGATATCTAGTTTATTGTGGTAAGTATAGAAATATCATAATTATAGTATGTACTGTTCTTTAAATGCTATTTCATAGTGAATCAAATAGCGAGAGGTTGCTGTTTTGATGTTAGGGAAAATGAATTCATAGTTGAGAATAAATATACGGACAACTGGTTACAATACATGTGTTGTTCATGTTAGTTACTCATTCTAGTTCATGAAGTACAATAAGATCAGTGAAATGATGACAAGTGTTGTTAGTTTTCATATCTCCTACTACTGCAACGATTGGAGTAAAGCTTTCGTTAAATGACAGAATATGGTTCTTACAACTATTTTGCCATACTTTCGGATCGAGAATTATCTCTCTCCAATATCTACCGGACAAAAACCCGCATATATGTCTATATTGTATTTATGTTATTGTACACTTTTAAAATTAGTGATTATTTCAATAAACTTATTTTCCCAATTATGTTATTTTTTTTTCAATAAATGTGTAGACCCTTAACGTATTTAGGTATAATAAAATAAGTATTGCATTCCTGAGATGATTACATTTTATAATATTGTATCCCTGAGAGGGTGAAATTAAAAATGTTCACCTCCAGATATATGAATATCGACAGAGGCGAAAGTCTCTGCAAAAATATCAGGGTCAAGCTGTGTTTTTATTTTAAAACTTAAATCATGTTTTGCCTCCTGTTTTGACCTTATTTTGAATCTAATGAAGATGCACATGATAAGGTCAGCATCAGACCGAAATGACATGATAAGCATAATATAAATCTACGCCCAATCGGACTTAAAGGTCACCTAGAGAAGAAATAAAATAGAGCAGTACATTAATGGACTTTAACAGCTAGACCCATGATGGATAAAAAAGAGATTATACACATGCATCATATAATTAGCCTGCAAATATTTTCACTATCGATTTATACATTATTACAAATTTTACAACGCAAAATGAAAAATTATAGTTTGATTTGACGTTTGTGAATTCTATCAATGTATAGACCCTTTCGTCGATTAGGGTAATAGGCATAGTTAGCTTCACCTCATATATATATTAGAAACACTAGCTGTTTGAATAGCTACGAATGGCGTAGTGGTTGCGCGCTGGCCTATCATATAGGTTGCTGGGGTTCAATAGTCTTACGATGCTATTTTTTCCATTGAAGACATAAAGATGTAATTATATTCATAGAATGGTTTCCATGTTATTTTTTTTTTATTTCATCTTTATAATGCCACCCTTCGAAGAAGGAGGGGTATATTGTTTAATGTCGGTCGGTGTCCGTAGACCAATCGGTTTCCGGACGATAACTCAAAAACTCTTAGGCCAAGGATCATGAAAGTTGATCCGGAGGTTGGTCATGACCAGCAAATTATCCCTATTGATTTTAAGATCAGTAGATTAAAGGTTAAGGTCACGGTGATCTGGAACAGTTAAACCGTTTCCGGACGATAACTTGAGAACGCTTTTGGGCCTATGATCATGAAATTTAACAGGGAGGTTGATCGTGACCAACAGATAATTTTTATTGTTTTTGAAATCAGTAGGTCAAAGGTCAAGGTCACAATGACCCGGAACAGTTAAACCGTTTCTGGACATTAACTTGAGAACGCTTGGGCGTAGGATCACGAAACTTAATAGGGAGGTTAACATGACCAGCAGATGACCCCTATTGATTTTGAGATCAGTAGATCAAAGGTCAAGGTCACAGTGACCCGGAACGCTTAAACCGTTTACGGACGATATCTTGAGAACGCTTGGGAGTAGGATCACGAAACTATAGTAACTACAAGGTAACAGTGACCCGGAACAGTAGAACATTTTTTGCCAAATTACTAGAGAATGCTTTGGTCTAAGATCACATCTGATACGGAGGTCACTTAAAGTTATGTCTGGTAAATGACCCATAATTATTGAGTTGAGGTCAGTACGTTTGACATTATGCATTGTGTAGTGGCCTTCTATCAAGTTTGTTCAAATGATGTGCCTTTGGTCAAAATTGGTCATGCCATGAGTTCACTTGTTTAACATAGACTTCTTTATGAAAAAAGTAAGTTTTCTTGTCTAAAACGGAAATGCCGGTAGTTTAGATATTTGGCTTATAGCAATGTATATCATGCTTGTTCAAATCATGACCCCATTTATTGTATCAAGGTCATATGCTTAGATATTTGGTATGTAGCATTGTGTAGAAGTTCTTTACCGCATTTGTTCAACTGTGCCTCTTGGGTCAAAATTTGCCTGACATCGGTGTTACTTGTTTATTTAAGGAAAACTTTAAAAGATCTTCTTTTCTAAAACCTGAAACCCCGGAGCTTTGATATTTGGCATGTAACATTGTGCAGTGGTCCTCTACCGAGTTTGTTCAACACCCTCCCCATGCCCCAATCCTGGGCTCAGAATTAGCCCTATCCTAATGTTCACTTGTTGTACGATTTATTTAGAAAATATCTTCTTGTTTACAACAATAATGCCATGAACGTATATATTTTGAACTTTTGCTCCTCGTACTTACATTTGTTGTTAATACAGTGTAAATAAAGTTTCTATTCAATTTATTTTTCATATTGTTTTGTCCAGAGCCATACCTAAGTCATGCTTTGGATTATTTCAATAAAACATGGTAGAAATGTTAACTGCAACAGAAAATACGGTCCTGCAAGTATCAGTTCGACTGCCAGATGAAAAGTTATTTCATTTACATATATGGAACTATACAGGCGGAATTTACGCCATTATTGTATTGTTTTAATTTATGCTACCCTTGAAAAAGGCTTTTTAAAAAGCCGAAAGCGTTCGACTTTTCACTGTTTCAACATATATTTTCTCTCATTTTGAACAAACAACTTTATTTAGCTTGAGTATCAGTAACGTTCACCAATGAATACGTTTACAAAACTCAATGTATATGATCCCCTGATTGTTCCTCAATGTGTATCGACACTTTATACAATGTATGAAGCTCAAACTAATTTTACCTGTTGTGTAATTTAAAATCATGTGTATTATTTAATTGGCACAATATATCCAAAAATATATTATTATTATTTATCTATTTTATTTCATTTTGAATATGAAGAAAGTAATATTCCGACGAATATTGTAGTGCCGTGTGCAGTCAGACAAATTAAATTAATGATGGTGTGCGATGCTTCTAGAAAAAGTAACAGTGTATCAGTGATAAAAAAGAATAATTGCTCTACACACCGACGATATCAGCTTGGAGTCGCATACAATTGTGTTGCTGTTGACTGGCTGTTTACGTTATACAAAAATAGCACTTTGCTTGTAAGCCTTAAAACACAACGGTACTTCATTGACCTTTTATCATGCAATATCATCCGATCAAAAGATACCTTACACAGTAAGCTTCCTAGTCTAAAAAATTATTGTCATTCAAACAACGATATTACTGGATATCAAGAGCTTGTCTACTTCCGAGCAAAAGCGAGCTTTGTACGTCTGTACAAGGTGAATAGAGGTGAATCAACAGGAGACATTTTATCATTCAATACTTGATTGTTTATCAATTTTCGAGATGCACTTTAATATGACATGAACGTATATAAAGAAAGGAAAAAATTAGACTTCTACCAGCTGAAATAGTGATCTGTCATCTTTTTTGTTGAATCTTGACGAAACGTTAAAATCGATATCTAATCGAACGTATCGACCAGTTGCTTTTGTTTGTATCCTGTAATAGCCAGTTGTTTCCATAGTAACGATGTAGCGCATGTGATCATCGTCGGTGCTGTCTTTCCCATTAAGGAACTGCAAATACGCACCAATGACGTCAGAACCGTCGTATATGTAACTTAGCACCCCAACAGACTTAAAAGTAAAGTGATACGCAATTGATAAAAAAAATAACATGTATAGTTTATATAATTATGTGGCTGTTTCAGTATTAGTAACATGATTTCTTAACCTTAGCTGCTAAATTTCTAAAATGGATTGATCCATTATTCAATTTGGGCAATACCACTTATTCGTTGAAGGGGTGTTCACGGAAAATTTACTGACCGAATAGCGAACAGTGCAGACCATGATCAGCTGTCTGCTTTGGTCTGCACTGGTCCCAAAGGCAGAATCACTTGCCGCCAGCAGGCCAAAGGTTAACATCGGTTAACTTCAAGGTTATAACAGGATTAAATTAACCTATGATTTTAATGTCACTGCAGCAACTGTAGTTAATAGTTTCATGAATAAATAACCAGTTCTTAACTTGGAAAAGTACATTTGATAATTCTGTAAGGAACGTAAACCAATCCCTCGGGATTCTGCTAATGGTATAATTTGAAAGTGAAAACTCCTTGTCATGTTTTTGGCATTCGAGTAACACCAGTGCAGTAGCAGTATTTCAAGTGTAAGAGACTTTGGTCGAATTGACTTCGTCTAACATTAGCATAAAAAGAAAGAAATTCAATATGTAGAAGAAAAAGCTTATGTGAAATTTAAAAAAAATGTTATGTGTGTCTCATAGCATAGAATTTATTAAACTCGTTGAAGGATATAATACTCTCATTTTGTCACAACTCGTTTCATGATTTCAATACGAAAAAACAATCGCTTGAAATTCCTTCTGCTGATCATTCAAATTTTGATAACTTCAAAATTATAGCGTTTCATTCATGACGTTTCAATGTATCCGTATTAAAGAGTTCTACAAAAGCCGGTGACAGTGGGAAGTGAAAGGTAACATATCTTATTACCTTTGACGAACAGATTCAATCTCTTTCCTTAGTAGTATTCTATGCGTTCAAATGAAATATTTAAATGGATGTTAGAATTGTTGTTTTTTCTTATAACTGACCTTTATTTTGTATGATCCGTCCATTTGTTTTTCAAACATGAATTTGACATAATCATCGTCCGGTTGCCACATAGCTGTAACAGGTCTATCAGAAAGAAATCCGTCACAATGCCAGTATCTACCGTTTTCTTTGGCGATAATTTTGAACTGTTTTCCTTCGAGATTTACTGAAAAACATTACAGCAGCGTTACTGATTAAACAATGTCTGAATACGTCTGAAGATACCGGGGGTACTTGACAATTTTAGCTTATCATTTTTAACATTTAGCCTACTAATTTTCTAAAATGGACTGGTCAATCATTCATGCAGAATCACTTGCCGCCAGCAAACTAAAGGTTAACAATATTTGCTTCTTAGCACTTACAAATCAATATTACTTTTACATAAAAGCGAAATTGTTAGGGACATTAAACTGTTAGTCACATGAGCACGAAGTGCTGAAAGGTAAGCTAATGTTAAATACGGCTTCACCCTGGTGGTCACATGGTTAATATAGACTTTTATAGAAAATTTTATTAAACTCTTCTTGTGCAAGACCATGTGCCTAGGGCTTTGATATTTGGTATGTAGCATCATCAAGTGGGCCTCTACCAAGATTGTACAAATTATTCCACAAGGGTTAAATATAGCCCCGCTATGGTGGTCAGATGTTTTATATAGACCTATCTAGGGAAAGAAATTGAAAATATTCTTTTCCAAAACCAAATCGCCTAGGGCTTTGATAGTTGGTATATAGCATCGTATAATAGTCCTTTACCAAGATTGTTCACATTTTCCCCCAGGGATTAAAAATGGTCACGCCCCGGGGAGCACATGCTTTGAACCGACTTGTCTTCAAACAATATCTCCTCTGAAACCATTGGATGGAAGTTGATGAAACTTTGGGTTGTCTTCTTTCAAAGTTGGTCAAATGGGTCTACTTAGTTGCACATAAGGGCCTCAAGAGCTGAAGATAGAAAAATATTCCAACAACAATTCTGAAAAAGGTATTATAAGTGTTATCAAATATTTGATACTTTTACAATTAGCCTGCCTTTGCGACCAGTGCAGACTAAGGTCCATGCAGACAGATCTTGGTCCGCACTATTTGCTATTCAGTCAGTAAGTTTTCAGTGTACACTCCTTTGAATAATAAGTGGTACTGCACAAATTGAATGATGGACCGGTCCATTCTAGAAATTTTGCAGGTAAAGGTTAAGCATTATTATTAACTAAGATGTTGATGTTATGTGTTCCGCTCTCCATGTTAGCAAAAACAAATCGCGATCTCTTTAGTAATACAAATAGCTTTTGTTCCACTGTTGACTAAATTTGATCTAGTTCCTTCAAATCTCTAAAGAAGATAAACAAAGTAAACATTGCAGAACAAGATACAGCTTTTTCGACAGACTGCTAAAAGAGTCATGTGGAGTTATTTTTTGCTTGGAGCTCAAGCTTTTCACATATGGATCAATGAAGTATCTGACACTTTACCATAACCTGAGGCCACTAAATTTTATAACCAATGCCTCGTTCACATTTGGCCTACGATGCGTCTGCGGAGCCCGTAGACAACCCGTATTCTCCTCTCCGTGCGGCTTCCGTGCGGAGGCAGGAGACAGCAGTGCGATTTTCGTACGGATTCCCGGGCTCCGCAGCCTCTACGATATTGTCTAGCGAAATGTTATACAAATTTGAAAAAATCGTTAGCCCGTAGACATGTCGCAGGTGGCACTGCAAAATCCCCGCACGGGCATCGTTAGTAAGCCGTGCGCTAATCGTGCAGCCAACGCACGATTTTCCGAGGGCATGGTGCCCCCCAAAAATCGTACGGAGATTGTAGACTCGTGGGATCTCCGCACAGCCCTCGCACAGCTGCCGCAAGGTTTCCGCTCACTGCCCGTTCAGTACCCGTGAAATTGCACGGATATTGAGTAATTACCGCGCGGCAACCCTACAGAGGCCGTCCCATTGCCGTGCAGGGGCCTTGATATAGGCAAAACATTTTCCAGATGGTTATATTTATTGGCCATCTCCAGCATGTTTTCATTTTCGTCTCTTCAGAGAAATGTTAGTACCAGAAATATGAATTTGTACACAACACACCTCTTTATACTAGGATGCTCAAAAATGTCAGGGCGGCTGCACGGAAACCCTACGGGCGTCGTACGATTTTCGTGGGAAGCTTTCGATGACTGCACGGCAACTGCACTGAAATTGCACGATTTCCATATAATCTCCGCACAGTGTCCGTACGGATTTCTCCCGGCCTTTCTCCGACAGCCTGTACGATGTTCGTATATAAAGTGAACACATACACCGTAGCCCGTAGCCACCTACGATGCCCCAAAAACCGCAAGGAAAATCGTAGACTGATTTATTGCACGGCGCCCGGGTTAAATGTGAATTAGGCACAAGTTAGCATTTTGTTCTGGTATGTAACGTTGAAATTTAATAAAAATGTTCACACAGACTGGATTGGCTGGATGCTTTATTTCTATCTGATATTTGTTTGTTTTGAGGAAATATGGAATATATCTCACTGAGAAGTGAGAAAATTTCAAATATTTTCATGAGCGCGTGGTGAGATATTCTATATTCACGAAAAACAAACAAATTTTCTTTTTATGTTATGCTTAATTACGTTGAGATATGCATTTTGCAACAAATTTTAATCTCAGCGCGGGAAACAGACGCACGTAAACGAACATGACGTCAGACGTGTTGTGACGTTAGAAAGATGCACACGACATAAAGTTCCATTTTAATTTATTTCTTGCTACATAACGTTATGAAATACTCATTAAATAAAATAATTTGAATCGAGAAATATACTATAAAGAACAAAGTGCGGCTACAATTTTCATCCTGTTTTAAGCAAATAATTTAAAATTTATACACAATGTACAAGTAGATCGGCAAAGCATTATCATTTGCAGTGAGTGATATGCAGTGAGTGATATGGATTATATCTCACTGATAAAACACAGTATTTCATCAGTTAGCATAAAATAAAAGTTCATATCTCAATGCTCTAAAATATCCGCACACGTTTTCATCTCAGTTTTATTGTTTAGGAATATTCTTACTTATGTTGGAAATGAAAGTCTTAATTAAATGGCGTTTGAATTAAGGTTTTTTTTGGTAAATTGTTGATCATGTGGATTGTTTGTAAATGCCAAAGCGATGAATGGAAGCCTATTATTCAACATATCAAAATATAACTTGCTCTACAAACAATACTTCTTTTAACCAAATATTTTTCAGTGTTACTAAAAGAACGGATAAGAAAATATGAGTTCGATGTTGTCAAATTATAATATTACATATTTCAGAAATTATAGCTCATCCTTCAACGTCTACAATAACTCTACTGTTGTTCTTTTTTATTAAATACTAGTAAAGCGAGGAAGATGGTACTTTCTTACATGTACTTGGTTTAGCGAGGCAGATAGTTCCTGGTTGTTCCTTTACATTGTTATATCCTTTGCAGGCAGTGCAGCTCCTCGTAGCAGCGTTGTAAAATACACTGGTACATGCCGAATCTTCGTCGCAAATTTTGGAACAATATATTTTACTTTTCGCTAATAATTGAACAGTTCTTTCTGATTCTACGCATATTTTACCGTTCATACTTGATTCCGTGTAGAAGGTCGACGTCTGAATGGTGCAGCGTACAGGTATGAAAACGTCATACAATAATAACAAAAATAAAAGTCTATGAAAGAAGTGATCTTTCTCCATTTTGAAAACACAGATGACAGTTAAATCACTAAAATATATTTATTTCTGTAAGAATTATATTCAATTTTCAATATTTATTGCAGTGCCGAGCGGTTTAGGCCAGTAACAAAGCAATAGATATGAGGTAAAAGTCCTTAAATACATTTTAGCTCACCTGAGCAATGCTTTGTCTTCTACCTGTCCGTCAACATTTAGCTTGTGTATGCGATAGAGGCTGTATTTTTCAACTGATCTTCATGAAATTTGGTCAGAATGATTACCTTTGAATAAATCTAGGCCGAATTTGAAAATGGGTCATCTGGGATCAAAAACTAGGTCTCAAGGTCAAATCAAAGAAAAACCTTGTGTATGCGATAGAGGCTGTATTTTTCAATTGATCTTCATGAAATTTGGTCAGAATGATAGCCCTTGATGAAATCTAGGTCAAGTTCGAATATGGGTCATCTGGGATCAAAAACTAGGTCACTAGGTCAAATCAAAGAAAATACTTGTTTTTGCTCCAATTTTAATGATAATTGGTCAGAATATTTTTTCCATGAAATCACTAGGTCAAACATGTTTACACTGTTATGGTGTATTATGGTGTGTTTCTCAGGTGAGCGACCTAGGGCCATCTTGGCCCTCTTGTTTTGTAAGCTGAATTTTTATATTTGATTCAAACAAATCATGTTCGTGAGTTAATAGAGCCCTGTAATTATCGAAGACAACATTGCTTCCGGTGACGGTGAATGCCGACAGGAAATCATTGAAGGCGTTTTTAAGTACTTGTCCTTTTAAGAAACAGCGTAACAAAGAAAATGTCCATCATGTCCATTTAGACATCGTAAAAGTAAACAAAAATACACATAAAATAAAACTAAATATATCTTATTGAATATCTAATGTTCTGATCCATTATACTACAGGAGAGGAATGTATGCCGTCAGAGGCAACACTGTCAATAAGCCCTTCCGCTTAGTTTCAATAAAAATATACACAATCAATTAAAGCACTTTCGGCAGTGTCAACATTGTCATTAAAGAAGTATCGACAGTTGTTACAGGCAACAAATCTGCAGTGCGTAAATGAGACTCTCCACACAAACTTGGATGGGTTTAAACCATTTATGAATAGTGATAATCCGTGTATATCTGGTAATATAAAACTGGTTTTCAGTTTTGTGAAGAAAAATCAATAACTGTGAGTCCTTGTTTCAGTGCTATAACACAGAAGGTGAGTAAAAGGTTACAACTTGCGTTACAATTCACCAAACTGTGTGAATTTCCTTTTATAAATATCAAAAGACTTGTCACGATGAATTATTGTCATTTTTTTTTATCTTATATTATTTATATGCTTTTTTAATCGAGAATAAGATTTAGGTGTAAGTGTAAAACATCTAAAGAAAAAATATTTTATCTTTGAAGTCAATATCATTAACCCTTATGATGCTTGACACGATTGATTCTGCCTTTGCGAGCAGCGTATATTATGATCAGCATGCATATTCGTGCAGTCTGATCATGATCTGCACTGTTTGCAATTCAGTCAGTATCTTTTTGGTAAGCACCCCTTTTAACAGTTAATGGTACTGTCCATATTGAATGGACAAATTCATTTTAGAAATTGAGCAGGGTAATGGTTGGTATCAAAATCTCAACCTAAACATCAAGGACACTGTTTCTTCTAAGGTCAACAAAACCGACCATTCAATGCCAGTTTAATTTTGTTGTAAAATGAGTACGTATATCTTTCTTGTGCTAGTAACATTTGTTTTTGAAATAATATTTCGTAATTACTTTGAACAATATATAGTCTTAGGTCTATATGGTATTTTAAACACAAACAAATATTAATAGTTAGCATCGATGGCGAAAAGCAAAATATTTCAGGATATCTTAACAACAAACAAATATTTTCAAGCAGAAATTTCGTAAAATTTCTATACAAATATATTCTGTGATTATATTGTAAAGTACCCGATTCGTACAGTGGGAAAAATGTTTTTGACCGGTAAATTGATATTCTTAGAGGGTTTTTTTGTTCTTTTTAAATCTTCTAAACAATCTTTCTACCCTCATAGACATTTACTAGACTGATCTTGCTGAAAAATAAGTAACAGTTTGTAAAAAAAAACAAAAAAAAACACGAATAAGAGGAATAAATGCGCAGCAACGAACTTCAAACACCATGTATGATTCTTTAAAAGAATTTCTTTTCAACTGTATAGAACACAAAACTGAGTAATTTTGGACGACAGTATATCAATTGAGATCACTTTCCATTACAAAACTTAATAATTAATGGGCTTTTGGACTTTTCTACCTACATGTATTTGAACGTGTGATATTTTGATAGAAATCTTTAAATCATACATTTTATATTTACTTAATCTGATTTTTTTATTGTTTTTTTGTTTCTACATTGTGGTGGTACAAATCAATACAACAGGGATATGCCTTTGTTGCACTAATCGCTAAAATGGCAACATTTTAAAAGAATATAAGAATGTCAATGTTGGCGCTTTAATCTTGAATTTATACATTGTATAATTGCTACTCAAATATTTTGTTATAGTTTGAAACTAAATACTTGAAAATTGATGTAGGCAGTAGCAGTTATAAAAATGTGAAACTGGCAGTAGCAGTAGCAGCAGTCACGGTAGAGGAAAGTTAAATCGCCAGTAGCAGTAGCAACAGTAGCCGTAGCAAAAACGTGAAATTGGCAGCAGCAGTAGTAGTAGCAATAGCAATAGCAATAGCAATAGCAGTAGCAATAGCAGTAGCAGTAGTAGCATTCGTAGTAGCAGCAGTAGCAGTAGCAAAAACTTGAAATCGGCAGAAGCAGTAGCAGTAGCAAAAACGTGGAATTGGTAGTAGCAGTAGCAGCAGCACAAGCATGAAATCTGCATTAGCAGTAGCAGTAGTAGCGGTAGCCGCAGTAGCAGTAGTAGCTGTAGCAGCAATAGCAGCGGCTAAAACGTGTAATTGGCAGTAGCAGTAGCAGAAGTACAGGTAGCAGTAACTGTAGCAGAAGCAGTAACAGTGGCAGCAGCAGCAGTAGCAGCAGTAGTAGCTGCAGTAGCAGCAGCAAAACATGAAATTGACAGTAGCAGTAGCAGTAGCAAAAGCATTAAATCAGCAGTAACAGTAGCAACAGTAACAGCAATATCAGTAGCAACATTAGCCATAGCAAAAACATGAAATTGACAGTAGCAGTAGAAGTATCAGCAGTAGCAGTAGCGAAAACGTAAAACTGGCAGAATCAATGGCAGCAGTAACTGCAGCAAAAACGACAAATTGCCAGTAGCAGTAGCATAAACAGTAGCAGTAGTAGCAGTAGCAGTAGGAAAACGTGAAATTGGCAGTAGCAGTAGCAGCAGTAGTTAAAACGTGACATATGCGGAAGCAGTAGCAGCACTAGCAGTAGTAAAAATGTAAAATTGACAGTAGCAGTATCAGGAGTAGCAGTAGCCGTAGCAAAAACGTAAATTTGGCAGTAGCAGTAGTAGTAGAAGCAGCAACAATAGCAGCAATAGCAGTAGCAGTAGTAGCAAAAGCAACAGCAGCAGCAGTAACAGCAGCAGTAACAGTAGCACAAACGTGCAATTAGCAGTAGCGGTAGCAAAATCATGAAATGAGCAGCCGCACCAGTAGCAGTAGTAGACACGTAAAATTTGCAGTAGCAGTAGCAGAAACGTGAGGTGGGCAGTAGCGGTAGCAGCAGTAGCAGTAGCTGAAATGTGAATTTGGTTAAAGCAGTAGCAGCAGTAGCAGTAACAAAAATGTGAAATTTGCAGCAGCAGTAGCGGTAGCAAAATCGTGAAATGGGCAGCAGCAGTAGCAACAGCAAAAACCTAAAATTCATTGTAGCAGAAGCAAAATTAGAAAATTTAAAATTTAATAAGGAATAGTAGCTGCAGCAGTAAAGTAGCAAAAACGTGAAATTGACAGTATCAGTTGCAGAAGAATCAGTATGTACTGGCAGTCGCGGTTTTCCGAGTGTTCTCAATATATCAGAGTGTTCTATGAATTCACCTCACATGTCGGAGAAAAAGGCGGAAGAGACTTTCTTAATGACTGTTCTAAACAAATAACAAATTCACCAGTGTTTACACTAGATTAAGTTACTTGTCTTTAACGCGGCAGGGTAAATAAAGAAAATGTAACACTAAAAGGGGTAATGGTCGGCCCCATCCATATATTGTGTTACCTTATTTTAAAATGAGACAATTTTAGGTAAAGGGGAAAAGCCGAAAACTGTCCATTATGTGAAAGAATGGACAAATCGAGGCGCAACGCGTCTTTCACATAATAGACTGTTGACTTAAAACATGCATGGTTCTCACGAAAATGTCAAGATTGTCGTGATATTATATAATTTCTCTTTACGGCAAAGACAATACATTGATTTGTGTCTCTGTACTAAACAAAAAAAAATCAAAATTAGATTGCTTAATTATAAAGATTTATTGCAATTAAAAGCTGTTTTAAAATTAACGATATTCAGTGCTGATTCTTAGAAAAGTTTAAAATAGATCTCCTTTTGTTATATTTGAATGTTTTGAAGCACCTTCACAAAACTAAAATTTAACTTGGCCTTATGATATGTGCATGAATAGTTGTCCATGCTTTTTTCGTGCTGAGTTTGCAGTTTTATATACATTGTAAATCAACGGGTCCAGGTGAGGACATTGTAAAATGTATGTATATATTTTTCATTATATTTATTAGTATTGATATTTCTCGTATATGCTTCACGTGTATATTTTAAATTTTCTCATGTAGACATGTTGGGTTTTATTTTTCCTCTGCTTCATATTGAAGAAATATGTATTTTAGATAAATACCCGCCGTATGATTATGATCCCTATCTAGTACAATAATACAACTATAACTATTTGCGCTTTTTGTCACGTTGGTGTTGCCATCCAAACGGACGTGACGTCTTCGTATTGTACGTTGTTATTTCTGACGAAGACATAAAAGTCGGAACTAAAGTAATAATGTAGGGATAACGCATGTTTTTTCGTGTTATAACATCTGCAGAATTCCCGAGGGATTCTGAAGATGTTATAACACGAAAAGAACATGCGCTAACGCTATTCTAGCCTAAAACGCGTTAAAAATAGGAAAATGAATATATTGTCGGAATTGTTGGTACCCTCGCCCTAACGGGCTCGGGTGCCAACCAATCCCTCGGGATTCTGCAGATGTTATAACACGAAAAAACATGCGTTATCCCTACATAATAACTTTTACATGCAAATTTTCATAAAATTAAAAGATGAGTAAGTGGTAACAATAAAATCATTAATTCTGTCATAATTATGGTCTAAATATCTATGTGAACATATGCAAATAAAAGGATGTGCCTTTTACTACCTGTATTATGCCTTTATTCGATATTTTTCTCTGGCCAAAATGACAAAATTTTGCAATTTTACGTGCAGTCAAACTCAATATATATTCAATACATTTAAAAGATAATTACAGCCAATTGTAATGCAGACCGTGAAGAACAAAGTGTAAGAAAATTATTTTAAAATTTTACCTGGTTACTGAATTATACACAAAAATCCCAACACCATCAATTTATCCAATTTGTGTTACCTGTTCACACATAATTTAGATGTATATAAACAGGTGATATTATAGGTTATATTTTCTTTCATTTCATTCAGCCAAATATAAATTATTTAATTTACTAATCTTTTACCATTTATAGTAAACGGGAAAATACATAAAACAAACGACTGAATAGGAGTGGTGAAACAGGCATAGTTTTATTTCATTTTTTCATTCATACTCAAACACACCGTGGTTCCAAACAAAAAAGAAAAAATGATTGCCATTTTATAACATGGCATATTATAGTGTCTAAGCACTTATAACATCGATAAATTGAAAACATTGATTGCAACTGAAAAACACTAGTGTTGCAATATTTAACTGTCTTTGGAACCAACGTCTCACATCCACAAATACAGAACACTTTCTGAATTTTTACATTGTCAATCGGCGGATAACGACAGAAAATCGTTACTATCTGAAATATATAACAAAGTTAGACACTGGAAAACTAACACAAAGTGAAAACTGTTTTGTTATAACATACGTTAGAAAACTGGGTGGGAGGGAGGGTAATCTTGTTGTCACTATGCCCGTTAGACCTCGAATAGCGTAAATCCCGTGCGGAGCGGCTTTTATATCAAGCCGCAATCAATCGAGGCGTAAAATTTCTACATTTAGGAACGTTTCCTAATAAGGAAACTAGATAAAAAAGTAACATGTAACTGAAACGAAAATAAATAAATACATTGTGTATAGGTTTACCTAGCTAGCTGTGGTCAGTAATGCATGTACAAACAACGTTTTGAATTAAATTTACATGGGGTTGTCTTTTTGTGTCTAATGCAATAACCAGGAAAAATTTCGACAAAATTCCGTAAGAGTTTGCAGTATACATATTGTACTTTAAAATGAACTAAATTTTGTCTTTGTAATATTTTTTATATTGGAGTTTGACTGCACGTGAGATTTCAATATTTTGGGGTAAACTTTCGGTCTAAACGAGACTCAAACATTTTACAAGCGGCATATGTACTGCAAATCATCATATGCTTCTATGTTGATGATAATTTCACCAACTGGTAAGGTTTTAGTGCAATTTTCAAGAGAAAAATACTCGGCCTTAAAATATGAACTGATATTGAGTTGTGACTGTGGCGGTGCCTTGAAGAAGGTAACACATAAAGATATAGTTTCAATGTGGCCTTCTGTAAAATTAATACAACAGTTCAACACACAAAAAATAGATAAAAACCAATTATCTAATTATAAAAATGACAGAATTTAAATGATAAACATTTAAATACAACTTTCACTCTTGAAAACACTCTATTTATTTAGAAAAATATATGTACACTTGTATATCAATCATAAAATAAATTGTACAGCAGTAATCGAAAACAGATAAAATACATGGCATTGTAGAATAATTTTTAGTACTAAGAATGTGCTGTCTTGGTAATTTTAAATCCTTTTGATCTGTCACATATTACTCAGCATTTTTAGCTCGACTGTGCAAAACATGGAGAGCTGTCCTACTTGACCCGGCGTCGGCGTCCTTCCGCGTCCGCACCTTGGTTAAAGTTTTGATGCACTTTCTCTTTATCTCTGTAATTACTTGATGGATTGTTTCAAACTTAACATATTATTCCTCATTATTACCCACATCATATGCATATGACACAAGGGCCATAACTCTCACACCAACGTTTCATGAATTACCCCACCCCCGTTCTACTTAGAATTTCAGGTTTTGATGCACTTTCACTCTATCTCAATTGTTACTAAGTGGATTTGATTCAAACTGAAAGTAGTTGTTCCATATCATCTCCCACATCATATGACCCAAGGGCCATAACTCTTGCACCAATATTTAAGGATTATCCCCACTTTTATTTAGAATTTCAGGTTAAAGTTTTGATGCACTTTCACTCTATCTCAGTTATTACTAAATGGATTTGATTCAAACTGAAAGTAGTTGTTCCATATCATCTCCCAAATCATATGACACAAGGGCCATAACTCTTGCACCAATATTTAAAGAATTATCCCCGCTTTTAGTTAGAATTTCAGGTTAAAGTTTTGATGCACTTTCACTCTATCTCAGTTATTACTAAATGAATTTGATTCAAACTGAAAGTAGTTGTTCCACCTTATCACCCACATCTTATGTCACACGGTGCATAACTCTGGCACTAATTTTTCATGAATTATGCCCCCTTTTACTTAGAATTTAAGGTGAATGCATAAGGTTTTGATGCATTTTCGCTATATCTCAGTTATTACTAAATGGATTTGATTCAAACTTGATTCAAAGTTGTTGTTCCACATCATTACCCACATCATATGACACAAGGGGCATAACTCTTGCACCAATATTTTATTAATTATGCCCCTTTTTGCTTATAATTATACCTATTTTGTGTTTTGATACACTTTATCTCTCTTATTACTTAATATTTTTGACACAAATTTAACTTAAGCTATTGTCCATGGCAATATCTTCATCCGCCATCGGAATCATTAAACACTCCAGTGACAGCTCCGGCTTCCTCAGATGTGCCCCGTTTCACTATACAGTCGAGCGCATATGCGATCTGTTACGAATGTGGTCCTACATTGCTATATCCAAGATCAAGGTCACAGCTCCTCATTGAACTTAGATTTGTTTTGTTATTTTATTGTAATATATATGTTTGTGTCCGGACCATAAGTCGTTTAGTCAGATTTCCAAATACTTTGGTACAAATAACCACCATATATAGACAATCTGTAGTGATCATAAACCATAACTCCGAGACAAATGGCGCGATATCTGTTTTAAAAGGAAGTGAGATCCTATATAAGTTTAATAAAAATCAAATAATAAATGTAGACTCCATTGTGTTGACAAGGATAAAATCAGCATTTATTTTGCCAATTCAGGGGCCGTAACTCCAAGTCAAATGATGCAATACGGTTGTTTTTGAAAGGAACCGAGATCTCATAGATACATAAGTTGTGTGCAAGTTTAGTCAAAATAAACAAAAATGTGGTCTCTATCGCGTTCACAAGGCTAATATCAGTAATTATTGCCATCTCAGGGGTCATAACTCCAAGACGAATAAGGTGATATTGCTGGTTTTCGGAAGGAACCGAGATATCATAGATATATATAAGTTCTGTGCAAGTTTTGTCAAAATCAAATAATAAATGTTGTCTCTATCGTATTCACAAGAAAAATGTGTCGGACGGACGGTCGGACGACGGAACGACGTTACAAAAGGTGATCACAATAGTTACTTTGTCACTTCGCACAAGTGAGCTTAAAACTGTTACAAATGTGTTTTCAGATGTAACAATGCACTTTTTTGTTCATTTTTCCGATCGAAAATGACATGTGACAAATGTGATCAGATGTCACATCAAAAATCGGCATCGGTCACATTCGTCTCAAAAATTGTTACATATGTGCTTGTTTTCTGTTACATATGCGATCTCATTTGTAACACCTGTTACATATGCGATCGCATTTGTAACACTCGTTACAAATGCGATCTGATACGAATGTGGTCCTACATAGCAACATGGATCATGATCGCAACACACCCTCTATCCATGCTGACCATTTGTACCAAATTATTTGAAAATCTGACTATGCATGGGCAAGTTATACCAAGGACAAGAACCTATATATAACTGCACGAACGCACAAACTCCGCTATTTCACGGCGGGATTATAATAAAAGAAGGCCTATTACCTCACAGGCGGGCTCAGTGGGATGAGGGTAATTAAAACATAAGGTGTATTTTCTTAAAATCTCATAGACATTAGGTCGCAGCACAAGGCCGGGCCCTCCTAGACTTTAGGCTAACGACTCCGTCCATGACAAGTTGTATATAATTTGTCCCAGGACATGGCAACTTCCTGTTTGTCACCCAACTTGAAACAGCTCTGTATGACGAAAGATAGCTACAAATGTATGTCGCCACCTGGTTCGAACCAGTGACCTTAGCATGTGGGTTTACATTTCAGCTAGTTGAGGTAACAGTAGAAGTAGCTGATGTTGTAAGCATAATTATTATAGTGATAGTGGCAGTGGATGCAGAAATGATAATAAAAATTGAGCCACGTCACGGGAAAAGTGGCATTCAGACATTTTGGTGAATTTCCGGAAAGTGTATATTTAGGCTGACCTGTGCATTTATGCATCTGAATTAGGGTCAGAAAATTTCATATTCAGGTAGAATAATCATTTTTTGAAATAACAGCGAATGGTGTGGACCCTGATCAGACTGCGCGGATGCGCAGGCTGATCTTGGCCCACACTGGTCGCAAAGCCTCGAAGATTCCCGAAGGCCCATTTTCTCATGATGCGGCTCAAATAATTTATGACGTCATTGACGTCGACGAGACGACGCTAACTTGTGATGGTGCTTATGGCAGTCATTTAATGATGTTGCGATGACAACCAACTGATTGAACATTTGCAGTATAAAACTCAACATGATACATATGTGCTTCTCATGTCAATCCCCATGTTGGACAAACACATTCGTAACACATTTTACTTGTTACGAATGCGATCGCATACGTACGAAATCTGTTACAAATGCGATCTGTTACGAATGTGGTCCTACAGCGCTGTCTCCTGTGACAGCTCTTGTTAATCAACTATTGGAACAGACATGCCAAGAAAAGCTATTTTTCCACAAATATCTTTTTTTTTCTATAAGTATTAACTTATGAAAATAAGATTTAATTCATTTTGAAATTCTGTTTTAATAAGCCGTGAACAAAACCTTACTGCTTGATTTAGAAATTCTACAACAATGTTTATGCATTTCTTCAAGAACCAAATAAAAAGATGCGTCATTCTAAAGGTCTCCATGGGTAAAAAGGGAAGTTCGTGAATTTTGAAGACATCTTTAATCATAATAATAATATTAAAAGCTAATGTAGTTTTTTTAAAGGAAATCTCATGAAAAACATGCTAAATTATGCTTTACAAAAACATTGCAAATGTTTTACTTGTACATTTCAATTTAATGGCTGGTATGAGAAACCCTAACATCAAACATGAAAAATGCAATTTTAATGCATCATTTTGTGTACAAAACAGAAAATGGAATTTCTCCAACTTACAAAAGTCGAAAAGATTCATTCGTAAAAAAATGACATTCTTATCCCATAATGAATTATTACAAGAAAATTAAACATATCACATAATATCTTTTTTAATGGAAATATTTCGTTATTACAATAAATAATATCGTTATTACAAAATATTTACATTCGCCCTATTCTTTTCCATTGAAACATTTGACGTTCATTTCGTATGAACAGCAAAAGGAAAGCGCGAAATTTACGTCATCGCTGCTTAGTGATAACCGACCGCTGTTTCGACGACGTCCGCGTATAGCCTTAGATGACGTCGCAGTTGTTCCGTCTGGTGAACAGAATGGCCGGGAAGCTGATTTTAATTAATGTTAAATGCTACAAATTATATGCAATTCATAATGTTATATAGTTTACAAATGGAAAGTAAATATAATGTAAATATAAGAAATGAACTATTTTTTTCGGTGTTCATGCGAAATGAACAACAGAATAGGATCGGCAAATTAAACATGAATCGCGCTAAATCGCTAGCGCCATTCATGGATTTGCCCATCCTATTCCGTCGTTCATTTTGCATGAACACCGAAAAAAATCATTTCATTTCTTAAATATAACTCTTATCCCGTAAGTACCAGATATTCTATCATTTTTACAAGAACGGGGCCTCCGTGGCTGAGTGGTTAACGTCACTGATTTCAAATCCGCCAGAGCTAAGATCCGTCTTCCACAGCCAGATTTCGACGAAACTTCACAGGAGTGATCAGCCGACACGTTCCGCTTCGCTGCACAAAATGACCGCCGGAGCTAAAGATAGAAAAATCTTGTCCGGCTTTCACAGGTCAAACTGCTGGCTGGATTTCGACGAAACTTCACAGGAGTGATCAGTACCAACCATAGTTGTGCATATCACTGGTACGTTCCGTTTCACTGCAAAAAATGGCCACTAGAGCTAAAAATAGAAAAATCATGTCTGGCTTTCACAGATTTCGACGAAACTTCACAGTAGTGTGTACATATGTAGCCTAGTTAAAGGTACCAGACGGGGATTTCCGGTATTTTTACTGGTGCTGGAAAAATCCATCTTACACTACGGGGTGTAAGATGACTCTCGTGCTGTAAATGACGTATTGCGAACTATATATATGTAGAAGATTTATGTAGTAATTTATATTTTATTTCAAAAAACGGAATAAAAATCCAATACCTTGACAGTTCCTCTTTGTTCCTTATAGTATATTTCTCGATTCAAAACACGTTATTTTATCAAAAACTCATAACGTTACGCTGCAACTGATAAAACAAAACCGGAACTAAACATTGTTATTTGTCTTTCAAACGTCATGACGTCTTTCCTGTTTACGGACGTTGGTTTCCCGCGCTTTGATTAAATACGCTGCTATAAGAAATAGTTCTAAAAAGAAAGCTGATTTATGGCGCGATCCGAACAAATTATTTAAACGCACATCAAGAATATAAATTATGTAAACTATAAAATATATAACAGAGTATTTATTTGATCAGTCTATGTGTAACACATCTAAAAAACTTTTGTTCTCACAAAACATCTCATTTACTTTATCATCACTATTCGTTCATCACCAATTTGATGGCACCTATTTCACCTCCAAATCTTCGCAAGAAACAATGTTTCTCAATTTAATCTTACTCATTTCTTCTCTTTTATGCTTTTTCTCACGGACGAACACGCACAATTTTCATATTGGGCCACTTCGTTTCACTCAACCCGGGGCACGCTGGTCACGTGGGCGGCAAGAAAAAAATCTCGCCGGTTTATTAATAATACGAACGTTTCGGCGTACGCCAGCCACGAGAGCTGCAAAAAAATAAATAAATAAATAAATGTCCAGTTTATTATGATTTTCTCTTGCGGCCTTTTCCAAATAAGTTAGCAAATAGTTCTTGCAGCATGTTTCTACATTTACTGGTACTAACCCAAATATTCAAATGTTTACTCGATTTTGTATCGCGAAAATATATGATTTGCCGGTTAGCCTATCTCGCAAGACCGGCGCACATCGGCGTACGCCGGATAGACCCGGGCAGAGCTGGCAAGCCAAACGAACGCCTAGCCGGTTGTACGCGGCGAAACGGCGTACGCCGCAAAACGAATTGACCCATTCATTGCTGGATCTCTTCATGTAACTTGCAACTACTATGTTCTCTCATATTGGTTATTTTCAAATTCCTGTGCCTACTGTCAACTATAACATGAGACTGATTAAGCAGTCTTCCTCAGCCAATATGAGAGTTTTTCGTATTCACTTCATGTTTAGATTTCTTATTTTACAAATATTATTATTCATATCCACCTACATCACCTATGTCCCAGTTTGCATTAGACTGTGTATTTATGACAACGACTTGACTTTCAAAACAATATCTTTACCTATTCACCGCCGTTTACATCCACCTAGTAAGAATCAACATTTAAATGTTATCTTTTCGCTCTGTCTTGTCTGTTCAATCATATTGCCTTTTGCCTTTGTTCAATTCTGGAACATTTCTGCTATAATCCTTCTGTCAGGGGATGTCCACAAAAACCCAGGACCTGTATCCAGTAACTGTAGTACGTCACCTACATCATCTGTCTCATCTGATAGTGAATATATTGATCTTTCTAGGAACCTTTCTTTTGTTCACTACAACGTTCAGAGTTTGTTTCCAAAATTCGATACGCTCTACACCGAACTGAGGGATTTTGACATCCTCTCTTTCTCAGAAACTTGGCTTGGCCCACATATTCCAACTTCTGATCTAATTCTTCACTCGTTTGCAAATCCCGAAAGAAGAGATCGCACAGACAACTACGGTGAAGTAATACTTTGTTAAAGAATATATTCATTATAAAAGGCGCCATGATCTTGATATTAATGGTACTGAATGTATCTGGATTGAAATTGTACTTTCCAACAAGCATATTCTATTTGGACTTTTTTACAGACCACCTAATACTGACCCTGTTCATCACGCCTTGATTGTTGATTCTATGCATCTAGCTATTGATACGAGGATTGAAAATATCTTGATTATGGGCGATTTTAACTTGAACGTAATGAATACTGCTGCCTTGAGAAAAGTTCATGATATATGTTCTCAATTGTCTCTGCATCAGGTTATAGATTTGCCTACGCATTATACTGAGTCATCTACCTCCATAATCGACCTCATTTTCACCTCAAGCAAACACCTTATCCATTCTAGTGGTGTTGGCGATCCTTTTCTTCCTCAAGATGTACGTTACCATTGTCCCATCTTTTGCTTATTCAACCTAAAAAAGCCAAAGAGGTTATGTTTTTATCGTCACGTTTGGATTTTTGAAAAGGGGAATTATGGTCTTCTTAGACAATTAGCCTCAGAAACTGACTGGGAATCTAAAAAAGATGATGATATTAATGTTTATGCTAACTATATCACGAGTGAAATTACAAACATAGCAAAACAATGTATTCCAAATAGAAAAGTTCTAATACGAGAAAATGAACCACCTTGGTTTAAAAATGAATTGCGATTGCTTATTAGAAAAAGAAAACGTCTTTATCGAAAAGCAAAGCACACCGATTCGCCATTTCACTGGGAAAGATTTCGAAATTTGAGAAACCAAATTACCTCTAAAATTCGCGAGGCAAAAAACCAGCACATTGACAACCTAGCCGCAAAGTTAAAACAAGAAAATCGGAACGCTAAGAGTTGGTGGACCTGTCTTAAATCCTTCACTAAACCTTCTTCATTAGTCTCTATACCCCCACTTTCCTCTGGCGATAACATTATATTCAATGACACTGATAAGGCAAATCTCTTAAAAGACTTTTTCGTTACCCAGACTCGAATTGATGAAAGACGAGCCCCCATTCTCCCTGATTTGCCTGATATTTCTGACCAAACTCTGGATGACATTACTATTACACCCAGCGAGGTGGAATTGGTACTAAAGTCACTTCCTTTAGGGAAAGCAGCTGGTCCAGACGGAATTAACAATCGTATACTTCGTGAACTTTCACATGAACTGAGTAGTCCTCCCAGCTCTCTCTTCAACTATTCAATTCAGATCTCTCAGGTTCCTGACACATGGAAGGAAGCAAATGTTTCTCCTCTTTTCAAATCTGGCGACCCTTCATTAGTTAGTAACTATCGCCCTATATCCCTTATCAGTACTGTCAATAAAGTATTTGAGAGAATTGTATTCAAACAGACTTTCAACTTTCTTCGAGAACATGATATTCTTACTCCTTTGCAATCCGGTTTTGTTCCTGGTGACTCTACTGTCAACCAACTAACATATATCTATAACTTATTTGCACAGGCTATTGACTCCGGTAAAGAGGTCAGAGCTGTATTTTGTGACATAAGTAAGGCCTTCGATCGTGTCTGGCACAAAGGACTTATTTTCAAACTGAATTCTGTAGGTATTTCCGGACGTGTTTCTTCTTGGTTCTCTTTTTACCTTAATAATAGAAAACAAAGAGTTGTTCTTCCTGGTTGTAAATCGTCTGAAAAGTTCATTACAGCTGGTGTTCCACAAGGGTCAATTCTCGGGCCTTTACTTTTTCTTATATATATAAACGATATAATACTAGATATCCAAGCGAATATTAGGCTCTTCGCTGATGATACTAACCTTTTCATTGTAGTAGAAGATCCTATCACTGCTTCAACTATTTTAAACTCGGACCTGCAGAATATAACTTCATGGGCAGAAAAATGGTTGGTAAAATTCAATCCTTCGAAAACTGAATCCTTACTGATATCACGTAAAACTCACAGAAATATTAATCATCAGCCAATCAGAATGCAAGGCATACAAATAAATGAAGTCCGTAATCAGAAACACTTGGGTATCAATCTCTCGCATGATCTGCGATGGTCCACACACATAGAATACATTAAAAGTAAGGCTTGGAAAAGAATCAATATTATGAAAAAACTAAAATTTCAGCTTGATAGAAAATCACTTGAAGTCATATATATATCTTTTATAAGACCAATTCTAGAGTATGGAGATGTATTATTTGATAACTGTACACAAAATGAAAAACATGAACTTGAGCAAATTCAACAGGAAGCGGCAAGAATAATTACTGGAACAACAAAACTTGTATCCATTGATAAACTCATGACAGAGGTTGGTTTAGAATCCTTGGAGAAACGGCGATACAAACACAAACTTATTCTTTTTTTAAAATGAAAAACAATCTTACCCCACAGTATCTTTCAGATCTTGTCCCTTCGTCAGTTGGCAGTGAGCATCGCTATCCACTCAGGAATGCAAACGACACGCAAAACATCTTCACACGTACTGACTTTTATTACAAATCATTTTTGCCTTCTGTTATCAGAGATTTCAATGCGCTCCCACTTCAGACACAAAACGCGCCAACGGTTGCATCATTCAAGCGAGTGCTAAATAACGACCTACCAAATGTCCCCAGCTTCTTCTTTTCTGGTGACCGTAAACTGCAGATCCTTCACACAAGATTACGCACTCACTGCAGCTCTCTTTCCTCTGATTTATTTGAGAAAAATATTATCGACTCTCCTTTGTGTGACTGCGAGGAAATAGAAAATTCTTACCATTATTTCCTAATTTGTCCAAAATACACAGATCTCCGACCTGAACTATTTACTACGATCTCCCAACATTGTAACCCCTCTATTAATGTTATCTTAAACGGTGATATTTCACTATCTCTCGATTCCAATATAACAATTTTTAATGCCGTTCAAAAATTCATTAGAGAAACAAAACGATTTTAGCAATAGCTAGTTAAGATGTAATGTTGCATAAAATACAACTGCATCTATATATGTATACATGTCATATCTAAACATGTTGATTATTTGATTGATTCAGCTATTTTCTTCACACTTTATCCTTATCGTTCATCCGTTTATCTATTTTTCTTTTACGTGTTTAAGTTTTTTACTACTCTAAATTTAGTTTGGTGTTTAACTTACATTTTACACTTACCATTTAAATCAGTATTAAATATCTCTTTAAATGAGATTTGCTTGTTATTTCATATCAAGTGTTTCTGAATTCTACTATTCAAATTCATTGCTATATGTCTGAAATATGTTTTCATATTTAAACTATAATTGTACTTTACAAAAGCACTTTTTGGTTTATTGAAATGTGTCATCTTTTCATGTATTATATATAATAATGTATTAACTGGTAAATAATTGTGCCATGAATAAACATGTAATTTTATGTAATAAGGAGAGGACAACTGTAAGCTAATATAGCTTTCTGTCCAATTCCTGGAATGTTTTATTGTAAATATTTCATGCTTTTCGGAATAAAAATATGTTTAAACTAAACTAAAATTTTATTTTTATTATTATTATTATTATTATTTTGAAATCGGTGTGCAAGAAAACGATTCTGTCACTGGTTATAGGTGCAGATGGGAGTATCCGGCTTTCGGGTAACTGTTTAGGCGGTAACTCGGCAGGAGCCTCGTTACCGCCTAAACAGTTACCCTCGAGGCCGGAAATTCCCATCTGCACCTACAACCAGTGAAAGAATCTTATAATCTTGTCCAGCTTTCACAAGTCGAACTGCTGGCTGGATTTCGACGAAACTTCACAGGAGTAATCAGTACCAACCCCAGTTGTGCTTATCGCTGGCACGTTCCGCTTCGCTGCACAAAATGGATGCCAGAGCTAAATATAAAATACATAAAGGGGAGACATGTTTTTGTGAAAAATACATAGAGGATATTTGTTTGTTTTGAGTGAATATGGAATATATCTCACTGAGAAGTGAGAAAATTTCAAATATTTGTGAAAATGAGAAAATTTTCTCACTTCGAGGTGAAATATATTCAATATTCACAAAAAAAAAAAAAAAAAAAAATCTTTTTATTTTATGCTCAATTACGTTGAGATGTGCATTTTGCAACTATTTTAATCTCAGCGCGGGAAACAGACGCGCGTAAACAGACATGACGTCAGACGTGCTGTGACGTTATAAAGACGCATGCAACATAAAGTTCCATTTTGTTTTATTTTTTGCTGCATAACGGTATGAAATTCTCTTTAAGTAAAATAATTTGATTCGAGAAATATACTATAATGAACAAAGTGCGATTACAATTTTCATTCTGTTTTAAGCAAATAATTTAAAATTCATACACAATGTAATGAGGGGGCGGAGCTATATCTCTCACAGTGTGAAAATATAAATTTCATATTTTCACAGTGTGAGTGATGAGATATGAAAATATTTAACTGATAGAATACAGTATTTCATTAGTTAGCATAAAATAAAATGCAATATTTTTATGAGTGAAATATATTTCGATCTTACACTGAAACAATGTATATATTTATAATCCTGTTAGTATTTTATACATCTATAACTTTACTGAAGTTTGAAACAGTGAAAATATCAATTTTATATAGTTTACAAATGGAAAGGAATTATAACGTAAATACAATAAATGAAACTATTTTTTTTCGGTGTTCATGCGAAATGAACGACAGAATAGGATCGACAAATTAAACATGAATCGCTAGCGCGATTCGTGGATTTGCCGATCCAATTCTGTCGTTCGTTTCGCATGAACACCAAAAAATCATTTCATTTCTTAAATAAATCATTTCGCTTTATACTGCAAGTACTTATTGTTGTGTTAAACGGCTTCACATTTAGCTGCATGGTATGTTTTGTTGGATGATTTAACATTTAGGTTTACAATGCATCGTTTCATGCTTAAATGGGCAGCATGAAGTTATGTATTAAATCGGTTCAAAATATAATATTTACATTTGCCCTATACATTTCCATTGAAAATTATGACGTTCATTTCGTATGAACAGCAAAAGCAATGGCGCGAAATTTACGTCATCGCTGCTAAGTGATGACCGACCGTTGTTTTGACGACGTCCGCGTATAGTCGGTGAGAACGTTCCTAAGATGACGTCGCAGTTGTTCCTTCTGGTGAACAGAATGGCCGGGAAGCTGACTTTAATGTTAAATACCACAAAATGTGTGCAATTAATATTATCTATTTTACAATTGGAAAGGATATTTGACGTAAATATAAGAAATGAAACTTTTTTTTTTCGGTGTTCATGCGAAATGAATCCTATTCTGTCGTTCATTTTGCATGAACACCGAAAAATTCATTTAATTTCTTAAATGCATTGAATGCAAATATAGACGGCGTTGAAATGCACTGCACTGACTGACTTGTAAATGGGTGGAGTGTATATTTGCTACCTTTGGCGGTAACCGCCGCTCATATATACACTTTGTAATGCTTTTAGAACGTGGATTTCCCTCTTTGATATGCTTCCTTGTTTTTGTACGGCTCCAAAATTTGCAAACCACTTTGACAGATTGTAAAATAATAGAATTGTATAATTTATTGTGAGTAGTTTTTACATGCTTGGAATTCTGAAGTTTATGATCTGACTAATGTTGTTTTGTTTCCAGAGACAATGGAAACAGTTGAAACAACGGGAACAGTTGAAAGCAACAAGAAAAGACCCAAGGTATTTGTTATTCGGTCATTGTTTTAAGTTTACATTCACAGGCTAGTTTTTTGAGATCCGTCTCAAACACATTTTATACTATGTTTAACCAACCAGATTCGGTCATTTGACCTTATGAATTAAGTAGTAACTTTTGTATATACTGATGAATCGATAGGCGAAATTAGTTTGTATATTTTTTGTGATTAAATACTGTAGGAAGGGCATGTAAAGCCGTTGTATTTACTTAATTTATAGACTTCCATCTCGTACCGAGTCTTTTCATTGTCCGGTGTATATAAATATAACTTTTACTGTTGAAATATATACGTACAGCTGAGATATTAACACATTCAAACTAATGCAATGATAATGACAACTTGTGGTAGAGTAAAAACCAGACACAAATGAGGACGAAACACAGCAGGGGATCGCCTCGAAACGGTCAGTGGTTCTCTATGGGGCGCCGTTTTACTATTTTATAGGCATTTCTTGATATCAGAAAACCATTTCTTGGTATCAAAAAATCAGTCACCTTTTTTGATGTCAGGAAATCGATTTCTTGATATCAAGAATTCATTTTCTGATATCAAGAAATCGATTTTCTGATATCAAAAATTCGATTTTTTGATATCAGGAATTCATTTTCTGATATCAAGAAATGCTGTCCATTTTCTGATATCAAAAAATAGAATCAGGAAATGAATTTTTGATACCAAAAAATCGTGTTATTTCTTGATATCAAGAAATCGAATTCTTGGTATCAATAAATGATTTTCTGATATCAAAAATTCGACTTCTTGATATCAAGAAATCAATTTTTTGATATCAAGAAATCAAGCTATTTTTTGATATCAAAAATTCGGCACTTCCCGATCTAAATATAGATGGATTGAACAGGATCATATAGAATTGTATAATACCCGCTATGGAACGCCTAGACTGTCTTGACATGATGATTATTACTTCACCATGTGCATTTCCCATATATATTTGGTACAAATTATAATCTTTCTTGTAGATAAAAAAGTTACCGGACAAACTAGTAAATGTACATAACAAATTGTTTAATCTACAAGACAAATTATAATTTGTACCGAATATATTGGAAAATGCACATGACGAACTATCAATTGTACAGCACAAACTGGTGAATGCACAACATAAACTAAGAAATGTACCGGACAAACTAGTAAATCTACATAACAAACTGCTTTATTTACAAAAAAGATTATGATTTGTACCGAATATATTGGAAAAAGCACATGACAAACTGATAATCATTATGTCAAGACAGTCTAGGCGTTCCATACCCCGCACTGAATGAATTAATTAGGGGTTATCCCTAATTGCATGTCTATTTTTAGAATAGCGGGAATTTTTGATATCAAGAAATACTGGCCATTTTTTGATATCAAGAAATCGGATTTTTGATATCAAGAAATCGAATTCTTGATATCCAAAAATGATTTCTTGATATCCAGAAATCGAATTCATGATATCAAAAAATAGTCCGTATTTCTAGATATCAAGAAATGATTTCTTGATATCATGAATTCTATTTCCTGATATCAAAAAACATAACTAATTTTTGATATCAAGAAATGATTTTCTGATATCAAGAAATCGAATTCCTGATATCAAGATTTTTTTATATAAAAAAATGGACAGCATTTCTTGATATCAAAAAATTAATTCCTGATATCAAAAATTCGATTTCTTGATATCAAGAATCATTTCTGGATATAAAAAAAAATAATTCTTGATATCAAGAAATCGAATTTTTGATATCAAGAAATCATTTCTTGATATCAAAAAATGCCTAGAAAATAGTAAAACGGCGCCCCATAGTTCTCTGTTGTATAGGAGGCGTGTTACGCCGTATAGAGGTTGCGCCGTATTAGCTCACGCATGGGTTGACAACTTATACAGTTTACGATGAGCTGTATCCGTGGGTATGCAACGAATACGGCTTACGTAAGCTGTACGCGTTGGATATACATATGCTTTTCGCTTACATGGTCAGTATTAAACGTATTTGTTATCAGCATTATCGTCGTCGTCGTTGTCGTAACAGTAATGCTAGCAGCAGCAGTAGTAAAATAAGTGGGAGTTGTAGGAGCAACAATAATAAGAGCAGTAGTAGCAGTAGCAGTATGATACACATATCACGATTATTTAGAGGATGGCGTTCTGTTTCATATTTTATGAGGACTTAAACTCACACAGGATAATGATTTTGATTTTTTTATGTCTCGCAAATTGATGATGTTATGTTTCACGTAATTATGATGATGATGATGATGTTGTGTTTCACAGGTGATGGAGGTGATGATGATGTTATGTTTCATATATGATGATGATGATTATTATTATTATTATTATTATTATTATGACGATGATGATGTTTCACATAGCTAGGATGATTTTGACGATGGCTTTATGTTTCGCTTACGTTGGTTTTGATTATTACGTTACACATTTGGTGTTTTGGTTTGAAACTATGTTTCTAACATGATAATGTATTTGATAATCACGTGTTCTGGTTTAAAGTTTGAAGAAATCAGTAAACTTGTTGCCATGGCCCACCCTGTCGTCTGTGTGCTTGCTTTACAATGTCCTAAGATATTTATGTCTGCAAATATGCTAGCAAACATTTTGCAAAAGCAATTCTGATAATTAATATAATGATTGGTGATGACTATTAGCGATGACTACGATGATGATGATGATTATGCTGATGCTCTGCTGATGAAGTTGGTGATGAACATGATACGTATGGTGGTATTGATAATTGCGATGATCGTTAAATAAATAACGATGATTATGGTGGTGGTTGTGGATGCTGTAGTGGTGGTGGTGATCATGCTGCGGCTGCTACTGTTGTTGCTGCTTCTGATGCTGATGGTTGTAATGCCGACGAATATGATAATGATGATTATAATGATGACGATGTTGACGACTAAGGTGATAACGTAATTTTCAATAATCTTAATTACAATTTACACCTTATCAAAATGAGTTATATATACGGGGACATGCAGCATCTTGACGTATACAGTTTACGGTGAGCTGTATTCAGTGTAAGCTATATATACGGTTTTATAGTCAACGAATACAGCTCACATGTGAGCTGTATACGGCGCAAGCTCGGTACGGCGTAACAGATGTGCACAGAACACTCTGTGTGTGTGTGTGTGGGGGGGGGGGGGGGGGGGGGGGGGGGGTGGGGGAGGGGTTGACTACAGGTTATCAATGACTGCTAACAGTACTTACATTTTATTTCCAGGTTGCCTTTATCGGGTATGGTAAAATGCAATTTGTTAATGCAGTATTCATAAAATACTTGCTTATTTTTTTTTTTTGTTAGAAATGGTTTGATCGAAAGATGAAAATATTGGTGTTCATCGCTGGTTTTGCAGTTGTAGTTGCATGTCTCGTTTTCCTTGGCTTCTACATGACGAAAGTGAACGGGTAAGATTTACATGTACTTTGGATTCGAATATGAAAATTCAACTTCCTTTTAATGAAACGGAGCAATGCAATTACGTTTTTTGTATTCAATTCAATTGTTTGATAGTTCGTTAAGTAATATTCCGAGTATTCAAGAATGCAATATCAGTACTGGCTTGTTCCTCGCAAGTACCTAACAACTTTCCCATATGGAATAGAGGTTGAGGAAGAATTCAGAAACTTTTTACAGAAATGTTTACTGAAGATATTGAGTTGTTATTTCTGTTCCTTTTTAGCTCCACTATTTGGAGAATAGGGTTGCTATCCTACTCGCACCGGCGTCGGCGTCGGCATGAGCTTTCTTGGTTAAAGTTTTTCAACAACCTTTGCTTATATCTTACTGTGACATCACATTAACATTGTTCAGCATGCAAACAAAGTATTGTAGGGGCTGGGCCCATTATACCCAAGGTCAAGGTCACCAAAGTGTTATACTGAGGTTATTTGTAAGGTTAAATTTTTCGGCAACCTTTGTTTTTCTGTCATATCTTTGTTACTATTGCTTATATCTTACTGTAAGACTTGTAAGTTCACATAAACATTGTCCAGCATACAAACAAAGTATGTGCAGGTGCTGGGCCCATTATACATCAGGTCAAGGCCAAGGTGTTATACTTAGGTTATTTTTAAGGTTATAGTTTTTTGTCAACCTTTGTTTTTCTGTCATATCTTTGTTACTGTTGCTTATACTAATAAACTTTGATAATGTGGCAGTTGAGTCCAATAAGTCCAGGGGTGTCCAAAGATAATCCGTCTTAGATCTGTTGTAAAGCAAATATTAGATTTACCTGTATTGAAAAATAAACAGTGTCGATTAGATTGAGGTCAACTGCCACATTATCAAAGTTTATTAATATCTTACTGTAAGATCACATAAACATTGTCCAGCATACAAGCAAACTATGTGCAGGGGCTGGGCCCATTATACCGAAGGTCAAGATCACCAAGGTGTTATACTGAGGTTATTTTTAAGGTTAAAGTTTTTGACAACCTTTGTTTTTCTGTCATATCTTTGTTACTATTGCTTATGTCTTACTGTAAGATCACATAAACATTATCCAGCATACAAGCAAAGTGGGCTTGGCCCATTATACCCAAGGTCAAGGTCACCAAGTTGTTATACTTGGAATTATTTTCATGTTATTTTTTTCGTTTATAGACATATCATTGGTACTTCGAAAGATAATGACGTGAAATTAAAAATATTTCTTTATAATCAAAATCTGCGTGTGTGGTTATAATCCCCATAACTATAATTGCATTTTGGACAGAATTATGCCCCTTACATACTTAAAGTTTTAAGGCAATCTTCGTTTTCTGGACATAACTTTGGTACTATATAAGATAATGACTTGAAACTAAAGTATATCTTTACCATAATACAATTTGAATTCAGCACAGTCTTTATACTTTATGTGCATGTAGTTTCTTGGACTGTTTTTTCTGACATAATTTTATTCCATCAAAAAAAAGAGTGTCAGTACCCTTCCCATACTTGACCTTTAACCTCCCTGAGTAGTAGGGTCTTTTTATATCTTGGTGTATCTTCCTTTTAAAGAAGAGGTCTCTTATTGAGACATAAATTCATTTTACTGTCAAATAAATCGTCGAATAGTGGAGCGCGCTGTCTTACGGACAGCTCTTGTTTCCTGTATGTTGGCTTGTACTCTTGTTAGACTACAGTGAAAAGTTCTTGTTCAATTACGTATGTAACACAAAGTCTACACCAGGGAAAGCCAAACTCCTTTTTTATTTGCAGGTTTTCATTATTCATAAATTAATATGCACTGCAGTTATTTAACTGGTAATGCAACTAGTGATTTTTAGAACCAGGTGCGCTCTGTTCAAAGTTTTCACTGTACAGTCAAATAAGATGAAAACTAATAGGCTACATACGCGTCTGAAGATGAGGTGGTAGTACATTACACGTATTTAAGTATAAAAATGGGAAAAGCCACATTCAATACAGCAGCAAGTTAACTTCCGCACGGAAAAAAGGGGAACGTGTAAATTCGTACACCTGCATGAACATCATGATAGAAGCACAGAAGTAGTCATGCACAAATAAATATGCATGAAGGAGGAAATTGGAATGTAGATCTATCAGTGTGAAATCACTTCATGGTGGGTTCAACTAGGTTAATGGCGCCAACCCACACTCTACCACCCACCAATCAAAAATGCTTCTTAAAGGTAAGACGGTTAAATTTGTTCCCCGCTAGGTGAATGATATAAATCAGGTTGTGAATTACTTTCTCACTCTGCTATTTCCTTTATGGCGTGTTGGTGCGTTTGAAGAGCTCGAATACGCCAGAACGACACACTAGCTCGTCAATATGACATATACCTTATTTTCGTATCGGTGCACTAACGTGTCGTTTGGGCATTCAAAAGCGCCAAATCGCTAATACACCTGCAACGACAAATTCGTGCGCAACACGACAAATACGTGGCGTGTTAGCGTATTTGCGTCTTTCAAACGCGCCAGCTCGCCAGAAGGACAAATTAGAGTGCCGATGTGACAAATATAGCAAAGAACTCTTTTCATTACAGAGATTTGGTTGACTCGATAAGATCTAAACTGGCGTCCGACAGCGTACATGCTTCTGGCTTATCTGGTGGGTTTCCAGCCTCAGTTATTGGTCAGTCATCTGCAGGGGACATTCAGGAATATAATTTTAATATAGGTATTATAACAGTCATGTTTTATAAATATCTATAAACGTATCTATAAACGAATAAGTTACTGAAGATTTACTATTATTTTTTGGTACTTGTACTTGAATGACCGAGCTATAAACTGCTCTCCTTAATCATAACATACAAATACACGGATATACATGTATTTCATACATACGCTTTGGGTCTTTCTAAAGACATTATTCATAAACATTCATTGTGTACTATAAGACTCTTTCACTGTTCGAAGTGGAGCGAATTGAAATCCGAGTTACTATACAATAGTTACCCAGGAACCGGATATTTCCATCCACACCTACAGCCAGTAGTAGATTCTTTTTCTTGTATAACGAATGTTTCAAATGTTAGAAGATATAAAATGGAAAAAAAATATTTCAAGCACTATTTGATTATAGAAGCGTACGAATTTAGGTATTCGCTCATAAATTAAAGCACGTGAGTACCCCGAGATGTTAAACGAGTTTTGTCAGCACCGGAAAAAAACGGGGAAAAATCCTTTGGTATGCAAAAGTTGTGTCTGATTGAACAAAAAAAAGTGCTGTTTTACAGAATAATGTAGTTTGGGCATACTTACACCATCAGTATACACAACGAGTGCAAGTTCTAAACCGCCATCCAGAGCTGTATCTCTTAGAAAACGGAAATAATATGCCTTTGTTACTTTGGAAATTGCTTCATTTTTGTCACACAACCATTTTTAAAGCCCGAAGGGACGTATTATGTAATACCTCCGGTGTCCGTCCGTCCGTACGTTAGCAATTTCGTGTCCGCTCTTGAACCCCTTGAAGGATTTCAAAGAAACTTGACACAAATGTTCACCAAAAACGACGTGCAGAGCGCATGTTAGGATGCCTCACTGCAAGGTCAAGGTCACACTTAGGGGTCAAACGTCATATCACTTTGTTTCGTGTCCACTCTGTAAATTCGCTTCAAGGTCAAGGTCACACTTAGGGGTCAAAGGTCATATATGACTTTGCTTTGTGTATATTGCTCTGCATTGCAGTGCTCTTGTTTTTATTTGGCAGATTACTTTTTTGTTCACTTACTATATTTTTTTAATTACTTCCCTTTTATGTTACTATAAATAGCTTATTTTAAAACTTTTTTATTATTGGCCGTAGGGAAAATCCGAGACCACTTTTCTGTGGTACAGCATGGATGGTACCTCCAATTTTTAGGTGTATTTTGACATACCTGTACCTGGTAATGATTTTTTGTGGACTTAGAATAGTTTTTGTGGACTTTTGAATTTTTTGGGAATTTCTTCCCTTTGTTGTTCCTGTCATTTGGGCTTCAATAGGCAAGTTCTTTAAATTTTGCTGCCATCCTCTGATGTAACCCTTCGGGCGTATATTGCCCTGCTTGGCGGAGCTCTTGTTTATGAAAATCTACGGAAATATTTCGTAAAATTAAGTAATTTAAGGAAATTTATCCTACGTTTTGTCTATTTAGAAATGTGCAAAAAGATAAAATATAAATGTTTACTTTTCGTGACATTAAAAATACAAATCTTTGCCAAGAGGTAAGGGTTTTGAAAATGGCTGAAACGGATTGATTTTAAATTTATAGTATTTTGTTACAATTGTCGTCATATAATTAATTAATCTAAGAAAACAGTTTGGACTGAGACCATCAGGCGATACAGCATATATTTTGACTCGGTTTAGTTACAAGGCCCATTATCTTTAGATAAGGATCCGCTACATGTCTAAGTAGATACAGTTACAATTATTGAATTACAAACATATTCATCAAAATATAATCCAGTTTTAAATATTCTTATATAAGTGATAAATAAAGTCACAAAAGTGTATCTCTATTTTATTTAATTGCACGGGTCGTACGCTGGTATACACTAAAGAAGATAACTTTTATGCAAATATTTTGATTTTAATTTTATTCTGCAAATCAATTTTTAGGTTGAAACCACGAAGTGGTTGAGACCTATAATTACCGTATTCCAGAGCTTGCAAAAATATCAGACTAACCATTTTCACTGAAAGACAGATTAATCCGCTGTAAGGTTTTTGCCCGTTTTTTCGGGCTAATCGACAGATATTATTATTGATATAAACTGTTTTCTGAACATTGTTCTACAGTCGGTTGATATTTTCATGCATATGTAAATACAATAAGGTTAAAGAACGCGTCATTTCGTATTAAAATTATGTTTTTAAGTCTGTTGATCCATCGAGCATGGGCTAAGTTGAAAAGCGAAGGTGTATTCCTTTAAAGCACTTCAGAAAAACCCCAGACGTGACCGAAGCGCATGAAAATATGCCGTGAAAAAATAGTTCAAAACGTATAATAAATATTTCTCTAGTTTAGCCTTAATACATAATGCACTCGTCAGTAATAAAACAGCATGTGATCTGAATCATTTTTTCTAGTTGTATAGGATATAGATCTGCATGCGATTCTTTCTACCTGTCCTGATTCAAATGACAAGGGAGATCACTGTGTAGGAGTAAGCTAAATGATAAACTGCTTTATTTCATTAAAAATAGATTTGATTTCTGAATTGCTTCCCTTTATTCTTATTTTATCCTTATTTTTGTACAGCTTTTATAATGGCCGATTCATATTATTTATTATTTAACATTTTATTTTATCGTTTTAATATCTTTGTACGATTTATGTAAAATTGAGTCAAAATATTTGTTTAAGATTTCCTTTTTATAAATAATTATAACTGTACTATATTAATTACTATAATATTGTAGTAGTCTATACTCTACGGGGCATTAATATGCCTCATTGTGTCTGAAAGGGCGGATGGACCGTTCTTAAACTCAAACATACATACCACCGTAACACGGAAAGCTACACGTTAAAGGTTAAGCAAATGGTCGTGCTGCATGTGCACGTCTAGTTAATTTACATATTTGTCTCAATACTTAATGTAACAACCTATTTCAGTACTTACAAGATAAATAATTGACATTCCTTGCAAATCCTGAATATATTTAGATATAAGCGGTACTTTACTATGACTTTTAAGGGGCAATACATGTTATTTTCTGAAACCCCTCGAAAATGAATGGAAATGCCATTAATCTATTCTTTATGATGTAAAACGGTAACAAATGGCTGAAAACGCTTAAATTTCTTGAGTTTTTGGAATTTAGATCGAATTTTCGACCAGGTGGCACTATTTTGGTTCGTTTTAGGACCTAGTAAATGTCTTTTCTCGCATTTTAGCACTTCAGTTGTCTAAATAATATTGAAATTAGCATGTTTCTGAATGAAAATGACAAACATCGTAACGATTAAATGGATGTTAAATGTAAATTCCACGAATAAGGTAAAATTAATTGGAATATTGCTTGCACAGGGCTAAATTTTGCATATTTTTGGGGATGGGGGTGACCTGTAATGAATTGTCATTTCTCTATATTTTCTCAATATTTTGCACCAAAACAAAGCAGAATCATTGTGAAATAGGTGTACATTGAGAATGAATGCAAATTCATGGAAAAATCAAACAAAAAATTTCTCTTATAGGCTGATCACTACCAAATAGAATGTAAGCCTCCGCAGGTCTAGTCACAAGTAGTCCAAATATAAATAGTACTAATCTTTTTTTCTTTCCTAGTGCATTTTCTCGGCAGCAACGTGCTTACTTTTACCCTACCGCGTTTCAGTATGTATCACTTTGCATTCTAATGAAATCGGCATGTGCCTATCGCATGCTAGATAAAAATGGCGGCGTAAGAATTTAATGTCACGAAAAGAGAAATTGAAAGAAGCGAAAAGTAGTAAATTCAGCGGGTTGTATTTAACGAACTGTAGTTTTCTTATATAAAAGTTAACACCCCCTTTTCTTTTTGTTTTTCTAAAGTAGCGATCTAGTTCTTTATGGGAATATAAGTGTCTGAAAATCTGATATGCTAGAAAATGTCGAAACACCGTTATAAAGTGAGTGGATTTTATATGAAATAAAGAACAGCTGGATTTAGTGGTGTTCAGCCTTAACAACATTACATCAGTTCCGGATTTGTATTTTAATTGTTGTTGAATTGAAAAATTCACATGAAAGTTGTCATTTTGATAGACGTTAATAAAACAGAGTAAAAGCTACAGAGATTTTAAAATAGATTGTTAAGCAAAACAGAATCAAAGTAGTACATAACGAGAATTTACAGTCGGTTAAAAATCTCATCAGAGCTTATGTTACTTGTAATTTTCTTTCCGACTCAATTGATAAATCTTATCTTAGAATATCAAATGTGGGTTTTGCCTGATGTAAAGTTTCTCGATGTTGGCCTGCATATGTGTCCCCGATAAATGAAACTGTTTGATTTCATTTAAGCAAAATTGAATCAAAGCATAGCAATGGGGCATTTGCGTCTTCTCCCGACGATTTTCATGTGTATAGTTCTTTTTCTTATCTCAAAACTGCATGGAAGTCGAAACAGCAGGGTCTTGGGGTAGATACAGGTCTAGTTTCTAGCTTGGTGGATCCCACTGACTTCTACTGTTGTTTTAACAGGGTCGGTCGTTTGTACAAACATTTTTAACAAGGTAGCGGACTTTAAAGACAACAACCCATGAATTAAAGAAGTAGGGTTGCAACATTTTTGATGTTTTGGTGTCACGATTACTTAAGTCGTGACGTCAATACATTTTATTTCTAGGGTCGGCTAAACATGAAGTTGATTTCGCAGAAATGTGTAGAATTATACAACCCTTGCTCCAAGAATTGTGAAAGTTGGTGTATTATGTGATATCGTGTTAAATTTTGAAAAATAATTAGATTTTTCTATTCTACTCGATACTTTGAACCTAGCTACATAGAAATACTTTTTAAAGTATGTCTTCTAGCTTATAGACTAAGTTAAGAATAAGATTCTTATTTGTCAAAACGTTATTCTATATATCTGAAAATTGTGTTTTTGATATGTGGAAGTCGACAAAATGGCTCTTCTTAATAAGTAGCCTTATTTTTTAATACATAACGATTTGTCAAGAAAACATTCACTCAAACATTATATGTACAATAGCCTGGTGAACATAGAAAGTAGTATTGATTAGGTCAAGAATGTGTATTATTTGTTGTTGCCTGCTGCCAACTGCAGATTTGTTCTTTAGTTTTCGAAACGCTATAACATACTGTAATCCAAAGACACGCAGAGGTGCATCCAAGATGGTATACATGTGTAGCTTTTGAATTCTGAACCTTTGTAGAACAGTTCTCACTTATATGCCAATCCTGCTAGAACAAATCATAATTCTCGTTTAATTTGTCTATTAATCCTCACAATTTAGCAACAGTACAAAAACAAAAGAACTTGAAACCTAGCAAACAGTCATGGGAGGTGAGCAAATTTGAAATCGTGGCGATCTGATTACTTGGAGAATGATCTTGGTGTTTAATTTTTAAGGTGTTGAATGTTTGGAGTTGAACTTTTTTGTATGTTGTGCCTGCAGTATGTGCATTCTGATACTGTACGATGTGCATTGCCTGTAGTCGTCTGATTTTACAATATTATTTTCATATCCTTCTAAGTTACGC
The DNA here is from genome assembly GCF_021730395.1 of Mercenaria mercenaria. NCBI lineage: Eukaryota > Metazoa > Mollusca > Bivalvia > Venerida > Veneridae > Mercenaria > Mercenaria mercenaria. Next base: position 89,729,752 of record NC_069364.1, on the reverse strand, counting down.
TTGATAATTCTTTTGATTTACTAATTTATCACCACAATTTAGCAATTCTTGGAAATATGCTTCAACTTACAATTATAGAAAAAAAACTTGACACATAGCAAACATAGATAATATTGGTGTTGAACTATTGGATATCTGATTACTTAGAGAATAACATTTGATACCCTGGCGAGCAGTAGGACCACAATAACACTTTTGTTTGTTTTATCTTTCTTGAATGATAAGCGCAGTTTGGAAACAAGGGAAGCGCATTTATGTACACAATGACTTTGTAGTTTCTGTTGAATAAACATTGTTTGGAAACGCAAATATGGTATAGGTAGACAGCAGGAAATACAAACTTTACTTTAACTTTACCAAACAGCTTCGACTAACTTTTTGAAGCATATAACGTAGCTTAAAACATCAGCAGACATTCTTCTTACAAACAAGCATAAATAAAGCTGATATTTGACATGAAAATAGGTTTTACTAGTCGGGAAAAATCTATTTATATGGACTAAACTCGAGTAGACCATGGTGGCATATCCGGCGAATAACTACCTTCATGCCTTAAATACCAGCTCCTGTGAAAGTGAAGGTTACATACACACTTCTTACTAGTTCGATAAGTAAACGTCGGACTTCAATATTTTACGATTTTGACATTTCATATAGTCCGATGTTTTATCGAAGTTTTTATAAATTTCCCGGTAGACCTTTCCGCAAAATATCTTGCGGAAGGTTTTACAAGTTCATGGTGGAAGTGACTAAAATGTGATAGGTAAATACCAACAACGGACAAAGAAAACCTATTTTACACATCCATTGAACATACTGTCTTACTGAAATTAGCGAAGACCTGTCCTCACTTTGAAAGTGAAATTTACATCCATTCGCTTTTGCATCACAACACGAAACTGTCCAATTTTCTTTATTATAAAAAATGATTTTAGACGCAAAGTATTCTCATGGTCGGATTTTATAAAAAAAAAAAAAATGCGCCCGTTACTAAGGTATTGTCTGTGTAGTGTGCATATTATTACAGTTGATGGGTGTAACCAGCATTTATTGGTTGTGTTAAATTAAAATTTATTTCATTAAGTTATGAGTTCATATAAAAGCAGTTTAAAAATCTAGTCTACATGCATTTGACGGTACAAGTGCGTTAAATAATGGCCGCAGATTTTTTCCTAGTGCATTGTATTGTTCATGGTATTTAATTAAATTACGCTAGAATAGTCTGTGCTATGTGTCGGGGAAGTAATTCCTGGCGCAGTTTAAATTATGGTAAACCAATATATCACGTGTTTGAGAGTTTTCCTACATTACACTTCAATAAAATAAGGCTGGAATTTTTGCTATGTAAATGGCTGTCATTCAATTAAACTTGACACAGGGACATGTTGAACGTCCAAATATTAAAAGGCGCCCTGTGCAAATTTAATGTTATTGAACTAACTTCTTACCAGAACCACATGTTTTTCGAAAGGTTTCAACCTTTCTGTGCTTTCAGCGCTTTGATTTTACTGGTTGTAGGTGCAAATGGGAATTTCCGGCCTCGAGCGTAACTGTCTGGGCGGTAACGAGGCTGTTTTATCAGTTGCAGCGTAACGTTATGATTTTTTGATAAAATAACGTTTTTTAATTTAGAAATTTACTATCAGGAACAAACAGGAACTGTCAAGGTATTTGATTTTTATTCCGTTTTATGAAATAAAGTACAAATTACTACATAAATTTTGTACATACATGTATATGTAGTTCATATAAATGCGTCATTTAATACAGTGGAATTTATGAACTTCTGAAAACCGGACCTTCCAAAAACCGGGAACCTTTGAAAACTGCACGAAACTCAAATCCCGTTTTTAGCTCACCTGAGCAATGCTCATGTGAGTTATTGTGATCGCTCGATGTCCGGCGTCCATCGTCTTTCGTCTGTCTGTCTGTCGTCTGTCAACATTTAGCTTGTGTATGCAATAGAGGCTGTATTTTTCAATTGATCTTCATGAAATTTTATCAGAATAAGTGCTTTGATGAAATCTAAGCCAGGTTCGAAAATGGGTCATCTGGGATCAAAAACTAGGTCACTAGGTCAAATAAAATAAGAATATTGTGTATGCAATAGGGACTGCATTTTACATTGGATTTTCATGAAATTTGATAACAATATATGTCTAAATAAAATCTAGGTCAGTTTCGAATATGGGTTATCTGGGATCAAAAACTAGGTCACCCAGTTAAATCAAAGAAAAATCTTGCATATACGATAGAGGCTGTATTTTTCAATTGATTTTCATTAAATTTGGTCAGAATAATTGCCTTGAAATCTAGGTAAAGTTTGAATATGGGTTATCTGGGGTCAAAAACTCGGTCCCCCGGTCTAATCAAAGAAAAGCCTTCTGTGCAACAGTGGTTGCATTTTACATTGGATATTCATTAAATTTGATCAGAATAGTTGTCTTGGTGAAATCTAGGTCAAGTTCAAATATAAGTCATCTGGGGTCAAAAACTAGGTCACCCAGTAAAAGAAAATCTTTGTGAATGCAATATGGGCTACATTTCAGACAGGATGTTCCAGAAATTTGATCAAAATGTTTGTTGAAATCTAGGTCAAGTTCAAATATGGGTTATCTGGGGTCAAAAACTAGGTCACCTGGTCAAATCAAAGAATAACCTTGTGTATGCAATAGGGGCTGCAATAGGGGCTGCATGTTTCAGTGGATCTTCATGAAATTTAATCAGAATGTTTGTCTAGAAAAATCTAGATTGAGTTCAAATAGGGGTTATCTGGGATCAAGAACTAGGTCACCCGGTCAAATCAAAGAAAAACTTTGTGAATGCAATAGGGGCTGTATTTTAGGCATGATGTACATGAAATTTGATGACAATGTTTGCTTTGGTAAAATTTAGGTCAAGTTCAAATATGGGTCATGTTGGATAAAAAAATTAGGCCACCTTGTGTATGCATTAGGGGCTGATTTTTTCAGTGGATCTTCATGAAATTTGATCGGAATATTTGTCTTGATAAAAGCTATGTCGAGTTTAAATATGGGTCATGTTGGTTCAAAAACCAGACAGCCAGTTCAAATCAAGGAAATACCTTGCCGATTCAAAAGAGGTCGCATTTTAAGCAGGATATTCATTAAATTTGATCAAGCTGTTCTCAGGTGAGCAACCTAGGACCATTTGGTCTTCTTGTTTTTATTCTTATTTCTATATATTTTTAACTTCATTTACAGCACGAGAGTCATTTTACACCCCGAGGTGTAAGATGGATTTTTTCCAGCACCGGTAAAAATACCGGAAATCCCCGTCTGGTATGCAAGAAAAGCTAATACTTAAAAATTGTCTTGCGTACAAATTTGTTGCAGCGCACTTCATATAGTAAAACTCTCCAGCTTCTCCGTTCAGTTCTGTAAATATTACTGATATTACTGAGAGGTGTTTACTGACATTATGTAAATATCACTGATATTACAGAGTGATATAATGATATCTTGAAGAAGATCACTTTATTTAATCACTTGCAACTGGAAGATCATTTGTTAAAGCTTAGGTCCCGTGCAGCCTGTTCAATTTCCAAAATGGCTTCCGTTCCCCTCTTTAAAACTGGAAACTAGCTGTTACTAGTATATAAAATCACACAAACCAAAGCGGTGTATCTTAATATATATTCGTAGAAAAAGTACATGTACAATGTATTTTCTATTTATTGTATCAGGAATGCGCCAAGACTTTCAACTGCAAGAATGTCAGGGAACGAATTACAAGATGTCTTTCCCAGATATTGACTACGCATTAATGGGCTACAACGTATTGCGAGGCTACCCTCTAGCAACAGGACATGACCCCGGATTCACATACCCAATCTTTTCTGCAGACTATGGAAAGGGAAAGCACACCGCAGATTGCCGTTTTAGTGTACCGGAGGGTTTGGTTGTTGTTCCTGACGTGTCGTGTGTCACGTCGTTTACGTCAGAGATTGTTCAAACAAAATATGAATTCGAGAATGCATTATCGTTTTCTGCTAGCGCGAGTGGCGGCGGGTGGGGTGCAAGTTTTTCTGCTAGTGCTGGCTACAAGAAATCCTCATCACAAATGGCAACTGGAGAGTCGGTTTACATCTTATCATCTGCTTATTGCCATTATTACTTCAGCAAGTTAGTGAAGCGTTCGTCTCCTCCATTCGAACCCGTTTTCCTGAGTTGGATTGAGAGGCTAAATAGCACAAATTTAAAGGACATTTATTTAGAATTCTTTGACACTTATGGTACACACTTTGCCACCGAAGTCACGTTTGGCGCGAGATTCACGTACGTACATAAAATGTCATCGGAAGAATATGAAACCCAAAGTGTAAAAGGTGTTAATGTTGCAGCTGAGGCGAGCTACTCTGGTTTGTTTAGTGTGGGAGGTGGATTTCAAATGGATTCTTCACAAAGAGAAGCGGCTGCCGAATTCTCTAAGTCCGTTGAAACAAAAACTATAACTGTAGGAGCAGCGCCACCTGCAAACGGCGATGCAATGACTTGGGCATCAACTGTGAAAGATAGTCCCGTTCCTTCTAAATACAAACTTTCATCCATAGAGGAACTGTTTACCGAAAAGTACATGAATCCGACCGAATTACATGTCAACCTCGATCTTATTTCCCAAAATATCAACGCGTATAAGTACGAGTACTGTAGATATCTAATGTTAAAAGGTGAAGTTGATTCATGTGAGTCACTCTCCCCGGGAATGGTGCTCGATAAAACAAGACTTGTAAATCATTATTACGCGTGGAAATTATCACATAAAGAGTGTATCGACCTCTGTTTGAAAGAAATAAAATGCAGCGCAATTACTTACTGCGTCAAATGTGACAGCTCGAAGGCCAATTACCACTCATGTTTCCTTTTTAATGCCGAGTCGCAAATCGGAGGTACAAATGAAGACGAGTGGAACTCTATAGTTTTCGTTGGTAAAATGAATGCGGAACTTGTACTGGAGAACACAGCGGTTATAGGAACAGAAAGGGGATTTGAAAGAGAAGAAGATAAGAAAGCGGATGCCACCAGGTGTGATGAACTGTGTGCTGAAGATGTCCACTGTATTGTATATAGTTATTGCGAATGCCCGGATGTTGAACAAAAATGCAGACTTTATAGTTTTGAAAACGTTTTAGGATTCAAAGTGGAAGCAGGAACAAAGTCTGTCGTCACTGCTTAAAATGAAAACGAGCCGCACCATGAGAAAACCAACATAGTGCATTTGCGACCAGCATGGATCCAGACATGCCTGCGCAGTCTGGTCAAGATCCATGCTGTTCGCTAACGGATTCTCTTATTGCAATAGTCTTTGAAAGCGAACAGCATTGATCCTGACCAGACTGCGCAAATGCACTATGTTGGTTTTCTCATGGTGCGGCTCAAATTAATATGAACTTCAAATTCTAGAACAGCGTTGATGTGGTTGTGTGATTTCGTACTATGATTACGTTCTTTATGTTGATATTCATTGTTTGTGTGCACATTTATGATTTGTACTATTAAAAAAGAATATATGATATTTGCCACCAACATAGAAATTTGTTGTACTTGTAGAAATTGACTGAAAATACCTTGTAATTATAGGTTAAAGCATATTGAATTTCATCAACTATATATATGCATATTATCAATCTACATTTTAGGGAAAATATTGGCCAGTAAATGAAATGAGAAATACAAAAAAAAATCAATCGTGTTCAGTATTAATAAAAACTTTCAAATTAGACAAAACAAGAAAGGAAAGAAATTCTCATGTAAGTTGATTCTGACGTTTTTTAAGACCGATGAATCATTAAATTGAAAATCATTCTGACATAAATCTACATAATATAAGTAGTTCTACACAGTTGATTAACCGGAAGTAATGGCGTAACGTCATTTATCCGGATGACGTAGGACAAAGCCTGGGCTCTGCATACGGAAATGAAATTCATCTTATGAATAAATGTTAACTTGTGAGTAAAATTATTGAAACGGCAAGGTAACTATTCCAGAATAAAATATGATATTAAAAAGCTTGAGACGTTAAATAAGTCCAAATAATGTCTTAAAATCAGCCGGCGATTATAAACTGATATATGGCGTATATAATATGGTGGAATTTTTTTAAATGTATAGGTCAGTGCTTGTTTTAATATATTTGACCATATTATAGGCCATATGTCAGTTTATAATCACCAGTGAGTAGTTTTATAAAAATCTACATTGTAGAAACAATTCCATTCGCAAAACTGTCACCAAAATTATGATTTTCTCATAGACTCCCATTATGAAAACTTGTATGGGTCCATTTACTTTTACAAATCCTTTTTCATTTGCCTAATTTTCTAAATACTTCTGAAGTTTAAAAAAATCAGGAATTAATCAAATTCTACATTATAGAAAATTTTATCCAAATATTTTGCCCCCCTCCCCCCACCCCCCCCCCACCCCACGCCTTTTCCGAAGAAAAAAAAGGGGATATAAATATAAATATAGAAATAGACAGCGTCCTTCCGTCCGTACTTCTGTCCTTCCGTCCTTCCTTCCGTCCGTCAAACTTCGTGTCCGGTCCATAACTCTGCCATCTATGAAGGGATTTTGAAATATCTCGGCATATATGTTCCCAATAACAAGACGGCGTGTCACGCGCAAGACTTGAGACCCCTAGCTCCAAGGTCAAAGGTTATCATGGCCTGTTTCAAGTCCGGTCCATTACTCTGCCACCCATAAAGGAGTTTTGAAATAACTTGGCATACATTTTCACCATAATGAGACAATCATGCGCAAGACCCAGACCCCTAGCTCCAAGGTCAAGGTCACATTTAGAAATCAGAGATTAACAGGATCTGTTTTGTGTCCGGTTCCTAACTCTGCCATTTATCAATAAATGTTCCCCATAATGAGACGACGTATCGTGAGCAAAATCCAGGCCCCTAGCTCCAAGGTCAAGGTAACACTTAGAAGTCAAAGGTTAACACGGTCTGTTTCCTAACTGCCATTTATAAATGGATTTTGAAATTACTTGGTACAAATGTTGCCTATAATGAGACGACGTGTCATGCGCAAGATTCAGACTCCTAGCTCTAAGGTCAAGGTCACACTTAGAGGCCAAAGGTCAGATACAATAATGACTTTCTCCGGAGCATTTCTTTTTGATTTATGAAGGGATTTTGATGTAACTTGGCACATTTGTTCACCACCGTGAGGAGTGTTACGCACAAGAACCAAGTCACTAAATTAGAATTACTTCCTTTTGTTGTTACTATAAATAGCTTATCAACCATTTCACTAGGTTAAAGGTCAAGGTCACGGTCCTTGGTTGAACTTAGCCAATTTTCACTACATATATACTGATAATATGGTCTTCGTGTCCGGTCCATAACTTTGACATGCATGGTCCGATTCAAAAATAATTTGACACAAATAATAAGCATGGTTAGACAATGTGTGATGCGCAAAACCATTTCACTAGCTCAAAGGTCAAGGTCACATTCCCTGGTTGAACTTAGCCAATTTTCACTACATATACAGAATACTGAATTTTCTGGTTTTCCTACAATATTTTATTTTTGTAAATAAATAGGGCCAAGAGTCCTCCATTTAGTTTGTGAGCAGTACCATGCCTGTGACCTTTCACGTGTTGCGGGGGCATCCGTGTCTGTGACACATTTCAAGTTTATTACAGGCCGTAGGGAAAATTCGAGACCACTTTTCTTTGGAGCAACATGCATTTTACATCCAAGCTAGTTTTAGGTGTATTTTGACCTTTTGCTACCTGTTAAGGATTTTTGTGTGGACAGGATAGGAAGACTATTTGATATCCTTTCATTTAATTATTATACTTATTACATGACTGTAATTGAAGGTTAAGGTCAATTCAGACCTTTCTTGTTTTTTCTTGTTACTAGCCAGACTAGATTTTTAAACATGAAACTGTATCTCACCTCAGGCATCCCCTGTGTTTTGTTCACAGGAGATAACTCCTGAGGCTATTCAAATTTTGTATAATTATATCCCTTTTTTGTTCTCAAAACATTGGGTAATCAGAGCAAAGAAAGATCAGTCAGAATATATAAGCATGGAGCTAGTATAGAGATGGAGTGCGGACGAAAGCACTTCAAAGGTACACTGTGTGGCACCGCGGCTTTTAGGTGTTAATGCTTGACAATACGGAGTTTACCGAGTGAGACCTGATCAACAACCGGAGTGATCCTATACTGGGATTGGGATATTCCGGCATTTTCCGTTTACACTAAAACAATCTAACGATTCTGCACCACCAGTTGTTTTCCCATAGACTTACATTATGACATTATGGCGTGACTTCCTTCCATAATACATTTTATCAACACAACTATCTTAGTTCAACCAAAATATCGCATGAAAAACATATGAATAGCGATACTTTAAGTAATTTTCGTGTGAATGAGATTACCCCCTGTTCACATCGTTGGCGTGGCGGGAGAAATGTGTTTGATAAAACTTTTTTCAATACACATAAAATGAAGCAAATTTTATCAAAATACTTAATAATAAACTGTAAATGCAGTAAAAATCTCAATTTAAAAAAAAAAAAAAAACAAAAAAAAAAACTTTTTAGGTTTGTTTACATGACTGACCAATCAGAACACATAGACGTTACCTCATTCTCATTCTCAATAAGTTCCCTTTACCTTTTATCTCGACTATTCGAAGAATTAGAAGTTCTGTCCTACTCACCACGGTGTCGGTGTCGGAGTCGCCGTCACATCTTGGTTAGGTTTTTGCACTAGTCCACATTTTGACAAAGTCTTTTGAGATAAAACTTTCAAACTTCCAAGACTTGTTTACCATTACCATGTCCAATATTAGGCAAGAGTACATAATTTCATCAAGGATTTTGGCTGAATTATGGCCCCTTTTAACTTACAAATCTTGGTTAAGGGTTTTGACCTGGTTCATATTTTGTGTAAAGCGGTCGACATATGGCGTTGAAACTTTTAATACTTGTTTATTATAACAGTCTCCATCTGTATAATTCAACGACAATTAGTGAGGCGTGACTTATCCGTTATTCTCGACGTTTACCACAGTATTGTTATGAGCTAAAAGTACAGACACGCCTCGATGCATAAAGTTGATCTATAGGCAAGAGTACATAACTCTGTCAGCTATTTTGGCTGAATTATGTCCCTTTTTCGACCTGTATAATTGGTATAATTTTCGTACAAGTCCGTGTTTTGCCAAAACTATTTGACATGTGGCTTTGAAACTTTGAACACTTGTGGTTCAGAGTTCAGATGCGTAGGAATTGAACAGCCCGAGTGATTAAATACTGAAGCTTCTGAACGATGAACCGTCGTAAATTAGACGATAAATCTCAAAAAGGCCTCGATTGTTTTCATTCTGACATGCTCATTGACATATCTTAATAAATATTATGCTGGACTTCATTTACTCGAGGAGTAATTACCGGACGTAATGCGGCACTTTGACGTCATAATTGACATCATAATGCTCTCTTACCGGTTCGCGTGTCAACCGTTGTTTATCGAAGATTATATAGAGCTTGATCTTCTTTGTTTAACTGGCAGTCAAATCAAGTCATGTTAGAATTAACAAATAATCAAGATCTTCGAGTGGTTTATCGTCTGATTTACCAGGATTCAGATTTCAGATGCGTAGGAATTGAACCACGAGTGCGTTAGCCCGAGTGGTTAAATACTGAAGCATCTGAACAATGAACCGTGGTAAATCAGACGATAAATCACAAAAAGGCCTTGATTGTTTTCATTCTGATATGCTCATTGAAATATTTTAATAAATATTATGCTGGACTTCATTTACCCGAGAAGTAATGTATCGGACGTCGTTCGGCAATTTGACGTCATAATTGACGTCATAATGCTCTCTTACCGGTTGTTTATCGCAGATTATATATACAGAGCTTGATTTCCTTCTTTGATTAACTGGAAATCAAATCAATTCATGTTAGAAAATAAACAATCTGCTTCGAAACTGTTCATCTTGAAATCATTCTTATTAAGGTACTTCCGCCATCTTGAATTCAGAGTGACCTTCATTTGTGGTGTGAAAATATAGTGAACCAAATTTCAAATGCCGCTGTTCCATAGCACAAAAACAGCGCAGTTTGCAAGACCTTAACTAAAAGTAGCTGTATAAAAAGTAAAACTGAAATTTGGAAATAAACAAAGCAGATATTATACCTGTAATTTTCCAAATTTTCAGTTACATTTATAAATCATTTTCAATTACTTTATTAAAAATTCATGAATGACAAAAATTAGTTCAAAGTTTCAATTAATGCATAGGAGAATTGTCTTACTGAATAGAACTAAACTTATTACAAAAATTTTCAAATCTGACCACTGCATGTATTAAAACGAAATTTTCAGCATACATAAAAGTATTTCAGCAAACATAAAAGCAGTGCAATGTGTGAACAAGATTTTTTCTATGTATGATGTACCAATCTGCCTAAAATTGTAAGACTAATGTCAACAAGATTTAGCAACGATCCAAAATTCGTCTTAATGGTTGTGCAAGTTTAAGAAAGGTTTGATTTATTGTGCTGGAATTGATGTGCTTACGCGCTGCTCATCTCACGGAAAATTCGGTGGAAATGGAATTTTCGATACTTTCTGCGGTAACTACCGAAATTAATTAACGTAACTTTCTCACACATGCGTAATTGTATATAAATAAATTATATAAATAATCGAAATATTTGCTTTATCACTATATATGCAAATATTTTCAGACAATCTTGAAACATTGGGCCACTGCATTTCCGCATACTGGTCCGGGACAAGTTAGATATGTACAGTGATTCCTTTTTACATGTTTCATGCGTCGTAAACTAACCAATTTTGACATTTCGATGTTTTATACAATATGAGAATTTATGCAGGATGTTTTTAAAAACAAAATGAGAATAAATCGCAGAAAACAAATGTACAGACAATTTTGTTCGGAGGTAATACACCTTGTATATAATTGTAGATAACTACGAACCAAACAAAATGCAATCAGTTGAAGATTTCGTGCAAAATTCTGATGATTAAAATCAGAAATAATTCAAAAGTAACTTTTTTTGTATCTTGGCTCTTCGTTAAAGAATGATATTTTTCACAATTTCATAGATTTAAAACTGACAATAAATGTGTATTGCAATCCCGGCATAGAAATGGACACTGACTTTACATTACTGCGGTGTTGACAGTGGAAGCAGCGGTCCAGTACTAAGACTGTCAACGAAACCAAGGATCACGAGTTCTTAATCTGAAAATTACGAACATTGGGATCAGTGTCTAGTACACACCTGAAAATAATAGACTTGCTATTAGACCTTTATAACGGACACGGACAATGTAATCATACTATGTACTATGTTCAAAGCCTGGGGAATTTCTCAAAACACAAAAACTGAAACACGAAACCACACGGATTCATTTTATTTTCAAGATATTAATTTAAAGGTTTACGCCTTATTATCAAGGCACAACATATCTTTACAATTCTTGGCAGTGTTATCCTCTGCTGCAAATAAATTAAGGAGAACACAGACGAACACTTTATATCTGCTTATACATCTAATGAAAAAAATACCATGTTCAGTTTAACAAAACGTGACATACCTGTGATTTTATTTATTGTCTGCCATTTGATAAAATACCTTTTCATACTTTTGTAAATTTATTTTGCAAGTCTATTTGCAAGGAACGCAATTAAAACAAGTTTCATCGTAGTTGCGAAAAATGCATTCTGAACTTAATTCATTGGCTGTTTCTTTGTATAGGTAAAACAATTCTGACCTCAACTCAAATAGCCCATAGCTAGGTGTCTTCACTGAAATAAGTATAGTTTATTGCAGAACATTATCTATTAATTTAGATACAGTGACTTTGACCCAAACAGCTGTAATGCAATCGCAAGCTGGTTTTTTTATAACCATGTTATTTCTCAAGTTTGATGACAATATGTCATTTCAAACTTTAGTTATTGACCGAAAACCTTTGTTTCTATTTTCAGTAACAAACAAGTTGAAATCACAGGTGGCAATAACGTACCTAGGATACAGTATGGGTCAATGAGCCATATGCACTTAAATTTATTACAGTTATAATGTTTTCTTAGGGGAAAAAATGACAAAAAGCCATTTTGAAAAAAAAAATTCTCCTGTGACAATGAGCCATGAGAAAGGTAGATATGAACAGTTTGACATGTGCATTGCTTCCAGGTCCGTATTTTTTTTTTCAAAACAATATTTCCTTATCAATGATTGGCCGCCTTTTCGGCAAAAGATTAATCTTTCAGAAAAACCTTACTTCAAAACCCAGTTCCAAACCGTTTACGCATCACGAGCGAGCAACGGCGTACGAAACGATAGCGATTTCTCCATCCGAATAAATCCCGCACATTTTTCGCACCGAAGTCTCCCCCCTAAAACAAATCAAGTACACCATCTCAGTTAAAAATAGCGCTACAAGCAGTCAGAATATGCTAAATGTAAACTAACAAGACTAAAAATAAGGTTCAATTCTACTTTATTACTTACCAGTTGTTATTTATTTGAATTTGGTAAATAATCTTCGTGAGCCACCGCTGCTTGTTTATATTCGGGTACTCTTTTGATTTTATCGCCATGTTTGAAATACGTAAACTGTCTCCGCCAATGATAACGTTCTTTACAACCACCGTCTTGTCAACGGTAATCATGGCAGGCGAAGGTAATTTCCGAAAGCGAAAAAGTTAAATAGCGAATTTGTAAGTAACAAAGTAGGATTGAACTTGATTTTCGGTCTTGTTAGTTTGTGTTTAGTCTGTTATGAACGGTTATAACGTTATTTTAAACTGGCACTGTGTGCTTGGTGCGTTTTAGGGGGGAGACTTCGGTGCGAAAAATGTGTGGGATTTATTCGGACAGAGAAAACACTACCGTTTCGTACGCCGTTGCCCGTTCATGGTACGTAAACGGTTTGGAACTGGGCTTTGAATTAAGGTTTTTCTGAAAGATTAATCTTTTGCCCAAAAGACGGCCAATCATTGATAAGGAAATATTGTTTAGAAAAAAGAATACGGACCTAGAAGCAATGCACATGTCAAACTGTTCATATCTACCTTTCTCATGGCTCATTGTCACAGGAGCAATTTTTTTTTCAAAATGGCTTTTTGTCATTTTTTTCCTAAGAAAACATTATAATTGTAATAAATTTAAGTGCATATGGCTCATGGACCCATACTGTATCCTAGGTACGTTACTGCCACCTGTGGTTGAAATTAGCTGCAGTTACCCCTTATATATCCAAGCTTTTCTATCCTGGACAGTTTTGTCGTAACATCTTATTGTTATCCCCCGACGAAAGTCGGAGGGATATAGTTTTGGCGTTGTCCGTCCGTCCGTCCGTCCGTCCTTCCGTCCGTCTTTCCGTCCGTCCGTCCATCCATCCGTCCGTCCGGAGCCATATCTAGGAAATGGTTGGGAATATTTATTTAAAACTTCATATACCTGTTCACCACTATAAGTTCTTGCGGCCCGTCAAGTTTCAGTCAGATTGCCCAAGTAACACCAGAGTTATGGCCCTTAGAAGTTTCTAGTGTTAACTATATAGGGTACTATAAATATGGCAATGTCTGCATCATAACTTTTGATATATTTGACCTTGAACTATGAAACTTTAACAGAATTTAGAGCACTATAATGTGGTTTGGCACACACAATTTCGTATGGATTTCTTTTGGTACTGCAGAGTTATTGCCCTTTAATTGTCTAAAAATCCACATATTTGTACATAACAAACTTGCCATTTGGCAGAATTTCATTCAATCTGACTAAAGTACTTGATCTTCTAAACGAAGATCTGAGAACGACCCATTCACATTCGTCTTCTGTATATTTTGGATTTCCATTATTGCTATTTTTATGTTATCCAATCAGGCGACTTGTTCGATTGTCAAAGAGTAAGAAAAATATGCAGTCATTCCAGGACTCGAACCCGGGACCCCTCGCTTACAAAGCAAGTGGCCTACCGACTGAGCTAACCGGCTATCTGATACATTACGACATAAGAATTGTAAATATCAAAAGTCAATGCTAGAGGTAGATTTGCAAGATGTTGTAAGCTAGGCTCTGATTGGCTAGTGAAAGGGCCGTCAGAACGAGGCAATGAATAGGTCGTTTTCAGATCCTATGCGTAGCGTAATAGGAGATGTACTTTAGTCAGATTGAATTTCATTAAATTTCTTTCATTCTTTTCTATGAACATTTATTATAAACATGTATAGTTGCGCACCCACACCTGGTCGCCCACTTGCCTTGGTCACCCGGGGTAACCCCGGGGTCAAAATTGACCCCGCCCCAGGGGTCACTTGATTTTACATAGGAAAATCTTTAAAAATCTTCTTCTCAAAAACCAGAAGCCCTAGAGCTTAGATATTTGACTTGTAGCATTGACTAGTGGACCTCTACTAAAGTTGTTCAAATCATGACCCCGGGGTCAAAATTGACCCCGCCCCATAGGTCACTTGATTTTACATAGGAAAATCTTCAAAATTTTTCTAAAAATAAACCAGAAGGCCTAGAGCTTAGATATTTCACTTGTAGCATTACCTAGTAGACCTCTACAAAATTTATTCAAATCATGACCCCAGGTTCAAAATTGACCCTGCCCCAGGGGTCACTTGATTTTATATAGGAAAATCTTCAAAAAATTTCTAAAAATAAACCAGAAGGCCTAGAGCTTAGATATTTCACATGTAGCATTGCCTAGTGGACCTCTACAAAATTTGTTCAAATCCTGACCCCCGGAGTCAAAATTGACCCCGCTTCAGGGGTCACTTGATTTTACATAGGAAAATCTTCAAAAAATTTCTAAAAATAAACCAGAAGGCCTAGATCTTAGGTATTTGACATGTAGCATTGTCTAGTAGACTTCTACAAAATTTGTTTAAATCATGACCCCCAGGGGTCACTTGATTTTACTTAGGAAAATCATTAAAAAAAATTCTTAAAATAAACCAGAAGGCCTAGAGCTTAGATATTTCACATGTAGCATTGCCTTGTGGACCTCTACAAAATTTGTTCAAATCATGACCCCTGGGTCAAAATTGACCCCGCTCCAGGGGTCACTTGATTTTACATAGGAAAATCTTCAAAAAATTTCTAAAAATAAACCAGAAGGCCTAGAGCTTAGATATTTCACATGTAGCATTGCCTAGTGGACCTCTACAAAATTTGTTCAAATCATGACCCCCGGAGTCAAAATTGATCCCGCTTCAGGGGTCACTTGATTTTACATAGGAAAATCTTCAAAAATTTTCTAAAAATAAACCAGAAGGCCTAGATCTTAGGTATTTGACATGTAGCATTGCCTAATAGACTTCCACAAAATTTGTTCAAATCATGACCCCCAGGATCAAAATGACCCCGCCCCATGGGGTTACTTCATTGTACATAGAAAAATCTTCAAAATTTTCTAAAAATAAACCAGAAGGCCTAGAGCTTAGATATTTGACACGTAGCATTGCCTAGTAGACCTCTACAAAATTTGTTCAAATCATGACCCCTGGGGTCAAAATTGACCCCGCCCCAGGGGTCACTTGATTTTACTTAGGGAAATCATTAACATTTTCTTTTAAAATAAACCAGAAGGCCTAGAGCTTAGATATTTCACATGTAGCATTGCCTTGTGGATCTCTACAAAATTTGTTCAAATCATGACCTCTGGGTCAAAATTGACCCCGCTCCAGGGGTCACTTGATTTTACATAGGAAAATCTTCAAAAAAAATCTAAAAATAAACCAGAAAGCCTAGGTCTTAGATATTTGATATGTAACATTTCCTAGTAGGCTTCTACAAACTTTGTTCAAATCATGACCCCCGGAGTAAAATTGGCCCCGCCCCAGGGGTTACTTGATTGTACATCGGAAAATCTTCAAAATTTTCTAAAAATAAACCAGAAGGCCTAGAGCTTAGATATTTGACATGTAGCATTGCCTAATGAACCTCTACAAAACTGGTTCAATCTTGTTCCCCCAGGGTCAAACTGACCCAGCCCCAGGGGTTACTTGATTGTACAAAGGGAAATCTTCATAAATTTGCTAAAAATAAACCAGAAGGCCTAGATCTTAGATATTTGATATGTAACATTTCCTAGTAGACTTCTACAAACTTTGTTCAAATCATGACCCCCGGGGTAAAATTGGCCCCGCCCCAGGGGTTACTTGATTGTACATCGGAAAATCTTCAAAATTTTCTAAAAATAAACCAGAAGGCCTAGAGCTTAGATATTTGACATGTAGCATTGCCTAGTGGACCTCTACAAAATTGGTTCAAATCTTGACCCCCCCCCCACCCCAGGGTCAAATTGACCCAGCCCCAGGGGGTTACTTGATTGTACATAGGGAAATCTTCATAAATTTGCTTAAAATAAACCAGAAGGCCTAGATCTTAGATATTTGATATATAACATTTCCTAGTAGACTTCTATAAACTTTGTTCAAATCATGACCCCCAGGGTAAAATTGGCCCCGCCCCAGGGGTTACTTGATTGTACATCAGAAAATCTTCCAAAAAATTTCTAAAAATCATCAGTTTGACATTAGAAACATGTAGCTCATATTACTCTGGTGAGCAATCCAGGGTCATCATGACCCTCTTGTTTTTCATTTTTAATTTTCCATCAATATTTATAATCGACATGTGAAATTTTGTTTCCTCTCCCGTTCCCCCGCACCCCCACACCCTTAAAAAATAAATATATATACATATATATATTTCCATTCCTTTTTTTTTTTAAATGTTCAAACCTTCAACATGTTAAGTTGTGACTGCACAAGCCTTGCCCTCAGTCATGTTCAAGATATCTTACCAGTGTTCTCATAAGGACATCTGTTTTTTTAAGTTCAAATGTACATGTTAAACAACAACACATGGTGCCAAACCACTCAAAGACAATATTTCGTTCCAGTTAAACTTCAAGCTCATATTTCAATTAACTGCATTTAATTTTAAAAGCTAAGCTTATTACAGTAAGCATATCCCATTCAAAATAAATTCTTTAGTCAGGATCAAAGTATCATCGATTTATTATGTACTCTTTAATTAAACATTTGTTTTCTGTTAAATTGATTTTGACTAATGAAATTATTTGCTTCTTATTAACATCCTTAACTTTTTGCCGGATATATTTTTTTGCCATTCCTCACCACAAACCCTTTCGGCGGGGGATACCAATTCATCGAATTTGCTTGTTATTTACAGTAATTGAGCTCAATCAATTTAAGCGAATATAGAGTATGTAGATCCATTTTTACAGGCCGTGATATAGCTGAAATTGTTTCTAAGTATCCATTTTCCTCAGTCCCATTGACTCTTACATCCTGACCAACAAAACATGAGGCAACAAATAAATAAGTTTTATGTTCTTCTAATATTTTAGTTTTCTCCCAAAATCACCCAGACCCTTAAACCTCCCAATTACACTCCTACACCGGCCGTCAGTTATTTTTGTAATTTCTATTCATATTCCTTTCTTTTTCAATTCCTTGTGTAATTTTAATTGTTTTAGAACACCCCATCCTTTCCCAAACAATTACAAATACGTCAAAGATCAGTGGTTTTGTAAGCATATATAGCATGCAACCTTAGAGGTTAAACTTTTCCTCTACACAATTTAAAAGAAAATGCGCTATAATTATAATTGTACATATTCTCAATATACAATAATTACAAAATTTACCAGGATTTCTAAAATAGGTTTGAGAAAACCCCTCAAATTTGACCGAAGTACAGAGTAGGCCTACGTTTACATTTACATTTCCATGTCAGTGTCCATGATAAAGGTCTATTTGCCAAATGCACACTTGTTTTCTATCGTCGTTTATATAGAGTAGACTTTGAAATATTCGTACACATGCATAATGTCATAACCATTTCTTTAATGTATGTTCTCTCAAATTTACAGATAACTGGCTCAACTGAGACACCATACTTTAAAGTAAATTCAGTTTATTCACCACGAAGTTCAAAATACACGGGAGTCTCGTGATAGTACATGCCTTTAATTTCACATGGTTGAAGTGTAAACAAATAATTCTAACACGATCCGATTCATTTTCCTATTAAACAAAGAAGGCAGAAAACAGTGAATTATTATACAACAAATCACTGTTCTGACGTCACAATTATTACGTCATGGCGTCAAACGGCATAGCGGCGCGCTGGAAAAGAAACCGATTGAAAACGGGCAAATATTTAATCAATGTCAAGGATGTACTTAAAAATCCTTGGTAACTTGTTTGAATCGAAATAATATATCTCATTTAGTGATTTGCTCTTGAATAAATCATTGTTTGTCGTTCAGATGCGTATTATTATATCACTCGGGCTGCGCCCTCGTGATATAATTCCTTCGCATCTGAACTCCAAACAATGATTTATTCAACGACAAATCACTGGATGAGATATATTATTTCTTAATTAAAATTGCTTCGTTTTATTTCTTACGGAAAAGATCGGACAGTTTTTGATAATGGAATAATTATAGAACACATATGCACTTAAAGTTGAGAGTTGATTGTTTTCTACAGGAAGTAAAACTGAAGCAAGTAAGCACTTTTACTTTTTCAACAATTTCCCTCAGGTGAACTTCGACATTGTTTACAAAGAAAAATCAGTTTTGTGTCATCTTGAAATTTAGTTCCCGGAATAGTTCTAAAATGTTTTATTTTTGGGATTTTTGTTCTATTTATATATTCAACACAATGTGCAATATTTCCAGATTTTGAAAATGATTGAAATTGAACTTTATTGGCCCACCTCGGTGAGTTTTTCTGATCGCTCGATGTCCGGCGTCCGTCGTCTGTCTGTCGTCTGTCTGTCATCTGTCTGTCGTCTGTCGTCCGTCAACATTTAGCTTGTGTATGCGATAGAGGCTGTATTTTTCAACTGATCATCATGAAATTTGGTCAGAATGATTACCTTGATGAAATCTAGGCCGAGTTCGAAAATGGGTCATCTGGGTCAAAAACTAGGTCACTAGGTGAAATCAAGGAAAAACTTTGTGTATGCGATAGGGGCTGTATTTTTCAATTGATTTTCATGAATTATGGTCAGAATGATTACCTTGATAAAATCTAGGCCGAGTTCGAAATTGGGTCATCTGGGGTCAAAAACTAGGTCATTAGGTCAAATCAAGGAAAAACCTTGTGTATGCGATAGGGGCTGTATTTATCAATTGATCTTCATGATTTTTGGTCCGAATGATGACCTTGCTGAAATCTAGGCCGAGTTTGAAAATGGGTCATCTGGGGTCAGAAACTAGGTCACTAGGTCAAATCAAGGAAAAACCTTGTGTATGGCGATAGAGGCTGTATTTTTCAATTGATCTTCATGAATTTTGATCAGACTGATTACCTTGATAAAATCTAGGCCAAGTTCGAAAATGGGTCATCTGGGGTCAAAAAGTAGGTCACTAGGTCAAATCAAAGAAAAACCTTGTGTATGCTATAGAGGCTGTATTTTTCAACTGATCTTCATGGAATTTTATCAGAATGATTACCATGATAAAATCTAGGCCAAGTTCGAAAATGGATTATCTGGGATCAAAAACTAGGTCACTAGATCAAATCAAAGAAAAACCTTGTGTATGCAATAGAGGTTGTATTTTTCAACTGATCTTCATGAAATTTGGTCAGAGTGATTACCTTGATGAAATCTAGGTCGGATTTGAATATGGGTTATCTGGGATCAAAAACTAGGTCACTAGGTCAAATTAAAGAAAAAAACTTGTGTATGCCATAGAGACTGTACTTTGCAATTGATTTTTATGAAATTTGGTCAGGATGTTTGCCTTGATGAAATCTAGATTGAGTTTGAATATGGGTTATCTTGGTTCAAAAACTAGGTCACTATGTCAAATCAAAGAAAAAACTTGTGTATGTGATAGAGGTTGTATTTTTCAATTGATCTTCACGAATTTTGGTCAGAATGATTGCCTTTATGAAATCTAGGTTGAGTTGGAATATGGACCATCTGAGGTCAAAAACTAGGTCACTTGGTCAAATTAAAGGAAAACCTTGTGTATGCAATAGAGACTGTATTTTTCAATTGATCTTCATTAAATTTGGTCAGAATGATATCCTTGATAAAATCTAGGGCGAGTTTGTACATGGGTCATCTAGGGTCAAAAACTAGGTCACTAGTTCAAATTAAAGAAAAATCTTGTGTATGCGATAGAGACTGTATTTTTCAATTGATTTTTATGAAATTTGGTCAGGATGATTGCCTTAATGAAATCTAGGTCGAGTTTGAATATGGACCATCTGAGGTCAAAAACTAGGTCACTTGGTCAAATCAAAGAAAAAACTTGTGTATGTGATAGAGGCTGTATTTTTCAATTATCTTCATGAATTTTGGTCAGAATGATTGCCTTGATAAAGTCTAGGTCGAGTTTGAACATGGATCATCTAGGGTCAAAAACTAGGTCACTAGGTCATATTTAAGAATACGCTTGTTTAATCTCAAGAGACCATTTTTTTGTCCAGTCTTAATGAAAATTGGTCAGAATATTTGTTTCCATGAAATCACTAGGTCAAACATGTTTTACACTGTTATGGTGTGTTTCTTAGGTGAGCGACCTAGGGCCATCTTGACCCTCTTGTTTTAGAAAAAGTTCCAATTTTTCGTTAATATTTTGCTAGCGGATGCTTACACATTTTAAGTGAAACGGCTTTCTTGTCCAAGAGAGGTGTGTAAAGCGAAAAACTATGTTTACACATCGCGTTTATTCTTTAACTGTTAAATGTAAAGGATCGGTAACAGAAAAAGAAGATCGGACAGTGCAAAACTATACTAAATGGATATCTCTAACCGTAAATAAGAAGCAATACTTATTTCAGTAAGGAAATCTGAGGTAAAAGAACAATCATATACATTTGTATTTAATTCCCTGAGATAAAAATGGCGGCGAAATATTTTAGAAAAACTGTGCACGAGTTTAGCGCATTAGAATGTTTAACGACATTTTCTTAAAAGAGTCTAACAGGGCCACACGACTGACCTCAGTGGTATTTTACTAGCTAGATGTTTATTTTACATATATACCCATCATATAACAACACAAACAATACATCATTCTCTTGGATATGGAATATACTGGAATAGAGTGTTGGGTCTGAAAAACACATGTAAGCATCATAGATAAATGAATGATATCAAAGGATATCATGTTGATATCATACAGACAAAAGATATCAATATTTATAACATCTAAAACATATTTGTAATAGACCATTTAATTAATTACTTAATCACATATAACATCATGTATATTACAAATAAATACATTACAAGATAACATATAAAATACATAGTTCTTAATCTGTTAATGATAAAGCATTACTCAGCCTAATGGTCAATATATCTGGTAGAACTTAAACATATCATATAGATCTATTAATAGAAACATAGTTTATCACATATTAAATAATCATATTCTATATTTACGTACATGTATAACATGTAGGTACGCAACACAAAACATAACATGACCAGGCCCGGTTCCAGGGCCCGGCCGAGGGGGCCCGTGCCCCCCCCCCCCCTGACCCCAGTTGGCCGAGAAGTGACTTATACTCTTCAAAGATGCACCTTATTATTTTGGCAAAGGAATAATTTTTTCTCAAAATTTAGACCCAGAAATGTACCAGAGACGACCATTTCATACCAGTTTTTCAAAATTTTCGAGGGGGAGTGCCCCCTGACCCCCCAAATCAGGAGGGGAGTATCGTACCCCTCCAATACCTCAAAATTTAGACCTAAAATGCACCAGAGCCCTCCCCCCCTCCCCCCCCCCCCCCCCCCCCGTTTTATGTCTGTATTTCAAAAACTTCTAGGGGGAGTCCCCCTGATCCACCCCTGAACCCCTACCTAGCATAGGCAAAGGCACCTCCTCCAATACCTTGCTCCTCGGCGGTGATGTCTTCGTTCAAAAGCTGCACATAGTGGAATTAGTGGCTTATGACTTCAAAATATAGATATTTATAATCGAGACAGTTTACCTGGAGTAAAAGCGTTACAAACGCTTTTCAATTTTCATCGTAAAAAGTAGTAAAAACAGCAAATTCTCATGTGTTTCCGTAACGTGTGTGTATATAGTTTGTCAGTAATTAAGTTTTAAAGCCTTCTTAACAAATATAGCATTTATTTCCAAATATCTAAAAAAATATTTTTAATTGTGTTGTCGAATGATCTGGAGGCCAGTCCCTTTAAAGAAAGCCTGGCTATTTTTAGATAAGCATTCACGTGGCGGATCATGGTACTGATACAGAAATTCGTACGATTGGTTTGTTACTGTCTCTGCATTACGAAGACAAATCAATGGAACAAACTATATTGCAATAAGTAAATACCCTAAATAGGTCATTTTCATGCGCTAAAGTTTTAAATGTTGTAGCGGCACTTATTTTTCAGAGTATGTAGGATCCGGATGTAATTGGCCGTTTTGCATTAAGAAGTTTACGATTTTGATTTTCCCGTCTGTAATTCCATTTTGATAAAATTTGCTTCATAAAATATGTGTATTGAAAAAAAGTTTTATCAAACAAATTTTAGTTCAGGTCCCTGATTGGACGTTGGAGTGGACAAATGTGTCATTGCGTTGCATGCGCCGGGTAGGGGGACCTGCACCTTGCCTGGAGAATAGAAACATGGTTCAATGTTTTATGCTTCGTAATTGTAATTCCTGTATTCTGTAGATTCTTTTATTTATGCATGTTGCTCTGTTTGTGTTGTGAGGAATCTGCTGATCATATGCTCCCAAATCTGGTTTGGGGAGATAATTGTTCTGTTACACTTTTTTTAATGGTCGCAATCTTGTGCTCCTTTTGCCTCTCAAGATCGTATCTCCTTTCTTTTTTACATTCTCATTCATCAGATGTTCGACATGGTACCCGAGACGAACCACGGTAGACCTCTGGTATGCGAGAATGCTTTTTATGGCAGCTTTTATTTTTTTATTTTGTCTTTTATGGTGCCTAGTTCTTATGCTGTTAGAACCCAGTTCTTTCATTAGATAGATAATCGTGATACCGAAACATATTTTAGTGTATTTGTATGTTGACAATATTATAGTAACTATCCTGAATTCATATTCCTACCTATTATTATCTAACCTATATATATAATTGTCTTCCATGCTATGTAATATGTTGTAGACTTACACAAACGTATTCGTAATTTATGTTTTAAAGGGCCTAAATACAGAATTACTTCAAATATCGACTTTGATGCATGTCGTGGTCAGATTGCAGAATCCATCGAAACTTTTTGTGTAAAATGGTGCCGACGTGAAAATGCTGATTCAAATGCATTATCCTCTTGGAAACGTAATATATCTGAAATTGTCGATTCCCGTATTAAATTTTATAAAACAAATGAGCACCTACTTCCACCTAAGCCAAAGTTCACTTTAAGACATCTGAAAAAAAGAAATCCAAGAATTTCATTTTAAATATGTTTTAGTTCCAGCAGACAAGGCGGCTAACAATATTATCATCATTTGACGCTTACATTATAAAAATGTTTTACGAAACGAACTAAATAGTACCAAAACTTATGTACCGAGTAATTCTGATGAACAACGATTGATCAATGTTCACATCACTGAAGTTTCTAATTTGAAAGTTCGTATAGATGACCAGCAAATTAAACTTCCTACTATGTACTGGATTCCAAAATTACATAAACAGCCATATAAAGCTCGTTTTATCGCTAATTCAAGCTCCTGTACCACCACAAATATTTCCAAGTTATTAACATCATGCCTTACTGCTGTTAAAGCCCATGTGAAAAGATATTGTGACAAATTATACGAAAACTCGGGTAAAAACTTATTTTGGTCGGTAAAAAATTCTGGCGAAATCCTAGATAAATTTAGAATTAAAAATTACAGGGTGTCTTCAGTCAGTACTTACGATTTTTCCACTCTTTATACGACTTTACCTCATAACTTAATAAAGGAAAAACTTACTGCCCTAATTCAAAAGACTTTTGCCAGGGAAAATGCTACTTTTCTCGTTTGCAATTTCGATAAAGCATTTTTTACTAGTTGCATTGTAAAGAATTTTACTATGTGGACCTGTGACGAAGTTTGTAAAGCCCTTTCCTTTTTATTGAACAATATTTATGTCAGGTTTGGGAATGCGGTTTTTAGACAAGTAATTGGTATTCCCATGGGAACAAATTGTGCACCCCTTGTTGCAGATTTGTTTTTATATTGTTATGAAAGAGATTTTATGTTGAGCCTTTCTCAAGATACACAAGCAGACAATATAACTGCATTTAATAATACATCACGCTATCTGGATGATATACTTAATATGGATAATTCGTTTTTTGATCAGTTAGTGGAACATATACATCCCAGGGAGCTGCAGTTAAATAAAACTAACAACTCGGATAATACTACTTCATTTCTAGATTTACATCTCTCTATTTACGACAATTTCATACATACCAAAATTTATGACAAGAGGGATGATTTTAATTTCAGTATTGTAAATTTCCCACATTTGGATGGAGACGTACCCCAGGCTACATCTTACGGGGTATATATTTCTCAGTTAATTCGGTTTGTTAGAGCGTGTAGTCATGTTGAAGATTTCAATGAACGTAACTTATTTATTACAAATAAGCTTCTTCAACAGGGCTACCGTTATTATAAATTACGAAAATGCTTTTCTAAATTTTACTATCGTAATTCAGATTTGGTTTTAAAATACTATAGCAATTTAAAATCACTTCTGCGGGAAGGTATATCAAAACCCGCTTTTTATGGGGATGTGGTTTACAGACTTCGTAAGATTTTGGGTCATGGCAATTTTCCAATTGTATTTAGTAAAGTAATTAAACGTTTTATGAAAAGTCTGGTTATGACCCAACTGTTTTGAGACATACCGCATGTTTGGTGTTCAACCCTTTTACAGTTGGACGCTACGCTTTCCTCTTTGATTGTGTCTGACGGATCAGGTGGAGGACTCTATGATTAGTAGTTCTTAAATCCCACCAGGACTGAGCTATTTTGATTTCCGTCTTCTGGCCTGTTCCGTCGGGCCCTTAAGGGTGTTTCCCTTGTTGCTCTGTCTTCTGCAAAGGCATTGAGTACATACGTTTTAGGTTCTTAAGGATTGCATTTTTATATTATATCTACAAGGGCATCTTTGTGTTTTACATTACATACCTTCTGTTGCCTTTACGTATGTTAGGGTTTCACCTGGCGGGGATTACTTTTATTTACACTGTCTTGTGACTTTGGAACATGGTGGGGGTAAGAGTGAGGTTAGGTGCACCATAAACCGGTTTAAGCTCCCCGGTGGTGGTTTTGCCACTGACCGTTCCAAGGCGGTGCCCCACTGTGTTCCTGTATTTGTTTGTTTTGTCCTTTGTTTTCATGTTTGTGTATGGTGTGCAAGAGTTGTTCGTGTGTGTCTTTGGGGAGGCTGCGTTTTTTTAACGTGGCTTTCCCTGTTGGATATTCTTCCTTGTTTTTTTACACAGTCTGTTGAGATTAAACATAAATTCCCATTCTATTAAAAGAAAAAATATGTCAACAGGCCCATTACAAAATTCTCTTTTCCTATTTCTGTGGCCTTCTTTTACTGTGGCTTATCTCAACACGTTAGAGTTGAGATAAAAGATGTTGTAAATTTTTCAAGAAAGTGCTATCAAAGAGGATTGATTTTATGGCCAAGTGCTTCACTTTTAAAACTACTCTAACAACTGATGCCAGTCTAAATATGTTGTTGCAATGCTGTTATGTTATTTATTTGCGAGTCGGCTTTAAAAGCTCTTTTAGCTTGTGTTTTCTGTGTACTGTACCAGACTTTTATAAATAGATATTACTTGACTTGACTTGACTCCCGCCATGCCAACGATTAGCCTTACTCATTTGTCTTATCGGGGTGACTTATTTTATGATCTGATATTTTATAGTTCTCATTCCTCTATTGGAGACAGCGACCGTCAAAAGTTAGGCTATCACGCTGTCCCGAAACGTCCTATTATTTGGACTAGCCAACGATGCTCATCTCATTCTCACGAAATTACTTAAATAAAGTATCACTATTCTATTCATATGTTTTTCGTGCGATATTTTGGTAGATCTTCTAGAACTAAGATAGTTCTTGAAAAACATGTAATTCATGTTTCGATTTATGGAAGGCCGTACACTCCATAATGTTATGCAACGGATATGCTTATTTTCAGAAATAATTACTAACTAGTCTACCTGTTACCATTTATTGAATAGTCATATTAGGTTACTTTGAGCTTATCAATGCAGTTTTAAGTCTGGCCTAATTCATGTTCAATCAACCTGTTGTCGCCAGACTGGTCATTTCTCCCTTTATCTTTCTTTCCTCTCACTAAATTTATAATTCAGATTTTATTTTGAGTGTATTTCAGATAATTATCATTGATAAAGTACAGTAAAACATAAGAACAATAAAGTATTTGTGATTTTGTGTACTCTGAACTGGTTTTCTTTTACTGTAGTGACCAAACAAAATAGATTTCATTTAATATAAAAATGAACCTGGGTTTATTTAAATCAGGAATCGTGACCTGTTTTCGTCCGTCTATCCGTCCAGAAATCTCGATCAAGTTGGTACGTTGGTCAGTCCTGTTACAGTATGGGAAAACAATTGGTGCTGTCTAACCCGTTCCCGCCAGGAACCAAAATTATCTACCCTTACAAGATGGCGGGACTGCCTGCAGAACAGCAATCTCGGGGAGTTTATGCCAAACAGGCCCGTTTAGAAACGCCTTTTGATAAGTTTTGTACTTTCAGTGATAAAAAGGCATTTTGTACCTTGTATAAGCATATGTTGTCTAATCGAAATTTGGCTCTTCTTTCCGACAAAATAACATATTGTGATCCAAATGCCGAAGATGGAAAGTTGTTTTCTAAAGCATCTTGTCATGCATCACCGGTGTTGCAAGAACTTTATGCCTTCGAAAGCATTTTCAATGATGGAGTAAAAATGTTGAATGATATAACCAATAAGGACAGTTACATACCGGAAGATGAACACACAAGAACACTTCTACTCCCTTTGTTGGCATTTCTTTTCGATGAAGGTTAGTATCGTCAGCTCCCCTAAATTCGCGACTATCATTGATTTGCGGCTGTCACGGTATAGAACTGTAATATTAAAACGGAGAAAATGTGTAGGCAGCCGGGTAGCTCGGTCGGTAGAGCATCGAACGGTATTCTGAGGCCCCGGGTTCGAGTCCCGGTCTGGCTGCACATTTTTGTCACCCTGTGACATTTGGCGCCCAACACGGGACCGTGACTGAATATATTCCGAGATCATGTTTACCTTGTTCTCTATCCCATTAGAAATTCGAGGACGAATTTCATATAGCGGGGGAGTATGTCACGGTATAGAACTGTAATATTAAAACGGAGAAAATGTGTAGGCGGCCGGGTAGCTCGGTCAGTAGAGCATCAGAACGGTATTCTGAGGCCCCGGGTTCGAGTCCTGGTCTGGCTGCACATTTTTCTCACCCTGTGACACGGCCATCTTTAAACTGTTTTCACGTAACCTACAGTGTAACCATCGGATCCACATGCGCAACCGTGGGAATGTTTTAATAAGAGGTAGCTAAAAAAATTTAGCTCAAAGAAGTTTATATGCTGGTATGATCTCCATTGATCTCTGAACTGAAACGAATCCCCTACTGAAACCTAACCAGGAATCGTGCCAGAAGTCTGTCACGCTATAATTTCAACAAATGAAATGCAATGGACTCGTGTTTTACTTTAAAATATTTCTAATCCATTTTTCTTTTGATTTGGCATAAAATAATCCATGCAACCTAATTTGAACATAAGTTATACACGCAAGTTTCAAATTGGTTCCCCTGTCTGCAATATTTTGTACGCCATTGCAGTTGTCACCTGATCAGGGTACTCTTCATTTTGAAAACCAGAAGGCGGTATAAAATCGTTATTTATTGACCCTTTCTGAGAACTTAAACCTTTTAAGGTATGTTTTTTTATGAATTTTATCGAAAATGGCTATGTTTACGATCAAATTAAATTCATAAATAGGAAAAATTTTGATCTTGACTTTTAAAAATAACCACGTGCTCTGAACTGTAATTGCATGACGTCGTCAGTTTCTCACGAGAGACTGTGCGAGATGTTGTGGTTTGATATTGGTTAGTTAACCAAATGGGGTTTCGCCATAACTTATTTATGGTAGCAACCCCACACCAATTTTGGAAACTTGTTATTTCTTCAATAAAGTTATACCAAATTAAAGAGCATGAAGAGACATTTTCAGAACAGTTTTAATTATCAAAATATCTTTTCTAGATCAAAAGTTACAGCATTTTAAGCGTCATAATTTTCAGCCAATTTTAAGAATTTTTCCTCCTATAAATCCTATAGAAGCTGTCGCGACAGGACGGAACCAATTTTGATATTTTTTTCACTATTTTTTATGTATCTTTTTAATTTTTTAATGTTTTCTTTTCAAATTTGGTGATCTAATGTATTTTTTCCTGCTCTTTTCATTTATGTAATCCTTTTTAGTAAATTTCTTCAGCATCAGTAGGTATAAATAAAAACAAAATGAAAATTCACACAAATTT
This sequence comes from Mercenaria mercenaria, assembly GCF_021730395.1. Classification (NCBI taxonomy): domain Eukaryota; kingdom Metazoa; phylum Mollusca; class Bivalvia; order Venerida; family Veneridae; genus Mercenaria; species Mercenaria mercenaria. The sequence goes on along the minus strand of NC_069364.1, from coordinate 89,701,099 downwards.
TGCGAAGAAAAAACACTTTTTTTTTATGAATGCATACATTAATTGCTATAAAGTTTAAATTAAAAAGTTATGAATATCACTCTCAAACAGAGCTAGCCAAAAACAGTTATTTCTCCATTGTTCCAAAGTGAAAACTTCAAAAATGTGCAGAAAATATAAGTATCTGATTAATTTTGAAAGTTTAAATTGCTAAAAATGGCTGAGGTGACATTTTTTACTAAATTCAGTAATTAGTTCAGGGTCATTATTTTCTTCAAATGTTGCATTTCATAGAAGTGATATTTATAACTATCTGACATAAACATAAGGAAATTGAATACTGCATTATCAGTATCATGCATTTGTAAACAGAGTACAAATTGCTCATTGAAAGTAGACTTAAAATTTTTTATCCGAAATTTACCTATCCGAAACTCGTAAATTTATCAGGTGCGAGATCGTACCGCCGTGAAAATTTTCATACTTGTTTCAATTCTCTGGCTTTAATAATGCCCGATTCTTGCATCAACTTGTTTAGATTTATACATTTAATCGATTTATTTATTATTTTTTTTCAAAAACTGTCCAACCTTGCAGATATTAGGGGTCTTTTTACAATATTTTGTACTATAGAGTTCTGACCGTCTGCGGAATCGGTTTTCATCCACAGCGACCGGGAAATTCATTTAATGAAATCGGGCGTATTTGAATTAAATTTCGAAGTAAATTTAATATACAATCATGAAATAACATATGATTGATGTCTAAGATCATGTTGACGGAGGTTTAAGTCTACATTCGTGAGGTTTATCGGCTTTTTTCACGCCGATTGAAAATTTTCAAAATGGCGGCGGCGCGACGCGTGCGTAAATTGGACGACCTGTGAAAAAATAAAGATGCGACGGTCTAAATTACCATTGATTTTAATGTTTTTGGTATTATTTTGAAGCTAAAATATTGAATTAAATAAATATGTATATGATTATACAATCGAACGGACAGATTTCCTACAGAATTGGCTGAACTTTGGGCAATTGTAACTCGAATATTTTTTGAACTACGAACTAATCAAAACCACGGGCATAAAGGTCTTTCTTTTTTCTGATTGGATAATATCACCTCATTAATATTCATGAGCATTTAGGATCTCGTATTTGCATAGGAATGTAACACCCCTTTCATAACCGTGTCCGCGAACCCGCTTATCTCAGCGGTCAGAATTTTCTTGCATTTTTCACTTTTAATCAATAAATAAACATAAATAGTATATTTAAATGTTGATAAAAGTTATATCAAAGGAAAGATAATTTATTTGGCTTTTAATATATGTAATTTTTATAATTATTGATTGAGATATACTTGCTGATATATTTTATTAAAGATAATCACCCATGAATTTACTGTGTATTCTAAAGGGATTATTGGTTTATCTGGGGTTGCTATTTATGGACGCGACCACCAGAAAATAAAAACAGCGTCAGTTAAGTTATGGTAGCCAGAACTAGATAAGAGGTTACTCTACCGAGAAGTCTAAACTGAACGACAGCCCTCTACAAACATAATTCATCTATACCGTATTTTCCCCGAATATACGCCCCCGGGGGCGTTACATTTTCCAAAGAGGTAAAAAAATAAAAAATAAATTTTTTTACAAAACTTAAAAACATCATTCAAACCAACTGTTAAGTGTTTCTGTGTTGTTTAATTCCCCCAAAACGTAATTATTTGGCATCCAATTTAATGCAGTGTGTCTTAAAATTATGCACTTAAATACGGTACCTCATGTATTCCGTGACACGCTCGCGACATTACACATTACGTCATCATACCCAAACAGCTGTGTCCTTAGTACATGCGGGTAGCAATACACAATGCCAGTGGTTTGACACGCTGCTTATGTGCCAGCTTTTAAATTAAAAGTTATTAAAACTGCCGAAGAAAAGGTTAACACTTTGCCGCAAATTTGTTTAAAGTCGACAGGAAGCTTGTGCCCGGGTGGTGCAAAAACAAATCAAAAATGGATTTACCATTTAATTTTCTATTTGATGATTGGATACGTACCATACTTAGTATAAACGTTTTGGATTTACGGTACATGGACTGTTTAAAAGTGTGTTTATTTCTTAATACATTGGATACATACTGTAAATTACTTATGTTGACTTATAAAAATGAGGTAGGTGATTTTATTTTTTCGTTCTTGTTGACTTTTTTTCCCTCCAAAACGGGTGGGGGGTGTTAATTAGAGGGGGGCCTTAATACCGGAAAATACGGTATATAGATAGAAGATTGGACTGAAAACATGGAAGCGCAGTTCAAGTAATGCTCACCATTTTGATTCTTAAGTGACAGGAAAATGATGCGAAGTTACCGAAGTAATGGTGTTATACGATTGGTCCATAATGAAACAGGTAAATAATGACTCTCGTCTTAACCAATCAAGTCCTAGCATGATATTCAGTGCAGAACTGTATACATGGCGATAAAATACCATCACAAATTAGACCACTTCGTACTTTTTCAGATGAATTATGTTTGTAGAGGGCTGTCGTTCAGTTTAGACTTCGCAGATTGACAGGAAAAGAGTTCATTTATTGAAAGTATGTGGAAGTTGTAGCCGTTTTTTATTTATTTCGTAGGAATCGACCAGAAATCATTTTTGTAGATATTTATAGAACGGACATCGAAAACGACTTGGATTGAAAATCGTGGTATTTTGTGAAACTTTTAATCATTTTTTTGCTATTTGAGGGATTTTAATGAAATAAAAAGTGTTAATGCTTCGTTGGATTTATGCTTTCAAGTGGCAGCCACAGAGAAAACCGTGATCTGGTCGTTTCTTGCAGCAGTGTTCTTCAGAGCTCCAGATAAGCTGCGTATTTACGCAATTAAAGTTGCAGAAAACCCAACTGAATTCATACAGCGTGCGTACTGAAACGCAATTAAAATTCCTAATCCAATTCATTTAACCAGTCACTTGCGTATCGCATTTTCCTTATAGAACGGGTACAAGACTTTAATGCTAGACAACTGACTCGGGGATCATCCTAGGTCAAAAATTTAGGGAGATTAGTGACTTCTCCCTCTGCAGAATTTAGGGAGAAGTTGAGGAATTTAAGGAGAAGAATCGGCATAGCATTCAGTTTCTTGCCTATATATATCCACATTCTATGGGTCTAGCTGTAACTTATAAACAGTAATTATTTAAGGAAATTGATTTTTGCATTATCATTTTCATGAATTTCTAAATAAAGTATAAACTTAGCTATGAAAAAGTCGCCTTTAAATTTTTATCCGAAATTTACATGTCCGAAACTCGTAATTTAACAGGTGCACGATCAAAACGCCATGAAATTTTTCATTCATATTTCGATTCTCGTGCTTCTATAATGCCTGATTTTTGCATCAACTTGTTCAGATTTATACATTTAATTCATTCATTTATTTATTTTTTCGAAAATAACACCAAACTCGTAGGTAATGGCGATCTTTTTACAATATTTTGTACGGCAGTTCTGACGTCCGCGAAATCATTTTTTATACGCAGTACCCGAGCAATTCATTTACAGAAATTGATCGTAATCGTGGTAATTGAAATAAATTTTGAAGTAATCTTTAATAAAATGAAAGAATAATATACAATTGTTGCATAAGATCGTGCTCTCGTTAAGTTTATCGGCTTTTTACACGCCGATTGAAAATTTTCAAAATGGCGGCGGCTTACAATATTATTGATTGACACTGTGGGATATTAACGCTACGATTGGCTGAAGTTTGACAGGCGAGTAGGCGGGGTTGACTATGGATTTATCGATAATTTAATCTAGATTATGCATAAAGTTTTACAACTTTAAATAAACAGATAATCACTCGCTGAAAAACTCGGCGATTCGGACTTCGCCTGGAGGCGATAATTAGGCGAAGTGGCCGACTTTAAAGCGACGATATCGCTCAAATCGCCTTGTAGGATGATCCCTGTCAGACTGGTTATTCGTTACCACAGAACAGGTAGCTATTTATCGGAAAAATCACAGGACCATTCAGTCAGCTGATCTGTGTTATTTGGAGGCTTTGTAAACAATTTTTACACTGATAAAATGTAAAAGAGGTTGCAGAAAAAAACATTATTGCAGCACAAACAAACAAATTAGTGGGATATTTTGCTGTTCAGCAAAGACGGTTATCTGTTTGTGACGATGTAGTGTCATCGATACTGAATGACATCTTATGGGAGAGCGCATATTGTTGTGAACATACGTTCGGGTATTGTGGATGAATTGATCCCCGACTGCATTAAAAGTGAAAAAAAAACAGGATGGAACAAAAGTATCTCAGAAAACATTAAATGATTGGAGAAAAATATCTTTAGTCGAACTTGGTTAATGATATATACCATGTATACTGTAAGCGTACACAATTTAATTTAATTAAGCCACAAAAAATACTCCATTGTTTGTGCAAGATTGGTTTTAGCAAATACCCTATTCTGAAAAGGCTGGGTAATGATATTATTTTTACCCAGTTCAGATTTCCAATACCCATTGAATTCAGACAAAAAGTGATGGGTAAATACCCAATTGCACCAAAAGCTTATCTGGAGCTCTGGTTCTTGTTTGTCCAGCATGATGTTTTTGTTCCGATGGGGACCTTATATCTTATATACAAATATAGGCCTGATTAAGTACAATATTTGATTATGTGTCTAGCACCTGTGATTACGACCAGTCACTTAGCTTAACTATTATGGCCAGTCACTAAAGCTAAGTTTTAGCTAAGTGACTGGTCGTAATGGTTAATCTTTGCAACTTTTCTCCGCTAATTTTCAATGAAGTTGCTTATTTCTGCCATATATGTTTCATATTTAGCTTGACCCATTGTAAAATAGAAATGCTTTCTTTATCTTAGATCAATTTAACAACATCTTTAGATTGAAAGTTGAAATTCACGGTAATAGGTATATGCGAGAAAATGCTAAAATTCCCACCTCTGTTCTTTGTTTTGACAAATTTTTTGCCAAAAGTCTAAAGCTAAAACATAAATTAATTAAACAGAATAAAATTTATCCTTTCATACAATCATTTTGATATAAAAACTGAATATAAGACTCACAATAATTGGTATACCCAGTATATACAGTAAAGACTGCCTTAGCGGCCCCTTGCATTCAGCAGCTTTCTTTCTACAACAACCTTTTTACTTCCTCCTGATGCATTTCACACTACAGTTGGCTTGTTTCTAGCAACTCCCTGTCTGATGCGTACAGCGACCATGATTTCTTTGCCCCGAACCACAGCTTTGAACATTTATTACGACTTTCTGACCCACCCTCCCAAAGGGAGAAACCTCTAGTACAAATCACGGAGTGTAGTTCCCGAATGAAAATAAAGTGAAGCAGAGTGAAAGGTCACTTAAAATATTCTGTGTTTTATCCGAGTGTTTAAAGGTCCTTAGTGTTTAAAGGTCCTAAATAGAATACTAACTGGAACATGCATTATTTACCTTAAACCAAGACCTCTCCTAGTCAGATTGTGTACAGAGACTCCCTGTATACAATGATCTTTTTGAAGTTCTCCAAAAGTTGGGTCACTGTAGACAGTCTTTACTGTATAGACAGGCTGGACCAGTACTTGAACACATTTCACCCTATTTTACTAACCTGTGAAAAAAGCAGACAACACCCCAAAAAGGTGAGTCACATTAAACAATTCCTTTTCTAAATAATTTATTTATTTCCAGAATTAAACAGGAAACAAGTTAAAAGAATTGTCGATTGATTTAGGTATTTATAATAAATTTACCTCAATGTAACCTGGCAAACTAGTTTGTTTTCAGTGGAGATATAATTTTTTTGTGTGCTAATTACAGTTTTATTCGGTTATTTTGGATGTGTTATTATACATGTACATTACCGGAAGAATGTATATATACATAGCGAATGTTATTGACATAATTATAATATTTTCATACAAGATAGGATTAAATTGCTTAGACCTTGCAGAACATGTAAGTGTCCGTGTACTGGTAGCGTCCGCGTACTGGTCCGGGCTGCCTAACATACACATAGTAGTTCAGATTCATAAGCATGCAGTAGGGAATCACTTTCAGGGGTCTAGCTAGGTCCAATTTTTTGGGAGAAGTCACTTCTCCTTCAAGCTGATTTAGGGAGAAGTGGGGAGACTTTAGGGAGAAGTGTGAAGACTTTTCCTACCGCAAGGCTGTTGAGTGATTCTAAAAGTGGCTGTAATTTTCTTGTTTCTAGATAAAGAACATTGATGTGACCATTCATTTTCTTAGTTACAATGTAGATCATTTCCCATACAAATTCAATGGTTATTGTTTCATTACAAAATTCTGAAAAAAAGTCGTTTTCAAAATTCAAGCCGATGCTGTAAATGTAACCCGCCGAATTTTGGTTATATATTATATGAAGTGTTTATTAACACAGAGTCATGACCTCGGTGTCAGTATCTCACTCAAATAAAACTGAAAGTAAACTGTGTAAACTAGAATTCATAACTTTATCATGACATCACTGAACATACGGGGTTCTAACTGACCAATCAGAGAGCTGCATTTTCAAGTACTTGCCAGTTTCCACTTGGGTATAACGAAGTATATTTACAATGAAAATATACTATTATTAGTGACTTTAGAAATAAATATCACACTACTTTAGAAATTAAATTTAGATTTTTCACTGCACAAGTCCCAGATGATGCTACAAACAACAAAACTTTGAAGTTTCATTGAAATAATACATGGATTTAATACCTTTATTTTAGTTTAAAGTTTGAGATTTTACACAGTGAGTCTATGATAAAGACCGAGTAAAATGTAATCAATACCCAAGTGAAATTAGTATCATTCCACAATGTTTTGGACATGTTAAAATTATGAATTACACAATTCAAGTCAATTCATCGATGGAAGTCAATTTAACGTAGTTAATACATTACATGTCGTTCTTTTATCATAGATAACAATTAATTGTGTACAATATTCCAATTAATCGCACGGTTAATGAGCAGTTTCTTTATAAAACATTGATTTCAGCACTCGAACATGTTGACAATTAAACGCGAAGTGTCAAAGACGTAACCGCGGCGCTAATTACTCTGATTTGAATTTTGACAGAATTATGCTCCTATTTAACTTAGTATTTTTGGTTTAAGATTTCAATAAAGTCAAATATCTCTGTTACTATCAAAGCTTTTGACTTGAAACTTAAAATACTTATTAACCATCACAGTCTACACCAGGAGAAACAATCCCCATAACTCTGATTGAATTTTGACAGAATTATGCCCCTTTTTAACTTAGAATTTTTTGTTAAGTCAAATATTTCTGTTACTATTAAAGCTTTGACTTGAAACTCTAAATAGTTATTTACCGGGTACTATCAAAGCCTACACCAGGAGACACAATTCCCATAACTCTGATTATAATTTTGACAGAGTTATGTCCCTTTTTAACTTGGATTTTTTTTACTGGCAAAGCTCTAATTCAGAGTCAAGCACTGAGAAAAGTCGAGCGCGCTGTCTTACGGACAGCTCTTGTTTATCGACTCCTCACTTTTCCTACTTTTAATATTTATTTCCTCCTACTGCTCATTTTTTTTCTTAATCCTGTAAAACTAAAAATAAAAAAAAAAAACTCAGCCTAATTGATTTTCTTATTTTTGTTCATCAAACACAGAAATTTTACTGATGTGGGGGCATCATTGTTCAAAGGACACAGTCTAGTAAACCCTAAGCTTTAATGGTTCGATTTCCTGCATTTTAAATGCATTTGTAAATTGACCAACCTGCATTTGTATAAACAATGTGATATGCAGATCAATTCTATTAAGCAGGCCCGTCGCCAGCAGCCCCCAGTGCTTGAATCTCAAATCAAGGTGCCACTGTGAGTGCCTGAACTTTGTCAGCTGCCGAATATAAGATTTTTAGATCTGTTCTTCAAATACTGGCCTAATTCGTTTCCATTAAGATATATTTCATTAGAGAGAAAACAAGTCTCGCAAATCTGCAGGTCCCTGGCCAGAAGCATAGTATACAAACTCATTCTGTGGAAATTGATCAATATGAAAGCTGTAATCAATGGAAATCCATGGCAAACTTACTGTTCTGTTCAATATCCATGGTGTATTTCAATTTTCTGTAGATTTCCATGCTAACTGCAATGGAACTACATGGATTTCCATGGCAAAGCCTTATTACCATGGCACATCTAGAGATGGGCATAGTTGTGCATGAATTGAGAAATTCTTGTTTGGACCCATCTTCATAGAGTTAATGACTTGATTGCCTATCACTAGCAAAGTATTGTACCAAGAAATACAAAACCTTGCACGTATATTGAGCTTGGTTTTGTTTGACCTTGACTTTTATAATACGAGAAAAATTTCCATTTTAGCTTGTTTTGCTTGTGATTACAAACATATTATAGCTAGATTTATGAAACCTTGCAATTAGTTTAATCACCATTGTTTTGTTTGACATTGACTCCAATAGTACTGGAGTTATGGTTCTTGAACTTGTGAAAAAATGGGTATTTTTTATTGTGTTACCTGTAACTTGAAAAGTATTATAGCTGGAGTCATAAAATCTTGCATTATACCAAGCACCACTTTAAGTAGTTCACCCTGAATTTTGTTTGACCTTTACCCCAATTATTCCAATGTTATTGCCCTTGATAAAGGGAAAGAAGATAGTTTTCTATAAAATGACCAGGAGAAGGCATTCGTGTTTTATGGACACACTTTACTAGATGATCCAATCCAGACTTACAGAATACTTGAAAGAAGTTGATTCGAATATCACAGAATTATTGGCTGAATTGAAGTATCGATTGATTGATTGACTGATTATTGATAGACTGAATATACATTGTGCCCTTTTTATATAAAAAACAGTCTTCACGTGCTTGAAAGTGCCCTTTTGTCAAGAATTACCATGCCCCTTGTGCTTTCTGGAAAAAAACACTACTTCCTTGTACAATTATTTATCTTCAGAGTCCCACAGATGTCTTCGAAGTCTCAGTGTTGGAGTGAAAAATGAAACACAGCTGATGGTAACTCTTGGGATGCATTTTTTCTCCAAACTGGCAGTTGCAAAAGAGTTCACAATGGATAAGTGTGCAGCAAAAAAAGATTACCTTTGCATTTGTGGAAACTGTGAGAAAAAGGAAATCCTTTCTCGATTTGATGACACATCAGTTGGTAAGTCTTTTAGCCAAAGAAGTAATGAAACAGAAAATATTTATATATATAATTATGTATTAATTGAGCACAGTTGAATCTTAAGTACTGGTTACAATTTTAAAAAAATTATTGCAATGAATATGTACAATAAAAATTTTAATGCACTGAATATGTGTTGCTTTTAAGTTAGGAATACAATATGTAAATATTTACTAAAGCTATGTGATAAAAGAACATATACATACATAAACTACATCCGGTTTGTGTTTTTATTTTGGATCGGGGTTATTGTTGGAAGAAAATTGAAAATATACAAAAAAATCTGCTATTTTATACCACAGCCCGAAGTGCTCAAGGTAAGCTGTTGTGACCGGTCATTGTGTCATGCATTGTCTGTCAACATTTGCCTTGTTAACACTCTAGAGGCCACATTTGTGAACCAATCTTTATGAAACTTGGTCAGAATGTTTGTCTTGATGACTTCTAGGTCAAGTTCGAATCTGGGTCAAGTGGGGTCAAAAACTAGGTCACCCGATCAAATCAAAGGAAAAGCTTGTTAACACTCTAGAGGCCACAGTTATTACCCAGTCTTTTTGTATCGATGATCTCTAGGTCAAGTTTAAAACTGGGTCATGTGGTGTCAAAAACTAGGTCAGTGGGCCGGATCAAAGGAAAATCTTGTTAACACTCTAAGAGTCCACAGTTTAAGTTTGAAACTCATAAGAATTGGTCAGAATATTTCTCTTGATGATCTCTAGGTCTGATTCGAATCTTGATCATGTGGGGTCAAAAACTAGGTCACCTGGTCAAATCAAAAGAAGAGCTTGTTAACACTAAGAGGCCATAGTTGTAACCATTCTTTATGAAACTAAGTCAGAATGATTGTATAGATGATCTCTAGGTCAAGTTTTAAACTGGGTTATGTGGAGTCAAAAACTAGGTCAGTTGGCCAGATTAAAGGAAAATCTTGTTATCACACTGGAGTCCACAGATTAAGTTTATAAACTCATGAGAATTAGAATGTTTGTCTTGATGACCTCTAGGTCAAGTTCGAATCTGGGTTATTCAGGTCAAAAACTAGGTCACCCTGTCAAATCAAAGGAAAAACTTGTTAACACTATAGAGGCCACAGTTGTGACCCAATCTTTATGAAACTTCGTCAGAATGTTTGTCACCATGAAATCTCCAAAGAGTTCACATGGGGTCAAAAACAAGGTCACAAGGGTAAAACAAAGAAAACGAATGTTTACATTTTAGAGGCTACATTTTTGATTCAATCTTTATTTATGAAATTCAATCAGGTTTGAGCCATTGATTCTGTGTCCGCTTTATATCTTTTGAACTAATTGACAGATTTCCTTAAATCTTATACCATATGATATGTGTTATTCACGTAGAGAACATGCAGAACTCGTGTTCCAACCTTGTGGGCTCAAGGTCAAGGTCACAGTTCAAAGTCAAAGGTTTTAGTCTTTGATTTCATGTCTACTCTGTATTATCTTTTGAACCCCTTGACAGATTTTCTTGAAACTTATTTACCCGATGTATAACTCAAAAAGAAGACATGCAGAACCCATGTTCCAACAGTGCCAGGTCAAGGTCACATTTCAGAGTCAAATATTTTGAGTTTTTGATTACGCGCAAATGTGGAATTCATCACACTAACAATATTTCAACTACACTGGCTCAAATAACAATTTGAAGATTATTTTGCCCCTGTGTCAAACATTTATTATGTAGGGGATATAGCTGTCCTCTGAGTGCCTTATTCACATTTTGATTCATTAAAAACATAGCCACCACAGTGTGGGACTGGTTTGATAATTATGTATTTATTGAAAACTAAAAAAATCTTCCCCAAAAGTTATCGCTGATCTGATTTTTAGCTCACCTGAGCACAAAGTGCTCAGGGTGAGGTATTGTGATCGCTTACCGTCCGGCGTCCGGCCACACTTTCCTTTAAACAACATCTCCTCCTAAACCAACAGGCCAATTTTGATGAAACTTCACAGGAATGTTCCTTGGATGGTCTTCTTTAAAAATTGTTCAAAGAATTGAATTCCATGCAGAACTCTGGTTGCCATGGAATTTTATGGGAAGTCTTACTACCAAGTCAGCATGCACATATTGTTGACATGTTTCAGTTTGCAGATTTTTTACAGATTTATGTGGGGTTTATAGGTAGATAGCAATGAGGAGATTATGCATGTTGTTTTATTAGCTCACCTGTCACATAGTGACAGGGTGAGCTTTTGTGATCGTCCGTCGTCTGTCCACAATTTCTTGTCTGCACGATAGTGTTTTCATTTATGATTTTATTTTAACCAAACTTGCACACAACTTGTATCACCATAAGATCTTGATTCCTTTCTTGAACTGGCCAGATCCCATTATGGGTTCCAGAGTTATGGCCATTGAAAGGGCCAGAATTAGCTATTTTGACCTTGTCTGCACAATAGCAGCTTCATTTATGATTTGAATTTGATCACACTTGCACAAAACTTGTGTCACCATAAGATCTCAGTTTCTTTCTTGAACCGGCCAGATCCCATAATGGGTTTCAGAGTTATGGCCCCTGAAAGGGCCAAAATTAGCTATTTTGACCTTGTCTGCACAATAGCAGCTTCATTTATGATTTGATTTTAACCAAACTTGCACACAATTTGTATTAGCATATTTTAGATCTTGGTTCCTTTGTTGAACTGGCCAGATTCCTTAATGGGTTCCAGAGTTATGGCCCCTGATAGGGCCAGAATTAGCTATTTTGACCTTGTCTGCACAAAAGCAGCTTCATTTATGATTTGAATTTAATCAAACTTGCACAAATTGCACAAAACTTGTGTCACCATAAGATCTTGGTTCCTTTCTTGAACTGGCCAGATCCCATAATGGGTTCCAGAGTTATGACCCCTGAAAGGGCCAATGATAACAGGTGAGCGATATAGGGCCATTTTGGCCCACTTGTTTTTTTATTTTGACCAAAATTGTGGTTGCTATGGCAACAGAAATAGTGAAAAAATACCATAATCTAGATCAGACAATTTTCAAGCTAGCTTTATGAAACTTGTATTATAGATAGAAGGTAATTAAAGGGTCATATCTTAAAACAGAACTTGGGACTTTTGTATTGCCTGCAATACTTCTGTGACTTATTAATTTTAAAATGATACATACAAATCATAAATGTCAGTTTCAGCTGATACAGACCCCCTCCATACAATATGTGTATACATTCAACAGTGTATTGCAGTAGATCGAAATACTGGTAGTCTGGTATACTGGAGCAGCCCTACCAATCAATATTCTACACTACCAAGGGCTGTCAGAATGCTCACCTGCAAGAATAACTTACTTTCTTATTTCAGGTCATGGTAAAGTATGGCATGGAAATGTGGACATAATGCTTGAGAGCTGTGACATTGGTGTGCATTGTAGCCCAACAGAAGAGACAAGTACAGGAGAAAGAACAACTGTTGAAGTGAAATTTTGTGACCTGAATTCATTCATTGTCAGAGATCATATGCTGGCCCAAACAATTACATTTTCTTTTTTGCAACAGCAGCGACATCCAGCGTTTAAACATTCCTTGATTCCGAGCATTTTAGCCTCTAATAAATCTGTTCAATTCTTTTTTTATGATTCCAAGAATGACATTTTACTTGAAAGTGCAGAATTCGACTTTTTTGATTATGATGGCAGTACTCATATACTGAACTATCAAGCTGTAATCGCGACCTGGTTTGTTGTAAACTATAGATATCTCAGTTCAGGACCTACAGAAAGTATACTTAATGCTCCAAAAGCAGACTTCCCAAAGTTTGCTGGAGATGCACTGGATATTTACAAGTCAGAATTAAAATATCGTAGAGTGTCTGAAACTGTAGAGGAAAAAGAATTACCAAGTCGTGTAAGGTGGAAAATAAGTCGAGGATTTTATTATGAGCTCCCTCTTAAAATGGAATAAAACATTCTTTCATGTTGATTAGGTTAAAGACATCACTCGCACATATAATGTTGTTAACCTCTTCTATTACATCACTGGCCGAAAACTTTTACTAACACAACTATACTAAGATGTCTGGGTAATTTTTTCACTTCAATATTCTAAATAATCGGTCAACAAAATTCACTGAGGATAACATTTGGTTAAAGTGCCAAACACTTGGTTTAAGTTTTGCATACCAGTACACAATGCACTACATCTCATTTACTATCAAAGCTTTTGCATTGAAACATGTAACATTTGCTAACCATCATTGGTAAACTCTACTTTTCAAGTGCCATAACTTTAGGATGATTTTGTTAGAAGTTATGGCCTGTTGTACTTAAATATTCTGGTTTAAGTTTTGCGTGCAAGTACATATTGCACTATATCTCATTTACTATCAAAGCTATTGCATTGAAACTTGTGTGCATTAACATATGTCACAATACCTTATTTACTGTCTTTGCTTCAAGTGTTAGTCCTTACTTAATATTTATCTTCTTTGACAAGTGTTAATTAAATAGTCAAGCACGCTGTCTTACTGACAGCTCTTGTTGTAAGTAGTTATGTCCCTTTTAACTCGGACATTTTGGTGTTAAAGTTTTGTTTGCCGGTGCATATTGCACTATATCACATTTACTGTTACAGCTGTTGCATTGAAACTTGAAACACTTGCTTACCATCATTAGTGGTCTTCACAGTTTAAGTGCCATAACTCTTGAATGATTTTGTAAGGAGTTATGACCCATTGAACTTTGATATTTTTCATATTGCACTATATCTCGTTTACTATCAAAGCAGTTGCATTCAAACTTAACACTTGCTTACAATCCTCAGTTAAATCTACTATTAAAGTACCATATCAAGATTTTATTGAGAATTATTGCCCTTTGCACATGGATAGCTTTGGTAAAAATTCCTTGCAAGTAAATGTACTTATTACACTTTATCTAAAGCTATTGTATTAGCACTTGAAACATGCACTTGCTTACCATCTTAAATCATCTCTACATTTCAAGTGCTATAACTATAGGATGACTGTAAGGAGATATGGTCTCTTGCATTACTACAAATTTCTCAGTTAAGGTTTTGTGTGTATGTACATATTTCACTATGTCTTGTTTATTATCATTGCTTAAAGTCCTAATTAAATGTTTATTTCCTGTGTTAAATATTTATTAAATACTTGACCACGCTGTTTTAACTGACAGCTCTTGTTTAGTATCGTAAGTAAGTCTTGTGAGATTGTCACCATGTCGTATCAGAAAGTTGGGTAAATGACCCAGGGCCCAAAGGTTAACAGGGTCTGTTTGTTGTCCGGGCCATAACTCTGCCATCAATGAAGGGATTTTGAGATAACTTGGCATAAATGTTTACCATAATAAGACGATGTGTCTTGCACAAGATCCAGATCCCTAACTCCAAGGTAAAGGTCACACTTGGAGGTTAAAGGTTAACAGGGTCTGTTGTCCGGTTCATAACTCTGCGATTCATCAAGGGATTTTGAAATTACTTGGCATAAATGTTCCCCATAATGAGACAACATGTCATGCGCAAGATCCAGACCCCTAGCTCTAAGGTCGAGGTCACAGAGGTTAAAGGTTAACATGGTCTGTTTCTTGTCCGATCACATAACTCTGCCATTCATCAAGGGATTTTGAAATGACTTGACATAAATGTTCCCTATAATAGATGATGTGTCGTGTGCAAGACCCAGACCCCTAGCTCCAAGGTCAAGTTCACACTTAGAAGTCAAACGTTAACATGGTCTGTTTCTTGTCCCGTCCATAACTCTGCCATTTATCAAGGGATTTTAAAATTACTTGGCACAAAATTAATGTTCCCCATAATGAGTTAATTTATCATGCGCAAACAACTTTAACGTTCTAGGGCAGGCTTCGGGGGCATTTGTCACTAAGTGACAGCTCTTGTGTTTATTTCCTATGACAAATATTTGTAAATAGTCAAGCACTGATAGACTTGCTGATAGCTCTTGATAGAATTTGATATAATATGTATTTGTTTGGTTGTTTTTGATAAATGTATATTTACTTCTTGAAAAGCACTGCTTTTTAGCTCGACTATATGAAGATTGGAGAGCTGTCCTACTCGACCCGGTGCGTCGATGTCCTTCTGCGTCAGCACCATGGTTAAAGTTTTGATGCACTTTCTGTTATTTCTGAAATTACCTGATGGATTTGTTTCAAGTTTATAATAGTTATTCCTCATCATCACCCACATCATTTAGCACAAGGGCCATAACTCAACACCAATATTTGATGAATTATCCCCTTTTTTACTTAGAATTTCAGGTTAAAGTTTTGATTCACTTTCACTCTGTCTAAGTTATTACTAAATGAATTTGATTCAAACTTAAAATAGTTGTTCCACATCCTCACTCGCATCATATGACACAAGGTCCATAACTCTTGCACAATTTCTCATGAATTATTCCCCCTTTTTACTTAGAATTTAAGGTTGATTTTGATGCATTTTCACTATATCTCTGTTATTACAGAAAGGATTCGATTCAAACTTATTATGCCCTCCTTCGAAGAAGGAGGGGTATATTGTTTTGCAGATGTCGGTCGGCAGGTCGGTCTGTCGGTCGGAATGTAGACCAATCTGTTTCCGGATGATAACTCAAGAACTCTTGGGCCTAGGATCATGAAAGTTGATAGGGAGGTTGGTCATCACCAGCAGATGACCCCTATTGATTTTGAGGCCTGTATGCCAAAGGTCAAGGTCACAGTGACCCTGAATAGTAAAACGGTTTCCGGATGATAACTCAAGAACCCTTGGGCCTAGGATCATGAAAGTTGATAGGGAGGTTGTTCATGACCAGCAGATGACTCCTATTGATTTTGAGGTCAGTATGTTAAAGGTCAAGGTCACAGTGACCCTGAACAATTAAACGGTTTCCGGATGATAACTCAAGAACGCTTAGGCCTAGGGTCACAAAAGTTGTAGGGAGATCGGTCATGACCAGCAGATGACCTCTATTTATTTTGAGGTCAGTATGTCAAAGTCAAGGTCACAGTGACCAGGAACAGTAAAATAGTTTCCGGGCAGTAACTCAAGAACACTTGGGCCTAGTGTCAGGAAAATTGATAGTTAGGTTGGCCATGACCAGCAGATGATCCCTATTGATTTTGAGGTCATTAGGTCAAAGGTCAAGGTCACATTGGCCAGGAACAGTTTAAACGGTTTCTGATCTTCTTGTCCAAAACCATAGGGCCAAGGGCTTTGATATTTGGTATGAAGCACAATCTAGTGGTCCTCTAGCAAGATTGTTCAGATTATTTCCCTGGGGTCAAATATGGGGTCACATGGTTTATATAGACTTATATAGGAAAAAACTTTGATAAACCTCTTGTCCAAAACCACAGGGCCTAGGGCTTTGATATTTTGTATATGAAATCATCTAGCGGTCCTCTACTAAGATTGTTCAAATTATTTCCCCTAGGATCAAATATGGCTCTGCCCTGGGGATCACATGGTTTACATAGACTTATATAGGGAGAAACCACAAAGGCTATGGCTTTGATATTTTGTAATGTAACATCATATAGTGGTTCTCTACCAAGTTTGTTCAAATTATCCCTCTAGGGTCAAATATGGGCCCCGCCCCAGGGGTCACATGGTTCATATAGACTTATATAGGGAAAAACTTAGAATCTTCATGTCCATAACTTACATCATTCAAATTTGGACCATATGTATAGTTTTGAGTGGCAAGATGAACCTTGACATGAGTTGACCTTGATCTTGACCTAGTGACGTACTTTCACATTTCTGTAGCTACAGCCTTCAAATTTGGACCACATGCATAGGTTTGTGTACCGAAAACAACTTTGACCTTGTTATTGACCTAGTGACCTACTTCCACATTTTTCAAGGTACATGCTTCAGATTTGGACCACATGCATAGTTTTTTGTTCCGAAATAAAATTTGACCTTGATTTTGACCTAGTGACCTACTTTCACATTTCTCAAGCTACAGCCTTCAAATTTGAACCACATGCAAAGTTTTGTGTACAGAAATGAACTTTGATCTTGAGATTGACCTAGTGACCTACTTTCACATTTCTGAAGCTACAGGCTCCAAATTTGGACTGCATGCATATTTATTTTTGTGTTCTGAATTGAAATTTGACATTGATTTTTACCTATTACCTACTTTCACATTTCTCAAACTACAGCCTCCAAATTTGAAGCACATGCATTGTTCTGTCTACAGAAATGAACTTTGACCTTGAAATTGATCTAGTGACCTTCTTTCACATTTCTCAAGCCACAGCTTTCAAATTTGGACCACATACACTTTGTTTTGTACCGAAATGAAATTTGACCTTGATTTTGACCTTGAGCTAGTCTTGAAATTCTGAACATTCAAAATTGGCTCAGTAGATGGCGCCAAGATCTCTCTGTAATCTCTTGTTAGGTTAAAGGTCAAGGTCAGATTAAACCAGAATGGTAGAACTTTTGTTTACAGTGAGCATATAATTTCTGTTTCTTGTGCAATTGCTGAATGCATCAAGGGGGGCATTTCTTGTTCGACGAGCCCTTGTTTTAATTGTTCTACATCATCACTCACATCTTATGACACAAGGGCCATAATTCTGGCACCAGTATTTCATGAATTATTCCTCTTTTTTACTTAGAATTTCATGTTAAAGTTTTGGTGCACTTTCACTCCATCTCAGTTATTAATAAATGGATTTGATTCAAACTTGGAATAGTTGTTCAGCAAAATCACCCACATCATTTGACACAAGGGCCATAACTCTGACACCAGTATTTTATGATTTATCCCTCTTTTTACTTAAAATTTCAGGTTAAAGTTTTGATGCACTTTCACTCTAACTCTGTTATTACTATTAAAATAGTTGTTCCACATCATCACTCGCATCATATGACACAAAGGCCATAACTCTTGCACCAATATTTTTTGTTAGAATTATGTCTCCCACCACACAGTGGTGTGGGAGACATGTTGATTTACTCCAGTCTGTCTGTCTGTCACAAAGCTTGTCCGCACTCTAAATCAAACATTTCGCATCCGATCTTCACCAAACTTCAACAAAATGTGTCTGCCAATAAGTGCTCGGCCAAGTTCGATAACTAGCCAAATCGGCCTAGGCACTTTGGAATTATGGCCCTTGATTTACCAAAAACACTCTGATTTCTTGCGCAGTTTTACCCCTAAACCGGCCCCTATAGTACTAGTAGTATAGGCGTCCTTTTGGTGTCAAGAAAGCACATGCACATGTGGATTAAAATAACAGTATATAAAGACTGACTTACTATTTAGATGATTAGGCAGTTGTGGGAGACATGCGCTTTTCTCAAAAGCATCTCTAGTTTCAGTTTAATTTTGATGCTTTTTCACGATTATCTCTGTTGGATTTGGTTTAAACTTAAAATAATTGTTCCACATCATCACCTACACCATATGACACAAGGTCCACAGTGCTGGCAGCAATGCCCTTTTTAGCTCGACTGTTCAAAGAATAGTAGAGCTATTGGACTCACCCGTGCGTCGGCGTCTGCGTCTCGATATGGTTAAGTTTTTGTATGTAAGCTGGTATCTCAGTAACCACTAATGGGGATGGATTGAAACTTCACACACTTGTTCACTGTGATAAAATGACTTACATTGCGCAGGTTCCATAACACTATTTTGCTTTTTTTACAAAATTATGCCCCTTTTTCGACTTAGAAATTTGTGGTTAAGGTTTTGTATGTAAGCTGGTATCTCAGTACCCACTAATGGGGATGGATTGAAACTTCACACATTTATTCACTGTCATGATCTGACATGCACTGTGCAGGTCCCATAACCCTACTTTGCATTTTTAGCTCACCTGTCACTTAGTGACAGGGTGAGCTTTTGTGATCACCCTTCGTCCGTCCGTCCACAATTTCTTGTGAACAAGATAGAGACTACATTTTGCAAGCAATTTGATCAAACTTGTACTAAACTTGTATTGGCATGATATCTCAGTTCCTTTCGAAAACTGGCCAGATCCCTTCATGGGTTCTAGAGTTATTGCCTCTTAGCAGGCCAAAATTTGTGTGGGTGCGTCAACAATTTCTTGTCTGCACGATAGTGGTTTTATTTATGATTTTATTTTAACCAAACTTGCACACAACTTGTATCACCATAAGATCTTGGTTCCTTTCTTTAACTGGCCAGATTTCATTATTGGTTCCAGAGTTATGGCCCCTGAAAGGGCCAAAATTAGTTATTTTGACCTTGTCTGCCAAATAGCAGCTTCATTTATGATTTGATTTTTACTAAACTTGCACACAACTTGTATCACCATACGATCTTGGTTCCTTTCTTGAACTGGCAAGATTCCCCTAAGGGTTCCAGAGTTATGACCCCTGAAAGGGCCAGAATTAGCTATTTTGACCTTGTCTGCACAAAAGCAGCTTCATTTATGATTTGATTTTAACCAAACTTGCACACAACTTGTATCACCATAAGATCTTGGTTCCTTTTTTGAACTGGCCAGATGCCATTATGGGTTCCAGAGTGATGGCCCCTGAAAGGGCCAGAATTAACTATTTTGACCATGTCTGCACAATAGCAGCTTCATTTATGATTTGAATTTAATCAGACTTTCACAAAACTTGTGTCACTGTAAGATCTTGGTTCCTTTCTTGAACCGGCCAGATCCCATAATAGGTTCCAGAGTTATGGCCCCTGAAAGGACCAGAATTGGCTATTTTGGCTTTTGCAGCCATATAGATACTTCATGTATGGTTTTATTTGATACAAACTTCCAAAATATCTTCAACAACAATAAATCTTGGATTCCATGACAAATCAGATCCAATCGTAGGTTCCAGAGTTATTTTAGATCTGATTACCTCCCCTGATATTAATAAAAATGGATTTATATCAGTAAGTACTTATAGGACTTATTTGAAATTTCATTATTGTCATTAGTTGGACTGAGCCAATCTGGGTAGATAACTATGGACTGATTTTATGTCAAATTACCTCCCTTTATTTCAAATTAAAATGGGTATATCTCCGTAACTAATGAAGATACTGATCTGAAATTTCATTTATGTCAACAGATTTATTTGGCAGATCCTTCTTTTGTTCACTTACAATAATTGTTTTTTTTTATTACTTCCCTTTTACGTTACTATAAATAGCTTATTTTTAGTAACTTTTTTATTATTGGCTGTAGGGAAAAACCGAGACCACTTTTCTGTGGTACAAAATGGATGGTACCTCCAATTTTTAGGTGTATTTTGACATATCTGTACCTTGTAAGAATTTTGTTTTCTTTTTGGTTAAATTTCTTCCCTTTGTTGTTCCTGTCCTTTGGACTTAGATATTTTTTCTGAGGACCTTCTTGTCCTCAAGTGCAATGATAACAGGTGAGCGATATAGGGCCATCATGGCCCTCTTGTTTTTAATTACTTCCCTTTTATGTTACTATAAATAGCTTCTTGTCCTTAAGTGCAGTGATAACAGGTGAGCGATATAGGGCCATTATGGCCCTCTTGTTTGACCTTCTCTGCACAATAGCAGCTTCATTTATGATTTGATTTTAATCAAACTTGCACAAAACTTGTGTCACCATAAGATCTTGGTCCCTTTCTTGAACTGACCAGATCCCATAACGGGTTTTTAGAGTTATGGCCCCTGAAAGGGCCAAAATTAGCTTTTTTGACCTTGTCTGCTCAATAGCAGCTTCATTTATGATTTGATTTTAACCAAACTTGCACACAACTTGTATCATCACAAGATCTTGGTTCCTTTATTGAAATGGCCAGATTCCTTTATGGGCTCCAGAGTTATGGCCCCTGATAGGGCCAGAATTAGCTACTGTGAAATCATTTAATTTCGTCGGCAGGAAATTTCGTGGTTTTGGCCAAAACGGCTGTTTCGTGGGGACGTAAATTCGTGGATTTTCAATTTTTGAAAAAAAAAATTCATAATTTCCACAGGAAGAGATCTACTAGTACTTCTGTCCTTACATGTGAACCCTACACGTGTCAAACAGCGCTACCATGGTTACCGAATTTGCAGTCTACACCGCGGGAGATTAGCGAGTGATCATGTGCCAATTAATGACCGCGGTATCTATAATTATATGACCCCAAATTTGCAAAACTTTTTAAAACTGTGAAAAATTCAATAAGAAAAGTCGGCGCCAATTAAAATGTGTCAAAACCATAGTACCTTGCACAATTAGCATTCATAATCGAAACAAATATAAAGTTGATCATTGATCATTTGATCGTGTTTTAAACAAGAACTAGTTATTGTACTTCAAATTAAAACAAACTATTATAAATTTAAATAATGTTTTTATTACGCATTACTAATGTAACCATAGAAATCCTTACAACAACTATAATTATAAACTGGTCCAATTTTTTTTTTTTTTTTTTTTTTTTTTTTTTTTCAAAATGAATACGCGTCTGCATCTAAAATTACAAGCTGTTGAACGTATGCATGTGTTATTTCCTGCCGAGAAACGTGTAACGTGTAATGTGAATTAGGTATTAATGCATTGCACGCAAATCTAGCAATTAATTTATAATATTTAATAGTTCCAAAGTCGTAGTATTTTACTACATGTCAGTAAAAAATAAAGGCTAGTGTATAAAACATTGCATAGCGGGGCCGAAAAAATCAAATAACAGCCGTATTATAGTGCGGTTGGCACGTGGCGCTACGTCAAACTTCTATTTTTAGTATCTACTTTTACTTTGACAAACATGTCACAAACCACGGGTACATTTCTAAATAAAATAGTCGGGGTTTTTTTTTCATGCATAGGTATAAGTTAGATAATACATAAAAGTATGTTACCGGCTGGTATCATCATGCGCGGGGGAATCTCAGGGAACATAATTTGGGTAGCAAACGAGCCTCGTAGTGGCGAGTTTGCTATCAAATTACGTTCCCTGAGATTCTCCCAAGCATGATGATACTCGCCGGTAACACACGCGTATGTATTGTCTAACTGATTTATTGCATGATTAAAAACAGTAAACTGAACACATTTTTTAAATATCTTAAATTTAAAATATTTAAAAATACTTCCCCTCTTGAACCTCCCTTAGAAACATTTCATGGTAAACCCCCAACTACCATATAGGTTACATTCTACCAATTCAATTCCTTATTTATTTCATATTAATAACAAAACATTCAGACCTCATTTTCAGCACTTTAGAGCATTTCAATGATATGAAAACCATATATGGTCATTTAGTATAACATGTCTTCTTATCACAAATAGAAAAATATTGACATGTTATGTTGAATATAAGAAAAATAATCTGTTCTGAGAAACATCACCCTCTAAAAATGCCCCCATGAAAACAGCCGTTTAGCAGTTAGCGTAGGTAGACATTTTTCGCAAAGAATAAAACTTATTCCAAGAAATTTACAATGAAAATGGTCTAGATCTATTCTCAATACTATAAGCAATAAACATAAGCCAAAATTTTAACTGTCACCTCCTCATGTCACTCATTATACCAGATTTCATCCATAGCATGGAACTACATTTTGGACTACTTCACATGTAACACTGAGTAGTCACTTCCGCTTTGGTGTAATCCGTCCTATATAAGCCAGAAGATGGCGCTGGGTAGGTTTTTATATAAATTATGCATGTTTCACATCGGATCCCTTTTTCAAAATTTTAAATAAACTACTGAAAAAAAAAGTTATAAAAAGGTTCATAAATACGCATTGAAACATTCTTTATCAATTGGTGTAATTGTTTTTCAAAACAAAAAGTTGTGAAATAGAGTTTCAAACATAATTTAAAATAACTGCTCAAAATTTGAATTTGCCGGGGGTTGGGGGCGGGGTGGTGAGGCGCTAACGAGGTCATGAACTCTGGAGAAATAGGGAATGTAAACAAACCCCACGTGGATAATTTTATCAACAAACGTTCCATGTATCGATGAAATTAACACCTAGAGCATATTGCAAAGCTTTGCCAGCAACATAATTTGAATGTTTAAACTGAATAGAATATCATAATCACTTTTGCAGTTATATTTTTATGTTATTTAAAAAATCAAGTTTTAAATCAAGATGTAGAGAACTAAACTACAGAAATACAGTAATAAATTATTTCAAATAGCTTATCATTTTCAATACCTTATCACAGCATCACTTGCTTATTTGTGTGTATTGTTCTACATCCCAGACAGAGAAAACTGTGAGCGATACCTGTGTGCAACGGAATTTAGAGCACGGCTAACCGTGGCGATACCAGAATTTAGAAAACACAAAACTTCAAAGGAAAATGCCGCAGTCATGCAATAACTATGTTTATCGTTGATGGGGCCTCCATAAACTACACGAAAGCTGCAAGTTAGTACTACCGCATGCATGCAACTACGGATCAGATCGAACGGCTATGGTGTCTTCTTTTTTGCGACTTGCGTACAATTAAAAATTATTGTGGCATAATTTTTCGTTGAGACTTAAGTTCGTGGTTGAGCTAAACCACGAAAATTAATCCCCCACGAATAATAATGATTTAACAGTATTTTGACCTTTTCTGCACAATAGCAGCTTCATTTATGATTTAAATTTAATCAGACTTGCACAAACTTGTGTCAGCATAAGATCTTGGTTCCTTTCTTGAACTGGCCAGATCCTGTAATGGGTTCCAGAGTTACGGCCCCTGAAAGGGCCAAAATTAGCTAATTTGACCTTTTCTGCACAATAGCAGCTTCATTTATGATTTGATTTTAACCAAACTTGCACACAACTTGTATCACCATAAGATCTCGATTTCTTTTTATAAGCCCAAAGGAACATATTATGTTATTGCCTCGGTGTCCGTCTGTCTGTTGGTTAGCAATTTCCCTTCCACTCTGTAACTCTTGAAGCCCTTGAAGGATTTCAAAGAAACCTGACACAAATGTTCATCTCATCGAAACGACATGCATTGCGCATATTTCGGATGGCTCACTTCAAGGTCAAGGTCACACTTAAAGGTCATATGAGTTTGTTTTGTGTGTATATTGCTCTGCATTTGCGTTGATTGCAGTGCTCTTGTTTTTATTTGGCAGATCCTTCTTTTGTTGACTTACAATAATTCTTTTTCAATTACTTCCCTTTTATGTTACTATAAATAGCTTATTTAGTAACTTTTTTTATTATTGGCCGTAGGGAAAAACCCGAGACCACTTTTCTGTGATACAACATGGATGGTACCTCCAATTTTTAGGTGTATTTTGACATACCTATACCTTGTTAGAGTTTTTTTTTCTTTTTGGTTAAATTCTTTCCTTTGTTTTCCTGTCCTTTGGGCTTCATCAGTCAAAATTTTGCTCCTACCCTCCTCTGATGTAATCCTTCGGGCATGAAATTACTGGCTTGATTTGAAAATAATTTTATTTGAAGTAACTTTTAAGACAATTTCAACTATATTTTCTTATAATTCTTTTGAATGATCTTGATTATGATTTTTGACCTTCTTGTCCTCAAGTGCAATGGTAACAGGTGAGTGATATAGGGCCATTTTGACCCTCTTGTTTCAAAATTATGCCCCTTTTTCGACTTAGCAGTTTTTGGTTAAGTTTTTGTGTGTAAGCTGGTATCTCAGTATCCACTAATTGGAATGGATTGAAACTTCACACACTTGTTAACTATCATGATCTGATATGCACTATGCAGGTCCCATAACTCTACTTTGCATCTTTTCAAAATTATTCCCCTTTTTCTACTTAGCAGTTTTTGGTTAAGTTTGGTTAACTTGGCGTAATGGTTAACCAATGCATGAGACAGTGTGTCAAGGTCACACATAATGCTTAAAGGTAAAAAATGGGTGTTATAGAGCTTGTCCGCACCATAACTTGATCATTCATTGAAGGATTTTATATTAACTTGCCGCAGTTGTTAACTCTGATGAGACAGTGTGTCATGTGCAAAAAGTAGTTCCAAGCTTAATGGTCAAGGTCAGACTTTGATTTCAAATGTGAAAAATGGGTGTAATGAGCTTATCGGCACAGTAACTTGGTCATTCACTGCACATCAGGCTGTAGACAAATTTTTGAATATGCAAAGTTCAAATGTGTTGTATAAATTCAAATATCTAATAGTATGTTCTATTTCATATTAATAAAGTACAGGTTGAAAATGATGTATAATCTTGCTTTTGACATATTTAGAAATATAAATTTACCATGACTTATAAAAGATAAAAGGTAAGGATAGATTTCCCGGAAGCACAGAGCACCCAAAACGCAGCCATAGAGCCATGCATGGCAAAGTAGGCCCACAACAAAAAGAAGCTTTCATCGAAATATATTATGGATGGGTTGCTTCAAAAGTCCAACAAGTACATTTTAATTATATGCAAAACACAGAAAAAGGTGGGGGCAGTGGGGTGGGTGGTTAAAGGGGTAGATAAAAGGATAGGGTGTTTCTATTGCCTGACTAGTCCAGCAGTAAATACAGTTATACAAGGTTTAACATTAGTAATTGTTACAAATTTTTATAAATGCTAAAGTTGTCTTCAGTATGTGTTACAAATTTCAGTTTAATATTCATTTTTCTTATTAAAAATTGTCTTGTACATAGATACACAAAGTATTCCATTTAAGCTGAACTTGTTTGTATTTTGCAGACATTTCCATTAGATATACTGTTCAAACTGTCTAAAGATATGCATCTGTTTCTGTAGGTTAATGTTTTAGCATATGAATTGAAAATGGGTTCTATACAGGTGCTTTTGGTTAACGCTCACATATTTGTGCAAAAATACAAGAAAAGCAAGAGAAATAATATCGTCATTCAATCGGGATTGGTTCAAGATTACATTTGTCCAGTGGGTACTTAGACATAGAAAGTGTGTAGCCATAGGTGATGACTACGTCGAGAAAGTCAACCGCACATTGCGATTTGACGTTTAGGTGATGTTAATGTTGACGTCGGCGTGCTTCAAGTACTACTTGGTACTATTGTTCAATGTTCCATGTAAAATTAACTATTCCATGTATCACTACGATTTTTGGTCTGTAAGTAAGCTGTAAATGAACATTTATCATGATGTATTTCGTCCGTTGTCCGTCCGTCCACAAGTTTTGCACATTTTGCAATCAATTTTAATCAAAC
This sequence comes from Mercenaria mercenaria, assembly GCF_021730395.1. Taxonomy (NCBI): domain Eukaryota; kingdom Metazoa; phylum Mollusca; class Bivalvia; order Venerida; family Veneridae; genus Mercenaria; species Mercenaria mercenaria. The sequence continues at coordinate 89,674,813 of NC_069364.1, read as the reverse complement.
TTGCACACAACTTGTATTGGCATAATGTCTCGGTTCTTTTCGAAAACTGGCCAGATTCCTTAATTGGTTCCAGACTTACGGCCCCTTAAAGGGCCAAAATTTGTTATATTGGCTTGTGAACACGATAGAGACCACATTTTGCAATCGATTTTTATCAAACTTGCACACAGCTTATATTGGCATATATAATATCTCCGGTCATTTCGAAAACTGGGCAGAACCCATCATGGGTTATGGTCACTTAAAGGGCCAAAAATTGCTATTTTGGCTTGTGAACACGATAGAGGCCACATTTTGCAATTTATTTTAATCAAACTTGTATTGTTCCTTACAAAAGCTGGCCAGATCCCATTTTGCATTCCAAAGTTATGGCCTCTTAAAGGGCCAAAAGAAGAAGGTTCACTTTTGGCCAAAAATGGCCTAAAAACTGAAAGTCTCAAAATGGAGTGAAGAACAAGTTTAAAATTCTTTCATCAATATCGAAGTATTGTTTTATCAAACTGCATGAAATATTTTACAATTTATTTGTTATGAAAGAAAAAATGTGACGTAATTAAAAATACTTATAACATTTAGGGTATGGGAAATCTTCAGTTTTAACTAAATTTTTGAAGAAATCTGAAATTTTCAATATGCGCACAGCTGTCGGCCACATTAAAAAAAATGACCATAAATTCTGTGAAAGAAGTAATTTATGTAAAAATATTTTTGTGGTCCTTGAGTGTGCTCATTACTAAAAACATTCCTATGTGACCTAAATATGGCAAAAAATAAAATCTAATTGTCAAATTTTAATAGTATGGCTTGTCATGGTGTATTTCCTACCATGTTCATCATAGTATCAGCCCCATTTGATTAATGTGGTTAGCAGTAAGATATTAAACTTCTATATTATGTATTCCGTTTGGACATTCAAATCGAAATGTTCTAATCACTAATAAGAATGAAGCAGCATAAGGGCATCTTTTTGAAGACTATACCCTTCTATATCTTGTATCCCTTGTACATGATATATCCATTTTTAGCTCCACTATTCGGAGCTACACAGTGGTGTGGGAGACATAGATTTACTCCTGTCTCTGTCTGTCTGTCTGTCACAAATCTTGTCTGCACTCTAAGTCGAACAGTTCTCATCCAATCTTCACTAAACTTAAACAAAATGTGTTTGCCAGTAAGTCCTCGGCCAAGTTCGACAACTGGCCAAATCGGCCAAGGCACTTTTGAATTATGGCCCTTGAACTACTGATCGGAACCACTCACCCAAACCACTTTGAATAACTATAGGAACCATTCACCCAAACCACTTTGAATCACTAAATGATTAGGCAGTTGTGGGAAACGTGCGCTTTTGTCAAAAGCAGCTCTAGTTTAAAAATATTATTAACAATTACATTTAACAACATGTGTACAGTTCAACAGTTTCTGGAAAACATTAGTTCACTATACATTTCTCGAGCTCAATGTTTATTATTCAAAATATCTAGGTTTTCTTATGAAGCTTTCCAGGTAGATGTATTAAAAATTCTCTATAAACCTGTCTATAAATGTACCTCGTTCTTGTTATACTTAAGGTACCGTTTAATCGTGCTCAACACCTACCATTATCAGAGATCAATCAAGTATAACAATAGAACATTTAACACCTACTTATAATAAACAGGAGGTGAAACAACTAGGGGTGAAACAACCAGGAGGTGAAAAGTCTAGGGGAGAAAACGTCTAGGAGGTGAAAAGTCTTGATACCGTTCATTTCGTACAAAAAGATTCAAGCTAAATGATGCGTTTCTATTCAAGCTCCTTTGTTTACTTGCTAAATCAACTATACATTTTCAATCTTTTTCTGTTGTTACCTCCTTCGCACCAGGTTCAGTTACTATAGGGGTAGTTATTGATTCTGTTGTTACTGGTGATGTTGGCACATCTGTAATGATAGGCGTGGTGTCCGACTGAGTCGTAACTGGCCTGGTTGGGGCATCTGTTACTGAGGGCGTGGTTTCAGAATTTGTCGCTTTGCCTACCGGTAAATGTTTGTTCAAAAGTTTGTTTGTTATTTCCATTGCAATGATTTCACGTTCGTGATTTATTGTGATACGTTGCAATTTTGTCTCGTTTTTAAATTTAGTTCTGACTGTCCATAAAGCGTCTTTAAGCTGTTTTCGCCGAGAGGAAAATTTTAGCAAGGATCGACGTGTATCACGAATATAGTAATCAGCATGTAATTGTCTAGCAGATGCAGACTGTTCTGCATCGTCCACAAAAGTTCTTGTATTTTGAAGGCAAATGAAGGCTGTCACAATCACTGTAAAGGTAAATTAGAAGTTGTAATATAAAACTATCAAAGATACACAGTGTAAACGCCTTACTTTTTTCTTATGTAAGAGAATATAGTAATAATGATTCAATGCACCATTTAGTGAACCGATTTACTAATTGTAGAACTCAAACTACTCGTGTTATTGTCAGATGTAATAGAAAGTACAAAATGTGTTGTCAATGGTTATAGATTGTTTGTTCGATCAGTTCTTTCTGCGCACACAAGCCATTTGATCCCTTAAATATTGCAATTTTCAATTGCAAACATTCCAATAGTCCTTTCTATACCAATGCATCAGCCGTTTTTCATTTATTTTTGTTAAAAGCTCGCTACCTATTTATTTAATATGACTATGTGTAAAAAGGCGTCTTGACGCAATGCAATTTTCATTTACCAAATGTTGCTAGAAAGGTGACGAAGCTTCTAAATCTCGACGCTGGCCTCCTCATCCGTGACATTTTCCTGTCTGTTGTTCGGCTCTGTTTTGTCTAAAAATGAGATGAATGCTTTTAGGAGAGTAAAGAGTTGTCAGAAATATAGTTCCCATTAGAGAAAGAAGAGTTTTGTGAATCACATTTACACATTTGTGTGCGCTTGTGCAAGAAACCAACTTAATATTCTAAAACCTACTCTCATTATTACTAAAGTATACTTGGTCTTGCTTTTAGTCTTCGTGGTTATTATATGCCTTATGGAGAGAATTTCTACTGTTTTCTTAATTACAGTTACTATTAAATTAAAGAACGGTCTTGTTCAATAAAGTCTGCCAATGGTATTCGTATGCCAAAATTATCAATCATCAGAACAATTTTCAAGTCATCCCTAAGTTTTCTCCCTGCACAGAAACACATTTTGGAGTTTTGCTATCCATGACCTAAATGATGCAAACAAGTCTCCGTTTGGTATAATGTTGAGACACCACCAGAAGCAAGGGCAGTTAATTCTAGTGGCATAGCGTTTTCCTGCGAGTATTTTCTTTAGCAAGGAAAATAGGAAAAAGTCTTAACTTACGAAATATATGGGGTCAGTATGATTGATATTGGGACTCGGATAGCGCCTCACCCCCGCCACTCCTAATTTACCATACTGATCCCACATATTTCCGTAGAAGGTCACTAACAAATCCAGTAATTTATAATGTACAATGGTTTCTAAGGACGACAATTGGTGACATTATTTACGGCAATTGGCATGTGATTACGCATATTCGTTAGTGAATGCGGTATTCCTCTGACATAACCATTGCTCAACGGCCGTGTAATGAAGTATTTCGACCCCCATAGAATAATGACCCCCGGTCATTATTCTATAGAAAAAGTGATCCCCCGGTCATAGTATTATGACCTCCAGATCATAGTACTACGACTCCTCCACGTGAAGTAAACTGAACCTCACGAAGAATATTGACTCCCATAAAAAAACGACCCCCGGTCATTTGATCAAATTTAGTGATAAGTCATGTATCTAAGGCCTAATTGCTGCATTTTATGCCCCAACTCGGGGGGAAGGGGGCATATAGATTTGACCTTGTCCGTCCGTCCTTCCGTTTGACCATTAGCCCCGGATACCATCACTTGACACAGAAATCAGAGCATTCCGCAACGGGAAAAGGGATTCTATTTCTAGACGCTGTATCTTGGTGTATACATTTTTTTCAGGAAAATAACAATTCACAATACGTTCACAAAACACACCAGTGTCAATAATCTCTGCAAACGTCGGTACGAAGTAATTCTTCGTCGGTATGAAGTAATTCTTCAGAAGAAAACTGCACAAGAAACTGCTAGCATAGAACTTAGAACTTACTAATAGAAGTTGCAATACTTAGCAGTCGCAGTGAAGTACGGTAGCGGCAACAATAGAAAGTAGTAGTAGTAGTTGTAGTAGTAGTAGTAGTAGTGGCAGTGGTAGTAGCAACAGCAGCAGCAGCAGAGGAATAAGTGACAGCAACAACAGCAGCAGGAGAAGAAGAGGTAGATGTACAAGACGTATTAGTGGAAGCAGGTATAGTAGTATCAGTAGTAGTAGTAGTAGTAGTAGTAGAAGAAGATTTTGTTTGTTTGTTTTTGGTTTAACGCCGTTTTTCAACAGTATTTCAGTCATGTAACGGCGGGCAGTTAACGTAACCAGTGTTCCTGGATTCTGTACCACTACAAACCTGTTCTCCGCAAGTAACTGCCAACTTCCCCACATGAATCAGAGGTGGAGGACTAATGATTTCAGACACAATGTCGTTTATCAATTAGTCACGGAGAACATACGCCCCGCCCGAGGATCGAACTCACGACCCCGCGATCCGTAGACCAACGCTCTTACCTACTGAGCTAAGCGGGCGGGCAGAAGAAGATGTACATGTAGTAATAACAATAGAAGTAGCGGCACCAGTAGTAGTAGTACAATCAAAATGTTAACTGGCAATGGAGGGTATTAGAGTTGTAGATCTAGTAAAATTGTCCGTTAGGTTTGGTGGGGATCACTTTTTAATAGATATTATCGTCGAAAAGTCTTTTTAGGAGCCGGTGTTTTACACGGAAAGAGTAACTTTTTTTAAATAGAATAATGGCCGGGAATCGATATTGTATGAGAGTTCGAATGTAGTAATTTCGGCAGAGAGTATTTTACATGGAAGGAGTCACTTTTTCTATAGAATAATAACCGGGGTCGTTATTCTATGAGATTCGAAGGGAGTCATCTTTAGGGAGTCAGTATTTTACTTGGAGGGGTCAGTTTTTCTATAGAATAATGACCGGGGTCGTTATTCTATAGAGTTTTCAAAGGGAGTCAGTTTTTTATAAGGGGAGTCAATATTTTACAGGAAAGGAGTCACATTTTCTATAGAATAATGACCGGGGGTCGTTATTCTATGGGGGTCGAAATACTTCATCCGGCAATTGACTTCCCATAAAATTAGGGGAAAGCATATGAAGTAAAAGAATTTTTCCGACTGACATGTAAAGAAGACTCTCAGAGGAACTAAAATATAAAAATCTTACCATATATTTAGTTCATAAACCTCTTAAAATCCATTTTAAAATTCCGTCGTTTTATTCTGAATATGTATTACGCACATTTGTTTGAAAGGAATTTATGAATATCATTATATAATCCTTTAGTTTGATAGAATGAGAATGAATGTAAATATAACGTTATACCATACAACACTGATCAGGGCATTCACCTTCCTAGGATGTTATTAAGATGTAAAATTATTAAAATTCACGAAATCAGCGAGAAGTTTCTTTTATATATCAAATATCAATGAGACACGATGCTGTGAGTAACTGTTAAGTTAGCATGCCGTAGCTATAAACATTTCATACAGGTGCGGATCCAGGCTTGTATTAAGCTAAGATTTTTAGGGATTTGGGATAGAGATATATGGACATGTCCCTTGCATAATTTTTGGTAAGTCTACATCAGTGTGCAATCTTACGTATATATAACGTATAATTTAGACTTAAAATTTGACAAAATGTCGTATTTCAAAGTTGTAAATTAAAAAAAGAAACTAATTAGAACAAGCTGTAGCTTTTATTTTTGACTGTTGTGCATTTTCTCTGCATCAATAGTTAAATACAAAATCGAGTGAATCGGTCCTAAAAAATCTTCCATAATTGTTGAAGTATCATTTTAGGCTATAACTGAAAAAGCAATGCTCGCCGGATTTTAAGGTGAGCACGTGTCGGGTCTGTCCCGTTGTCCTTCCCCGGCACTAAATCTGCCTTTGTCAATTTTTCAAATTGAAACGGCTGCAGTGCACATGTCTATTAAATATAACGATGTTGATGAAATCTTCATTAGCAAACAGCAAGCAATAAATATGTCTATTTAAAACATAAATCACTAGATCTTTTCTTTGTTTTCTTTTTATTGACCAGAATTTTGCTCAGGGAATATATCTTGGGGCCATATTAAACATTAATATTTTTTTAATATATACCAAAACGTTTAAAAAATACTGCTATACCCTGATACATTTACATAATAGAACCGCAGTTACCGATTTTGTGGATCAAACAGTATAAAGACTATTGATGTAAAAAATATGGTATGTCGTTATTTTCAAAATTCGTTTTAACATATTCAAATCTTATAATTTGATGAAAAAAACTGTTGGACCACAGTTAAAATCGTATTGACAGCTTCACTCCGTTATTAAATTATATGTTTCGATCAACTTAATAGTTCGAAGTGGCATGTGACAAGTCACGATAAAATGGTCCCAAATGACAATTTCAGATTGTTTACATAAATTACCTTTTGGAACTCATTTTCATATTCCACCGTTTAGTTCCTTAAGCGTATTTCGCGCATTGGTTTGAAAAGAATATATGAATATCATTATATAATTCTTTTAGTTTGGTAGAATGAGATTGAATGTAAAGATATGATATAGGGCATTCACCTTTATAAGATGTTACTGAGAAGTAAAATAAGCGTGAAAATAACTTTAATTCACCAAACCAGTGGGAAAGATCTTTTATAAACAGTAACGAGACATCGTACTGTGAATTACTGTCAACATTGCTCTCATGCTTTTCAATAAAAGCTTGAAGTATACTTATTGCTACAGCTGTGATAGAAATAGATTGAATTTATCATGGTTTTTCAGTCGGGGATGAAATTTGCATTTGAGTGAAAAATATCAAAAGAATATTTCATCACCGAAGTCAGTTTGACATATAACACTTTTAATAACAAGATTTCAAAATAAAAATATTTTTCGTACCACGCGGTATTGAAATAAGCATTATTGGACGACCTGATATAACATGGAAAATAAGAAATATGAAATACGAAATATCAATTAAAATGAACTTATAGTGATATGAGCTATGTCAGGTCTTATATTTAGGGCTAAAGTTATAAGTATTTATTCTTTCAGATCATTTGCTACAGGTACTACGGGACGTAATCGTTGCGTGGAATTGCCACAGTAAAGTGAGAAGAAACAAATGACCACTTTCTACGAGTTGTGTACCGAAAGAGCGTACATGCTATATATATATATATGTTATTGGGTCTTTCTTTTGTCTTTTGAAGACCCAACAATTGACAGAAAAAACCCCAATAAGCCACCTTTCGACCCAACAGCTACGGAATGAATCTTATTGCAGACCCAACAACTTACCTATTTTAAGACAAAAGAAAGACCCAATAACACACACACACACACACACACATATATATATATATATATATATATATATATATATATATATATATATATATATATATATATATATATATATATATATATATATATATATATATATATATATATATATTGCTATTTCTATACTAAGTTCATTTTAGAAACATTCTGGCGAATGCTGAAAGAAATATTGTAAAAAGTGCTTTGTCACAATTGTGTTTAACGGGTGGGGGCGTAAATGTAAGCGATTTTTGTTTAAACACACGTTTTAAACTGTTTTTCAGGTTATATTAAGATAGTGAACCCGTAATGGTAATGTTTAACAAATGCATTAATTGATACAGTCTTGAAGTTAACATTGTTTCGCACTATGTTGCAGCTTTAAACGACTTTTACCGTGTCGTTGTTGTTTGATTGTTTTTTTTTTTATTTGTTAATCTTGTATAAATTATGTTTTTCCTCCAGCTGAAACAGAGACAAATTTCAAAGTGATAGCCATTGCGCAAAACGATCGCAGAGAAGTCATTTTACCTCATATTTTTCTAAATGAAACCTCAAAGTATTGCGTAACAATTGTAAAACACAAAATAAAATTGTCGATAACAATTTTTCTTGGGAGCCTCGAGTAAGAGAATTTAATCGGACAGAAATTAAGCTCCAGCTCTTAAGAATTATAGCCTTGTTCTCTGCATTCAAAAAGAACCATAGGGCAGAGGTAAAACCTACCTACATTTCTTCCAAACTTTGTAAACTAAAGAATAAATGCAAAATCAAGAACTTTTACAAAATGTATCAAAGTATTTTCAAAGACGTCTAAACATTCACCCTTCAGGTTAAATCCATTTTAAACAGCAAGAAATGGCTAATCAAATGAAAAATTTCCGCGTTTGTACGACAAATCAATGATAATAGGTATTGAAAAAAAAAGTTTATCTTACTTGAAAAAAGAAATATAATGAACAAAGTTTGGTCCTAGTGGGGCTTGAACCTACGCCTTCCCGAAAAATTAGTTAAGGTAGTCTTATGGTAGGAATGGAATACTCTTCAAAAAAAAGGAGGTATACTATTACGGGTCCGTCAATTTTCCTAATCATCGTATTAGGGAAGGAACAGGACTAGACCATAATCATTAGCAGTCCGTTTTGTATCGGGTTTCCCTCATACCGACAAGAAAATTACTCCATCTGATCAGCGTTCATACATTCATAAATGATGTGTTTGTGTGTGTGTGGTGGTGGGGGGGGGGGAAGGGGTGGGGGGGGGGGGTTCATATCGAAGTATAGATGTTGTGTTTGTTACCTTTATACTTTATCTGATATTATGTCCCTCAATGTTTATTATTGCTTCTTTATAAACATATATAAACGGTTAAGGCACGCCAATTGCACAATAATAACGTGACCCGGGTCCATGGTCGAAAAACTAGAATTAACAACCGATAAAGTAGGGTTTTCGAACGTAAAACCAAGTTTTTCGAATACCTACCCATATATTATTTTCGAGCGAAACATAAGATAATGGGCGTTGACCATAGTTTACGCCCGTGAACCCAGCTTTAAACTAGTTTGTTTATGAATTATGGATTTCGGTCGTTAATCTAAGTTCACGAGTGTGAACCTATGTTTACGGGCGTAATCCTGGGTTCACGAGTGTAAACCATAGTTTACGAACGTGAACATATGTTAACGATCGAGAACTTAAGTTTACGACCGTGAAAATGGGTTTACGACCGTAAACATAGGTTCACAGTCGTGAACATAAGATTACGACCAAAAATCATAGTTATGTTCGAGAAACCAATTTTACTGAACGTAAACCTAGGTTCACGTTCGTAAACTATGGTTCATCTCGTAAACCCAAGTTCATTGTCGTAAACATAGGTTCACGCCCGTAAACAATGGTTCGCGGCAATCCAATAATCCAATAACTACATTCTTGGTCGAAAAACTAGGATTATCAAATACTAACATATATGTTCGAGCGAAAACATAGGACAACGGGCGTAAACCATAGTTTACGTTCTTGAACCCATGTTTATGTTCGATAAACTAGGTTTCTCGATTGAACTTTAACTTGGGTTTACAAACGTGGACCTATGTTTACGAGTGTGAACTATGGTTTACGACGTTATCCTTTGTTTTCGCTTGAAAGAATAGGTTTACATGCTTTTAACTTTGAAAAACCTAGCTTATCCATCGTTAATCTTAGCTTTTCGACTGTGAACCTTGGTTCTTATAATTACTGGGCGATTTCCATACATGCTACGTCTGTAAACTATGGTTCAAGATCATAGACCTAGGCTCACATTCGTATAAAGGAGTTCAATATTCGTAAACGCAGGTTCACGAAATTCATGGTTGATTTTTTAATCCTAATATATCGACCGTAAACCATGGTTTACATTTGATAAACTAAGTTTCTTGAATAAACTATGAATTTCGTTCATTATCCTATGTGGTTTGATTGGATAACGTAAGACATTAATTTTTGTGGTTTCAGATTCCCAAGTGAGCAATATGTGCCGTTTGTCTCACTAATTATGTTATCCCCAATGAAGCAAACACAATGTATTTTTTCACCATCTGTAGTCTGTAATATCCTTACACTACCTTCACAAATTAATGAAGATGGTTCATCACATCAATACCCTATGCTCGCCTTAGTTTGATAAGGAAAACCCATAATATCTAAGATTTTGCAAACATCTTTCCCGCAAAGATGTCATCCAGTGTTTTGTGGTAGCCAGCCTTTCTGTACTTTCAGTACTTTGATATTATATTTAGTAGTCTCTTATAACTCTACTAAAGAGTGGCAAAGTACATGTATATATAGAATTTTATCATGTCTTTAATACTGATTTGTGTACTTTGATGAGACTTTAATAAACAATAAAAACCAAAAACATAATACATGTATGTATATATGTAATAGACTTATTGAATGGTTTAAAAAGGAAGAAAGTGTATTATTGTTTGCCTTGACGTTACGTCATTGCTGTAACTGTTATATTACAGGTGAAATGTTGATGAAACAGTAAGAAAATTACTATAAATGTGTTTGTTTGGTACTTCTTTTTTTAAAAAAAATGTATGAAATATTTTATTTAAATTCTTTATGCTCAACTTACAATTCTTTTTGTAACGGACCAGTTGCCAAGACAGCGCAAAAATAGGTTATTTTGTTTGGTTTGTCCAGATAAATCTGGTTCAAACGGATAAGCGGTCAATAGTTGATATTTCAGGGGATAATGGAAGAACATAATGAGTCAACAGCCAGATTTGTTTTAATCTTTTTTTGTTCGGTTTTTATCCAGATATATTACAACATTCATAGTGATAAATAATAATCAAAGCTATTGCTCGAGGTCCGAAGTCAAGCCATTCAACAAGTGTTGTATTACATGACTTCAGAAATAATGTTTCATCTTTTGACCATATACAGAACAGACCAGAATATTTTTTTTTTACTTGCACAACATGTACATCGCTAAATAACATATACATACAGTATACATTGTATATACAAATACATACAATCGGTCACAACTTGAATAGATAAAAACAAAACATAATATTTAGAGGATGAACTGGTTACTGCAATATTACCTTTGAATTAACAAAGTTCTAAGATTGAAAGAAAGTTTAATAAATTTACTTAGCTTCACAAGAGCATTTCTATCATTGAACAATTTAATAAGCTTATACATACTTGGTCTATTATAGAAATATCGTTTAATATAAATGCGTCTGAGATCATCATATAGTTCATCGTCTATATCACATCAAAGACGTTCATTTCTAGGTATTCTATTTGCTACGTTTCTGCCTGTTCTTAATGAATGTGATGACATCTCGTAGACGAACAAGACAATTTCTAATGTCAGAAGGTACTTTATCAAGATAGTTTTCACAACCAAACGTGTCCTTAAAATGATCATATAAATGAAGTACAGAGCTAGAAGACTTACTATTACACCATTCGTGTAGAAAACAACCAATCAATCTTTGTTTAAAATTGTCAAAAAATAAAGTTTCAGTCGGTTGATTTTCAAATACAACATTAAATCCATAATCACATAACAACTTTTTAACACTTGACACCTAAGTTTTCTTTCCATTTAGACGATCTTCAAAAGACATATCTTAAACAGTTTTCAAAATTATATTATCTGTTTTACGTACTGTAAACCAGTATTTTAATATACGTAGATAGTGGGTATCGCCTTTATTCTGTATATACTGCTGTATTTTATGTATTCATTTTGACATTAAGAATTTTCTTTAAATGTTTTGGTGTATTCTTTCTTTTTCTTTTGATCTACCAAAGCCTCATATCTTAGTTGAATAACACAGTATGAATCCAACAAAGGAATAAAATAATTGACACAGTATTTTAGGTTTCTTAGTTGATTACTAAAATATTTAATGTTTTTAAGGCTTTATCGGCCAACTGCTGTTGATTTAATGCAAAACTACCAGTATAATCAAAAACTGTACCGATAAAGTTAAAATCATTAACTACTTCTAATCGGTTTCCGTTATATGTAAAAACTTCATTTTCAAGTAGACCACCTTGTTTCTGAAACACCATAGCTTTAGTTTTATGAAGAAGAAGAAGAAGAAGATTTTATTTCAGATTCAATAGGCCATAGGCCCATGTGAACATATACATGAATTACAAATACATAACAATAGCAAGTCACGTGACAAAAATTGTGTTGATATAAACCAGCTTTAAAAAGTGTATGTATAAACACAACGTTCTGCTCAGAATAAATAGCAACGGGACATTCTTAACTAGCAAAAGTAAGAAGGATTAAGGGTTCAACTGATCGTCAAGTAATTTACTGTATGCGGAGAAGGTGTCATTTCTTATTTTGTTTTGACTAGCTGAGTATGAGATTATATCAACACAAATTTACATATTTGTACAACATATCAATATACAATACTACATCGCTATCTTACACGTATATCGTACTCAACATATGTAGAGACAAGGTATAATAACAAAATATATTATGTGCCATTCATAGTATTTCTAATTTCAAACGATTTAAATATGTATATACTTAAACGCTTAATTACATTTTCATTTTTACACTGAAACAATTGTTTCAATTTAAACATACTTGGTCTAATCCAAAAGTACCTGTTGATGTATTGTTTACGTGAATCGTAAAAGGATTAACATTCTAAAATGAAGTGAAACTCATCTTCAAGTTTATCACAAACTGTGCATTTTCTATCTGCTAATGGAAAACTTCTTGATCTATGCCACCTGCCAGACTCACTCTTAAGGTTGTGAGAGGAAACAACTAACCTGCTGAAAGCTATCCTAAATTTCTGTACGTATAAACATTTTAGAAAAAAATTGAAAATCAAAATCAATAATCTCCCTGAAGAAAGTTGCTCGAGTTGAATTTTCTGGCTCATTTTCTAAACGATCGTGCCATAACTGAAGACTATTGTCATGGAGGCGTTGCTTGAAAATATGAAGGAAAACATCAAAATTACCAACTCCCTGTGCAAGCCATACATCATGGAAACCCATTCAAGACAGTAAGTCTCGGACTAAAGTAACCCAGGAAGTCTTATTTGGATGTATATCTGCATCAGCCATTAACATGCTATATACAATTTTATTATACTTATTATCACTTCTACATATAAGTTTAAACCAATATCTAATAATTCTAATGTATCTATGATTAGTAAGACTAAATCTTCCTAAGATACCATATACAAAGTCGTTCTGTGTTGTGCGCTTAACTTTTAAAACTCGTTTACAATACAAAGTATGTACTCGTTCTATGTTAACAGCATTATGAAATCCCCAAACTTCACAAGAATAGTTAAGAATTGGTAAAACGAGTTCATCAAACAATTCTAGTCTGTGATTTACAGAAACATTAGAAAAATTCAGTAAGTATCTATTTAATTTGAAAATTGCCTTTTGTGCTTTACTAGCCAACGTAATTTGGGTTTCGCTAAATGATCCACCTTGTGTAAATACTATACCAAGATACGAGAAAGACTTAACTATTTCAATCTGTTCACTATCAAAAACAAAATTCAAGTTCCTCGGTAACATTCCCGATTTTCTGAAAACAATAACTTTAGTTTTCTTAACATTGATTTTCAGTTTCCATCTCTAACAATATTCTTGAAGTAAAACTAATCCTTTTTGTAGTCCGTCTGCTATTTCAGAGAATATGACAATGTCGTCGGCATATAGCGATCTACACCCTCGAAATTGTTCAAAATAAGATATTCTTCAATATCATTCAAAAACATAGAAAAAAGAAAAGGCGACAAACATTCACCTTGACGTACACCAAGCATACATGTGAATTCATTACTAAGTTTATTATTATATTTCACACGAGATTTCAGACCAGTGTACATACTTTTAATAACAGTTAACATCTTACCTCGAACACCAATTGTAATCAGCTTATACCATAAATTATTTCTTTCTACATAATCAAATGCTTTACTAAAATCAATAAAACTACAGTACAGCTTCTTTTCATTGTTGATCATATGAGTTATAAGACCATGCAATACAAAAATATTATCTGTGGTACTCATGCCACTTCGAAAACCTGCTTGTGCTTCTATATATATTATATTATAGTACTCTGCCCAATTTGTTAACCGATTATTTAAAATTCTAGTGAACAGTTTTCCTAAGACACTAAGTAATGTGAATAGTTATCTGGAACATTTACTGCACATTTTTTATGCAATGGAATGATATATCCTTCAGACCAAGTTTCAGGGAAACATCCAGTGCTAAAAATCGTGTTAAACAGTGTGTTAAGGTAAGGTAAACATCGAAAAGCACCATGCGTAAAAAATTCATTTAATAAATTATCGGGGCCCGCACTCTTTCCAGTCTTTAGCTCCTTAATGGCAGATGTGATTTCGACATTACTTAAAGGTACATCAAGCTCATTGAACATAACCTGAAATTTATTATTAAGAAAACGTTCATTAAAGTACAAAACGTCTTCATCAGGATTAAAAAAGTGATCGTCAGGATTATTTACAGCTTTGAAATATATTTCAAAATCAGACTATGGTATATTTGGATCTTTTACATGTGAGGCAGCTTTTAACAACTTCCAGTACGATTTGGCGTTTGTTTGACGATAAGTTTCAAGCTTTCGTGTACGTTCATCGTCGTATTTTCTTTTAGCAAATTTCAAAGCTCCTTTATAATCTGAGCGTGATTTAGAAAGCAAAACTCTGTTTTCGTCAGTTTTACAATTTCTATAGCGATTTAAAAACACATAAAATTCATTTCTTTTTCCTTCACAATTATCATCAAACCATGCTTTATTGTTTTGTGATGTAACATTATAAAAGTTTTTATTAATTTTTTTCTTAAACAATTTATCAGTTACACTATTCATAATACTTCCAAAATCGTTCAAACTTGATTCAATGTCAACACAATTTTCAGCTCTTCCAGTGTTCAAAATCAAATCGTTTAGCTTTTCAGTTTCAACTGTATCGTTTAAAGCGTTAACATAATCATCTTTTAGTACACTATTCCACACATATTTGCTATCTAGCATTAAGTAGTCACTATCATCAGAGCCATTTTCATGCTGACATGCTGACAATAACAATGTTTTCATAAGCAAATTCAATAACACAGTGATCTGATAACGGATTGGGGTCATGGACTGTAAAGGATGTAATGTAAGGATACAATGATTCGGATACAATAATACAATCTACTAGACTACAGCCTTTGTGACCACAAATGTATATTTTCCAATGCCGGTGTAATGAAGTATTTCGACCCCCATAGAATAATGACCCCCCGGTCATTATTCTATAGAAAAAGTGACCCCCCGGTCATAGTATTATGACCTCCAGATCATAGTACTATGACTCCCCCACGTGAAGTAAACTGAACCTCACGAAGAATATTGACTCCCATAAAAAAACGACCCCCGGTCATTTGGTCAAATTTAGTGATAACTCATGTATCTAAGGCCTAATTGCTGCATTTTATGCCCCCACTCGCGGGAGGGGGGCATATAGATTTGCCCTTGTCCGTCCGTCCGTCCTTCCGTTTGACCATTAGCCCCAGATACCATCACTTGACACAGAAATCAGAGCATTCCGCAACGGGAAAAGGGATTCTATTTCTAGACGCTGTATCTTGGTGTATACATTTTTTTCAGGAAAATAACAATTCACAATACGTTCACAAAACACACCAGTGTCAATAATCCCTGCAAACTTCGGTATGAAGTAATTCTTCAGAAGAAAACTGCACAAGAAACTGCTAGCATAGAACTTAGTATTAATAGAAGTTGCAATACTTAGCAGTGGCAGTAAAGTACGGTAGCGGCAACAATAGAAAGTAGTAGTAGTAGTAGTAGTAGTAGTAGTAGTGGCAGTGGTAGTGGCAGTTGCAGCAGCAGCAGCAGCAGCAGCAGAGGAATAGGTGACAGCAACAACAGCAGCAGGAGATGAAGAGGTAGATGTACAAGACGTATTAGTGGAAGCAGGTATAGTAGTATCAGTAGTAGCAGTTGTAGTAGTAGTAGTAGAAGTAGTAGTAGTAGTAGTAGTAGTAGAAGAAGAAGAAGTACATGTAGTAATAGCAATAGAAGTAGCGGCACCAGTAGTAGTAGTACAATCAAAATGTTAACTATTGGCAAAGGAGGGTATTAGAGTTGTAGATCTAGTAAAATTGTCCGTTAGGTTTGGTGGGGATCACTTTTTAATAGATATTATCGTCGAAAGTCTTTTTAGCAGCCGGTGTTTTACACGGAAAGAGTAACTTTTTTAAATAGAATAATGTCCGGGAATCGATATTGTATGAGAGTTCGAATGTAGTAATTTCGGCAGTGAGTATTTTATGAAGGAGTTACTTTTTCTATAGAATAATAACCGGGGTCGTTATTCTATGAGATTCGAAGGGAGTCATCTTTAGGGAGTCAGTATTTTACTTGGATTGGTCAGTTTTTCTATAGAATAATGACCGGGGGTCGTTATTCTATAGAGTTTTCAAAGGGAGTCAGTTTTTTATAAGGGGAGTCAATATTTTACAGGAAAGGAGTCACATTTTCTATAGAATAATGACCGGGGGTCGTTATTCTATGGGGGTCGAAATACTTCATTACACCGGCGTCATCACCTACACGGCAATTTAAGATACGAAGACCAGTCTGTTTGCAAAACTCAATAAATGCAGTCCCATTACTGTTCGAATGGCCTTTATCCTGCGAAAATCTTGGATAAAAAACATCAGTTGTATAATCTTCTGGTAGAGAAAGGAAAGTTTCATTTGTATCAAAAGATATATAGTCAAGATTATCGGATGTACGGCTGTTAAAATCGCCAGATAACACTATATTGCACTTGCCGTTGGTACTATTGTGAATGAAAGCAACAGAATCTAACAAGCGGTCGAAAACGTTCTGTTCAGTTGCATTAAATCGGCTACTCCCCTCGGGCATAACATAACAAAGACCAACAAATAAGTTATCAGTTAAAGAAAACGACTTTCCGTCAAGTCTCAGTCATAAAATATCATCTTCGCTTTCAAAAAATAATGTATTTTCATTAACAAGCGTATTTCTGATATATATAATTATACCACCTGAATCACGTTTGCAGTTCTTAGATTTCGTTCTATGCAATGCAAAGTATTCAAATTCGGCCACATTTAAATCTTGTAATTCGCTCGACCAAATCTCGGTAAACATGACAATATCATTTACATCAAAAATGGACAAGATATCTAAACATTTTAACCATACAGTTCTTAGATACAAGACTTTGTACATTCAAGAGTGCAAATCGCAAGCGCACCTTCTCCTGTGACCGTTAACCAGTGTCATTTCGGCTATCAGGGTTATCGTTTGTAGCGGTTGATTGCGCGTCAGAGTTAAACGGTATACTGTAGGGATAATACACGTTTTTTTGTGTATTAACATCTGCAGAAGCCCGCGGGATTGTTTGTGACCGAGACCGAAGGTCGAGGTCACAAACATATCCCAAGGGCTTCTGCAGACGTTAATACACAAAACAAACGTGTATTGTCGCTATTCTTGCATAAAAATATATTTCACGACGATTTATGTATTGTTTTCTTACGTGATGACTTGACGATTCCGGTACATTTTTTATTTACCATTCAGTTGTTCTTGGAAACGGTAAACATGTTTTAAATATCCGTATCCAGGACCCGGAAATAAACAACACTATCAAAAAGACATCCTGAAGGTTTTAAAGCGATTTTTTCATCCCCCATTATTACAAACATAAGATTACCAATAATTGTTCATATCATTTCACAATTTGGTGGACTCGATCACAATTTCATGAATAATAACTTTACATTCGAGTTACATTGAGTACGGACACGCAGTTGGAGTACGGATGAGTACGAACGCAGTGTCAAGTTTCCAAGCTGTTTATATAAATTCTTCGAGAAATTAGATATAAACATACTGACTGATACTTACAAAAATCATAAATATGATACCTAAAAACAAAGAATCGCACAGGTAAACACGCGGTTCTTTAACATTCACGGTTGTCTACAAAATCTGAATTGACGCAGAGTTCTAAAAGGGGAGTAAACAAGGGAAGAAACGAGTACGAACAATGTTGGGGGCCAGCGCATTTGGCGTTAGATACTGATACAGTAAAACATTCTATGGTTTAGACTGCATCTTTAATGCTTCAAGAAGAGGTTTTTATGAAAGAAAAAAGACGCAGATACCAGTTGTCAATCTGCGCAGAATTACATATACGTCCCTGGGAAAGCATTTCAAAAATAAAAATCGGGTATTAACAGCACGTGAATTGCCTTGTTTGCACACGATTTTTCTCCCGTTAATACATGGGCGGATCCAGCGAAAAAAGTAGTTTTATGCAAGAATTACTATTTCACCATTCTTGTAGAAAACAACCAATCAATCTTTGTCTAAAATTGTCTAAAAATAAAGTTTCAGTCCCAAGCGATTGATTTTCAAATACAACATTAAATCCATAACCACATAACAACTTTTTAACACTTGACAACTAAGTTTTCTTTCCTTTTAAATGATCTTCAAAAGACATATTATAAACTGTTTTCAAAATTATATTATCTGTTCTACGTACTGTAAACCAGTATTTTAATATAACTAGATAGTGGGTATCGCCTTAATTCTCTATATACTGCTGTATTTGATGTATTCATTTTGACATTAAGAATTTTCTTTAATTTGTTTGGTGTATTCTTTCTTTTTCTTTTGATTTACCAAAGCCCCATATTTTAGTTGAATAACACAGTATGAATCCAACAAAGGAATAAAATAATTGGCACAGTATTTTAGGTTTCTTAGTTGATTACTAAAATATTTAATGTTTTTAAGGCTTTATCGGCCAACTGCTGTTGATTTAATGCAAAACTACCAGTATAATCAAAAACTACCGATATAGTTAAAATCATTAACTACTTTAATCGGTTTCCGTTATATGTAAAAACTTCATTTTCAAGTAGACCACCTTGTTTCTGAAACACCATAGCTTAAGTTTTATGTGCATTAACCTCTAGGGTCCATGTTTTACAATACGTACACAGCAATTCTAGCTTTGTATTTATTTTTTTTTTCAGGAGACTTGCCAAGAATAACCATGTCGTCAGCAAATAACAGTAAAATAAGTACAATATCATCAAAAGAAAGACAAGAGTTTATGTCATTTGGATAAATAATTCTAAATCTTCAACAAAGAAAAAAAGCACTGGCGAATTTACCTCCTCTTGGCGCAATCCTACTGCGTATTCAAAAAGTAAGATAATGTATTACATGATCGAACACATGATTTAACCTTTTCATAACATATCTTTTATTATTCTCAATATTTTACCATTAATACCAAGCTTATATACTTTAAGCCACAGTGCATTTCTATGAATACAGTCATAAGCCATTTTAGATCCACAGTATAGTCTTTTATTCTCATTCTGATATTTTTGTACTAGATTCAAAAGTACAAAATAAGCATCAACTGTAGACCGACCTTTCCTGAATCCAAACTGTGCATCAGAAATACATTTTGTAGTATCATTTTGATCACAAAATTCAACAATTCGTTTATATAAGACAAATGTAAAGATTTAAGATATATAACTTACTAGAGTTATCCCCCTGGAATATGTTAACGTAAATTTTATTCCCCTTCTTATATAAAGGAACTATTACACCCTCTGTTCATTTTCTGGGGAAAATCGGGAAAATGCACTAAATGTCATTAAAAATATCGCATATATGCGAAGATAATACATCCATTGATTCCATAAAATATTTATTGAGTAAAGAAATCATTACCACAAAATTTGTTTCTTTTGAGAGTTTTCACAGCTTCAAGAATTTCTTCCTCTGGGATAGGTCCATTTAATAAAATGTCATCAGTAGCATAAATACCTTTATTAAAATCTTGATTTGCTGCAAATTTTTCAGCTTCAGGATTCTCAACTTTGACAACATCATTATTTAATTCTGAGAAATGTTTTAAAAATCGATTTGAGTGTAATTCCATTATCGGAACGGTTCGTTTTTGTTTTAAAATATATCCGAAATACTTTTGGCTTCGAAAATTTAGGTTTTTTCCATTTTTGACAACTGTTTTACCTCCAATAATCTACGTTTTCTCTTTACAAGCTTATTATTTTTATACTTAGGTGCACACAAATTGTGTCTGCTGTCATTTGATTTTCACCTCTTAAATATGCGATGTGCCTCCAAATACCATTGCTTTGCTTGAAATATTGATCATCGAACCATTCTCCATCACTTACAGGATTATCAGTACATTGTGGCAACTTACGAGTATTGTTTAAACAACGGATCTATCATGGACATTTTCAAATAAATGGGGCAGAATGATTTATGATAAACATTATCCCGTATTGTTGATAATCTGGTATGGTATTTTTATACTATTAAGTACGCTGACATGTCCCATATTTCAGTAGAAATTTGCAGTATCGTGAACTAAATTAATGTTGCCATGGAAACGAACCATGTGACCTATATAATCTGACTTTAAGATTCAAAGGCTTTTACACTTTGCTATTTTTAGAATAGTTTCAGTTTTTTAATTTTACTTCGGGATGGTTATAAGACAGATATAAAAACATTCTTGAAAGCACACATGATTTGCCATATTTTGACGTCGCATACAGCTGTAAGTATATAAGCTTTGATTTTTGTTAAAATAAATGGAAATATTTACAATCGCCCTATTATTTCCCATTGAAAATAATGACATTCAATATGTATGAACAGCAAAAGGAAAGGCACCAAAGTTAAGTGGTAACGGGACGCTGTTTGACGACGTCCGCGTATAGTCAGAATGGCCGGGAAGCTGATTTTAATGTTAAATGCAACAAAATGTGTCCAATTTATAATATTTACATTTGCCCTATTCTTTTCCATTGAAACTTTTGACGTTCATTTCGTATGAACAGCAAAAGGAAACGCGCGAAAGTTACGTCATCGCTGCTTAGTGATAACCGACCGCTGTTTTGACGACGTCCGCGTATAGTCAGGGAGAACGTCCCTTAGATGACGTCGCATTGTTCCGTCTGGCGAACAGAATGGCCGGGAAGCCGATTTTATTGTTAAATACTGCAAATTATATGCTATTCATAATATTATATAGTTTACAAATGGAAAGGGAATGTAATGTAAATATAAGAAATGAAACTATTTTTTCGGTGTTCATGCGAAATGAACGACAGAATAGGATCGGCAAAATAAACATGAATCGCTAGCGCGAAAAAATCATTTCATTTCTTAAATATAACCTTATTTGCAAATGGAAAGGATACAGCCATGATGTTAATATAGGAAACGAATTCTTCTTTTTTTTTTTCGAAGTTCATGCGAAATGAACGACAAAAACATGGATTCGCCGATCGTATTTGTCATTCCTTTCGCATGAACTCTGAAAATTCATTTTTTTAAAATAAAACGAATATATTACTTACTTTTAGAAGCTACATGAGAATGGAAAGATAAACCTTGTTTATTTATTTTTTATTAATTACGATATAAGGCAAAATATAAGCTGTTTTAAACATCCCTGTTGTCATGGTTACTAATAACTTTTAAGATATGGTCCTTTGGGATCATGGAGTCCACTTAACATATGTGTAATAGAGTTTCGCTTAAGCCGGTGCTAGGGGGCGTGAGAGGTGTTGCACATTTCATTACCTCTCATGAACAGACTCAATCAAACCGAGTCTGCTATTATTCTTCTTGGTTGCATTCTTTGCTTTCAAAGAATCTTTTTACAGATTTTATTTATATAACATACCTTTCGTTAACATGCATCGTTTGCGATGCACTAACGTGTTTGCAATGCTTGTAGCTTTTTTTGTTATATAATTTAATAATGGCATAAACATTTTGGTTATTTGATAAATGAGTCTTTGGAAATCAAGTCCTCTTTCTTAGTTGCTGTTACTTATCATTATGAACTCTTAATGGAAAAAGGTTTTGATGAGATTTTAAAGATTTGTTGTCAATAACTATTAACTGTAAAATCATTAATTTTCCTGCTCATGAATTTCGTGGTTTTAGTCAGAACGGCAATTTCGTGGGAATATGAATTCGCGGATATCAACTTTTGAACATAAAATGAATGGGAATTCTTACTTGTCAGTTGGGATTAAATTTCGTTGATAAACTCAACCACGAAATTAACGAAAATTAGTCTCTCACAAATATTAATAATTTCGTAGTATTTTGTAAACAAAATAAAATGTGAAATCCATTTTTGAATATCAAACACATCAAGATCTACAAAAATGTAATGCTTGTAATAAAATATGTCATGGACTGGGTGCAGCGAACGGGATGACATAGTAACGACAGACGTACATATCAAATGGTACAAACAAATGTGAAGTTAAAAAAACAGAAACATCGGCTTCAACAGACTCACCTTTACAAATATAAATATATGTCTGTTCATTATTATGTACGTAAACACAAGTCACTATAATAAAATATTATCTTATCTTATCTTATATCTTACCTTACCTTACCTTACCTTATCTTATCTTATCTTATCTTATCTTATCTTATAAAGCAGGCTTACAGCCATGTTCATCTGTATTGTACTATATATTTGAACTGTCAAAACATGTTTCTGGCTTTCATGCTAATCTTATATAGGCGTGAACAGAATATAATGAAAGCCGGGAACATGTTTTGCTAGGTCAAATAAATAGTACAATACAAAGATTTACTAAGCGACTCACAACACAACACGTGATATTTTTCTTTAACGAGAAAGTTAAAAATATAATCTTAAAGTATGCTCCTACTGTGATTTTGATTTAGTTGAAATAGCAAAGTTTGCCAAATGTGACGTAACGTTTTTATATCTGTCCGTTAGTAGACTGACTACTCGACGAGAACTAAGAAAACAAACAGCTATAAACAGCCCTTGAAGAGAATTGAATGCAATAAATAAATACCAAAAAGACCGGTCTTTAACAATGTTTGCCACAAATGCAAATATCCAAGTTAGTCCCATAATCAGAGACAGCTTTAGGTTAATAAAGAATGAGCAAGCGTTATTGCTCTTTGTAGCTGTGGCACCTTGTTGTTTTGCCCTGGAAATATACATCATTGTCAAGGCAAATGCAATGAAGTCAAAAAGTTTGAGTAACGCTAAAGGTCCTGCAAAGAAGAGCATTAAAGATTTGCTAGATGTTATCCAACAAATTCCGTTGCCATATCCTGGTTTCAGACTGGAATATTTAGAATCGAGTTCAGATAGGTCAAGGGTAAGAGCAACTGAGACAAATATCAAAGGTGTTAGCCAGCCATACATGCTATATAAAATAAATCTTTTAAGATTTTTGTCCCTACCTGCTGATGCGAAATTGTTCGAAAAAGTCGTACAGAAGTCAAAGGCAATGATATTCATCCAACAAAATGCTGCAAGGAAAAGATAGTGTAATAGAACTGCCACAAGTTTACATAGTATTTGTACACTTTCAGCCTTTGATGACACAAGGAAAAGTACATTGGCAGACAGTAGCGATATAACTAAACAGGTTAGATTTTTGCCAGGGATGTTCAATAACTGTGGAAAGCAGACATATACTAAAAACGTTAAAGATAATGAGGCTATAGAAACAATTAAACCTACTAGTGAAATGTAACTCTCTCCTGCTGCATATCTGAACACAAAAGATAAAACCTTACAATCCGAGATGCATTTTTCTAAATTGTCAATGCATATAAACACATCCGAATCTAAAATCCGAAAATCGTCAGATTTCACTATCACCTGCCGCGAGAGAAGTAATAAATGAGATTCATTCAAAAAGTTATATTCGTCAGAATTCAGCTTTACGTAGGTACAGTTGTTATAAGATTCAGTTGAACTGTTTTCAGATTGCACTGTTGTTTGAGAAATGACATCCACCACACATACTCCCTTTCGAGCTACTAATGGTTTAGCGCAGTATATTTGACGGCATGTTTTAGACATACTATCAAATAGTTCACTGTCCTCACACTTGTTAGAGTAAGACGCTGCGTTAAAGTCAACAAGAAGGCGAAAACTGTACACTGGTCCACGAGATGTTTGAAAGGTCGGCGAAAAAAACATTATTGGAAAATTTCCATTCCATGTGGTAGAAAATGTAAACGGTGAAGGTGATGCAGTTATAAATTCTGGCATTTTACAGTACATGTTTTCTTCCTGATAACCGTTACATATTGCGCAATATCTGTTTCTGTATACCACACCAGATGTTGTGTATACAAGAGAAAACGGACCATTTGTACAATTATGAATAAGGTCTTTTGGTTTATTGTTCCAGCATACAGATGTTATATATTCTTTAGCTTTACATTTTCTTAGAAAGACATTTTCTGGTACTTCATGCTTCAACTTACAGCCAGACAAAACATTTTGTGCGTTACACTGCACATCTGTCTTCCAGTACACAAAGTCATAAACAAAATTGCATTGAGCACAATACATGTTTCTATATGTCAACCCAGATTCTCTTTTGTCTGTTACTGGTGTTTTCAGTAGCAGGTCATCATTAGCAATCTCACAAAATGACCTAATTATATCGCTCTCCCATTTTTCAGAACACTTTGTAACCATATAAACTCCTTCTCCTTCTTCGCTTTTAATACTGTCAGACAACAAACATGACAGTTGGTTCTTTTTTACTGTTTTGAAACTCGTTACGGGTTCGAAGTTTGAGCAGCAGTCATTGAGAGTACTACACAGTGAATCACAATAACAATTTCTGTTCGAAACATGTTCATTTAACGCTCTGGGGTCCTCGCATGTTTCCATGAGTCTGCAATATTGACTGTCAATGACATGTCCAGTCCATCCTACGGCCTTGTTTTTGTTGTTGTTAAAAGAAGTATCATTTGGAGACTGTGTCTGTCTTAAAACAGATTCCTTTCTCCCAGTAAGGGGTGCATTTTGTGGAATACCACTGTTCATCTGAGTTTGATAAAATTCGTTTTTTTGCAAAGTGACTGGTGATGAAGACATTTTTCTTGTCGCAATGCTTGTTGAATCTACCTTTTGTCCTAAGCTCCGAGCTACATCTATGTTGTATCCATTCATAATAACTATAATTAAAAATATAGCAATTTGCTTAGCGCATCTGTTCCTTTGTACAACCATAATTTGAGGTTATATTTAAATATCCGTGCTCTTGGTGTGCCATGTGTAGCAATGCTACGATTACGCTTCCACGCCACTTAAAGTATAATTCACAAAGAAATTTAATCCAGTTAAAAGCCTCACAACTGTAGGTTAGGGATCTGTCTAAAGCTGTTGTTACAACAATTTGTATTTTAACACGTTTGCATTCAGTTAATGGTCCGAGGGTTCGATATCATTTTGATTGATTTATATCAATAAATTCATGAATGACATCTCACATCTAAAATAAACCGTCACAAAAAGCATGATAATATGCGGTGATATGGTTTGAATATCCCATTTATAGTGTTATACAATGGGTTTATTCAACATTTTTATATTTCAAAGCAAATGCATCATAGCAACATAAAAGTGGAAAATTCCCGTTTTGTTTGAAATGTCAGATATTATCATTGTTTTCGTGACATATTACACCGCCGTCTCACAGCTGCTGATATCGGGGTCTAATGTATTCATTAACGGTCAGAGATTAGAACAGAACTTACATTGTGTCCTGAAATTCTTTTGTTTATATAGATTGTTTTATACAGATAACAAATTACTGGTATATAGTTTTAAAATTGGCTGCCTAGTAAACAAAAAAGAAATAACTACTCATTTAGAAATCAGAATAAATCGGATGAAAGGTCAAGCAAACAAAAACAAGTTAAATAGCAGACTCGGGACAAATGACTCTAAACCGAGTATCTTTATGAAAGGTAATAATATGTAAACATCGTTTACGCCCCCTAGTTCCGACTACAAAATGTATATCATTATTGTTGTACAGATTTATCAATGATGATCACTTAAATAGAAAAGAGATAAATTATGAACTACATCTTTTACGAAAACATTTCCAGTAGCCTATAATCCTATATGTCTTAGAGAAATTAACTGTAGTTTTCTTAGTCAGGAAATTAATACGTATTTGTGTATATGTGGAAATTAATTATCTTTTCCCAATTATTTATGCTTTAGGCTTCTGGGAAATCTACCGTTACCTTTTATTTTTATTTGATAGCCGTTGGTCGAGTTAGTAAAATAGACTTGCATTGATCAATTGAGTCCTATGAAATAAATTTCTCTGAAAAGAAATCATCTTTATTTATTATTGCACTGTCTGCAAACAAATTACCATATCTCTACTCTCTGATTCTTAACTGATTGGTGAGATGTGCCTAGAGAGTAAAAGATTTTTTTTGAGAAATATCAGTGTCAGTATAAAGAAACAAACATCATCACACAGGCATTTTAAGTCTATTGGTAAGAAAATGCTTAAAGTCGGCTTTGGTGCAGCATTTTACTCAGTAAAGGGGAAGCTAAGGAATCACCAAGATTTTGGGACTATGTGTACTAAAATATCTATATTGAAATAAAGGCAACTTGATCACAAACAAAGCATACTTGACTGGCACATTTCTACTAGACTTTGTTTACATGACTCAGCTCTTTTCTAACGTTTTCATGTAATCTTTTCTGAAGTAGTTACAATCATTGACTGATCAAGCATAATGCTAGACTATGATCCAGAAATGGTGCCTCCATCTCTGTGCAGACCGTAGTCAATATGATGACAGTATCACGGGTTGACATTTCCGCCTGCAAAAGGAATGCTCTTCTGATTATTTTTTGGTTCATCATCATATTTATTTTGTTTTTAAACAGACCATTAACACTCACTTTAATGGATTACTATATTGTTTTATAAATATCATATATTAGGCCCGAGTCGAGTGTAAACACCATAAAACGACAATTGAAGTTAGCTTATGAGTTTTACAGTTTTACTTGTCATATCGGGATAAGCAGGCCTTTGGCCATTTACAAAACAATATCTCAGATGGCCAAGACATACATAAAATACATGTTCACGACATAAACAGTATATATAATGCAAATATAGTATATTGAACAAATAATCAAGGCCTTCGAGTTGTTTATCGTCTGATTTACCACGGTTCAGAGTTCAGATGCGTAGGAATTGAACTGGTTAAATACTGAAGCATCTGAACGATGAACCGTGGTAAATTAGACGATAATTAACAAGAAGGCCTTGATTGTTTTCATTCTGACATGCTCATTGATATATTTTAATAGATATTATACTGGACTTCGTTTACGCGAGGAGTAATGTATCGAACGTCATGCGGCAATATGACGTCATAATGCTCTCTTACCGGTCCGCGCGTCAACCGTTGTTTATCGCAGAATATAATTATAGAGCTTGATTTTCTTCTTTGCTTAACTGGAAATCAAATCGAGCCATGTTAGAAATTACAATATACTGAGCAATTACGTCCCATAAGTGAGTAAATGATGTGCACATGTAATATGAAATTAGTTCACATCAAACTAAGAAGCTGCAGAATCAAGTTTTTCTTTACGTATTTTCATAGCATTGAAGACATATTTGGCTATATTTCTAATAGTTCTAACATAATTTGATGATAACAATTTAAAATACTTATTAACTGAAGGAAATGAAGGTTCAATACAATACTTTTGACGTATATCACATAAAAAGGACAATATAACATAAAATGGTACTCCAATTTGACAGTTTTCATACAGATCTTACAAGTACGATCATTTCTAGCTACATTTATAAATCTATCACTCTCACTCTCAGGCAATGCGCAGACAATCTAAGCCTAGATATTTCAATTCTTAAAGAAACATTATCAATAACATCTAAATATTTTTCATACCTAGACACAATCTTGAACTTTCTATGATAATTTAATTTATTGTATAGTTGAACATACTGGTCGCGCAAAAGGTTCATAATTAACAGCAAATTTAGTTGTATACCACAAATTACTATATCCAAGGTTATTAAGTCGATCTGTCACCGACAGAACCCAAGAGTTTTTTATGTTTGTTGCGTTACCAATAGTATTTAAGGCATCAATAAATACATTGTGAATTACAGAATCAGGATTCTATTGTTTTGACATATTGTTTCAATGTACGTTACTTACAGATCATAGACAATGGGAAACGACAAAGTTCTACTAATATAGAGCATTTGAGTTCTGAGACTGCACACCAAGAAAAGAATACGTTTACAAAATCGAAAATGTAATTTATCAATTTCTTTTAGACTATACTCTTCACCCTCCCCCCCCCCCCCCCACCCCCCACCCCCTATATCTTCATACTTCTGATCCTTAAAGCAAGGTGTAACAAGAGAGTCAAAAAGGGACAACTGAGTTTTAACATCCATGTAACTAATGCATAGTTTTAGAATTCATAGTAACGATTTTAGGAAGTATCAATCAGAACGTTTTAGATTAATATCTAAAGGAATTCATTTCAATCTTAAGGCAGGTAAACACGTTGAAAATGTTCGTACACAAAATAACTCGAATGAAACATTTACATGTTATTACTATTTTTAAAAGTACGTGATATGCCATAATAGGGAATCGATCCTATCGATTTTCGTCGCGAGGTAACATGCGAGGTATTCCAAACAACCCATACTATGCGAATAAAAAATATGGAGTTCCGGTTTAGACCATGGGCATGTGACGACCCCGATGAAATTCGGGATATCACGGTCTTCGTTAATGTTAATAAGCGTCCATCGGATCAGTAGGCCAAACGAAATATCCACACAATAAGATGTCTGCGACACGAAAGATATTTGAAGTAAGCTTTTAAGTTTGTTGCGTCACAGGCTAATCAGCCGCTAACATGACTACAGTCTGGTATTGTGCTACAAACATTTTGTATTCATTACTGAGTAGCATTTTTAAACGGTGCCTATGTCTTGAACATTTTTATTTTTAGATTGATTTACTGATATGGCGCCGACATTTTGAAAATTTGAGAAAATAAAATTTTTCTCCAACGAGGTCTTCAGTTCGGGGAATGAGAGAAAAGATTCACCTTTGTGTCGCTTTAAAATATATATTTAAATTCCTTTCCGGTACTTTAATTTCTTGGAATTTCTCTGTTACTTACAATAATATTGCATACAAATTCTCAAGAAATCCGCGATTTTACTTGCAGGCATGTCTGATTTATGGAATTATTCTTCATTTATATATGGACGGCACTCCAGTACAGCATGTGCATGGTTGGACCAGTTGACATTTTTGGAAACGTGAGTGACTAATTTTCCAATGACGTAAACAAATGCCCACCCATAAAAAGAGAGAAATTCTGTATCATATATTTTTATTCATTTATAAATTTGATTGACTTCTTGCAGATTTTGGTGTACTTTTGGCTGACGCTATTTTTATTTTCTGATGTTTGTGTCCATTAAGTTATGGCGTAACCCCATTCGGTTACCTATCCAGTGTAGTCGAACTAATCCGACGTATATGTTTGTTTTATATTGTGACGGTCAAACTGTTACATCGCGGTGTCAGATCCGTGACAGCTGAAATATTTGAGCTAATTTTGGTGATGATACCTGGTTCCGGTAAAATGAGGAAATATGCTAAAAAAAGAAACTGATCCAGTTACTAACAGCTGCGGATGGGGCAGCAGGTGTGACACTCGAGGGTTTTGCAGTGTTCCCATTTAAGTATATTTGTACGCAAAAATGCGCATAACACAGAAAAAAAAAATACAGATTTTAAAACATGTTTTTTCATGTACTCAGAATTTTGCATATACTGCATTATTTTTCATGACTTGACAAAAATTTGAACTCGTTAATCAGCTTTTCTACAAGAAATAATTTCAACCAATAATTTCGCACATCTAATTTAAAACACCGGTCAGTGAGTCCCAGGTATACATGCTTTTACCGTGCATGCACAGTGTTCGAAATTAGTGGTAGTCCAATAGCCGGTGACTACGGAATTTCAGCTCGTGCTACTGATTTTCCGCAGACACAAGCCCGACCAGGCTACAATTTTTTTCCTAATGTGATTTAAAAAAGAATGCTAATCAAATGCGTAAATAATGGCGGTTTCATATGATCTCCATTAATAAAATTTATTTATTTATTTTTTCAAGAATGCATCACACATATCGTACAGGTTGAGGAATGCTTATTGATTTATTGAAACAGTATGAGCATGCTTGATTAGTTGGTCAGAATCACGAGGGAATCGAATTCAAACTGTTGCATAAATGCTTTTAACAAGAGATTAAGAATTAGTCAGAACCACAATCATGCAGAAGATGTAATTACTTTCACAAATCACAGGGCTCAAATTTTGCACTCGCTAAAAGCGAGTCGATTTCACGGAATACGAGTAGATACAAATGTCACACGATTTAATTTGCGAATACAAATAATAGTCGAAATTGCCGCGTGTTTGTTAATGTTTGCAGATTCGGTTTCGTTTGAGGACAAGGCAGTGACAGGGGTTTCATTGCGTGCAGATGACAGAAAACACATAATCTTTTGTTGGTTAGCCATTTTTTGTTGAAAGGTTTACTGA
This sequence comes from Mercenaria mercenaria, assembly GCF_021730395.1. Lineage (NCBI taxonomy): Eukaryota > Metazoa > Mollusca > Bivalvia > Venerida > Veneridae > Mercenaria > Mercenaria mercenaria. Next base: position 89,644,207 of record NC_069364.1, on the reverse strand, counting down.
ATAAGGAGATGTAGAGGTCTTTCTGATAATTAAATCTAAAAAGAAGTCTACCTTACTACTTCGTACCTACGGTTGAATCGGCACTTACTTAAAATATAGGGTACGAAAATCCGCATTGCCGTAGTTTCCGCCTGTAGTTAAGTTACGCCATCAATGACGCGTTCGGAATTATTTTGAGGGTCGTTTTGAGCTAAAACACACAAAATTGTACATCAAGAAAAACCCTGCAAACAATTGTAAGGTTCTAGCATGATTTTTTAGGATATTTTAACATTTTTAATTGAAAGTCTAAATTTGCAAGAAGAGTTTTACAAAAATTATCAACACATCACTGGAAACCGCGTATGTTCCAAAAGAATCTCGGTGCTAGAATGGATTCAAACATGGTCATGACACTATGTTAACACTCTCTGTAGAGCTAGTTACAAAAAACTTCGGCAAATTGGCCACATCAGGCAGTACATCACAGCTGATGCTACCAAGTCTCTTGTGAACTCTTTGGTTACATTGAAAGCAGACTACTGTAACTGGCTGCTGTATGGAATTTCCAAAGACTCGCTGCAAAAACTTCAATGTGTACAAAACACAGCGGTCCGCATCATAACCAGGACTCCAAGATACGAACACATCACGCCGGTCTTGAAGTAGTTGCATTGGCTTCCGGTTCAGCACCGCATTGAGTTCAAAATCTTGACACTTACATACAAAGCCATGCACAATGAATCTCCTGAGTACATTGTCGATATGCTAGACATGTACAAGCCTCGTAGAGACTTAAGGTCGGCAAATGGTCCGGTGTCTTTGGTTGTACCGAGGAGTCGAACAGTAAAGTATGGTGACAGAAGTTTCAAGCATGCAGCTCCAAAGCTTTGGAATGCTCTCCCAGCAATCATCAGAGATTCAAGCTAACTGTCCGCATTTAAAAAATCTTTGAAAACGCATCTCTTTCACACATGTTATAAATAAATAACAAAATCTGAAATACTGTTGAAAATGGCGTTAAAACAAAAAACCATGAAAGATTTGTTTCGTGTTGAGAAAGGGATTGGTCTCGTAATGTAATTTAACGTTGAACATAATTTATGGATGATCTTGTTTTAATTACTATTCATTTTAATCTTTTACCAATATATTTTCATGTATATGTATGTGTATGTATGTGTTCTTTATGTTTTTGTAAAGCACTTTTGAACGTACATATTTTGTATGAAAAGAGAGCTATATAAGTTAGGTATGATAATAATAATAATAATTTTCAGATTTAGCAAGTAAGAAAAAAGCTACTTGCTAAAATTCGCAAATGGTCAAAAAGTTAAATCTGAGCTCTGCAAATGCAAACCGAAGCCGCTCACATTACTTGTTGGAAGACTGTTCCGATGCATTCGATTCCTGTTCTCCTAGGAATCCTCAATCGAGCATGCCCTAAACAATATGATTCATTTCTTGAAGTAATTTGAGGGTATGAAACTGGTTGTTTTATGGTGCAAAATTGAGATATTTTATGGTGCTTAAGTTTAGGCAAGTGACATTGGTGTCGGGCTTGGAAAATTTCCAATCTGGTTGCCAGAACGGGTTAGTTGAAACCTGAATTTCGTACACTGCATGCATACTCTTATACCGCTGAAGTTTTACGTTTATGAATCATGGCCGTCAGATACCAATAAACAATCGTCCCAGTTAGCCATTTGTTAGCTGCTATGAGGAAGGCAGAACAAATACTTCTAGCTGCTTTACCAATCTTTTTCCGCCGGTTAATGATATTAAGCAAACTGAGGGTCAGAGACCACCAAGTCAAAAAAGTATAGGGAATTCACTGGAATATTTTAAAGTAATGTTTGGCCGTTCTGACTGGTAATCGTGTAAACAAACCCATACAGCGATTATATTTTCAGAACTGAAATTTTTATACGTTTTGACAAAATTTGCTACAGTTTTAATTCTATTGAAAAAAAAAGTTTTATCTAACAAATTTCTCCCGCCATTCCAACGATGTAAATGGGGACATCTCATTCACATGAAAATTACTTAAATAAAGTATCACTAGTCTATTCATATGTTTTTCGTCTGATATTTTGATGGAACTAAGATAGTTCTTTAAAACCGTGATTAGCTATGTTTTGATTTATGGAAGGCCGTACATGCCGTAATGTTATAATGGAACTCTTTGGAAAAACAATTGGTGGTGTCTAACCTGAAAGTATGCAGTGAATATGAATGACGTCGACTCGGCTGGCGACAAAGAATCGGCACATAACTTCCTTTGTAATTTATCAGCGTTAACTGATCTTTTGGATGAATTATCACGACAGATTATTTCTTGTTTGTAATATTAATCTGCGCTGTTATTCACAAGTTTTGATCGCATTTTAAAACTAATAACAATTTTTTACTTCATCTGCTTTTGTGTTAAATGGTAGAAGGATGAAGTTTAAACATAAGATGGACGTTACGGAGATGCATTTATGTACCGTACATGGGATTTAAATCATTTAACAAATTGTGTTATTGTTTTGCTGATCTGTTATTAGTTATGAAACATTCAAATTTTCCAAATCCTTGTTTTGTTACGTGTTTTTATAGCTCACCTGAGCCAAAGGCTCATGGAGAGCTTTTGTGACAGCTCGATGTCCGTCGGCCATCTTGCGTCCGTCAACAATTTCTAAAAAAATTCTTCAAAACCACTGGGCAGATTTACACCAAACTTGACAGGAATGATCCTTGGTGGCGTCCTTTCAAAATTGTTTAAAGAATTGAATTCCGCTCAGAACTCAGAAAAGCTTTAAAAATCTTCTTAAAAATATCCAAAAACCACAAGAATGTAAAAAAGTGTTGAATAAGCCAGTATTGACCACCATAGTACTGAATTGACCGGTTTTACATGTGTTTTAACCAGTACTGACCACACTCATATTGACCGGCTTTTTGCCGAAGTAGTTAGGGGTCACTTGACTGTGACCTTGATATCTTTTCTTGTTTTTAGCTCACTAGAGCACAAAGTGCTCAAGGTGAGCTATTGTAACCAGTCATTGTCCGGTGTGTGTCGTGCGTCGTCCGTCGTCTGTCAACATTTGCCTTGTGAACACTCTAGAGGTCACGCTTGTGACCCAATCTTTATGAAACTTGGTCAGAATGTTAAGTCTTGATGATCTCTAGGTCAAATTTGAAACTGGGTTATGTAGAGTCAAAAACTAGGTCAGTAGGCCAGATCAAAGTAAAAGCTTATGAACACTCTGGAGGCCACAGTTGCGACCCAATAATTATGAAACTTGGTCAGAATGATTGTCTTGATAATTTTGAGGTCAAGTTCGAATGTGGCTTATGTGGAGTCAAGAACTAGGTCACCTGGTCAAATCAAAGGAAAAGCTTGTGAACACTTTAGAGGCCGCAATTTTGACTCAATTTTTATGAAACTTTGTGAGAATGTTTGTCTTGATATTCTCTAGGCCAAGTTTGAAACTAAGTCATGTGGGTTTAAAAACTATGTCAGTAGGCGAGATAAAAGGAAAAGCTTGTGAACACTAGAGGCCACAGTTGTTACCCAATGTTTATGATACTTGGTCAAAATGTTTGTCTTGATGATTTCTAGGTCAAGTTCGAAACTGGGTCATGTGGGGTCAAGAACTAGGTCACTTTGCTAGATCAAAGGAATTTCTTGTCAACACTTTAGATGCCACAGTAGTGACTAAATCTTTATGAAATTTTGTCAGAGTGGTTGTCTTGATGATCTCTAGGTCAAGTTCGAAACTGGGTCATGTTGGTTCAAAATGTAAGTCACATGTTGAAATCAAAGGAAAAGTTTGTGAACACTCTAAGGCAACAGTTGTGACTCAATCTATATGAAACTTGGTCAGAATGTTTGTCTTGATGATCTTTAGGCTAAATTTAAAACATCATGGCCCTCTTGTTTAAGGTACAGCCTTAAAATCTGGATGACATATACAGTTTTCTTAAAACTGACTGTCAATGACCATGAATGTGACCTACTTCCTGAACATTGTAGCTCATTTTACTCAGATAAGCGATCCAGGGTCCTCATGACCCTCTTGTCTTCAAAAAGAGATACCAAGATATGTTTTGATGGCCATTAATTTCAGTTTAAAAAAAACAGCACTTGCCAAAAATAGGTTAGACCTTGGACCTTAGACCTTAGAAATTTCAAAACAGTTGGTTGTCCAAGTTTTTCTTAATTTGCACACTTTTCACTATTTTCAGGCATCTCAGCCACAGAATGCTTTGCTTTTTCCCTTAAACGAACACTGGGTTTATAGATATGGACCCAATATACAGAGGATTATTGTACTGCTCCAATGTGCTTGTTGACAGACTGAAACCACTTGCTTGCAGTTCATAAGGTATGTATTTCCATCTTTTGTTTTTCTTTAGTTGCGGTTGTGAGAAGCAGTTTCAATCATTCAAATAGCAGTCATTAGTATTTGTGTGGATAGGTTTTTGTGGTTGTGTCAGAGGCTACATTTTCTGCCTAATGGTCATGAAACTTTATTATTAAAGACTGTTTATATATATTTACAGATAACTGAGGTGATACCGGAAAAAAACCTGAAAAAAGTATGAAGCTGTTTAATAAACAATTTCTTTTCAAATGCTAAAAGTCAGAGTATGATGTGATTTCACAGATCTGAGCATCAGGTGACCCTCTACAAAGATACTTGGTTGGTCATATAAATATGGCCACCCTAAAACCAAGCTACTTGGTTGATCACATTTACAGGCCATATAGGATGGTACTGGCTATTCATATATCACTGTATAGAAAATTTTGCAGATTTTCTCAAAAACAATTTGTCTGATTTTCATATAAAGAAAACTCAATTTCTCATAAGATGACTGCCAGGGGGCAGGCCAACTCTGTATTGAAATAGTTGAAAATATTCCAAAATGTTCAGAATTATGTTTAATTTGTAGTTGAAATTTTATATTTATTTTCTTGTTATAGTTTGCCTGCTTTCTGGAAGCTATGAGTATGTAAACATGTCTTTTTTCGTTGGGGTCTCTTTTTATCGATTGACAATGTTTGATTTGTGTTTTACAGGCTTACAGAATGGAAGATCAACAAAACCAGTATACTTGAAAAGCAAGAAAGAAACACCAGACAATATGAAAAGACAGAAGAATAAGGGAACTTGAATAAAATAAACATTTTGAAGATAAGAATTCAGGATTTACGTGGAAACTAAATTTAAAATGAGAACAGCAGTAATTGATTAAGCTCTGTTACTTAAAGAGATGAACTACTATTATCAAATTGGTTTTGCTATGCACATAAAATATACTAATGTTTCGTTAAATCTTATTTTCAATAACTGTTTTCTGGTTTATTTTGCAAAGGTTGTCTGCTAATTAACATACTTATAGTTTAGTAATATTGTCCATGAAATTTGAAAGAGAATGTTGTTTTTTTTTTGTTTTTTTTTTTTGTTTTTAGCTCACCTATCACATAGTGACAAGGTGAGCTTTTGTGATCACCCTTCGTCCGTCGTCTGTGCGTGCGTCCGTGCTTCCGTGCGTCCGTCAACAATTTCTTGTCTGCACGATAGTGGTTTCATTATTGATTTTATTTTAACCAAACTTGCACACAACTTGTATCACCATAAGATGTCGGTTCCTTTCTTGAACTGGCCAGATCCCATTATGGGTTCCAGAGTTATGGCCCCTGAAAGGGTCAAAAATAGCTATTTTGACCTTGTCTGCACAATAGCAGCTTCATTTATAATTTGATTTTAACCAAACTTGCACAAAACTTGTGTCACCATAAGATCTTGGTTCTTTTCTTGAACTAGCCAGATCCCATTATAGGCTTCAGAGTTATGGCCCCTGAAAGGGCCAGAATTAGCTATTTTGACCTTGTCTGCACAATAGCAGCTTCATTTATGATTTGATTTTAACCAAACTTGCACACAACTTGTATCACCATAAGATCTTGGTTCCTTTCTTGAACTGGCAAGATTCCATTATGGGTTCTAGAGTTATGGCCCCTGAAAGGGCCAGAATTAGCTATTTTGACCTTGTCTGCACAATAGCAACTTTATGATTTGAATTTAATCAAACTTGCACAAAACTTGTGTCACCATAAGATCTTGGTTCCTTTCTTGAACCGGCCAGATCCCATAATAGGGTCCAGAGTTATGGCCCCTGAATGGGCCAAAATTAGCTATTTTGACATTGTCTGTAGAATAGCAGCTTCATTTATGATTTGATTTTAACCAAACTTGCACACAACTTGTATCACCATAAGATGTCGGTTCCTTTCTTGAACTGGCCAGATCCCATTATGGGTTCCAGAGTTATGGCCCCTGAAAGGGCCAAAAATAGCAATTTTGACCTTGTCTGCACAATAGCAGCTTCATTTATAATTTGATTTTAACCAAACTTGCACAAAACTTGTGTCACCATAAGATCTTGGTTCTTTTTTTGAACTAGCCAGATCCCATTATAGGTTTCAGAGTTATGGCCCCTGAAAGGGCCAGAATTAGCTATTTTGACCTTGTCTGCACAATAGCAGCTTCATTTATGATTTGATTTTTACCAAACTTGCACACAACTTGTATCACCATAAGATCTTGGTTCCTTTCTTGAACTGGCAAGATTCCATTATGGGTTCTAGAGTTATGGCCCCTGAAAGGGCCAGAATTAGCTATTTTGACCTTGTCTGCACAATAGCAACTTTATGATTTGAATTTAATCAAACTTGCACAAAACTTGTGTCACCATAAGATCTTGGTTCCTTTCTTGAACCGGCCAGATCCCATAATAGGGTCCAGAGTTATGGCCCCTGAATGGGCCAAAATTAGCTATTTTGACATTGTCTGTAGAATAGCAGCTTCATTTATGATTTGATTTTAACCAAACTTGCACACAACTTGTATCACCATAAGATGTCGGTTCCTTTCTTGAACTGGCCAGATCCCATTATGGGTTCCAGAGTTATGGCCCCTGAAAGGGCCAAAAATAGCTATTTTGACCTTGTCTGCACAATAGCAGCTTCATTTATAATTTGATTTTAACCAAACTTGCACAAAACTTGTGTCACCATAAGATCTTGGTTCTTTTCTTGAACTAGCCAGATCCCATTATAGGTTTCAGAGTTATGGCCCCTGAAAGGGCCAGAATTAGCTATTTTGACCTTGTCTGCACAATAGCAGCTTCATTTATGATTTGATTTTAACCAAACTTGCACACAACTTGTATCACCATAAGATCTTGGTTCCTTTCTTGAACTGGCAAGATTCCATTATGGGTTCTAGAGTTATGGCCCCTGAAAGGGCCAGAATTAGCTATTTTGACCTTGTCTGCACAATAGCAACTTTATGATTTGAATTTAATCAAACTTGCACAAAACTTGTGTCACCATAAGATCTTGGTTCCTTTCTTGAACCGGCCAGATCCCATAATAGGGTCCAGAGTTATGGCCCCTGAATGGGCCAAAATAAGCTATTTTGACATTGTCTGTAGAATAGCAGCTTCATTTATGATTTGATTTTAACCAAACTTGCACACAACTTGTATCACCACAAGATCTTGCTTCCTTTTTTGAACTGGCCAGATTCCTTCTTGGGTTCAAGAATTATGGCCCCTTAAAGGTCCAAAATCGGCTATTTTGGCTTTTGCAGCCATATAGAGACTTCGTTTATGGTTTTATTTGATAGAAACTTCCAAAATATCTTCAACAACAATAAATCTTGGATTCCATGACAAATCAGATCCAGTCGTAGGTTCCAGAGTTCTTTTATATCTGATTACCTCCCCTGATTGTAATTAAAATGGATTTATATCAGTAGGTACTTATTTGAAATTTCATTATTGTTATTAGTTGGACTGAGACAATCAGGGTAGATAACTATGGACTGATTTTATGTCAAATTACCTCCCTTTATTTCAAATTAAAATGGGTATATCTCCGTAACTAATGAAGATACTGATCTGAAATTTCATTTATGCCAACATATTTATTTGGCAGATCCTTCTTTTGTTCACTTACAATATTTTTTTTTAATTACTTCCCTTTTACGTTACTATTAATAGCTTATTTTTAGTAACTTTTTTATTATTGGCCATAGGGAAAAACCGAGACCACTTTTCTGTGGTACAACATGGATGGTACCTCCAATTTTTAGGTGTTTTTTTGACATATCTATACCTTGTAAGAATTGTTTCTTCTTTTTGGTAAAATTTCTTCCCTTTGTTGTTCCTGTCCTTTGGATTTAGATATTTTTTTCTGAGGATCTTCTTGTCCTCAAGTGCAGTGATAACAGGTGAGCGATATAGGGCCATCATGGCCCTCTTGTTTTTTGTTGTTGTTGTTGTTGAAAAAATGTTACATTGTTAAATACAGATTTAAGCAAGTCACTTTTTCTTTATTTTGATACATACTTATTTCAGGCCTGACAAAAGCATCCAGTAGACTGTACTGTTAGTAAAGGTTTTTATTCACAGATCAGCTTTTTATGAATGGAAAAAAACAAATTATGTGATCTGATATCATAATAAATGTATATATAGATAAAACTTGAACAAGTGGACAGCTTATTCAATAAATAAAGTTTTGGTGCAAGTCATTGCAATGTGTATATAAAAGCAAAATTAGGATTTGTTTTACCAAACATGGTACTAAAGAGAAGAGTAATTTCAAAATTACAATCAAGACAAATAAAAAAAGCAAGCCTGCACAAGAAGGCTTATATGTCTCCCTAGTCTGAGCTCTTAACCTGCCGGGATGCAAATAGATTTGCACATGAGTTCTGTCTGTTACAATCTTGTTAGCAGTGAGTTGCCATCTAGTAAATTCTCAGTTTGTCTGATTTTTAGCTCACCTGAGCACAAGGTGAGCTATTGTGTTCAACCTAAGTCTGTCATTGTGCTTCTCAACAATTTGACTGTTAACACCCTAGGTCAGTTCTGAAATCGGGTCAACTGAGGTCAAAAACCAGTTCACTAGGTTAAGTCATAGAAAAACTGTGTCAACACTCTAGGTATCACCTTTTTTGTTTGATCTTAAAACTTTGTCTGCAAGTTTTTCTCTCTGTAATCTAGGTCTGGATTACCTGAGGAAAAAAACTAGATCACTTAGATAAAATCATATAAAAACCTTGTTAACACTCTAGAGGCCACATTTTAGGTTTGATCCTAAAACTTTGTCAGAATGTTTGTCTCCCTGTAATATAGATCAAGATCAAAAGGGTTACCAGAGGTCAAAAACTAGATCACTAGATTAAATCATAGTAAAACCTTGTTAACACTCTAGAGGCCACATTTTCAATTTGATCTTTTTAAAAACTGGGTAACTTGAGGTAAAAAAACAAACTAGGGCTTTATGTCAGATCATATAAAAAAACTTGTTAATGCTCAAAAAGTCACAATTTAGGTTTGATTTTCTTAAAACTTTGTCAGAGTGTTTGTCTTTATGAAATTTAGGTTGATTTCAAAACTGGGTTACGTGAGGTTGGAAACTAGGTCAAATCATAAAAATACCTACCTTGTTAACACTCTAGAGACCATATTTTCGGTTTGATCTTAAAACTTAGTAAATATGCTTATTTCTGAAATCTACATCAGCTGTGTTATCTGGGTCAAAAACTAGGCCAATTCGTAAAAAGATACTGTTAACATGCAAAATGCCATATGTTCTATCTGATCTTGATGAGACTTAGTTGTAATGTTTGTCTGTTTAAAATTTAAGAAAAACTTGTAATTGTGTCACTTGAAAAAGAACAGGGTCATTTGTTCAGATCATAAGAAAGCTTTATAAAAACTTTAGAGGCCGCTTTTTTCAACTTTATCATCATAAATCTTTTGTCAGAATGTTTATTTGAGAAGTCGAGTTCAAAAGTGGATACCTGAGATCAAAAGCAATTTTACTAGGTCAGATCATTGAAAACGTGGATACGATGTTATCTAGGGTAAGAGCTTAGCCCATGAGTGATACAGGGCCTTCAGGGTCCTCATTTTTTAAAAAGGTATTGGTGTCTCTTAATTGTCAGCAGTGCTGTTGGTTAAAATTTTTGTGCAGGTCAATTAATGCTCCAGGGTGAGCAATAGGTACAGTTGAATGGTTGGCTTTTCCCTTTGAGCCAGTTTCTATAACTTCGACTTCAATTTTTAATGGTATGCTTCTTTTGTTTGTAAGCTAGTATACGGTAGAAGGGTTTCAAATTGTCGAGCGTGTCGTCATTACACAGTTTTTAGCTAACCTGAGCCAAAGGTTCAAGGTGAGCTTTTGTGACCGCTCGATAACAATTTGTAAAAATATCTTCTTCTTCAAAACCACTGGGCAGATTTACACAAAACTTCACAGAAATGATCCTTGGGTGCCCCCCTTTCAAATTGCCCAAAGAATTTAATTCCATGTTGAACTCTGGTTGCCATGGTAACTAAAAGGAAAAACATTGAAAATCTTCTTGTCAGAAACTCTTAGCCGGATTTCAAAAATATTTTATAGAAATGGTCTCTAGGTGACCCTCTTCCAAAATTGCCTAAGCCATTATGTTTCGGTAAAAACATGGCTGCCAGAGGGCGGAGCTTATTTTCTCCATATGGCTATATTGTAAATTTAAAAAATCTTCTTCAAAACCACTGGGCAGATTTACACTAAACTTCACAAAAATGATCCTTGGATGCCCCTATCAAATCTGCCAAAGAATTAAAATCCATGCAGAATTCTAGTTGCCATGGCAACCGAAAGGATAAACTTCAAAAATCTTCTTGTCCAGAATCACAGTAGCTAGGGCTTTGATATTTGGAATGTGGCGTTATTTAATGGTCCTCTACCAAGTTTGTTCAAATTACCCCGCCCCCTCCCCCCGCACCCAGGGTCTAATATGGCCCCGCCCTGGGGGTCATGTGGTTTACATAGAAAATCCTTTGAAAATCTTCTTGTCCAAAACCACGGGGTTTAGGGCTTTGATATTTATTATGTAACATCATCTAGTGGTCCTCTACTAAGATTGTCCAATTATCCCCCAAGGGTTAAATATTGGGGTCACATGGTTTATATAGACTTGTATAGGGAAAAACTTTGAAAATATTCTTGTCCAAAACCACAGGGCCTAGGGATTTAGTATTTGATATGAAGCATCATCAAATAGTCCTCTACCAAATTTGTTCAAAGTATCCACCGAGGGTCAAATATGGCCCACCCCAGGAGTCACAAGGTTAATATAGACTTATATAGGGAAAACTTTGAAAAGCTTCTTGTCTAAAACCGCAGGGCCTAGGATTTTGATATCTGGTATATAGCATCATCCATTGGTCCTTTTCTAAGTTTGATCAATTTATCACCCCTAGGGTGAAATATTGCCCTGCCCAGGCCCGGGTCACACGGTTTATGCAGACTTTAAAAATCTTCTTGTCTGAAACCACAAGACCTAGACCTTTGATGTTTTGTATGTAGGATTGCCTTATGGTCATCTACCAAGAGTGTTAAAATTATTACCCTTGGGTGAAAAGAGACCCTTCCTTGGGGGTCAATAAATTTAAATATACTTATATAGGAAAAACTTCAAATATCTTCTTTTCTGAAACTGGAGGGCCTAGGCTTTGATATTTGGTATATTGCATTGCCTAGTGGTCCTCTACCAAGATTATTCAAATTATGCCCCTTAGTTAAAAAGAGGTCCTACAAAAGGTGTCCAAAGTTTTACATAGACGTATAGGAAAAAACAATCTTCTTGTCGAAAAGTTCAAAGCCTAGGCCTTTGGTATTTGGTATGTATCATTGCTTAGTTGATTTCTAACAAGATTGTTCGAATTATGCCCCTTGGGTGAAGAGGCCCCACCCCGACCTACTTTCTTGTTGTTGTTTTTTTTACAGCCTTGAAATTTGGGTGACATGTACAGTTTTACACTCTGATCTGAAAACTGACTTTCAGTGACCATGAATATGACCTACTGATACAAATAGCTCATATTAGTCAGGTGAGCAATCCAGGGTCATCATGACCCTCAAATGTTATTTGGACGAGTTAGAGTCTGATCGATTCCCGATTGAGTCAGTGACTTATTTCATATTATAGTTAATGTCATTATAATAATTTATTTATTGGAGACATATGCTTTTTCTGTGCTTCTCGGTTATGAATATTTAAAAAAAATACTACTCTCAAATTTGGCTATAGTTTTCTCAGAAAATTCCCTCTAAGCTTTGATTGTCAATGTTTTGAGAAGAAAATGGGTATTATTATGCAAAACCTGAATAGACCCGGGAATTATCTCCTGTGAAATAAATAAGGTCTAAAAATAGGAACATTTTAAAGCAGGATACTCATAATTAGACAATAAAGGAATCTACGCACAAAGAAGTTGCGAGTGTTGACATATTTGAAATATAACTATGTCAATAACATTTCCTAGATTTTGTAACGAGATTTAAAAAAAAATAAACATGTTCCTCTATCTATATTACACAAAATGCTCATAAAGCACAGAATCTGAATCTTAGTGTAACAACTTTCAACTATATACAAATCCAATATATATTTAAGTGTAACATGTCTATAAATGATTAAAACGTTTATGCATATGTCTAGCACCTGTTCATACATCTGTACTCAAGTGGCAGGGGCCAGTTACGTATTTGGCCCGGGTACGATTTTTAAATAAAAAAGACAGATACACTTTAAAGACATTTATGTTCAACTGGCTATTTATGATGTTTATAGAACTAAGGATTCCTGCGTACGAGAAGTTATTGTGTAAAATAAATATATGCTTGAATCGATTTTCCTAGCTCCGTGTGGACGGCCGAGTCTAAATCGTATCTGGGGTAACGGAATTCAGACAAAAATGAAAACGGTCATTCATCCATCCAGATTCAGCTCAAATTTGCGGGAAAAGTAAACGGTCATGAGACACTTTTCTTCCCACCATTATTTTCGTCTGATCACGTGCTTTAAAAAATATACATGTATTTTAGGTCAGACATTTGCAGATAAAACGGTTCAGGTCGCGCAAAGTGTGCATTTTAGGCCATTTTTGCCTGATAATTGAGTGTCCTGTAACCGGCGTTTTACTCGTTTAAATAACAGAAACAACGGAATCGGTAGGCTAAAAATGTCTGATAATGCAGTGCAATACATCCGCTCAATATTTACCTAGAATTCCTCAAAATTGGATATTTTTTATTTTTTCGCACTGTAACCAGCGCAGATTTGTGGAATTTTCAAATCTACTGTCTCTTGCCCCCTCAAAATAACACAAGGGAAAGAATTCTTGTAAATTTATATGGTAAGAAAAATGTTATATTTACTTCCCCTTTTCTGAGTGTGATGTGAAAAATCTTCAATATGAAATTTTGACAATAAAACTGTCGAAAAAACTAAAGTGGAATGTTTGAATTATATTTCATTAGAACGGAATTATATTTGTATGATTAAGTTCATACATGTTCACGCGCGCGTGTGTGTGTGTGTGTGTGTGTGTGTGTGGCGGGGGTGTAATGTCGATTTTTGTACTCCCCAAGTCACTTCATTATCAGCCAAAATTGTTCAAAGTTTAAAGTCAACACCTGGCATAGTTAGTTTTGAAGTCAGACACAATATGAAATGTACAGATTTGAAATCAATTTCTGGCCTTGACCTTTGAGCTACCTACCAAGTATATGTGGGTTGGGCATCTTTGTGCATGCGTGCGTGCGTGTGTAGAGGTGGAGTAATGTTGATTTATGCATTTCTCAAGTCACTTTATCATCAGCCAAATTTGTTCCAAGTTTAAAGTCAACGCCTTGTTTAAGTTTGACGTTGTGCTTCAGACACAAAATGTAAAGTATAAATTTGACCGGTCAAATATATGTGCTAAAATACTAAGGCACAAAAGCATAATAGAGGAAAAGAGTGGGCTTTTGTTTTGGTGTGGCGATGGTGTGATGGGCTGGGGTTAGGAACGGGAGAGCGGGTAATATTGTGGATCGCCTCAAATCACCTGAGCACCGCCCAATTCCAGTTCAAAGTCAATACCTCGAACAATGTTGAAGTTGTGCTCTAGATACAAAAGACAAATGAAGGATTTGAACTCAGTTTGTGACCTTGACCTTTGACCAATAGACCAAGTTTATGCGCTATGCCCGTTGTCTCACCGCCACCGACGTTGATGCTAAGTTCAAGTCAATACCTTAACTGGTTATCTAGTTATGCTCTTGACACAAACTATGACACAGAGATCTGACTTTGTTGTGACATTAACTTTTCACCTACAGACTTGGTTCATGCACCTATATGCCAAGATTGTAGGCAATACTTTGAATGGTTATTAAGTTATTCTTCGGACACGAAATATGACGGACAAATTTGTACTTTGAAATCTAATTGTGACTTTGATATTGACATACAAACCTGGTTTATGTGTTCTGCAAATCGTTTTATCACCAGCTACCTGTTTGCCAAGTTTAAAGTCAATACCTTGATCAGTTTATTCAGTCATGACCTTTCAGCTCCATTTGTGTCCTTGACCTTTGACACACCGAGCCGGTTCATGTTCTCTGCACATCGTCTCATCACCATCTACCAATATATTGAAATATACGAAACGGATGGACAAACGGACGGAAGAACAGAAAACGGGCGTATACAAATGAGATGTGCCCGAATTTGCACAAAAAAAAAAACAAAGAAAAATATCAAACAGGGAATGCCACGCACCAAAAGCGCAGCCTCCTCAAAACGAACCCCCCAGACACTATTGTGAAGGAATTCAAAACGTATATATGCAAAGACGAAAACAATCACGAAAGCGAATAAAAGAAATCAGAGAAAAAAATATATTCTTTTCCACGCGATAGACGAGGACATAAAGCGAAAATACTATCCAAATATCTATCACATAATGCTTCTTTTTATCTGAAGACCGCACTGAAATTATACTATGTTCCGACATTGTTTGATGTGTTTACATTTCTTATTATCCCTTCCTACGTAACATAATAAAGCTGTTTATCTAGTAATCTAAGCGAATGCATTTTTGTTGCCTAATGCCATAGGAGTGTGTATTTATTTTCAAACGTACAAATGTGGATTATTATTTCATAATTGGGCGATAAATAATAGGGCATGACATCAGCCATAATAGGCAAGAGTAGATTTCTCGGAAGCACAGAGTACCACAAACACAGGCTCAGAGCAATGCATTTGCATAGTAGGCTTCAAATATCCAAAAAAGTACATATTGATTTAATGCAAAATATAGAAAAAGAGGATTGAAATGGGTAAAGGTTAAAAAGGGGCGGGGTCGAAGGGGAAAGTGGAACAAGGATGAATATTCAAAAGGGTATGGTACGTTCTTTAATCACAGAAAGAACAGTTATCATCAGCAATGGCTGCAAGGGAGACTTGGCAATGACACACATTACAGAACAAGTTGAAATTTAATACAGTGCTTTCCATCTTTATCCATTTACCACTCTGTTAAGTGCATTTAAATATTGTGTTCGTAATTTATGCCATTTACATTTTAAATTATCTTTTCTAATTTGATATAATCAAAGCAACGCTGGCTTTTGAGTTTGGCACAATTATTATGTCATTGAAACAGTTGTCATTATTCATAATGTACGTACATCTGTACATAAAACAGTGATCTCAGTGGCCCTTCAACTCACTTAAGCGCTTTTCAGATATGGCACATGCCAGGGTCATTGTTTTTAATTGCGCGATTTAGAAGGGACAAGCCTCTAGATTTTCTTTTTACGAGGCCTTTTATAAGAAGTAAACAGAAAACGAACGTAAAATTAGATTGCTTCAAATCGTTCTTATCTGTGCAATATTTGTTTATGAAAATTTGTTGAACCTGTAAACATTGACAAACTCGCACAAAATGTTAGTCGAGATATTAAATTGTGATGTAAAACAGGATGGATTTTGTTTAATTCCTTCAAATAAAATATATTTTGACGATCACTATGAAGTCAGCCACTTTAAAGTTGTTTTGGGGAAAATACCTCCGGGACTAATTAATATGAACGCTTACGGGTCTAAATAGACAAGATAGCTGCCGGGTCCACTGTCGAAGGAGCCTTACGGGAGCACTTTGTATAAAATATGTTTCCCGGCCATATTTCCTGTGACTGTGGGTAATTTGCCACGACGGTAATAAACTGCATTTCACTTGCAGTCAAATATGGTGAACATCTATTGACTGAGAAAACACATGGTCAGCACTTTAAGGCTTATGGGTGAGATAAATTCAGTGATAATCTATGTTGTTCCATTGCGGATGAAGATTGAAATAGCAAAACAAACTTGTCAATTCGAAAAGAAAGAAAAATGAAAGAAATTCACGCTTTTTCTCTTTTCAAAGCAAGCCTAAAATGCAAAAGGAACCAAGCAACATGCTCATACGAATAAATACTAAGATAGTGTTGTCGTCACAACGACAACGAACTTCTACAAACAAAGAACTGGCTTTAAAGGAGTCCCTGAAAATTAAGCAGATTTATAATGCATATCATCACTATGAAATCCATTATCAACAGAAATATTTCTTTATTGGACTCCCATCAAGACTTTATATGCTAATCTAGAATACAATATGTTTTGAAGAATATCATCCGTCCTATCTTTATTATTATTTTACCTTGCTTTTGTACATTTTTAAAACAAAACAGATACCGAAACACTTACCACAGTCTATACCTGTTGCATGATAAGAAATATTCTGAGAATTGCCAATGAAAACATGTTGTAGGAGAGACTTTCAACTTGGACTTAAATTAAAAAGCTCATATAGATGTTTAATTACTTGACATCGATATGTCTTCATTGAAATTACAGTACCCACTCTATTGACAACGAAACGACAGCAAACAAAAGGTCTTCGTCTTGGTCTGCCAAGTGTGTTCGAAACAATTTGATTAACAACACTAGACATGCATATGAGTCCGACTGTAGCTTTTAAAGACCTGTCACAGCAGCAGCTGTGAAGAGTCTCCCCGTACTTAGACTCAATAATGTTATATTTTATACTTTTGGATCAAGGAGAACATTTACTTTAACGAATTTCTGCTTAAGCCTGTGCTTGTTGCCGTATTATTGATTGCACATTTCATTACCTCTCATCAACAGACTCAATCAAACCGATTTTGCTATTGTGTTGCTTAGTTGTGTTCTATGCTTCCAAAGGATCGTGGCTTGTGGCGGGTGTAAAATGTCACCAGTGTTGTTTAAGATGATGGATAACATCTATTTTTACTACCTGCTAGGTACGTGACGGATGTTGCAAATTTCGTTACCTTTCATAAACAGACTCAGTCAAACCGATTCTACTATTATGTTGCTGAGTTTTGTTCTATGCTTCGAATGATCTTTTCACAGATTTTATCATTATATCCAGAATACCGTTCTACTTGATTAAATACAAATATTTCAAACATGTAACGAAAATCATGCTCTTCCGTCTAAGCATGACATATTGTATGTTAAATTTTCAGTCATCACTGATGTATAGGGTTTACACATACAACTCGTGTCTCTCTAAATATGTTTACTGAGAACAAACAAAACTTCTTGAAGGCTGATTTGTTTACTATTTTACAGCATGCAAGAAACAAACCTTTAGCAATAATGAAATTTGCATTATAATATCAAACTTGCTTTCAAGTTTCAAATTTACGGACAGTCAGCATAGTGCATATCTTTGGTCATGAGCAATAAAACATTAATTGCAAACACATACAAGTAAAAAAAAATGTCAACGATACATTAAATAGTTATAATGCTATTTCAAGAAACATTCATATATTTTCAAGGGTATTGTTTCTTAAGAAAAAAACATCCTTAATTTGAAGTTGTATAATATTTAATTTATATTTGAGTTGGCATAAAACAATTAAAATATAATATACAAGGCCAAAATACATAGCATAATAAGTATAGCTTTACCAGCCAATAACATGGCGCAGACATTTACACAAGTATAATCTTTTGAATGATTCAGAATCGTTCAGACTGCTTTTAAAATTATCTAAGAATTGGCAACCTACGTAGCTAGGTCAGAAGGCTTTAGGCCCAAGTCTTCTACTGCTTTTTAACCATCATTGAATAACTAAGTTTAATGGTTTCAGGTTTTTACAAATCCTTGCGATTTCACATGTGATAAATAACAGAAAGAATGATTATGCTACTTTCTGCATGATTTTTGGTTCTTTAATCATTAAAATGGTAAAAACACGTCCTTATATAAATGTGGTGCATAAAATAAAATGTCTGGCATGAATAAAAATCAATAAAGGAAATTCCAGACAAATACAAACAAAAACACAACATCTTTATAAGTTAATATTCAAGCTCTATGATAAGTTTTAACCGGTTTATACTCATCAGTGCCTTTTTTACTGACCGTTCATAGTAGTTCTCATTCTTTTGTTTATTCTGGTAAACCATTTAATAATACGTACATGCAGTGTTGCATCGTTTCCTTTCTTTTGGCGGCTGCGTCTGTCCGTATTTGCCTGTTTTAACTCAAGTGGTGTGGATGAACAGAAGTTGACTTTGTTACAAGTATATGAGGCAATATGAATCGATAAATTTGTGATATTTCAAAGTTGGATGACAAGCAAACTATATGAATAAGTTTAATTCATGAGAAATGAGATAAAAAAGAAAACGTTGGTTATTGAAATATATGTGTCAAAACGTTCTAAATTCCTTAAACGTCAAAACTTCCAAGACGAAGTAGGATTTCAGGCCAGAATATATGGAAAATTCAATTTACGTTTCCTCCAATTTAAATAAGGATCTAGCATCCTTTACGTTTTCCCTGGATGAAAAGTATCCGTAAGTGTCTAATCTAACATATCGACCGGTTCGTTTTGTTTGTATCCTGTAATAGCCGTGTGTTCACATGGAAACGAGGTAACGCGTGCGGTCATCGTCACTGTCGACCTTCCCATACAGAACCTCCATACCAGGTACGTCAAAACCGTCATACACATAGAAGCTTGGCTTTGCAACGGACTTAAAACAGAGATATAAATAATTGAAAGGTATATAACTGAAATAACTGTAAAGCGTTAACATTTAAAATAAAGTATCAGTTAACATCCAAATATCACAAAAAATGAAAGACTTTGATAAAAAAGCTTATTTAGTGTTTGACCCTAACAGTAATGTTTAAAAAATGGCATTAAAATTGACCATGTTTGGCACAGTGTTGCAATTTTCAAACAACTTTTACCGTGCCGTTTTTTATAAATTTTGTACAGTTTATGGTATTTCCCCAAGCTCAAGTAACAAAGTACAAAGTGATAGCCACTATCCAGAACGTTTGCAGAGAACTTATTTTACCATTAATTTCGATAAAAGAAACAACAAACTATTGGTAAATAATTATGAAACACAAAATAAAACTGTCAATATCATTTTTGTAGGGTACTTCAAGTTAACGGATTTATTGGGATAGAATTCTAATTCTAACATTGAAAAACTAAGGTCGATTCCTGCGGGTCTGTTTTGAATTATGCTCAATTTATTCAAAAAATAACCTCTACCCTTTCTGTTTCAGAAGTAAATTCACTTTGAACAGCAATAAATCGCTTATCAAATGAAAATTTTCCACTTTTGTACAATAAATCAATTATAAGTCTTGAAAGAAGTAAAAACTTACTAGAAATATAAAGAAAAAT
This sequence comes from Mercenaria mercenaria, assembly GCF_021730395.1. Lineage (NCBI taxonomy): Eukaryota > Metazoa > Mollusca > Bivalvia > Venerida > Veneridae > Mercenaria > Mercenaria mercenaria. The sequence goes on along the minus strand of NC_069364.1, from coordinate 89,624,586 downwards.
AATGAAAAAAAATATTTGGTCCCAGTGGGGCTTGAACCTATGCCCCCCTGAAAATTGCAGTCAAAGTAGGTTTATAGTAGGAATTGAATGCTCTTCAATAAGAAGGTTTACTATAACGGGTCTAATACCTTAATATGAATCTCTTTATCTAGAGATAAAGTGTCATATCATTTCTTACCAATAAAATATTTTTAAATCTGTTTCACCATCTTAAGACCATTTTCTTCTTTCAAGTTATAAAGTCATTGTGTGACTTCAATTGTTTCATTTGAAATCGGCCTGGTTTTGCTTTTAGTTAGCAAGAAATTTGGTTTGTAATATATCTGACCTTAATTTTGTATGATCCGTTCATCAGCTTTTCTAACAGGAATTTTGAAAACATGTCGTCTGGTTGCCATCTATTTGAAAGTTTTAGATCTCCATTTCCGTTAAAATGCCAAAAGATGTTAATTTCTTTTGTGATAATCTTGATCTGCTTTCCTTCCAGATACGCTGAAATGAAAAATATTGCGAATCAGTAACAGTGATGTATGCACCATTGGTTTACAGATTGTGTTGCACCTGAATGATTAACTAGAGCAAACATTAAAAGGTACCCTTGTATGCATGACCGTAGGACGGTCAGCTTTGCTGAATATCTCAAAGTGAAAATTATTTTTACCCAACGACTGATTAAAGTGCTTTTGAAAACATGTATTGAAACTTAGTACTATAGTATTAAAACTGAGTAAAATTGCTTCGAATCGATTTTTTTTCTTGCACTCTCTAAAATTTAAAAAAAAACAAAAAAAAACAAAAAACGCTTGAACTTTTGAGTTTGAAAATCAAGACAAATGTTTACACAAATTTGTTCCAAAGGAAAGAACTCAGAATTTGTATTTCTACAATCAAAGCAACGTTCCGGAGGATGTGTGAGAGACAAACTATCTACGTTTATCATACATATTATTCCTTTGTCAATAAATATCTGCACTTTAATGCAGTTATTGATAACTGTTATTCCGGAGGTCAGGACTGCAGTTATAGCTTAGCTGCACATCTCAAATTTTGACATACGGTGCCCAAGATGGGGTCAGTACAGCATAACAGTATGTTTACTTTCAAACGCCAGCTATTGCTATAATTAAGAATTTCTATTACAGTGACGGGATTCAAAAACATTAAAGAACTTTGTTATCGAAGTTCAGAGTAAATAAGTAAAAAATAAAAAGATTATGGTATATTTCCTTAAATTATAGAGCTCCCCTAACACAGCCAGAGATCTATGGATCGCAATGTTTCAAAATCCAACAACTTGTGATCAGTCATAAAAGCATTTAAAATCTATTCCAAGCATCGGACAGATGGTGTTAAATTGCAGAATTTTATGTAGAATAAAGTATCTCGCAAATCTCTTTTAAAACTGCAGTTTAAATAGAGGTTAAGATAACTCCATTTTGCCATTAAATGTGAGCGAGTTACTTTAAATAAAATGCAATTTGTTTATGAGTTGGCATTTTACGAAAATCATGTCATTTTGTGATTTGATTTTATTGTAATTTTATTAAGTTATTTACAACACATTTTTAAAAGCGTAAAAGTGTAAAATTAATGGGAGACAATTAAGGAATATGAAATAATTGGCAAAAAGATCTTCGGTCGAGGTCTCTAACATATCCGAAGGGCTTCTGCTGGCGTTAATACACAAAACAAACGCGTATTGTCGCTATTCTTGCAAAAAAAAAAAAAAAAAAAAAAAAAAAAAAAAAAAAAACATGACACGATGACTAAAATTATTGTTTCAATTCGCAATGACCTAACGATTCCGGTACATTTTTATTTACCATTCTGTTGTGTAACGTGTTTTAAATATCCATAACCGGGGCCCGCATTTCAACAACACTACCAAAAGCATGGTTAAAGGTTTTTGAGCATTTCATTTTTATTTATCGTTATTAGTAACATGACATTAACCATAATTTTGCTTATTACCTGAAATTTGATAAACAAAAACAATTTTAAGAATAATAACTTTACATTCGAATTATTTTGAGTACGAACACATTTATAGTACGGATGAGTTCGAAGGTAGTGACTAGCTTTCAAGATTTATTAATATGAATTCTTCGAAAAATCAGGTAAATACATACAGACTGATACTATCCAAAATCATTAATATGATTCTTACAAACGGATAATCGCACAAGTTGCACGCGCTAGATTATTCATTAACGGTTATTTACAACAATTAAACAGACACATCGTAAAGGGAGTAAACTCCAAGAGAAGCAAGTGCGTGCATTGTTGGGGGCTTTACGTTTGGAGTTGGAAACTGATACAGCTAAACATACTACGGATTGTGTTGTATCTTTAATGCTACAAGAAAAGGTTATAATCGAAGAAACAAGAAGCAGGTGCCAAATATCAGTCTGCGCAGAAATAAATACATACGTCCCTGGCAAAGCATTTCAAAGACAAAAAGCATGCATTAACAGCACGTGAATTGCCTTGTTTGCACAAGATTTTTCTCCCATTAATGCATGGGCGGATCAAGTGAAAAAATGTAGTTTTTACGCAAGAATATCAATAAGTATACATTTTCCCTTTGGTATTGAACCCAGGGAAAATCACTGTACCTAAATAGCAATCAAACTGCTGTTCTGACCACTGTCCATCCTCCCCGCAAACCGATGTAATTGAGACATTTTTTTTGCATTTGTGAAGAATCCTGGCACCGACGGTTCTTTTGTTTCCTATAACATTACTGTTCGGATCCAATACCTCAGGTGGCGCGCATTCTGAAATGTTTTACGGTGGATGGATAGCTCAGTGGTTTGCACACTGGCCTTCCAATCCTGAGGTCGGGGATTCGATCCTCGGCAGCTACTCGGGAATTTTCAGAAACGCTTTTCAGTGTTTCCCACCCAACTAGAGGTGTACTGGTCAGGAACCCAGGCAATCCTTGCGTGTATCAGTGCTATACACTGTGCACGTTAAAGAACCAGGCTGTCTATTCGCAACGAGCTAGGCTAAGTTAGCCGGACAAGCCTGTATCTAATTTCTGATCTCTCTGTCGTGGGGGCTTTGTCTCACTCTGTCCCTCTGGTCAGATCGCTCTGTGTCTGTACTAGTAGAAGATGAATTATGCGCCCTGTGTGGCTGCATTTGAACTATGTAAAGCGCCTTTGAACGTGAAAATGATCATGAAAAGGGCGCTGTATGAATCTGGTATAATAATAATAATTTTGAATTGTGTAAATGCACACACAGTCAAGTATGAACTTGTCTCACTTAAATGAAAGATAAATAATGAATATCAAATCATTTGCACCCAAGAGGTAAGGATTGAATATCAAATATATATGGGTGTTGCGTTTTAGATTTAATTGAATTGAAAAGTAAAATATCATTTCAATTTTATTAATTCATTATTGCAGAACGTCGGCCTTTTGTTGACAAAACAAGTTTAAAGTGGAATATTAACTTTCCAAGAAAAGGAAGCGAAACTTGTTTATAATTCATGCCTTGCCTGTAACACTGCACGTCGCCGAACTACCGTGGACAAAACACGTTTCTGTCATAGCACAATCGGTACACTGCAGTATTTGCTGATCAATTGTTTTCTGAAATAAATAATTGACATTATGTTCATTCAGTTATATTCTATGCATAATTTCCTTCTTATTTTAGTATGTATAAGGTCTCTGATTGCGTGTGTACCAAAGCTACTCTTTACATTTGCCGTAGTTCGTCTTCAGTAGCGTTTATGTACATTATGAATTACAAAATGACGGAAACGACCTTATGACTTTGTCGTTCAAACTTAAGCAACAGCTGGCGCATTATCCTCTTCTCTCCCATACACGCACTATTGTAGTGATGTTCAACTTTCTAGGAAATAGTATTTATAATAGCATGATCTGTATATCAATGTTAAGTTTTGACAATAAAAGCCATTATTTGGTAGAGTCTAATTGTGTTCTGTTTCTGCTTTATTACATAAAATACAAATTTAAGAAAAGTTTGTCTTAGTTCCGCATCAGCAGTCCGACATTTTCAAAATTATTTCGACACTTAGCGTTTAAAATTGCGACATCAAGGCTGCAGATAATCTTGCGACATTTAGCGGTTGTTTAGACATTCAAAACATCAAACTTTAGACATTCAACCGCGATCGTAAAATTTCGCGCTACTACGATAAATAACAGTATCACGTTCTATTTACAATATTGAAGGGTTTTGACCTAAACTCATGGTCCTTTGAAATTTCACAGAATGCTGGGTTTCCCCAGTACTCATATAGCCCTTGTCGAGAAATATCCTACAGTTTTCAGGAGTTGGTATAAATAATATATCTTTCAGTTCATAGGCAGATCATTTATGCATTTTGTTTATTTCTAAGTAACAAGTTTTTACACATAAACGAAATTTGACAAAACGATCTCGGCGACGCGAATGTTACGACTAAACAACCATTTAAAAGCTTTTACAGAAAATACAACAGTAATACGTGTTTTCTAAATATGTGAAAGAAAAATGAAAAATGCACTATTTGTATTACATTATTATACATATTCTACTACCATTATGATTTGACTGTTTCATATATCCGTAATGATAGATTTCAGTGTATATAGACCGTTGATTTAAAGCGTTTTGTGTCGCGTGATTCGCAAATTTATGTTATGGAGTGACCAAATTATTACTGTTACTCTGGAAACTTGTCAAATATCGTTATGTTTTACGGTTCTAGAAATGAAGAATGAAGCATAGCAGTTGAACAGATTTTCCATATTCTATGATGTACACTTTTATTTTAATAAATGTAAAATATTGTACAAAAATGGAATGGATATACCTCGCATCACTTCATTATGAGTAGTATAGTGTGAGTAAATAGCTCCATTAAATCAGGTCCAGGTCCCATGTCTGTACCTAGCATCCATTGTTTTCTTTGTTGGATATAAGATTTAGTTAAGTCAGAACGTAATAATAAGTCATTTATTAATCAGTGAGGTGCGACTAAGTCCGTGTTCTTATACGTTTCTAAATTTTATCTCGGTTCAACGTTGATTACACGTTAATTAAGGCTATAGGGGAGGGGGATGTATAAACATTGGCACTATTGCTTACGCTGGGTTTATGAGCATGCAATATATATACAAATATATATACAATGTACATGTATATGTAAAGAAATAAATGTATCTGTATAAATATATCTATATACATGTATATGTAAAAGAAATAAACGTGTGTATATAGACGTAAACGGTGTTTGTTTCCTTGAGCTTTGTCTCGTACCAATTTCAACGTTTCTTGGGTCTGAGGAGGCCATACTCAAATCTTCCCACAACCCTCCTCTCTCCCTCAATTAACGTGCTCTTGTCCTCTTGGTAGGGAGGGGTACTCTCCGATCAAATGAGTTAATGGAGAGAATCGTCGTATACGAGATGTGAAACCGCGTAAGCAAAAAAGGAACGATAACTCCTGGACTCAATATAAGTTTGTATACGGATATAGGACGGGTAGAAACGTTTACTTCCTGATTTGCCGGAGTTATAAACTCGGACATATGACGGAATATATAAAAAGATTAAAGGTTTTGTGCTATGTAAATCGATTCAGGATAGTCTAGCGGTGGGGAAAAAATTGATATTACTGGGACTTAATGTACAAGCTCGCTTAATTTAACGACGAAAATGTGTGACCTACATTTTGAAAACCGGTTATATTTGGGGCGTTGGCTGGATATAAAAGATTTTCTCATAAAGAGAGGATTTAAAGTCTGATGTCGTGTTATTCTGAAACTCGGTATTTTCCGTGGCTGGAATTTTGTATATAGTTCTAAAATTTCAGTCGGAAAATGTTTAATAAGGCATTCCGTAATCAACTCGAACGAGTGAATGTGCTACATTTAAAAAAAAAATTAGAAGCAAGAAATTGATGTGTAAATTTTGTTGAGACATTAAAAAAGAACGGAATGGTAGAAATTTGAATAAAGTATCTAAGTTTAAATTTCCATATCATTTAATGATACCATGTATACTCTTATGCACCGAGCCTTTTAATAGAAACAGGTAAAAAAATGATGATTTTTGCTTCTCGAACGAAATAAGGAAAAAACACATAAATTGATTTCATGAACGGGATGTTCCTCTACTGATGTAAGATCTTAATATATTTCACGAATGAACAGTAAATGTAATATTTTCACGAGTGGCTCAGCCACGATTGACTTCAGAAATGAAAAACCAGAGAAATTGAATAGATGTACCTTACTCCATTGCGCTTTTTCGCTATAAAAAGTCCCTGGATTTCTGGTCAGCTTTACTCCCTCGAAGGAGCTATCAGAGGAACTCAGACGACATAATCCATACGACCTGACAAGCTCCATAGACAGACATTTCTTTCTTGACAAACACAAGTCCTGGCACTGATCAAGAGAAACTGATATAAATGTTGCTATAGTAACCGCACCCTGTAAAGTATATCCCGGCTTAACAGAAAGTTTATAACAGTCAATTTGTACGATAAATAATCCAATTATAAACAAATGCATAAACATTTTGATGTTTATTCTATTACATATTTAAAATTTTACATATTCTCATTTTACATGTAATTGGTAATGATCAGTAATTTTGTGGTCGGTACTCCTCTAATAGCGCCAGCTTTGCATTTGAACATGCCTGCCGCCTCGTTGAAAGTGAAACACCATGCATATGTATCATTTCACCGAAGCTCTGAAAAGATAAACTTTAACTGAAATTAATAATTTAACAATTCAGAACAAAACAAAACAAAAGATAATTGTCACAGTCATATAAAAAGAAATCGATACCCCGAGCTTCGTTGCGAAGTGACGAATATAGGGATCAATCTCCCTACGTTGTCAAGCGAGGTACTGCTAACAGCACATACAAAGGAAAATAAAAATATGTTGTTCCGGTTTAAATCATGGGCATGTGACGACCCCGATGGAATTTGGAACATCCTTCCTCGGTCTCTGTTAATGTCTCACCGGAATAGTAGGTATGGCAACAATAAAATATCAGAATTTCATGCCTTTAGAAATAAACGTAAAAAAACGTACGCTGTACAGATTTTAAGTGGATGTGCACCGATCTTGTCAGGTAGGTACTAGTATTTCAGAAAATGTATTAAATAATTGCGAGCCTGTGTAGGCAGATTTCCATTCGAATTTAAGCTCGTATACTGGCGTAATGCAAGTGACAATTTTATGTCAATATTTCATGAACTTTAAATTCTTGCGAGAAAAAAATTTCGACCAATGATCAACATTTTTAATTGGCCATCTCTTATTACTGGTCTCTGTTTGACATGTCATTTCTGTGTATTTCGTCTTTTCGGAACGAGCAACTGTTGTGACATCCGAACGGACTATATTTAGCGGAATTATTTAAGGATTGAAGATTTGCCCATAGGACACAGGTGCCCACCCCCTTCCCCTGTCAATGTACATGCTTTTAAGACTCAAGGTTTAATATACAGAGAACACCTGAGGTAAAACTTCATGGACTATAAAACAATCCTCTAAGTGCTTTATGACTCTAAGTCAAGTACATTTTGACATATATGCAGCACAAACTCTTATTTTTGACTAAATCAAGGGCCATAACTCTGGTCAAGCAAAGTGAAAAAAAATCTCAAGTGCACAAATTCACATGCTGAATAATATTCCTACATTATTTCATGCCTGTAGGAGAATTTTTTTTTCAAGATATATGCAACGCAAGCACTTTATGTGTATTTTTTCACTAAGTCAAGGACCATAACTCCAATCTGGCTGAGTGAAATCCCAAACAGAACACCAGGTGCGCAACTTCACATAATATATAACAATCGCATGTCATCATAATGTTTTATGACTCTAAGTCAAATACTTTTTGAAATACAAGTAACACAAACTTGTATCCCATTTATACATATTTTTGACAATTAAAGGCCATAACTCTGGATTCACTGATAAAATCAAGAATCCAGCCAAGGCCCCGTTTAACGGTTAAAAGGCGCCCGCCTAATAACACGAATAATAAGGATGACCAACTGAACGAGAAGATGCTGCTACAAGACAGTGAGCGTTTTTAGATACTGCCGTAGTATTGTGAAGTCTTTCAAATACATGCCACATAATTTGTGGATCATTATAAAGTTTTGGCTCACATAACACGGACACAGTACATACAAAACCAACAAGAGAGAATAAGACTCTCGATACCAAGCTTCGGACAAAGCCTATAAGTTAAATATCATGAAATAAGTCACGACTACAAAATAATTCAATAGATTAATAAGAAATTGACTTGATCATCACTAAGACGATTTTCAAAAAGTCACTAATTTGGCTCGCAAAAAAGTACGTATATTTGATATTCTGTATTGAAAAGTTTATTTCAAACATAGGTACTTTAACGTCACCTTATATTCTGAATTAAACACATATTTCATCAATAATTAATTTTGTCCTGAGCAGTATATTTCTATCAAGTCTGGCACATCCATCAGTTTTGTACACGGCGTGACATGTTTGGTGAAACAGTAAATTTGCCTGCAGCAGGGTCCAGCGGCATGGTACAACATTGTAAAGCTGAAATATATTAAACTTAACGGTAGAAATATGTTACAACAACATAGTTATAATTATGTGAATCTGGGAAGGGTGGAAGGGAATTTTGTAAGCGACCTGTCCTGTACAAATTTCAGATAAAGAATGTACTTGTCACCACACTAAATTTGCCAATGAAAAAAACCCGTAGGATTAAAACTTTTTAGACCAGTATTTGAACTGATATGACTATAAATATAATAAGCAGTGGGTCGTTACGTTAAGCAAGACAACACCCACCAAAATTAAAAGAATTTATTTCTTAAGAGAACATAAATTTACCTAATGCAAATTGAGGTAATGCATAGTTTAATAATTTTCACTTCAGGTCAATTTCATATTGGTTTCTGAATGGAACCAGTTGTTCAGCTGCGGAGCGCCTAGAGTTAAAACAAGAAAATCTTTTCCTCCATTTGTCTCATGAACTGTTTGATGGATATTCACAAAAAAACCACTCCCAGGACAAAAAGTCAGACAAGTGAGTTGCTTAGGGCTTTCATGGCACTCTTGTCTTTTTTACCTTAAAAAATCAAATTTAAGCTCGCCTCCTAAACTCCCCAAACAAAAGTTGGACTAAGTGCTCATGTAACAGAATATATAGATTGCATGTAATATCCTGAAAAAGCACATTCTACATTTGAATCATCGCTGTTCTTCGAAAACCTCGTAAGTCACTTTTTCTTGCGAAAAGTTTGACTCATTCATTTCAATAGGCTAAACAGTATTTCATTCTATTAGCTACGAAAAAAGCTGTTATTTAACATGAAAGAGGTTAAATCAGTATTTGAATATGTCTGGGTTTTCATTTTTCTTACAATTTGCTTTGAAACAAAATCTTTTTGTTTCTGTAAAGAACAATATCAATCAGAATTGATGTAAATCTGAGTAAATGCTGAAGATGTTATAGCTAATCCGAAAGTTGCTATATACTAATGTCAGGGATTTTCATTTTTCTTATATTAAGTTATTGTAAAGTTTGCATTTTATTAAATAAGGTATAAAATAACTAAATTCAGAACACTGTCCGTGACCGATCTGTCTATCTCTAGTCGGTGGCAGTAGTAGTGCAGTATTTTACAACATTTGTATGCTAGAAACTGGGACTGTAACATTTTCCACTTTTGCAACGATATATTCAGCAACGTATCATAAATATCGCGGACGAATTGCTTGACATATATCTTGAGAACAAATAACTGGGCATGCTCGGTTGAATTACAATATTTATTGAATATGATTGTTAAACGACTGAGTTAAACGAATGACTGGCTGTAACATATGCGGGATCATTGCTCCAGAACTATTCTAGCTTGAAAAAAGTTTCCATTTTTCTTATACACTACCATACACTTCCCTTTTGTATAGGCAGTTAGTTGTACTGGTTTAAACTGGTTATATTATAGTGTTGCAGTTATATCCATTCGCAGGATTCACTGAAATGACGCTCATATATATTTTTTCTGAAAAACATCCATTTTCAAAAATTGTCTCATAACAATGTCTCCCTAAATCTTTTGGGACGAAGCGGTGAGCTAGTGAAATGGATCGTGTCTTAAGTAAAGTGGTGTTAATTTGCCTACCTCGTTCAGCCTTTTTATGAATGATTTCTATATCCAATCCTGCAAACCTTTCGAAAGTCTGAAAGAGGGAGTTTTCTTCGAGATGATTTAACACATACGTAAAGGTATACAAGACCTTCATTTCATATTTGAAAACATGAAGATATACTAATATCGTTGATGTAAACATTGAATCCATATGTTACATGTAATTAAGAAATAATTTATAGCCAAAGAGTGAAATTATTACGTCCGACGTATAACAGCCCATCGTGCATGAATAGTGTTAAAATACGGTTTTGCTATAAATTATTTCGATTCTAATATGCCGTTAATCTAAAACAGTAGATAAAATATAGGAGCGCTCTTTCTTGGTCGCAGCAAAAACTGTTAAGTCACCGCACGTTAACGTGACGTCATTCAAGCGTAAGAGTGTTTTAACAGTGACGACGGTAATACGTCGTACAAATAATTTCACTCGGGCTGCGCCCTCGTGAAATTACGCCCGACGTATAACCACCCATCGTGCATAAATAGTGTTAAAACACTCTTTTGCTATAAATTATTTCTTAATTAACGGTACTATACATTAGGTTAAAAATAGTACATATTGTAAACACAGTATTAATGTGTCTACTACCACTAAAAGTGTTACTGCATGACAATTTATCATGGACGTTGTTCAACATACACAATTAATTTACATATTTAGTAAAGTTGAATATATTTGATCAGGATTTTCTACATCTAAAGTAAATATCTAATTACAAAATATTTTAGTGAAAGATAGCTATTGGATGTCTTTAATGGTTTTTGTCTTTTATCTTTGTTTTATATGGACAAATTAAGAAGGATATAAAATGGCTTAATTGACAGGTGTAACCTGGCTTGAAATATGTGTTATAAATCAAGGGTTTATAAATGATTAAATGTTTATGTTTATTAGTAACTGCTCATAACACTGTGCATTTAATACTATGACAAGAAAATACTTTGCAAAGACCTTTTTTGTAACATTATGAATAGCTGTTTTCCAATTGCTTTGAGATGATCTAATGGGGTTTTACGATTTACTGACATCAATTATCAATAATTCAAAATGCAACATTTATCACTTATGTCATGTTGACGTTTAACGTCTAGGGTTACCGCATGATTCAATAGAACTGTTTAATAACTTAAACATTTCAGAGAACCCTAATTGTCTTTGGACGTTGTAAAACAATCATTTTGAAAGTAAAAGAATTATAAAATAACTTATTGATTGTCGGTATCTATTACGTATATATAGCCGTACGTTCTCGCATGACAGACTGTACGAACCGTTCCGTTTCACTACTAATACTGTATTTCGTTACTAATGAAAAAGAAAACAAAACGAACAAGATATGTCGTAATCAAGAATAATGTTAAAGAACAAATTCTGACCATAAGGTAGAAAAAATACAAATAAACGAATCACGGAAAAGTCATCTTGTGGCTGGGAGATATCTAAAGTAATGGAATAATTATAATTCAGTGGCCACAAAATTCTTTTAAAAAAGTATTTTCTTCTGATCGTCTTTTTCCTTGTGGCCACAAATGTATTCATGTTTGGTCTATTCACAAGTGAATAAAACACCGTAAATGAAAACATTTTCTTTAAATTTTATAGCATTGATAGAATAGAAATATTGCCTCGTTTAATGAATCTGGAATAAAAAGCAAATTTCATTATAAATCATCAAATTCCTATACATTCATTTGAAAAGAAAAAATGTGGAAACAAATGAAATGAGTCTCTCAGTCTGATCAATTTAACGAACAGATGTTTTATTGCAGAACATTCCGAATCTTGATCCTGTAGCTGTATTTATTCTAACATCAATATACTCTGTTATCTATTTATCTCTATAATTGATTGCAAGTATTACCCTTTCACCATCTTTTAATTCGTTTATTTATAAATCACAAAAACAAAAACAAGGACACAATTCCAATGCAACAGGAAAATGCAAATTCAAAGAACGCTGCCTCTCAAACAGCAATTCATATAGAAATTCAAATTCTTGCGTACATAGTGTGAACGTATATATAAGCAAAAAGATGAATAGAATGATGCATAAAATACATATGTAACAAAAAGACATAACATAAATGAACAGTAACGTATTTATGGACTCTGGCAGTCGGTATATGTTTTCCTTAACTTTTGAAAGGGCGTGATAATTGTTTCCGAACGTCTTTGGTGTCAAAACGGTATACTGGCGACATTTCTTTTATTACATAAAAGTGTAAATACAATTACTCTCCGTCTAATGAATTCTTATATGTAATGTCGTAGATACAACTATAATGTTATGAGATCATAAACGTTTGATTCCATGACTACGCAGAAGCCAGAAGACCACGAAAACACCAAGTCCGATTTCGGACGATATGATTCGAAGCACAAAAAACGTTATATATCTAGTGAAATATATTCAGTTGCAGATCATAATGTAAGTAATCAGGGCTATGAAGGATTTTCTTTTACTCTGCATAGCTATATACGTTTTTCCCTTGCATTTCTTGGCTTAATTCATATGACGGTTTGTGCTTGACAGTTAGGTAACATTTTCATAATGAAATAAAAGCATTACAGAATTTGTAATGGAAACTTAGGTCATACACCACCACAACTTGGTGTCTCATTTTTAGCTGATTTTACCGTGCATTTGTTTGACTGAAACTATTTTTCTTGCATCAAACATGATCCCTACTTTTCTCATGATTTTTATTCAGCACTGACAAGAAAATGTAAATTACATACATTGAAACTTAGCCTTGGTGTGAGCTGCAACCATTGGAGGTTCCTCAGTTCTGTATAGAATAAAGAAAACCAGCTATGGAGTGAGTTTATGCCTCGAGTTTATATCTATGTGGGAGTATCCAGCTTAACTTAACAAATGTATCGGTTTCTCTTATTTAGATCTACCTGTCTACCTGTATGTTCAAGGTAGACATTGTGTGGAATAAAATAACATATATCCAAATTAATCTTTACACGGAAAACATGCAGTTTAGCACCTAGACAGAATAACAGATCGGTTAATGTATATATGTAATATCGAAAAGCAAAATACTAACAAACCGTGGACACGAGTTTTATTATCGAATAAACAGAGATTACATCAGCATTCATAACAATTCCTAGAAAAATCGCATCAATAAGAAATTCAACCAGGTGTTCTCTTTTGGCATAAAGTGTAAACATAATGTAATCAATCAGTATAGGATATTACTAGATAAACAGTCTGACACGTGTTTATGGAATCTGGCAGCCGCTTTATGTTTTCCTTAACTTTTGAAAGGGAGTGATGTTTCCTAAATGTTGATCTTGATATGAAAAAAGTACACCGAAGTAATTTGTTACTTTGTCTTCATCTTATTTTTACTCACAATGTAATGAAAGTTCATTGGATCTCTCCCAGTTGTAATTCCTTATTATGTTAAATAGTTCATCGATTTGTAAAAACAGTTATACTTCTCCTAAGCAAGCCGAAGATAAATTATTATCTTGAACTAAAGATCAAACTTTCAATCAGTCATCAGCAGAGATCAATGAGATGTTTTAAATTAGCTCCTCACAAAGGTTTGAAACGCAAAGACAATAAAGTTTACGAATGTCTCTCCGAGATAACGAGACAAATATTCTGCGCGCACCCACCAATTTATATAAACAGAAGCGATGAAAATAAATTCTTGATGTAGAATTTTGTAAAAAAAGTAACTCTCAAATATTTAGCCTGACAGCGATACTAAACTAGGTCCCAGTCAACAGATATTGAATTTACAAACAATTTCTAAATAGTTATACTTCTGCACCAGAGAGTATATTCCGAGGAGGAATTTCGCAAAAATGGGCCAGATGTGTTTATATGTCTGGAAAAAGTCTGGATCTGCTATAATTGTAAAACAGTAAGACGTCATTTAAGTTTAAAGAAATGCAATTTTCAGCCTTTAATAAAAAATTTTTAGTTATTTACTTAAAATGTTGAAAACCCTCACCAAGTGTATTTAACTTTAAAATATATTTGAACTGATTGTATATCTAGAGCTAAAAGTATAATTAAATATCATGCAGTAATAGTCGACTATGGTGGCTGATTTCTGTCATTTCGCGCTTTCGCCCCGCGACCCCGCCAAGCAAAAACACGAGAATAAACAAGTTAAAATGACGGGGGCGCGGGGCGACAACCCGCTATGTAGCGGGGCGCGGAGCGAAAACACGATTATTGGCGGAGTCGCGGGGCGAGATTTAGTAACTGGTATGTCGGGGGCATGGAGCGAAAACACAATTTTAAGCGGAGTCGCGGGGCGAGATTTAGTTATTTAAATGTCGGGTGCGCGATGCGAAAACTCGACGTTTAAGCAGCGCTAGCAGCGCTAATTATCGTGTTTTCGCCCTGCGCCCCTGACATACCAGTTACCCCCCCTCCCCCCCCCCCCCCCAGCCACCGCTTAATAGCGAGTTTTTGCCCCGCACCACTGTTAATAAAACAACTTCCATGTTTCAGTAGCAGTACTAGACAGTAATTGCACTACATATCCTTAGGACGGCCGGTAATGAAGTATTTCGACCCCCATAGAATAATGACCCCTCGGTCATTATTCTATGGAAAAAGTGACCACCCGGTCATAGTATTATGACCTCCAGATCATAGTACTATGACTCCCCCACGTGAAGTAAACTGAACCTCACGAAGAATATTGACTCCCATAAAAAACGATCCCCGGTCATTTGGTCATTTTTAGTGATAACTCATGTATCTAAGGCCTAATTGTTGCATTTTATGACCCCACTCGGGGGAGGGGGCATATAGATTTGCCCTTGTCCGTCCGTCCTTTCGTTTGACCATTAGCCCCAATACCATCACTTGACACAGAAATCAGAGCATTTTGCAACGGGAAAAGGGATTATATTTCTAGACGCTGTATCTTGGTGTATACATTTTTTTCAGAAAAATAACAATTCACAATACGTTCACAAAACACATCAGTGTCAATAATCCCTGCAAACTTCGGTATGAAGTAATTCTTCAGAAGAAAACTGCACAAGAAACTGCTAGCATAGAACTTAGTATTAATAGAAGTTGCAATACTTAGCAGTGGCAGTAAAGTACGGTAGCGGCAACAATAGAAAGTAGTAGTAGTAGTAGTAGTAGTAGTAGTAGTAGTAGTGGCAGTGGTAGTGGCAGTTGCAGCAGCAGCAGCAGCAGCAGCAGCAGAGGAATAAGTGACAGCAAGAACAGCAGCAGGAGAAGAAGAGGTAGAGGTACAAGACGTATTAGTGGAAGCAGTTAAAGTAGTATCAGTATAGCAGTTGTAGTAGTAGTAGTAGAAGTAGTAGTAGTAGTAGTAGTAGTAGTAGTAGTAGAAGAAGAAGTACATGTAGTAATAGCAATAGAAGTAGCGGCACCAGTAGTAGTAGTACAATCAAAATGTTAACTATTGGCAATGGAGGGTATTAGAGTTGTACATCTAGTAAAATTGTCCGTTAGGTTTGGTGGGGATGACTTTTTAATAGATATTATCGTCGAAAGTCTTTTTAGGAGCCGATGTTTTACACGGAAAGAGTAACTTTTTTAAATACATGTAGAATAATGTCCGGGAATCGATATTGTATGAGAGTTCGAATGTAGTAATTTCGGCAGTGAGTATTTTACATAGAAGGTGTCACTTTTTCTATAGAATAATAACCGGGGTCGTTATTCTATGAGATTCGAAGGGAGTCATCTTTAGGGAGTCAGTATTTTACTTGGAGGGGTCAGTTTTTACCGGGGGGTCGTTATTCTATAGAGTTTTCAAAGGGAGTCAGTTTTTTATAAGGGGAGTCAATATTTTACAGGAAAGGAGTCGCATCTTCTATAGAATAATGACCGGGGGATCGTTATTCTATAGGGGTCGAAATACTTCATTACATCGGCATATTTTTACACAATCTCGCCAGGCATACGTATGTTTTTGACAATACAGAAAATGATGTTAGATAACCGTCAGCTTTTCCCAAAATTAATGAAAATGAAACTACAAAGGCTAAAGGTTTTTGTTTTGTTTTTGTTTTTCTATTTTTTAGGAGAAGGTTTGTCCTTTCTTGTTGTTGTTTTTGTTTTTTGTAATAGGGGTTAAATTTCAGCACTTTCTAACAATTCAAAAGCACGACCTGTCAGCTTTTCATTTACGAAAAAGATATTTGCACTCGGAATAAACACACAATCTGACTAAAGTACATCTCCTATTACGCTACGCATAGGATCTGAGAACGACCTATTCATAGCCTCGTTCTGACGACCTTTCGCTAGCCAATCAGAGCTTAACTTACAACATTTTGCAAATCTACCTTTAGCCTTGACTTTTGATATTTACAATTCTTATGTCGTAATGTGTCAGATAGCCGGTTAGCTCAGTCGGTAGGCCACTTGCTCTGTAACAGAGGGGTCCCGGGTTCGAGCCCTGGAATGACTGCACAATTTTCTTACTCTTTGACATTCGAACAAGTCGTCTGGTTGGTTCAAATAAAAATAGATTTGTGAAAATAAAAATAGCAATACTGGAAATCCAAAATATACAGAAGACGTATGTGAATAGGTCGTTCTCAGATCTTCGTTTAGAAGATCAAGTACTTAAGTCAGATTGAATAAACACAAATCTTTGGAACTTCGTCAAATCGTTCAAAAGGTCTTTTTTGATGTTGTCTATTAGTGTCAGTATATGCCTCGGATGTCAAATATTTCTGTATTTGAGAGCTGAAGACTAGAAATTTCAGAAATATTTTCAAAATGAATTTCCAGTAATGAATGTTGATTCCACGGAAGCGTGAAAGGGCCATCAGACGCTAACACGTTTTATTTTACGTTACGGCCGCGGAAAGGATATCTATACTGTGTTTAGTTATACTTTAAAACTTACCTAATGAACTGTGAACATATATAACTATGTTAATTCAGTGATGACAAAAGCTGTATAAAGAAATTGTGTATATTCAAAAAGATGAAATTTGGGTCTATAATGTCTTTTAAGTAATTTTACTAAGATCTGACTTGAAAAATTCATATTGTCATTGGTCTTTACTTCGTGAATTATAAAGCATACGGAAACTGTATAAAAGAGTAAAACTGATAAGCTGCCTTCTTTCAGCACGTATGTTGTTTATAGCAGCCTAACTTTGAATAGATACGAAAATATGCATCAGACAGGGTGTTTTATGAATCATTTGATCCTCAGGACATCATACCTTTTATGTGCCGTGTTGCGGTAGTTATACGCCTCGCAGTACTTAGAATTGCTATAATATCTGGCACGTTCAAGGTATGAAGTCACATATATTTTATGACAGTTTTCTTTGCTTGGTTACGTCATTCATTATGCTTCCAGCGGATCTCCTTATAAAGTTTGTACCTATTTGTAAAACTCTGTACGGCTGAATATTACATATCGTGATTTCTATGTGCAACTGCACAAACTAAATATATCACTTATTGATAAGCGAAAACGATATCAAGTCTTAGTTTCTCCTTTTGTAGGTCCACTCGCTGTTACAACGTCATTCATTTCATTGCGGTTCATATTACTTGTGAAAGGGAACAAGAAGCATTGGCAACAAGAAAAGAACAAGATTTGTCCACTTTTCATCTTGTGTTTTCTCTAATCATGTGTCTCACATGGATGTTTGCTTTTCATTATAAACGCAACAAACGATTTTACTCTCTGGAGTCATTCTTCGTGCATTTCTAATTCATGTGAAGATGTAGTTACTAGCGAAAAAATAAACTGATGCTTGTCTGCTGGCTATGTTAACTGACCCGTTTTTTAGCAAATTAAAAGCTGTTGAAAAAATGGAATTTAATCCGTCAAAGAAGCTGAAAAAATGTCTTGTTAAATGAATTTGAGAATTAAAGACAAGAGTTGAACTGAGAAACTTCTAAGAAACAGAAAGCAGTGACAATTCACTGCACATAAATGCAAATTTCGGTAAACAATACAGTAATGAAAACATAGGGAAACTTGCACCCATAAATGTAACTTAAAAAATTGCAGATCATATATTGAAATCTAAAAGGTATTTTATGATAATTACGAAACTATGTCAAAATGCCTCCTTTATTTGACAATAAATTGAGTGTATTCTCAGGACTATCTTATCTTTAAGTTATCAACACACACTCTGCGCCAGAATCCTTATGATAATATATCAGCTGATAAATCAATAAATTTAACAAGTAAAGGTTATCGTGAAAGTGAAAGAGACGGAAAAAACAAGAAGTAGGTAAGTACATAGTAATCAGTCATACACTCCTTAATATTCCCACATCCCACCGAATGGCACTCATTCCTTCCAGTATAAATTACGCGAAACTGTGAACGAACTGAATCAATTATTCCTACACCACAGACGTGCTGTGTTTCAAGAAAATAAAAGCCAGGAAAATGTCTGAATGTTGTAGAAAGCTTTGTCAGTTCGAAAGTTCTAGGTTGTGTAAAAATCCATTACGTGTGATGTTTCTCAGAAAGTACCACTGCCAACATTTCTTTTAATTAGAAATTTGACTTTTACTATTTATAGTGATTAGTTTAGTTTGTATTAATTTATTTTAGCTCGATTGTGATGAAAGCTTCAAGCTTATTGGAACCACTCTCGAGTTCGCTTCCTTGAAAAACCAGTTCTGGTGTCATATGAGAAGTCATGGTCGTAACCCCAGTGGCGCTCGAACTCACGACACCTGGATTGAGCGGCCGACACCTTATCCACTAGACCACCGCTCCCCTTTTTCCAGTGATTATATCAAGCATTCTTAAAGCATGTGATTAGATCTATACACTCTTATCAAAAGGTTTCAAGTTTGACAAAAATAGTTAAGACGTTTAGATAAAAGGTAAAAGTAATCAAAGCAAATAACTTTTAAGCATCTGGTTAATATTATACGAAATGAGCAAAGCACGTTTGAAGGATAATGAAATATGTATACTGAAAGAGGTTAACCTGCCTAATGAGCAGCCTAAAATCATTGCTTATATTGTGGTGTGTTATGAAACAGCTTTTTTCATTGTATATGTGTGGATCAGTTGCAAATTTTCATTGATATGTTTTTGTTCATTATGAGAAATATAATATACTTACCGTCAAGTACCGAGTCACATGTAGACAATTATACATCCCTTTCATCGGACACAGGTGAAGTGTTATACATATTTGCTGTCTGAGAAAATATAATATTGTATCGATCGGAAGTGTTCTTTCTATAAGCAATAATATTTAAATTATTACAGCTGTTTGACATTCAAATTTGATATAAATATTTTATATCATATTGTTTGTTCAACATTAGTTTGCATAAAGTGTTAAAATATAATATCATGCTTGGTTAGTAAATGACATTAATTTTGAATGGATGATTCGATTTACAGCGTTCTACGAGAAACTACAAATACACGTTCTGTCGTATTGAAATCGAATAAGTTTTAAGGTTTAGAATTAGGCCTTGAGAAACAAAAATCAAAAGAAATTGTTTATCTTTATTTCTTTACTAATGGTATTCATTTTCAAAGGGAGACAACTTTTCCCGAATATTTTAAGTACAAATGGTATTCATTTTCAAAGGGAGACAACTTTTTCCGAATATTTTAAGTATTCGTCGAGAAAAAGTTGTCTGAAAATGAATGCCATTACCATTTTACATTATGAATATAGCTCAAATACACAGCTTAGCAATAGTATACGCAAAGAGGATGAGTAACAAGTTCTCACATTATTACATACCTCGCCTGAACAATATTCACTTACATGAGATTGGCTAAGGAGTATTTATCTTAAAACTATACAAAATGTTAGAAAATTGAAGAGAAAAAAAAAGAGAAAATTGAGAGAGGAAAAGAAAGTAAAACGAAATCTAGTGACATAAAGTACAACATATACTTCATGTACTTTATATTTCATACAGCACTGATACCTTGATTATTGATTTGTAGATTTTGTTTGGTGTTACGTTTTGTTGCAATTAGATATAGAAAAGGCATTCTAGTATTTCAATTTTCAAACCGCTTTGTATCCTTGATTAACTTTTGAACACTTCTAAAAATATTATTATTTTCATTGTCTGATAGAGAAGAGTTCATTAGAAGTAAAGTATTTCTGTTTAAAGTGTGAGATTTCTTGGTTTAATGAAACAGATCTTCTCCTTGATTTGTAAAATTAGGACACTGAAAAAGATAGTGCTCACAATCTTCAGTATGTTGTCCATACACTACAACTAAATACAGTGACTAAATAATTTGTAAACAGATCAAATTCAAATTGCTGCATTTCGTTCTAAGGCGAGAATGATCAATTGAATACCTTCGTTCACCAAAGAAATATATCAACGGCTCTTCTGGTGCTTTAAACCGTGTTGTTGATAATGACTTTTCAAAAGCTGATAGGGTTTCTAATTGTCTTCTTTCAATAGGTAGTTCATTCCACAATGAAATAGAAGCTGAAATAAATGGTCTAGAAAATATTTCGGTACGTTTTCTTAAGCTACCACAATCCTCACTATTTCTTGAATAATAATGGTTGTTGTCAACAACTACAATCGGAAATACTATTATTAAATGACTTAAGTAATCTGGAACCATATTATGTTTTATCTCATACATTAATATTAATGTCTGATATACCCGTCTTTCAGACAAAGATATCCATCCAGTTTCCTTATAGAGATTGTTTAGTGATACGGATCGCGTTGTTCCGGGTACAATTCTTGTTGTTTCCTTTTTCAGGTTTTCAAAATTAGTACTATTATGCCATACGACAGCTGCATATTCTAGAAGTGGTCGGAGGGATTATTTATATAAATTATATAAATTTGATTCAAAGCTTTCCTGAGCAATAGAATTGTTAGTTTAGCATAATGCCTAATATCTTTGATTCCAATGTGTTTATGCCACTTTTCATCGCTACCAAGATATTTGTGATCATTTACAAATTTAACTGATATATAATCAACATTATGCGGTATTGCGTGTTCTTTTTTTCCATTCTTTCTTTTTTTGATTTGTCATTGTTGTTTTTTAGTCTTGGCTGTCCTTGTTGGTTTCTTCCTGCTAATGTGTGTGTGTGTGCGCATGCATCCGTGGGTGTATATGTCCTTGTTATTTTTGTCATGCTAATGTGTGTGTGTGCGTTCGTGCGAACTTGTGTGCGTCCTTGCGTGATTTTCATGGGCGGTTTCCCACAGTGATGTTTTTTCTTGCTTGTCTGTTTCTTTATCTATGTATGTTACTTGTATGTGTGTGTGTTTGCCTTTTGTACGTGCGTGTCTGCGACGTGGTAGGGATACTACGTTTAAGGAACGTCTCTTTCCCTGTTTAGTATTCTTAATTAATAACCTTGCCCCACCTTCCCCAAACATACGACCCTTTTATCTACCCCTTACCACCCAATCCCCATTTTCTGTATTTTACATATATCAATAATGTACTTGTTGTTGGATTATGAAACAACACGTCTGCAACAATTTTCCGTTACAGCTTCTTTTGCTGTGGGCCTACTTTGTTATGCATGGCTCTAAGTCTGTGTTTTGGGTGCTCTACGCTTCGGGAAATCTACACTTGTCTTTATCAAACAGGGAATCCCACGCACCAAAACGCAGCCTCCCCAAAATGAAACCTACAGCACGCAGACGTGCACACCACCCGCACACACACACACACACACACACACACACACACACACACACATACACGCGCACACACACAAAGCCAATACACCATAAACACACACACACATACACGCGCACACACAAAGCCAGCACATTAGGACAAAACGAACAAGCAAAGGAACACAGTGGGGCACCGCCTTGGAACGGTCAGTGGAAAAACACCACTGGGGAGCTTAAACCGGTTTAAGGTGCGCACTCAACCGCACTCTTACCCCCCCCCCCCCCCCACCATGTTCCAAAGACACGGGACAGTGTAAATAAAAGTAATCCCCTCCAGGTGAATCTCTAACACAAGTAATGGAAACAAAAAGGCATGGCATGTAAAACACAAAAATGCTCGTGTATAAATATATAAAAAGCAAACCTTTAGAACCAAACACGTATGTACTCAATGCCTTTTCAGAAGACAGAGCAACAAGAGAAACACCCTTAAGGGCCCGACGAAACAGGCCAGAAGACAGATATCAAAACAGTTCAGTCCTGATAGGATTTAAAAACTGCTTATCATAGAGTCCTCCCCCTCTTCCGTCAGTCACAATCAAAGAGGAAAGCGTAGTGTCCAACTGTAAACGGGTTGAACACTAAACATGCGGTATGTCTCAAAACAGTTGGGTCGTAACCTCTTTTAATAAAACGTTTTATAGTTTTACCAAATACATTTGGAAAATTACCATGACCCAAGATCTTACGAAGTTTGTAAACCACGTCCCCATAAAAAACGGGTTTAGAAATACCTTCTCGCAGAAGTGTCTTTAAGTTACTATTGAATTTTAAAACTAAATCAGAATTACGATAGTAAAATTTAGCAAAATATTTACGCAATTTGTAATAACGGTAGCCTTGCTGAAGAAGTTTACCTGTAATACATTGATTACGCTCATTGAAATGCTTGGCATGACTACACGCTCTGGCAAACCGAATTAATTGAGAAATATATACCCCGTAAGATGTAGCCTGAAGTACATCCCCATCCAAATGGGGAAAATTTACAATACTAAAATTAAAATCATCCCTCTTGTCATAAATTTTGGTATGTATAATATTGTCATAAATAGAGAGATGTAAATCTAAAAATGAAGCATCAGTATCCGGATTATTAGTTTTAATTAACTGAAGCTCCCTAGGATAAATAGTACCCATCAATTGACCAAAAAACGGATTATCCATAATAAGAATATCATCCAGATAGCGTGATGTATTATGAAATGCAGATATAATATCTCTCTGCGTATCTGGAGAAAGGCTCAACATAAAGTCTCATTATAAAACCAAATCTGCGACAAGGGGTGCACAATTTGTTCCCATGGGAATACCAACTACTTGTCTAAAAACTGCATTCCCAAACCTGATGTAAATGTTGTTCAATAAAAAGGAAAGGGCTTTACAAACTTCGTCACAGGTCCACACTGTATAATGTTTAATAATATTGCTAGTATAAAAAGCTTTATCAAAATTGTAAGCGAGAAATGTAGCATTCTCTCTGGCAAAAGTCTTTTGAATTAGGGCAGTTAGTTTGTCATTTATTAACTTATGGGGTAAAGTGGTATACAAAGTACAAAAATTGTATGTACTGACTGTAGATACCTTGTAATTATTAATTTTACACTTATCCAGGATTTCGCCAGAATTTTTAATCGACCAAAATAAGTGTTAACAGGAGTTTTCGTATACTTTATCGCAGTATCTTTCCACGTGGGCTTTCACAGCTAGAAGTCAAACTTTGCGTGCAGATAAAAGTATGCTGAATTTAATGTAACTAGCCGTTGCTTCTAATCGTATTAATACGGTATTTATACTTGATTCCCTAGTTGACGAATATTTATGGGGGCAAGGGACAGTAGATTTGAAAATTCCACATATCTGCGCTGGTACCAGTGAGATAAAAAAAAAGTCATAAAAAATCCAATTTTGATAAATTCAAGGCAAGTGTTGAGCAGATTATTGCATATACTTAGCACTCATTATGTGAAAATTTTTCAGCCTGCCGATTCTGTTGCTTCTGTGATAAAAATGATTTAAAACGCTGTTTCAGGACACTAAATTTTGAGGCAAAAATGGCTCAAAAGCACACCTTGCGCGACCTGAACCATATATCTCAATGACTGACTAAAACACATGTATATTTTTAAAGCATGCGACCAGACGACAATAGTGGTGGGAAGAAAAGTGTCTCTTAACTGTTTACTTTTTCCGCAAATTTGAGCTGAATCTGGATGGATGGATGACCGTTTCCGTATCGTCTGACTTTCGTTACCTCAGGTAAGATTTTAGACCCGGCCGTCTACACGGAGCTAGGGAAATCGATTCAAGCACATATTTATTTTACACAATAATTACTCGTTCGCAGGAATCCTTAGTTTTATAAAAATCATAAATAACCAGTTGAATATATATGCCTGTAAATCACATCTATCTACTTTATTTAAAAAACGTACCCGGGCCAAATGCGTAACTGGCCCCTGCCACTTTATATATTTTGCGATAAATAAATTAATACTTTTTTTCGGCAAACCTACGACCAGCTATATCACATATAAAACATCAGAACTTATATTATAGTTTATAGCAGAATAGATTTAAAACTAGTTTAATCATGGTGAGCTATTTATACGTCATATGAAACAACCCACTAATGGGGACAAGGGACAGTATATTTGAAAATTCCACATATCTGCGCTGATACCAGTGCGAAAAAAAATCATAAAAAAAAAACAATTTTGATAAATTCGAGGCAATTGTTGAGCGGATGTATTGCATATACTTAGCACTTAATTATGTGACATTTTCAGCCTGCCGATTCTGTTGCTTTTGTGATAAAAATGAGTAAAACGTCAGTTTCAGGACACTAAATACACACCTTGCGCGACCTGTACCGTATTATCTGCAAATGACTGACCTAAAACGAATGTATATTTTTAAAGCATGTGACCAGACGACAATAATGGTGGGAAGAAAAGTGTCCTTAACTGTTTACTTTTTCCGCAAATTTGAGTTTGAATCGGATGGATGGATGACCTTTTCTATTTCGTCTGATTTTCCGTTACTCAGGTAAGATTTAGACCCTGCCGTCTACACGAGCTGGGAAAATCAAATTCAAGCACATATTTATTTTACACAAAATTACTCGTTCGCAGGAATCCTTAGTTCATAAACATCAGAAATAACCAGTTGAATTTTAATGCCTGAAAGCACATCTATCTATTTTATTTAAAAAACGTACCCGGGCCAAATGCGTAACTGGCCCCTGCCACTTAAGGCTACGACCTCATGAAACTTCTCTGTGGGTACATACTCTCTTCGTCGTGTTAACATTAATATCGACATCTTGTTTCTCTAACCTGCTTTCCGGTATATTATATACAACCGGTCACTGTGGCTCAGTGGTTAAGGCGTCCGCCTCGGGATAGGGAGGTCGAGGATTCGAGTCCCATGGGTAGCGTTCGTCCGTGGGATGTTTGTCATGGGACTCGTTGCAGTTGTTAAGACTTTTTCACTTGCCTCTTATCACAGTGGATTTTAGGACCGCCAAACGAGTCAAAGTTTATGTAAAAAGCTATTCAGCTATGTTGCAATAATTACCAAAACCACATTAATATAACACCTTTAACTAATTGCGCAGTATTTTCAAGATTTGCCATATGTTGATATTGCCCTGGGAAGGGTCATGTTGCTTTAGACAGGAATGGATAAGAATTTTTCACTGTACTTCATACATGTACGTGAGCAATAAACACTGGATCTTCTTTACTATCGGATAAATATGAATATAACGGTACATCTTGGTACTAACGCTAGCTGCAGTATTGTGGACATGCTGCAGTTTGCCCAGAATGATATCAGGAATGTCCCTCTGTAACAAAGTACAGAAGTCTTGTTATGAGGTAGGTAGGAACTTTTCAAAGGATTCGGTGGCACCTTTGGTAAGGAACCATCTAATGTGCAGTTGTGCTTAATCAGTTCGAACGAAATACAACACGCTACAACACACAAGCTGTTTACTGCCGAGTAAATTCCTCATACAGTGTGTTAATTGTACCAGAGTTACTGACGCCGTAGAATTATACAGCGAGCTGTGGCAATGGATTCGTCTCACAACGATGTAGATGTAATTACGATGTATCAAAACTGAGAGAAGTGTCGATATTTCACATGGAGTGTCGATATTTCAGATGAATTATTCACTGCAGAAGATGTACCCGGGCAGAACAGCAGTGGCTCTGAAATCTGTTAATAATTGATATCACAAAATAGCAGAAAGTCATAGGGCCATTGCGGTTTCTCATAACGACGAATTCTAAAATCAAAATATGCAGAATTAGAGAAATTGTTCCAAATATGCTTCCTACTTTTAAACATGTTGCTGGCAGCACTGATTATTTTGTCAGGCTAAGAAGACAAACTAACATTTGAGCAGACATATCAACATTTGATTGATAAGAGGTTTCTATAAAGGAAACATATGTTGATAATTGTATATATTTTCACAGGTACTACGTTTTCCAATTATTTTTTATACACGGATGAACTTTTACCACGTGCGAAAGGATTCACATTTAGCTCGCATGATATAAACCATATGTAAACAGACAACACCGTATTTTGTCGAGTGGGTACGGCAATCGTTGATACAAACCACTAACAGAGGCTTGCACGAAATAGACTAACTATTGTAAATATAAGGTTCATGCCGTCGTTTAGCTTCCCTTACTGTACAATGTCTTTCAATTTGAGTTTCTGATACAAATCAAGGGAAGAAATAATTATCTGATAGTTTACTCGTATCGTAAACAATTCTGAGATGGAGTAGCGTATACAACTCACAAATTCCAGGTTCAAATTCTAGATATGTGTATATAGAAAACAAATGAGCCGTGCCATGGGAAAACCAACATATTGGGTTTGCGACCAGCATGGATCCAGACCAGCCTGCGCATCCGCGCAGTCTGGTCAGGATCCATGCTGTTCGCTAACGGTTTTTCTTATTGCAGTAGGCTTTAAAAGCGAACAGCATAGAGCCTGACCAGACTGCGCGGATTCGCAGGCTGGTCTGGATCCATGCTGGTCGCAAACCCACTATGTTGGTTTTCTCATGGCACGGCTCAAATACAGATTACATAATTGTCCATATATTTTTGTTTAAAACGATTGGTCAAAGCTGTATTTTTATATAATGCTAATCATTAAATCTAACCTATTTTGTTTGAAAGTAAAGACCGATATCACTATATTCGTGTTCGTTTGTAAACAATTCGAAGGAAACATCTCGAATTTTGACATGACATCCAAAATAGTCAATACTAGTTTAAATATTTACTGTCACAAGCACCGCGGGTAATTTTCTCGATGAGTAAGCTTATTTCAGCTTCTGACAAGTTAATGCACAGATCCTCCATTCCATCTTTACCTTATGCTCGCCAGAGTTTCATTAAACAACATAGCCACTTGTTAATCAAAAAATTTCCGAAAATACAGTTTGCTGTGTTATTGCCTATTAGATATTTTTCTTGATGTATTTTACCTCAATTATGAATGGCATTTAGCTGTTTACTGCGAAATCAGGGAAAATGGTAAGTAATGAGTATGAATAAATAACAGAATAAGCTTTTAGTCAGTTACCATATGTATTCCATTTTTAATTTATGCAAATGGAAGTAAGTAGTTATATATATGGGGGTGCGAGAACACTTTTGACCCAACTTAATTTTAACCCTTGACCTAAACCGACCAAAGCTGGCCAATTAAAAAAACCAGATTTTAACAAATTATTTTTAAAGCATTTAGTAAAAAAAGAATTAAACGTTTAAAAAATTATTTTTATTTATAAAATGTACAAAGCCTCTGGTCTTGATTTTTATTTTGAATTAGTAAGTATATTATCAGGGTACCACATAGTAATTAAAACTTTAATTAAACTTTTAATTCAAAAGTTTGCTTATATCGGGACGTCCATCCGGTATAGATTCATCCGATTTTGTAGAACTAATGTAACTATCCTTCATAAGTGAAAATGTTACTTCTGTAGATGTTGAATCGTTATAAGGATGAATGTCAAACATTGTCCCTTGTTTAAATAAATTTTAATTTTTTTCTTATACATAGATATTAACTGATCAGTGTCAAAGTCCTCAGCTGCCTCAGCTGCTATATTTATATATTTCTGCTAAAAATTTTCCAAAAATAGTCATCAATACCATCCCGAAACCTATCATTCCACCCACCTAAATATAAAATGGATATTGGGCTTTTAATCGGTTATCTGGGTTCACCTATGGGCCTGGCCCCGTTTTAAAAAAATATTAATATCTATTATTAAATTCCAGTTTTTTTTGACTATAAACACACCCTTCAGTCACATCTAGTACATCTATTTTATATTCTTGTTTTGGGGTTTTTTAAAATCTTTATAATCTACGATAATTCCAGGTCTTAATTGAAAATATATTAAATAGCCCCGACCGCCCAGATCTTCATAAGTTGAATATATCCAAGCACCATGACGGTTTTAAAAAACTTTTCATTTTTACGTAATCATAAAAACTTTTATTTAGTATTCAAAGAGAAACACTTCATGTTTTACTTTTTTTTTAGTTTCTTCTATTTTCCCGTCTTTCTTTTTAAGTTTAAGAATTATTTCAGCTAAATCATCAACTCGTTTTGTTGTGGCAAATTCAGAAGAGACAAATTGTCAACAGTATTCTTTGTTCTAGCTAATTGTGTTTCTTGTTTTAAGAAAACATTTTTTACTTTGTAATTTTTTGGGTATTAGTGGTAATTTCTTCGACATTAGCGGTTATTGCTTTAGTAATAGCAGTAAAAACTTGGGTATTACAGTGATTGTTCTCCTTGTTTAGCTGATATTTTTAACTAAGATCCAAATCATTTGTTATTTTTTAATTTTATCATTAATTTTATCATTAATTATCTTAATTGCTTCTTCTGGGTTTTCTGATATTTCAACTACAAGTCCAAATCATTTGTTATTTTTAATTTGATCATTAAATTCTTAATATCTTCTTGTAATTTTTTTGTAATTTACTTAATTCTGCAAATTTTAAATTGTGACGGTTGTCAACAATACAATCCAATTTCGAATTTGTTTTTAAAGTCATCTATTTTAGAATTAATTTCTTTTTTAGGTTATCTAATGCTGTATCAGATCTCACCTCTTTGTGAAGCTGCCTTTTCCAATTCGATTTTTTATTCTGCAAATTTATTTGAAAATGTATCGGTAAATCTTGATTCCCTTTTGCCATTTCCCGTATTTAGTTTATTTATTTTCTGTTCTGATTACTAACTGATACATATTTTGTAACTTTTTCTCAGCTTCAATAATCTTGTCTTTTAGTTCTTCATGTTTAATCATACTATTTTTAATTCTTGAAATTGAGTGAATAAAATGTTTTAAAATTTACTCGAAATACTTCTTTTATATTGTCATCTGGGCAAATCAGATTTCTCTTCAAGTTCTTTAATAGAATCAGTCATAGCTTTCCCTTTCTTCTTCAATTTACCTTGTAATTTATTAATTAATAATGAATTCTTTTTAAAAATCTTTTGTTAATTCTTCATAAATTTTTTACTTCTTCTTCTAGTGTTTGTTTTATACTTTTGATGTCTTCAAGTTTATAGTCATCTATTACACTTTGAATTTTTATCACAAACCGTCTTGAAAAATGCATCGTTGGGTTATCTGGATTTCCTAGGTTGATTATTTCATTACCCTCCCATATCTAATGCTCCCGTTCATTGTGTTACAAGTTCCTTATTTGGGGAAGATACGAATTCCGTTTCCTTTTTTAAGCTTTTTGATTGTTTTTAGTAGCATAATCACTTAAATCCAAAAATCAAATTAACTTTCTTATACTGTCAGGTTGATTAATTTGTTTTAACAATCATTAAAAAACCCCATTAAATAATTATTATTTTTACCAGTAAAGTTTTTCTTAAAAACTTCCTTTGGGTTTTTCAATATATAAGAAATCATATTTTTGATTTGTTGCATTAGCAAAAGTATCACGATCAAATTTTGTTCATCACAAATCCCAATTTTTTTCCATTTTACCTGGACTTTCAAAAAAATAATGTGAACAGTTAATTCGAATATCTTTTGGTGTTTTATAGTAAGACTGACTTAAATAAATAACACAACAGTTTTTGTGACGTCCTTGATAAAGTATTTGTTATTTTATTTTTAACTTTTTATCTTCACATACAAAATCATCAAATATTACTACTTTTTGTTTTTTTGATTCAAGATTCTCACAAGGTTCAATTTGGTCGGGATCAGCTGAATATTCAAGTATTTCATTTGGATCTAATTTAATCTTTTTTGCAATTTGATTTAAGTTGTTAATTAAATCTTGAAAATTTAGATTGTTCTAGGTTTTTAGCATATAAGTATAATTTATCATAATATATAAGAGGTTTTCGAAGTATATTGCATTAATGTATTTGTTTTTTCGATCCAGAAGATGTCCACATATTAACATTCTAAAACAGAATCTGGCATAAAATGATAAAATTGTTTGAATGTTATTGGATTTATCATTTTTTTGTATCATAATTGGAATTTCCATTGATATAATATTACACTTATTTTACAATATTTACATTATCTGTACGAGCTGTATTTTTACATTATTTTTACATTATATTACTTTTTATTTTATATTAAATGCAATCGGAAACTATGAAATAGAATAAGAAAAAAAATTAGTTGGCAAAAGATGGAGAGATCTTAGAAGAAGAAATAATGATGAGAAAAAATAAGAAAAGTACAAATCGGGAAATGTACATGAAATTTTTAAGCCAATTACTGAACAAATTAGAAAGTCAAAAAGAACAATTATCTAGTTCAGTTAAAAGCATTACCTGGAATTAAGGAGCACTTAGCGTTACTTCCAAAAAGTTTTGTTGATAAAATAAAAGACGTAGAACACAACAAAAATTGGCAGAGATAACGGGAAGAACAACCCTCCGGGACTACCAACCATTACAACCATTACCGCCGGAAGCGATACTATGGGTTTGGAAGAAAATATTCCGAGAGCGAGGACAAATAGATTAATACCACCGAAAGATCATATGGGTTTGGATGGTGAAGATGATGTGTTTGAAGAATTAGAAGAAGAATTGGGAGCAAGACCAAAAGAAAAAAAAATACATACAGTAGATTTGGATGCTTTTGTGGATAATGATGTTTTAAAAGAATATCTAAATATTTCCAAACCGTCTAAATGTTTGACTTTTTTACATGCAGATATACTTGATCTGATATTACATAAAGACAATCGTAAAGACACAATAAATGATGTTATGAAGATATAAAAAATTAAAATGGTCCAAATCAAGCAAGTCAAGGATTCAAGAAGATCCAAATAAGCAAGACTAAGCAAAAGAATTTAAAACGTAAACAAGGCGAATATTAAAGTACCAAAGACCGGTTTAAATTATTTTCTTGTACGGATCGTAATATATAAAAAGGAAAAGGAATAATACAACATTCATAACCCATATAGTTTACCAATGGACAATATGGTAATTTAATTAATAAACTTAATTAAAACTTTATGGTCAAAACAAATTAATTGCTAAGGATAGAATAACGGAAATGAAGTAGAAAAGAAGTCATTAACACTAAGGTAGATGATTGATTTTTAATTGATTTGATTAATAAATGATGATAACAATAAGAAAAAGCATTCAATTCATTCAAGCAAAAATATTTAACGAATTAACAGAAAAGTCAGGAATACTATCAAATAAAGATCTATGAAATTTAAAAAAGTAATTAGGGGTCAAGTTATGGCGTTTGTCCATGTAATTCCAAAAGAATTGGTTAATGACTTGGAGTTAATTTGTGGTTCATTATGCTGGAAAATAATAATGAAGATACTAAAAATGAAGGTATTAGATAATTGATGAAAATATTAAAACTGAAAACATTGTTACCAGAACAAATGAAATGTTTTATAAAATTTTTTTTTTCTCGATTTAAATTTTATTATATTTAAATGGGACAAAATAGTATTAAGTTCTGAAACAGTTAAAGATAATAACAAAAATACTCACGAGGTTGATACAATCAGATTTTGTCGTTCTTTAATTTTAGATAAAAATAAAACTTATGTTGTTGGTTTGGGATAGTAATTAACACTATGACCATTCTTGGCATTAATATAGTGTGATATGACAATTAAAAGAATTCGTTAATCATAATGGTAAGGATTGGAATAAAATATTAATATTTACAAATGGTTCTTACTGTTACACAGATATTAATAAATTTATATTAGGGAAACATGAATAAAGTAGATGATGATTATGATTTGATAACTCCGAAATTGCTCAATAAGTTTGGAATTTGATTTAAGTAGTTTTAAGATTTGATTTCAATTTACAGATAATTTTAAGTTGGATTTGGAAATATCAATTTTTCATACTTTGCTTGGATTGGAGAAAAAAAATTAGACAATACTGAATGGGTCAAAAATTAATTTTTAGGGAATACACACCAAATATAATAACTCTGTTGATCAATTTACATTCATTGTGGTTCGCTTATGATAATCACTTGTTGATGGTAATTTCAGTGATATTATCTTTGCTTAAGTACTGCAGATTTAACAAGAGCTGTCCATTTACAAAAGAACCACAAGAGTTGGATATTCTGAAATTAATAAATATATTATAAATTCAATTAGAATATATATTACAGATGTATTTGAAGAATAATTAATTTTAAGGAGGTTGAAACAAGTTTTACATAATTTAAAAGAATTTGAAATTTTTAATTTAGTTTTATATAATGTTACAAGAAAGTTTATGATAAAATAATGGAATAATTTTATTTATGTTGATGCTCCACACAGGAGAAGAAATCGTACACGGAACAGGTTTTATGGTTGACATTTAACGAAATTAATTCAATCCTCAATTAGCACAGCCGGAAAAAAGCTTTGGGAAACAGCAGGAAAAGCAGGTGCACTTGAAAGTGGAACAAAAAGGTTGGAACAGAAGTTGGAAAATAGCTGCGTCTAAAATTGTGAAAAAA
This sequence comes from Mercenaria mercenaria, assembly GCF_021730395.1. Classification (NCBI taxonomy): domain Eukaryota; kingdom Metazoa; phylum Mollusca; class Bivalvia; order Venerida; family Veneridae; genus Mercenaria; species Mercenaria mercenaria. The sequence goes on along the minus strand of NC_069364.1, from coordinate 89,591,649 downwards.
TTGAAAAAGAAAACCTGCTCCGTCTGTTGGTAATTTAATATGCTTAAGGGAATTACAAGAAAAGAATAATAATAAAAATAATAATAAAAAATAATGATAATGAGGAGGATATACACTGAGATAAATAGAATATTGTCAGATCTGGAGCTTTAGTGTGCCTGGCATTTAGCCAACCAAAACGTATTAACAGATTAATTTATAAATAATCCAAAATAAAAATAAAATAAAAAATAAAATAATATTAATATATACATGTTAGACAAACAATATTGTGAAGATATGACTTAAATCTATTCAATTAGATACACCATTAATATCTGTCTTGGGAATAATGTTTGAGCAACAAAAAAAAAAACGGATATCACTTTACAATTAATGATAGAAGTTCATTTTTTGATTGGTTTATGGTTATTTGAAGTAAGTTTTAAAGTTAAATAGCTTGCTTGATGGTAATAATTATGATGTTGGAGATCCAAAATTTGCTTTAATTAATAAATGCAGCTTCATTATTGTCAGTTAGTGGTTAAAACAAAATGGAAAAATTGTTTATTGGACTGTATAATTTATACAAAGTAATAATTGTAAAGAGTTTGGTTTGAACTATCTGAAGATTATGCAAAATCAACTGGAACAAATGAATTATTATTTAGATATAAATGATACTGCTTGAGAGCAGAAAAACCGCAGCTAAAGATATAATTCGGGGTTTGCATCAAGGAGAAAATACATTAATCGAAAGGTCGGTAAAGAGGTAAACACTAAATTCCATATAAATAATTATTCATTTTTTCTAGGGTTTTAGAAACTAATATTTTACCTCAAGTCAAATTCAAATAACACTGCAGCTGACAGATGATGTATGAATTAATTTTTAGAGCTAATGCTGCTTATGCTGGTAGAGTAATTGTTTTTATAACAAAATTAATTCTATGGGTTCCACGTTGGTTTTTAGATGACTTTGGGGTTTGACTAAGTGCTACTGAAAGATTTAAAAAAGCAAAGATGGTATACCTTAGGGAATTGATAACACATCAACTGATACACGACAGACGGAATTAACTTATAGAATAACAGCTGGAATCGCAAATCCACAACGTGTATTTGTTTATTTCCAACACCTGATAAAAGTATGCCACAAGACGGAATCCACATTTTAGGATACATTTAAAGTTTGATGCAGCAGATGATTAAAAATTGTATTTGAGCTCTTGTCGTCTTGAAGTTGGTAATGGTGTTTTTTATCCGAAAACAGGAATACACAAGGTATATCAAGAATTTATGATTGATGTAATTAATTATTATTATAAACAAAATAATAAGACTACTGGAAGTCTGCTAAATTAGATCAAAATTTTCAAAGTTTGTTTGGATTTGTTCATTTTAACTTGGAATATAAAAAGGAAGCAATAACAGAAGATCCTACACACATTAACATAACAGCTAATTAAATGCTTTCGGCGCAGCACATGTCCGTGTTTTCGCAATTGTATTATATGAGGGAAACAGTTGAAATAATACTATGGAAATGAATTGTTTTGTTTAAAAAAATAAATATAAATTAGATATAAATGTCATCAAATTATATTGAATATAAAGTTAACCGAACAGATGGACAATGAAGAAAAATTAGCCCGAGCCCTACAACAACAAAATTCCACCATACTTTTAGATTAAAACATGGAACAATTACAGGAAAACTTTCCTTTACTATTAACCAAAAAAAACACAAATTAATCAAATTAAAAATGCTGTTGCAAATAAGAAGGGATTAGAAATTACAATTTAAAAAAACAAATGTCAGTCAAGGTCAAAATGGTGGATTTTAGGAGCTTTAGCCAGGTTTGTTAGGAAAATAGAACATTCTTCCATGGCAGCAAAAAAAATAGCTCCAAAAAATATTAGCCCTCTATGCATTTGGAGCCCATTTCTGGGCTAGCGTGCTGTGTTAGTAAAATACTTGGAAATGGTATGATTTCGTAGTAATGATAAGAGAAATATGATATCACCATATCTTACACCTATACAAAGAAAGCCAATTAGTAGGATCGGAGTGATTAAATTAACACAAAACAAAAACAAGACGGTGGCTTTTTAGGTATGTTGGCTCTGGTCTAGGTAATACCTTTGATTACATCTTTGTTAAGTGGTAAGGGGACATGGCCAGGGCATAAAGATTGATTTCTCAACGGGACCTTACAGACGATTCCTATAGTAAAAAAAAATAAAATTTATCAACCACCAATATCTAACTTTGAAATTGAACAATGGGTTAAAACAATTAAAATTAAAAACTTTAGGGGTGCCTTATTTAGTAGAAAATAATTTTCTAAAATTAAAGAAAAGGACGAGGTGGAATTATAAATTTGGACGACTTGTTGGTCTGGAAAACACATTGGGTTTTGTTATTAAATAAATATGTACTTTGAACATTTGGGACTTCCTCCACCAAAAGAGAATAAAATTATATACCAAGTAAAAACAACAATGTTCAATAACAAGACAAAACAAGGATTCTTTGTGGATATTAATTGTTTATTTTTCATTAAAATGGTTACAAGATAAAATACCATTGTATGATGTTTATTGTATAAAATACTAAAAATTAATAATCAAAGAGTAATGAACAAAACTATTATAATTATTTTATAAAAAAGGACATTTATTACTGAAAATTATTTAACTGGAATAATTAATATAATGGAATATTCAATAATATAAATGAAAAGGTAAAATAAATAGAAAAACAAATAGAAAGGCAATTAATAAGAAACCTCATTGTTTTTACAAGTTATACCCAAGATACGGAGGGTTGGATTATTTCAATGGAAAACTGTAAAGGCTAGTCACTGGTTAGTTCAAAAAGGGTATAATATGTAACAATTAATTTTAAGTGCATTCTTAATTATTCTTGTTGATGCAATTAAATTAGATAATAGAGAGCTAATTACAACTTAAAAAATAAAGGAAAATGTAATTCTTCAAAGTTAGATGTAAAAAATAACAGAAAAAAATGAATCTATTTCTATTAATTCATGCTATTAAATTAAAATATATTATGTTATTTGTATTAATTCTTTTAAAACGTTAAGGAAATATTCAGTTAACAATTTATGGTTCTATTATTTAAGAGTAAGCTAATGTATCCAGTACCATTATCAAGATTATATCTTTTATCATCATAACATTGATAAAGATGTTTTATTTATACATAACTGGAAAGATTATGCTTATGCAGAACGAATAACTTTTAAAAAGTGTGGATTTACGTTGGGTTGAAGAAACAATAGGATCTTGTCATTTTTATGAACTATGTTGTCTTAACAACAAGTTTTTTAATTCCTTTACATTTTTTAATATTACTTTCATTTTCTATAAATATGAATCCATTTTACTTCTTAATCCAAAATTCAACAATTGGGAATGCCGGCAGCTTCATCTTTAAATTTTCCAATTATTTTTTTTTATTGTCCAAATAAAATTATTGATATTCCAATCATAATCACTATTATCCAATAAATCTTGTCTTTAAAAGTCATTTATACGCATCTTTGGTATTAATTTATCACATAATGAATCAGTGTCAGTGGAATAATAATTTACAATTACTCTCGTATTTTCTTTAATGTAATTATAATGATAATCATACATTAAAATATTTTTGATAAATCTTAGAATGCACATTCGCCAACTAACAAGGTTGGTTTATAACAAACTTTCTTTTTCTTCTATGAATAATTTACAAAAGTAGAGTTAACATCGTTGAACTAACAAATAAGGTTTGGCTTGTATTTTAATTAAAATATTTTCATCATGTGTTAATTTAATATTAACCCTCTTGGTAATTCTCCATCGTCTTACCGAATGACAGAGTTGTTCATTAACTTAAAAAGTCCTTTTCCAAATGAATTTTGCTTAGATCTTTTTTGAGTATTAAAATCAATATACTTTTTTAAACAAGGACTTTCGTTCAAAAGTCTAATTTTTATTGTATTTTGTTACTTTTAACCTAATTGTGTATATAGTTCAAGATTTTTTATAATGAACCACATATTTTGTTTTTTCAATTAAAGTTTGGAAGCCAACTTCTTTACATTACTCTTGTTTCCTATTTCAAAAATTTACTGTTTTTAATATTCTTTACTATAATCAGAAAGCCATTGATCTGGTATTTTTTATTTTTTCAGAGCTAAAGGATAATCATTGTGGGTTTTATGTAATTCTTTTGGTATCAGATCACCTTCAAATATACATTAGTTTTACCTTTTGCAATTAAAATTCTCTTAAATTGTTTTTCGGATATAAATTTAAAGTTTCCAGAGGGTAAAGGTTGACAACATAGCAACCGTAAAGGTTATTGGCGTCAAGGTACATAATGTATTTGCTTTCTTCTTTTGAATTCTAATCCTTCATTATTTTTGTTTGCTTTACTGTATCTGGTTTGAAATATAACTTATTCCTCCTCTCAGTCCCTTTTCAATAAAAGATAGATATGTCAATATCAGTTATTAAATCTAACTTAATTCCAGTCATTTTTTACATTGATCCCAAGCTACCAGGACTACTAAAAATACTGAAAGGATCTAATTTGTAGTACTCTCAAACATAGTTTTCTAAATTTCAAATACCATCAGCTAAAAAGTATACGTCAGTTTTTAAATATAGTAGTGATATTCTCCCATTGTTATTATTTTAAATTTTTTCAAGATATTTTTAACTGCTCATTTTCGTTGTCTGATATGTGTGTTTCATTTAAAATTGAAATAAAAATCTTCTTAGAAGGTAATTTTTTTCTTGAATTTATTAAATGAATCCATTTAATCATATGGATAAACACCTTTTGTCTTTAATATTCAAACATTTTTCACAATCAAATTCTTGAGATAAATATTTAAATTATGGAATATTTTTTACTAGGTTATCAATGATTGAGACATAAATTGGGAATGAATCAATAAAGACCATGGTCAGATATATAAAGGCCATATATCTTTCCATATTGTTAGGATAATACATTAATTTCTTTTTTTAAATTTCCCTATTTGTTGATAATAAAATGGACCGTCATAACCACTTAAATTATGAAATAACAGGAATTTTATGTGTTAGTTAAAATTAAATATTACATTATGAGTGAGGCACTTCCGCTTGAATTTTCCTGTTATAGACGTGATACGTTACTGGCACTTCACCTTCTATATATTCTTTTTCACGATATGACAAAACTTTTGTTCTTTAAATTCGGTTGAATCATTTTTTGACCATTCTTAGTTTTTGTTTAAAATGTTCTTTAATATTTCTTTACAATATTCCTCTTCCTCAAGCATTTTTTCAAAAACTGTAGAAATTGCATTAGGGACCTCTTATTAAATCTGGGTTGGTTTCGTATATTTATAGTCATAGCAACAATACAACTTTCTGCCGAACCACCAACTATTGATTTGATATGGTTCAGTAAAATGAAGATTCAGTTGATGGTAAAGCAGTTACAAATTTTCTCAGTTATTGATTCAAAATCAGCATATAAAATTACAAAAGGTACTGCTAACTTTATGTTTAATTTTAGAAATTGTACTTTCCTTCCACTCTTTTGGCATTTTTAACGCCCTTGGTTACATTAATAGCTAAACATTTGGGAATATGTTCATTTAATATTCTTTCTTGTGAAAAATTCTGTTGACATGATTTGCCTCAAAAATGTTTTTTTTTCTTTATGTGTTTGGTTTTTGAAACAGTGTTAATCTATTAAAGTCTTTTTTCAAACATAATGTTGGACTACAGTTCTTGAGGGCTTACATTCATCATCAGTTATTTTATCATTATTTGATCATTAGTAATTAGCATATAAAAACCCATTTTGGGGGTCAAACCCCAGGGGGGGGGTGTTCTTCGGTATTGATATTTTGATATGTAGACAATGGATAAATTCCCGTAGATTCTCTATATCCAAATATAATTTAATGATATTTCATTTAAAACTTCTATTTTCGGTTATTTTGATTATAATGTAATCAGGAAAATTTATTTCCCTGTATAATCAAGATCGTTTATATGGTTTTTTATATTTCGAACCTCTATGAGGGTTTTCTTTAACAGGCAAATTTATAAGCTACATGACACTGAATCTAAACATTCATTATCATTCATTCGTTTAATTATTAATCCTTTATTGAATTTTGTAATGGTTTTGGTAATTCTAAATAACTGAAGCAGCCAAATGGGACTATTACTTATATTATTTTATATATGAGCATCAAATGATTTTATTCTCAGCACTTCCTGTCTGAAAATCCAATTACAATTCTATTATATTATTTCATCAAAAGCTTGATGTAAAGTTTTTTTTATTTCAATTGTGTTAATAATTTCTTAAGCTTTGATTGAAAAATAGCTGATTTATATTTGATCAGTTTTATACATTTTTGCGCAAAAGGTTATTTTTTAAAAACAACATTTATTTTATACCTTTTAAGTTTTAAGTTCAGTTTAAGTATTTCATAAGAGTCGTTTGATAGTTAAATTAGATTGACTCTTTGGATCTTGTTTATATGTAATTTTAATCAAATTTTCTTCATTTAATATTGTTTTGTTAGATCTCTCTCGATTTCCATCTTTATATTATATTTAGAAAAAAAATCACTACGGAAAAAAGGTAAAAATAATTTAAAAAATAATTTAAAAAAAATAATAAATAAATAAAGTTTAAAATTATTCTATTACGATGAATTAAAATATTAAAATTTATATCTTTTTCCGCTGGTTTTGATATTTCCACTTTAACTTGGTTTTTTCCTTTGCAGACATTGTATTAACCCTGAATTAAATCTTAAGTCTTTGGAAGCTGCATAAGTGCTTTTATATGTTTTTCCTTCATTAGTGTCACAATCGTTGCAATAATTTTTTTAGTATCTGTTTCGAATCATTATTTGGTCAGGGACAATCAACTCATACTTTCAGATTTTCTTGTTCGATAATAGACAACCACCAGTCCCAGTTCAAGTAAAGTTCTTTACGAAGATAAGGATCCTATAACATTTTGTAATTTATCAATGACATGATTTTTAATATTCATCGCTAACTACTTTGATCAAGTTTTGATTTAATAACATTCTTCTTTGTAGAACATTCTTATATGAATTTTCATCTGGATTCATTATTTCTCCTAAAAGGATGCTAGATAATTTTGGCCATAATATTCTATCTACTTTTTATTAAAACCATCTATATATAATCTACTTATAGAAAAAATTCTTTAAAAAACGAACCTAATGAAAATTATATTGATTTGAGCAATTTTGTTTATATTATCTATATCTTTTGAAATAAGATTTTAAAGCCATTTTTTTCTAAAATTGTTATCAACTGTAAAATTTTAATACCTTCTTGAAACATTCTGTTTTAACATTCTTCGTGTAAGTAAACAAAATAATCTGAAAACAAGAAAAGCAAAACATATAAAGATACATTAAGATTATTTCATAACAAATCAAAATCTAAAAAAATATTAGAAACTGGAACGACTTAAAATAATGATCCCGACAATTTGGAAAAATATGACTGAGAAGAAGCATTGCTACTTGTAAGCACCCATCGAGATTTATATAAATTTCTTAGAGATGTGAACTACGCTGACAATATTGAAAATAAGATTTAAATTGGCATTCAGATAATAAAATAACCATGAAACTGATGAGATATTAAATGTAGAAAAAATAGAATATTTACAGAAGATGAAATTTGAACAAATCAATAAAAGACTCTTAAAACAAACAAGCTAGGGATATGATAAATTAGTCAATGAAACACATTAAAACATACGTATTCCAAATGAAAAATATTTATGTAAAAGTATTTAATCTCGTTTTAGATACCCCGAGTGTTATTCCAGAATCTGGACCATTGTAAGTATCAATCTTATTTACAAAAATAAAAGGTTGTATAAGTAACCAGAAAATTACAGACCCATTACTTACGAGTTGTTTAGGAAAACTTTTTTTTACGTGTATATTGAACGAAAGAATCACAAAATATGTTGAAAGCAATAATCTTTTGCATAACACCCGCAGGATTCCGGAAAGGGCTAGACTCTACATCAGATAACATGTTTTTTACATCACTTATACAGTCACTAAATAATAACAAAAAGAAATGTTTTGTGCTTTTATCGACCTAAAACAAGCTTTTGAAACATTTTTGAGAGATGGTTTATGGTTCAAAATTGCAAATTTAAAATATTAAATGGAGAAAAAGTCTTAAACTTAATAAAAATTTGTATAAGAATATAAAGTCTGGCGGTATAAGGGGTAATTCTGAATATCTATTTTTTTTCCCAAGTCACATCGGGCGTACGTCAAGGCGAAATTTTTATCGCCCTTATTATTTTAATTTTTCTAAACGACTTACCTGAATACTTTAGTACTATGGGAAGTATACGGCGTAAATATACAATAGCACTGAGATGGAACAATAGATTCTAATAAAATATTTATACTTTTATACGCCGATGATACAGTCATTATGGTCTGATTCAGAAACTGAAACTGCAAAAATTCACTTTAACACATATGCAGAAACTGTACATTGGAAAACTTACTGTAATACTTCGAAGTCAAAAGTTCTTATATCTCTAAAAGGTCGACAGCGAAACTTTAATTTTACTTATCTAAATCAACCAATTGAAATCGTTAATGAATATAAAATACCTAGGTATCTATTTCAGTAGATGCGGGTCTTTTATAAATGTAAGGAAAACATATTGCATCGCAAGCAACAAGAGTATTGTATCAGTCTATGAGACTTCAAATCGTTTTCAACTGCCAATAGATATGCAAAATTGAACTATTCCAAAAAACAATCAAGCCAGTTCTACTGTATGGTTCTGAAATTGGGGATTTGGAACTAGATGTTATAGAAAGGGTTCCGTTTAAAATTTTTGAAACACATTCTTAAATGAAACAGTCAACTCCGGTTATAAGGTCTATGGTTGAACTGGATGGCCCCCGTTTGTTTAGATAATTGAGAACGAATAATTAGTTTTTGGGCGCGAATATGTAACAGTGACAACAATAACCCAAGGTCCTAAAAAAACACAGTACAAGTTATCTTCAAAGTATACCAAGTATTATATCAACATCAAAAACACTACTAATGATGGCCCATATTCCCCCCCCCAACATACCCATGGTTATATAATATTTAAGCAAATCTTTATACGTGTGTACATTTAATATATGGAACGATCACAACATTCCCGCACAATAAATGGCTTAAATGACAATAAGACAAAAGCTTAAGAGAACTTTTTATAAAACGAATGGCACTGCCAGCATTGGAAATTCATCCAAAAGTTCAATTTTATAGATATTAAGAAGAATGGTTTTGAAAAGGTACCTAGCAACTACTCAATTTCTTTCATGTTAACCTTTGCAAAGTTTAGAACTAGGAACCACCGAATGCAAAGACAGGTAACTGGCAAGAATTCACCTTAAGTGACAGAAAAGTGTATATCATGTGATAAAATAGGAGATGAATTTCATTATTTTCTAGAAATGTCAAGATCTTAGACAAGAACGAATTAGATATATTAAACCTTACTATTACAGAAGACCCATACTCTTAAACTGGTCCCAACTAATGAATCAGAAACACAAATTGAACAACGAAATGAGTAAGTTTATGATATGCATCCTTTTAAGTTTGTACGTTGATTAATTATATCTTCTATGTAAGTTATAGGGACTATACTTTTACTTGTTTTTGTCATTAATATAATGATTGCATTTGAATTCAGTCTTCTTGTTCGTTTCGTGGGCTTTAAATATTGATCTCATCCTGCCCCTTCCCTTTATTTCCCAATTTCATCCGATCATATTACAAATAGTTTGACCACACATGCACCCTATATCAATTAAGTTGACTTTACTTATACCATACTGTCAAACATAACAGACTATCAAATGCTGACAGATGTTTTGTTCGTTTATTTTCTGTGTGGCCTCCACAATTTTATTATATTTACTATTTTATTTAAAAAAAAAAAATGATATCAAGGTATTCCATCATGCCTGATATAAATTATACTTCGATAAAGTTTGATCGTTGGAAACCATTTATAGCATGTGATTTTGTTTGTGAGTATAATCATTGTGTAGTGAATATTTGTCTTTACTTAAAATACACTATAAATATAACTTTTTATATAAGAGCCTCGATTATAAAATGTTATATGTTTTACCTCATGTTTTCATGTATGCCATGAATTGGAGAATAAGAGTTTGAGTTTGAGTTTGAGTTTGTAATTTGTGTAGATTTTCTAATTAATCTAAACCAACTTTGTTTTTCTCTGCTTCTGTTTCTTTTTTGACGTCTTTTTAACATATTTCTGGGTCGGTTTTAACATAAACAAATCCATCAATTGGGTTTTTTCCATATGGTTTTATAATATGATCAGTTAAGAAAAGATTGTATACTGCCCACTCGGGGTCATTTATAACACCGTTGTCGTGATGTTGTTTTGTAAAAACGTTACTGTTAGTTAAATAACAACGTTCAAGGACAGAAACACCATCAAACTGTTTAGCAGAAGATAACATTTTTATATGACTATTTAAAGTTGTTAGCTGAAAAGGAAATAAATATTTGGAAGGTTCTTGAGCAGCAAGTTCAAAAAGATTATATGAATTTCCGCTTGGATCCATAACATTTTGCCATTCGTGAATTGGTTCTGGAATTATATTAAAATTAGGATTATATTCTTTAATAATATCTAAAAACGTACTTTTTCCTGATGCAATATTACCTTCAACTGATATAATTTTTCTCATTTATATAAAATACTTATAGAAAAAATCTTTAATAAATCTTTAATAAATCTTTAATAATCTTTAATAATCTTTAATACAACTCTTCTTCTTTTTTACTTTTATATCCGTTAAGTTTAAATTCCTTCATATGCATTTCAAGAGGTGTTGAATAATTTTTTTCTTTCTGCATTTCTAATAGTATTGTAAAAATATCCTGAATAACTTTATTTGGATCTTCTTTATTTACTTTTCCAATCCGTGCTTTTGTTATAAGTTGTTTTATTTTGTGATGATGTGATTTTAAAATAAATTTCTTGTCGTCAAGTTTTAGTCTGTTAGTAAATATGGTAATTACTGATGGAACAGCGCCAGCAACTGCTACAAATATAGGAATAGCTGGAACAAGTACTAATGCAGCTGAACAACCAAAAATACCTGCTGTAATATATAATCCAGTATTTACTCTCCCACAAAATTTATAACTTTTTCTGTAAGCAGCAGCTAGTTTAGTTAAGTGAATAATTAATTGATCTATTGTTTCTATTCCATTATTATTAGAAATTAGATTTTTATTGCTCATTTATATAATTAAACTTTTTATTTCTAAATTAAATTTGTTCAAGATCGCTAAATGGTACCCAACTATTAAATTTTTCACTATAACCTTTCCATTTTACTAAAGCTTGTTTTTTCTTATAGTCTCGTCTAATAACTTTTTCTATTCTAAAAACTTCTTGTGTAGTAGGTAAAAGTTCTTGTTCATAAAATGAACCTTGAACTATTTCATTATTTAAATCTTTAATAGTGTATGTTCTGGGATTTGTATTATTAATTTTATAAATTATAAATATTTCCTCTGTCCAGTTTGGTGTATGTCCTTTTTCAAAATGTCTTTTAAGTTTGCTTAAACGAACTCGATCACCAATTTTAAATTTTGCTTTGCTCTTTGGTATCTTTAAATCACCATATAAATTAAAGTAAACAGTACCTTTATTTAAGTTTTTACTGGCTTCGGTTGGTGTTATTTTTATACTAGAATGTTTTGTTTTGTTATATTTATCAACCATATCCTGCAAATTATTTAAATAAGTATAAGTATTATTTGCTGTAAAATATTTCCACATTATTCTTTTTAAACTTCTATTAAATCTTTCAATAACTACAGCCTTTCCTTCATTAAATGTATGGTACATATTAATTTTATTTTTATTCAAAAATGATTCAAACTTTTTATTATAAAATTCTTTTCCTTCATCTACCCATAAATTTTGTGGAATCCTTGCAGTCTTCGGGGACTTTTGTCTCTGAATTCTATCTTCTAAAATTATTTTTTCAAATGCTTCAGTAACAGATTCTCCAGTTTTATTCTTTAATGGAATAACCCAAGCATATTTACTAAATATATCAATAACGGTTAACAAGTACTTTACTCCTTTATTATATTTTGAAAAAGCTTGCATGTCAACTAAATCAGCTGACCAAGTATCATCAATATCATTAACTATCACTCTTCGTTTCCTAAATTTCCTTTTAATTGGTTTGTGTAATTCTTCTGCTAATTCATCGCTCCAGCGGTAGCTTGGTGCAGTGATTCCGGGGGTATACTCTACCCCCTTTTCCCGTTTTTTGATTTTTGTTTTTGTCCGAGACCAAGTGTGTATTTCGTTTTGATGGCTGGTTTTACAACTAAATGTTTTGCAATCTTTTCTCCAAATGTTTTTGATTTAGTTTTATTTAAATTGGAAAGCATTTGCTTATCACATGTACTCTTTTTTACATCACTGTCATAGCAAAAATCATGGTCCATACATACTGCATCCAGTTCATTGACAGGGGGTCCATTATCTAGGGGATTTCCTGGCCCACAATAATTATATCCTGGAAGTGTTAAACCTTTCTTAGGTAATAAAGGTAACATTGCTTTGTGAATATCTAAATTACCCCCTGTACTTTTAACAAACTTTGATTTCATTTTTCCACAAGATGAACAAGTAGCCCTTATCATTTTTCTCCCGTTTTTTGTTGTAACATAATGAGGATTTATATTATCAGTAAATCTTCTTTCTTTCAAACAATATATTTTATTTTGTAAACTCATCTATATCAAATGTATTTAAAATTATTTAAAGACTAATAATGTAGTTATTAATTCAAAATAAGATCAAAGACCAGAGGCTTTGTACATTTTATCAATAAAAATAATTTATAAACGTTTAATCATATTTTACTAAATGCTTTAACAATAATTTGTTAAAATCTGGTTTTTTTAATTGGCCAGCTTTGGTCGGTTTAGGTCAAGGGTTAAAATTAAGTTGGGTCAAAAGTGTTCTCGCACCCCCATATATATAACTACTGAAGTATCAGCGATAAGTACATTTATTATATAGCTATATGAATTCTGTAAAAATGTCGGCTTATATTTCACAATTATATGAGCCGCGCCATGAGAAAACCAACATAGTGGGTCAGGATCCATGCTGTTCGCTATCAGTTTCTCTAATTGCAATAGGCTTTGAAAGCGAACAGCATGGATCCTGACCAGACTGCGCGGATGCGCAGGCTAGTCTGGATCCGTGCTGGTCGCAAACCCACTATGTTGGTTTTTCATGGCGCGGCTCATTATTATATGAACAGGCAAAACAGAAAAACGTACGTATCGTACCTTTTAAATTCTGTATTGTACCTTCTGTATTGTATGCTGCCGGACTACTTTCATTAATATGCATGACCTGACACAGTTCTATAAATATCGCACATGAAAAATTCACTTAGCTCCATCCCATTGTGGACTTGCAGGCAATGAAGAGACAGACAAACTGGCTAAGCTAGGAGCTCAGTCAGAACAACCAACAGAACCTGTGAGTTACAAGGAAAAAGTCACCATCATCACTAACGAGACCAAGGATGGAGGAAGATGCTTTTCATCTCCTTGATCGGTCTGAACAAGTGATGATGGTCAGGCTCCGCTCAAGGCACAACAAGCTCAATGCTCACATGTACAAGAAATACAGACTGACATCATCGCCAACTTGTCCATGTGGTGAAGAAGATCAGACTGCGGAGCATATACTTCAGAGATGTAAAAGACATGACCAGGAGCGAGTTGCGACTTGGCCGATAGATACCTCAATCCACCAGAAACTGTATGGAGGCATTGAGGATCTCCGGCAAACCACAAGTTTCATCGAGGCTACTGGTCTGACAGTGTAGATGCGAACGACAAGAAGAAGAAGAAGCTCCATTATGATATCGATAAACATAGAAGATTTTGTTCAATCACAAAACAACAAACAAAAAAGTAGATGTATATAATAAAATGATCATTATAACAGTAGCTACATCTGGGATGTATTCGGCTGTCGTTGATTTTTCACGCTTCGTGAGATCCGATCTAGCAAAAATCCACTCGAGCCGAATACAGCATCCCAGATCAAGCTACTGTTATAATAACCATATTGTACTATATGCGTACTATTCTGCGATAATTCATCAACATTCAACTGTTACCTCTGTCACTGCTCTTTGTCTTTGCATATGTAATCTATGGTTTTACAATTACTATTTTATAAATGTATAAGTTAATGGTTGTCTCATATGTGGTACAGTCGGTTCTACCATATTTCTAGCGCACAAGACTCAAAGTGACTTGTGGTCTCAAAGCAATAACGCGTCATTGTTTATCTGTTGGAACTGTTCTACTAAAGCGTATTTAGTTTCGGTAAAATCGGATATGAGTTTATATTTCAACAAAAATTGCTGATTACAGCATTATGAACTGTACACGCGAGATGTATTGGGAGCGTATATGGCAGAACTAAGGAATCAAATTACAGTCCTGTAGATTACCTGTCTGTTCACAAATAAGTAGCTGCAGGGGTTTGAAGGATAGTCAAACTGTATTCGAGTTCAATAGAAAATGTTGTATGTTTTAAAAGCCACACGTGGCAGGTTATTTTCTACAGACAACAGTTATATGTTATTCAGGAAAATAATTAACTGTACCGATGAGATAGAAACAGCAGCAACTGCATCAAAAATAGTCATTGAACTACATTCTTTAAATTCATTTTGATGGTATATTTGCCATTGTCATTTTAATGATTTTAGTAAATAATATGTTTCTATCTGCATATGTGACTTAATTTTGTTTTAATGTATGTAATTCTACATATTTTCTACATTTTGGAAACGTCTACTGTTGTTAAAACTTGCGAATTATATAACAATAAATAAAAATGGATTATACAGGCACACTTTATTAAAAATATACGTGTTTCCTTTTCGTGTTTTCGCATTTTCAGTGGGTTATTGACCATTTTTCTACATGTTGTAAGTACACATGCTTAACCAAAACCAAAACTCCAAAAGCTTTTAATTCTCCATTGATCGTTCCTTTTATTTTTTCAATTCAATATTCAATATTCTTTCCATTTTCTAGTTTTGAAATGATAATAAATTATAGTGACGTGACTGAAACGCAGCCGCATAACATTCATGTTGTTGTTATTATAATCACACTGCATGCATATCGAATATCTCCTAAAATTCAGAAAAGCCCCGCCTACGATGCCAAAAATTCCATCGGCAATAACTGCGAGTTCGTTTTAACGGTACGCATAAAGAGAGAACAGCATTTACTACTTGGATATATATATATAGTCAGTAAAATCCTTGTGCAGGTATAAAATATATAAAAGTTCAATTTCCAAGGAATAACAGCAGTAGACTTCTAAAGTTTTTTTTTCAATAATTTTATTTTTTTCACTGCAAGCGCTTTCAACTGTATATATACCTTCAGGCAGTTACATTTTAAAATAAATGCGAGTTCATTTTAACGGTACGCATAAAGAGAGAACAACATTTACTACTTGGATATATCACTCCAGACCATTGATTTGTGTACTAATCAAAATGTAACTGCCTGAAGATATGTACAATTGAAAGCGCTTGCAGTGAAAAAATTAAAATTATTGAAAAAAAACCTCAGAAGTCTACTGCTGTTATTCCTTGGAAATTGAACGTTTATATATATTATTAGGTTATTTAACATTGTGCTGTACAATACTGAGATATATTTGGACGAGTACCCAGCTGAGAAAACCATATTGGACGAGCCGCTCTGTACATAGAGCTCTTACTTCACCCGATTTACATTCGGAACATTTTCACGCGTTTCGGGCTTTATCGTATGTTTAACATGGGATTTTTTGAACCGTCCAAATACAGAAAAAATATCGGATTTTGTACGCACGTGCGTCCAGTAAGGTAATATATTGTACGGTTCAAAGAATAATGTTAGCCAAAATAATTTAACTAGTACAACAAAATATAGAACTGCGAGTGATTCATTGAGGCTCTGACATATTTATCTAAGGGTACCCACATAAATTGATATTCGGGAATGTAAAATTTAGTCATGGTGAGATATTCCTTTCAAGGTCATACGGTACATATGCAGACTAATTATTGATGTAATTAACCAGCACCCTTGTCCAACAGATTCAAACTTGGCCGTAATTAATTGATGAATTTATGCTCATTTTCGATTTTTAAGTCTCATATCAAATATTGTTTTGGTATTTAAATATTTTACCTTAGCGCTTCTGACGCATTAAATTTGAATGTAGAAAGAAGCATTTATCAGTTTTGACTTTGTATTGTACTTTAAATAAAATCATATTCAACTATTTGAATTCATAATCTTTGACTGTAAGAAGACTTTATCAATCTAGACATTGTATTATACTTTGATTAAAATCTCATTTTGATAGATTTATTTACATTGTTCATGTTATTCCTTCTATATTCATTTCATCATTACGTTAATTGTGATTTATTTAGTTATTCACCAGATTTTATTTTTATTATTTATTTGTATTGTATTTGAGTTTGTTGCCACAGAAATGAATCAATACTTTGTCAACTTGTTTACTTTTTCATTTATTGCAACTTGTGAATATTTATTTACTGATGAAATCAATTAATCAACCAATCAATCAAACAATCTATTAACTAAGCAATCAATCAATTAATCAATCAGTCAGTCAACACTTTTATCATTCAGTCACTTCTGAATTTACTTATGCTTAAACATGCACTTGATGATTGTTCATTTAATATTACATCCTTATTCATTCAATCAATCATTCGATTAATCAATCAGTCAAGCTTTTAATTAATCATCATGTATTCATTTAGTTACTGAATGCGTTGGTACCAACAAAAATGTGTCAATGCATTTTTTACTTATTAATGTAGTGTCATTTGTTGATTTTCGCTCATTCCTGAAATCAGCGACTAAATCAGTCTACCGATTATTCACTCAATCTATCAATCAATCAATCAATTTAGTAATCATTCAATCAATTTATCAATCAATCAGTTTAATAGTCAGTCAGATAGTTTTGTCCTTCGTTTAAATAATTTCTATTCATTCCGTCGTTTTCAATCATTTACAAATTGCTAATTCATCCAATAAATCAATCGATCATCAGTTAATCGATCAGTCATTCAATCAATTTATCAATCAATTGGTCTTTTTATATTTAGTTATTCCTCTGTTTAAGGAGGTATTGCTTTTTTCTAATGTCTGTTCCATTATTTGAAAAGTATTGCTCTTTTCTCATGTTTGTATTCATTTTATCGACTACAGAATTTACTATTCAAAAACGGATTTTAATTGGAGTGTTTATGGTATTCTTAAGGCGGTCACCATCCCCTGCGTAACAGGTTACACTGCGAAAAAAGAGTTAATATACGGGAGTGTACGGGATCCCGTATATTACCCATATACGGGAAGAAATACGGGAAAACTAAAATACGGGCGTGTACGGGGCTTGTATATTTAAAAGTCCGTATACTAATAAAATACGGATTTCCGTATAATATGAAATACGGAATTCTTAGTATACGATACCCCGTATATTATTGAAATACGGGAAATTCTTAAAAGGGTTATTCTGATCGTATACAACACCATATATTCCCGTATATGTCTGGTGTACGGGAATACATAAATCCGTATATTACGAAAATACGGGACGTATATTTCCCGTATATGTTTCATATACAACCCCGTATATTTCCCGTATATTCTGGATATACGGGATATGTATAGTTTGTATATTTCGAAAATACAGGGATTAAATTTCCCGTATATTCTTCGTATACAACTCCGTATATTTCCCGTATATGCCGGAAATACGGGATTTAAATAATTTGTATATTTCGAAAATACGGCACGTATATGTCCCGTATATGCTTGGTGTACAACTCCGTATATTTCCCGTATATGCCAGATATACGGGATTTAAATAATTTGTATATTTTAAAAATACGGGACTTATATTTCCCGTATATTCTTTGTATACAACTCCGTATATTTCCCGTATATTCTGGATATACGGGGTATGTATAGTTTGTATATTTTGAAAATACAGGGATTAAATTTCCCGTATATTCTTCGTATACAACTCCGTATATTTCCCGTATATGCCGGAAATACGGGATTTAAATAATTTGTATATTTCGAAAATACGGGACGTATATGTCCGTATATGCTTGGTATACAACTCCGTATATTTCCCGTATATGCCGGAAATACGGGGTTTAAATAACTTATATATTTCAAAAATACGGGATGCAATCAATATGTGCAGTGAAAATTATATTCTCCGGCCATTTCAAAGGTCAAACGTTTCGCATGTTTTCGAATTTGTACGTGTATGTAGAATGAATGCCAATATTGAAAGAAAGAAATGTTTAATACTAATATGACATGAACTGAAAAAAGCATTCACGGACCAAAACAGGTATAAATTTAAAATCAAACATGAATAAATCCATCATTTCATCTAGCGCGTTCCCGATTTATTTTAATATTTAATCTAAATAGCCGATTGAGAAAAGAAAAGGATTAACCAATTCATCCCTATTTATTTGTAGTGATAAATACATCCGTTGATCATCGCCATTGTAAAAATCTAATGCAAGCATAAATTAACTGTTTTTCTGCACATTTCCAACGCTTGTGCATACAATGCAAATATTTATAGAAAAAAAGAGGAACTAATCCATTTATATTTTGTACTGAAAAAGTATATAAGACATGTATTGATACTTTACTTATGAAATCAATTCTAATATTTTAGCAGACGAAAAATAATCGATATAATGTGTCTGCGTCCAAAGATTCGAACAAACGCCTTTCATATGAAATATTTTACTTTTTCTGTGCGCACGTGTTAGCTACCACGTGCGTATGTGGTAATTCACACGTGTGCGGGTGATAACTATCACGTGCGCAAGTGACAGCACGTTATACTACCATGTGCCCATGTGATAACTAACACGTGCGCACGTGTTAGCTGATCAATGAAAAAGCGTGAAAGATCTGCAATTTTTTCTAAATGGATGTCTTTCATAAGGAAGTGTTATTTATAGTTAGCTGAAATTTACGAAGTAAGTGTTTCTTGTTTATGAAAAAAGGCTGATATCTCGATTAGTTTCGTTGGTAATATTTCACGTTCGCACGTGTCAGCTAACAACTGCGAACGTGATAGCTATCACATGCGAACGTGTTAGCTAAGATAGTTATTACGTGCGCACGTGTTAATCAACACATTCGCACGTGGTATCTAACATGTGCGAATGTGGTGCTAACACGTGTGCACGTGATAAATAAAATGTTTCCTATGTCCCCTCTATTCCACTGTAGTATACACTGTGGCAGACTATTTTATTTCTCGTGGATGTAGGGTCCTTTAGTATTGACCTAGCACATGTGAATATTTCGTATATTTCCATAAATTCATTTTCAATGTCCAAACATAAATAGCGATACAAATGTTACATATATAATTCTTAGTTGATATAATACTATCGCATGTGCAGGTAGCTGGGCGGCAAAGCGTTTAGCTGCCAATATCAGGGTAGTGGGTTCGAGTTTTGGCCATACCGTTTCCCCTAAATTTATTTGCAAACTTTCCACTTATTTGTCAAACGCACCGTGATATTTATGGTCCATTTATTAAAAGTTATCATATTCACCCGTTGTAAAAAGTCAATTATTTAAAATATTCTAGACAAAAAGAAAGACACATTACCAGTCACAAGCGTACTAAAAAATAAATACTTTAAGGGAAAAAATAAAATTTATAAAGATAAAACAGGTAGCGATAACATCACATTACTTTACTTTAAAGCAATGATAACCGTGGTAAAGTGGATGGCGTGACACTGATTGACTGTATAAAATACAAATATTGCTTAAAATTAACGAAAACGCTCGAAAAATATTGGCAAAGATTAATGAGTGTCTTTCGTTAAATCAAATGATATAAGCATTTACACTGATTTACCCATCTCCACGAAAATAAACTGTACATATAATTTCTGCCGAACAGTTTTACTGCAACATTAATTGATAATAATTGTATGCATATTAACTAAATCAGATAGATAGCCCATGTACCCTAAGCCTGGTAACCCAGTCTGACAATTTCTAACATTTTTCTACCTGCAAATTGACAATATCAGAAACTCGATGAATGCCAATTAACACAAATTAGCGCAAATTAATTGGGATCTTTAATGCATACAGATATTAGGTATCCAATCAGTTGAGAACACGCTTCGTCACGCTTCGCGCGTTCATATATCCCGAAGCGATAACATCTGGCTCAAGTGACCGCACGCGATAATCCGTATTGCATATTTTAGAGGGAAAGGAAGTCACGAGTAAGTACTTATTTGATTTATATGTTTTAATTTTTTATAAACTGATTTTTTTTTGTGACAAACCAGACCATGAATTATATTTCAGTTAATCGGAAACACGGGTTGCTTTTTATTGCTTTAACAAATTCAGAAGCGTCAAAAAGGTCAGTTTAATTTTGTAATCTTAATAGAAAAAAGAAATTCAGAATAGCCGTTAAGTAGTTCATTCATTCATTCATTCGATTGATCATTTCTTCACAACTAATCATTTAACTATTATTTCATTCATTCTTTCATCCGATAGTCTACAAGGATGTCAGTCACCAAATGTTGATGTTGCAAGTGTTTGAAATAAAAAAATATCGTGCAAAAATCATTTGATGAAAACCATTGGGGTTAAACGAGATTAAAGTTGAAAGGACAAAAACAACTCCAGATAGAAGTTTTATTTCGTAGAAGCTAGGTAGCCGAGGCTAGCTTTAAGAATGAATAAGGCGGCACGCACGTTCATTCATTCGATTAAAACTGGAATCTCGGAAAAGCATTAATAAAGTTAATAATTACAATCTTTTATTTTTAGAAAATGGGTACCGGTAATCTGACAAAATAACGCTTTTTTTTCTAGATGGCACTTTTGCAAAAAATTACAACATCTCTTGCCTCTGTCTAGAGAGAAAATGTTTTTCTCTGCGAAAATATCAGTGTCAGTATGAAGAAATTAACACTATTACAGATTATTTTATCTTTACAGACTTTGTAAGTCTATGTAAGCGGTTGTCATGCGTATTTTTTTTTTAAAGTATTATATATAAAAAAAGGTGGGTAATAATAACAATTTATATTATGTAGAATTTGATTATTAATCTGAAAGTTATAAGAATTTTATAGTGACCTAAAATACATACATACTATAGATCTTTTGCATTACCAACTTTTAGTAACATCTTTAAAACCGATAAAGCGGGAGAACAAATAATCCAATTTGTCGATTTCCGTACAAAGTGTTGTTGTTGTAACACGGGGGTGGGGGTGGGGTGAATCGATAACTAATAGCTTTTGTCATTATATTTTTTTTATCTGATGCATTTACAGGCAAACGGTTTACTAACGATGTACTTGAATGAAGTTTAAATTAATATTAAAGTGAAATGCGGAGCAAGTCGAATATGTATATAATACTTTATTTATTGTCAAAATAAAAGTAATATTTAGTAATATGAATATGGTATCTAACATATTTAAAATCGTTACATATTATACATCTAAAACAAACATTTACTTTCAGGACCATACATGTACAAACAATAAGTAATTGCTCAGCTTAGTCTGTTATTTAAAATCGATTTTCAACGGACCATTTTGACATTTTAACAAATTAAAGTTGACGATATTTCCGATTGACTGGTATTTTTTCAGTTCTCTGTTTTACGCCATTTTACAGCTGTAAATCTTCAAATATGACCACAAACGTCTTTTTTTTTTCAGCAGGGCGCAAAATGATGTACTTAACAGGTTAACCATAAAACCATAAAATTTAAAGTGCCTATCACTTGTAGTAAGTGGGTTATCATATTTTTATGACCCAACTTGAAACAACACTGACCGGATATTTCTTATCCCCAGGCAATATTGTAATACACAATGAAATTTAAAGGGTGATTAAACATTTGACACAATTAAATTATCTTATTTTTAGTGTAACTGTATGCAATCTTGGGGTTAAAATAAATTTAAGAAATAACGCAATGTTTAAACGAATACTAAAAAAAAGGCACTGGCCTCCAGATCGTCCGACAAGAACAGAAATAAAATATATAATTGAGCCGTGCCATGAGAAAACCAACATAGTCTTAGTTTTCGACCAGCATGGATCGAGACCAACCTGCGCATCCGCGCAGTCTGCTCAGGATCCATGCTGTTCGCTAACAGTTTTTCTAATTCCAATAGGCTTTGAAAGCGAACAGCATGGCTCCTGACCAGACTGCACGGATGCGCAGGCTGGTCTCGATCCATGCTGCTCGCAAACCCACTATGTTGGTTTTCTCATGGCACGGCATTATATTTTTTTAGATATATGGATATTAATGGTGTATAATTATGCTACGTATACTGACAGACTATAATGTTGCGGAAACACATGAGAATTAGATGTTTTAACTAATTTTTACGATAAAAATTGTATATTTAACGCGCATTAAACACTAAACCCTCACTTGCGTTATAATTGTTAACGACAGTGGAAAACTTCTTTATTGCCGCTGCGGTCAGGGTTCGTTTCCCGGCGCGACCGCATGGTCATAATTTTCACATCATTTAATAGATATAATTATCAGTATCCATGAATTGCAAGAGTCGATTTTTTATAACTTTTAATGCGTGCATTTTTTTATTCCAGGTTGACACAAGAGTTGTTTACTGGAATCAGAAAACGGGACTATTATTTTCACGATAGAGAATATACTTATGTGTGAAGTTTCTACTAGTTTGATCAACAGATGCAGACAGACAGCCCGGATGAGCCATTCGTTCTCAGTGACATTCGTAACAACAGATAAAAGCTTATACTTATTGAGATCAGGAAACTGAATATTTCCATGTGGTTCATCATTTGTAACCTGCTTACATATCGTGTTCCAGTACAGAACCAACATGCGTCTTTTTAAAGTACATCTTCGGACATTAGGAGGGATGTACTGCTCTTTTTAGAAGACGGCAAATCGAAAAGCCTATAGCGGTAATCAGCATTCATGGGAATAACGAAAACATGTACAGACAATAGTAAAAGAAGTGATACTCAACTGATTTGTTGAGTCAACCGCGCAGAATTAAATGTGCGAATTGCTAGTTTTTCAATCAGAAATGAACATATAATAATATAAAGAAATGCTTGATGTTATTGATTACTCACATTTTAATTCTGCTTATTTCATTTGGACAAGAAATGAAAATGATTCATAACCGTTTGAAAAACTGATTTAAAAAGTATTTAAGTTGAATAAAATGTTAGTGTAATCTGACATGTCTCCAATTAATAACAATATGATTTTTTTCTCATACCCTGTCTTTGTCTTGCTTTTTTCTAACATACCGTATTCTGCTGTAGGTATCACCGACATTCATTTTGTCATCTTTCAGTGTGTGCCCATATACAAAATCAGTTTACATAAAAGAAAAATACTGGATTTGTATACTATAACCGCATATACGGGAAAAGTCTGGTAAATGTATCTTTTAGAAATACTGGTCCGTGAATTCCCCGAATACGAAAACCAAATTCAGTCTAAATGTGACACAAATATGGAACCTGTATACTCTGCATATCTTGCATAAACGGGGAAAAACCTGGCCCGTATATCAAAAACTACAGGTTCGTATATCCCCGTATATCAGATGCAAATACATTCCGTATATGACACAAGTACGGGATCCGTATATTGCGTATACCATGCATATACGGGACTAGTCCGTAGCACGTATATCAAAAAGTACAGTTTCGTATATGCCCCGTATATATAAAAATACGGGATCCGTATACTTGGTATATCATGCGTATACGGAAAAAATCCGAAGCCAGTATATTAGAAAATACAAGTCCGTATATGCCCCGTATATTAGATGCAATCACAG
This sequence comes from Mercenaria mercenaria, assembly GCF_021730395.1. Lineage (NCBI taxonomy): Eukaryota > Metazoa > Mollusca > Bivalvia > Venerida > Veneridae > Mercenaria > Mercenaria mercenaria. The sequence goes on along the minus strand of NC_069364.1, from coordinate 89,567,506 downwards.
TCCGTATATGACAAAAATACGGGATCCGTATACTACGTATATCATGCGTATACGGAAAAAATTCGAAGCCCGTATATTAGAAAATACAAGTCCGTATATGCCCCGTATATTAGATGCAATCACAGTCCGTATATGACAAAAATACGGGATCCGTATACTACGTATATTCGGAATATACAGGCTCGTATACGTGTTCCGTATATTCTAAAATACGGAAAGTATACGGGAAAAAAAGTCTCAAGACCCTTCGAATACATGAAAATGAAACTTATGTTAAAGCAGGACACGAATAAATACCATTTCTAGGGATTTTTTACGAAAGTTCGTATATTGCATATATACGGGAAATATACATTTATGTATATTCGGCGTATACTGGATCCCGTATATGCATGACAAATATACGGACTTCCCGTATACTAGATGTTCCGAATACGGGATCGTATATTAGGTCCGTATATTTGTAATATACATCCCGTATACGCCCGTATTTTCGAAATATACGGGACCGTACACTCCCGTATATTGACCCTTTTTTCGCAGTGTTAAGGGGTGCACGCCCTCGGTATAATCTTGGTCCCTGATACAAAATTTTAAGTGGGTTTGCTGGTATCCGACCACAGCTGATGGTTCAGAATGCCTCATGAGGGCCCTGTGCCAAGTTTGAGGTAACCCCATGGGTTTAATCTCACCCAACTTTTTAACATGTATTTAAAGAATAGATATCCCTGTTAGACTAGCCACTAGAGTGATAATAAATATATTTCTACATTTTTCTTCTTTCTGTTGAATTCAATTCCATAGAGACAAAAGCCAGTCTATTTTAGAGATTTTCACAGAGGAATGATGTGTATCATATGATATTGGACATAGGATATAGACTGGCTCAGTTCACTAAATTCAGTCACAAAAATGTAAAAAGATATATCATAGTCTATGAGCTAGTCTAATATCCCTGTATGTATGCTTTGTTTTTTGGTTTAATGTCGCACCAACACAATTATTGGTCATATGGAGACTATCCAGCTTTGATGGTGAAGGAAGACCCCAGATGCCCCTCCGTGCATTATTTCATTACGAGCGGGTACCTGGGTAGCACCAACGACCTTCCGTAAGCAATCTGTATGGCTTCCTCACATGAAGAATTCAACGCCCCGAGTGAGGCTCGTGCCGACATCGATGAGGGGCAAGTGATTTGAAGTCAGCGACCTTAACCACTCGGCCACGGAGGACCCCTGTATGTATGTATACCGCTGACACGTTATCATATATTGTAATCTAAATATTATGCAAGTAGAATCTTATGGAACTATATTAATATTTGTATTCATTTTTCATTTATATTTCATAATCAATATAATACGTGGATTCACGTTAGATTTTATAAGAGTCTGTTATTGTGTTTATGCTCTGTCAGGGTAGGTTCCTGAATATCCAGGCTAAACATGCTATGTACGAGGTAGGTTCCCGTTATTTTGTATAGTGTGTAAAAATAAGATAGTAATAAAGCCTTTTTTGTATTGTTTGTAAGATCTAACAAACAATAGATTTACTATCTTTATGACTTTAAAGAATAGTATTAGCCAGAACAATTTAGCTAGTACACAGCCGACATTAACATATAGAACTGAGTAAAAGACAAAGAATTTTCAGTAAAGGCTTTTTTTTGAAAGTGTAGAAAACAAAGTTAGCTAATATTTTTCTTAACTGAATTTATTTATGGAGAAATTTGATATAGACTATAATTGGTGAAAAGGTAAATCAATAAAAACCTGTTGTCCATTTTGCTACATATATTTTATTACACAACTATTTATTATATATTTCTGTTATAAGGAGATAAAGAAGAACCAATCTACATATTTATTTTATTGGTGCACTAAGTCACCATTTCACATTGAAAATAAACTTCTCTACTTTATGTTAAGGACTTACCAATTCAAAATGAACTTACACTTTTCTGAAAGTAAATTTAAGGCTGATTGCAATGCAATATCTGTCCTACAACGGACAACTTGAACAAAATAAGATTAATACAAGATCAAGAATCAAAAATACCCTTGAAGATTTTTCAATAATCATAAAATGTATCACAAAATTATTGGTAATATGTGATTTCAGAAATCCTTGAAAACATGTGTACATATCATGTTCCAATAAATTGAATAGCAATATCTGACAACTTATAATTACCTACAAACTTACAAAATGTATGTAAATTGGCACTGAATGAATGCAATACACTTGTACGGAATACAGGTTAGAATCTTATAAATGTACAAGGTCATGAAATTCTTAAATGGTTGTGCTAGAACAAATACCTACGATAAAATAAAATCATTGGCATAGAAAAAAGTTATCTAGAATTTTGTATTTATAATACTTTTATGAGCTTTGTCTCACAAAATAAAGCTCATTTTAGAATAAAACTGCTGCTTTTGTCGTTTTATGGGAGTATGTTAACAGGAGAGTATATATGTTGCCAACACACCTTTTTGCATCCGCTCGTTCTGTGACAAAGCAAAAACCAAAAAATCCCAATTACGAATAATAACCAATAATAACAACAAGGAAATGACTGACGTCAACGTAACAACGCTTACATTCCCACGCATTTCATGGACATTTGATGTTGTTGATGGACAATGTTCTCTTTTTAAAGCTGTTTATACTTATTATGAAAAAATAGCGTTAACGCCTAGTTTTTCGCATCATAATATTTGCAGAATCCCTCGGGACATGTTTGTACATGTAGCCCTATCGGACTCGGGTACCAACTTATCCGTAATAACACCACAAATATGCGTTACCCCGAAAGTAAAAGAACATAACATAACATAACATATACTTTATTTGGCATAAAATGACAAATACACATTTATAGCCAATACAATTACAAAAACAATCATGTAATGTAAGATGACTCACAGCTTACTAAGTGATAGTGTTTTACAGAGAAAGTATTTACGTATTCACAGTTTACAAAGTAATAAAGTAATGTAGATGATGAGCGTAAAAATGCTTTAATCATTGTTTCGTTCCTTAAATGCAAAATACAAAAATTTAGATAAATTGTTTAATATCTGAGTATAGAGATGGTACCTACCCGAATAAATCAAAGGGGGACAACTCTGAATTGACCAATAAACTGAAGCCAACATTAAACATTGGTCAAAAGTGAAAGAAAAATCAGATAGGTCCTTTTTCAAACAATTTATCAGGCAGACAAAATATGACCTACATTTGTTTAAATCCCTTTGTATTCAATATACAATATGCACGCTTTTCTCATGACTTACACAGACAGTTATTTTGTAAGTTGTAGTGAGGCCCAGATAGAAAGTTTAGTAATGCATGAAGATGATATAAAATAATGCATAAATTCCTTTGAAGAAAATTAACGACATTAAGAAACGTTATTAAGTTTTGATCTTTTGGCCAAAGTTATTTATTTATTGCTCTCAATGGTGATACATTGGTTTACACAGCATTTATATATCAAAATGTAAAATGTATATATCCAACAATGAGAAATAACAAAAAAAGTTAAATTGGTAACACAAAAATTCATTGTCATCAAATATAATTACAATGCTTTAAGGTAGTAGTTGTAATTACTACATTTTAAGGTAGCTGATAGGTAAAGACTCTACGTAATGTATTTTAAGCAATTCTCAATTTAAACATTCTCTGGTGGGAACTAGCACGATCACTTGCTTTCCTTGAAAAACGAATAAATGCTGAAAAAGCATATGGAGATTACTCTATTTGATGATTTTCGTTACAGGTCAACTACCCTAATCAAACTAAACGGTGTTTTAATTATGTTGAAAACAAAGGAACCGGGTAACTTCAGATATCAACGTTAATTTACAACTTAAACTGTTTACACAACTTGAAAAAAGATTTTTGTTGGGGCCTCTCATTTACAAATATATCAACAATTATCACCTGAATTGAGTGCATTCATGAGTGGAAAATATTGATGGGTAAAATGGTGTAGGGGTTTGTTTACAATATAAAATCTTTAATAACTTCTTTAAGGTACATTTTTGGTATGGTTTTGGTAAGCTTATAATAAAGAGCATGTCATTCTCTTTCACTCAGAATTTTTTCATGCGTTTTAGACTCTTGGCTAGTCTTGGAATTTGACTTTATTAAAAGACAAAAGGAAATTCAGTATAGGCTCTTTCAAAATGTTGAAAGTAGTGTAAACTTACTTTATACTCTATTGAATTTATTTAGCTGTGGGAGCTTTTGATATAGACTATAATTGGGGAAGTCCTAAAATCTTTGAAAAACGGTCAGTACAAGAGTTGTCCATTTTGCTTCAGATATTTTGAGAGAGTCATTTTTTAGATATTAAATATTTCTATTTTTGACATGGAGAAGAGGAAAACCATAAATATATTTAGAAAATTGGTGCACTTAGCTATCATTTCACTCTGAAAAAAACCTGTAAAGATGAATTTAAATTTTTTAGGTACCATCTCTACTGAGTATTTGATGCAGACATTAAATTTTGAAACTTTTGTGTTGTTGGCCAACGACAGTAATATGGTTTCAAATATTTGCGACGTAGATTGTAATATTTCGGGCAAACTAACAAAAAGTGGAATTCATTTTCTACTACATTTAAATTGCATTTTGTACAAAGTCTGTTGTCACGTGTAACATTAATAAGAGATCTATACTGTATCAATCACTATTTCTGTATAAAATTCTTCCATAACTAAAGTCCAAATGTAAGTCATGTGTAATTTTAAAAAGCCCTTCTGAAAACTGCTCGGGGCCGTTTAAGTTTTGATATCTTCAATAATTTTGAATTTACATGTACTCCTTATGTTAAATTCTGGTCAACTATCCAAATAAAAAATATTTGAGTCATTACAATTATGTATGTTACGTTTTACCAATATTTTCAGCAAGTAATTATAAAAAGCTGTTACGAAATAAGTGGATCAAACGTTGAATAATTCTGTTTTTCATTTATCCGAAGGAGAATATTTGTGTATTTTAACTCCCCGGGCTTTGCACTTCGGGTCATTTGTTATTCTAGTCTTCAAAGGATTTAAGTATAACTGATATTTGTAAACATCAAATACTTAACACGGCTAAGAATCGCGGATCGACACAAGTCCAATTTAACGAAATTAATTACAACTCACAAAACATCGTATTTCTCTTAATAAGTATTTCAGTTTACATTTTTTTTTCTGTTGCTAAGTCAAAGATGTACTTTGTGTACCAGATACGGGTTTTGTGGTGACCTCTTGATATTTATCACTTATAAGACGTCCAACTTTCTTTGTGCAAAGGAAACATATTGCTATGAATAGACCTTGAAGAGAATTAAAAATAATAAACATATACCATATACTAGTCTCATTCGTAGCATTGGCCACAAAAGCAAACACCCATGTGAGACCCATGATAAGGGATAACTTAATATTGACTATGAACGAACATGTGTTTTTCTTCCTTGTCGCCATTGCTGCTTGTTTCTTTGCACGAGCAATGTGAATCGCCGTTGAAATGAACGAAATAATGTCAAAGCTCTTGAAAACAGCGAGTGGACCAGCAAAAAAGAGAATAAGAGCATTCCTTGAAGAAATCCAACAAACTCCATTTCCATATCCTGGTTTCAAATTGTAAAACTGTACATCATAATTTACGGAATCTAAAATCGCAGCTGTACAGACTATTACAACTGGTAGAAGCCAAGCATATAGTGAGTACATGAAAAATCTCTTTCGCCCTTTTCTGTCAGATGCTGGCGTCATAAATCTGTTGGAAAAAGTCATCCAAAGGTCAAACGCGATAACATTCATCCAGCAGAACGCAGCAAGGAAGAAGTAATGGACAAGCACACCTACTGTGACACACAATTTTGGAAGATGTTCAACTTTAGAGGCAGATAGGAACAAAATTTGTGCCAGAAGAAGAGAAACAATTAGACTCACTAAAATCTTTCCGGGTGTGTTAAGCAGTTGTGGAAATGTTATATATATCACCAGAGTAATGGCTAATGATAATATGGACACGATAAGTCCGGCAAGAGTAAGATAACTTTCAACAACGTCCGAATAGAATACATTGTCAGTGCCTTTGCAGTCGTCTAAACAATTTTGAACTTTATCTAAGCATATAAACACATCTGACCCATTCCAGTACAACTGTTCCGCAGTGTAAACTTTCTGGTGCGAAAAAATAAATAATCCAGAATTGTTAGTGAGTTCATACTCTGAAGGATCGACTTTATTCAATGTACAATTTTCATGATGAAGAACTGAGTTATTTTTTCGTTCCAGTGGTGCAGCTAGATTTGGCAATGTATTGTTGCATACACCATTTGTAGGTACGAGTGGTGGGGCACAAAATATTTCTCTACATTTCTCGGAGAAACCGTCGTACATTTCATTGTCCTTACATTGCATTATTTTCTCCCCCTTCCCTTTATGAGATACTGTCCTAGCGTTCATGTCTAAAATAAGCCTGAGACTGTATGAGCTTCTTGGCACCACTGTTGGAACTGAATTTATAACTAGCCCATACAATTGTTCACAGAACATTGACTCTCTTAACACACCATTGCAAATTGCACAGTATTTATTTCGGTACATCATTCCGCAGTGATCATAAGTAATAGCGTATACACCATCTGAGCAATTGTAAGCTAATTCATCTGTAGTCATCGTTTCTGCAGACTGATCGCATGTGGATATAACAGACTGTGATATCTGACAGGTTCTGTACGACATTTCCGGTTGTGGTCTAATAAAAAACATTATGCAATCTTTCATTTCCGGTAGACTGCGTACGCCAGTTTCGTTCCGGCACTTTATTTCCTGTTTCCAGTAGTGAAAGTCATATACGTAATTGCATTGTGCGCAATACATGTTTTTAAACATTATATGAAATTCTGTTTGATCAGAAACTGGTAGTCTTAGCAAAATGTCGTCTGTTTCTGCTTCGCCTTCACAAAGTATTTTAGTAATATTATGATCCCATCCCGGTGAACATTTAGTAACTATGGTTACTCCATAATCTTTATTTTTAACAATTTCATATAAAGGTACACATTCAAATTGATCTTTAGTTAAGAGCAGTGATGATGTATAATTATAATTTCCGCAGCAATCATTTAATATTCCACAAAGTTTATCACAATGACAAAGCTTGTCTGGAAATGTTTGATATAACCGCTCTGAACAGGAAGATTTGTCCTTACAATAATCAGTTTCTATTTTAAAAATTTCAGCTGGGTCGTATTGATAGTAATCATAATAATAATCCGATGTTGTTGCCGAAACATCTTCATTTCTTTCCAGTGGTGACTGCGTTTCGTTGTCATGCTGAAACTCATTACTTTGACCAAACACTGCTGCTTTGGTTGCTATTTTGAATATCAGAACAATTAGTACCACTTGTGTTTTAGTATTATTAGTCTTTTGAATTTTGTTTATTTCCATCATTTTAATCACTTCTTGTTATTTTGTTTATTTTTCATCAATTTCATGCACAATATTTTTGCTATTTTTCCCGTTCTTTTGTAATATCTTGTGTTATCATTTAGAAAATTCAGTAAAGCACTGATAGTAACACAACCACACGAATTTAATATTTCACTGACCTACTTAAGACAATATTCGCTTCAAAAGTATGATTTTACCTGTGCAATAATTAACGTTCCATTTCCAAGCATAATCTTCACTGATGTTCGTCTTGAAATATCTATAGCATAACGAGACCGCTGCTTCCAGAATCTAAGATTATCAATTAAACCTCTCTAATCTTTACAGAACGTCGGCGGGATAGAAAGTTTATCTTGAAAGATGAAAAACAATACCAATAATGCTGATCACGATATATTCACTTTCGAGTAATTCAAGATTAAATTTAGCTGACCTGCTTCTACATTTTAAGTTATTTTTTTTCATCCTTCTGTTGAATAATTATTTTATTTGATTAAAATATATCAAAACTCGGCCCAGTATGAAATACTAGTCTGTGTAGACTAAGAAGATAACTCCTGAGAATATCCGGGTTTTTTTGTACAATTATGTCCCTTTTCTTCTCAAAGCATATCAAAGCAAAGAATGATGCAGAGAATTTTAAAAAGAAATTATCTAGTCGGTAGCCAGACTATGGAAACACTGGCTTCACCTCTTTTTCGAAGTGAGTTAAAGACAAAAACAGTGATACTTCGCGCCTAGACTAGCTCTTAGACTATGATATATTTTTTTTACATTTTTATGATTTTATGTAGCGAACTGAGCCAGTCTATATCCTACGAACATAAAAAAGAAAAAATCATAGAAATATCTTAATTATCAGTCTAGTGGCTAGTCTACATCGCGCCAGACATAATTTTAAACACTAGCATGTCTTTTTTTCAGGTGCGTTTTATTTGCGGTTATCTAATCATTGTTTTAATATATTCATATAATCATTATATATTTCCTCATGTAAAAATGAGTCAGCTATTATTTGTTTTATAGCACATTATTCTTTAATAGACCGGTTTATAGCTTTGATTAATAATCATTTTTAAAACTCATTTAGATATTTTAACGAATCAACCAAAACGGCGTATGCTTATAAGCACATAACGGCCCCTTAATGCAAAAAAGTACCAAGTGCCTTCTTTATTCATATGCTCATGGTACCTTTTTGCATTAAGGGGACGATAAGTAAAAGACATTAATTTGTTATTGCGAAGAAAAGGGTTAGGTTGTTTCGGAGAATTGAACCTTCGAAAATGATTTTTCCTCACTCTAACTGATGTTCCGTCTGCTCTATCGACTGCACTAATTACCTATTTAATTTACTTAATTGTTTAGTTGCAAATATTTGTAAATAAGACTCTCATCGAACTGTTGTCAGAGGATACAACTAGAAAAAAAACGTTTGTTAAAAGAAGCTATCGTTACTTTGTATACCAGTATACTTTTCCGCCAGTTTCGGGATAGAAGCTTCTATTACTCAGTAAATAAGAGACGAGAATGACAACTGGGTTCCTTTGAAAACCGAAAGCAAATAAAAGCCGGGAGTTTGGAAGTTAATTCATGAAGATTAATGTATGACTTATGGAAATGATTGGAAATTAATATACACTTCTATACCTTTTACTGCTTTTTGTTGTTTTATTTTCTATAATCTAAATGGACAATTATTTTTATTATGACGCGCAATAGATCAAAGGAATGCCGTAATGGCCCGAGCCGCATGTGCCAATACGGCAGACCGAGAATATATCAGCGAGCCTGTTTATTGACAATTTTGCTTTCTGATATTATTCGATTAATTACTAACTACGGTTACGCAGAAAATTTACAAGATATGTTGATGACCGATGTTGACTGATGTTAATGCATGTTTATTCATTACCTTTTAAAACTTTTAAAGAATAAATATGTTCAAGTTTCAGGCAGGACTTAAGTATTTTACATAATGCAAAAGTTTGTTTTTACAACTAAATATCCCATAAAGCCAGCTGAATCACATTCCTGCGATTTTTATCTAACAACCGAACACTTTAGCCTAAATCTGAAGACGAACCCTCTTTAGATATACAGATTTCTATCTTTGCATTCTCCAAAAATAAATATTTGGTATGCATAATAAATAAAATGTATTTTCGTTGTATCTGGGATCAATCTCTTTCATCTAAAATGTGATTATACAAGTTCGTCGCAGCTTTCTTTACTAACTAATCTTAGACAGTGAATACTAGAGGGAAATCTACAAAATTGAAAAAAAATAATAGGCATACTATGTGTATGTGTAATTTAATACAAAACTTGAAAGTAACAGTTAGTTATCTGAGAGTTTTCGGCACATATATCTCAACGTTTAATATGGGTCTTGAAGTTTGATCCACCTTTTCCTAACAGGGTTTCTCGTCAATTTGTTTTATATGTATATTTGCTCTATTCTTTTTCACTGAAAGTGAACAGCAAAAGGAAAGGCGCGAAAGTTACGTCGTCGCTGCTTAGTGATAGCCGACCGCTGTTCTGACGACATCCGCGTATAGTCAGGGAAACCGTTCCTTAGATGACGTCGCCGTTGTTCCGTCTGGTGCACGTAATGGCCAGAAAGCTGATTTTAATGTTAAATGCAACAAAATGTGTGCATTTTGAATATTAAAAAAAAAGGAAAGGAAATATAATGTAAATGTAAAATATGAAAGGTTTGTTTCAGTGTTCATGCGAAATGAACGACAGGATCCTATTCTATTCTATCGTTCATTTCGCATGAACACCGAAAAAAAAACTATTTCATTTCTCAATTTAATGGAAACATTACAATAGTACACCATTCTAAAGACCACAAGGAGTGGTTATAGGAACATTTTAATTATTTTAATTTTTGCTCAAAATGACGGACACACAATGTGTCCTAACCATATTGAATATGGCAGGCAGCTGATGTCATTACTTTTGAGTCATGGACCATTTTGGTTATCAATGTTTTGTAAGTGTTTCGTTGTATAAGTTGTTTATACTTAATTTGCAAATAGATACCTTTACTGTTTTTTGTTTTTGTTTTTTTTTTTTTTTTTTTTGTTTATTTTGTTTCTTTTTTTTTTTTTTTTGTTTTGCTTTTTGTTTTATCTAGTTTTGATTTATTTACTTGATACCATATGTTCATTTTCAATCATATCTGTCCCAGGTAACATATAAATGAAAATTAATCATTGAGATACAGGGATGGGAGTGTCTGCTAGGATCAAAATCAATAAAGCAACATGAGTTAGGTTCGGTATGTTTTATCATAAAGCACATCAAATATTGATAGTACTGGTATTGAAAGAATATTGTATGTCAGTTTATGTTATACGTAACTTCCGAGTAGCGCTGTACAATAATGTATGTCGCCTTGCAAGTTACATTTATGAACAATATCTCATATCTGTAAAATATAAATATAGTTTCTATTTCACTGGTCACATAAATAAGTAAGTTTCTCTTTGATTTCATCGTTTTATTAGTCCGCTATATGCAGTTTTTGATGAATCTAAGGGAAACAACACTTATAGACAACGAGGTTTATGAAAACGACTCAATTGATCTAAAAAATCAGAATATAAGAAATAGAATGGACTTCCAAAATTTATTACGAACAACTTTCTACCAACACTTTTTCCGTTCATTACATGTTTTACAGTACTGCCCCAAGCTATTACGTACTTGAAATATTCTTGAAAAGTTTCCCCCGTCCCTTTAAAAATTGCCATTTGTATTTTCAAATTTTTATTTTGTTGGGTTAAACGTTGTACCGACACAATTATTGGTCATAGGGTGACTTTCCTGCTTTGATAGTGGCGGAAGACCCCAGGTGCCCCTCCGTGCACTATTTCATCAGGAGCGGGCACCTGGGTAGAACCACTGACCTTCCGTAAGCCAGCTGGATGGCTTCCTCACATGAAGATTCAACGCCCCGAGTGAGGCTCGAACCCGCATCGATAAGGGGTAAGTGATTTGACCTTAACCACTCGACCAAGGAGCGCCCCCTCACCCCTGCCATTTGTAAAGGGGTGAAAATAAATAGTTGAAGACGTATGGCTTCTCCATGCAATCATTCTCCAAAAAAGTCTGGCATATATCACTTAATCGACAACTTACTGCGTTCATATACAATGTTACCATGGCAAGAAATGAAAAGGTATTTGATGTTCAGTCGAAGAGAAAACAAGTTTATTGTCTATAACTAAACTTCGTAAATCAAAAATCACACACAGTGTACTTTCAACGCTCGGTGCCATATTGTCGGCATTCCAAACATTTTACAGTGTTTGCAACATAGGTCAGTAAATCAACAAAACTTGCTAGTAAACTATCCTAAATATAAGAAAGAAGCACCTCTAAACGCAGAACAACTATTTAGCGTGGTAATATAATGGATGTTGTTTACATTATTCTTAGTCAAAATACAACATAATAATCAGTTAACATAATACTTTTATAACAATCAATATCACTCTCATTAACATCACCATCAAATTGCCAGCCAGCAAAATATTATTCTGCAATTAAAATAGATAAAAAAGATTATAGATAAGCATCTGAAATAGGAATCGTTGATTATTTCTAAACTCAACTTGTGAACTATATTCCCATTATATATATTCCCGTAGTGATTTTATTTGTAATTTGCAATCATGTGCTTAATATTCCATTTCTATTGTCCCAAATGACTCTTAGAACTTTGTTTCAAACTCTTCGCTGTGGTGATTTATTCCTGGCCAGCGCCAGTTATCGTTTGATAAGAAAAATGCATGATTGACATCTGTTGACGGCATTTCTAGTACATAAAATATACAATGGCTGTTTCCTGTCATCACGTCGTAATTTACTCATAACATACATTAAAAAGCACTACTGTCTGTATTCAAAATACCCTCGAGCTCATTGTTATAATAACTATGCCATATAACTTTGTTTAAATATAAAATAAGCTTTGAAACATGCTACGGGTTGACCTAAATATTTGGTCCGGGTCGTCCATAATATGGTCCGGGTCGTCCATTATATGGTCCGGGTCGTCTATAAAAGAATCATGTATATGGTACAAAATAGTGGCTTAAAACTTTATAAAACACAGCTCAGGTCGTTCTGATACGTAGTCCGGGTTGTCACTAAAATGGTCCGGGTTGTCTGGTCCGTATTGTCCCATGCTCCGGGTTGTCCCAGTACCGCATACTCCATAAATATATGTAAATATAATGTTGCATAGCTGTTGCGTTTTTGAAAGAAATTACTTTTTTATGTAGACGGTTAAAAACATTCACTGCAAGCCGACTTGCCAATTTTGATATTTGATCTAAACTCTTACTTGCGACTGACTCTGTATTCCATTTTGCGACTTAAGTATGCGATTTATGTCCTTTTAGGGCGTAAATGAAGTAACGATACATACTGAAGTGTCTCTGACGATCAGTTTTCATGTATATAACGCCATTTAATGTCGAACCTCTCGTGTTATGCATGTATATAAACCGTATTTCTATCTTACTGGAAGCTAGAGCTCCCGCCTAACGGTCGCTAAATTATACCCAATGCTTCCACTATCCTGGACCAATTCATAATGGAAACAACTAAAAAAAATAGTAACAGTTGAGACATGAATTGATATATACAATTGTATATTAGGATGCGTGAACAAGTAACATAAGTTAAAGTACGGACACGAAAAATCGACCTTTTTTTATTTTGTGATCTTGACACTGGAGCAAGGGACCAGCTGGAGCCAGTATTATCAAACATCTTACCATATCGCAAGACCAAAATTGTGTCTGAACACTCTTGCTGATACTAGTAACAAAACACGTTGCCAATTTCATGTCTTCAAGATTTTATGTGTAGGCCTTCGGGCAGGTAGCATGTTTTCTGTATAATGTGTCCATATTCGAAGAAGAAAACATATATGATCACAGTTTTGACCTACGATCGATTTTAGTCGTACTATGTTTGATAAGACGGGCTCCTGTGCCTTATGCGCTACATATCGACTCATGATGGTGAATATTTGTAACAACTTACTTCAGAATACCTTCATGCATAGACACGAAAGTTAGTGTTTTTTGACTTTGGAGCTAGGAAACTGTGAACCAGAAAAAATGGACCTTTTTACCTTTGACCTCTTAAGCATGACATCAAAGAAAAAGAAGAGGACGGACATTAACTACATGTTGCCTATGATTGTGTGAAGTTTGAGAGAGGTAGATGTTATAGCATTTAAGTAATTGCTGGACCAAATTTGTGAGAACACACATACAAACAGACCGGACAGACAGACCGCACGGTGACTCCTATATATACCAGCCTCCCTCAAACTTCGTTTGCGGGTTATAATTATCAATAAATACTACAGGAGTTGGGGAAAAGCCGATATATAATAAATAAGTCAGTTGCTATCAGGCATACAGTCTTTTTTACGGAAGTCGCAAACATTTGTACATACAAACATGCATACAGTCTTGACATCATACAGAATCCTCTTTCGTTGACGGTTATAAACAAATTGGAGGTTTTAGCAATGAATTTATTTAATTTTACCAAACTAGTATTGTTTCTTTATCCAGGCAACAGTGGAATTCATATGTAGATCATTCCTCAAGCAAGAAAATGTGTACTTTTGACGCCGACAATGTGCAATTTCTAGACAAAATCAGTGATCAATCGAGTTTTTTGCTATGCCTTTTCCTATTATAAGACTAACATATTATATAAAGAAACAAATAATGTTCAGCTTCCAATATAATATAAATATATACACCAAAAAAGCACATTAATCACTTTAAACTTTTAGCGGTCAGCTTATTGTTTTGGTCGGTCGCAACAGGAAAATGGGGAGTACAGTCGTTTATAGGGGGCTCATTACATACAATAACACTGAAAAAAAAATGAAATAAAAAATAAATGCGAACAAACTATTTGTAGGAGAATATTATGTCTGATTTTTTGTTTGTTGGTATTTTTTAGGGGGGAAGGGAAAATTTGAAGTAATTATCTTCACTATTTCAAGCGTTTAAATGCTTTAAACAATGAAATGAAATTTGAAAATGCATCAATTTCATTACAAATAAGACAAAAATAATCGTTAATCGAACTGCAAATATTAATGGTTTTGAATTTTTAACTAAAGGTACTTGTTCTCAGTGATAAAATGTTTATCCAGTCAAGAGAAATGACAAAAATGTGAAAGATGGTATCTGCTATATATTATGAACTCCAAATTGCTATATTCATCCATTCGTTTCATCGTTTCAAATGTATTTCAGACGGAAGCATTTTTCTGAATGCTTAGTGATACTTCGCCGCCAATAGGGTAAACCAATTTCCCTCTGTCATCAAACGAAGTGTTAACAAGTTAGTCAAATAATTAGTTTCATTTACAGTTGCAAAGAATATTAGCCAGTAACTTTAGTAATTTACACCAATTTATTACTTGTATAAATCTCACAATTGTTTACATAACTTTAAAAAGGATATTCTAGGAGATCCCACATTTAGGATTGTTAACATTATACCTCGAAAATTCATTAGAACAATCATCACCTGCTTTGAGTGCATTCATGAATGGAATATAGATGTTAAAATGTTGTACGAATTTATTTTCATTTTAGCATAAAACTTCTATTTTGTCGTTTTTAAGAAGTGAAAACATGTTAAAGATAGGTTCCCGCGCTCACGCGATATTAGCAAAGTTAACCTTTTTACATGTGTGCGCTCCATGGCAAAACGTTAAAGCCTTACGGTCCCATAACGGATAATTCAATATGATAAAACAACACCGGCATTCCCGCGCATTTCATGGAAATTTAATGTCGTCCTACAGGGCTCGGGCACAAACCAATCTCTTGAAATTCAGCAGATGTTATAACGCGTAAAAACATGCCTTATCCCTACACTTTGAACTCTCTAATAACTTATTGCAGGTTAAGTTTTGGTATAGTTTGTGTTAGTACATAATAAAGAGCATATAAGTCTCATTCACTCAGGATTTGTCACGAGTCTTAGACTCTTGGTAGTAAGTAAATTCTTAATCTATAGAGCTGATGCCAATCCTCCATGAGGCCCTCTCAAGAAGAAAACATATGTATATACAGAACATAATGAATAAAAAACATGAGTATATTGAAAATGCAAAGGCAGGTGCATATAAAAGTAAAACAGATACATATCAGAAAACAAAAAGGGAATATGTAATTGTCATCCAGTTGGGGCATGATTATTTAAAGCATTGCAATGAACGAGCAGATTTAACTTCTAAAGGTAAACAGTTCCAAATAACTGGACCAGAATATAGAATACTACATATAAACAGTTCTGTGTGCGTATTCGGTATACAAACGTTCTTCTTTGTGTTTGATCGCAATGTAAAAGAAGTTTCATTTACCTGGGGTTTTTGCATGTAAATTTCACAAATATATAGTTGAGATGTAAATTATTCTCAGTTTTATACATAACACATGCCTTTATATAAAATAAAAGTCGCTGATCAAATCGCTGTATTGATACATTGATAATGCCTGGTTAAAATCTCTATATTTCCGGACCTTAAATGATACGGCATGCTCGTTTCTGTAATAGTATTAATTTGTGTATATTTGAATACGTTGTGTTTCCCCATATGATAAAGCAATAGTCTAAATGTGGTTGTATATGAGCTTTATAAAACAAAATTCTAAAATCTGTGTTAAGAAAACCTTTGATTCTTGGTAGCAGCCAAATATACGACGACAACATTTTGCAGATAGGTTTTAATTGTGAATCTCATTTTAAATCATGTTGAATATAAACACCTTAGAGATTTTCAACAGATATTTGTCCAAGCATTACACTTTTATATGAAAGTGCGATATCATTAGTTTCCAAAAAGCGGCGTTCCAAACTCTTTAAATACTTTCCAAATGGTTTTCGGGTCATTTCTATCTTCTTCAGTTGTATTCTTCCTTTGTTATCTGATCATTGATAGTACTGCATTTCGTTTCTCTGTATATATAGCCGAAGTTTTATAATGTGAGAGTAAATCGCGCTCGCGTATTGCTTGAGGTATTTCTGTGGTAAACCAGCCCGGCTGATACTTGCGTTTAACATGTTTGATTTGAAGTGGTGCATGTTTGTTAACTACTTTTAAAAATACTTCATTCCATGTTTCTAACATAGTTTCAACCGTTTCACACTCTATAATATACTGACGAGATAAAGAAACGCCTCATTGAAATTTGGCGTTATTTTTTTCCTAACGCTTTTAATTGTTGTGAAATGTAGTAAATCTACATGTACTCTGACCGACAAACACAGTGAACAAAAACTCGCGCGATTTCATTCAGCCATTTGTTCACTTCATGTACCTGGTCATGATTTCCTCGTGCAGTTCGTGCATGTAAACCATGTGGTTTGATTGAACGATTTTTGCACATGTACATGTGTAATACGACACACAACCATATTTTCAGCTATTCTCTGAAAAAAACATTAGTTTTCGTAATGCCGAGGCTGAATTCTGAAGAGAGGGCTCAGGTTTTGGCTATGCTTGAATGTGGGCGAACGCAGGAACAAGTTGCTAGACGTTTTAACGTCTCTCGTTCGACAATTGTGCGTCTTATTCGACGTGTTAGAGACACGGGAACGTCTATCGATAGACCACGTTCAGTTAGACGCGGTGTAACGTCAATACGACAGGATAATTATATACGTCAACGTCATTTACGTGACAGATTTGTGACGGCGCAATCTACGTCACGTATAGTTGTAGGTAACCGTGGACGTCCAATTAGTCGACATACAGTGAGAAATCGACTCAGAGAACGCGGAATTACCTGTCGTAGGCCCTACCGCGGTCTAATTCTAACGTTACGCCACCGTCACCAACGTCTTATTTGGGCCCGCAACCATCGCGGTCAGCGTTGGCAGAACGTAGTGTTCAGTGACGAGTCGCGTTTCAACTTGTGGAACGCCGACGGACGTATCCGTGTCTATAGACGACGCCATGAACGCTACGCAAACAATTGCGTTTTGGAGCACAATCGTTACGGTGGAGGTGGAGTAATGGTGTGGGCAGCAATCAATCATAGGTTTAAGTCCCAACTCGTCGTTTGACAAGGTAATCTCACAGCCAGGCGTTACATCGACCAGATATTACGTAATGTAGTTGTCCCTTTATTCCGTCAACGTCAAGGATTAATCTATCAGCACGACAACGCGCGACCTCACGTTGCACGCGTCACCAGGGACTTTCTACAGGCTAGAAACATTAATGTTTTACCTTGGCCGGCGTGTCCACCGGACTGCAATCCGATTGAACACGCGTGGGATTATCTCGGACGGTGGTTACGCCAACGTCAACCCCAGCCAGCAAACGTCCGGGAACTGGTAGCAGCCTGCACCAGGAGTGGGCCAGACTCCCACGGTATCTGTTACGCAACTGGTGCTGCTCTATGAGGCGTCGCCTTGCTGCTGTGGTTGCTAGCAGAGGTGGCCACACGCGCTACTGATTTTTCTAATGCAATTTCTCCGACCGGGCTATTAAAATTCAAGATTTACGCTTAATGCGACAATGAAATGATTTCTTATTGACCATAAATTCTTGTATAGCATCTAATTTGCGAATGGAATTGTTCTTTTCTAATTTTGAATCACGGTTAACGAAAAATTGTATACCGAGTTTGAATGAGGCGTTTCTTTATCTCGTCAGTGTAATATCCCAGTTTGTATTTAAAAGCTCATTACAGAATTCGTGTTCATTAAAATGCTTGAAATTACGGAATGCAATGGTTTCATGTGTAAAGCATTCTTTTTTCTCATTTAGTTTTCTGTTGCAAAACACTGGAAAACGATCACTATTTCCAATTTTGGGAACACTGACATCAGTTATATTTTGAGGCGAATTGGTATAAATATGATCAATTAATGTACTTGTTACATGTGTAATTCTTGTAGGTTCAGAGACTAATTGTTCTAATCCTATTGAATTTATGTAAGCTGACCAGTCACTTTTAATTTGTTCGTTTAATAAATCTCTATTCACATCGCCCAATATTATTACTTCTTTGTCTTCCTTGTAAATATTATCTACAAAGTCTTTGAATTTTTCTTTCCATTCTACTTTCGCGGATGGGTGCCTATCTGGCAAACAAGGAACGATTTTGAATTTTTTAACATTTTCTCGCCGTAAAGGACTCTTATAACCTTTAATCTTAAGTACGCTGTCTATCTGTAAATTTAGTTTCGGAAATACAGAAAATATCAATTTTGTTATTTCATGACGTAAGCATTAAAATGACGTTATTAAACTTTCACTGCTTCTTAAACCTTGAATATTTTGATGACCGATATTTAAGCCTTTCTTTTCTAATTTTAAACCAAAATAATATTCTGTAGATCTTCTCTTAAAAGTAACAGAACATGTATTGGAATGTGACATATTAATATTACTATCATTATAATCATTATCTGACTGATTAACATTGGCCGAACTCTGCTGTGACGGCTGCGATAAAGCAATAATAGATCCACAGGTGCAATTACGGACAAGTGTATCACATGTCACACATAGATCATTTAAGACGTGAAAGCGATTTTTTATTACATTATTAACACCTGTGTCAGATATGACACTGTGGCCAATGGCCTATTTATTATGTCTCCCCCACTTGTTTTGCCCTGTCCGTCCGTCCGTCCGTCACACTTTATTTCCAATCAATAACTGGAAAACCATTTGACCTAGAACCTTCAAACTTCAAAGGATGACGTGGCTTATGGAGTAGACGACCCCTTTTGATTTCGGGGTTACTCTAATAAAGGTCAAGGTCACAGGGCCTGAAAATGGAAAAACAATTTCCGATCAATAATTTGAGAACCACTTGACCCGGAATGTTGGAACTTCATAGAATAATTTATCATGCAGAGTAGATTACCCCTATTGATTTTGGGGTCACTTTAATGAAGGTCAAGGTCACAATGGCCTGAACTTGAAAAGCAATATCCGATCAGTAACTTGAGAACCACTTGATCCAGAATGTTGAAACTTCATAGGTTGATTGAACATGCAGAGTAGATGACTCCTATTGATTTTGGGGTCACTGTATTAAAGGTCAAGGTCACAGGGGCCTGAACATGGAAAACCATTTCCGGTCAGTAACTTGAGAACCACTCAACACAAAATGTTGAAACTTCATAGGATGATTTGACATGCAGAGTAGATGACCCTATTGATTTTGGGATCACTCTATTAAAGGTCAAGGTCGCAGCTAACAGAACATGGAAATCCATTTCTGGTCAGTAACTTGAGAACCACTTGACCCAGAATGTTGAAACTTCATAGGATGATAGGACATACAGAGTAGATGACCTCTATTGTTTTTGGGGCCTGAACATGGAAAACCATTTCCGGTCAGTAACTTGAGAACCACTAGACACAGAATGTTGAAACTTCATAGGATGATAGGACATGCAGAGTAGATGATTTCTATTGATTTTGGGGTCACTCTATTAAAGGTCAAGGTCGCAGCTAACAGAACATGGAAATCCATTTCTGGTCAGTAACTTGAGAACCACTCGACCCAGATTATTGAAACTTCATAGGGTAATAGGACTTACAGAGTATATGACCCCTATTGTTTTTGGGGTCACTCTATTAAAGGTGAAGGTTGCAGCGGACAGAACATGTAAATCCATTTCCAGTCAATAACTTGAGAACCATTTGACTTTTTTCATAGGGTGATAGGACCCCTGTTGTTTTTGGGGTCACTCCATCGAAGGTCAAGGTCACAGGGGGCTGAACATAGAAAATGCTTTTCAATCAATAACTTAAGAAACACTTGACCCAGAATGTTGAAACTTAACAGGATGATTTGACATGCAGAGTAGATGGATTTTAGGGTCACTCGATCAAAGGTCAAGGTCACATGGGCTTGAACATTGAAAACCGTTTCCAATTCATAACTTGAGAACCACTAGGCCAAGAATGTTGAATCTTAGTGGGATGATTGGACATGCCAAGTAGATGATCCCTGTTGCAGCCAACCATCAGTGTCTCTTTGACTTTTGCTTCTGTCCCTTATTGACTTCTGGTGTATACGACTATGTATTGGGGGAGATATGCGCTTTTCTACGAAAGCATCTTCTAGTTAAAGAAACAGTCTCTAGACATGTGTCCTGTGATGTTATAGTTGTAACATTGTCCCGTGAACCTCCTTGGGCGATAGCGGCATTCATGTGTTTTATGACTTTTCCTATTACATTTTGAATAGGGAAGAGTGTTCGTTCCCCTGCTGTGTAAAACCTCTCTGATAATTTGCGAAATTAAGAAAAGAGTTTCCACCTTGTTTTTACCCTATCTGATAATCGGTATTCCGATGTATATAACTTGCACGTTTAAATGTACATTTGTCAAAATTAGACACAACATCAATTTCACAGCTGATGGTTCAGAATGCCTTATGAGGGCCCCGGGCCAAGTTTGAGGTAACCCCATGGGTTTAATCTCACACAACTGTTTAACTTGTATTTCAAGAATAGATACCCCTGTATGTATGCATACCGCTGACACGTTATCATATATTTTAATTTTAATTTTTGCGGTATTAGCGTTGTCAGCTAATAACGTATTTTTGTCAATTACTGGCGTATTTTTCCATAGTATGCGCAGATGTATCGTTTTATAATTGATACACTGGTAAAAGATTAGAAGATTTTACCAGGAAAACAATATCTTGACGCAAAAGCGCTTTCGACCCGAAGGTCTTCTTCAGTTGCTATAAAATCTAAATCCTACGTTAGTAGAATCTTATGGATCTGTATTAATATTTGTATTCATTTTTCATTTATAATTCATAATCAATATATTACGTGGATTCACGTTAGATTTTCTTAAAGCCTGTTATTGCGTTTACGCTCTGTTAGGGTAGGTTCCTGAATATCCAGGTTAAACCTGGTGTAAGTGAGCTTCGCTATGTACGATGTATGTTCTCATTATTTTGTATAGCGTGTAAAAATAAAATAGTAATAAAGCTTTTTTTTATTGTTTGTAAGATCTAACAAACATTCTAACATGACTCGATTTGATTTCCAGTTAAACAAAGAAGGAAATCAAGCTCTGTATATTCTGCGATAAACAACGGTTGACGCGCGGACCGGAAGAGAGCATTATGACGTCAATTATGACGTCAAATTGCCGCATGACGTCCGATACATTACTCCTCGGGAAAATGAAGTCTAGCATAATATTTATTATAATATGTCAATGAGCATGTCAGAAAGAAAACAATCAAGCCCTTCTTGTGATTTATTGTCTAATTTACCACGGTTCATCGTTCAGATGCTTCAGTATTTAACCACTCGGGCTAACGCCCTCGTGGTTCAATTCTTACGCATCTGAACTCTGAACCATTATAAATTAGACGATAAACCACTCGAAGGCCTTGATTATTTGTTAAATAAATTTACTATGTTTAAGGTAGACTTTAAAGAACAATGTTAGCCAGAATAATTTATCTAGTACACAGTCTACATCAAAATATAGAACTGCGAGTATTCCTAGAGGCTCTGACACATTTATCTAACGGTACCCACATAAATTGATACCTGGAGATGTAACATTTTAGTCATGGTGAGATATTCCTTTCAAGATCATACGGTACATATGCAGACTAATTGGTATAATTAACCAGCACCCTTGTCAAACAGATTCAAACGTGGCCGTAATTGATGAATTAATGCTCATTTTCGATTTTTACTTCTCATATCGAATATTGTTTTGGTACCTTAGCGCTTCTGATTCAAATATTTAAATTCGTTCAATTTGAATGTGAGAAAAAAGCCTTTATCAGTTTTGACCTTGTATTATACTTTAAATAAAGTCTTATTCAACTATCTAAATTCATAATCTTTGACTTTAAGAAGAAGATTTTATCAATCTAGACATTGCATTATACATTGTACTTTGAATAAAATCGCATTTTGATAGATTTATTTACATTGTTCACGTTATTCCTTCTTTATTCATTTATCAACTTATCAATCAATCAATCATTCAGTCAACACTTTTATCATTCAGTCACTTCTGCATTTACTTATGCTTATACGTGCACTTGATGATTGTTCATTTAATATTGCATCCTTATTCATTCAATCACTCATTCGATTAATCAGTCAGTCAAGCTTTTAATCAATCATCATTTATTCATTCAGTTATTGAATGCGTTAGTGCCAACAAAAAAGTGTCAATGCATTGTAAGGCTTATTCATATAGTGTCATTTGTTGATTTTCGTCCATTCTTTAAATCATAACTTCAATCAGTCAATCAATCAATCAAGAAACAAATAAATCAGTCAACTAGTTTTGTCCTTCGTTTTAATAATTTCTATTCATTCCGTTGTGTTCAATCATTTACAAAATGCTAATTTATCCAATAAATCAATCGTTCATCAGTTAATTCAATCAATTTATCAATCAATTGGCCATTTTTAGCTCGACTATTCAAAGAATAGGTAGAGCTATTGGACTCATCCATGCGTCGGCGTCGGCGTCCCGATTTGGTTGTATGTAAGCTGGTATCTCAGTAACCACTTGTGGGAATGGATTGAAACTTCACACATTGTTCACTGTGATAAACTGACTTACACTGCATAGGTTCCATAACTCTATTTTGCTTTTTCGACTGAGAAATTTTTGGTTAAGGTTTTATATGTAAGCTGGTATCTCAGTACCCAATAATGGGAATGGATTGAAACTTCACACACTTCTTCACTGTGATGAACTAACATTCAATGCACAGGTTTCATAACTCTACTTTGCATTTTTACAAAATTCTGCCCCTTTTTCGACTAAGCTGTGTTTGGTTAAGTTTTTGTATTTAAGCTGGTATCTCAGTACCCACTAATGGGAATGGATTGAAACTTCACACACTTGTTCACTGTGATAATCTGACATGCAGTGCACAGGTTCCATAACTCTACTTTGCATTTCTACAAAATTATGCCCCTTTTTCGACTTAGCAGTTTTTGGTTAAGTTTGTATGTAAGCTGGTATCTCAGTACGCACTAATGGGAAAGGATTGAAACTTCACACAATTGTCCATTGTCATGAGCTGATATGCATTTTACAGGTTCTATAACCCTGTTTTGCAATTTTACAAAATTATGCCCCTTATTCGACTTTAATATTCATTAAATTGACAAGGCTGTTGAATAGTCGAGCGTTGCTGTCCTCCGACAGCTCTTGTTTATTTATGTATTCCTTTATTTAAGGAGGTATTGTTCTTTTCTAATGTATGTTCCTTTATTTAAAGAAGTACTGTTCTTTTCTCATGTCTGTGTTAATTTTCTCGATATTCCACTGCTTATATAAGAACTACAGAATTTACTGTTCAAAGACGGATTTTAATTGGAGTATTTATAGTATTTTTAAGGCGATGTGCCGTAGTTTGTTTAATATGATTATAAAGGAATAGCACCAACCCCTGCGTAACAGGTAAAGGGGTGCCTGCCCTCGGGATAATCTTGGTCCCTGATACAAAATTTTTAAGAGGTTTTTGGGTGTCTGACCTCAGCTGATGATTTGGAATGCCTCATGAGGGCCCCGTGACAAGTTGCAGGTATTTTGGATTCACATTAGATTTTATTAAAGCCTGTTATTGTGTTTATGCTCTGTCAGGGTAGGTTCCTGAATATCCAGGTGAAAGCTGGTGTAAGTGAGCTCCGCTATGTACGAGGTAGGTTCTCGTTATTTTGTATAGCGTGTAAAAATAAAATAGTAATAAAGCCTTTTTTGTATTGTCTGAAAGATCTAACAAACAATAAATTTACTATCTTTAAGGTAGGTTTTAAAGAATAATGTTAGCCAGAATAATTTAGCTTGTACACAGTCTACATCAAAATGTAGAACTGGCTTTGAATTTTGTAAAAGACAAAAGAATTTTCAATAAAGGCTTTTTGAAAGTGTTGAAAACAAACAGTGCCGTGTGGTGGCTGTAAAACGTCTCCCCGTACTTGGATTCAGTGTTTTATTTTCTGGTCTTTTGGGATCATGTAGTCCATTCAACATATGTGTAATAGAGTTCCGCTTAAGCCGGTGCTAGGGGGCGAGAGAGGTGTTGCACATTTCATTACCTCTCATGAACAGACTCAATCAAACCGAGTCTGCTATTATTCTTCTTGGTTGCATTCTTTGCTTCCAGAGGGAGGATATTTTTACAGATTTTATAAGCTTTTATTATTCTTATCTGAATTTATTTAATTTGATATAGACTTTAATTGGTGAAAAGCCCAATCAATGAAAACCTGTTATTACCAGTGTTGTCCATTTTGCGACAGATATTTTAAATAACCATTTATTGAATATTTCTGTTCTGAGGGAATAAAGAAGAACCAATCTACATATTTAGTTTATTGGTGCACTAAGTCATCATTCCACATTGAAAATAAAACCTGAAAAGTCAAACTTTAAGCTTTTAGGTACGATTTCTACTGTATGTAAAAGATTTTCCAATTCAAATGAACTTACACTTTTCTGAAAGTAAATTTAAGGCTGATTGCAATGCAATATGTGTCAAACAACGGTTAACATGAACACAATAAGATTGATACAAGACCAAGAAACAAAAAGACCCTTGAAGATTTTTCAAAAATCATAAAATGTATCAAAGAAATCCTTGAAAACATGTGTACATATAATGTTCTAATAAATTGAACAGCAATATCTGACAATTTATAATGAGCTACAAACTTACAAAATGTATGTAAATTAGCAATGAAAGGATGCAACAGACTTGGACGGAATACATGTTAGAATCTAATAAATGTACAATGTCAGGAAATTCTTAAATGTTTGTGCTAGAACAAATACCTACGCTAAAATTAAATCATTGGCAAAGAAAAAGGATATCTGAAAGTTTGTAATTATACTACTTGTATGGGTGTTGTCTCACAAAATAAAGCTCATTCTAGAATGAAACTGATGCTTTTGTCGTTTTATGAGAGTGTGTTAACAGGAGAGTATATATGTTGCAAACACACCTTTTACATCCACTCGTTCTATGACAAAGCAAAAACCAATACATCCCAATAACGAATAATAACGAATAACAACAAGGAAATGACTGACGTCAACGTAACAACGCTTACATACCCACTCATTTCATGGACATTTGATGTTGTTGATGCATAATGTTCTCAGTTTAAAGCTGTTTATACTTATTATGATAGAATAGCGTTAACGCATAGTTTTTCGCATTATGATATTTGCAGAATCGCTCGGGAAATGTTTGTACATATAGCTCTACCGGACTCGGGCAACAACTCATCCGTAATAACATCGTATTTCTCTTAATAAGTATTTCAGGTTACAATATTTTCTCTTGCTAAGTCAAAGATGTACTTTGTGTACCAGATACGGTTTTTGTGGTGACCTCTTGATATTTATCACTTATAAGACGTCCAACTTTCTTTGTGCAAAGGAAACATATTGCTATGAATAGACCTTGAAGTAGGCATAGGAAATAGAGATCAATATAATTGCACCTTACTAATCATACCAGGTGTTATGTATTACAAAAGTGATTCTATTGTGACATTTTGATACAAGCAAAACTGTATTATCTGCACTATAAAATACTTACAAGTTTTTCATTTTATTATCGGCTTGTTAAAAGTTATTTTTTCACCATGAGTAAGTTGACAAAATTATAGGAACCAGGTTTTGAGGGGTATATCAAATACATATGAATAAATCCTAAATGTTTTTGTTGTGCAAAAAAGTATCATATTGTGTCTTAAACCGTTTTCCTTTTCCACTCATTTGTGTAATTGCAAGGGAAGTAAACTAATAGATATCTCTGCTTATAAGTACTAGCCCAAGGCAAGAGTTGTCATTCTTTGCGGATCACAACTTTAAATTAAATATATCTAAACTTCTGTAATTGATATTAACAAAACTATCATAAATTTTACATTTGTGAAATCATTTTTGGTTATTTCAAGGACTTGGAAATCAATTTCAAGACTTTATTTAATGTGTTTCTATCATTGAAAATTTTAGGGTCTATCTCTACTTGAAGAGAATTAAACATAATAAACATATACAATATACTAGTCTCATTCGTAGCATTGGCCACAAAAGCAAACATCCATGTGAGACCCATGATTAGGGATAACTTCACATTGACTATGAACGAACATGTGTTCTTCTTCCTTGTCGCCATTGCTGCTTGTTTCTTTGCACGAGCAATGTTAATCGCCGTTGAAATGAACGAAGTAACAGCCAGTGGACCAGCAAAAAAGAGAATAAGAGCATTCCTTGAAGAAATCCAACAAACTCCATTTCCATATCCTGGTTTCAAATTGTAAAACTGCACATCAGAATTCACGGAATCTAAAATTGCAGCTGTACAGACTATTACAACTGGTAGAAGCCAAGCATATAGTGAGTACAAGACAAATCTTTTCCGCCCTTTTCTGTCAGATGCTGGCGTCATAAATCTATTGAAAAAGTCATCCAAAGGTCAAATGCAATGACATTCATCCAGCAGAACGCAAGGAAGAAATAATGAACCAGCACGCCTACTGTGATATACAACTTTGGAAGATGTTCAACTTCAGCGGCTAAAATAAACAAAATTTGTGCCAGAAGAAGAGAAACAATTAGACTCACTAAAATCTTTCCGGGTGTGTTAAGCAGTTGTGGAAATGTTATATATATCACCAGAGTAATGGCTAATGATAACATGGACAAGATAAGTCCGGCAAGAGTAAGATAATTTTCAACAACATCAGAATAGAATACAATGTCAGTACCTTTGCAGTCGTCTAAACAATTTTGAACTTTATCTAAGCATATAAACACATCTGACCCATTCCAGTACAACTGTTTCGTAGAATAAACTTTCTGGTGCGAAAATATAAACAATTCTGAATTGTTTGTGCGTTCATACTCTGAAGGATCGACTTTAGTCAATGTACAATTTCCATGATGAAGAATTGAATTATTGTCTCGTTCCAGTGCTGCAGCTAGATTTGGCAATGTAATTTTGCACACACCATTTGTAGATACGAGTGGTGGGGCACAGAATATTTCTCTATATTTCTCGGAGAAACTGTCGTACATTTCATTGTCCTTACATTGCATTATTTTCTCCCTTTTCCCGTTATGAGATACTGTCCTAGCGTTCATGTCTACAATAAGCCTGAGACTGTAGGGGTGTTTTGGCACTACTGTTGCAATTGAACTTGTATATATCACATCCATTTGTTCACAAAACACTGACCCTCCAAACACACCATTGCAAAATGCACAGAATTTGTTTCGGAACATAATTCCAAACACATCATAAGTAATAGCGTATACACCTTCTGTGCAGTCGTGAGCTAATTCATCTGTAGTCATCATTTCTGCAGACTGATTGCATGTAGATATAATAGACTGTGATATCTGACAGGTTCTGTATGATACTTCCGGTTGTGGTCTAATAAAAAACAGTATGCAATTTTTCATTTCCGGTAAACTGCGTACGCCAGTTTCGTTCCGGCACTTTATTTCCTGTTTTCAGTAGTGAAAGTCATAGACGTAATTGCATTGTGCGCAATACATGTTTTTGAATATCACATGAAATTCTGTTTGATCAGAAACTGGTAGTCTTAGCAAAATGTCATCAGTTTCTGCTTCGCCTTCACAAAGTGTTTTCGTAATATTATGATCCCATCCTGGTGAATATTTAGTAACTATGGTTACGTGGTGGACGGATAGCTCAGTGGTTTGCACACTGGCCTTCCAATCCTGAGGTCGGGGGTTCGATCCCCGGCTGCTACTCGAGAATATTCAGAAGCGCTTTTCAGTGTTTCCCTCCCAACTAGAGGTGTACTGGTCAGGAACCCAGGCAATCCTTGCGTGTATCAGTGCTATACACTGGGCTCGTTAAAGAACCAGGCTGTCTATTCGCAACGAGCTAGGCTAAGTTAGCCGGACAAGCCTGTATCTGATTTCTGATCTCTCTGTCGTGGGGGCTTTGTCTCACTCTGTCCCTCTGGTCAGATCGCTCTGTGTCTGTACTAGTAGAGGATGAATTATGCGCCCTGCATATGTGGCTGCATTTGAACTATGTAAAGCGCCTTTGAACGTGAAATTGATCATGAAAAGAGCGCTATATAAATCTGGTATAATAATAATAATAATAATACTCCATAATCTGTATTTTTAACAATTTCATATAAAGGTACACATTCAAATTGATCTTTATTTAAGAGCAATGTAGATGTATAATTATAATTTCCGCAGCAATCATTAAATATTCCACAAAGTTTATCACAATGACAAACTTGTCTGGAAATGTTTGATATAACCGCTCTGAACAGGAAAATTTGTCTTTACAATAATCAGTTTTTATTTTAAACATTTCGGCTGGGTCGTATTGATAGTAATCATAATAATAATCCGATGTAGTTGTCGAAACATTTTCATTTCTTTCCAGTAGTAATTGCGTTTCGTTGTCGTGCTGAATGATTGATGGAAACTCATTACTTTGAGCAAACACTGCTGCTTTTGTTGCTATTTTGAATATCAGAAAAAATAGTACTTGATTTTTCGTATTATAAGTCTTTTGAATTATGGTTCTTTCGCTCATTTTAAACACTTTTGTTAATTTTGTTTATTATTTATTAATTTCTTGCACAATAATTTTGCTATATTTCCCGTTCTTTTGTAATATCTTGTTTTATCATTTAGTAAATTCAGTAAAGCACTGATAGTAACAAAACCACATGTATTTAATATTTCCCTGACCTACTTAAACAACAGCTTCAAAAGTATGATTTTACCTTTGCAATAATTAACGTTCTAAAAGTAAGTGTCCAAGCATTATTTTCATTGACGTTTGTCTTGAAATATCTATACCGTTTTCGAAAGCAACCAAGATCATATTGTGACCTAAGTTGTCTGTAAGTGTGGTTAAGATCGAATGTAAAATGTCACTTATATCGTGTTCACAAGGTAAAAAATAACAGGGATCAGGGATCAATCAGGAGCCGTAATTCCAGAACCTATGAATGGATCTGACAGATTCATCATGGAATCTAAGAGTTATTGCTGTTAAAGATATTTTACAAGTTTGTATCAAATCAAACCATAAATGAAGTCTCTATATGGCTGCAAAAGCCACAATAGCAAATGTTGGCTCTTGAAGGGACCATAACCCTGGAACCAATGATGGGATCTGGCCAGTTTTCGAAAGAATCTGCGATATTATGCCAATATAAGTTGTGTGCAAGTTTGATTAAAGTTGATTGCAAAATGTGGTCTCTATTGTGTTCACAAGCCAAAAATAGCAAATTTTGGCCTTTTAAGGGGCCATAACTCTGGAATCCATGATGAAATCTGGCCAGTTTTCGAAAGGAACCGAGATATTTTGCCAATACAAATTGTATGTAAGTTTTATTAAAGTTGATTGCAAAATGTGGTCACTATCGTGTTCACAAGCCAAAAATAGCAAATTTTGGCCCTTTAAGGGGCCATAAATCTGGAACCCATGATGGGATCTGGCCAGTTTTCGAAAGGAACCGAGATATTATGCCAATACGAGTCGTGTGCAAGTTTGATTAAAATTGATTACAGTGTGCAAGTTTGATTAAAATGTGGTCTCTATCGTGTTCACAAAAAACTGACGGACGGACGACGGACAAAATGCGATCACAAAAGCTCACCCTGTCACTACAAGAAAGGTGAGCTAAAAACGCCATAAACCTGGACTCAACTGGTCTCCATTTTTGTCATTTTAAATCCCTTTTCCGATTTCAAAAATGGTCATTTCTTTATCTATAGTGCCAAATGACACTTGGAAAATTGTTTCCATTTAGACCTGCAATAGATCAAAGGAATGTTGTAATTGTTATTATTATTATTATTATTATTATTATTATTATTATACCAGATTTATATAGCGCCCTTTTCATGCTCAATTTCACGTTCAAAGGCGCTTTACATAGTTCAAATGCAGCCACACAGGGCGCATAATTCACCCTCTACAAGTACAGACACAGAGCGATCTGACCAGAGGGACAGAGTGAGACAAAGCCCCCACGACAGAGAGATCAGAAATCAGATACAGGCTTGTCCGGCTAACTTAGCCTAGCTCGTTGCGAATAGACAGCCTGGTTCTTTAACGTGCCCAGTGTATAGCACTGATACACGCAAGGATTTGCAATGGTCCGAGTCGCAGCCCATGTACCAATACGGTACACCGAGAATATATTACCGTTCCTGTTTCTTGACATTCCTGTTTATTGACAATTTTATACCATGATTATCAATATCATTTTTGTCTTCTGATATAACGCGATTAATAACCAACTACAGTTACACATGAAATTTGCAAGTTTTGTTAATGACGGATGCAGACGGATGTTAATGAATGTTGAATCATTACCTTTTAAAACTTTTGGAGAAGAAATATGTTTAAGTTTCAGACAGGACTTAAAATATTTTACATAATTAAAAAGTTTGTTGTTACAAGTAAATTAGTAAAGATTGCCTAAAACCAGCTGAATTACATTCCTGTGACTTTTAACTAATGACAACGTTATCTAACATTCGAACACTTTAACATAAATCTGAAGACGCGCCCCCTTTAAATATACAGATTTCTATCTTTGCATTCTCCCAAAATAAATATTTGGGATGCATAATAACAAACAGATGTTTCAATAAATAAAATGTATTATCTGGTATCAATCACTTTCATTTAAAATGTGATTATACAAGTTCGCCGCAGCTTTCATTACAAACTAATCTTAGACAGTGAATACTGAAGGGTATTCGTCGAAATTTGAATTATAAAGTTGTATTTTGTTTAAAATATTTATTCACAGCAATAAAGTTATAAACCACCTCCAGTTAACAGTGCAGTCTGGATATGTTTAGTTTTATATGGAATAGCTTGTTCTCAAAACAATGATAATAAGGCATATCGCCTACAAAACTTGAAAAGAAAGAACAGTTAGTTATCTGAGAGTTCTCGGCACATATTTCTCAGCGTTTAATATAGGTCTGAAAGTTTGATCCACCTTTTTCGTAACAGGGTTTCTCGTCAATTTCTTTTTAAATATACAATAGTACACCATTCTACAGAATTTTTACTGTTTTGTTTTGTCTTATCTAAGTTTGATTTAATTACTTGATACCATATGTTCACTTTCAATCATATCTGTCCAGAGATACTTTGCACAGGTAACATATAAATGAAAATTTATCATCGAGATACAGGGACGGGAGAGTCTGATAGAATGAAAATCAATGAGTTAGGTTCGGTATGTTTTATCATACAGCACATCAAATATTGATAGTACTGGTATTGAGGTTATAATGCAGTCATTCGGTTCAAAATGTGCTTCCGTGGTGTAGTCGAAAGAAGTCCCTAATAAATAGATCCTAATTTTTCCATTTTTCGCGCATTTGCGCGTAAATCGGGGGCCAAATGGGCATTATTTCACTCATGGAATGAATTTTACATAAAATAGGACACGTTTCATACTAATACTCGCATGTTTTCGAATTGTTTACTCGAAAACGAAAGTAGGGTGTTTATTCTGCGGACCGCTTTCTGAAATGCGGCAATATGAGGGTACCTGACTTCAGTTGACTTGCATTTCACTGCATACTATTCAACACCCCTTTTTCTTTTCGTTTTCTTGAAGCAAATGTATGGATATCTTGTGGAAAATATGTCTACGACGGACTAAAAATCTAGAAACTGTAACAAAATTGTTCTGAAGTAGCTGAATTTTATATGAAACAAAGAACAATTTCTTTTATTGGTATATAGTCTATAAGAGCTGAAATAAGACTTTTCTCGAAACACATCACAATTAGTCTTAATAGTCATTAATCAATTGTATGTGTAAAAAAAGATGTTCTCAATGAAAAATTATCATTAAATTTGAAAAAAAAAGAATTTTGACCATATTTTGAGTAGATGCGCCTATTATGGTAGCAAATTCTGCAATAGAAAGGCCAATATTTTGTCTCCAGAATGTGTGAAAATGCACAAAATGCATCCATTGGAGTCATATTCATGATGGAATGAATAATATTTTAGAATCAAAGTGAAAAATAATGCATACAGGTGAAACTTTTACCAAAATTTACAATGAAGCGACCATAGAGCCTAAATTTAGCCCAGAAAATGGGTAGGGGGTGGTGTCACTTAAATGTCTATATTTCTCTAAAATCTCGAATTTTCACAATGAAACTTGTTAACATGTTCGGTATTACATCTTTCTTGAAAATAGAGATGAAAATGTTATGAAATTTTATAAAAACATATTTCTTATAGGTTATAATGCAGTAATTCGGTCCAAAATGTGCTTCCGTGGTGTAGTCGAAAGAAGTCCCTAATAAATAGATCCTAATTTTTCCATTTTCGCGCATCTGCGCGTAAATCGGGGGCCAAATGGGCATTATTTCACTCATGGAATGAATTTTACATAAAATAGGACACGTTTCATACTAAACTCGCATGTTTTCGAATTGTTTACTTGAAAACGAAAGTAGGGTGTTTATTCTGCGGACCGCTTTCTGAAATGCGGCAATATGAGGGTACCTGACTTCAGTTGACTTGCATTTCACTGCATACTACTCAACACCCCTTTTTCTTTTCGTTTTCTTAAAGCAAATGTATGAATATCTTGTGGAAAATATGTCTACGACGGAGTGAAAATCTAGAAACTGTAACAAAATTGTTCTGAAGTAGATGAATTTTATATGAAACAAAGAACAATTTCTTTTATTGCCTTCAAAAAACATTGTACGTCAGTTTATGTTATACGTTATTAGCTGTATACGATAAATGTTCCAGTAGCGCTGTACAATAATGTATGTCGCCTTGCATGTTACATTTATGAACAATATCTCATATATCTGTCAAATATAGTTGCTCGTGAAAATATAGTTTCTATATCACTAATCACATAAATAAGTAAGTTTCTCTTTGATTTCATCATTTTATTAGTCCGCCATACGCAATTTTTGACGGATTGCAATTTGCAATTCAATCTAAGAGAAACAACTCTTGTAAAGAAACGAATACAATGTGAATTATGAAAACGACTCAATTCATCCACAAAAACAGAATATAAGAAGTAGAATGGACCTCCAAAATTTATTATGAACAACGTTCTTTACTTTCATTACATGTTTTACCGTACTGCACCAAACTACTACGTACTTGAAATACTCTCGAAAAGTGTCCTTTATCCCCTTTAAAACTTGTCATTCGTAAAGGAGAGAAAATAAAAATAAATTGTTGCTAGATATGTACATTTTTAGCGCTGGGACAATATCTCAAATGCCTCAACACGAAGATTTGTAACACTCCTTTGAAAACTGTAATGTCTTAAAGGGGTTGAACTGCCCTGACATATGGCTTCTCCTGCAGTCATTCTCCGAATTTTCTGGCATATATGAGTAACTCGACAAATAATTGCGTTCCTAAATTGCTAAACAATCTACATTGTTACCACGACAAGAAATGAACAATGTATTTGAACAATTGATGAGAAAACAAATTAATTGTCTTGGTCAGATAACTAACTTCCTTAAATAAAAAATCACACACATGGTACTTTCAACGCTCTATGTCATACTGTCGGTATTCCAAAATTTTTACAGTGTTTGTAACATAGGTCAGTAAATCAACAAAACTTGGTGGTAAACTATTCTAAGTATAAGAAAGAAGCACCTCTAAACGGAGATTAGCTAATTTAGGGTGGTGAAATGGATGTTGTTTACTTTATTCTTAGTTAAAATACAACATAGTTATCAATTAACATAATACTTTTATAACAATCAATAAAAGTCTCATTAACATCACCATAAATGGAAGTTTTTTTATCACCAGATCATTGCCAACGAAATATTTACTCTGCAATTAATACAGAGAAAAAAAAATAAGCAACTGAAATAGGAATCGTTAATTATTTCTAAACTCAACTTGTGAACTACATTCTCAGCGTAGCGATTTTATTTGTAATTTGCAACCATATGCTTAATATTCCATTTCTATTGTCCCAAATGACTCTTGGAACTTTGTTTCAGCCACAGCTGAAACTAACCTTAAACTAAGGGACAAATGACCATCCGACCAACGGTTGGCTCAACTTTTCCGCCACAGCAAACTGCCATTAAACATTTGTGTTGACATTTAAGGCAGTTTGTTCTGCACAATACATGATCTAACATTCTAGTTCCTTCAACCGATGACTTTAAAGACGGAGTAACAAGAACGTTATGACTGATACCTAAAATTCAAGGTTAATATGCATGAATTCAATTACGAAAAAAGTTATTTTGACCATTGGGTTACTTCGAGTTGAAAGTCAATATCTTAACATATTTTATATAATATTATTACTTACATTTTCGTTAAAGGTTTTTTTCTGACTAATACACATGCATTATTATGCGTTTCTTCTTTCTATCTTTTATACATGTAAGAGTGACTTATTATGTTAAGTCCTCAAACAAAAGTTAATAAAACGTTTGCTTTAAAATTGGTTTATTCAGAGTAATGTTAAATGTGCATTTTTAAATCTGTTTACATTATACAGGTTATTCAGTTTCATAAAAAATGAAATGTGGAATTTTATCATTAATATTATCTAAACTCTATTTGCGTTCCCGTCGATGAAACTATATACAGAGAGTGTTTTTCAGTTTCTTTAAATTGATTGACGTCAAAGGGGCGGAGCAGCTCATAGATCATAACACCCGACTGGCTAGATTTGTTCATATGCTTCACGTTCTTTGAAGATTATGAGCATAGATATCAAGTGTATAATTCTGATTTAGTTGTAATTGAAGAGTTTGTGAAATGTGAAGAAACGCTTCTGTATTTTTCACATAGAAGTCTGAAAACTCTTCGGGAACAAAGAAAACATACAGCTATAAAAAGACCTTGCAATGAATTGAATACAATAAATAAATACCAAATAGACTTATCTTTAACTATGTTTGCCACAAATGCAAATACCCAGGTTAGACCCATAATCAGAGAAAGTTTTAGGTTGATGAAGAATGAACATGTATCTTTTTTCTTTGTGGCCCTGGCACATTGTCTTTTTGACCGGGCAATAAAAATCATAGTCAAAATAAAAGCAATGAAGTCAAAGAGTTTCAATAACGACAACGGTCCGGCAAAAAATAGAATCAATGAGTTGCTAGATGTTATCCAACAAATTCCTTTGCCGTATCCTGGTTTCAGACTGGAATATTTAGAATCGAGTTCAGATAGGTCAAGAGTAACAGCAACTGAGACAAATATCAATGGTGTTAGCCAGCCATACACGCTATATAAAATAAATCTTTTTAGATTTTTATCCCTAACTGCTGATGCAAAATTGTTCGAAAAAGTCGAGCAAAAGTCAAAAGCAATGATGTTCATCCAACAAAAAGAAGAAAGAAATAAATAGTGTAAAAGAACTGCTACAAGTTTACACAATGTTGGGATACTTTCAGCTTCAGAGGACAAAAGAAAAAGAAGATGGGCAAGCAGCAGTGATATAACCAGACATGTGAGATTTTTGCCAGGGATGTTCAGTAATTGTGGAAAACAAATATACACCAAGGACGTAATTGATAAAGAAGATATAGAAACAATTAAGCCTATGAGTGATACATAGCTCTCTCCAGTTGCATGATTAAACAATACTGACAAAGTGTCACAATCCGATATACATTTACCTAACTTCTCAAGACATATAAAGACGTCAGAGCCTGAAATGCGAAATTCGTCCTCATTAAGTATTACCTGTCGGGAGAGGAGTAATATTTTAGAATTGTTTAACATTTTGTATTCTTTAGAATTCAGTTTGACTAATGTACAATTATGTTCAACTGAGTTATTTGCATACACCCCTGTCGTTTCTTCATTGGTATTCATCATACAAACACCTTTACGCGGCGATGATGGCGGAGCACAGTATATTTGACGACACGTTTTAGACACACTATCAAATATTTCACTGTCTCCACACATGTTAGATTCAAAGACTGCGTTTAAGTCAACAAGAAGGCGAAAACTGTAAACAGGTCCATTAGTTGTAAATGGTGGGTGTGGTGTAGTAGTAAGTGCATGTGGTGGCATTTCACAATACATGTTCTCTTCCTCAAAGCCGTCGCATTCGGCACAATACCTGTTTCTGTAGATACCATAATTTGTATATACAAGAGAAAACGGTCGATGTGTACAATTATGAACAAGTTCCTCTGACTCTGCGAACCAGCATTCTGATCCAATATATGGTTTGCATTCTCTCGGAGGCACATCAGCTGGTGCTTCATGCTTATATGTGCAACCTGACAAAGCACTGTTTGTATCATCTTTACACTGTACATCTGTTTTCCAGTATACAAAATCATAAACAAAGTTACATTGAGCACAATACATATTTTTATACGTTATTCTATATTCGCCAGTGTCTGTGACTGGCGTCTTTAGGAGCAAGTCATCATCAGGACCCTCACACAATGATCTAATTATATCATTTTCCCAGTTGTCAAAACACGTTGTAACCATATAAACACCTTCTCCGTTCGGGCTTTTAACAGAGTCCGTCAGCATACATGAAAACTGATTCTTTTTCACCGTTACATTTGCGAATGGAAGGAAGTCATCACAGCAGTCATTGAATGTGCTACATAGCAAATCACAATAACAGTTTTTCTTTGGAAAACTGTCGTAAGTTCCTCTAAATTCCCCGCACGTTTTCTTATATTTACAATATTCACTATCTATCAAATGTTCTGGAGAGATTGGTGTTGAACTTGTCCAAAATGCTGTTTTCTCTGTAGCTGTAGTTTTTCGGACAGGTGGCACAGAGGTGGTGTCACGCATTGTTTGATATGTCATATTGATCCATCCGCCTGGTGGTGTAGTTTCAAATTCCATGCTAGTGGTATAGAAATGCTTGAAATTCGTAAATGGCTTCTTTGTGTTTGAAAAATGTTGAATTCTTGTAGTTAAATAGTTTGATTGACTATAGATTCGTTGCGTATTTTTTGTAGAATACGGGTTTCTAGAAAACGGATTAAGAGGCGTAGTGAGCTGTGTCTTCGTCCGGCTTAAACTGGAAACAGCTGTAGAAGAAGCTAATAAACTGGTACTACTTTCATCCGTCTTAGTGTGATATAACATGTTTGTTGAAAAAATAGGTCGCAAGGTAGAAATTGTCCCTGTCGGCCCGCCTGTTGGGTGTTTTATTCCTGAGCTGCTTACTATATTTATATTGCATTCGTATATAATAATCAAAATTGTTAATACAGCTATTTGTCTCCTATTTCTATTCAATTGAAAAGCCATTATTTTAAAAACAATTTAAATATCCATACACTAAGACACACGGCTTCTTTTACACTAACACAATAACTAAGTTATTTTGCGAAAATATTATCTGCTACCTTACACGAGAGAGAACAAATCTATTTTACACCGGAGCTATTCACCAAACAAACATTTTAATGGTTATACCAAGCCCCCTTTAATAATTCATTTACACTCGGATTTCGTCCATATAAATTGATACAGATCAGTTTATTGAATAATTTATTTTCCTTTGAGATTTATAATAGCCTGATGACTTTTCATCAACTAGATAACACTAAATGTCATACAGCTGCGTATTTCGACATTCCAATACTGTCTTACCTTTGCAATTATTTCAAAATACCATATCGGTGTCAAGTAGTACACAGAATAAATTCAAATATAGGTATTTAATTGACGATTGACTTTTAGACAAAATGAGACCAATCAAAGCATGAATTTAACAAACGTAGGCAAATGGTAACTTCTAGTAACTCGTATACCCCGTTTCCGACTTGTTTTATATAAAGACTTATTTAACAACTCTAAAATCACTCACAAACAATTGAGCACTAAATATTCTTCTAGTACCTTTGAACTCAAGTCTTACATTATAGTTTAATGTTAGACGAATTGACATGCATTAAAGCTACAAATTGTCTATAATTCATTTTCTTTAGACAAATCAAACCCAAGGTTAAAACTGATTTTTTTTTGTAACATAATGATTCAGCAAACTTGATAACATGCAGACAAATAGGAATATGTAGTATGTTTTAAACATTTGTAGTTGTCTGGTGAATAATGTATTGGCGTCACGGTATGGTGGATAATATATAGGCGTTCAGCAATGAAGGCGCATTGAAGAGAATAATTTATCGGCGCTCAGCTTGGAAGTTGCGGTCTGGTGGATAATATATCGGCGTTCAGCCTGGAAATTGCGACATGATTTAAACTTTGTCGATGTTCAACCTGGAAGTTGCGGACTGGTGGATAATGTATCGGCCTTCAGCCTGGAAGTTGCGGTCTGGTGGATAATATACTGGCGTTCATCCTGGAAATCGCGTCCTGGTGTAAACTTTATCGACGATCAACCTGGAAATTGCGGACTGATGGATAATGTATCGGCCTTCATCGTGGAAGTTGCGGTCTGGTGGATAATATATCGGCGTTCATCCTGGACATCGGGTCCTGATGTAAACTTTATCGACATTCAACCGTGAAGAACTACCTAAACCTATAGTTCCTTTCATTTCTTACATAAACGTAACATACATGTCAGCAATGTACATGTATATGACAAAAGTGCTACTTTTCCTGTTCATTATTCAAATGCAATAATAAAGTCGTCTCACAATTTATGAAAAATTGCATTCTCATTTTCGTATTAATATAATAATAATTTTTTGTTATTCATTTTGTACTCATAAAGTGCTCTATTAATATCAACAGATACATTAAGTTGATTGCAATACATCAAAATACTGAAGGGCAAGATTCAATCAATAAACATCTATAACAAACCAGGTCAGCAATAGAAAAATGTTCTGGTAACTGATATTGCAGCAATAGATTTATACATTGTCATATTATTTAATTTTGTGTTACCCTTAGCAATACTTTAAAAGGATATAAGTCTTTTTGAAGCTAAGGTTTTGTTGCAAATTATCAGTCATTTGAATACTAGTGATAATAATAAGCTAGTCCATCGTTGTTTGAGTTTATCTTTGTGGCAATTAGAAAGCAAGTCTATGACTGAAGCTCATGCTTGACTGCCGGTATATTTCGACACTTTTTCTCTATTGTTTTATCAGATGCCTATAAAGAGTAAAGAGTTCTATTTCTTACTAATTTAATGTATAGGGCAGCTAATGGATTCCGCAGTAGTCGGGCGAAGTCGTTATGTTCCGTATCGTATGTTCTTGTGTGTGTCATGAACAGGCTCCATTAACCCGAGCCTGCAACATTATCATTTTTGTCGTGTTGAGCGACCTGTGGAGTTTCCACTCCCTGTATTTTGATATTATTATAGCATCCTATAT
This sequence comes from Mercenaria mercenaria, assembly GCF_021730395.1. Classification (NCBI taxonomy): domain Eukaryota; kingdom Metazoa; phylum Mollusca; class Bivalvia; order Venerida; family Veneridae; genus Mercenaria; species Mercenaria mercenaria. Next base: position 89,527,612 of record NC_069364.1, on the reverse strand, counting down.
GTAAAAAAGGTTTTGTCATCAATGTGTATTTGTCTTCTTTTAATGAAAGGAAGTTTCTAGGAAGATAATCAATATAATCACAGACATACCTAAGATATTAGCTACAACGATGAAAAGTGCCTTCTTGCAAACCAGCTTCTATCTAAAGAAAGCTGATCCTTAAGATTAAAATAGAGTGCATATATTAGATGCAAATGGATTTGACAAAGCTATTCCTTTCTATCTTAAACATATTTTATTGCTCCTTTTTATAACATGTACAATGATAAATATATATATGCATATACAATTAATGATATCAAAAGTAGCAAAAGGGTTGAACCACGAGTTCTAACAACATCAGTAAACGGTTCTCCCCTACAATATTTCACAATAGTTGTATAGCAGTTAGACGGTTACATACCAAAAAAAGGAAGATTATATTAAACAGACCAAATGTCAATATTGTTTAAAAACAAGACAAAAGAATTTAAGAGAAGGAAAACAAAATGTTGTTGAGAGTTCAGCATCCTAAGGCCATCCGGAGTGGGTACAAGTAGTATCGTTATTGCCTTATTGCCGACAGACATTGGGGATTTATACAATATATATAAGTTAATTTACACATATATATTCATTATCTACTTTCAAAACGTTGAGAGGACTTTATGTATTTCTGAACTTCGCTGAAAATTACTGAGTTTTCTTCATTGGAAATAGTTTCTTTTCCAAACAGGAGAGTATCTATACTTAATGGATGAAACGTACGTGTCGCGCGAAAAAGTTGTATTCTTTGATAATTATATAATGGACACTTAAAAAAATAATGTTCTGCATCCTCCATACTGTTTCCACAATTACAAGTAGAGTTTATCCTCAAATTATTTCTACAAAGATCTGCATTAAGATTACTACATCGATTTCTGATGCGTGCATGATGAACTACCAGACTTCTTTCTCCATTTAGAAAAAAAACTTAGGAACAATAGGTGGTTTAAATGTGTTTTTAAGACGAGATTTAAAGATATTTAAATTTTCAGCATTCCTTATAGATTCTTCTAAATTATTCCAAAGGTCTATTGAAGATGGAACAAAAGAATTCGAGAAACTATGTGTCCGACGTGAAATTGTCACATAATTGTTATCGTTTCGAAGAGAGTATGGAGTAGAATTCGCGACATTATTAGGAAATAGATCTGCTACACAGCTTGGCACAATACCACGGTGAACTTTATATACGGTAACTAACTTCTGTATTTTTCTTCTATCTAATAGTGATACCCAACCTATTTCTTTAAGAAATCTTTCAATTGAAACAGATCTCGTTAGACCAGCTACTACACAGGCAGCTTCGTATTGTAATTTTTCAAGCAATGCCTTATCATTTTCTGTGCAACCGTCCCAGACTATTGAACCGTATTCGAGAATTGGTCGCATATAGGAAATGTAGATTTGATTAAGGGTTGTTCTTTTAAGTTTAAATTTCAGAGCTCTCATGGAGCCAAGAACTTTAGAGGCAGTTGACATAATATTACATATATGTTCATGCCATCTGCCATCCTCACTAAAGGTAAGGCCAAGATGTTTATGATGTTCAACAAAATTTAGCTGAGTGTTTTCAGAAAAGAGAGACGGACGCTGGTCTTTACTCAAGGAGAAAAACATAACTTCAGTTTTATTCGGATTAAAGTTAACCAACCATTGGTGGGGCCATTCTTGTAATATGCTTAGATCTCTATTTAAAGTGTTTTCGATAAAATTTAAGTTGTTAGAAGAGACCGCAAGAGAACTATCATCCGCTAAAAGACGGGTTATACTTAGAGGGTTTTCTGCTATATCATTTACGTATACTAGGAAGAATAAAGGGCCAAGGACCGATCCTTGGGGAACTCCAGCTGTGGTATTTTTTGCTTTTGAATATGTTGATTTTACAAAAACTTTTTGATTACAATTAGAGAGGTAGTTTTTAATCCAATTCAAGAGTTTGCCATTAATCCCATACTGACGTAAGTTGAAAATTAGAACATCGTGCCAAACCCTGTCAAAAGCTTTAGAAATATCACAAAACACCATACATGTAGATTGTCTTTTATCAAAAGCTTGACATATTTGATGATATATACATCTATCAACTGGTAAACAGAGGAATGACCGGGTAAAAAGTCTGATTGTTTAGGATAAATAAGATTATTTAAGTGCAAATGATTATGAACGTGTTTAAAAATAATTCTTTGCATTACTTTCCCTACACAACTTATCAAGGAAATAGGTCTGTAATTAACTGGACTATTTTTACTACCTTTTTTAAATAATGGCATAACAACTGCTGATTTCCAAGTATCAGGATAAATTGTTTCTACTAAAGATCTATTAAATAAGATACATAGGGGTACACATACAGATAATTTCGTTTCTTTAAGCATTCTGTGACTAATGTCATCTGGTCCGCTTGCTTTATTTGTCATTAATGAGGAAAGAATATCAATAATTTCTTGTTCTTGTATAACTAGATTTTCTAAAGTAACATTGCTTTTTTGAACGAAATTTGGAAGAGTAGTTTGTGAATCATCGATGGTTGAGATTGAGGTAAAATAGTCGTTCAAACAGTTCGCTTTTTCTAAATCAGTAAAATAAAAGGATTTAATATTATCATTTTCCGTAGAGAGCGGAGGAATATATTCACAACCTCTACTTTCCTTTAATAATAGTTTAACCGTTTTCCAGTATTGTCTAGGATTATTGGAACTTAAGTCAGCAATTGAAAACTCTAAGTTATTATAAAACATTTCCTTCGCATGCTTTTTTAAATTACTAACTTTGTTTCTTACTCGTTTGAAGGCTAGCCAATCAGATGGCTTATTAGAAATTAAAGCTTTATTTTTTAGCCGATCTCTTTTACGAGACATATGACAAATTGCCGAGTCATACCAAGGCCGATCGTTGGGCCTTACAGTAACAATACTAGTAGGTATACATTGCATTGCCAAATCTAAAAATGTTGTTGTAAACAAAACACAAGCTTCGTCAATCGAGCTTAGGTTAATAAAGGACCAGTCTTTAGTACGAATTAAGTGATTAAGCTTTACAAAATCAGCTCTTTTATAATTCCATATGCGCCTTTTGTATGGAGCAGAAGATGTTTGTTTAAATCGAATGAAAACGTATGTACCGTAATGATCACTTATGTCTTTAGGCGTAATATAAATACCCGAATTCAGAACGGAAATATTATTGGACACTGCTATAGGATCAATGAGAGTCGATGAGTGAGTAGTCACTCTAGTTGGCTCGGATATTATATTGACATTCATGTTCAGCTGATCTTCATTTATGTCTCCAAGAAGTAAGATATTCCGACATAATTCAAATGCTTTTTCAAGACACAAATTTAGTTTGTTCCAATAATCATTATCACAATTTGGCGGACGATACGTAGTACAGACTAAATATTTTTCATGCGGACCTCTAATTTCTACCCATATAGATTCATCTAGATAGTTTTCGACTTCGTATACCGTTTTCGATAATAATTTTTCCGACACATACAATAACATACCACCCGAATAAGCGCTGCAATCTTTTCGGTAGATATTACTGAAAACTTCTAGAGTTATAGATGTATCGGTGACATTGTTACTTAAATGAGCTTCGGTAAAACAAAGAATATCGTATTCTAGCCAATGGTCGGAAATAAAATTTACTTTATTTCTTAAGCTTCTAATATTTTGATGAAATATAGAGAGACAACTTTGCTCGGGGTTATTACTGTCTGGGCCAGGATTTAATTCAATATCTCCGGACAATATTATTTTCATAAGAATGAAAGTAAGCAAATGCTGTGGTAATTCATGCAGTTCAATCGACTGAGGATCTGCCACATGATGATAACCTGTAATTTTTTAACTGAAAGGTTTGTATTCAAAAAAATTAAAATCCAAAATTATCGCCATCGTAAGAAGACTTGCTTGAATATGGTATCCATTCGAATTGAAAAACATAACGCATTTTGTTACAAACTGAAGGAACAGTATAACAATTGGTTTTGTGCTCAAATATAGTTTAAACAATGGGTATGTATAAAATGACTCCGTTTTTAGGACACCCTTTGTCGCAGTATAAAAAAAGTCCTATTGCTGCTCGGTATGAATTTAAACAATTACCCATTTGGATACAAAATTAGAACATATTGAATCAGACTGAGCAGCAACATAGACCTGTACAAAAACAACAACTTGCAATCACCTAAGAACAATCTTAGGAAACTGAACTCCGAAAAACAAAAAAGAAAATGTTCGCTAACAATAGTATAAATTGAATGAGTAACATTCTTTCTGTTTTACGTATTTGGAAAGAAGTGAAATAAAATAGAATAGAATGGAGAGACATATATAAGTTATATATTCTAGTGGTATTTGTTTAAATTGTACACTCTTTATGCAATTTAGGGGCCTCCGTGGCCGAGTGGTTAAGGTCGTCGCTGACTTGTAATCACTTGTCCTTAACCTATGCGGGTTCCAGCCACGTTCAGGGGCGTTGGATTCTTCATGTGAGGAAGCCATCAAGCTGGCTTACGAAAGGTCGATGCTTCTGTCCAGATGCCCGCCCGTGATGAAATGATGCACAGAGGGGTACCTTGGGTTTTTATCAACCGTCAAAAGCTACAAAGTCACCATATTACCTATAATTGTTTCAATGTGACAACAACTTTTGCAGTTTGTGTGAAATTGGCTTGCATATGAATCAAATCAAATATACATAATTAATGCTGAATTATACCAGTTCACATTCTCACTGAACTATTGTTAAAATTAGATATTTACTACAAATTTGTATGTAGTTATAGTACACATTTATACTGTTTTGTTTACAGATACAGTCATATTTTATTATTTGTATACTTTATTGCTCACGCACAGCCTACATATAAGATATCTTCTTAAGCCGGTCCTACTGGGCGTGAGGAATGTTGCATATTCAAATACCTTCATGAATAGACTCAGTCAAGCCGAGCCTTCTTGGTTCCAATATATGCTTCAAAAGGATCTTCTTACAATTTCTAATTTTGTACAATTAACACTATTTGCATAATAAAATTGCTTTAAATTTTTTACAAGAGGGACAATATAATATTACTGTGTCACCTAGATTGTTAAATTAAAGTTAGTATAACTGCCCTATCATTTTAAGAACTGATTACTTTAATCACTTGATACCCAAATGCTTGCAAAAATAAGATACTTCTTTGCCAAAATACAGTTATGCTTTAAAGACATCCACTATATTCCAGTGTATTGCAATATAGAAATTATCGATGGTATCTGTCTTTATTTTACCTTAGTTGTAAGTACACGGGAAAGATGGGGAAACATAATAACCTCTTCAAAACAAATGAATAATTGTAGCTGCTGCGCTTGTCGTCGTTCAACAATTTTATAACATTTCTACTTTAAGGCACTGTCTGATCAAGCACTTAAAGCTGTTAATGGTCTATATTCACTATTTTCTAGTTTAAAATTTGATGTTAAGACTAAATTGACACTCTTTGATCGTATGGTTGAACCAATTTTATTACATTGTGCTGAAGTATGGGGCGTATACGATACAAGTTGCTTAGATAGAATTCATATGAAATTTTGTAAAAGGATACTCGGTGTAAAAATGCAAACCCCAAATATGGCAGTGTTGGGGGAACTTGGAAGGTATCCTCTCTCAATACTGTGTAAAGAGAGAGTTCTAAAATATTGGTTAAAGCTTGTAAATAATCCAGATTCTATCATGACTGATATTTTTAGAGACCAATGTAACAATGTCAATTCTCCCCGATGTACAAACTGGCCCAAATATGTTAAAACTCTTTTAGAACAATTAGGATATGGATATTTATGGAACCATATAGCGCCAAATATTAACTATTTTCCAATGCTACAAAAACGGTTAAGAGACCAGTTTATACAGGAATGGCATGGTAGTATTACAAACATGCCAAAACTAGAATATTATTCAAGATTTAAAACGCTGTTTATGTTTGAACCATATCTCACAAATGTTGATAATGATTACTTAAGAAAATTACTCAGTTGTTTTAGAATGTCTTCACATTGCTTAGCTATTGAAACTGGAAGGTATAGTGGTATAGCTAGGGATCAAAGAAAATGTCAAAATTGTAATTTAAATGTTATAGAATCTGAGTATCATGTGTTATTGACTTGTCCTAAATATAAAAACTTACGTTCAAAATATTTGCCAAAAACATCGTGGCCAAATCTGAAAATGTTTGACAATTTGTTGTCATCTGCTAAGAAAAAAGTCCAATGGAATATATGTAAATATTTGAAGGAAATTTATTTGTTAAGGGTTTGAAATCTTGATTACAAATTATTTATACGCATGATTTGAAAGAACTGTATACTGTTCATTAGCCAAAGGCATATATATGTCGATTATGCTAATAAATGTTGTTGTTGTTGTTGTTGTTGTTGCTGAAAAACCCCCTCTCTTTGTTGTTACTTTGACGGCCAAACGCTCATTTGATGTAGTTATAGGGAGAGTTGTTGTCTGTCTGTTTTCTTGAAATATGAAACAACTTTCAAAACTTAATTTCTGATCTTTGACAAAACTTATATAATATGTTATCTATTTAGAAGAATCATTTTGGACTCCTGCTCTCCGTTTTACTTAATAATATAACTTAACGTTGAGATTTTATATACAGTGCAGAAACGTTTCTACCCGCGTGATGATGGCCCACCGGTTTGTTCCATCTATGAAATAATGAGCATACATTTTTAATTCAAATAAGCAAGTAATCATAGTCTTACTATATAATCACCGATAATGAAATATACAAGATATTGGACAAAATTTTACTCATTGAGAATGATAAGGAAAAGTAGTTCAAAGTCATTAAATTCCATTGTGAGTAAGCCAATAAACTGAAACAGTAAAGGACTTAGTTACTTAATATGGCTATATACATTTTGTGGTGTTAACAATGTTATCACTTTCTTTAAAGCTTTTGTATCTCTTTCACACATTATAAGCAAAATATTAAATGTGTTGTCCAAAGAAATTGGTTATCAACGTGTTTGAATGTTTGCATTCTATTTCACTAAACATCCAGAAATCCATCTATTTTGTTAGTCATTATTAAATAACATTTTCTTACATACCAGACTTGGGTCTTCGACGGTTTTATCGGTACTGGAGAAGTCCATCTTGACTCTCGTGCTTTGAGTGACGTATTAAGAACTTATCTATGTAGTAAATTTATTAAGTGATTTATATTGCCTTACATAAAACGAGATAAAAATAAAATACCTTGATATTTCCTTTTTGGTCCTTATTGTATACTGCACGATTATGAAATAACAATTCATAAATTTACCTTCAAATGATTAAACAAAACTGGGACTAAACATCGTTGTTTGTCTTTGAAACGTCATGACGTATTGACTGTTTACGGAAAAATATGGGAATATCCGGCTCTCAAATAACTGTTTACGTGGTAACTCGACAAAGCCTCGTTACTGCCTAAAAAGTCGCGCTCTAGCCTGATATTCCCATTACCACCTAAAACCAGTGAAAGAATCTTATAATCTTTAAGCGTATTCATCCTACAGTTCGCATGTTTTGTACCTCGTAATCAACAAGCGTTACACTGCTCTTCATAGGACAATACTATTGTAATAATTCAGAAATACTGTCAACCTCGGCTCCGATTTCTTTTGCAGTATTCTCTTTCCGTTTGAAAAATTTAGTACTCCAATTATAGAATATTGATATTACTGATGTAATAAACGGTTTTCATGAAATACTTCAACAGAATAAAACTATTTCATTACTATCCTACGAATGACAAAAGGCCAACACGACTGTCATTGACACAGGTATAAGGCCATAATGAAATCACGTTATTGACGATACTTTAATGTAAAGCATAAAAATCCAATACAGATTGGTTGCAAAACTTTCATATATTAACGTTTGCTGTCATCTGAAAGAATTTGTAAATTCTTGTCCTGAAAATAATTGCAAAGAAGGTCAGAATCTGATAAATCCTTTCTACAATTATTATCAAGCGCTCTGTACAGATTTTAGAGAATAAACTGTCATTAGTGGTTTAAAAATAATTAAAATATAAGGTAATTTGTCAAGCAATCAAAAGACTCATTCTCAACAGACTGTTTTTCTTAAAGTATCATGATGTGTGCTTATAACAGCCGAGTTTCGGTTTTGTATCGGCGAGGTGTACTTACCAACCGATCATTTGGAATAATAAAATGCATAATTAGTCATTTAACGAATATTAAAATCGATACACGTGGAATATTATATAGTCACAAAACCAGAAGTCCTAATAAATATCGCCTCGAGAGGTTCGACTGCCTATGAAATATTTGTACCAAAGTCCAACGTTACACTTTGCATACAGGGACACAGACATTCAGCAAAAGTAAACATAATATATCACCAAAACTTCCCATTTTAAGCCTATTGTACTTTGCGGTTGTTTCATAATAAAACATATGTATAAAAAATAAAAACAAAATAAGTTTTAAGTATAATTTGTATAAAATGCAATTACTCAAATGAAATCCTTTGTAAGTATTTATGTTCTTTCTTTCCAATAAGACAGGTGCAATACCAGAGATTCTGGAAACACTTACAGTGAAAATGTATCTGTGAATACAGTTATTTGAAACTAATTAGATGAGAATGAGTTTTTGATTTAATCGACTGTTTATTCTACGTTTAATGGCTTTTAAATATTCACAATGCTTTAAATACGTTTGTAAAGAATTTCAGAAACAATCAATTTAGAGAACTGAATTTGCAAGGAAATAAGTTTTAAATCTAGCAAGCATTTATATCTTTTATTTACGGTTTCAAACTCTGCAAGTGGCAACTGCTATGTTCAAATTAAATTTTCATACTTTGTAATCGCGTACTTTTTATGGAATTCCGAAAACCTATGCTAGTATGTGAAATTGCAGGTTTCGTACTTTTGTCGCTTCTCCTATGTGTCAAAAAATTCCGCGGATGTAAACAATCAATATTGGTAACCGCAAGCAGTAGTTCAGAGATTTTGGTAACTAAAAGATAGTTTGACCGTAACTCGTATGTTTTGGTTTACGAAGTACTATTTTTTTCCATCGTAACTGTCTCTCTCGGTTTTGTACGTCAACGTTTACATCAGGAAATAGATTCTGTGCTGAGGTTAATTGTGCTGTACTCAAAAGTACTAAGTATAATGGACGGCATTTAGTGGTTTCGTGGTATTTCCCATCGAAATCTTACGCGATTTATACAGTTGTCACTGCTTCAACATTGAAATCAAAATTATTTGACCACGTACAAGCAGAACATTTTTTTCTCTAAAGAAACTCAAATGTTCTATGGAAGGTAGCTTTAGAACTTGTCCCGCTGCAATAACAATTAATACTCATAAATTGAACATATATACTGTACACGGGAAAGAAGAGAATAAATAAATAATAGGACAATTAACAATGAAATATCTAGCTTAAAAATAGTATTCTGATTTTCAAATTCGCACTAATTGGCTAAGTTTAATACGCTACATCGACTACCAAGAAAGGCAAAGCCCAACGACATCAGAACGTATTAAATATGTACAACACATGGTAATATTTTGAAGATTATAAAACATGTATATTTACCTTCTTAATTGCGTGACTACATTGTATTTATATTTTTGTACTTGTATGAAAGTATGACGATGTATTATGTACAAGTCACTGAAGTATATGTTCTGTTCTGTTCTATAAACATCAGTTCGACCCGTATAACATAGAACCTGAACAATCTAGAAATATAACTGTTCAGAAACTCCGGACAAACTTTGTCATTGTGACTTGATTTGGTAAATGACAGTTAAGGATATTGTTGATAATATATCACCACTCTGGATAAAAGACCAATATGAATATCTATTTTGAAAGCTGGTTTGGTAAATAGACTGTAAATGACTAGTCACATTTAATAAGAGACTTGTAAGAAGTAAATAATTATAATACTTTCTTACAAGACTCTTAATAAATGTTACTAGTCATTTTCAGACCGCCGATATTCCAGGCGAGCATATGTTCTCCATGAAGATCGGACAAACGATATTGTGTCTGAAGTCATCTGTCCACAACCTCTGATTCATCTGGAAAAGTCGTTACTATCGCGTAACAAACCAGTAGTTTTTGTGACCTCGTTGCATGATTAAAGCTGTAGAAAGGGTTCAAACCCATCAAAAAAGCAAATAATCATTTTCTTTATTAAATAAATTTAAAACTGTAGAACAAACTATTAATGACAAAAATAAACGCATTTTATGAAACAGAAAAAGTAGCGTAGAGAACATACACTTGAAACTCTGCCTACGTAGATTTGCTTGCATTTTCTTTCTTTATACAACATTAATTGATGTACCTCTATGTTTATCTTGACATGAATTCAACAACGTGTATTCTCCTGCCAGAATAAGATGGTATATAACACATAACATCGACAGGTACAATGTAAATAAGTGAAGTTGGTAAATAAAGATACTCAAGAAAGTTAAATATACATCTAGATAAAGACTACAAACAAACATATACAGGAGAACAGCGGGGAACCGCCCTTGAAAGATCAGTTAAATAACGCGGGACGACTACTACAGGGACCATTACACGTGGTTGTTTAAAGGATTTTAAAGGTCATGGTAATATCCCATTCACATCAAAATTCGAACCCTATACCTATTAAGTAGTCCGACGCATTACCTCTACACCATTTCTTCTCCATAAGTATTCCAATATCTCACCGAATGCCATGGGCAGTTCCAGACTAATTTTCGAGAAAAGCACAACGAGCGAATTGACTTTATAGACACAATACATCTAGTGCATGATTTAATTAGAACATTTTGCGTTTCGACAGGAACATTTAAAAGGTGCCATGTAAATGATTGATATGGCAGAATGCTTTATCCAATGTTCCATTGTTCGAAACATTTTTACCAGTTACTGAGAAATTCCATTACTATATTTATTCTTTTGGGTGTGATAAAAATATTGTTGGAATCTCTGACACAACCCTAGTAAAAAGGGGATAATAATATCAGTCTTTCTACTATACATCATATCATGTATTCCCAAAGCAATGGTGTATACATTTTGATCAGCATGTTCCCATTTTGAGAAAAACACTCAAAGTAAAAATAGTGTACGCAGACATCGGAACGACATCTATTTAATATTACTCGAAATAACTTGAAAACATTTGTAAAGTATAATTTAATCAGCAGAGTCAAATGAATAATTTACTCAGTTAGCAACCTAAAAGCATTTTAATTAAGATATTGTTTAAGTAATGCATATTTTTATTTGTGTAGATTTGTTACATACATAACAGGTTGCTGGTCTAATTAAAAGAAATATTTTAATATTCCCGTGTCATGTATAATGTAAGAAGTTAGCGTTATTCAAACGATTGGTAGTAGTTGTTTATTGTTAGAAAACTGACAATTTAACAAAAAAAAACAACGAAAGCAATAACATTTTCTGTCGTGATCAAAAATTTGCTCAAGTAATCCAGGATTTGAAGCGACGTAAAAATCAACAATATAAGTCAAACGACCGGGAACAGCATTAATTACTAAATCGGCCCCGGTTACTTGAACCACTGATACTTGAGAGAACATTGTTTCATTGTCTTTTAAAATGTAGCAACATCTTAAAGAAATTATCAAACTCTATACACAAAACGTCAGCAGGACAGACAGGCATACACAAAATATCAGCAGGACAGACAAGCATACACAAAACATCAGCAGGGCAGACAAGCATACACAAACCATGGGCAGGACAGACAAGCATACACAAACCATGGGCAGGACAGACAAGCATACACAAAACATCAGCAGTACAGACAAGCATACACAAACCATCAGCAGGACAGACAAGCATACACAAACCATCAGCAGGACAGACAAGCATACACAAACCATCAGCAGGACAGACAAGCATACACAAACCATCAGCAGGACAGACAAGCATACACAAACCATCAGCAGGACAGACAAGCATACACAAACCATCAGCAGGACAGACAAGCATACATAAAACATCAGCAGGACAGACAAGCATACACAAACCATCCGCAGGACAAACAAGCATACACAAACCATCAGCAGGACAGACCACAAACTATCAGCAGGACAGACAAGCATACACAAACCATCAGCAGGACAGACATGCATACACAAATCATCAGCAGGACAGACAAGCATACACAAAACATCAGCAGGACAGACAAGCATACGCAAAGCCCACTTTCTTAGAATTTCTTACACAACTGCGTAAATGACACGTGATACTAATCCAATAATTCCGCGCGTTTGGTATTCGGAACATCTGAATCTATAGCGCGTTTATAAATAATGCTGCGAAAGCATTAGACAATTATCAACACAGACTGTACAGACAGAAAAACTGTTAAAGAAGTCATTAAAAATGAACCTTTTTTATACAGTAGAAAAATTACCAGTATGCGAAAATCAACCAGCTATAACCAGAGTCATTGTTATTAGGAAAAGGCAAACGTTTTATAAACAGAGTAATTATTGCTTTGTATTGCAATGTAAAGATTATTACTTCAACATCTGGAAAAAACAAAGACTCCACATTAAATATGTTTCAGACACGAGAAATGTTTTGCGTTCTGTGGGAGGTAGTATTATTATAGAAAAAGATTTTTTGTAACTTCAGGCCGGGCCGCCAACCTCCTTACATTTATCTTTAAATTTTGATTATTTATCAGTCTTTTGTATTCTACTGCGATACATACACGATACAGATGGAGGAATATTTAATCCATGTAGTTTTGATGTATGTAGTATTGTTTCCGTTGATCTTTAGAGCATGTTTAGAACATAAGGTAGAATTTATCAATCAAAAAGATTAAGCAATGATTGCAAATCTTAGTAATGGAATTCTAACTATTTACCTACAACACACGTTTCTGAGGTAAGAAATATGATGAAAGTATATTGCATCTGGCATGGAACATCATAATTATAAACATTAAATGCAGTAATTATTTTTGCACACTCAAAGACAAAAACGTCCATTCTGTGCATCTGGAATATTTCATCAAAGAAGATTTTTGGAAATCATAATAATATAATAATAATAATAAAGGGTACAATCTATTTGTACTACTAATGACAGAATGTTTGTTACGCTACGAGACACCAAAGAAGCTGACTTTGGCATTATGAAAACGCCCATGTGGTAAGGTCAAACGTTGAACCCTAGAACTGCAGTATAAGTCGGCGAATCTCACATAACGAAATAATTGGATGATGTTTGATTGTGTCACTTTATAGCGTTACAATAGCAATTTTGTTTAGAAGCATCAGCGTTTCGAATGATATGATTTATAGAACGAGCTACACGTGCACAGGTGACAACGTGCACGTTTCAAGTATCACAAAAGAAGAAATTCACGTTCCAAAACGCACCCATGTATGGATGATACATTTTTGAAATCTCTGGTACAAAGACTGCACTTTCCGTGTGTTTCATACGTACCAAAAAGATATTGTAATAACATTTTGTATTTCTATAACTGGAGCAACCATTTTTCAATTTTATGATTTCAGACCTAATCGCGAAATGTAGTTTATAAAATTTGTTTATAAAATTTAACTTTTGAAGGGGAGAATAAAACAGGAAAGGCACTTTTCTGGATGCATTGCAGTCCAGAAAACTGTTACCAGATCTATTTGCTATTGTGCTAGTCTCCAAAAAAATAGAGTTTCCAATAAGCTTTTAAACGTTAGGCGCTGATTAATTCAATAATTATTGTGTTGTTTTCCAGATAACGAAAATAATTATACATGTATTACACAAATATTAGTACTAGACCAAGTGGGTGAATCAGACATTTAAATTTCGAAAACGTCTACATCAATCTGGAAAGTTCCACTTAATAAACAGGATTACTGCTTCTATCTTAAATAAACATTTAGAGAACAAATCAACAACAAGGTATCTGAATAAACAGAATTTATTATTTTATTGCATCTGGTACAAACTTTGCATAATCAATCAATGCCTTGCTAAAATGTGTTTAATGCCAACCAGCCGTCGCTATCTCTACAGACATTCAGACAATGAGAAATTGCAGTATACTAAAAATATGGAACAGAAGAAGTTGTCGTTTTTATAAATCACTTAGTAAAATGTTAATAGGTAATAGTTAACATCATTTACACCTGACGCAAGGAACTTTATGTCTGTATATACTTTTTGAAATGTACATTTTAGTAATAACGATTGCGTCTGCATGTCGGTGCAAGTCAAACATTTCGTGTTTAAAATAACATACAAAGATGGCACACTTTTTGATAGAACCAGTATTTAATTATTTGGAATTTCTTAAGCTAACACCTGAAAAAACTTAAGTCATACGATGACTTGTTAATTGGCTCGAATTTTCGTAGGGTTTTCAGTTTGAAAATTAGTATAGATTACTTCAATATCGCCTAGTGTTTTGCAGGGTTCATTTTTATGCCTGTTATAATTACGATCTACGGTCACATTTTTTAGCAAAATGAGCAATTTTCAGTTTACATCTAATACGCCAGAATATGAATTCTGAATAACAGGAGCAAATAATTATTACTGAGGTGTTGTAATAATGGTCGAGTAAGATGACCAGTTAGGGAACATAATTTTCTTCCACACGTTGTGCACATTTTGACTGTTGCAGAGAAAATGACAGCTTTAGACTTACGGACAGAAATCTTAATTTAAAAAAATAAATGAAAGCTTTCCGTATTTCCGCGATGGAATGTATGAGTTCTTCTGCCGCTCAAGTCGTTCGACATGTTCCAACGACCACATGTGATGCGGACATTTTTCAACCATATCTTGGGACAATACCGGTACTTTAAGCATGTGTTTAGTCCTCAGGGCGAGTGCTTATACCCAGACTATTCATCATAGAAGAATTTTCTGAGGAATTCGAACAGTGGGCGTACGTCAAGTATTTTTGCAAATCTGTACCTTACTTGTGGTGAAACATTCCATTTAACATCCGTTCATATTTTGATTTGTTTACTTAGTACCGCGTGAACATTAAATGTATGCAGTCATTTTTTTTGTCCCAGAAAAAAACTGCACAGGAAATATATTGTTTTTTCAGTTCGGCATGCACAAGGTGAAATGAGATAGAGTGAAAATAAGTATTGAGACAGCGGATAGGAGAGTCTGATAGTGTTAGAATGAGTAAAACAACATAAACCAGTTTTTTTCTGTTTTCACATAAATTGGCAGAAGATAATAATTGTTGGGTGTGTCTGTTGTGACGTAGAGTTTAATATTTAGTTGATGATATATTCATATAATACGACTGCATAAGAAGCCAGTTAACAATACACACATATTTCTACCATTAAGAGTGATTTTATTAACATGCGTGGCTATCAAATACATCAAAAGACTGCATTAACGTCTAACTGAGCTTTAATTACGTATTGCTCCAACTGTTTAAGAGCTTGCTGGGTAACGCATGTGATTTGAATATAGTATCTTACCTTCGAATGATGTATAAATTATTTTGGGTCCATAGCGAGTTCAGAATTATGCATTTACATCTCTATGAATGTTTACTAACTTTTGCCAGACAAATATATTTTCAAATGAAAAAAATAAATTAAATTCACTAACATTGTTTATATACTCGGTAAAAAAAAAGTCCTGCACAGCTTGATGTTTTCTTCATTATAGCGCAAATTAAAAAATTACATGCATTTTTGGATTTACCATAGTCAACAGATATCTGTTGCAAGGACACTGGTCGAAACAGAATGAAATTCGATACATAAATGATCAAGTTATAATAGTTTATATGCACTGGGGGTAAGCCTTCAAAAATGGCAAAATTAGCAGTAAATTTGAAAAGTGCTCAGAATAATCTTGCTTGCATTCTTTCCTCACACACTGACCATACACACAGACAAAGTCCTGAACATGAGTAATTTATTCTATTGTTGATCAATCAAACACCTAGTAACTTAATTACTTAAATACTTTGTTTGTAAAATGAATTTTATAAAAGAAAATACACTTGCGATCCATATTCAATGTTTGGCCACTGTCACAGTAATGGCTAATGTACTGTCAAGGCGTCCGTTAAGACTACTAACTAATGAAGACCGGGCTCGTGCCCTGGGACACTTACAAGCTGGTATGCGACCACAGGATGTTGCAGCGATATTTGGAATTCACCGGAGTACTGCTGTTCGTTTTAAAGCGGTATCAAGCAGAGTGTCACATTCAGCGTGGAGGATATACGCATTATTAGTGTTTGGTAGTAAAACAGTGATTTAACCATTTTTGACAGAGGACCCTTGGGGACTTCTTTTATGGATTACTCAAGAACGGATACTTGGATTTTATTTTCGTTTTCAGTTCTGTGTTAAGCTTTGATTAAAGTTTAATCTGGTGTATTCATGTTTGTTTAGTGTCATATAATAAAAATATAGTCACCTAAAACATCCGTGTGTGCAGAACTTTTTAACCGAGTATATAAAATAGACGTATACATGATTTTTAACTTTAAAACAGCGCTACAAATTTCACTATATATATTTACAGTATGTCTAAAATACAATTTCAATAAGAGTACAATTTCTTATTTTGCAAGTTTCTTTCCTAAAAAAACATGACTACCTTTATCTTTCAGGAACATATCTATAAGTGTATATATATTCTTGCAAATAACACTATAACCATTAACATTTTATATGTCATCGGTTGATGTATCATTACTTAAAACGTTTAACAATGTACACATGTTGTTGTCACAGCGATAAACTTCTGTACGGCATTATGTACCTCCCTAGATGTTTGAGATCAGCAATATATGAGCCGTGCCATGAGAAAATCAACATAATGGGTTTGCGACCAGCATGGATCCAGACCAGCCTGCGCATCCGCGCAGTCTGGTCAGGATTCATGCTGTTCGCTTTCAAAGCCTGTTGCAATTACAGAAACTGTTAGCGAACAGCATGGATCCTGACCAGACTGCGCGGATGCGCAGGCTGGTCTGGATCCATGCTGGTCGCACACCCACTATGTTGGTTTTGTCATGACACGGCTCATTTATATCAACTCCTTAATAATTTGCTGACATAATATTAACTCATCTTTAAATTAGGTACACATAATTTGACGAAAAGCTATTCGAACTCTCGAAGCCAACGACATTAAATATGATTTATAATGGACTCTGTCATAATCTATTAATTAATAATTAAGGTAGTTCGACACGTTCGGATCAATTTTTTTTTCTACAATGTAGAATTTGATTAAACCCTATTTTTAAATTTCAGAATATACTCGACATAAACCTGACATTTTTATAAAAGAAAACATGGTTACTGTACGGGTAAATGAACAAAATTTTGCTAGTTTCCTCTTCTAACGTGGTTAAATTTTATTAATAAGGTTGACACAGACACTACCGCGCTAGAATAATAAATTTATGATAAAAGTTTGGCACAAAGCTAACGTTCTGGCGCATTTCATGAACATTCAACGGGGCTATTCAAGATATTTCAATCTTGTTTTCAATGAAACAATACAGTAGAATTATGCAATAAAAATGTTATGGTATAGGCTGGTGCGCCGTCAGTCGTTAATGTATAGCCAATTCGTCATGCTAAGTTTCAAAGAAGGGCAGCTTAGACTTACTTTGTGTACTGTACTTGACTTCTATGTAATGTAACGCATGAGTTAATTTGCTGCCACGTAAAGCTGTATCCAAAGTTCAGTTTCTAGTCGGATACCCAACCTCACAAAACAAATCTTAGGCCTGGGTTTAATTGATACAGGTCATAACGCCGCTTAATTCAGAAAATAGAAAAAATTTTACTCAACGAGCTAAGTTCAATAACACTTTATTCTTTGATTCAAATACAGTACACAAACGCTATGAATGAGTCAACGTCCGTTCACAGGGCGATTCCGTCATAAAAAATCTTGCGGAACAGCAACTACCTACGTGATAGTCTCAACTGAAAAAAAGCTCGTTCATAAAGATCGTTGCATAATATCATAATATGTCATTGGTAGGTCAAGATTAAGACGCATCGACTTGATTTCGAGAATGAAATAATAATATTTTAATCAGTCTGGTGGTCAGGTGTAGAATTCTTATCTATCATTGTAATAAGACTACATCCCAAAGGACCGGAAATTATAACAACACACAAAATAATACAATATATCCATTATACAAATCATTCTTTGCGTAGACATGTGCAACACTTATTTCCGAAACGCTTACATTCTTATCAAGCGTCCATAAACACAGATATGCTTCCGACTACGTCCACATGAGATCAAGTTTGCAAACCTGAAACAAGTACTGTTTGAAAGCATTTTTAAGAAATAAGTAAAAATTTAGAACAATCGCCTAAAGTCTCTTGAAAACATTGCAAAGTTCTTTCGAATCTTCAGTTAGCATTTGAAATCATTTATATTTATCTAGCACTAAAAAGAATGAAATTGAAATTGGTGAAACATGATTACATATGAAAACAACAAAGTATGTCATTATTTATTGTCCATTTTCTATTACATTTCTGAAAAGAAGATTAGATAATCATTTACAAATGTTACAGCGATTTTACTTTATTCCTGATCGAAATTAACCTTAATGTAATTATTTTTCGTTGCATTCCCTAAGAAAATCTAACATAATATTTCTCCATTCAGGCGCCAAAAGAATTACCACCCGTAATACGATAACAAGATTTTATCATTTTTGATAACATCAGGCCATCAGGCTTTTAAGTTCTGAACATACTTTTAGTTTCATTAATTGAAAACTTAAGCACACGCTTTTTGTGCATTTAACTAAACAATTCAGCATAATAAATAAAGATAATTTCATCAATTATTTCTAGTAGTTGTTGAATGAAAACCTTACGGGAAGAGTCTTGTCTTTTCTTTTTATCACCAATACAGGTTTTGTCATGGAACGGCCCATAAAAAATAGTACGATACCAAAAAGGAAGCAATTTTCACAATCTGATAAATAATCATCTCCATTTAATGCTACGTACCTTGGATCTGAGACACTCCCTTACCAATTAGAGCCTTGCTTTCAACATTTTGAAAGTGAAAGTATAAGTTTAGAAAAATTTATATTTAACCTGGAATTCTTGTTTTCACGTACGGGTCGTTCGATATGTTGCAACGACCACATGTGATGCGGACATTTTTCAACCATATCTTGGGACAATACCGGTACTTTAAGCATGTGTTTAGTCCTCAGGGCGAGTGCTTATACCCAGACTATTCATCATAGAAGCATTTTCTGAGGAATTCGAACAGTGGGCGTACGTCAAGTATTTTTGCAAATCTGTACCTTACCTGTGATGAAATATTCCATTTAACATCCGTTCATATTTTGATTTGTTTACTTAGTACCGCGTGAACATTAAATGTATGCAGTCATTTTTTGTCCCAGAAAAAAACTGCACAGGAAATATATTTTTTTCAGTTCGGCATGCACAAGGTGAAATGAGATAGAGTGGAAATAAGTATTGAGACAGCGGATAGGAGAGTCTGATAGTGTTAGAATGAGTAAAACAACATAAACCAGTTTTTTTCTGTTTTCACATAAATTGGCAGAAGATAATAATTGTTGGGTGTGTCTGTTGTGACGTAGAGTTTAATATTTAGTTGATGATATATTCATATAATACGACTGCATAAGAAGCCAGTTAACAATACACACATATTTCTACCATTAAGAGTGATTTTATTAACATGCGTGGCTATCAAATACATCAAAAGACTGCATTAACGTCTAACTGAGCTTTAATTACGTATTGCTCCAACTGTTTAAAAGCTTGCTGGGTAACGCATGTGATTTGAATATGGTATCTTACCTTCGAATGATGTATAAATTATTTTGGGCCCGTAGCGAGTTCAGAATTATGCATTTTCATCTCTATGAATGTTTACTAACTTTTGCCAGACAAATATATTTTCAAATGAAAAAAATAAATTAAATTCACTAACATTGTTTATATACTCGGTAAAAAAAGTCCTGCACAGCTTGATGTTTTCTTCATTATAGCGCAAATTAAAAAATTACATGCATTTTTGGATTTACCATAGTCAACAGATATCTGTTACAAGGACACTGGTCGAAACAGAATGAAATTCGATACATAAATGAACAAGTTATAATAGTTTATATGCACTGGGGGTAAGCCTTCAAAAATGGCAAAATTAGCAGTAAATTTGAAAAGTGCTCAGAATAATCTTGCTTGCATTCTTTCCTCACACACTGACCATACACACAGACAAAGTCCTGAACATGAGTAATTTATTCTATTGTTGATCAATCAAACACCTAGTAACTTAATTACTTAAATACTTTGTTTGTAAAATGAATTTTATAAATTAAAGAAAATACACTTGCGATCCATATTCAAAGTTTGGCCACTGTCACAGTAATGGCTAATGTACTGCCAAGGCGTCCGTTAAGACTACTAACTAATGAAGACCGGGCTCGTGCCCTGGGACACTTACAAGCTGGTATGCGACCCCAGGATGTTGCAGCGATATTTGGAATTCACCGGAGTACTGCTGTTCGTTTTAAAGCGGTATCAAGCAGAGTGTCACATTCAGCGTGGAGGATATACGCATTATTAGTGTTTGGTAGTAAAACAGTGATTTAACCATTTTTGACAGAGGACCCTTGGGGACTTCTTTTATGGATTGCTCAAGAACGGATACTTGGATTTTATTTTCGTTTTCAGTTCTGTGTTAAGCTTTGATTAAAGTTTAATCTGGTATATTCATGTTTGTTTAGTGTCATATAATAAAAATATAGTCACCTAAAACATCCGTGTGTGCAGAACTTTTTAACCGAGTATATAAAATAGACGTATACATGATTTTTAACTTTAAAACAGCGCTACAAATTTCACTATATATATTTACAGTATGTCTAATATACAATTTCAATAAGAGTACAATTTCTTATTTTGCAAGTTTCTTTCCTAAAAAAACATGACTACCTTTATCTTTCAGGAACATATCTATAAGTGTATATATATTCTTGCAAATAACACTATAACCATTAACATTTTATATGTCATCGGTTGATGTATCATTACTTAAAACGTTTAACAATGTACACATGTTGTTGTCACAGCGATAAACTTCTGTACGGCATTATGTACCTCCCTAGCTGTTTGAGATCAGCAATATATGAGCCGTGCCATGAGAAATCAACATAATGGGTTTGCGACCAGCATGGATCCAGACCAGCCTGCGCATCCGCGCAGTCTGGTCAGGATTCATGCTGTTCGCTTTCAAAGCCTGTTGCAATTACAGAAACTGTTAGCGAACAGCATGGATCCTGACCAGACTGCGCGGATGCGCAGGCTGGTCTGGATCCATGCTGGTCGCAAACCCACTATGTTGGTTTTCTCATGGCACGGCTCATATTTATATCAACTCCTTAATAATTTGCTGACATAATATTAACTCATCTTTAAATTAGGTACACATAATTTGACGAAAAGCTATTCGAACTCTCGAAGCCAACGACATTAAATATGACGTATAATGGACTCTGTCATAATCTATTAATTAATAATTAAGGTAGTTCGGCACGTTCGGATTACTTTTTTTTTCTACAATGTAGAATTTGATTAAACCCTATTTTTAAATTTCAGAATATACTCGGCATAAACCTGACATTTTTTATAAAAGAAAATATGGTTACGGTACGGGTAAATGAACAAAACTTTGCTAGTTTCCTCTTCTAACGTGGTTAAATTTTATTAATAAGGTTGACACAGACACTACCGCGCTAGAATAATAAATTTATGATAAATGTTTGGCACAAAGCTAACGTTCTGGCGCATTTCATGAACATTCAACGGGGTTATTCAAGATATTTCAATCTTGTTTTCAATGAAACAATAGAGTAGAATTATGCAATAAAAATGTTATGGTATAGGCTGGTGCGCCGTCAGTCATTAATGTATAGCCAATTCGTCATGCTAATTTTCAAAGAAGGGCAGCTTACACTTACATTGTGTACTGTACTTGACTTCTATGTAATGTAACGCATGAGTTAATTTGCTGCCACGTAAAGTTGTATCCAAAGTTCAGTTTCTAGTCGGATACCAAACCTCACAAAACAAATCTTAGGCCTGGGTTTAATTGATACATGTCAAGTTTAATAGTTTCAAGTTTATTTACAAATAAGCATGAGTCCCACTTTATGTGGGCAGCATCAGCATATACATTTCTATAATACATACATTTAGTAATATATCACATGACAAAAAGGAAAACGGCTACAAATTGTTCATATATAAGGCTATATACAATGATTGCTTTCTTATATATAAACACAATAATATACTCATAACGCCGCTTAATTCAGAAAATAGAAAAATTTTTACTCAACGAGCTAAGTTCAATAACACTTTATTCTTTGATTCAAATACAGTACACAAACGCTATGAATGAGTCAACGTCCGTTCACAGGGCGATTCCGTCATAAAAAATCTTGCGGAACAGCAACTACCTACGTGATAGTCTCAACTGAAAAAAAGCTCGTTCATAAAGATCGTTGCATAATATCATAATATGTCATTTGTAGGTCAAGATTAAGACGCATCGACTTGATTTCGAGAATGAAATAATAATATTTTAATCAGTCTGGTGGTCAGGTGTAGAATTCTTATCTATCATTGTAATAAGACTACATCCCAAAGGACCGGAAATTATAACAACACACAAAATAATACAATATATCCATTATACAAATCACATTTCTTTGCGTAGACATGTGCAACACTTATTTCCGAAACGTTTACATTCTTATCAAGCGTCCATAAACACAGATATGCTTCCGACTACGTCCACATGAGATCAAATTTGCAAACCGAAAACAAGTACTGTTTGAAAGCATTTTTTGGAAATAAGTAAAAATTTAGAACAATTGCCTAAAGTCTCTTGAAAACATTGCAAAGTTCTTTCGAATCTTCAGTTAGTATTTGAAATCATTTATATTTACCTAGAACTAAAAGGAATGAAACTGAAATTGGTGAAACATGATTACATATGAATAGAAAAAGTGGAAACTCCACAACAAAGTACGTCATTATTTATTGTCCATTTTCTATTACATTCTGAAAAGAAGATTAGATAATCATTTACAAATGTTACAACGATTTTACTTTATTCCTGATCGAAATTAACCTTTATGTAATTATTTTTCATTGCATTCCCTAAGAAAATCTAACATCATATTTCACCATTCAGGCGCCAAAAGAATTACCACCCGTAATACGATAAAAAGACTTTATCATTTTTGATAACATCAGGCCATCAGGCTTTTAAGTTCTGAACATACTTTTAGTTTTATTAACTGAAAACTTAAGCACACGCTTTTTGTTCAATCAACTAAACAATTCAGCACAATAAAAAAAGATAATTTCATCAATTATTTCTAGTAGTTGTTGAATGAAAACCTTACAGGAAGAGTCTTGTCTTTTCTTTTTATCACCAATACAGGTTTGTCATGGAACGGCCCATAAAAAATAGTACGATATCAAAAAGGAAGCAATTTTCACAATCTGATTAAAATCATCTCCAATTAATGCTACGTACCTTGGACCTGAGACGTTCCTTCACAAATTAGAGTCTTGCTTTCAACATTTTGAAAGTGAAAGTATAAGTTTAGAAAAAATTATATTTAACCTGGAATTCCAGTTATCACGTACGGGTTTATAATTTAAATAAGTAAGCTTATATAAACGCACAAGAATTAATTGTTTTTCCTATTTTTCCATTCATAAAACCACCGATAATTACGTGTTCTTCTGTGGTGTATTAGTCAAGTACGCAGGAAAATATTTATTGCCGCAGCGGCCCGGGTTCGATTCCCAACACGAGCGTCATTTTCTCTTGATTTCACTTTTTAAAAGATAATTTTAGAAACAAAATATCATGTTCTTATGGTCATAATATGACGAAACTTTTATTCTAAAGAAAATATATTTTAGCCAAAATCTAAATTTGTGAAACTGTAACACTCTAGAAATCTTATATGGCAAATTCGACAAAACGTTAAAGGTAGTCGTTCATATTTTGGTCAAGTATTTGATTTGTTAGAAACTTTAACTATTTACACTTAGTAGTTGTCAGCAATAATCATGGTTGCACATCCAAAATAATCGGAATAAAGTTAATTAATTGATTTGGAAGCACCTAAATTGTTGCAATATTCAAACAATAAATTAAGTACAAACGTTATTTTGAAATCAAAAGAAATAGTCTGCTTTATAATTGTTTCCATATAAAGAAGGCTAGTTACAAAATTTCATAAAAATTAATATCAGGGATCTAACCCCGAGTAATTGGTTTTAGTTCTTAAATAAATCTCAGATAAAAAGACATATCGAACTTTCTGTACTAAACGCGACTGCTGGTAAGCCTTGCTGAAAAAAATCAATAATCTTGTAACGTTGATTGTTATCTTCCGTACATTTACGTCCATCTCCGAAATTTAGCGGGGGTCCATAAACCATGTTTTCAATAAAATCGATATTTATTTCCTTAAGCTATATCCAATTAATGGCTCAGTGGACACTTGTTTTACTGGTGGTAGAAAAACGTCAGTAAATATGTAGGCAAAAAGATCTTACTGAAGCCACGTTTTCTTTTCTCTCTCTCTCTCTCTCTCTCTCTCTCTCTCTCTCTTATTTTTTTATGCTATAACTAAAATAACTATAGATATTAAATTGTTAAAAACACGTTATCTATCTCCTTCTTTTTCGTTATTTGTATAAAACGCATTTTATTCTATGAAAACTTAACTTGAATAATTCTTCTTTTCTCTTTTTAATTGATAAAAGCACATGCATAAACTGTCTGCGTTGAAAAATGAAGATTTATCAGGTTCTAGCTTTTGCATACAATAAAATCAGTTTCATCATTTATTGATAATACCGTTGGTTTAAACGCTTTCTTTTTCATGTTTTAATTAAAGTGTCCTAACCCTTATTTAAAATCAAAGCGCTCAAAGCGCTGATGGTGGCTGCTAATCAATGTTTGAAATATTACAAAGAAAGTGACAACTGAGGAATTGTTAATATAAACTATAAGAACTTTTTTTGCATTTTTTTAATATTCGGCTTTGGTTTCAAAATTAATCATTTTTCACTGCAAGTCATTGTTTACATACACACTGATTCAGTCTTTAACGAATAGTTTTGATTATTTGTGAGGAAAACGACAACATAAATTACATCGAAAATGTTTTACTATGAATAAATAATATAAGCTTTTCTTCAAATCATTCAGCTTTTAAGATTTCTTTTTAAAGTTTTTGGGCAGTGTCTGTCATGAATTATTATACACACTGATTTAGTCCGTATCAGATAGCTATGGTTTTCATGAGACTTTTGTGAAAGAAAACAACCCAAACATGCACCACAGATGCCCTTCAGAATGTCAGTTCTGCAGCTAATGTATTTTAGAGGTGCATTAATTATCACTCCTTGGCAAAAATGCTGGACATTAAGTCAGACAAACTTACAACTTTAGTCAGACCGAGAAAAAAGTCGAAAATATGTAACTGGCGAAACGAAACCGTTTTACTTTTTATACAAATATTTGTATCCAGATATATTGAGACGCACCATGAGAAAACCAGCATAGTGCGTTAGCGAACAGCAAGGATTCTGACCAGAGTGGTGTATGGATCCGCAGTTTGATTTGGGCCCATGCTGGTCACAAATGCACTATGTTGTTTTTCTCATGGTGCGACTCGAATGAATTTATCTGAAGTGAACAGAATCTGTCTTGAAACAATTCAATTTTTAAGTTGGTCAAATCTGTTATCCGACGACTTGCTACAGTCTGACACATTGCCTTTTCAAAAAGGCGAGTATTAGTATAATCGCTGCGCGCACTTTCATGGACTTACAAGTTGATGAAATCGTGATACAGTAGCACCACTTAGTCAAAGCGAGCTTGAAACACTTCTCAGCTTGGGCGACCTGTGAGTTTCCACGTTGATAATTCGTGTTTTGTCAGACGAAATTATAACGAATACATGTGTATCTATGTATACATATAGTATCTTATATGGTACATTTGCTGAAGGAAGATTATCCGTGAGGGAATATTATTTAGAAAACATACATGTCTTTGATTCTCACGGCAGGTCACACTGCAAACAATATCGAATGAATTTTAACTGAATGTTCTTTCATTTTTGTTCACTCTCGTATTGTATGCATGTTTTAGTATATTTTGTTCTTGATATAACGATGAACTGTACATGTTCAAGTTATATCAATAAAGTACTGTTCTGTTCATAAATCATCATACTAAATTTGCGCTAATTAATGTTAATTGGCAGTATCAACGCCTGAGGAAATCCATATCACAGCTGATTATCGATTTTCTATAAATAGCCTAGTCAACATGCGGTCATATTTTTGCGTGCTTGAAACGAAAACGAGACAATGCAGTCGAAAATTCAGTAACATTCTTAGATCACTAGGGTTGCATTAATATAATATCTTACAATTCGATAGCTATGACGAAATTTAGGTTTGTTCTGACATATTTGAAAAGTATTACAACTTGCTGGAAAAGCTACCAGCAGTACAAACTGGTATTGTCTATGGACCGGAAATGTTTGGAAACTTTTCCGTTGAAATTCCGTTTCTATTTTTAGCCGCGGATTATTGCTATCAGAAGTCATTGTTCTTTATCAAATAAAGCCTTAAATTTCGGAAGTTATACAGTTTAATCATATTTTATTGTAATCATCACACAAGACATTATGGTAATGTACATCAAGACACTATTATACAGATACATATGTAAATATATATATACAATAGCAAACTATCATTATACAAGACATATATATTACTACTGTACATTAGGAAGTATTCAGTAACTTTGCAAATGTGCGATAATACAAAAGGGTTGGACCACAAGTTTTACCAACATTAGAAATCGGTCCGTCCCTGGCTGTCAATTTAATGTTAGATTAAACTAAATGGCGGATTTTTGTTTGGTCTGGAATGGAAAAAATATATATGCTTAACAAAATATAATTTTAAGTTATAAACTTACTTATATAGAAGAAGAGTTAAGACAGTAAATTTAATAGAAGAAAAGCAGGGAAAAAACAATCGAAAGAAAAAAAAAAACAACAACAATAAAACTAACACAGACAAGCGTAAAATCAATCAGTGCACCTCATCGCATCCGCTGCAGAATACCCACATCCAGCCCAGCCCAGAGCCTTCTAAACAGATATATAGTCAAAAGATCAGGAGGCAGTGCTAGAGAAACGACGTGTATTTTTTATATAAGTTTGTACTTCTAAAAACAAAGATTTGTTCTCCTCAATAGTAAGTGAATCAATTCCGTGAAGTAATTTGTGAGTACTAAGAGGATGAAATCTTCGAGTACTGATAAATAACAATCGACGAGCATCGGCATAATGGCTACATTTAAAAAAGAAATGTTCCGCATCTTCAATACCATGTCCACAAGAGCAATCGGGATAGTCTCGTAAATGGTTATAAAATAAATCATTGTTTAAGTTGCTGCATCGGTTTCTAATACGAGTTTGAACTACATTATAAAAATCGTTCTCCTATTAGATAAAAAGACGGAACAATTGGAGATTTAAATTTACTCTTCAATTTGCTCTTAAAAGATGTAAGTGTGTTAGCATTGCGTGTCGGGAGGTCAAGGTTATTCCATAGTTTTACTGAATCGGGTATAACTGATTTTGAGTAAATTTCGAGACGTCTAGGCAATGTTACAAAATTAGTGTTGTTTCTAAGTTCATAGTTGTTAGAATTGTGAACTGTTGGTGGAAAAATGTCTATAAGGTAATCTGGAAGCAGTCCGTTATTTTCTTTATAAGCTAATATTAATTTCTGCATAATTCTACGGTCTGCAAGAGAAACCCAGCCAACTTCAGTTAATAAATTTTGAATGGAAACGGAACGAGTCAAACCAGTAACAATGCGAGCTGCTTCATATTGAAGTTTTTCTATAGTGTCCTTTTCATATTGAGTACAGCTATCCCATACAACTGAAGCATACTCGAGTAGAGGTCTTAGATACGATAAATAAATGTTGTTAAGAGTAGACCTTTTAACTTTGAATTTTAACATTCTCATCGAGCCGAGTACTTTTGAAGCTGAGGAAGTGATATTGTTTATATGGGTGTGCCAAGAGCCATCATGACTTATTGTAAGACCTAGATGTTTGTGATCGTCAACGAAGTTTAGAGGGGTATTATCAAAGGTTAACGAAGGTTGAGCTATATCTCTAAAGGAGAAAAACATGACTTCAGTTTTAGAAGGATTGAATTTTACAAGCCATTGATTTGCCCAACTGGAAATTTTTTCTAGATCTGAATTTAAAACAGTTTCTATATAAACGGAGTCTGGTGAAGATATAGCAAGTGAGCTATCATCAGCGAATAGTCTAGCGGTACTTATAACAGAATCAGCAATATCATTTACGTATACAAGAAATAAAAGAGGGCCCAAGACCGATCCTTGAGGTACGCCTGCAGTTAATAACCTATTATTTGAAAACGATTGCCCTACAAATACTTTTTGCGATCTATTTTCCAGGTAATCTGTTATCCAATTGACCAAGTTTCCTGAAATACCATACTGCTTCAGTTTAAATATAAGGCCTTTATGCAAAACTCGGTCGAAAGCTTTCGATATATCACAGAAAACCATACAGGTTGCTTTCTTCTCGTCTAAAGATGTACAGATCTGGTTATATATATCTACGTTATACATGTGACACTGCGGTTAGGAAACATTTTTGAATTGTCAGTCTGGATTCCCAGGCTAGGTTTCTATATACATAAGCTACCTTTTTCAACGTTATAAGCTACGTGACCTCTGGGGCAGTACTATGCAATAGCTAATCAATATCATCGCTCCAGTTCAGGTGACATGAGGTCATCGTTTATTCACGTGACCATAAATTTGCATATTTGTATTCATACACGTTGTTGTTTTAATTAAAACGTTTACCTCAGTTCGTATTGCTTTTAGTCGCCGAATTTACATTAAAAATGGTATTAAGGCATATATTGTAGCTTTTCAAATTATGCACGTTGTGTAGATAATTATTTACCTAGAAAGCTTGGAACTATTTTTGGTTGTGTTGTTAGGATGGTCTTAAGAACTGACAAGATTTTTCGAACGGAGTATTCTTTTTGACACTGGTGGCAGCAGCCACCAAAAACAAAACAAAAAAATACTATAAACAGCAATATTTATATGCCGATAGATTTATTCGTTCCTTCCACATTTATTTCTACAACAATAAGCGTAGGAATGATTATGAGATGATTAAATCCAGATCGTGCGAAATTAAAAAAGAGAATCTTTTCATATATATCAGAAAATTACTATTCTTTTTTTTATAACGGTTATAAAGTGTTGCTTAAATGTGACTTACCCCTCTAACAAAAGCGGGTTTCTATATTCCAAAAATTATGTATTTAGTTTATATTCCATACATTATGTATTTAGTTTCCATTATCCACAAAGTTGTAGAAGATCTTGCAACTGCGGTTACTCCAGATGACTGAAATAAAAATGCAAGATACGAAAATGTAGGCAATGCCTCATTATGTATATACATGTACTAATGACTTCGACTGGCCCTGGTAACACAAATGGTTCTTTAAACATGCTGCATAATCGGACAATAATAACTTTTCTAAAGACTTGCTATACGTACCAGACGACACTTTGTTTGCCCTAATTGCTGTGTTTTCAGTTTACTTTCACGCAAAAAAGGTATTCACCTGAATTACGGATAGTCGTTGATATGCTAACAAAAGCTAAGTGGTGCTATCTTCGAAGTTATGTTGTGACTGAATCCCTTACCAAATCTATGTAAGCTCAAGTCAGCTGGGGTCACAACGTTTGTTTTAAGTGTAATAAAAATGTGACATTGCAAATGATGTTATACAATCAACAAGAGTGAAATAAAGATCAAGCACATGGACATCCGAATAAAATATCACAAATTTTCTTCTTATAATTAGTTTAATTTTGATTTCTTACGGTGAATCATTTGGTACATTTCATAGACGATAATTCTTCATTTTCACAAAGAAAAATCTTTGAGCATGTACGAAAGATTCTCTTTTTATTCTTTTGGTTTTATCATAATAATTATGATATAAATATGCCTCTGAGATATTTGCTTTTCTACGGCATTGTCTGTGAATAGGACTTCCAAATGGACAATTTTAAGAAGAAAGCATAAAATATACTAGAAAGTGTTTGATACTTCCTGACTGGAAATATTGACCATAATACTAATACGTGTACTTCTTAGAATGTTCATCTACACTTAATCATTTTCCCGTTAATATGACCACCATTTTCAATATTATCTGCCAAAGCAAGACAATTTCAATGCAAATTCTGTCTATATAATAATATTTTAAGATTGGTTTAGGAACGGTATTCTCACTTGAAAAATCATCACTGTCTACTGGCTACTGGGTTTTAAGAATAATTATGCGTTCTATTTCTCTCATGGGAAAACTTTACCCAATGAAATCGAGTCTGGATGAAACCCGATTAAAACCAAAACTATTATAAAACGATATTTTTGAATAAACAACACGGTTCTTACAACAATGTAGATAAGCCACTGTACACAAGAAGTACCTTTGGCATAAGGTGACAAATCTAAGGTCTCGTTCTACATACATTTAATCGAGAACGTGTATGTCCACATATCAGGGGCTCGATGATCCTCGAAGACAACAAAACTATATACAAGTTAAGGGAAGTTTGTGATATAAACTTTTTCTACGAGCAGTAGTTATATTCCAGAAGCGCACTGTATTTTACGACATGTTATACCATTACGTTACATAACAATTAGGGAAAATCCACAGGTGAACGCTGCAGAGTGGTGGAACAGAAACGTCGTTTTGAATGATACCGATGCAGGCACACCTTAATCAGTCATGACACTTTAAACACAAAACAATTATTTAAAACAAAACTGGTCCTTAAACCGGTATAGCAATGATGTGACTTGAGTCAAGTAAAATGCTTGGAAAACACATTGTTGAATAAATTTATTTATTAATATATATGATTATTATTGTATTATTATCATTAATATTAAAGATATCCAACGGCCATCTTTTCCTGAAATATATTTTTTCTTTAGATGTATAAAATCCTTATCAAATGTATTTAAGTTTACTAAATACATATGTTAAGTTTCCATATAGATGTACACTCATAGACATTTATAATCGGTCACCTATGATTTTGATATATTTCGTTAAGACTACGTGAAAATAAAACAACAAAGTTTACCACACATGGTTGAATTAAGCCATTTTAATGGAAAATTGCCGTCACGAATAAATAGCATATGGGAACAAAGTGATATAGTTATACAATTAAAAGCTAGAACACAACTCCTATATTATAGTTAACAAAACAAAGTGCATTCATGATCTTTACTTTTTGAATGGGATATATTTGAATATTTGGCAAATTGCTGTTGTATCGTGTAAGGGAGATAAATAAGATTGGTATAATACTCCATTCAAGAAGTAAAAGATCATGATGGGTTTAATAGTAAATGATATATGTGTAGTAGATGTTGTATATATAAAAAGGTATATTTTGATCTAGCATTTGAGGGATACTTATCCCGACTGTAATACTGTTATACCCTTTTAAATAGGTTTAGGTAATCATTGCTAGTCAATTCATCCCTAATCGGAACAGGGCTGATATTTGATGTCTTAAGACTTTTATTTTTAGCTCGATTATTCGAAGAATAGGGGAGCTATCCTACTCGCCCCGGCGTCGGCGTGAGCGTTAGCGTGAGCGTCACACAATTGGTAAAGTTTGCGTACCACCCCAAATATTTTCAAAGTCCATTGAGATATTGCTTTCATATTTTGCATACTTCTTTACCATCATGACCCCAGTCTGTAAAAACTGTAAAAAGGAGGAGGCAACTCTATCAAGCATTTTGACTGAATTATGGCCCCTTTTCGACTTAGAATAATGTTAAAGTTTGCGTACCACCCCAAATATTTTCAAAGTCCATTGAGATATTGCTTTGATATTTTGCATACTTGTTTACCATCATGACTCCAGTCTGTAAAAAGGAGGAGGCAACTCTATCAAGTATTTTGACTGAATTATGGCCCCTTTTCGACTTAGAATAAATGTTAAAGTTTGCGTACCACCCCAAATA
Organism: Mercenaria mercenaria; assembly: GCF_021730395.1. NCBI lineage: Eukaryota > Metazoa > Mollusca > Bivalvia > Venerida > Veneridae > Mercenaria > Mercenaria mercenaria. Next base: position 89,495,264 of record NC_069364.1, on the reverse strand, counting down.
TTTTCAAAGTCCATTGAGATATTGCTTTCATATTTTGCATACTTGTTTACCATCACGACCCCAGTCTGTAAAAAGGAGGAGGCAACTCTATCAAGCATTTTGACTGAATTATGGCCCCTTTTCGACTTAGAATATGCTTATTGTAATGTTAAAGTTTTACTCATTGCTTATATTATACTATCAAGCACTGAGAATAGTCGAGCGCGCTGTCCACTGACAGCTCTTGTTTTTATCATGCTTATTAGAGCCAGTTTTCGAAGTGAGCATTTTAAAAGTGTTTTTTTTTTTGTTGTTGTTGTTGTTTTTTATGGCAGTTCTTAGTAATAGATTAGTAGTGGTAGCCTAACTTTTGATAAATGTTACTAAAACGTGATACTGTAATATTGTTGTTATCAACAGTCTCTTATAATTCTTAAATAGAATGACCATTTACATTTTTATCTTACTTTATGTATATATGCTTTTAGATGTACATACTGTAAAAATGTAAGTGGATGAGACTTAAATAAATAAATATACACAGTTCCTGGTGATACCTAACATTAATGCAGAGATATGATTCAAAATGTACATTCATGTTAGCACACCATTTTGTTGAAATCAGAGATAAATAGAAATAGAATATTCTTCCGTAAGTCTTGTTAAATCACTATCATACGCGAAGGACTACATGTATTTTTCTCGAATTTCGTCCATAAATAATTCAAGGCATTCCCTTTTTATCTTGAAAACTTCAAATTTTCAAGATTTTCTCCTTTAAAAAAAATCATATTTACATAAAATTGATGTCAATTCAATGATTTCTAAAGAAATATGTTTTCTTTTTTCTCCGCGTGACCATCATAGCAGATAATATTTGTACACACGGGCACTCTCAAAATATAAAACTCAGTAACATATTTCGATGTTTTGTTTACAATTACTATGAAATGACAGTATGTTTTCTAAATTTTGGATAAATCTGAAGGATTGCCTTATTTAACATGTTTGTTATCTTGCAGCATACAATGACGATTAAAAACACATTCAAAAGCTTGAAAATTTTCTTTTAAAAGTGACTTTTTAACATTTTCAATGTTGTTTTCATTTCAATTTGTGTTACAAAAAGCCGTGGCATTTCGGTCTTTAAACATTCAAAAAGCTTCATACATTTCATGTGTAATTACAAAAAAAATGTATTTAATTTGAATTATCGTCTCTATATCTTCCAGTTTTACGAGCATTTACCGTTGTCTGACTGGAAGTGTGCAATCAGATAAAGTCTGATTTACAATTTCCTAACAACAGTATGCTTGTAAATTGTAATAAACATTTACTTGATAGCATATCGAATGAAAGTTATTGTCAGATAAAGGAGCGTCATGAACTTTTTGAAAAGCTCTTAAATATAAATTTTAATTAAGACGATGGAAATTTATGACTTGGCAATCATTCAGAAACACCTGAAAGTTGGAACAGCTATATTGGTCTATTTCTTTGCAGCGTTGAACGATATAACTGCATCAAATATTTACTAAACAAAGATACCTGTCCAGTGAAAACATAGGATGAACACGTGTGGTATTGCCGTTGAAATGAAAGGAAGTACATCAAATAAAATGAAAATAGCGAGCGGTCCAGCAAAATAAAACAACAGTAAGAGCATTTCTTGAATAAATCGCAAACTACATTGCCATGTCCAGGTTTCAAATTGTGAAGACAAGTAGGCTCACTAAATATTTCCAGGGTGTCTAGTAGTTGTGGAAATGCTATACAGACCGCCAAAGTAATGGCTAATGATAAGATATAGATACGACATGTCCTGCCAGGGTAAGAAAACTTTCTCTAATATCATAACAGAATAAAACAAAAGCGTCCTTGTAATCTTGAGACAAATCATAAAAACAACCAGTTAAAGTGCTCCGATAAACTGCTACTCAATACCTTGTGATGCGAAAAATAAACAAATACTTTGAAATTGTTTGTCAGTTCATACTCTGAAGGATCTATTATATTCAAGAGCAATTTTCATGAGAAAGAATTGGATTGTACAATCGTTCCATTTTGGCAACTACATTCATAGACTTTTATAATGTGTCACTGTTGTAATTGCGATAACTTGGATAATATTTGAATTACACGACTGAAACTTTCTCGATCACCTTTTTGCCATATGCTATTCATTCGTGACGGCAATTTTCCATTAAAATGGCTTAAATCAACCATGCGTGGTATACTTTGTTGTTTTATTTTCACGTAGTCTTAACAAAATATATCAAAATCATAGGTGACCGATTATAAATGTATATGAGTGTATATTTCGGACTTTATTTCTACATACACCATTTCTAGCCTTGAATGTTGGTGCACATATAATGTCAGAAACCACTGTACATTTCGTTGTCCATACAATGTCTCGTTTCCCCTCCCCCTTCTCATTACGAGATACAGTTCCAGTGTTGATGTCTACAGTAAGCCTGAGACTGTAGGTCCTCCTTGGTCCTGGTGTTGGTACTGAACTTAAAGATATCCTATTCATTTTTTACAAAGTATTGAACAACACCATGATGCCGAACTCATCATATGTATAAAAGTACACGCCGTGCACTTGGGATCAAACTCTCTATTCATTTCTGCAGACTGGGTGCATGAAGATATTACTTCCAGATGTGGTCTTCTGGAAAACAAGATGCTGTTTTTTCATTCTCGGTGGACTGCGACACCAGTTTCAGTACGCCACATTTCTTCCTTCCAGTGAAAAAATTACACTGTACAAAGTACATCTTTTCATACAGTATATGACTTTTTATCGGTAGTTATAGTAATAAATCATTTAATTCACATTCACAAAAAAATTTTGTAGCATTACTTTCCCATCCTGGTAAACATTTAATTACCATTTTTATCCCATAATCTTTATTTTTCACAATTGCGTGTAACAGTACACTTTCAATTTGATCTTTTTGTCAAGGGTAATGTTGATGCATTATTATAATTTCCGCAACAATCATTCATATATCCACAGGGTATGTCAGTATGACAAAGCTTGTCCGGAAATGTTTGATAAAGCTATTTTGAACAGTTTGAGTTTTCCTCGCAATAGTCAGATTCAGTTTTGAACATTTTAGCAGGACCGTATTGATGATACCATATAATCAACAAGAGTTGTCCATAAGACAGCGCGATCGACTTTCTCAGTGTATGACTCTGAATTAGAGCTTAGCCAGTAAAAAACTTTATAAAACTGTAACCAAAGAATACTAAGATAAAAAGGGGCACAACTCTGTCAAAGTTATGTTTAATCTTTCTCCTGGTGAATAATTTGATAATTAATAACTATTTTAATTTTCAAGTCAAAAGCTTTGATAGTAACAGAGATATTTGACTTTATCAAAAACTGAAACCACAAAATTCCAAGTTTAAAGGGGCATAACTCTATTAAAATTCAAACCAGGGTTATGGGGATTAATTCTCCTGATGCAGACTTTGATAGTAATTAACTATTTTAAGTTTCGACGCCGACGCCGTTGCTGGGACGAGTGCAATAGCTCTACTTTTTCTTCGAAAAGTCGAGGTAATAAAACATTTTTAAACTATTCAGTCTTCATGGATGGATTTCTGAGCCATAAAGCATTTTCAGATTGTCTTGACATTTTATCTGTGTATTGTCTACAACATTTATTACCAGACATCTAAGAAGAATTACTGACAAACCAAAAACCGTTTCACTCAAAGTTGAATAGAGTACTTTACGTTCATTGTCGAAAACGGATGATATGTATAAGTCAGGGGAAATCTCTTTCTTTTATTTTTTTGTATTCTATTTAGCAGATTTAGTTAAGACAATATTGATTAAGGAGGTAGGATACCTTGTTACAAGGGTAAATTCAAATTAGTTGAACCGCAGCATGTTTTTGTATTTCGTGTAATATGAAGTTTTAACTGCTACATACTCATTTTCGTTTGTCTCTGTCCCTTCAAGTTCAATTTTTATCCAGGTTTGAAGAACATGACCCTCCAAAGGTATTTCATATTGAAAGAAAGAAGGAAAATACGGATATTTAACACTTTTCAGTGTATTTTAGTTTCATTGATATCCGTAGAAGTCTGCATAATTGATCATTTTACTGGTATGCACGTTATCTTTCTAATATAAGCTTAAAATGTATATGTCGCGGGGCTCGTGTTTCCATGGTAACGCATTTTCTCACATTTTTAAACAACTATGTATAAAAATAGGAGTTTTCGACGGCTTCAGTGCCATTCTGTTAATGACCAACATGAAATATGTGGGTAATATTATTAGCAAAATACCAAGTACTTTACATGGTACCCTATTTTTCTTAAATTTTAAAGTAACCATGGTAACAGAGATGTTTAAAATAGCTTATATCTTGCTGTTTGTTGTAATTTCTTAAAAAAAATGAATAAGATTATATTTCTAGTTGATGTAGCTTTAAAACATATTATTTCTAACGTAGGTTACATTTTCGTGTTATTTGCATTTATTCAAACAAATTTCACTGCTTAGAATACGTACAGCAGTACCCCTCGTCTGCCATTTTTCATGGAAAAACCGTTCAGCGTGCTGCTATTATTCTCATGGATAGTGTTGAAATGAAAATAAAAAGCCGAAGCTGTGTTTCTTAAATAGACCAGTGTCAACGCTTTTGAATTTTACATTTAGATACATAGGTCACTGGCTTTGTTTCCATGGTAACATCAATTCAATTCAAGAAACCACAATTTTCTACTGAAATTTGAACAATTTTAGATCTTAGTTTTAGTATGTAAGTAACAAATTATCAATGGAACCTGAAAAATACGTATTACAAATCAAACTGCTAGACTTTTTATTTGAAAATGGCCATAACAAGTAACCTTTCACCCAACTACATTCCAAATAACATTGGTTACCATCATCCATTTTCTTACATTCCGCATAACATTTCAATATAACTACATAAAAGAAGCAAAATATTGATTATTATTCAGAGCAAAAGATAAAAAATATTGCAGCAAATAATGGTTATTTGAAAATAGTTAAAATAAAGAAAATGTACAGAATTACGTACTTTCAAGATAAAAGCTATTAATTTTGCGCGGTAACTGACAAGTAACGTCATGATGTCAATGACGTCATTTTAAGGCAACATTGTTTTGAAGCGTTTCTGCGGCAATTTATTCATTATTTCTGCATTATTAAACCATAAAGCATCAGATCGAAGACAAGTTCATGAATTGTTTTCAGAAGAATAAATATACAAACACATTTAGTTTGTCGTAAACGTCGTCGTTAATCGTCACGTTAGCTTCCGGTTGGACATGCGCACATACAAATATGAAGGTAACCTACCTCCTTAAGGGCTTAAAGACACTGATTCTGGTATGCAAGGTATGTGGCCTATGGTCTGCGTATTGGCGGTAAGAGCCAATATACAAGACTGGACGATTGATAGACTTGCTTCTGTTTATCATATGGAGCTACTGTATAGCTACTGTGCATTACATAGATTGCGTGTGATATTTTCACCTTTATAGCAAAACAGTTCTCACTTATATAACGAGTTAAGAAAACCTGATTAAATTGGGACTAAACAAACAAAGTGATAAAATACAACAGCATATTTATTTTTCAATTAATTAAGCTTTATAACAATTATATCTTATCATTGCTTAATTCTTATAAAAGAAAAATAATGAATAAAGGAAATGCATTCAGAGACCTTTTTAAAAATAATGAATAATGTATGTATAAATAAATCATGTGTATTTTGAACAATGATATCTGTTTATTGCTGGATTTTATAATGAGGATCCATATTTATTTTTTCATTAATTGAAAATGCAACTGAGCGCTTCTTTAATTTCTTATAAAATCAAACAAATTTCAATTTTTCTGTTTTTATTTTGTTACTTAGATAAAAAGATCATAATGAATTAATAATGGAAAAAAATGCTTGTCATTTCTCTTATTGAGTTTTAAATAATTGTTTCATTTTTCATTAAATAAAGGTGAGAGTTTTCTAAAATGGTGAGAATTGTCTTGATGTAAGAATTATAGTTTAATTGGTCAGGACATTACTCAACAAGAATGAGCAATTACAATTAGTATATTATCAATTAAAATAATTTTGTGTATAATTTGAAAAAATTGCTGCATATCAATCAGTGAAATGTATAGCACTGGAAATAACCAATTATCTTTACATATCAATAAAATTTATGATCCTCTGACATGGACTACATGTCAAGTCTACAGGGGTTTTATGGATTATCAGACTGGACCAGGCAGGGTCCTGTTTATTGGGGATAAAAATGTCTGACTTTTAGGGGAGGGGGAGACGGGGTCACTTATATGGGAGATTTTCTTTGCCTTTAAAGCAAAATTCAAAATAGTTATATGTCTATTTATTGTTATACGATTCCCTTAAAGGTTTATTAGCTTACCTGTATTACACCTAGCAGATCCAGGGCCTGAGAGATTAGTGTAGTAACAGCTATAAGCAGTTTAGTAGCAGACAGACATGTCAGACTAATGCTGTCCCCCAAGATCATAACATTTATATGAATGAAATTCCAAATGGTATTACTTTACCAATACTATTTGAAACGTTCTCTTTCCTTTTTTGTCTGGCAAATACATTTTGTTTTACATGTATGCTATTATTTATATAATTTATTCTTTGTGTATGTAGTAAATAGTGTTATAGCCATACTATTCTTTTCAACATGTCACATATATACTTCACTGTTTGTGTCTTCCTTTAAACTGTTGTAATAATTTATACATATTGATTTCAAAGAGATTAAAGATATCAAATGGCCATCTTTCATTAAAATATTTTATATTTAGATATTTACTTCAAATGTATAGACTCCTCATCAAATGTATTTAACTTTACTAAATATATAAAGTAAGTTTGTATATAGAGCTACATTTACAATACAATGTCATGCAGTAACAGCTGATTGTTAAAAAAAACAGCCAGTTTTTAGTGGTGTGTACTGTGTTTATTTATGATAGTGTTTACTATTTTAAACCTAAAGCATAGTACTGTATTTTAATTTTATGTTTACAAACACTATATGAAGCAAGTATTCATGTTTTAAAAATATGAAATTTGGATCTAATATACCTTTAATTATGACATGAAATCAATGATGAAAATATACTTCAGCTTAATGACTTCCGAAACGGATAGGAACACGCAAGATGTTATGAACAGTTACTTGTTGATGGAGGAAGGAACTGGTGTAACAGGTGTCATTCCAGCTCGTCTCGACGGATCGATATTACAACAGGATTATAAAAACAACGAAAAAGACAGAAGCTTTCGAATCCAATGCGTATGTAACCCTGCATTCTGTGCGGGCAGTTACAAATTCATTGTCAGGCTGAGAACCAGCTATTACAATATCTAAACCCAAAGAGACTATTTCTAAATGAAAGATGTTTCCGTTTTCCTTTTTGAGTAAATTGGTTGATGGTATACCTGTGTACGTACTTCATAAATCTTTAAGTTTCAGTTCGAACTGTAACATAATAGGCGGACCACTGACTAGGTTTTACTGAAAGCTAAACTTGAAATATCTGAGTACCAACCAAACTAATCCAAGGTCGAGCTATGAGTCTGATTAAAAACTAACTTGTTTAATGGAATTGATCATAAATTTCAAATCCATTAAGTGAACCCTTATATTTTAAACTTGGATTATATATATATCCCTGAGCGCCTTGTTAATCTGATAGATGGGTTGTTATTCCCATCAGAACAAAAAATGGAAGTTCATTTAATAATTTTAAACAGGGTGAGTTGTTTTCTTTTGTTTAATTTGTTTAACGTCACACCATCACAGTTATAGGTCACATGGCAACTTTTCAGCTTTTTACATTTGAGGAAGACCACATGTGTTCATCCGTGTATTGCTTCAATTTACAGGTGGGCACCTAGGTAGAACCACCGACATTCATTAAGGAAGCTGGATGTCATCCTATTACGAAAGTATTGTACACCTCAAACGAGGTTTCCTACCTACGTCGGTGACGGCTAGTGATATGAAGGCAGTAATCTTAACGTCTTGACCATGTCAGCAGTGGTAGAGTCAAATAGGTTATAAAAATGCATCGTGGTGAAAATCCTTATTGTTGAGTTGAATATTGCGGAAAAATTGAATTATTTAAACAAGAATTTTTAGCAAACACTTTAACTGACAAAGAGGTGGTGAAAATCCTTATTGTTGAGTTGAATATTGCGGAAAAAATGAATTATTTAAACATGAATTTTTAGCAAACACTTTAACTGACAAAGTGACCTTGTTCTAAACATTTGATAGATTAGAAATCCTGGCAGTGGCATCTTCCTCATACTGGTCTTACCCGTTTCAGTTTTATCTAATATACAAAATGTACGTTGCTGTGTTGACATTGTCCTGTTTGATGTCGTTATTGGATTTATTCATTGCTAAAATCCCAACATCGATGTTATAACCATTCATTATCATTTTGAATGAATATGAAGCAATTTGTCCTACGAAAAGTCTTGTGTGCTTAGTATATTTAAATATATGTATATTTTTGCAGCAAACGCTGTTGAAACAATTTGATCTCTTTAAGATAGATTCACTGACTCCAATGTAATGGAAAAATTATCATGAAATGTAACTTACTTCTAACCAGTACGGTTGCTTTATAAGTGTTGTTCTAACAATGATCGGTATGATGAATTACTTAAAATTGTATACTAATTTGGTTACCTTAATGTGTATCTTGAATAAATATTTATAATGCGTTTAATGTTAAAAGAATGTCATCCGGCGCTGATCAAACATATCATAAATTGTAGATTATAGTTTTTAAGTTCAAGTTAAATGTTAAAACTTGTTTGCCATAATAGTGTAATCAATGATGATACTGCTCTATAATGAAGTCGTTTTAAACATATAGCAGAAGACTGTTTTGATGTATTAGTGAATACGGATTCGCCGTTCGGCCATGAAGTCGCAGGATACAGGAAAATGTTTCAAGATTTAACCTAGAACTCGTGGTGTAGAGGGAGGATAATGTTTCGGTGTTCAGATTCGATGTCGAGGTGTAATGGAAATTGTATGGGCATTTTCGCCTAGTAGTCGCGGTGTAGCGGATAAAGTAAAGGCCTTCAGCCTGGATATCGCGGATAAAATAATTAGCTTTAGGTGATCCACCTTAAAACCTCCTTCCAGTGGATTAGGATTCGGTATTCATATAGTAATTTACATCGAATACAGTAAATAAGGTTTTGGCGTTCAGAATGAAAACTGTGGTGGACACAATTAGGTATTGGCTTTCAGTTGCGAATTCGCAGTGTATTGAATAAGATTTAAAGGATCAATCCTTAAATAGTGGTGTAGATGAAAAGGTATCAGCATCGAATGGTGAAATAAAGATCCACAAAGATTGGAGGTTACAAAAATTTAATATCCATTTTCACTTTTCAAATCCTTTGTAGCTAACCTGTTTAGCTCAAGAGTGAAGGTACAGAACCACGTACACAATTCGATCGCTGACAATTTTATAAAAGAAAATATATCTGAAATCTTTTGTTCTCAACCTCCGGTTCATTTCGAAGTTGAAAGCTACAGTTGGAGAAAACGTTAGTACTGGTACACTATCCAAGAAAACTGGTTAGGTTAACTGACCGCCGTTACATACCTGAAATTCTGTTGCAAAACGGCGCTAACACAAAACAACCAAACAAACACATGTTTTGGTAATTCAAATTTTATTTCAGAATAAGAGTAATTGTGGACGAGTAGCTTTAGCATGAAAGACATCTTTAATTAATGACGAAAAAAATCTTAATGAATATTTCCATAAGACAATTAAACATTTTTAGAATAAAATATTTGACTAGGATACACCAACACTGTCATTAGACGAAATAGGTTTTTTGTCGTAATAATTTTGTAAAAGTAATAGTATGTCATTTAGCCGTTTTTGTTTTCTTTTAACGAGATCAGTTAGTAAGAATGCATGCTCACGTGATGACGTCAATTGATCTCATTGTATTATTTGGTAATGAAAAAAGCAAGGATAGATATCCAAAAGGGAAAGCTACGTTCCTAAAACGAAGCCCCCACAAAGGTAGCTATGAACGTTGTGGAATTTGATTTATCCCAGATTATTCAAAACTTCTGAATATACTTAGAAATAGGATCGTTTGCTTGTTTGTTTGCTAGATTGATCTGAAAAATTTGAACCTCGCACAAGTTTTCATAATGGGAGAATATGGGAAAATTTTGATAACATTTTTGCGAATAGAATATTTTCTACTATTGTAGATTTTAGTGAATTTTCTCACAGTCGTTGACAAGCATATTGCCTATATTAAGGTGAATAGAATGTATAGATCCATGTGCTTGTTTACGAGTTATTGCCCATGATTAAAAGGAACCGCACATTTCAAGCTGATTTTCAGACATTATTTACAATGTTTTAACATGTTAAACGTTTGAACATCATATTTAATCTTAAGAAAGGCAGTAATGTTGCCGTTTCAATAAATTTACTCACAGATCGGCATTAATTAATAAAATGATTTTCATTTCCATACGCCGAGTCCAGGCTTTATTCTACGTCATCCGGATAAATGACGTTACGCCATTAGCCCCCGGTTAAAAATTATCATAAAATTTAGTCTAGGATGACTCGCTCAAATCGACTTGCTTCAGGAAAACCTGTCCGTCTACAAGTACTTTTAATTGTCTAAGGCTTAGATATGTGAATATACGAATTTTTTTACAATACATTAGAATTAAGAGGATTAATCTACGACGCAGCTTGTGTGCTAATAGACTGGATGCAATCCCAATAGATTATCAAAGACGATAGGACCATTAACTGTGTTACAACAGATTTGATTGATACGATCTGTAGGAGTAATAGGGCTATTATTGAAGATATATAGTATGCAATGGCATGATCAACTAAGAGCGTGTGAAAATTATAATCTTCATGCTGTGTGATATTATTGCTTCTTTATAGTCCTTGAACAATATTTATCAAGTATATAGTTACAGCATATAAACTATATTTTGGGAAATACAACTGAATCTATGTACACTTTGTCCATCTAACTAAAAAGTCCCAGAGGGTTTTCTTTCTCAGCTCCTATCGTCTGCGTTATCTGGATAAAGTATCGCCTTTCACCATGAAAAACGAAGAAAGAAAGCTAAATCGTAATAATGTTGAAGTATTCCGGTATCCCGTTTTCAGCGGGAAGAATTTCCATGCGATTATATTTTTCGGTACTATCTTTATATATCATTTTACGTCATTATGTTTACATGACGAAAGTAGCGTTTGTTGTCTAGGAATATTGCCTAAGGTTTTTGTAATGCAATTATAATTTGAGAGCGGAGCGAGGAAAATAATTGTACGCTTTAGGCTATTGATAACCTAGGAATATCGCCACTATGGTCTTCAGTATTCCATTTGATGATGTGCGATGGACGCGGGGAGAATGTGCATCTGGCCTTTCTTTGGCATTAATAATACTTATAAGAAAAAAATTACTGGTGAATGAACTATACATATAATGTCGCACTCTGTGGTATAAATATTATTTAATAATAATGGGTGAGCGAAGCAACTAGAAAGTTTTCTTGCCTTAGCATTCTATTGCATAGAAAAAAAACGTATGCTTCACAATAGTTTGGCAGGCTGAATGGTGTTGGCGCCGGGAATCCACCATTGCTTTATACCTGTTCGTTTTCCCTGATTTCAAGATATCATTACGTTAACAATTTCTCAGTTTATATTAATTGCCGTTACATTTTATATCACAGACAACTTGCATGATCTCTTAACCCAATAGCGGAATAGTTTGACTTCTCAAGTAAATTTATATTGATGAATCGTAACAATATAACTTCAAAATGCCCTTGATTACCTTTGTATCTAGTGTAGGCTAAAGGTGCTCTTGAAACCACAGTCCACAATGTTTTCAAACAACTCCCCCTAAACGTTAAAATGGTTCTATTGCTACTGAATGCAGAACAAAACTGTATTTCAGGAGAAAATTGTCTGTATTTTTGTTTTAGCATGCCAAAGTGTATTTCAGTGTTGGATGATATGCAATCGTTCTTTGAACGCTTGATTCCCATTGGTCAAAATTTATATCCTGTGATCAATATCTCTATTTTAAGGAGGTAGGTTACCTTGTTACCAGGGTAAATTTAAATTAGTTGAACCGCAGTGATTTTTTGTATTTCGTGTAATTCAATGTTTTAACTGCTACAATCTCAGTTCCGTTTATTTCTGTCCCTTCAAGTGCAATTTTTATCCAGGTTTGAAGTACATGACCCTCTTAAGGTATTTTATATAGAAAGAAGAAGGAAAATACGGATTTTTCACACTTTTCAGTGTATTTTGGTTTCATTGTTATCCGTAAAAGTCTGCATAATTAATAGTTTTACTAGTATGCGCATTAGCTTTCTAATAAAAGCTTAAAATGTATATGTCGCGGGGCTCGTGTTTCCATGGTAACGCATTGTCTCTCATTTTTCAACAATTATGTATGAAAACGGGTTTTTCGATGGCTTCAGTGCTATTCTGTTATTGACCAACATGGAATATTTGGGTAATACGATTAGCAAAATACCAATAACTTTACATGGTACTATGTTTTTCTTAAAGTTTAGAGTAACCATGGCAGCAGAGATGTTTAAAATAGCTTATATGTTGCTTTTTATCGTAATTTCTTATAAAAAAATATTATATAAAATTATCTTTCTTGTTAATGTAGCTTTAAAACATCTTATTTCTAATGTTAGTAATATTTTCATATGAATTGCAGTTAATTTAACAAATTTCACAGCTTAAAATACTTACAGCAGTGTCCGTCGTCTGACATTTTTATTGAAAAATCGTTCTGCATGCTGCTATTATTCTCATGGATATTGTTGAAATGAAAATAAAAAGGCGAAGCTGTGTTCCTTAAATAGACCAGTGTTAACGCTTTTGAGTTTTACAATTAGACATATAGGTCACGGGCTTCGTTTCCATGGTAACATCAATTTAATCTAAGACACCACAATTTTATACTGAAATTTGAACAATTTTAGAGCTTAGTTTTAGTATTTAAGTAACAAATTATCAACGGAAACTGGGAAATAGGTAAAACAAATCAAACTGCCCAATTTTTATTTGTAAATGACCGTAATAAGTTCCCTTTCAGCTAACTATATTCCCAATTACATCAGTTACCATCATTCATTTTCTTACATTCCGCATAACATTTCAATATAATTACATAAAAGAAGCAAAATATTGATCATTTTTCAGAGCAAAAGACTAATAAAAAGTATTTCAGCAAATAATGGCTGTTTAAAAATAGTTCAAATAAAGAAAAAGCACAGAATAATGTACTTTCAAAATAAAAGCTATTAATTTTGCGCGGTAACTGACAAGTAACGTCCTGACGTCAATGACGTCATTTTAAGGCAACAATGTTTTGAAGCGTTTCTGCGGCAGTTCATTCATTATTTCTGCATTATTAAACCATTAAACATAAGATCGGAGGCAGGTTCAAGATTTATTTCCAGAAGAATGGATATACAAACACATTTAGTTTGTCGTAAACGTCGTCGTAAATCGTCACGTTAGCTTCCGGTTAGACATGCGCACTTACAAATATCAAGGTAACCTACCTCCTTAAGACGCTGTCCTGATACGTATCATGAATTTAACTGCAGTGGCTGCATCTTTTGATAAGCTTTACGTACAGTTTTATGTACTGTTCAGAATGTCTCTCCGCAAAGACGTAGTCCGATTAAAGACAAGATATTTTGTCATAACCAGATGAAAGTTGTTACATTTCAAATTTAATAATGATCTTTATTATTATTATTATTATTATTATTATTATTATTTCCATGAAATATTCAAAATGTGAAACGGCGGATTGTCCACTGTAAGTGTTTCATTGTAATTTTTGAAACTAATGTAAAATGATTTCCTTTGATATATTTTTAAAATACAAGTCTTAGTATATTTTGTACTCGAAGTTAATTTGCATTTTTTATAAGTTCTGAAGGTCATAGTAATGTAGGCGAATCACGCTGAATCATATTTAAATGCTTTTCTGTTTTCATTATGAAGATAATTAATTTATCAACTTCCATTTTACTGCATATTAAAGCCAAATTCAAAAGAAATCGTGGATAGAAAAGCGTGGTTGTAATGAAATACTTTGAGATCGATAACATCAAAATGAGTATGAAATCTCTCTCTCTCTCTCTCCCTCTCTCTCTCTCTCTCTCTCTCTCTCTCTCTCTCTTATAAATATCACATATTTGGGTTTGGTCATAAACAAATTGAACCCGAGTTGCTTACTGCATTTATTCAGTTTGACATACAGGACACCGTTGACCTGGAATAGGTCAACGCAGAACAAGCTGCCTAAAGGATATTGTAATTTTATTACAGATTTAGGCTGAATTATACTACAGAGCTATTTTGTGTACCAGATGCGTATTTAATGGTGATCTTTTTATATTTATCTCTCATAAGATGACATACTTTCTTCGTACATAGAAAACAAATTGCAATAAATAAACCTTGAAGAGAGTTAAAGATAATAAACAGATACCACACGATGGTCTCATTTGTAACATTTGCTACAAAAGCAAACACCCATGTGAGACCCATGATAAGGGATAACTTAATATTGATTAGGAACGAGCATGTGCTTTTATTTCTCGTTGCTATGGCTCCCTGTTTCTTTGCGCGAGAAATGTGAATCGCCGTGGAAATGAAAGAAACTATGTCAAAGAGCTTACAAAGAGCAAGTGGGCCTGCAAAAAACAGAAGTAGAGAATATCTCGAAGAAAGCCAGCACACCCTTTTGCCATATTCTGGTTTAAAACTTTGAAATGTTTCATCGATATTTATGAAATCTAAAATTACAGCAGTACAGACTATCGCAACGGGCAGAAGCCAAGCATAGAAAGAATATATAGCAAATCTTTTCCTTCCTTTATTTTCAGGCCCAGACGCCAAAAACCTGTTGGAAAAGGTCATCCAAAGGTCAAATGCAATAACATTCATCCAACAGAATGCAGCAAGGAAGAAGTAATGAACTAAAACGCCTAATATAGTGCATAGTGTGGGTAGTTGTTCAGCTTTAAAGGCCGCTATGAATAATACTTGTGCTGAAAGAAGGGAGATAATAAGACTTACTAAAATCTTTCCAGGAGTGTTTAACAATTGAGGAAATGCTACATATACCGCTAAAGTAATGGCTAATGCTAAAATAGACACGGTAAGTCCAACTAGAGTCATATATCCTTCAACTATGTCCGAATAAAACCGTGGATTTGTAGCACTGCAATCATGCAAGCATTGGTGTGTTTTATTCAGGCATATAAACACGTCTGATCCATTTACGTGAAATTGCTCCTTAGAATAAACTTTCCGGTGCGAAAATATAAGCAAGTAAGAATTGTTTATGAATTTAAACTCTGAAAAATTTAACTGAGTAAAAGTACAATTTTCAGGAAGAAGATCTGGATGATTTTCTCGTTCAGATACAACGAATCTGCTGCACACACCGTTCATTGCAGTACGTGGCGGTGCGCAAACAATTTCTCTACATCTTTGGGAAAGGCTGTCATAGAGTTCATTGTCTTTGCATAGCTGTATAATCTCTGGCTTCTCACTGTGATACACAATGCCGATGTTGATGTCTACAACCATCCTGAGGCTGTAGACCCTAGATGTATCATTTGTAGTAGAACCTGTTGGTGTCATAACAAATTGTTCACAAAGCATTGATTTATCAACAACACCATTACACAAAGCACAGTATTTGTTACGATACACCATTCCAGATTCATCATACGTTATACCATACACACCATCCGTGCAATTCCTAATTAAATCACTCGCACTTGTTTCTTCTGGGTGTGTGCATGTAGAAATAATGGACTGCGAACTCTGACATATTCTGTATGATATTTCCGGTTGTGGTCTGATAAAGTTTAAGATATAGTTGTTCATTTCCGGTAGACTGCGCATTCCAGTTTCATTCCTAAAATGTATTTCTTGTTTCCAGTACAGGAAGTCATTGATAAAGTTGCATTGAGCACAGTACATATTTTTAAACATAATATTAAAATTTGTTCTATCTGAAACCGGAAGTCTATGCAAAATATCGTCATTTTTTGACACACCTTCGCACAAAGTTTTTGTAACATTGTGTTTCCATCTAGTCGAACATTTAGTAACCATAGTAACACCATAATCTCTGTTTTTCACTATTTCCTCTAATATCATACATTCAAACTGGTCCTTTGTCAATGATAGCATTAATGTATTACCATAATTCCCGCAACAATCATTCATTAATCCACAGAGTTTGTCGCAATGACATAGCTTATCCGGAAATGTTTTGTATACATTTTGTATATTCTTTGAGCACTTATATTTCGCACTACAGTGCTCAGAATGTATTCTGAACGTTTCCAACTGAATTTCATAATTTTCATAATAATTGTCCGGTGTTGTAGAAACGTCAATGTATACTTGCCACTGTTTATCGCTTTTCTTAGCAGTTGATGGAGAATCACTTCTTTTGCAAAATACTCCCGATTTAGATACATTTCGGAAAACCAGAAAAATTATTACAGTTTTAAAAATATTACAAATCTTTTTATTCCGATGATCATATCTATCTGCCATGGTTTGCTAACTCCCGGTCAGGTCAATCTTTAGTTTCAGAACACTTATTAATATTTTAGAATAAGGCAATTGAATTTTGCTATATGATTAATTAGATCTCATCCAAGCGCTGATAGTACAAAAAACAAACTTGTTTGTAACACTAGTTATAACATAGAAACTGAATGATACAATTTCAAGATGTATCTCATGTGTATGTTCCAAATAATTATGTTCACAGATATTTATACTGTTACACTGCACAGAGCGTAACAAGAATCTGTGGCGTTCAATTTCACCTGTCCTATCGAATAAATATACGTGTATCGCTAAAGGCTATACTTTCAGTGGATAACTATTGGACAGTTACACATCATGAAAATAAATAAATGTTTTATTCAAGCAAAATACAAAAAAAAAGTTCATAAAACTTCATAAAACTTAACCTTGAAGTAAGCATGAGGTTTTTTTGTTGTTGTTGTTTGTTGTTTTATCTTCTGATGTTTCTGTGGCCTTGTATGCAAGCATGTGACATTGGTTTGCTCTTTCATATATCATACATACAAGATGATTATTCCCTATATGCAAGCATGTGACATTGGTTTGCTCTTTCATATCATATATACAAGATGATTATTCCTATATGCAAGCATGTGACATGGTTTGCTCCTTCATTTATCATACATACAAGATGATTATTCCCTATTGCAAGCTTTGTGACATTGGTTTGCTCTTTCTATATCATATTACAAGATGATTATTCCTATATGCAAGCATGTGACATTGGTTTGCTCCTTCATTTATCATATATACAAGATGATTATTCCCTATATGCAAGAATGTGACATTGGTTTGCTCTTTCATATATCATATATACAAGATGATTATTCCCTATATGCAAGCATGTGACATTGGTTTGCTCTTTCATATATCATATATACAAGATGGTTATTCCCTATATGCAAGCATGTGACATTGGTTTGCTCTTTCATATATCATATATACAAGATGGTTATTCCCTATATGCAAGCATGTGACATGGTTTGCTCTTTCAATATCATAATATACAAGATGATTATTCCCTATATGCAAGCATGTGACATTGGTTGCTCCTTCATTTATCATACATACAAGATGATTATTCCCTATATGCAAGCATGTGACATTGGTTTGCTCTTTCATATATCATATATACAAGATGGTTATTCCCTATATGCAAGCATGTGACATTGGTTTGCTCTTTCATATATCATATATACAAGATGGTTATTCCCTATATGCAAGCATATGACATTGGTTTGCTCTTTCATATATCATATATACAAGATGATTATTCCCTATATGCAAGCATGTGACATTGGTTTGCTCCTTCATTTATCATACATACAAGATGATTATTCCCTATATGCAAGCATGTGACATTGGTTTGCTCTTTCATATATCATATATACAAGATGCTTATTCCCTATATGCAAGCATGTGACATTGGTTTGCTCTTTCATATATCATATATACAAGATGGTTATTCCCTATGTGCAAGCATGTGACATTGGTTTGCTCTTTCATATATCATATATACAAGATGGTTATTCCCTATATGCAAGCATGTGACATTGGTTTGCTCTTTCATATATCATATATACAAGATGATTATTCCCTATATGCAAGCATGTGACATTGGTTTGCTCTTTCATATATCATATATACAAGATGGTTATTCCCTATATGCAAGCATGTGACATTGCTATTTGAAATATCAAATATATAATATGATTAATCGTTGTATGCCAACATGTGACATTGCTCTTTCATAAATCATACATATGAGAATATGCAAGCATGTGACTTTGCATTGCTCTTTCATTTATCATATAAATAAGTTGATTATTCCCTATATGCAAACCTGTGACATTGCTATTTAAAATGTCATATGTATGATATGTGTTTCCCCGTATGCTAATGTGTGACATTACTATTTATTTTACCTCTCATTTGTCTACAATGATAAAATCCCATTACCCGAGAAAGAGATATTTTGACTATCAAAAACATTTTCATCCTTTCTGACACGTGACCAAGCGAAAGTGACTGTCAGGTTATGTGACCGCGCTGATATTTTGAATGTCATATAAGGGCAATTAACTGCTTCAATTTTTTAGCCAAATGATTGCCTCCCTTGTACAGATATAGTAGCGACGTCACTATTCAATGTGTACATAGGCGATTACTGCACTAAAGATGAAACTATTAAAACAGTTTATGTATAAAATTTTGTTCGGTATAATATAATAAATATCATATGGAATAATCATCTTAAATACATGATATATCAATATATAAATATCATATGGCAGCGTATGTGACATTGATATCGTCAACCCTCGAAACAGAATGTCACTACTCAGCTTTCGCCTCGGATGACATTCTGGCCTCGGGTTGACAATATCAATGTCACATACGCTGCCATATGATATTTATATATTGATATATCATGTATTTAAGATGATTATTCCCCATATGTAAGCATGTGACACTGTTGGATTGATATATTATATGTATAAAATGATTATTCCCTTTATGCAAACATAATAACTATGACATTGCTATTTGATGTATCATATGTATAAGATGATTATTCCCCATATGCAAACATATGAAATTGTTCATAAATTTGAAAATGGTATTCAGATCCAACAAACTGAAACTATTTTTAAGATATGACATTTTCCTATCGATACCAGCATAATAACAAACACTTCAATGTCTATAATCTATGTGGTGCAGTTCCAAAACAGTACATACAGCAGCTTCATTAAATCATTAAAATGCAGCATGAATGTATGTAGTGGAAATACATATAATAATGAATATACCAAAAAGACGACTATCTACATTTTAGTGAACTAAAATACAAACTAAGTAGTGTTCATTGTCAATTTTAAAATATCGATGACATTTTATTCACTTTCAAAAGATATTGCCCTTTATCTGTTTGTTATCTAAAGTTGTAGGATCAGTATCGTTTGATGTGTTTAGAGCACTAAACATTCTTTCCAGAAACATACAGGTTTACATATAGTTTTTTGAAGTACGTTATACATTCACGTTGACAGAATATGTTTTGGATTCAGTGTTGTTATATTTTCTGTTCCTTTGTGATCATGGAGTCCGTTCAATGCCTGAGTTAAGCCGGTGCTAGAAGGTGTCAGGGGTGTTCCACTTCCACTACCTCTCATTAACAGACTCAATCTGACCGAGTCTGCTATTATTTGGCTTGGTTGCATTCTATGTTTCCAAAGGATCTTCTTACAGATTTTATAGATATTTTACAATCAGCTTTGTCGTTCGTGGATAACCATGTGGAAGTGTTTTCACATTCTACATTTGATCAATATCTCAGGCGGTCCGGCTGGACATCTAACGCACAGTCTGTGGTGAATAATATGAAGTATAGGTAGCCCGGGACAGAAGTATAAAACTGTTTGAAACTATTTCAATACATTATACATGTATATTTATAGTTCTTTTTCGAAGATCAAATATTGATTTCTGTGACGTTTTCCAATAATATAGATATACAATTACACTCCGTAGATTTACATCAAATAAACAGTTGGTTGATTAGAAAAACAAAAACAGGAGATAGAATAAATAAGGGTCAGTAATTGGCATAATTATAGTGTAAATTCAGCTACAATGTTTCATTTGTTTACGTTTCCGTATCCCTACGATTTAGCTTAAATCAAGTATCTTGGATGGTTAATGTTTATAAAAGATTATTACAGAGGATGCTATCACACAATTATAAAGCTTATGATATTTTGGCTAAGATGCAGCATTTCTTTTAAGCATCTGGATGCGATAGCAACCAACTTATTTGCATAATTAGTATATCATTAAGATCGGTAAAAATTGAATTTCATTGATACATCTGGGTCATTCTTTCAGAAAAATATGACCCAGTTTCATGAATCAAATAATAACAAACTTGATCAGTACAATGTAAATGTAAAAATGTGGCTGTACATTTCAGTATTAGAAATAATAATATAAACAATGAAGTGTACAAATGGAAATGAGCTGAATTTTACAACCTTATAGAATAGATTATAAGCATAAATCATGTAATTACTGTTTTGAACAGTTACATGCAGTTATTTACTGGATAATGAGAAATATTGCTGCAATGTCCACATATCTTGCATGATTTGCATAATTCAAACAAACAAATATCACTGTTAATGCACTTAAGGTGTTAAGGGTACCATCTATACCCTTGTGGTTCTGCAGGTGTTATACCATGCACAATCATTCCCTTTATTTGAAATTAATATTCAAACGTATTTTGATATAGTTTCAATCTTCTTAAGCATGTTTTAAGGACGGAACTTTTCCTAATGGAAACCGATTTCACAGGTACGTTTAGTAATTATATAGTGGATGATAGACAAAAAAACGTATATATCAAACATACTTCTGTTGCTAAATGTACGTGGGTTGCTCAAACAGTATAAACACATCAATAATGAAACGATAGTGAGAGATAAAACATGGAGATAGAAGGGTGAGAGACTGATAATGTTGGAAAACAGGCCTGTTCAGTATATTTCATCATAAAATTCGTAAACTGATGATAATGGAAGACGTAATTTAGCTGTATCCTACGCTCTCCAGGTTTTCGGACTCAGTATTCTATAAGTTCATTTTGTTATATTACAGTTTAAGAATTAAGATTCAAGAAATTTCATTATTTTAAACTGGATTGGCTTCCTTTAAAGGGGAATAGAGACAGAATAGATCTGATAGAACAAAAGCTGGATTCCTTCTTATTGTTTATCATACTTTATACATAGCGGCAACAGCATTGAAACTTAACTACTAGCTTCTATGTTAGATGAACTATATTACAGCAAAACACATTTATGTTGGTAAATATACAAGGGCAGCATTATAATCGTGAACGGCGTCACCTAGTCGTTTGTTTACTTTTAGTTTCGTTTCAGGATACTAGCCAGTCGTGTAAATAAATACCCATTTTCATTTAGAATTTCTTCTATCATGGAACATTCGCCTTTGTTAGATGAAGGGTAAACTTCGAGAATATTGGGAAAAATTAACTAAATAATTATATAAATAAAAAGTCGTCCACAAAGCTGAATTTAGATATTTTTTGTTGACAGTGACCAATGAGCGAAGCGGCAAAGGAAATCATTGCGTAGGAGTTTGATTCTTCACTATGTAGCAATATGTGTTTTTACTAAATTATGGATCCATCTGTTACTTTAACCTGCTCTTGTTTGAGGGTCAGCTATTGTTGGAAAACACTCATAGCCCAATCCTTTTGCTTCCGATTTCAATAAGTAACTTTGAATGATTTTCAAACTTCCATTTATCCATGTTATGATAATGCATGGTTTACATTTCATTTTACAAAAAAAACATATTCGATTGCAATAAAATATGCTTAAACCTAATAAAACTCGAACAAACAAACACACAAATCAGATCACTGCAGCGCGTAGGCAAACTTAAGCTCTTAATGGAAAATGGGAGCGTTAT
Source organism: Mercenaria mercenaria (assembly GCF_021730395.1). Classification (NCBI taxonomy): domain Eukaryota; kingdom Metazoa; phylum Mollusca; class Bivalvia; order Venerida; family Veneridae; genus Mercenaria; species Mercenaria mercenaria. The sequence continues at coordinate 89,473,027 of NC_069364.1, read as the reverse complement.
CAAAAAACACCCTAGCATCATGTCTCTTGATATTTATAAATACAAACTAACAACTGGGGCCGTATTCACGAAGCAACTAAGATAAAAAATATTTCTTAAATATTAAGTTTTTCCTTATATTCTAAGATTTTTCTGATAAGTATAGAAACACTTCTCAATGAGTATTTTAGACTGAACAATATTTGACAGACTGACTTACTAGTGAACATAGCATCAAACAGTAATTTACCACAAGCAAATAAAGTTCGTAACTAAAAAGAAACAGTGCACTTGACTATATGATGCAGATAATAAAGTTTGAATCACTCAGCTAAAACTCATTAGTTATATCTATGTCAATAATTTTGGTGTAAGCCATACAGTATTCTTGAAATTTCTTCTATTTGAGATCAAGTTTTACTGTCTAGATACTGTGTAAGATATACACATTTTCCATTTACATAACACACTCTACACAAATGTTAATTAATAAATAATATGTTTTTAATATCAGGCTTCCACTGCTTAATTTCTTCCTGTGTTTTGTACTGGTAATTTTGGAGCAGAAGTCACCTCAACATACTGAAATGTAGAATACATCATGTAAGTTTATATATATCCAGATCATGAATTGTTAAAAATTTACATATAAAGTGAAAACCTTAAAAACATAAACAAGAAGGCTTTCACCTGACCTAGTTACCCAAGATAACCTAGCATCTAACTTGGTCTAGATTTCAGGGACAATCATTTTGACCATGATTTATGAAAATCAGGTAGTTCAGTATGGTTTTCAATGACTGACCAAGTGACACACATTTTTGACCTAAGGTACCCACTTCTGAACTTGACCTAGATTTCATACAGACAAACATTCTGAAAAGATTTATGATGACCAAGTTGAAAAAGTGACCTCTGAAGTATTTACAAAAAGTGACCTCTGAAGAATTTAAAAATGTTTTCTATAATTTGGCCTAATTAACTAGTTTCTCCCATTAGTGACCCAGTTATAAATTTATCTTAGATTTTAACCAGAATAACATTTCCACTAAGTCTCATACATATCAAGTAGAAATTGTGGTCATTAAGTGTTCACAATGACTCTCTATGATTTGACATACTGACCTAGTTTTTGACCTAGATAATTCAGTTTGGGCCTTGACATAGATTTCATATACACAAACATTCTGATGAAGTTTTATGAAGATTAAGCATAAAATGTGGCCTCTAGAGTGTTAAAAATGTTTTCTGTGATTTCACCAAGTGACCCCGTTACCTTAGGTAACCCAGTTTTCAACCTGACTTAGATTTCAAAGAGAGAAACATTCTGACATATGACATATTTTTTATGTAGATCTAGTAGTTACTGTGGCATCTGGGGTGTTATCAATGTTTTCCTATGATTTGACCTAGTTTTAGACATTGAGTAATCAAGTTTTAGACTTATACTACATTTTTTAGACATAGACATTCTGACAAAGATTTATCATGACAAAGTAGAAAATGTGGCATCTAGAGTTATCAACAACCTCTTTCCAAGACTCTCCCTAGTAACCTAGTTTCTGATCAAAAAATGTAACCAAGTTTTATGAAGATTATGTATAAAATGTGGCCTCTGGAATGTTGGTAAGTTTTGTTTTTTTTTACATTTGACCGAAAGACCTAGTTTTTGATCTCATGTGTTGTAGACAGCTTTGCCCGAAGTTTTGTGTTAACAGTGATAAAAACAAAATATCTAACTTACCCACAGTATAACCTTGAATCAACAGTCAACCAAAATGTTTCTGTCTGTCTGCTAGCATGTTGTCCACTATGTTCCATCTGAAATATTGATTCTATTAATTACAGAAAAGCACATAAATATTAAGAAAGTTAATGGAAATTGTAATTGTGCTTCACAACTTAAAGGTATATTGTGCCCAAATTTCATATTATGCAAATATGAGCAATTTCTATACAGTGAAAATGTAAACACAACATACATGTAATTGGTTGTGTTTTTTTTTTAATATAGTGCAATTGCTTTAAAAATTTAATTGTGGCTGAAGCTTTATATAAACATATTTATTTGACTTATTCAGTAAAATTGAATGTAACTGATCAGATGAGGATTTTCTAGATTAAAATTTACATGTTAAAATAAAATATCTTACTAGTGAAAATGAGCATAGCACATCTTTAAATATGTTATCATGGTCCTATATGTATACAATCAACCCTTGATTTGACAATGCAACTTAAAATCTCTAGCATGGAGAAACTAAATTACAATTGTCAGTATTGATGCATCATTCTATTCTACTTCCAGTAACTCCACAATTTGTAAAAATGTCAGCTTAAGTATTATGAATCCTGGAGACATTTACATTGGCTATTTATAACTTCACTACCACAGGAAATAAAAGATAATGATAATCAAGCTTTGTCAAGTATTGCTGTTGAGTGAAGTGCTTGTACTGTTTGGATATATTACATAGTATTAATACATTTGGCTAGAGTGCAGGGAGCTCTCAGAAACAAAAAGTCACAACCAGGAGCTAGGGTTACTTCTGCATATAACACATAGTCAAGAAAAGTAAAAATGCAACTTCAATTCATGGCCAATATTCATTCTTGAAACTTGTTTGAAGATATTTTGTTATACATTTATCATTATTCATTAAATCCAATTTGTGAGTCTAATATAGTGATTTTCTGATACTCAAAGCCTATAAATTTTCACCTAGCAGCATGTCTTGTAATTCAAGTATATACAGTTTTAACCCATGACATGTGTTTACCAAAACTAAATGTTACTGAATGTAGAAGTTGATTACAAACTTGTGAGCAAACATTTGTTCCAAATTGCCTAACTTAACAAAAAAAAAAACCTATTTTCAAAAAAAATCTTTATCAAATTATCCAGATCCAATAAGAGCCTTCATTCAGTTTTTTTCCCAGTTTTAGCATTGTTGCACTAATTTCATTAATTTTGAAATGGTGGAGTCACTGAAGTATACCAGCCAGACTGTGTGATATTATAAAATTTGGAAACATAAACATGTCAGCTTTTTAAATCTGATAATATTAAATAAAAAATTAACTGTATTGTTTTCTTTAAAACATGGCTGGATTTATTGTGTTACAAGTGACAATTGTGGAGGTGATAGTAGCAATAACCTCAGGAAAGATAACTCTTGCAAACACTTGATTCAGCATTTCTAAAAAATGTGACCACAAAAAACTTGAATGCTTGCTTTCACTGTTTAAACCTTGCTTATTGTGTTGCATGTAGGGTATCTTAAACACTGTTTAAACCTTGCTTATTGTGTTGCATGTAGGGTATCTTAAATACTGAATTATTTTTAAGACAGGAAAGACATTATGCAGACTGGAAATTATACACTGTTCTTCAAAGTGAAAGTAATCATGTATTTAAACGGGACTAAAATTTCATTTTTATATCGAATGACTGCATGATATCTCTAAAGAAACTAGGGAAGTCTTCCTTTCTTGTAGATAAATAAGTCATATTAAAATATATCAAATACATGTAGCAGAACAAAATGCAATTAGCTGCAGTCACAAAAACCTGAAAAAATGTGTTACATGTCAAAATCTAGGACATGAATTTACCACCCTATAAATTTTATGGTCTAAAGCACAATTGACTTGTCATTCATACACATACACCTCTCCGAAAACATAATTTTCATCTTGTAATCAAAACTAATAAAAAGGTGATGATTGCCGAGACAGCTGTCATTGTGTGAATGTTTACAAGTATGCTGTATCTTGTAATTTCCTGAAAGATCAATCATCCCCTTAGACCTTGTCTGATAGAATATCATTCTCTAGTTAGTCTTGGTAAACTAATTTATGCAAACCATGTATATATACATGATTTCCAAATAATTTCAAAATTTTCAAACCGAAAGTGAAAGTAGAACTGAAATTTAAAAATGCTGTTCTGTCTGAATTTAAATTGATATATTTATATCTGTTTATGTTTCTAACCTACATATTTATATTACAAAAATAACCATAACCAACATCGCGAATGACAATTTTTGAAATGACTAACACGCCGCAGAAATCCATCATGAAAAGTCTTGTTCAAAGGGCAAATATTTTCCGGCTCCGAAGTTTCACAAACCAATAATTGATGTCATTTATACCAGTAATGTAATAGAAATTACTTACCACCAACATGAACGTAAATATCAAGTCATTGTCTGTGTTCTTCGTTAAAACATCTGAAAAACACGCAGCGAGTCGACGTCGTCCGCCATTTTTTTTCGATTGATGATGCTGCGCGCGCAGCTTTTGTTCCATAGCAACAGAGTTAAGAAATTTCTTAACGAAAAAGTTTTTCTTAGCTAAGTAATTTCCTAAGATGCTTCTAACTTAAATATTTTGACTTAGTAAAGAAGAAAATTTCTTTACTAAGTCAAAATATTTAAGTTAAGAAGTTTCTTAGTGAAATCTAAGAAAATTTCTAAGATGCTTCGTGGATACCCTGATTGATAAAGCTTAATAAAATAGTATTTAGATAATATTCTGCTAGGAAGATGATCAAGTTACATTTTAATAATCGGCCGCATGTGTCGATGATATACACACTACAACACATAACTGTAAAACCAGTTATTAATGTATAAACATACACACATACATGTTTAATATATCAATGCATAATTTATTTATGAAAGTTGCTTATTGTGATTTTACCAATTTAAAGGTATATTAGATCCAAATTTCAAACTCTATACTGTACAGATATACACAGTATAAATGTCTGCTACTACAAAAATCCACGATGCACAATCACGTGGTCTATGACGTCACGCCGTAGGTATCGCGTCAAGCACTTTTGTCAATAAAGTGTCGATTCCAAACAAAAACGGCCATCTGAAGACTTCAGCAGGAGAAAGCGGGTTTTGTACGGTTCTGGAATCAGCTTGGAGCGATAGCAAGAGCTTAAAGGCTATTTGAGATGTTTGGTTAGTTTGTCTATTATTCCAGCAAAACTAAAGCAGCCACGGCAGATGCTGTGTGATCGGAGGTACGCATTGATATAAGGACTTGCAATATACAAAAGATTTTTACAAAAAATCGTAAAAGAATACTTACGAAGCATTTTTCTTATTGAATCGACGCTTTGTTAACAAAAAAAATTGCTTGGCGGGATACCTACGCGTTATAGACCACTGATTATGCACCGTGAAAAAGCGGGCTGCTTTTAACAATCAACTGTTATTGCATGGCATTCTATTAAGAATGTAGTTCTACGAGGGTGGGATCAAAAGTAATGCCACTGGCTATTGATAACCGCTATTTTTAGCGCGAGTACAAAATTCACGCCTTGCACATGTTCCCCGTTGTAATAGCTTTCAATCGACGTATAAACTATACATGTAGACACAATATCTCGCATTCACATTTGCACAAACCCTACTCGTAGGCGGTTAGGCAAAATGGTTGGTAAAGGAGCAAAAATGCGAACGAAATTAGTTCTTACATTAAGACTTGCGCTTCACTCGGAAGAGGTTCAAAGGACATTTATGCTGACATATGTGCTGTTTATGGTAGTAATGAAAGGTCCTTTTCCACAATTTGCAGATGGGTTAGGAAATTTTGTGCAGGTGTGGAGTCTGTCAAAAATGCGCTAAAACTGGTCGACCTAAGTCTGCAAGTAGTCCAAGGAAAACGAATAGTACTTTCTGACGCAAGGTATACTTCTCAGCAGATTGCGGACATGGTTAGCATTTCAAAAGCATTTGTGTTGCGCATTCTGCGAAATATTTTGAAATTGAAGAAGAAAAATGCTAGGTGGGTCCCGCATTTGCTCACTGATGATCAAAAGCGCACGCGCGGTAAGATGACGCGCAAGCTTTTGAAAAGGTTTCCAAGATACGATCAAAAAACATTTATGAATGTAGTAACAGGTGATGAGTCTTGGATATATTTCTTCGAACCGCATCGAAAAATTAGTAACCGAGTATGGCTGACCAAAAATGCCAGAAGGCCTTGCATTGCCAAAAGGATTGCAAGTGTGAAAAAGGTTATGTATGCCATATTTTTCACTACTAAAGGTCTCGCCATCCAGGTTCCTGTATCCAAAGGCAAGTCAATGAATTCCAAGTTTTATAAGAAAAAAGTTCTTAAAAAGCTTCTAAAGTATTTCCAGAAACGTCGACCAAAGACGGGTATCCGAGTCATCCATTTGTTACATGACGTCGTTTTTGAATGAACATGGAGTATATGTTCTAGAACACACAGCCTATTCCGGATCTAGCCCCCTGTGACGTTTTCCTTCTCCCTCGTCTCAAGAAAAGGCTTGCAGGCAGAAAATATACATCCCGCCAAAAGTTGGGGGCCGCCATATTTAACCTCCTTAGTGATATACCTGAAAAAGGCTATCAGAAAGCTTCTAAGGATTGGATTAAAAGATTGAGACGTTGTGTATCTGTCAAAGGAGATTACTTTGAAGGTTTGAAATAAAGATTTTCTTAATCCAACCTTTAGTTGTCATTTAACACCATTGGTTGCATCACTTTTGATCCCACCCTCGTATATACAAACAAAGTTACATATAATGAGGATTTTATACTTTTGAAGTAAATATCTAAGGATAAAATATTTTAGTGAAAAATAGACATTTTATTTCTTGAAAAAATTCACGGCCGACTTTTGTACATAAGACTTGGTGAATAAAAGACGATTACTTGAAAATTAGTGCTAAAATTAATACTGGCGTAAGTAAACATGCTCCATACTGCTTTATTATTTCAGTATTTTCAGTATTATTTTTCAAACATTATACCGGTATTTTCTTTTTGCATAAACACTGAGAAATCCGAAATATATAGGATAAACAATGTCATTGCACATTCTAAAATTGTGATTAGACAATGTATGCTTTAGGAATTAACCACGTCTTTTTTGTTTTCCTTAGAGTATTATGACAACTAGTGTGTTTACTGCGAAAAAAACATTGAACGTGTGTCAAGTATTTCTCTGTAAAATCGAAACAAAAAGTCGTTTTTTTTCTTTTTTGTTGTTGTTTTGGAGGGGGGGGGGTATTTCTTTCATTGGCCTTTTCGGAATGGCATCGAACTCAAATGTTTCATGCGTAAAGGATGTAGTAAACAGTCTGCTACAGACGCCTACTTGACTTGTAAAGTTTGTAACCAAACACCTGCAATACAAATATCACAATATTAGCATGACTATTTGTGTCTCGTTACAAACCGTAAGCAGTGCATGTCTAACATCTAGTCCCTGACATTAATGCTCTCCCTGTCACGAAATCTGATGACGAAAAAGTTTAAATTTGTCAATGTTCAAATTCCTTCAAGCGATATCACCAACTGCTATACAGTTTCTTATTCCAGTAACAAATAAGCTCAATTATATTTATTACCTGACTTTTATGTACAATGATAAAATCCCATTACCCGAGAAAGAGAAACTCATTTCCAACCTTTTTGACACGTGACTGAAGGAAATTTGACTGTCAGGTCATGTGACCGCGCTGACATTTTGAATGTCATATAGGACAAATAACTGCTTCTATCATCATGAAATGATTGCCTCCCTTGTACAAATATAGTATTATGTATTATTTTGTGCCTTGATTTAAATGAATAAATCAAAGCCCTGAGAGGACTGTAGGGAAGCGTAGCTGAACCGGTATACATTTTAATGGTAAAGTTAGGCAAGAAAAGATTCCATCATTTTGCAGTATTTCACTAAATGCTTCCATTATTTTTTAATTCATTGAACCCAAAAAGTTACCCACATCCAGACCAAGGTCAGTAAAGGTTACTCAAATCATAATCTTTGACTTGACTCTAGAGCTAATATATCTATAGGGAACCAATGTCTGTATGTATGAAGTCTGATCATCAGTAAAAGCAGACTAAGGTTTTTTAGGCCACTTTGACCTCGACTCCACAATCGATATGGGTTGTTTATGTCTTTGGCAGGGTTCTAAGAAAATCAAACGGACTAGACTGAAAGCAGGTTCGATAGACAATCTTGGTAGGATCTTGTACGTGAGATGTCATTGCATAAAACCAAGAGAACAAACAGAGAAAATGTTAAACTAGATCTATATATTATCGAAACAGTGTAACAAATTTTAAAAAATCTTACAAAACTGTGTAACAAATTTTTAAATATCTTACAAGGAAACAAAGTGAGATTAAACATTCAGTATGTTGAAGGCCCATATATGTCAAGAAATCCTACTGATTCACTTTATTGTGTGCGCACTTGAAAATAATTGGGTCAGACTAGCAGCATATCAACAAAAGACGATAAAAAGGGTTGGCAAGACAAGCATCATATCAGTAATACATAAAATACATAAGAAAAGGGCTCTAATGGCATTTTTAATAATGAGTGACTACTTTTTTAGCTCATCTGAGCCAAAGGCTCAGTGTGAGCTATTGTGATCACTCACCGTTCGGCGTCCGTAAACGTTTACTTTAAACGACATCTCCTCGTAAACCGCTGGGCCAATTTCATCCAAACTTCATAGGAATGTTCCTTGGGTTAAGCTCTACAAAAATTGATCAAAGAATTGAATTCCATGCAGAACTCTGGCTGCCATGGCAACCGAAAGGAAAATTTTTAAAAATCTTCTTCTCGAAAACCAGAAGCCCTAAAGCTTAGATATTTGGTGTGAAGCATTACCTAGTAGACCTCTACCAAGTTTGTTCAAATCATGACCCCGGGATCAAAACTGACCCCGTCATGACTTTACATAGGACAATCTTCTTCTTCTCAAAAACCAGAGGCCCTAGAGCTTAGATATTTGACATGTGGCATTGCCTAGTGGACCTCTACTACTGTTCAAATCATGACCCCGGGGTCAAAATTGACCCTGCACCAGGGGTCACTTGATTTTACATAGATTTCTATTGGAAAATCTTCAAAAAAAAATAAAAAATAAACCAGGAGGCGTAGAGCTTAGATATTTGACATGTAGCATTGCCTAGTAGACTTCTACAAAATTTGTTTAAAATTATGATCCCCGGGGTCAAAAATTGACCCCCGCCCAAGGGGTCACTTGGTTTTACAAAGGAAAATCTTCAACAAATTTCTAAAACTAAACCAGAAGGCATAGAGCTTAGAAATTTAACCTGTAGCAATGTTTAATGGACCTCTACAAAATTTATTCAAATCATGACCCTGGGTCAAAATTGACTCCGGCCCAGAGTTCACTTGATTTTACATAGGAAAATCTTCAATTTTTTTCTAAAAATAAACCGGAAGGTCTAGATCTTAGATATTTGACATGTAGCATTGCCTAGTAGATTTCTACACAATTTATTCAAATCATGACCCCCGGAGTCGAATTGACTCCGCCCCATGGGGTTACTTGATTGTACATAGAAAAATCTTCAAAATTTTCTAAAAAAAATACAAAAGGCCTAGAGCTTAGATATTTGACATGTTGCAATGCCTAGTGGACCCCCCCCCCCCCCCTCTCAGGGTCAAATTGACCTAGCCCCAGGGATTACTTGATTGTATATAGGGAAATCTTCATAAATTTGCTAAAAATAAACCAAAAGGCCTAGATCTTAGAAATTTGATATGTAACATTGCCTAGTAGACTTCTACAAATTTGTTCAAATCATGACCCCCGGGGTAAAATTGACCCCGCCCCAGCGGTAACTTAATTGTACATCGGAAAATCTTCAAAAAATTTCTAAAAATAAACCAGAAGGCCTAGAGCTTAGATATTTGACACAATGTAGCATTGCCTAGAGAACTTCTACAAAATTTGTTCAAATTATGACCACCGGCGTCAAATTGGCCCCGCCCCAGGGGTTTCTTGATTGTACATAGGAAAATCTTCCAAAAATGTCTAGAAATAAACTAAAAGGCCTAGAGCTTAGATATTTGGTGTGTAGCATTGCCTTGTGGATCTCTACCAAGTTTGTTCAAATCATGACCCCGGGGTCAGGCTTAAATGCAAATATTCATAGCAACCATTTAACCAGATGAGCGGTATAGGGCCACCATGGCCCTCTTGTTTTAAATACTTCATAAAAACTCTACATCGTGATTTTTACGTTATAAAGATTGGTGCTACCGACGACTTTTAGCGGATTAATACAGTTTTCTGTGTGTCATTTGCATTGGTCACATGACAAATATTTACCGCGTAATTAAAGTAGTTCAACGCGTAGATAAAAAATCAATATATTTATCAAATTTACAAGTGTATATCCAATTAAAATCACACTTTTATCTAAAAATCAACTAGTGTTCACATTAAATTTATTTCATATCCATAATAAATTGCTCCCCGATCTGTTTACTCTCATATCTTTCAATTCCTTGTAAGTATTGGCCTACTTTTACGGCGCATGTATGGAGAAAGGTAGTGCTGAACCGGAACCATGTGTTCTTGATTTTAGTCACGTGATAAATATTGAATTTCATAGAGGTACTGAACTACTTTTATAGCGTATGTATGGAGAAATGTAATAACGGCATTTGTAACTACAATTTCACCAATGTCAGTATACGTAGCAGGTATATGGCGACTTTGGGAAGGCTACGCCTCCCAAAAACATTTTTATATTCTTAATTTTGTTCGGTATAATAAAATAAATATCACATGACAGCGTGTGTGACACTGATATTGTCAGCCCTTGGGTTATAGTCTGCCCTCGGGTTGAGAATATCAATGTCACACACGCTACCATATGATATTTATATAATGTCATTCGTACCGTTTGTCTTTTATTTTCAAGAGGCACCTGTCAAATGACATCTCCACTTTAAATAGCTAAACGAAGGTATGTTCTGCTATTGCAATCTGCATGTCATTACGTCATGATTGAAACATCAAGGCTACCCAACTACTTCTTACTCAATATGAAACTAAATTCTTGACACTGAAATTTAAATTTTAGCATATATTACTATCCTAAATTACAAATATGCACTTTTATCCATAAATTGCCTCTTATTTATAAATTCGGTTTCAGGACACTAAATTCTGAGACAAAATGCCAATGACTAAAATGAAAGTGAGACAAGTCCCGTATTAACCTATAGTGTATTCAAATATACGAAGGATATGTGTTTGTTTTGAGTGAATATGTAATATATCTCACTAAGAGGTGAGAAAATTTCAAATATTTTCATGAGCGCGTAGCGCGAGTGAAAATGTGAACATTTTCTCACTTCGAGGTAAGATATTCCATATTCAGGAAAACAAAAACAAACAAACTTCCTTTTTATTTTATGCTCAATTACGTTGAGATGTGCATTTTGCAACAAATCTTAATCTCAACGTGGGAAACAGACGCGCGTAAACGAACATGACGTTAGACGTGTTGTGACGTTTGAAAGACGCACAAAACATAAAGTTTGAAAATACTCACTCATGGGAATCCCTAGTTTAAATCTATCACAAAAATCATTTCCCTTTAAATGCTTATAGAATATATTTACTGTTTTATTCAGGAAACATACTTTTGCTTCAGTATGAAACAGTTTTCTACCTATTCCCTCTGTGCAAGTAAACTCAGTTTGCATCCAAGTAATCGCGTTTTATCTATAGGTATATTATCACGACAAATTTGATTACAATTTCTGGCAACGGAATGAGTGTGAACGATAATAACTTTAACGAAATGAATTTCAACATTCAGAACAGCCGGTGCCAGACTTTGGAAACATATTACCTAGCAAATTTTCACATAACATGTTTTAGATAATGAGAGGCAATAATTGATATAAACCAATAACAGCACCATAATTGTATACGCCCATGAAATTTAAAATCGCCTCATCTAATCATAGGAAAAAAACAATAATGAACGATTTCATACAATAAATACAGGTATGAATGGTCTCAGGCTAATTCCAAGTGTATTAGCGCATTATTAGTTGTATATTTACCACGATCTAAAGTTAAATTATAACATTTGAAAAAAACAGATCTTGGAGGAGATCTATTCATATCGATTCTCATACGCCATTTTTGCCTCAAAATTTAGTGTCCTGAAACCGGCTTTTTACACATTTTTATCACAGAAGCAACAGGCTGAAAATGTCACATAATGAATTGCTAAGTACATGCAATACATCCGCTCAATACTTGCCTTGAATTTATCAAAATTGGATTTTTTATGATTTTTTTTTCGCACTAGTACAAGCGCAGATATGTGGAATTTTCAAATCTACTGTCCCTTGCCCCCTAATCACTGATGATTACGCCTGATTTCAGACGAGGCTGAGTTGGACTTAATATCAGACTGAAATAAAATGAAAGTGATAATTACGTTACGAGTTGGACTACTTGAGACATCACTACAGCTCGTAAATGTTTTCGGGTTAACTTTATTCGATTAGGTCAGTAAGAAAATATTGAATATCTGGCAAAAGTCGCTGCAGCATTATATGGTACATTTTTTGCATACCAGACTGGGATTTCTGGTGATATCACCGGTGCTGGAAAACATTATCTTACACCCAGTATAACGAACTACATCTGCACAGTAGATTTGTGTAGTAATAATAATGCTTTACGGTAAACAGAATAAATATCAAATTGGCCTACCTTGATAGTTTCTCTTTGTTCCTTATTTCAAAAAACGTCACTTTACGCTAAAACAAAGCAAAACGTTTCACTGCAGATAATGAAACAAACCCGGAACTATTACATTGTTTCCGTCTTTGTAACATCGTGACGTACTTCCTGTTTACGGACGTAAATTTCCCGCGCTTTGTTAATACGCTAATTTAAGAAATAAGTGTTACATGTATAAGAAAATCATTTGTTTGAATTGATCTTTACTAAAGTTTGATGAATTTGACATGCAAGAGAAAGATTCAATCACTAATGGTAGGTTCAGATGAAATATCCGGCTCTCGGGTAACTGTTTAAGACTCGGTTTGATTGGGTCTGTTCACGAGAGGTAATGAAATTTGCAACACCCCTCACGCAACACCCCTCTTAAACTTCTTTTTTCAAAATGTCGGGCAGTTTTGGAGAAATAGATGTGCGTGAGTTTGTAATTAACTACAGTATTTCAAAACACAAGTTGTAAATGCGCGCTATGAATTATGAATGCAACGCAATACCACACAAATTCAACATGCACAGTTGATAATAGTTACGTTTCAGGTATTACAAAAGAAACCATTTTGTTTAATCGGATTTCATAGATAGAAATATATGTATATCATGATAATTGTATTTATATTAGACTGCAATCCATAAAGACTGCACTTAGAATAGTTTTGAAACTTCCCATATAATATTTCATTGCAGAGAATCGCTCCTACTTCCTGCAGAATGCTGGGGTCACCTAGGGTCAGTATGTATTTCAACATGTATCTCAATAATTCTCTTGGGTCTAGGCTAACTAGCTGGCAGGGCTAATGCTATAATTTATGAGATAGCATTCCATATTAGATGGATTGCTTTCAGTATTTTGTAACTGGTATAAAGGGGGGTGTTTTCACGAAGTCGCACTTATGTGAGAAAAGGAGAACTTATCGTTTTGAAACAATTGGTGTACATATTCGTTATAACATGTCTTTAGTGTAGATTAGAATATAACTGGAGTTATAGTTTTTGCTTGTATATGTACAATATTCTTACAACACTTATGTCATACTTATATTCATAATACATATGTCGTGTTATATTGTAAAAAAGACTAAATCTGAAGTTACTATTTAGTATATTCCGTTTTGCCAAAAGAAAATTCGATTACTAGTTCAATTTCATGGCATACTGACAACAGAAGTTCAAAACCATGTCCTGCTTTTTCCACTTATCGTTATTATGCACAACTGACAGTCAGTGTTCTTCAGTGCTTTTTGTTTTGTGTGTGTGTGTGTGTGTGTGTGTTTGTTTTTTCTTAAGGTGTAGTTTATCAATGGTGATCATATAGCTATATTATGGTTATTTGACTGTATGAAATGGTTTAATATTGGCTCATGAATATCTTACATGTTATCAGCCAGCTTTGTAACATGAATTGTTTTCGAAATTCCGGAATAACCTGAGTCAACAGTAATTTTATGAAAACAAATCCAGGATTTGATTGGCTATTGGATATTTGATAGCAGAATACAATTTTGCAGGTCTTTAAGTTTTGGCTAATTAGAAGCAAAGTAAAAGTAGAAACAGAAGTTTACAAAAGGTTTTTTACTATGTTAAAATAAGTTTTGTCGGAGAAAAAAATGTCCGTGTTATCTTTTTTAAGAATATAGACAGACAATGCAATTCGACACATTTTTGCACCTAGTGTAAATGTTACTTATTGATCAATGGAACGCGCAGCTGCTGTGATTTGTCACTCTTTATCAGCTGAAGTGGATTTATTTTGCTTTATGTTTACTTATACTTATGACTGAAGTAAACTCAAAGCAGATACCTTAGTTAACAAGAATTTTCTGTCTATTTGAATAGAGAGGACGCCTTTATAAACGTAATTGTATTTTGGCCAAGATACAGCATTTCATTAGCAGTTTGATGCAATTCAAACTGAGTTACAGAGTCAGCACTTCAAATTAATTAAACCAGTAACATGCGAACTGGGTGCCACAGTATTTGCATAAATGTTAAGTAATTCTATCATTTAAAAAAGTAAATATGCCTAAACCAAAATTCGATTTCTAGGGAACGCCTTTGCTTATCAGAGAAAACAATCTCTCCTTATATTAAAACGATTCGCTTCAGAAGTTTTCTTTAGAACAAGCATGTTTGCTAGAAAAGTACTATAATCGTTGTACTTGTAGCTCATAGCCTATGTACGTTTGAGATTATATTGCTTATCGATCTAAGGTAGACATAACCCTTTGGTCACAAATACATTTGTTGAAAAACTTTCCGTGGGATGATCGATCTAGTTATAGCAATATAAAAAATGAACGAATAATGTGAGCTAAATCACCGAAATAGGAAGATTGCAACCTGGTAAATTCTAGTTATATTAGAACAAACAAAAGACGAATAACTGCTCTGATAATAATAAAACTACATTCAACGCTTACCTCTCCAAGTAAATTAAGTATAATTAAAGAACAAGGGCCATTATGAAACTAGGCGTGCCATTATGGCTAATAGGCACACACAAACCATTTATTGACGTTTCTATGACCAACATTCTCTTCATATTTATCTTTGTATTTCCATTTATTCATACCTAATAGAAACTTACATGTATGAGCTGTGTCGCTTTTTTCATCGACAATGACATCATTGTTTTAAGAATCGATCTAACAACGATTCAGCACCCTTTTACCCGCAATACTGACTGAACGCGCGGCCGTTCCGGGTACCAGGGGCCATTATGATTATAGCGCGTGAGGCACACTGTGCCATTATGAATCCGTCAATGTCGGTCGTAATAAACGGCTTTTTGTTACTATTAATTTATAGTATGGTATGTGATGGGAATAATTAAAGGATGTCAGTAACTATAACTAAACTGATTGCTATTCATGGAGCATAGAAAGATGAACATGTTTTCATCAGTCTAATACTTTCCACCATTTTGCTTAAGTTCGAATTTCTTTGAAAAAATCTTGTTGTATATCATCAACAAACACCAGTTTTATGCTTATATATAATGAAGACAACATTGTATTGAACCAAATCAGATCTGAAATTCTAGGAAACGCCCTTTGCTTTACAGAGAAGCAATTTCTCCTACTATATCAAATTATTCGCTTCATTTGAATTCTCTTGAACAAGTATGTTTGCACAGAAAGTACTATAATCTTTGTAGCTTATCTTTGTAAGTTTGAGATTATATTATATTTCTTAGCTTTTTGGGTACATCTTATCGTCTAAGGTAGACAAAACCCGTTAATTACAGATACTTCTGTTGAAAGAGAACCTTCCGTTGGATGTTCTAGTAACAACATATAAATGAATAAATAATGTGAAATAAGTCACTAAAATAGAAGGATTGGAGTGTAAGACCAAACAAAGCAAGTCATGCTGTTGTTATAGCAATAGAACAAAACATTTTTTCTGAACTCATCGTGGTAGAGATCTAGTAAGATAAGGGATAAACCATATATTTTCCAGCATCTGATTGACAAAACGATTGCATATAAAACAATTATGTAAAAGTATGATTTTATCATCAGCGACCTGGATTTTGAACTAACACTTCTCAATACTGGCTAAGGAAAAGGTTGTTAAATATGTTGTTTATCACAATCAAAAGACACAGGTTAAGATACTCTGTCAAAGCCACTTAAAACATTGAATTCCTGACTAGTAACATTTACTAATGTTTTGAAACATGCAAATTTATTGTCAATTGGAAGTGCTTTACCATTTAAATAGAATATAAATTATATGAAGACCAATCCATGTATGTAGTAACGTATAAAGTAACGATTTAACTAATATTAAGAGGTTAATATACGGCTTGGTTGTGCCTTATTGCAACTATGTGTGCCATTATGGCTAGAAGGCACAACCAGCCGTTTTTTGACCTTTTTATTATATACCTTCGCTTCATATTCATCTTGGTATTTTCATTTTACATATTTTTTCTAAAAACTTATGAGGCCTAAGCATCATTTATATTGATTTTTTCATCAACAGTAACATCAATATTTGACAATCGATCTGAAAATGATTAGCACCCTTTCACCCGCCATAATGACGTTGCTACGTGACGTCAACGTCAGAACACGCTGACATTCCGGTTACCCGGGGCCATTATGATTATGGCGCGTGAGGCGCACTGCGCCATTATGGCTTCGTCCAAAGAGGTCGTAATGACCGTTTAAAACGGCTTTTTTTTTTGTTACCATTTATAGTGACGTATATAATAAAGTAAATTAAATTAATATGACGTAACCATGCAGCTAATTTTTGGAAGGTTGATGATTCTACCCGGGTGCTCGTTTATGTCTGAAATAATGCCCGGAGGGCACCTTGGGTCATCCTAGTAGTATTAAATATAGCGTTTTTGGCATTTTGACCTCCCCCTGACCCCTTGTCCCTATTCTATAAGTGGACTTTAACCTTGCCCTAAACTTAAAATACTAACTTAGTACCCTTGATACCCTGAAAATCTTTTAAATCTTTAGTTAAACCGAATGAAAACCTTTGGTTTAACCAAAAAAAGATTTAGTCTTTGATTCGGACTGACCCCTTGTCTTTATTCTAAAAAATCCAATGCCGGACAATTAAAAACCCACAGGTTTTAAACCAGTTAAAAGTTTTAAATACTTATGATATAGATGAGTTTACAGAATAAAATTATTGTTTGAAGAAGAAAATTTACTGATAATATAAATCCTCATTATGTTATAACAAAAAACGGGAGAAAATTGATAAAGGCTACTTGTTCATCTTGTGGAAAAATGAAATCAAAGTTTGTTAAAAGTACAGGGGGTATTTAGATATTCACAAGCAATGTTACCTTATTACCTAAGAAAGGTTTAACACTTCCAGGATATAATTATTGTGGGCCAGGAAATCCCTAGATAATGGACCCCCTGTCAATGAACTGGATGCAGTATGTATGGACCATGACTTTTGCTATGGACAGTGGTGTAAAAAAGGGTACATGTGATAAGCAAATGCTTTCCAATTTAAATAAACTAAATCAAAAACATTTGGAGAAAAGATTGCAAAACATTTAGTTGTAAAACCAGCTATCAAAACGAAATACACACTTGGTCTCGGACAAAAATCAAAAAACGGGAAAAAGGGGGTAGAGTATACCCCCGGAATCACATGGAGCGATGAATTAGCAGAAGAATTACACAAACCATTAAAAGGAAATTTAGGAAACGAGAGTGATAGTTAATGATATTGATGATACTTGGTCAGCTGATTTAGTTGACATGCAAGCTTTTTCAAAATATAATAAAGGAGTAAAGTACTTGTTAACCGTTATTGATATATTTAGTAAATATGCTTGGGTTATTCCATTAAAGAATAAAACTGGAGAATCTGTTACTGAAGCATTTGAAAAAATAATTTTAGAAGGACGATTACCAGTAATTTATGGGTAGATGAAGGAAAAGAATTTTATAATAAAAAGTTTGAATCATTTTGAATAAAATAAAATTAATATGTACCATACATTTAATGAAGGAAAGGCTGTAGTTATTGAAAGATTTAATAGAAGTTTAAAAAGAATAATGTGGAAATATTTTACAGCAAATAATACTTATACTTATTTAGATAATTTGCAGGATATGTTGATAAATATAACAAAAACAAAACATTCTAGTATAAAAATGACACAACCGAAGCTAGTAAAAACTTAAATAAAGGTACTGTTTACTTTAATTTATATGGTGATTTAAAAATACCAAAGAGTAAAACAAATTTAAAATTGGTGATCGAGTTCGTTTAAGCAAAACTTAAAAGACATTTTGAAAAAGGATATACACCAACTGGACAGAGGAAATATTTATAATTTATAAAATTAATAATACAATCCCAGAACGTACACTATTAAAGATTTAAATAATGAAATAATTCAAGGTTCATTTTATGAACAAGAACTTTTACTACTACACAAGAAGTTTTTAGAATAGAAAAAAGTTATTAGACGAGACTATAAGAAAAAACAAGCTTTAGTAAAATGGAAAGGTTATAGTGAAAAATTTAATAGTTGGTACCATTTAGTGAATTGAAAGAAATTTAATTTAAAAAATATATTATATAATGGTCCATAAAAATTTAATTTCTAATAATGGAATAGAAACAATAGATCAGTTAATCATTCACTTAACTAAACTAGCTGCTGCTTACAGAAAAAGTTATAAATTTTGTGGGAGAGTAAGTACCGGATTATATATTACAGCAGGTGTCTTTGGTTGTTCAGCTGCATTAGCACTTGTTCCAGCTATTCCTATATTTGTAGCAGTTGCTGGCGCTGTTCCATCAGTAATTACCATATTTACTAACAGACTAAAACTTGACGACAAGAAATTTATTTTAAAAGCACATCATCACAAAATAAACAACTTATAACAAAGCACGGATTGGAAAAGTAAATAAAGAAGAAGAGAAACAAGTTATTCAGGATATTTTTACAATACTATTAGAAATGCAGAAAGAAAAAAAAATATTCAATGCCTTTTGAAACGTATATGAAGGAATTTAAACTTAACGGATATAAAAGTAAAAAAGAAGAAGAGCTGTATTAAATTTTACGTGTGTTTTTAGAGATTTTTTTCTATAAGTATATTATATATAGATGGTTAATAGAAAGGTAGATAGAATGATTTATGCCAAATTATCTAGCACTTTAGGAGAAATAATGAATCCAGACAAAAATTCATATAAGAAAGTTCTTAAAAGAAGAAATGTTATTAAATCAAAACTTGATCAAATAGTTAGCGATGAATATAAAAATCATGTTATTGATAAATTACAAAATGTTATAGATCCTTATCTTCGTAAAAGAACTTTATTTGAATGGGACTGTGGTTGTCTATTAACTGAAGAAGAAAATGCTGTACCCTCGAGTACTAAAACCTCTAGTTTTAAAAAGTTATGTGATTGTCCCAAACCAAATAATATTCGAAACAATCCTAAAAATGTTATTGTAACCGACTGTGATACTAATGAAGAAAAAACATATAAAAGCAATTATGCAGCTTCTAAAGACCATCGTATTAATTCTGGGTTAATAACAATGTGCTGCAAGGAGGAGAAAACCGAGTAAAATGTGCAATATCAAAAACCAATCGTAAAAGATATAAATTTAAATATTTTATTTCTTCTTAAAGATAATTTAAAACTTTATTTATTTTATTATTTTTTAATTATTTTTTTAATCCTTTTTTGCTTAACGAATTTTATTTTCTAAATATAATATATAGATGGAAATCGAGAGATCTACAAAACAATATTATAAGAAATTTGAATTAAAATTACATATAGACAAGATCCAAAGAATCAATTATATTTAATATATAAACGACTTATGAAATACTTAAATCTGAACTTAAACTTTAAAAGGTATAAAAATAAACGTTGTTTTAAAAATAACTTTTGCAAAAATGGAATAAAACTGATACAATATATAAATCAGTTATTTTCAATCAAAGGCTTTAGAAATTATTAACACAAACGAAATAAAAAAAACTTTACATCAGCTTTTGATGAAATAATAATAGAATTGGTAATTGGATTTCTGAAGGAAGTGGCTGGAGAATAGAGTCAGTTGATGCTCATTATATAAATAGATATAAGTATAGTCCGTTGGCTGCTTCAAGTTATTTAGAATTACCAAAACCATTACAACATCCAATGAAAGGATTAATAAATATAAAGAATGATGATAACGAATGTTTTAGATGGTGTCATTTAGCTTACAAATTTCCTGTTGAAAAAAATCCTCAAAATATTTCAAAATATAAAAAACATATAAACGATCTTGATTATACTGGAATTAAATTTCCTGTTACATTAAATCAAATACCTAAAATTGAAGTTTTAAATGAAATATCATTTAATATATTTGGTTATGAAGAAAATAGTATTTATCCATTGTACATATCAAAATATCAATACGAAGAACACTGTGACATGTTGCTAATTACTAATGATAAAATAAATGATAAAATAAATGATGATGACTGTAAGCCCTCAAGAACTGTAGTCCAACATTATGTTTGGATAAAAGACTTTAATAGATTAATGTTTCAAAAAACAAAATATCAACATAAAAAACACTTTTGTAAAAGTTGTTTACAACATTTTACTCAAGAAAGAATATTAAATGAACATATTCCAAATTGTTTAGCTATTAATGGTATCCAAGGTGTTAAAATGCCAAAAGAGGGAAGTAAAGTACAATTTAAAAATTATCATAAAGGTTTAGCAGTACCTTTTGTAATTTATGCTGATTTTGAATCAATAACTAAAAAAGTTTTAACTGCTTTACCATCAACTGAATCTTCATTTACTGAACCATATCAAAATCATATAGATTGTGGTTACGGCTATAAAGTTGTTTGTTGTTATGATAACAGTTATACTAAACCAACCCAGATTTATAGAGGTCCTAATGCAGTTTATAAGTTTATTGAAAAAATGCTTGAGGAAGAGGAATATTGTAAAGAAATATTTAAAGAGCACTTTAACAAAGAACTAAGAATGTCTAAAAAAGATGAAAGTGAATTTAAAAAACAAAAGTTTTGTCATATCTGTGAAAAAGAATATATAGAAGATTCAATCAAAGTAAGAGACCATTGTCATATAACAGGAAAATTTAGAGGAAGTGCTCACTTAGAATGTAATATGAAATTTAAACTAACACATAAAATTCCTGTTATTTTTCATAATTTAAGAGGTTATGACGGTCATTTTATTATGCAACAAATAGGGAAATTTAAAAAAGAAATTAATGTTATTCCTAACAATATGGAAAGATATATGGCATTTATGATTTCCGACTTGGTTTTTATTGATTCATTTCAATTTATGTCTCAATCATTGGATAACCTAGTAAAAAATATTCCAGAATTTAAATATTTATCTCAAGAATTTGATTGTGAAAGCATTAATTTATTAAAAACAAAAGGTGTTTATCCATATGATTACATGGATTCATTTAAAAAATTTAAAGAAACAGAATTACCTTCTAAAGAAGAGTTTTATTCAATTTTAAATGAAACACACATATCTGATAATGAATACGAACATGCTAAAAATATCTGGAAAAAATTTAAAATAAAAACAATGGGAGAATATCATGATTTATATTTAAAAACTGACGTATTACTTTTAGCTGATGTATTCGAAAATTTTAGAAAACTATGTTTGGAGTACTACAAATTAGATCCTTGTCATTATTTTAGTAGCCCTGGTTTAGCTTGGGATGCAATGTTAAAAATGACTGGAATTAAGTTAGATTTAATAACTGATATTGATATGTATCTTTTTATTGAAAAGGGACTGAGAGGAGGAATAAGTTATATTTCAAACAGATACAGTAAAGCAAACAATAAATATATGAAAGATTATAATTCAAAAGAAGAAAGCAAATACATTATGTACCTTGACGCCAATAATCTTTACGGTTGGGCTATGTGTCAACCTTTACCCTCTGGAAACTTTAAATTTATATCCGAAAAACAATTTAAGAAATTAATTGCAAAAGGTAAAACTAACTTTATAGTTGAATGTGATCTTGAATATCCAAAAGAATTACATACTGTACATAATGATTATCCTTTAGCTCCTGAAAAAATTAAAATACCAGACGAATGGCTTTCTGATTATAGTAAAAATATTAAAACAGAATTTGAAATAGGAAAAAGTAATGTAAAAAAATTAGTTCCAACTTTAATGAAAAAAACAAAATTATGTAGTTCATTTTAAAAATCTTGAACTATATACACAATTAGGGTTGAAAGTAACAAAAATACACAAAATATTAACTTTTGATTCATCTCCTTGGTTAAAAAGTATATTGATTTTAATACTCAAAAAAGATCTAAAGCAAAAAATCATTTGAAAAGGACTTTTTTAATGTTAATGAACAATTCTGTATTCGGTAAGACGATGGAGAATTTACGCAAGAGGATTAATATTAAATTAACACATGATGAAAATATTTTATTAAAATACATAGCCAACCTTCATTTGTTAGTTCAACGATGTTTAACAGAATTTGTTTGGTATTCATAGATAAAAGAAAGTTTGTTATTAAACAGACCTTGTTATGTTGGAATGTGCATTCTAGATTTATCAAAATATTTAATGTATGATTTTCATTATAATTACATTAAGGAAAAGTACGAGGGTAATTGTAAATTACTATTCACTGACACTGATTCATTATGTTATGAAATAAAAACCAAAGATGCATATGAGGATTTTTATAAGGACAAAGATTTATTTGATAATAGTGATTACGATAGTAATTCAAAATTTTATTTTGATAATAATAAAAAAGTAATTGGAAAATTTAAAGATGAAGCTGCCGGCATTCCCATTGTTGAATTTGTTGGATTAAGAAGTAAAAAATGTATTCATATTTATTAGAAAATGAAGTTAATGTTAAAAATGTAAAGGAATTAAAAAACTTGTTGTTAAGAAACAATAGTTCATAAAAAATTACAAAGATACTTTGTTTAATTCAACCCAAACTAATCACACCTTTAAAGTTATTCGTTCTGATAAACACATTTTCAGTTATGTTATAAATAAAACATCTTTATCATGTTATGACGATAAAAGATATATTCTTGATAATGGTTATGATACATTAGCTTATTCTTAAATTAAAACTTAAATTAATTCTTAAATTAAAACTTAAATTAAAACTTAAATTAAAACTTAAATTAAAACTTAAATTAAAACTTAAATTAATTCTTAAATTAATTCTTAAATTAAAACTTAAATTATAGAACCATAAATTGTTAACTGAATATTCATAACGTTTAAAGAATTAATATAAATAACATCATTTATTTTAAATTCATTTGCATAATTAATAGAAATAGATTCATTTTTTCTATTATTTTTTGCATTGTAACTTTGAAGAATTACATTTTCTTTATTTTTTATTTGTAATTTAGCTTCTCCTTTATCTAATTTAATTGCATCAACAAGAATAATTAAAATGCAATTAAAATTAATTGTTACATTATTACCATTTTGAACTAAACCAGGACTAGCATTTACAGTTTTCCATTGAAATAATCCACCATCGGTATCTTGGGTATAACATGTTAAAAACAATGGAGGTTTTCTTATTAATTGTCTTTCTATTTTATTTACTTTTTCATTTATATTATTGAATATTCCCATTATATTAATTATTCCAGTTAAATAAATGTCCTTATTAGTTAAAATAATTTATAATAGTTTGTTCATTTTGTTTTACATTATTAATTTTTAGTATTTTATACAATAAATCATACAATGGTACTTTGTCTTGTAACATTTTAATGAAAAATAAACAATAATATCCACAAAGTGTACTTTTTTTGTCTTGATATTGAACATTGTTGTATTTTACATTTGGTATATACTTAATTACTTCTTTCGGCGGAGGAAGTCCAAATGGATCGAAATACATATTATTTAAGTAACATACCCAATGTGTTCCAGGACCAATAGAGTCGTCCAAATTTATAATTCCACACTCGTCCTTTACTTTTAATTCTAATTTTGGTAGACCTGTGGTCTCCGAGAGTTTCACTCTTGGTAAATTATTTCTACTAAATACACCCCTAAAGTTTTTAATTTTTAATTGTTTTACCCATTGTTCAATTTCAAAGTTAGATATTGGTTTGTTTATAAATTTTATTTTTTTTTACTATAGGAATTCGTCTGTAAGGTCTCCGTTGAGAATCAATCTGTAATCCTTTCCCACTTAACAAAGATGTAATCAAAGGTATTCCTAGACTAGCAGCCAACATACCTAAAAACCCACCGTCTTGTTTTTGTTTTTGTGTTAATTTAATCACTCCAGATCCTACTAATTGCTTTCTTTGATTAGGTGTAAGATATGGTGATATCATATTTCTCTTATCATTAGCTACTGAAATCATACCATTTCCAAGTATTTTACTAACACCAGTACTGGCCAGTCCAGAAAGGGCTCCAATGCCTAGAGGAGCTAATATTTTTGGAGCTATTTTTGCTGCCATTGGAAGAATTGTTTTTCCTAACAAACCAGCCAAAGCTCCTAAAAATCCACCATTTTGACCTTGACTGGACATTTGACTTTTTGAAATTGTAATTTCTAATCCTTTATTATTTGCAACAGCTTTTTTAATTTGATTAATTTGTGTTTTTGTTAAAAGTAAAGGGAAGTTTCCATGTAATTGTTCATGTTTTAATCTAAAAGTATGTGGAATTTTGTTGTTGTAGGCTTGGGCTAAATTTTTCTTTTGTCCATCTGTAAGGTTAACTTTATATTCAATATAATTTGATGTCATTATATATAATTTATATTTATTTTATTTAAACAATAACAAGTTCATTTCCAATAGTATTTATTTCAACTGTTTCCTCATACAATACAATTGCGTAAACACGGACATGTGCTGCCGGCCGAACATTTAATTTAGCTGTTAATGTAATCTGCTTAGGATCATCTGTAGTTACTTCCTTTTTATATTCCAAGTTAAAATGAACAAATCCAAACAAACTTTGAAAATTAAATCTATTTAAAAGACTTCCGGTAGTCTTATTATTTTGTTTATAATAATAATTAATTACATCATCATATATTCTTGATATACTTGTGTATTCTGTTTCTGGATAAAAACACCATTACCAACTTCAAGACGACAATAACTCTAAAGTACATCATTATCTGCTGCATTAGCTTTAAATGTATCTAATAAATGTGGATTCTGTCTTTGTGCATTACTTTTATCAGGTCGTTGTAAATAACAAATACATGTTGTGGTTTTTGTTACACCAGCTGTTATTCAAAAGTTATGTCCGTCTGTCGTGTATCAGTTGATTGTGTTATCATTTCCGAAGGTATGACCATCTTGCTTTTTTAAATCTTTCAGTAGTAATTAGATCAAACCCAAATTCATTGAAATCAAACGTGGAACCCACAAAATTAATTTAGTTACAATTACTCTACCAGCAGCAGCAGCATTAGCTCTAAAAATTAATTCTCACCATCTGTCAGCTGCAGTGTTATTTGAATTTGACTTGGAGGTAAAATATTAGTTTCTAAACCCTGAAAAAATGAATAATTATTTAATGGAATTTTAGCATTTACCTCTTTATCACCTTGGAGTAATTCTTTTCTAAATTTGAAACCTGAATTATCAGCAGTAGCAGCAGTATCAGTATTATCTAAATAGATAAATTCATTTGTTCCAGTTGATTTTGCATAATCCTCAGATAGTTCGACCAAACTCTTTACATTTACTACCTTATATAAATTATTACAATCATAAACAATTTTTCCATTTTGTTTAACCACTAACTGATCAATTAATGAAGCTGCATTATTAATTAGAGCAATTTGGTCATCAGCATACCCAGCACCATCAGCAAGCTTATTTACTTTAAAACTTACTTCAAAATAACCATTAAACCAATCAAAATATGAACTTCTATCATTAATTGTAAAGTGATATCCGTTTTTTTGTTGCTTAACATTATTTCCCAAGTCAGATATTAAAGCTGTATCTAATTGAATAGGAGTTAATTCATATCTTTCACAATATTGTTTTGTTCTAAACATGTATATATTATATATTATTTTATTTTTTATTTTATTTTTTATTAAAGTTAAAACTTTAGTTTTTATAAATTAATCTGGTTAATACGTTTTGCCGAGCTGAAGTTCAGATCCTGACAATAATCTATTTAATTTATATAATATCCTCCTCCTTATTATTTTTACTGTTATTCTTTTCTTGTAATTCCTTAGCAATTAAAATTACCAACTGCCGGAGCAGGTTTCTTTTTAAATTTTTCAACAATTTTATCAGCAGCTAAATTTCCAACTTCTGTTCCGACCTTTTTTGTTCCACTTTCAAGTGCTGCTTTCCTGCTGTTCCAAAGCTTTTTTTCCAGCTGTGCCAATTGAGGATGCAACTCCGCTTGAAAACAATTTCGTTAAAGTGTCAAAGATCCCTGTTCCGTGTATGATTTTTTTTCCCTGTGTGGATCAAAAAATTAAATATTCCTTTATTTTGTCATAACTTTTTTGACTTATAAAAACTAAAATTTAATAATTTCATAATTAATTTTTTAAAAAACTTTAGTTTTAATTAATTTTTTTTAAAAATTTAGTGAAAAACTTGTTTAAAACCTCTTTAAAAAAATTTCTACAAATAATCGTGACAGGAAGGCCGTACGGCGACAGTCCCCTTCAGAAAAAATCAACCCCCTTTTTACAATATTTACAAATTTATTACAAAGATGATTTTTAAACAATGAATAGATATGAAAAAAAAAAAAAAAGATTATAAGAAGAAAAAAAAAAAGTTCAGATCTCTAGATACAAAAGTTCTTATGTCATTCAAATTGACGGACAAGGCTTTAAGAAATTGTGAACTTTAAGTGCAAAAACAAAAAGATTTTAAATTCAGCCCCTTTAAACCGTGAATACTTTGTTTCCCGTGTTGGCTCCCTATGGGGTAGGTTTGCTCCTGGTGACTTCAGAGGATAAAAAAAATTCGCTTTGCGGTTTAGGGAAAAAAACCCATGGGAGAAACCCTTGGCGGGGAATATCACACCAGGCGAGTGAAGACAAGTGAACCGGGGATTGTACTTCCGGGTTATGACTCCCAGGAAAAATCGTCGGGCGGAAGAAGCAAAAAATATATAAATATGGTAGCCTAGCAAAAAAAAAAGTCGGGAAAAAAACGCTCCTTTGGGTACACCTACTCGTGGTTCCCATAAATAATATGCATTTATACAAAACTTTTAGGTGCTACAAAGTTCATAGCACATGATTAAATACGTCCTTTTACTTCATTTTAAAAAGTTTATTATTTAAAAAAGACTAATTTTTAAAGTATGAAAAGATTGAAAAGTATTGATGAAACATTATAGAAATGGAAATGATAAATGCGCCTTTTTTTACAACTACAAATTAAAAAAAATTCAATGTAATAAAACGTTATTGAGAGTTGGCACCCCATTAATATCAAATCCCATACATACAACGGCTTTAAATTTAGATGGCTATGACTGGCACACAATTAAATTACATATTAATTACAAAACATGGCCTGGGATTGCCATATAATTTAACATAAAAATACATGCAGAAAATGGCTTTCCCATAATTAACAAAAGTTTGAATAATTTTTGAAACAGGTTTTTCAATTATCACGTTTAAAAATTCGTACAAATTTTACATCTTTATAAATGAAACTTTTTGACCCTCTTTCAAAAATTTACGAAGTCTGAAAAATTTAAAAAAATTATTGTATCCCGAACTAGCCAAAATATGTGCCAAAAAAGAAAATGTTACGAATTCTGTGAATGAAAAAAAATTTTACCAAAAAAAAAATCGAATGCAAAAATCATACAAAATCCAAAAAAAATTTCTTCCCTCGATCGGCATAATTTTAGCAAGAAAATTCAGAATGTTGTCTTAAGTCGTAAGGTGGTGTGGCAAGGCTTTTGTCGTTATTTAAGGATAATGTCCGCCAAATAAAAAATTTTCATGGGATTGGGTTTAAGCCGTGAGCTCCGACTTTGTCATTTTCACGGGATTCCGATTACCCGGGAAATCTAACTATTTGGGCGCAAATTTTAAATTGACAATTTGGGGCCCCATTATAGGGGTTTTTTGGGGATAAAAACATAATTCTAAATTTTATAAAATATCAACTTTTTATTATGAACAGAAATTTAAATGAATTTTCTGGAAAAATTTAAGTATAAATACAAAAAAAACCGAGGGGTTTTTTATGCGTAAAATCTGTTTTTCCTAAATAACTCAAAAATTTAAAAAAAGATGATGCAATCCTGCATTTTACACTACAAAAATAAAAAAGGGCCCCGTATGCAATTTGTGCCACGCCCCCCCTTAAAAAAGAAAATTTAAAATTTTCTTAAATGAAACAAATTGGATACTGCACTAGCAAACAAAACAAAAAAAAAAAAAAAACGCTGTCACTATTGGTACCCCATATAATATAGCCCCTGTCTACCTCTACAAAATCTGCCCCTACATTTTTCTCCAGGAATTGCTCTGATACTGACCTATATGGCGCAATGCAATTTCCCCTCTCATCACCCTGGAGTTGCTAATTTTCGCTTTATTCAAATAAGTGGCGGCTGTTGATCTGTCTCTAATACAAAGTCTTTACCGAACAAATACCGGTGAAATTAGTATCCCCATACTTCGCTAAACACTCCTTTCTTCCTGAGTACTTTTGCTCCTGGGTAGCAATTTTTACTGCATACGCAATGGGTAATTTCTCTCCACCTTTCGAAGAAATATGACCCTAAACCTAAATCTAAACATTACTCTCAAATAAAAGTCTGATCTAAATTGGCAACTTAAAAAAGGGGCGGCCCCATTAGACCCTTCAAAGTCTGGAAACCCTTTTCTTGACTTTCCCCCCACTCTACAAGATTTGGTGCCCCTTTTTTCGTCAAATCTGTGAGTGGAACTGCAAGGGCCCGCCCATTTGAGATAAATTAAAAAGTTTCAATAAAAGTATGCATCAAAAAAAATTTACTGTCAATCCCTTTGGGAAAATTTTGGTCAAAAAAATTCTATTCGAAAAATTTAGGGAAAAACTTGGTTTTTACCTCTACATCTTTGTACGTTTCTGTCCCCTGCTTTATATGACACAAAATTACCTTTTCTACTCTACTCGAAAATATCATTTCTTTATTCGGTTTAAACTGTCAATTTTTTAAACCCTCCCTAAATAGCTGCCCAAACCTTTTTAAAATTTTACCCTTATTGGTTTAGATTACATCATCCTTCCTTTTACGTACTGTTTCGATTTTTTTGATAAAAAACGTTTTCAATTTTTCCTCCCCTTTTCCCCCCCCGAAATTTAATCTTTTTTACTACCTTTCTACTAGTAAGGACCTTCCCAATGTAACAAAATTATTTTTGTTTTGTGGTAAAAAAAGACCTTATACCTCCCTTAAACCCTCCTATCTTCCCTTTCCTATTGTAATACTTTTGTATTAGCTACTTTTGTTGTTGTGAGTTTTTACAGTATCCTCCAATTTTTTGCAAATCCAAACATATGGAAAGTGGTTTTAACCCATCATTCTCCGTCTTCCCAGCCCATAACTCCTTGCACATTTATCGGTCCACGGTTTGTTTCCCTTTAAAAGTAACTCAAAGGGAGAAAACCCCAAATTTTTGCGGACTTCAGGGTAAGAAAAACAACATAGCATTCAAATCCTTTCCCCAATCTTAGGTCTTCAACCCCAAAACGCTTCAAATTTGCTTCAAACTCCGTTAAATTCTTACAAACCGTTACAATGGGTGAAAAGGTGTTGTGTTAACTGCCTTAAAGCAATAATCTACTAATTTGCCAAAGGTTGACGTAAACTGCATCCAAACGGTAACATTTCCTTGGCACCCTTTTAAACACATACATATCTACTATGTTGTATCTCTCGGTTTTAATCTAGGTAGTGTAGGCTTTGGATATCTGTAGCATAAACTACCCTGTCAAAATGTCTGTTTTTCCATCAGTATAGGTTTTGATCGGACCAACGATATCGACGGAA
The DNA here is from genome assembly GCF_021730395.1 of Mercenaria mercenaria. Classification (NCBI taxonomy): domain Eukaryota; kingdom Metazoa; phylum Mollusca; class Bivalvia; order Venerida; family Veneridae; genus Mercenaria; species Mercenaria mercenaria. The sequence continues at coordinate 89,442,882 of NC_069364.1, read as the reverse complement.
CTCTCTTAAAGGGAAATATCAATCAAAGGGGGGGATTTTCCTAACGGAATTTACTTACTCTACCCCTTAGCTATGTACGTTTCAAAAAACTACAGATGACGTACCTCCTAACCCCTGCCTTACTCTGGCCAGTAAAAAATTTGCCCCAAAACCTATCACAGTTTTTTTCCCTTTTACTAAATGGCGCGAAGAATCTGTGATTTTATCACAGTTTCTTAAGAATTTGGTACAAACGCTGTTTTTTGTTAAAATTTTGGGGGGTTACTCCTAATAACAATCATTCCCAATCTCAAAACCCACGACCTTTCTCTACACTGTTAAACGTACTTCCTCAGCCTTTTTTTTACACAAATCTAACGTGCTATCTTTTGTTGCTTTTTAAAAATTTTTCTCTAAAATCTAAATCTGAGACGGAAATTTAGCTTTACTTTCTTTTAATTTGGCTTTCGCCCCCGTTTTTATGCTGACGCTAAGCTACTAAACGGGTTTACGCTCCCCTTTAAAAACCAATTTTTAACTCATTGGTGGTTATCTACAACCCAAGCCCCTTTTTGTCCCTTGAAATCGGCAATCAATTTATTCTAGTACATTGCCCATGTTTCCCCCCATTTGTACTTCTCTACGGGTTTTCCCCCTGACTTGCTTTCTAAGTCCGTTCACTATCAAATGTACAACCCGTTTCGCATAGCGTTAATCCCCACCATTACAAATACCCGGGGTTTTTTAGGCTGTACTTACACTAAGCATTAATCCCACATCACTTAGTTCTATAATATATTTTCCCCTCTCTGCCTCTTGACTTATCCTACTTATCTCATTTCTTCCTTACCTCTATCCTAGTCGGTACGGCTCTACCTCTATTTTTTTTTCCTTCATTTTTTTTCTTCCCCCTTTCTACTTTCTGTTTCCCGCTCTACTTCAACTCGCGCTGATTGGCCTATTCCGCCGTACTTTTACTCACAGTATATGGTTGCCCCCATTCGACCAACTTATAAAACTTTAGTACCAAAAAGGTTGATAACCTCTACCCCTTTTTAGAACATTTCTACTACCTTTTTTTTACTGTGCCCCAATTTGACTACTAGGATCTGTTCTGGGTTTTCATATGGTTTATAGTCCCGGGCCTTTTTGGTTTGATTCAGACTACTTGGGGCCTCCCCGGTCTTTGCAAAAAAAAATTGTCTTCGCTACATCCCAGCTTTTTCTAACTTCTTACTACTCAAATTTGGTATAGTTTTCTTTTACATAATCAAAAAAATTTGGGCCCTAGAATAAATCTAAAAATCCTTCGTCGTTTTTCTACCTTATAAACTAAAACCCCCCCCTAATATCTATTATTTGGCTAGAAAAATCACAAAAGGGCTCATTTCCCGAGGCCCCCGTTTTTAAACTTTTTTTATAGCATCGTCGTGAGTTCGAACTGGCGTAGCAAGCGGCTTTTAGTTTACATAATCCTTCCCATCTTCCACGGAAGCTATCAAAAACCCCTTTTTGCCGTACCCCTTTGAAGGAAAGGTAAGTTTAAGTGACCTTTTTTTTTCCCATCTGCGAACAGCGTCGTTTCGTACACATTCAAACGCATCCCTGGAATCAATTTTTTCACAAAGGGAGTCATCTTAACCTTTTTCCTTTTTTTTACTCATCTTTTCAAGTCTGTCTTAAACTTTGTCTGTTTCTAATTTCACTTTTGTTCCTCCTTCTTGTTTCTAATTTTTTAGCTAACTTAACTTATCCCTTTTTCCTTTTTTACTTATCCCGTTTAACTTACGTTATATTCTATCTTTTCCTTCTGCAACCAGCCCCTAACTCTAACCTTTCTCTCTCTGTTTAATTTTCCTTCTCTGTTCTAAAACTTTTCGTTAATTCTTCTTTTCCTTCTGAACCCGCTTTCTTTACAACCCCTTTCTTTATTCTTGTCTTTTCACGTTTCCCCAGCTGCTCTTCCTTAAAAAAGTTACGTAATCCTCTTTTATAACCTAATCCTTTTCCCACCCTTTGTTTAAATTACTTTCATAGTATGATTACATAGTTAAAAATTATAAAAACTACGCCTACAGTACTATAACAACTGAGAATAAATAAACAACGTGAGGGGAAAACTGATACAAAGTTTCACTAAGTTCGTTTCCCCCTGGGCCCAAAAAAAATACTATACTCTACGTTTACTACACCAAACGTCCTCACTAAATAAAAATACATAAGTTGCGCAAAGTCTATTGCAAAAAGGTTGCTAGGCACAATCAAAAAGTCAGTGACATAGGCTGAAAAAAATACCCTAGCTTATCAAATATCGTAACTGTAATGTGTTAACACTTTAGGTAACAAATAAACAAAAAAAAAACAAAGTGCTTTATCCTAAAATAAAGTATGGGATAAAAACTGTGTAGCACTAAAACTTAAAAAGTAGGTAAAAGATATGCAAGTAAACAAGCTTGCAAACCACAAAAAAAATACTGTATTGGTAGTATACAGTACACTAAAACAAAATAGGATACTGGGAGAAGTAGGGCGAGACAAGTAAGAGTGGAGGATAAATCTCCTTTCAAGGGCGGTCACTCTAGCCGTATTGAGGCTTTAAACATGAGTGACAAAAAACCCAAAAAAAAATAAAAGGAACGAACTCACCCCCGAAATCCCAAATGTCTAAAAATGTCTATCAATCTGTGACCCCTAAAGTGGTTAGCTGAAACTTTGGATCTGTTTGTCTTGTTGAGGTAAGATGTCACTTGAAAAATGAATAAAAATTATTGTGTACCAAAAGAAAAAAACAAGAGGAATCTTTCAGATTATTTTGCAGTTAAATGGGTGTTAATAATGTTGTTTTGTCTGTGTTGGTCGACAATCCCACTTTTGAACCCTTGTGACAGGAAAGGCCGTACCGGGGAAGTAAAACCCTCGAAAAAATCAACCCTTTACTATTTACAAAAATTTTTTTACAAAAGATGATTATTTAAAAATGAATAGTTGAAAAGAAAAAAAAATGATTAAGAAAGAAAAAAAAGAAGTTCAGTATTCTAATCAAAAAAAAAAAAGTTCTTATAGTCCCTTTTTAATCGGTACAAGGTCTTTAATGTAATTGTGAACTTTAAGTAGCACAAACAAAACAGATTTCTAAATTCAGTCCTTTAAACCGTGAATACGTTGATTCCGTGTTGGCTCCCTATGGTGGTAGGTGATTGCATCCTGAGCTGACTTCAGAGGATAACAAAATCATCGTCTTTGCGGTTTACGGCACAACCATGGGACGTAAGCTCTGCGCTGGGAATATCACATCCAGGCGAGTGAAGACAAGTGAACCTCGGGCATTGTACTTCCGGGTTATGACATCACCAGGAAAAATCGTCTGGCGGAAGAAGCTAAAATATATAACATATGGTAAGCACCATAGCAAAACAAATAAGTCAGGGCATAAAACTGCTCCTTTGGGTACACCATACCTCCGTAGGCTCCCATAAATAATACGTGCTACTTATACAAAACATATGTGCTACTAAGTTCATACGTCACATGATTAAAATACGTCACTTATTACTTCCATTATTACAAAGATTACTTACTTAAAAGACTAAAGTTAAAGTATGAAAAAGATATGAAAAGTATATGATGAAACATTATAGTAATGGAAATGATAAACTGCAGCCATTATTTACAACTACAAATTAACAAAATTCAATGTAAATCAAACGTTATATGAGAGTTGGCATCCATATAATATCTAATGCCATACACTACAACGGACATTAATTAGATGTGCTATAGACTGGCACAAAATTTTACAATTACAATAATATATTAAAAACATGGCACTAGACTTGCCATATAATTTATAACATAAAAATACAATGAAAGTAATGGCGTTCCATAATTAACAAAATGTTTGACATAAGTTTTTGAAACAGTGCTTTAAAATTATCACGATACAAATTTCAGTACAATTTTACATCTTATATAAATGAAACTTTTAGACTCCTTTTCTAAATAATTTACAGAAGCTGAAAAATTTAATAAATTATCCTGATATACCGAAACTAGCCAAAATCATTGTGCCAAAAAGTAATTTACAGAATTCTGTAGAATGAACAAAAATTTACCAAATAAAAATCGTAATGCAAAAATCATACAAAAATCTAACAAATAAATTTCTTACCTCGTCGAGCATAAATTTCTAGCAAGAAAATAATCAGACATAGATTCGTCTATAAAGTCGTAAGGTGGTGTGCGCAAGGCATATCTAGTCCAGTCTTTTTAAAAGGGATAATGTCCCGCCAAATTTACTAAATTTCAGGGGATTCACGGTTAAGCCGTGAGCTCCGACTATTGTCATTTTCACGGGATTCAGATATAGCCGGGAAATCTAACTACTTTGGCGCGAATTTAAATTGACAATTTGAGGCCCATTATAGTGGTTTTGGGGATAAAAACATAAATTACTGAAGTTTATAAAATATCAACTTTCTTATTACTGAAACCAGAATTTAATGAAATTTACAGGGAAATTTTTAAAAGTTATGAAATACGAAAAACATGAGAGGTATTTCATGCGTGAAATCTGACATTTACCTCAATAACTCAAAAATTTACAAAAAGATGATGCAATACCTGCATTTACACTACAGATAAAATAAGGCCCGTATGTCAATTTGTGACAACATCTGTAATATATATTCTAATTGAATTTATAATATATTTATTAATTTCAGAATATCCAACTCTTTGTGGTTCTTTTGTAAATGGATAAGCTCTTGTTAAATCTGCAGTACTTAAAGCATAGATAATATCACTGAAATTACCATCAACAAGTGAATTATCAATAAGATCACAATGAATGTAAATTGTATCAACAGAGTTAGTTATATTTGGTGTTGTAGTTCCCCATTCAGTATTTCTCAATTTTTTTTTCTCAAATCCAAGCAATGTATGAAAATTTGATATTTCCAAATCCAATCCAAAATTATCTGTAATTGAAATCAAAATCTTAAAACTACTTAAATCAAATTCCAAACTTATTGGAGCAATTTCTGATTTATTAAATTCAAAAAATCATCATTACTTATTAATGTTTCCCTAATATAATTATTAATATCTGTGTAACTGTAAGAACCATTTGTAAATATAATATCTTTCCAATCCTTCCCATTATGAAAAACGAATTTTTTTATTGTCATATTCATCACTAATATTATGCCAAGAGTAGGTCATAGTGTTAATACTATCCAAACCAACAACATAAGTTTTATTTTTATCTAAAATTAAAGAACGACTAAATCTGATTGTAAAATCACTCGGTTTATTTTTATTATTTTTAACTGTTTCAGACTTAATACTATTTTTTGTTCCATTTATATATTCAAGAAAAAAAATTTTTTTATATAACATTTCATGTTGTTCGGGTTTAATGTGAATTCATTTTTAATAGTTCGCCCAATTATTCTAATACCTTCATTTTTTAGTTCTTCATTATTATTTCCAGCATCAATTGAACCACAAATTAACTCCAAGTCATTAACCAATTCTTTTGGATTACATGGACAAAGTCATAACCTTGTCCTCAAATTACTTTTTTTAAATTTCATAGATCTTTTATTGATAGGTAATCCTGATTTTTTTGTTAATTCTTTAAATTTTTTTTCCTGAATTAATTGAATATTTTTTATTATTGTTATATCTTTTATTAATCAAATCAATCAAATCATTATCTACTTTAGTGTTAATTACTTCTTTTCCAGTTATTCTATCCTTAGCAATTAACTTATTTTGACCATAAAGTTTATTTAAGTTAATAATTAAATTACATATTGTCCTTTTGGGTAAAACTTTATAGGGGTATGATGTTTTATTCCTTTTCCCGTATATCCGCCTTTTTTCAAGAATATAATTGATCTTTTTTTCTATATTTGTTATAATTTCCGACTTAGCTTTAATTGCTTTCTGTTTCTTTAAACAAGATCTGGGGGATTTTTCATTCTGGATATTGAACCAGATTCATTACCCAATTTTTTTTTATATCCTCTGATACATTTTCTATGATACCCTTTCTACTTCTTCTTTAGTCATTCTTTCATCAGGATTTTAATTTGCTGTGAAAAAATTTTAAACATTTCTTGGGGTTTGTGTTATATTTTTCTGTATCTAAAAGTTTTTAAATCAATATCTTTATTAAAATTAACTATAAATTTTTTGGTCTTGCTCCTGATTCTTCTTCTGATTCTTTAGTTGTATCATCAGTGTCTTCAAAAGGATCATCTTCACCCAAAACCCCATATGATCTTCCGGCGGTATTAATCGCATTGGTTTTTGGAATGGCTGTGGTAAAATGGTTGTAATGGTTGTGGTAGTCCCGGAGGTGGTTGTTCTTCCATTATCTCTGCGATTTTTGTTCTTGCTTTTTATCAACAAAAACTTTTTGGAAGTAACGCTAATTGCCCCTTTAAATTCCCAGGTAATGCTTTTAACTGACTTGATAATTGTTTTTTTTGACTTTCTATTTTTTCAGTAATTGGCTTAAAAATTTTTCAGTATACTATCCCGATTTGTAGCTTTTCTTATTTTTCTCTCATTATTTCTTCTCTAAGATCTCTCATCTTTTGCCCGACTAATTTTTTTCTTATTCTTATTTCATTAAGTTTTGATTGCATTTATATAATAATGTAAGATAATGTAAGTTATTGTAAAATAATGTAAAATAATGTAATATTATATAAATGGAAATTCCAAAATTATGATACAAAAAGTGATAAATCCAAAATTTTTAACAATTTTATCCTTTTTATGCCAGATTCATGTATTAGAATGTTAATATGTGGATCTTCTGGATCTGGAAAAAACAAATACATTAATGCATATACTTCGAAAACCTCTTATAATTATTGATAAATTATACTTGTATGCTAAAAACCTAGAACAATCTAAATATCAAGATTTAATTAACAAAATTAAAAACCAAATTGCAAAAAAAATTAAAGTAGATCCAAATGAAATACTTGAATGTTCTAATAATGGAATAAATTTATGTTAATGATCTTGAATCAGAAAAACAAAAAGTAGTAATATTTGATGATTTTGTATGTGAGATAAAAAAGTTCAAAAAGAAATAACAAAATACTTTATTCAAGGACGTCACAAAAAACTGTTGTGTTATTTATTTAAGTCAGTCTTACTATAAAACACCAAAAGATATCGAATTAACGGGTTTACATTATATTTTATTTGAAAGTCCAGGTAAACAAGAAATGATATGATTTGTAATGAACAAAATAAGATCGTGATTCATTTGGGTAATGCAACAAATCAAAAATATGATTTTTTATATATTTACAAACCAAGGAAGTTTTTAAGAAAAAACTTTACTGGTAATATATAGATGGGAGTTTTTATGATACAAAACAAATAAGTGAACTGAGTGTAAATAAAGTTAAAATTTGTATTTTATTTAAGTGATTATGCTACTAAAAACAATATTTAAAAAGCTTAGAAAGGACAGGAATTGTATCTTTATAAAAATAAGGAACTTGATAACACAATGAATAGAGCATTAGATATGGGGGGTAATGAAATAATCAACCTAGGAGATCCAGATAAACCCAACGATGCAGTTTCAAGACGATTTGTGTTTAAAAAGTTCAAAGTGTAATAGATAACATAAACTTGAAGATGTCAAAAGTTTTAAAAAACAGACATTTTGAAGCAGAAGTAAAAAATATTGAAGAATTAACAAAAATTTTAAAAGAATTCATTATTAATAGTTGAATTACAAGGTAAAATTGAAGAAGAAATGAAAGCTTGACTGATTTTATTAAAGAAAATTGAAGAGAAATCTGATTTGACAGATGACAATATAAAAAAAGTATTTAGAACCAATTTTGAAAAGTTTATACACTCAAGTTCAAGAATTAAAAATAGTATGATTAAACATGAAGAACTAAAAGACAAGATTTTTGAAGCTGAAAAAAAGTTACAAAATAGTATCAGTTAGAAATCAGAACAGAAATAAATAAACTAAATACTGAAACTGAAAAAAAGCATAAAGATTTATTAGAATTAATTTCAAATTAAAATTGCAAAAATATAAATCTGAATTGGAAAAGGCAGCTTCACAAAGAGGTGATGATCATGACACAGCATTAGAGGATTTTAAAAAGAAAAATTAATTCTAAAATAGATGACTTTAAAAAAAAAAATTCGAAATTGGATTAGTATTGTTGACAACCGTCATAATTTAAAGTATGCAGACTTAAGTAATATTACAAAAAAATTACAAGAAGATATGACGCAGCTTAATGCTAAAGTTGAAGAACATAAAAATGAACTGGACTTTGTAGTTGAAAAATCAGTTAAAAAAAGGAGAGTTAATTACTGCTAATACTGAAGCAATTATTGCTAAATAAAGCAATTAACACAGGGTTTAAAAATCAGATAGAAAATTTGAAAAAAACAACTTGTAGACCTGATTAATAATGTTGATGCAAGTCACAAATATAAAGTACGAAGAGTTAAGTAAACTTAAAGGTTTATTTCAAGAAGATATTAATAAATTTAATAATCAAATTAATGATAAATTAAAAAAATAAAAAATGATTTGGACTCTGTAGTTGAAATATCAGCTAAACAAGGAGAATCAATCACTGCTAATACCCAAGTAATTACTGCTAATACTAAAGCAATAACCGCTAATGTCGGAGAAATTGGGACTAATGATGAAAAAATTTCAATAATTGGGAAAAAATTATAGAAGTAAAAAAAAGCTTTCTTAAAACAAGAAACACAATTAGCTAAAACAAAGAATACTGTTGACAATCTATCTGCTTCTGAAGTTGCTACAACAAAACGAATTGATGTTTTAGCTAACATAATTTTAAACTTAAAAAGAAGACAGGAAAATAGAAAAAAGGGTAGAGGAAGTGAGACATGGGAAATGTTTTCTTTGAATACTATTATAGTCATACTTTTGATTACATACAAATGAAAAAGTATTTTGACCCGTCGTGGTGCCTGGATACATTCAACATATGAAAATATGGCCGGTTTAAATTATTTAAATGAATTTGAAGTAAGACTGGGAATTTTCGTAGATTATAAAGATTTTATAAACACAAACCAAGAAATTTAAAAAAGATGACTAGATATGCTTTTGAGTGGTGTGTTTATAGTCGGAAAAACCGGAACTTATATAATAGATATTAAGATTTTTTAAAGGGTGCGAGCTCCCCGGGTGAACCGTATAAACCGACTAAAAGCCCAATATCACATTTTTTTATTTAGGTGGCGGAATCCAAGGCCCCAGGATGATGTTTATTTTTTGATATATTTGATAATGTAAATATAACAGCTGAGGCAGCTGAGGACTTTGACATGATAAGTTAATATCTATGTATAAGAAAAAAATTAAAATTTATCTAAAACAAGGAACAATGTTTTTATATTCACCCTTATGACGATTCGGAATCTACAGAATTAACATTTATGCTTTTGATGGGTAGTCACATCAGATTCTACATATCGGATGAACCTGTATCCCATGGTATAAACAGACTTTTGGATTAAAGGTTTAATTAAAAGCTTAATTAAAAGCTTAATTAAAAGTTTAATTACTATGTGTACCCTAATAATGTACTTACTAATTGAAGATAAGATCAAAGACCAGAGGCTTTGCCTCCGGGGGTTGTAGACCCACCTTTACATTTTATTAATAAATATAATATAATATAATCTGCCAAAGTTTTGCCAAAGTTCTGCCAAGTGGCAGGAATGTGGCAGTGTCTGCCAAGTTGGCAGAAAAATGGCAGGCTTTTGATTGGTTGAATTTGTGGTTTCCCGCATAATCATTTTTAAAAAATGCACTTGATTTACCTTTGACACAACAGGTACATAAAGGACAAGTATGTGTCTTACAAGTAGGACAAGCTCTCAATACACAATAGAATTGTATTTACTATAGCGTAGTATTTGTTCTCCAGTTAAACTGAAACCTGATCTTTATCTTGATATGCACTGTCAATCAGGAAGTAAATACCTTACGGTGTACTGTATTGATATTTAAGTCAATTTTATTTTAGCTTGTATCTTTGATAAAGCCTGCGGATTTTAAATTGTCCGGCATTGGATTTTTTAGAATATGGACAAGGGGTCAGTCCTGGCCAAAGACTAAATCTTTTTTTTTGGTTAAACCAAAGGTTTTCATTCGGTTTAACTAAAGATTTAAAAGATTTTCAGGGTATCAAGGGTACTAAGTTAGTATTTTAAGTTTAGGGCAAGGTTAAAGTCCACTTATAGAATAGGGACAAGGGGTCAGGGGGGTCAGATTGAGCTCACTTCGGTAATTCTAATACTACTCATCCTCCACGATTAAAATGTGACATTCAACAGCGTCGGTATGACGTTAAACCCAACCAAAGTAATCTGATTAAATACCAATTGTTAACGGTAATTTACTAGCTCAACAAATAAGTTTTACTAGGTTTTTCTTGCAGTGAGGTGACTCTTTTTATCATAAATAGTTTATAGAATTTTGACATTAATGAAGTGTCGTGCCATCCTGACATTTGTAATTCATTGACCATTTTAACACGAAAAGCTTGATAGATCATCCATATTCTGGCTCAGATTACATTTTAAACGCAGTTCTATTTAATCCTTTAATGAGAAATAGGGGCGTTGTTAAAGTACATGCCAATAATAATTCACAGCATCATGTCTCATTGATATTTATAAACCCAATTTTCCTACTGATTTGGTAAAGTTTGATTTTTGATAAAGATGTACTCAAATTATTTAAATAATATTTTGTTAAGATGAATAACTGCTCATTGAAATGGTGATTATTCTCACACACCACTGACATCCCTTCCTAATAGGATTATATAATGGTATTCATAATTTTGTATAAAACTGAGCTGACTGACTTATTACGAATTTGGTAAAATATGAAAACGGATATCAGGTGTTTTATGAACGAAATATTTGGTAAGAATTTTGTTGTGTATTAAAAATAGCAATAACTTATATTTACTTAATGTATACATACATGGTTATTTTGTTAAAACTGAGTACCATTTTATAATACTTTTCTTGATATAAAGATAATATTTTGTCGTGTTGGCAGTTATTCATTTTTACTTGTTTAGAGGCATGAATTATAAGACAGCTTACTTTAAGTTGAAGCTCAGTGTATTTATTTTTTTGTAAATAATCGATAGGGAAATAAAAATTGATTATCTTTGACTGTTTGATTCAGATTTTCTTACAATGCTTTTCTTCATTCTTTTTACATTTAAGACAATATCATTGTTTGTATACATCATTGTAAGGAACTCCATAGGTGGTAATATGATTGGTTTGTTTTATTTTTTAAATCTTAATTCATTTTGAATTTATTATTAAAAAACGACGTCTTGTTTCCATTATATATTTCAGCCATTTCTGACACTGATTCTTGGTTGATTTGAATGTTTTTGAAGTCTTAATGTAGTTTACACCCTTCTGTTTTTATAAACGTGCAAACACATAACATTCAGTCTAAATATTATATTGACACTGTACAGCTGCGTGGTGATAAGTTATTTTCTTTCCATGAGTATCAAAAAAATATCAGATTTTCGATCTTTTCAACATCTAAACAGAACAGCCAAAAGATCCGCCCAAGTAATTGTTATATCTTAAGATGTTAATATCTATTTAAAATATTTTTGTAAATGCTTTAAAACCCACACAGTCGTGTCGCTTCGATTCTGGTAACCACCGACCAAAAAGTAAGTTTAAGCTATAATTCAATAGTCTTTTTGAAATACTGGTTTCCGATTTTGAAATATCTTTTTTCAAATGTCACCATAATCTTTAAAGTGAATGACGCCAAATCTAGCGTTCAAGCGGTCTTGCAGAAAAAGGATTCTCTTGCTTGTACGAAGATGTTGTACGAAAATAAACGTGTTTTTTTCTTCCTTTCTTTACAGAAAAAAAGTAAATATAAATATGTAAATAGATTATTAGCATAAACGCAGCATTTCCATGTAACTGTTTCATAAAATTTTAACAATAATTTTTCGAAATTATAATGTTTACACATGGAGAATAACACTATCTTGACTACGAAATTGATTTTCTTAAAATGTCTTGATATTTAAAATGATCCTTCTACCACCCTTGGAGACCTTTAGAAAGATTTATAGTTATTATCTGGATTTTACATAATAAAGCAGCTTTTTCATGTAGCCTATAAATAATCGTAATGACACACTCCTTATTCTCATTAAAATCTTTATTTGAGCCGTGCCATGAGAAAACCAACATAGTGGCTTTGCGACCAGCATGGATCCAGACCAGTCTGCGCATCCGCTTTCAAAGCCTATTGCAATTATAGAAACCGTTAGCGAACAGCATGGATCCTGACCAGACTGCGCGGATGCGCATGCTGGTCTGAATCCATGCTGGTAGCAAAGCCACTATGTTGGTTTTCTCATGGCGCGACACATTTACTGAATGTAGGAGCGCTGAATATATGTTAAGAAAGTTTGGTAAGGCATTTAATTCAAATTTATTGCTGAGCAATTCCAAGTGTTCTGGTGGTAACAAGCTTGACTGTCGACCGAGAGATCTAAGGTTCGAATCCCGGCACATGCAACGGAAATGTCTTCTTTCTAACTTTGAGAGCAGTACTGGTTATTCTTTGGTAAAAGGACTTTGCGTGTATCGGTACAATGAATTGGGCACAATAAAGATTCTTTCCCAATGGATAATTTGCCCTGTGTCTGTACCGATAAAAATCTAGCAAACTTAGTGGCGGATGAAAATAATCAGTATAGACAATTTTAACGGAGACTTATAATACATTACACAGCATATTTTATAAAATAGGACTAATAGACCTTATTGATCATCATATTTTTATTCACTCTTGTGTATTTTGTTTACATTTTGGAACTAATAGAAACAGGTATGTAACTTTCAACTATGGTACAATCTATATTGAAGAAAGTCGACCCCAACGCAATAATCTTATTACGAAATTGTTAAATAGACAGTCAGTCATGCAAATCTCGCTTAATATATGTTGTATGTTTGCATTATCCATGCTGACATCATGCAGAGCGTACTTGTACGGTGCAAAAAGCAAAACAGATGTAAACACATGCACGCACCATACCATGACCGATCATTGAAAGATGATGTTAAAAATTTAAAAAGATGTATCGTACCGTACATTGGTGCATTAGTTTATCTCAAGTGAGCAAAGAACGCATTTTGAAGCAGAAACATGCACTTTGCGGTAGTATTTCTATAAAATGGAGGAAAGAAATGTATTCGCGTCATAATTCACATTGTAAGATTTGTACTTACATTGATAACATTAATGCGTTTCTTATCAATTACTGTCAACTCAAATACATTCAACCTAATCTACTTACATTTAATTTTAACTGATCTTTTTTTCAGAATTGTATATAGCAGAACACTAGAACAGAAAGATGGCACGAATGAGGCGGACACTTGCAAGATATAGAAACGTTATAACATTTCTAACAACATTTGGTAATTATTACAATTGACATCTTCCTATAGCTTTGACAGTGAATGGATGCAGATCAAAATGTTTATAAATACAATGCATTATTTATTCTCGGGCATAGCGATTTCCGACCTTATTGTTCTTAGACATGGCATTGTCTTGTGTTTCACTGTTTCTCTATTGAACAGGCAGGGACCAAAGGACATCTTTCGAAGGGACAGACTGATTTGATAAGTGTCCTCTGTCTTGTTCTGTCGTACCTTATATGATTATTCTCATGGTGCTCTGCAAAGTCATTGTTAAGCAGAATCCGATATTGATTACCTTTCTATGCTTTAAACGGGATTTTATGGATTTTGTCATAATTTTACATTAGCATATTTATGTTTTCAAATATGTGTTCTCCAGTTACTACTGATTCGTGAGTAAGGGTTTCATCTGGTGGGAAGTAGTTTTAAAGTGTATTGTATGGAACAGAATTAGGGCAAAAACTGCATTGTGCTTTAGTATATCCAATCTTGCGATTTACATATATGCATTCGTTATTCTCATGTTCACATGCTTCCTTCGGACATCCCATTTTGCATTGTTACACGACCATTTATGCATTCTATGTTTACGTGTTCCTTTCTGACATTCATACATGCTTAATTGTTTCATTTTAATATCATGGTTACTTCTTCATTAGTCTATGACATTATCTTGCTTTCGGTCATGCTGCAATGTGACATGCTCGGTGTATTAGCTTCTGGTTAACCTAGACACACTTTCCCCATGTGTCTATGTTGTCTATATGCTGATGATATGGACAGAAGTGGCTCCTGGATAGGTTGAATGTGCTTACTCGTACGCATGAACAGCTAACAAAGTTTTAAACAAACACAATTTCACTTGTCACAATGCAGAATGCAGCATAGCACTAAGCATAATGAGGTTACCATAATGTACATTTCTCATTATGCTACCAGAGGGCGCTTTTATATTCGTGCTCGGAAGCTTCCGCTAAGCCATGGAAAAAATACGACACTGCGCATTTTGGCTATGTGTCCGGTGACCGGACCTAACCTGTTTAATTTGTCAAGGCGTCCGGTAATCAAGTTCGAAAAGGCCTGTGTATCATCAAACATGTACGCATCTTATTTATTGCATTATGTCAATTGAGATATCATTCGTTTTTAGCTCGACTATTCAAAGAATAGTCTAGCTATTCTACTCACCCTGGCGTCGGCGTCACACATTGGTTAAAGTTCTGCATGCAAGTACATAAGGCTATCATTTAAAGGCATATATCTTTGTATCTTTGAAACTTATTTTTCCTTTCTTGTAGATCAATTACCAACCTCACTAGGTCAAGTCCTATAACTCTGACATGTATTTTGGCCAAATTAAGCCCCCTTTTGGACTTAGAAAATCCTTGTTAAAGTCTTACATGCAAGTTACTATCTCCAAAACTAATGCAGATATTGAATTGAAACTTCGCATGTGTCTTCTGCGTTATAAAACTAGGTGACAGCATCGAGTCCCATAACTCTGACATGTATTTTGGCCAAATTATGCCCCCTTTGGACTTAGAAAATCCTGGTTAATGTCTGGCGGGCAAGTTACTATCTCCTAAACTAATACAGATATTGAATTGAAACTTCACATGTGTCTTCAGGGTTACAAAACTAGGTAATAGCATCAAGTCCCATAACTCTGACATGTATTTTGACCAAATTATGCCCCTTTTTGGAGTTAGAGGCTGGTTAAAGTTTTGCGTGCAAGTTACTATCTCCAAAACTAATGCAGATATTGAATTGAAACTTCACGTGTGTCTTCAGGGTTATAAAACTAGGTAATAGCATCAAGTCCCATAACTCTGACATGTATTTTGACCAAATTATGCCCCTTTTTGGAGTTAGAGGCTGGTTAAAGTTTTGCGTGCAAGTTACTATCTCCAAAACTAATGCAGATATTGAATTGAAACTTCACATGTGTCTTTGGAGTTATAAAACTAGGTGATAGCATCAAGTCCCATAACTCTGACATGTATTTTGACCAAATTATGCCCCTTTTTAGAAAAAAAAAACCCTTAGAAAATCCTGGTTAAAGTTTTGCTTACAAGTTACTACTATATACGTCCAAACCTTGAATGCAGATACTGGATTGAAACTCTATTGATATTTTAACATTTAGGGTAATATTCCTACTTCTGGGGCAACAATCTGAATAGTCGAGCACAGGCTGTTTTACGGACAGCTCTTGTTAAAAGCAACATTTAAAAGCAGCTTTTTTGATAAGCACTACGTTTACTTTCCATTGAAAATCTCCATTTTAATTGTTAATTATGTAATATAAGAGTGTTGAACTTAAAACGTTTCGGTGCTGCGGGTGATACCGCGTTGGCCGAGTAAAATATTAGTCGTAAGTTATAAAGTAAAAAAAAAATACTACTGATACAGATATAGCGCTACATTACATCTCAATTTAAGGCTATCAAATATACGCTCGTCTGCGTATGTGGGGAGACAATTAATTCAGCTGACATAAGTTTGTTGTGTAGGCTATTTAAAGCGCGCTATAAATATCTGCTAACTATACAATAGTAAAGGTAGTGTTTCGAAAATAATGCTTATTTCACTTGGATTCAGATAAGAATATAATTTTGTTGTTTGTCCGGTTACCGGACGTGTAGTCTTAACACTCTCGGTACAGTTCTTGTGTTTCCGTATTTTAATACATGGGGATATATTTCCACTTGAACAAGAATTTGAGATGTAAAAATTATGTTGTCACAACGCATCATAACCCACAGCTAAATTTATCTGTAAGCATCACAACTCCTTGCATTTAAACATTTAAGGAACCACTTATGTTCTTTTCATCAATTAGCATACACCATTGACGCTCCAAAGAAGACACAATGCAAGTAACCACTACTAAATAAGATGAATGATGGATGTAGTTTGTCAGATTATAGCATGTCCGAAAGCAACACGAATATTTTATAAAAATGAAGCAAGCACAGATCATTTCTCAGAATTAAGCATGTATGAATATCAGAAAGGAACACGCAAACATAGAATGCACAAATGGTCATGTAACAAAGCAAAATGGGATGTCAGGAGGAAGCATGTGAACATGAGAATCACAAATGCATACATGTAAATCGCAAGATTGGATGTACGAAAGCACAATGCAGTTTTTGCCTTAATTCTGTTCCATAGTATTGTCATCTTCTTTAGGGAGATGTTTGGTAGAGACTGATGTGCTCTGTCAGTGAGCTACTGTTCATTCACACGTACACGTGCTTCCATGAGTGACTACGGCCAAAAGAGGTTTAAACTAATGAGTTCACAAGCACACCATTAAAAGCATTAAAAGACCGTGTGTGTTCGGGTTTTACGTCTTTTCAAACAATTTTTCAGTCATATAAACGACGGTGTCTACTTGTAGAACAAAGTATATAAACCACACTGGGACTTCTAGGATCGCTTGCGATTCATGGATTTGCAAGAAAGTTCCAAGTTAGTCTTTACCTGCACAAAAAGCATTTATAAGTAAACATGATTGTGAATGAATATTTATAGCATCATCGTAATCATATAATAAATAAAACAAAAGCTTGACTTAAAACATTCTTGTCAAAGTAAGTCTCAATATACTGATAATTCTATTTTGCAAACCTAATTTTTACAAATATTTTCATTTGAATTTTCAGTGATTGTTGCCACATTCATCTGCTTTCAAGACAAGATATCTACCGCAGACGAAGCAGAACATTCTGCCGTTGCTAGACTTTTAAACCAAAATCTCGACATCCACGACACACGCCGATCCTTGCTGAGATTCAAATTCCGTCGCAAAAAGCTGAAAGACGCACTATGGACCGCCGAACCAATACTTCAAAACGGACGATACATATTTAATATAACACAAAAGGATAAAACTGAAATCCTGGCGATAAAAGTGAAAAACAAATTATTGGGTAAGAATGTCCAGGAATTCATAACACTAGCTTCTGAAACCACGCCTTCAGTAACAGATAAACCAACCAGACCGATAACGACACAGTCAGACACAACACCTATATTTACAGATTCTCCGACATCACCAATAACAACAGAATCAATTACCACGCCTGTTGTAACTGAACCTGGAGAAAAGGAAGTAACTACAGAAAAGGATTAAAAGCGTGTAGTTGTTTAAGAAAAAAGAATGTTTGGTCGTCAGCCTAATACATATGTATATTCATAAAGATGGAACTGATTTTAACATTTCATAGCAGATGTGCTCATGGCGTGCATATAAAGCTGGGTAATTGCTTAGATCAGCTGTAAAATCGTGCATTTAGAAAATGATGCGTGGGATATATTCATTTCATGTTTCACATTTACCGAATTTTCTACTTACAACCGTATCATAGCAACGATAATATATGTAACAGGGGATTCTAATAAATTGTATGACAGGTTGTATTAGTAAAATCATAAAACGCTTTATTCTGTGACACATCATGTTCTGACAGACCGACTGGGACGGATATGTTTTGATATGTGCTATCTGACCTATTTTCTTTTCTGCCTGTCTCGTAATGGCTACTTCCATGTTGCTGTGTTTTTGCAAAGGCATTCAAGATATAAAAATATGGTTAATTAAGTGTCTTTTTTTGGTATATTGTACACGTGCCTAGCATTTGTGTGATTTTTGTATTATGTCAAACCGAGCCTGCACATTTTCGTTTTTGTCGTGTTGAGCGACCTGTGGAGTTTCCACTTTTTCTATTCTATTATATATATGTGTGTGTAAAGGATTCACCTTGCGTGGATAACATTTATTCACTCTGTCCTGCAATTTTGAAACATTGTGGGGGACAAAGGATTAGGGTTTGTGCGCAATTAACCGGTTTTAGCAGCCAACCCAAATACCCTAGGTGATGTTATAGCCACTGACTGTAAAGATGTATTTTTACTGGGTTTGATAGGCCTGAGTTGTCTTTTGTTGGAATTAGTGTCACACTTACACAGTTTATGAATTACGGCAACTGTTCAGGCTTTTGATGGTGAAAGAAGATCCCAGGTGACACTTCGGGCATTATTTCAGGCATGGGCCGGTACCTGGATAAGAACCACCAACCTTCCGGAAGTCAGCTATATGGGTTCCTCACATGTAGATCTTTATGCGGAGAGGCTCGAACCAACAACAATTAGGAGCATTTCATTCGAAGTCAATGGTCATAGATCTAACTGTAATATTTACCGAAACTTTCAGAGTGAACGTCTGTATTCTATACTCTTCACACCTCTACCTTCTACTGAAATGTTATTAAAACGGATTTACAGTAAAGTTCTATTAAATTTAGCAGTGTTATCAAAATGGGTATCGATCATCTTCAGTAAGATAAGCTTAGTTTTTACATTTTATTTCGTTACTTTTTTATGAAAAATACACAGTCTGAGACTTTCAGAGTTCACTAACCTTGGACGTAGTGTTGTAAAAACAATGACTTTACACATTAAGAATGAACATCACATTTAAATTATATTAACCAAATATGTCTTTCTAAGAAACATAATCATAATCGAATATGCCTTTTCTAAGAAACTTAATTATAACTAAATACATCTTTTCTTAAAAAAAAACATAATCGTAAGACAAATGGCTTTTATTCTAATATATAATATATATTCTATACTAAATATATCTTAATTATGTAGTCAAATGGTTATAGCGTAGATGAAGCAATGATCTTGGGGCTAAATAATACAACAACATGCCGAAAAGGACAATATCTATGATGCCACATATTTTTTCAACCGGCGCAGTTGATCAAACTTAGATGGACAAGAGTATGAATATTCAATTCAAAGATTCGTTTGCAAGGGGTTATTTTGTCACACAGGCAAAGAACTAGATCAGTTTACAAATAAACAGGTCTGCTGCACATCAGCATTTCAAAGTCTACTCCGCAATACTGTTTGTATGTACGGATACAATCTTTGTCACACAAGTTGTAATCTAGTTTTCCAACTTTTATATAAAAAAATCGGTCAAAACTGCTTATATTCCCTTACGTATTTTGTATATGAATTTACTGACTTGCAGTACCGGTGAAATATAAATTACGCTAGTACATCTATTGATAATAAACAATGTAGCTGTCTTTTGATTATGTTAAACACAGTACACATTTACATATAACTTCAAGCAGTGATTCATGCAACAGCACGCTGTGGTTAACTCTCAGCCAGTAATATACCTGCCAGTCATCTAGGTGCAAATTCAGAACATCAAGCTCTTTTTCTAGCAAACAAATTATTGATTTAAAACTTTACAGAACTGAAGGAAACTGAAAAAAAATCGCAATAATTTGTTCAACGATTTATATTTCATTCCAACTGTGTTAAACGTTTACAGTGTAGTAAAAGAATTAGTTTTATACTTCTTCTCCGACCTTATATTATAACTGTCTCCGACCTTGTATTATAACTGACATATAACTTGACTGTGATAATGGTAATTTGGTGCTTGAACTTCGTTCTGTATATGTACATATTATTTCAGTCGTTTCATAAAAGACAGCTCATTTCTTATCTTCGATGCGTATACCAAATAGACAAAAATCGAAACGTATGGATCAAAAGTGTTCCAGGTTGATCTGCAATAATTTCATTTTTCATATACCCTTTCATTTTTATTTTTCTTCCTGAAAACAAGTCATCCGTAATATGCTTGGATACAAATAAGGCAGCTAGGCTGGAAAAAGTATTTTAAGCATCCATGAGTACCATCCTTCGAAAGGGGTACGAATGCGGCGTTTTGAACTTACACCGCATAATATACATAATATACTCTAAACTGAGATTTGAAATTTTCGTATTAACAAAGCTGAAATCATTCAAACACAGCACTGACTCTCGACAAAAGATATATCTTAAGTTAAATATCAAATGAATATATATTCAGATTCTCAAAAACGTATCAACCAGTGATTTGTCTGAAGTATACTACACATCGCCCCATCGTCAATCCAACTGTAAAAGTAATCACTGTGCATTCTTTCATAAGGGATTTGTAATAAACCACCATGCCTTGCCATTTTAACAAAAATAAGGCCTGTATTTCAAAAGTTCATGTCAAATACCTAACCCTTGAGAAGACAAGCGGCTTATATAAACTTTATCCAAAACAAACGTACATGTTGTCTTGGCTGAATGACCAATACACTCTATTTATTAAAGTGTTAGGCTCTTTTTGCCTTGGTCAAAAACACATAAGTATTGGTGATTCAATGTGAATTTAAGCTATGTGAATTTTGCGTGCGAAAGGGCTTCATGCTTTGGTGACAATATTTCAAAATCTCTTGATGTAGACCGGGCACCAAACATAGACCCTTCGAACATCTACCTCAACCATGAGGATAGGCAAAACTCAGTTCACCTGCGACAAGTTGCCACATTAAAACAAGTACTAATAACATTCCAAGATCCTTTTTAAATGAGTTACGAAACAATCACAGAACATACTCTAAGGATAAATATGCGGTGAAGGAGTTATTACTAGGACACGCAATTTCGGATTAACTGACGGACCATGGACAGACCATTGACAGACGGATTCTGCGATTTCTATATGCCCTCGTTAAGGGCATAAAATTCAAATCCTGTAAATATAAAAACCCAGTATCGATATTTATACTGATAATAAATATGTTGTTTTCTTCTATTTGACATCAGTTTTCTCTCTCACTTCACTAATACCGTAATAACTGTTCATTACGTAAAACAGATTATATGAGAATTTTGGTGTATAAACAAAACCCAAATTCAATAAATCACTTCTTTTTATGTTTCAATTTGCAATTATGGAATTAGTAACAAAAGAAATTATCTTCTAAATATAAGAAATGGATAAAGTTTAACCTTCACACATTTTACGCTATTTTGTTTCAGTATCATGAAAATTTCTATTTCCGCAGAAGAGCATTTTGAAAAAGTAATATTTTCACACAATCGAACAATGTGCCTTTAAGTATGTAACAATATCTTTTTTTTCTGTTCTGCTGTTCTGGATCTGTAATTATTAGACGTTTTCAATCTTTTAGAACATGTAAAATGATTTGTAGTCGAGGCTTTTCTATTTATTTTCGTGAAAAATAAAATGCACTCTGTGATATCAGTGTGTGTTTATAACTGAAAAAAATCATAAGTGGTATAAATACAAACAAAAATGTAAACAATTATATATGGAAATAAAGCCTATCATTTTCAAAGACAGAAACACATTAACAAGTCTTAAAAGTTTTGCCGATATCAATAATTGAAGTTTTGATGCCAACTCTTGCCTCAGGCACGTACTTGTAAGCATAGATATCTATAAGAGCTACACAATTGCTTTGAAAGTAACATGAAAAATAATAAATACTGACAAGAAGAGGTTGCAAATTTTAAATTACATTCATTATGGATATCTTCAATATGAAGATTCCTGCCTTACTATTACGACATTGTAAACCTAAATTCATGATTAAACTTTTTCAAATTATATATAACTGACAAAAGAAAGAAAAGAAAACACCACATCAATCTCATAGGTGTATCCCAGTAAGTACTTGAACTTTTTGGTGCAGAAACGTGTGAAGTAATAACCTACGCATTGTTTCTATGATTAAAATGTCATTTACGACCATAAAATCTTAATTTCAAGGGAGGTGAAATATAAGCGTTTCGTATAAATTAATACCACACCTTGTTTTGTCATTACTCTTTATGATAATAAGTTTGCAATTTGTGTGCTTGTAAAATTAATCTTAGGTACTTAATTTTCTTCTTGGGTTTAACGTCACTCCGACACCATTTAGGTCATTTGGCGACGTTCCAGCTTTGATGGTGAAAGGACAGCCGGGTTAAACCACCGACCTTCCGTAAGCCAGCTGTATAGTTTCCTCACATGAAGAATTCAACGCCTCGAGTGAGGCTCGAACCCACATCGGCGAGGGACATGTGATTCAAAGTCAGCGACATTAACCACTTGGCCATGGAGGCCCCTCTTAGGTACTTTGGTCATATATATATATATATAACTAACAGTAAAGATATAGCAAGTTAGTAAATATGTGTGCTTGTTAAATTAACCTTAGGTGTGGTATTCAGATCATCTTTTTAATTATATATATGAACTGAATACCACACACATATTTACTAACTTGCTACATCTTTAATGTCATATCAATCTGACTTAAGTACTTGATCTTCTAAACGAAGATCTGAAAACGACCCATTCACATACGTCTTCTGTATATTTTGGATTTCCAGTATTGGTATTTTTATTTTAACCAGTCGGACGACTTGTTCGAATGTCAAAGAGTAAGAAAAATGTGCAGTCATTCCAGGGCTCGAACCCGAGTCCCCTTGCTTATAATGCAAGTGGCCTACCGACTGAGCTAAGCGGCTATCTGACACATTACGACAAAAGAGAATTGTAAATATCAAAAGTCAAGGCTACAGGTAGATTTGCAAAATGTTGTAAGTTAATCTCTGACTGGCTAGCGAAAGGGTCATCAGAACGACGCTATGAATAGGTCGTTCTCAGATCCTATGCGTAGCGTAATTATTTATACGAACTAAATCACCACCACAATATACCAGACCAATTACGGCAAAGCGACTAGCAGTACAAACGAACACGCAATGCCACAGCAAGTCCACTAACCCAATAAGATTAGTTTCGATGCTGCTTTATATACGAGCCCGAATTGTACTACACATTCGTACTGGTTCAGCATTTGCATATATATACTCAAATCTCTGTTTTCATGTCTTACAAATCAGTAGTGACTTTTTAGTCTTTATAACTGATTGGGACCAGAGAACCTATATTTTCTCTCTGAAAGTTAACTGGATCTCGAGGATACATTGAATATATACATAGAGAATTTGTACGAACTAAATCACCACCACAATATACCAGACCAATTACGGCAAAGCGACTAGCAGTACAAACGAACACGCAATGCCACGGCAAGTCCACTAACCCAATAAGATTAGTTTCGATGCTGCTTTATATACGAGCCCGAATTGTACTACACATTTGTGCTGGTTCAGCATTTGCATATATATACTCAAATCTCTGTTTTCATGTCTCACAAATCAGTAGTGACTTTTTAGTTTTTATAACTGACTGGGACCAGAGAACCTATATTTTCTCTCTGAAAGTTAACTGGATCTCGAGGATACATTGAAAATATACATAGATAATTTGCATTAAGGGATATAATTATATTCAGAACAGTTGACTTTCCCTTACGTGAGTTCCGCTAGGATACAAGTTCGTAGTATAAATTATTATATAGGAGAGAGAATTTATACGAACTAAATCACCACCACAATATACCAGACCAATTACGGCAAAGCGCCTAGCAGTACAAACGAACACGCAATGCCACAGCAAGTCCACTAACCCAGCAAGATTAGTTTCGATATATATGTGCGTGTTATGATAAAACAAACAACACCTCATTTGTGTTGCTATATTTTTGTAAGATTATCAGACTTTCCCATCCCTTAATGAACTAAATGTTGCCAGATATGATTGCTTGTGTTTACGTTTAATGAAAGTAATGATGACAAGTGAAAAGTATAAATAAGATAAGATAAATAGAGGCCTTCAACACAGTAAAGGTACTGATTTTCAGACATATTTCAAATATGAGTACTCTTTAAGATAAAAAAAAACCCGAATGGAAACATGAAGAAACCCTAACATTTTCATCCACAAAGATATTATAACACCAGCGGACAGTAACTTTATTCATCCGCAAAAGCAGACGTAAAATGGTAAAGACATAATCATTGTAGTATATCCGATGTTTGAGATCCTTGAAGTATCTGCTATGGTGAACTGTTTGTTTGACACCTGGACATAGCAAATGCTGAAATGACTGCTTCATTGTGTCGTTGAAAATATTTTCAGCAGCGTGTCGTGACAGAAACAAAATATGAGTTCAAGAATAGCTCACATGGTCAATAGCATATACAAAACAAAAAGTAAAAGCTATAATAAAACTGTACACCAACCCGTGTGTGTCCAGCATCTAGAAAAAATATATATCACTCTCCAAATATAGCAATTATCATCAAAGCAAAGGCAGGTAGACCAAGATAAAGGGAAATAATATTTCGGTACTGTTATGCTGTGTTTATCAAAAATGTGAGTATGCAAACTAGATATAAAATGCTTAATTGTATTTTGCAAAACTTTTGTAAAAAAAGCACAGGTTTCAAAATCATATGCTACTGTGTAAATCAACGTTTCTGTCTCGAAAATTTCTTCTTTACTTTTTACATTCACAATGTCGTAATGGGTTGTAGTTATCATTATCTATCAATAAATAAAGTTAAAACTGCATTTGAAAAATATTTCTGTTGTCCAAAATGGCTGACATGTACTAAGAAAATCATCGAATCAGTTTTGATAATAGATAGAACAAATCTAGGAACGAATAAATGTAACAGTTATGAACATGTTTTGAAAAAGTAAAATATTTCTTTTTATACCATTTTAGATGTTTTTTTCTAGTATTGTATATTAAATTCATATATCCACAACTTTTTCAAAACACAAAGAAGCACAATGTTACTGTGGAAAACGTCGATTGAAACTGAGGTTAAGCATTTTGGGTCTGATTTAATCGAAATTATGTGAAACGAATGAAAGTAAATCTATTCATTACTGAATTGCTGGACACGATATATTCTGCCTTTGCGACCAGTGTAGAGCATGATCGGTCTGCAGTCTGATCATAATTTGCACTGTACTGTTCGCCATTTAGTCAGTATTTTTTCAAGCATGCCTTTTAACTGTTGATGATACTGTCGAAATTGAAAGATGGATGAGTTCATTATAGACATTAAGCCGAGTAAGGGTTAATGAGTCATATAATTAATGGATGTAGCGGCTGCTTGCTGACAATAACAAGTTTAAAATGAAATTCTTGGCATAGATTGATTGTCCCAGGTTATAGAAGATACGAAAAGGCAGCATATTTTGTTGTTGTATTATTTCTGTCAACAGGCAATGATTTGCACGGGGGTGGGGGGTGGGGGAGAGAGAGAGAGAGAAAGGCCTGGAACTTACAGGTTTATATCAAAATTTTCGAAATTTTATATAGGAATTTCCTTGGACAGAAATTGATAATTAATGAAAAGTCAAAAACCGTGATTCTGTGCGTTTTATGCTTTACTTACTTATAAAAAAAGAACGCTCTTATAGTCTGAAAGAAAAGTATGAAGGAAAAAATCTCTAAAGCGTTAGTAACGCAACAGAAATGGATGTAACATGTAAATACTCAAATTTA
Source organism: Mercenaria mercenaria (assembly GCF_021730395.1). Lineage (NCBI taxonomy): Eukaryota > Metazoa > Mollusca > Bivalvia > Venerida > Veneridae > Mercenaria > Mercenaria mercenaria. The sequence goes on along the minus strand of NC_069364.1, from coordinate 89,417,050 downwards.
ATTCTATATACCTAGTACTTAATCTATCAAAATGGTTATTTCCTCGGCACTTTCGTTCGTGAATTATAACATTATTTTTGTTTTCTGTTACTTCCCATGAACAGACTCAGTCAAACAGAGTCTGCTATTGGTTTGACTTGGTTGCATTCTGCGCTTTCAAGGGATCTGTTTATTTACATACATTGTATATAACTTTTGCCGTTAACATTACTTCCTTTTAGGAGAGAGTACCCCTCTATAGATACAAATATTTTCCTTCCTATCAGAAGTATTTCCTAGTAATTCAATCTGTTAACAGTCTCTGAACAACGGACATATTTAGGTCCCCCTAGTGGTGTTAACTCTACAGAGGTTGCATTGTAGTTACATGTAATTTTAAAAATAATTTTAACAGTAAATCTGCTTAAAAGTACTTTAAAGCAGTTTTTTTAAAAAGTAAATACCTAAAAGTATATACATGTGTATACTCAAAAATACTTAAAAAGCATATCTTCTAGTATTTCAATGCTTAAACTACAATGTAGATCTTCCAAAAAGTATTAAAAGTACTTAAAAGTTTATAAAAAAAACTTTTTTTTTGAATTTTGAACTACTTTTCTATAGATTCTATAACTTATTTGGATTATTTATTCATAATCAAAAATTTAAAAAATCAAACATGATTTGAAATTTTTTGTCTGCAGTAACTTTAAAAGGCCTTTTCTCAGTCGTTCATAGTAAACATTTATTATCAAGTGATTACGGACCAGCCTTAATAGTATTATCTTTTACCAGTCATACAATATCAATAAAGGTATTAAGCGAAAATATCGTTTAACCTTTAGCCGTGCAGACTGATCATGGTATGCACTGTTCGCCATTCGGTCAGTAAATATTTAGTGAACACCCCTACGAAAAATAGACGACACAGCCAAAATCGAATGATAGACCAGTCCATTTGAGAAATAGCAGGGTGAAGGTTAAAAGTAAAGAAGCAATACTGCCTATTTTGAAACCACCCAATATAGGATATATCAAGATTAACATCCTCTGCAGCTTTTGCTTTCCGTAAACGATAAAAACGTCCTGAGAAACAAAGAGAGGCTCAGTTGAATCTTTTAAATTCTGCTGTATGCAACGTTATCGTTATATTAACGGTATAAACATTTCGATACAGAAATAACGATCTTTCATTTAGAATGTGAGATGCAGCGTAGAAAAGTTCACTCTCGTAAAATAACTGTGCTATTAGTTGAGTGAACTATTAAAAATATTTTTGTTTTCCTAAATGAGGAAATGGAAAAGGAAATGTAGCAGGATGATCAGAATATAATTGAATATACCGAATAAATTTTAATAAAAACGAGCAGTGAGAAAAAATGGAGAAAAGACACGGCTGTCAATGGAATTCTTATACAGCTGTGCTAGTATCATTTTTTCTGCTATTCCAAATTGTATATAAAGCTGTAGCATTTAGCGAAAGCAATGGGTTTCCGACAGTTGTGTCAACCACTCAAACATATGAAGATTTGTCAGCAACAACGGCGGAATATTATTATTATGATTACTATCAATATCAATACGACACTGACATTTTCAAAGTAGGATCTGACCATTGCAAGAACAAGTCTAACTGTACAGAATTGTTGACATTTCCGGACAAGCTCTGTCATTGTGATAAACTTTGTGGACTATTGAATGATTGTTGCGGAAATTATGGTTATATATCAACATTACATTTGACAAAAGATCAATTCGAATGTGTACCTTCATACGAAATTGTGAAAAATAGAGAATATGGAATAACCATGGTAACTAAATGTTCACCGGGATGGGATCATAATATAACGAAAACACTTTGCGAAGATAGGGCGGAAACAAACGATAAATTGCTAAGACTACCAGTTTCTGATAAAACAGAATTTCAGGTAATGTTTAAAAACATGTATTGTGCACAGTGCAATTTCGTCAATGATTTTTACTACTGGAAACAAGAAATTTTGTGCAAGAATGATATTGGCGTACGCGGCCTACAGGAAATGAAAGATTGTATTTTGTTTTTTATTAGACCACAGCCGGATGTATCATACAGAACGTGTCTGATATCGCAGTCTATTATATCTACATGCGATATTGCGACAGAAATTACTTATGATGAATTAAGTCATAAATGTTCGGATGGAGTATACGCTATTACTTATGATGAATCTGGAAAGATGTACCGAAACAAATACTGTGCAATGTGCAGTGGTGTTTCTTCTGAGTCAATGTTTTGTGAACAGTTGTATGGCATACCTGTTTCTTCAAACAAAACAGTAGACGAAAGACGACTTACTTACAGTCTTAGGCTTGTTGTAGATATCAATACCGGTATTGTATCTCGCAACAAGGAAGGTGAGAAAATGATACAATGCAAAGAAAATGAAATGTACGACGGTTTCTCTCAGAAATGTAGAGAAATCTACTGTGCGCCACCACTCGCTGCTACAAATGGTGTTTGCAAAAGTACAGTTCCAAACCTAGCTGCAGCACTGGATGTTGAATATAATCCAATTCTTTCTCATGAAAATTGTACATTAACTAAAGTGGACCCATCTGAGTATGAAATTAGAAACAATTCGATCACAAACAGTTTCGGATTATTTTTATTTTCCCACCGGAAAATTTATTCTATGGACCAGTTGCACTGGAGTGGATCAGATGTCTTTATATGTTTAGGGGAAATTCACAATTGTTCTGAAGATTGCAAAAGAAGCGAGTTTGTATTCCATTCTGATGCCGTTGAAAGTTATCTCACTCTGGTTGGACTTGTCGTGTCAATATTATCATTAACAATTACTTTAGTGGTTTATATAGCATTTCCACAGCTGCTTAACACACCTGGAAAGATTTTAGTGAGTCTAATTGTTTCTCTTCTTCTGGCACAAATTTTCTTCCTATCTGCCTCTAACGTTGAACATCTGCCAAAGCTATGTGTCACAGTAGGTGTGCTTGTCCATTACTTCTTCCTTGCTGCGTTCTGCTGGATGAATGTCATTGCATTTGACCTTTGGATGACCTTTTCCAACAGATTTATGACGCCAGGATCTGACAGAAAAGGGCGAACGAGATTTTTCATGTACTCACTATATGCTTGGCTTCTACCAGTTGTAATAGTCTGTACAGCTGTAATTTTAGATTTTGTGAATTCTGATGTGCAGTTTTACAATTTGAAACCAGGATATGGAAATGGAGTTTGTTGGATTTCTTCAAGGAATGCTCTTATTCTCTTTTTTGCTGGTCCACTCGCTGTTTTTAAGATCTTTGACATAATTTCTTTTATTTCAACGGCGGTTCACATTGCTCGTGCAAAGAAACAAGGAGCAATGGCGACAAGGAAGAAAAACACATGTTCGTTCATAGTCAATATTAAGTTATCCCTAATAATGGGTCTCACATGGGCGTTTGCTTTTGTGGCCAATGCTACGAATGAGACTAGTATATGGTATATGTTTATTATTTTTAATTCTCTTCAAGGTTTATTCATAGCAATATGTTTTCTTCTCACCAAAAAGGTAGGACGTCTTATCAGTGATAAATATCAGCAGGTCACCACAAAAACCACGTCCGGCACACAAATCACATCTTTGGCGTAACTTAAGCACTAAGTGATACTAAGAGAAATGTTATTTGTTTTTATGAGAGATAATTGTTGAATTGTTGTGTAAGTTCGCCATGACTGCAATTTCAATGTCCAATGTTTATAGCATGTAAGAAACCGCTATTTTAGACTCATTAATTTCGATAGTTATTTTCTGGTGAACAAGGACCGCAGCATCAAACAATCAGATTTTTTTGTTTCGCTAAAACATGTCACATACAATTTGTTCCCCTTGATTCTAAAGAGTGTTCAAACGTTAAATATGTGAATTGAAACGTTTTAGCCCGCCCAGTTTTTACTCATTTGTTTTTAATTTATGAACATTTTACTTTCTATCAGCTATTTCTGAACCCGGGGGCCTCCGTGGCTGAGTGGTTAAGGTCGCTGACTTCAAATCACTTGCCCCTCATCGATGTGGGTTCGAGCCTCACTCGTGGCGTTGAATTCTTCATGTGAGGAAGCCATCCAGCTGGCTTACGGAAGGTCGGTGGTTCTACCCAGATGCCCGCTCGTGATGAAATAATGCACGGAGGGGCACCTGGGGTCTTCCTCCACCATCAAAGCTGGAAAGTCGCCGTATGACCTAAAATGTGTCGGTGCGACGTTAAACCCAACAAAAAAAAACAAAAAAAAAAAATTCTGAACCCATTCAAAATGTCGAAAAAATGAAATATTGATGGGCTATGATATATGTTCTCCTAAAATACATTTTTGGACATAGAATAAATGAAAATGTCGCTACCTTCTACGAAGCCTGGGGACATAAGGAATGATAGAAAACTATTATTTGGTCTTTGACAAATTAGGAAGAAATTTTCGAAAGTCCGCTTTTGCTACACAGCAAACAAAGTGTATGTAAGGTTTTTTACTTTCAGTAAGCTTCATATTCCTTCATATTATGTCACATGAAAGCAAATACTGATTTGTATAGTAATATTTCAGAATCAATAGTTAAAATGTTTTATATTCCCATTTGTATATTTCACCATTGGTATTTGTCAAAGGATAATCATTTAAAAAACACACATACATTTATATCTTTTAGTTCATGTTCTTTTAGTACAGTTATTGTTAGTTTACGTACGCTTGTAGATTTTTTTACAAATTTCATGAATGACCTTTTTTCTGACAAAAGCAGCCGTTTTTTACTGTTTTCATTTATTAATTTCTGTAACAAATATTTTGCACGAGAGAAGTGTAAATTACCTGATACAGAAACGTTCAACTGTTCAAACTATTAGAGCATGAAATGTTCAAGATTTTTGAAATTTTGCCAGGCTGTGTACTTTCAATAATTTCATTTTTTATTTGACACCAGTCGTGAGGTTTCATTATCAATATTTTGTTTTTCTTGTTATCGATAGTAAAAGATCTTTGCATTTAGTAAAAGATCTTTGCACTTAGTAAAAGATCAACAAAGATTCTACCGGAAAAATATACCTTGAACGTGTATTTATCGTACATTCATATATAAAACTTACTCTGAAATTGTATGATGAAAGAGAGATAATAATACAGGTTTTAATGTTTCTTTTTGAACTGATATGCATTAAACTGGTGATTTATCCGACTAAATAATGTTTCTACGTTATGTGTTGTTGTTTTTAATCGTTAAAATAAATCGTCTCCTTAAAACTATCAATTGTCGGTAAAATACATTGGCTTCTTGGGCTTGGTTTTTATTAATTCCTATTGATACTCGAGACACAGGCAGATTGATTAACACGTATATTGTGGGGGTGCGTTACAACAGCAGACACTGTCGTTCTGACACTTTCAAATATAGCTTATTATTATATATATATCTTAAACGATAGAAAATTCGACACATAACTAAAAATGGGATTTTCTGCTGATAAGTCTGAGTACATTATGTGCCTATTTGTATGTTATTTATATTGTAAAAAAAAAGAAAATACAGAACTTTTCAATATATATTACATGTAGATAATTTACAACCGTTCAAACAACCTTTAAAAATTTGGCTCGTGGTTGAAAGGTGTCGAAGGTACTTTGATTTTTACGTAATAATAAATGCGCCGATGATACAGCAGGAAAGGGATCAAAAATGAGAAATGACTTTTATTTAACGCTCATAAACTGCCAAATCAAAAAAACGGCGAAATATCTCTTATATTTCATTTAACAAAAAAGACAATATCACGTGTATCTGCAGGCATGTCCCTTTAGCTTTGCTTGATGACGTTATATGAGAATAACAAAGCAACGTGGCCTCCGTGGTCGAGTGGTTAGGGTCACTGACTTTGAATCACTTGCCTCTCACCGATGTGTGTTCGAGCCTTATTCGCAGTGCTGAATTCTTCATGTGAGAAAGCCATCCAGCTGGCTTTCGGAAGGTCGGTGGTTCTACCCATGAGCCCGCTCGCGATGAAATAATGCACGGAGGAGCATCTGGGGGTCTTCCTCCACCATCAAAGCTGGAAAGTCGCCATATGATCTATAAATGTGCCGGTGTGACGTTAAACCCAACAAAAACAAAAAATCTTTCAGATTAATTATTTCACAGGTGGTTGCGAAATATATAATGATAATAAAGCAGCACCGTTTATCAATTGTTTCACACGATGTGTATGAAATATGTAATGTTAATGAAGCAAAGTCGTTCATTTGTGATTTCAATTTCGATTGCGAAATATATAATGTTGACAAAGCCACGTCGTTCATTAACTATTTCACATGTGACCCCAAAAAATATACTGACAATAAAACAGCGTCTTTCATTAACTATTTCACATGTGACTGCAAAAAATGTACTGACAATAAAACCAAGTCTTTCATTAACTATTTCACATGTAACTGCGAAAAATGTACTGACAATAAAACAACGTCTTTCATTAACTTGTGACTGTGAGATATATGATGATATTAAAACAACTTCTTTCATTAATTATTTCACATGTTAGTGCTTAATATGATTATTACTGTGTTTGCAATTTGCTTATCGCAGGTAGCAAACGTCATATATACATGTACTGGGATTTAATTTTGCTTTGAAATGTGACTTCTGTATTTAAAATATCTAACTGTTTTATTACAATATTCACTTTGTTTATGAATCAGAAAACTGTTTTGACAATGTAAATATAAGTAAATCAGAAAAATAGCTTTACAAACAACGACCACAGAGGATCGCAGCTTTGCGTAAATGTTGATAGCTGCAAGCAGGCAAAGCATGACGTATTTATTTATTGATGAATCAAATCTAAAGACAGTGTTGAAAAAAGTTTTTTTTTTACATCCTACGCCATCTTTTCTTTTCTTTTCAGAATTTAATTAAGATTTCTTCTTTTACCTTTTTAATACCTAAAATGAATTGTTTTGAGGGGAAGTATAAGCAATGCAAGGGGAGATGATAAATAGTACAAGATTTGGGAAACAGATTGAAAATTTGGCAACATAAACGTCAAATGAGTGTCCTGGTATATTATGTCACCACCTTCTGTCGTTTTGACGCGAACACATTATAAAGATGATCTTCTTTAAACTTGCCAAACTTCCAATGACTGCAACACACATCATTTTTAATGTCAGTGACTTACATATTTTCCTTCAGATAATTAGCAGTGCTTGTTGAAACTAAAAAGAGAAGTTGGGTTCATGTTTGATGCAAGAAACTTATTTTTAGTCAAACAGGCACATTGAAAAATCAACTAAATTAATACCACATATTGCAGTTGTGATGTATGACCTAAGTGTTCACTACAAATTCTTTAATACGGTCATTTCATAGTAAAGATGTTGTCGAAATGTCAAGCATTTTATATATATATATATATGATCTGCTCTGCTGTAACACTCCAATTGCTTGTGGAAAAAATATCACAAACGTTCTGTAACTAGAAGCCAATTTTGCTTTACATGCTGAGCCTCAAGCTACTGATGTATGAGCAGACAATCCATCCATGGGAATGTAAACTGAGACCATAATTCTAATTAAAGATGCATCTCTAGCAGATAATTTCCGTTAAAGAAGTAGGCATATTTCGTCTGTTAAAATATATCCAAAGACAAAAATATTTTATTACTTCTTTAGAAACGGGTCTTGCCGAATCCTGATTATATTTACGTACAACTATCCCCATGACAGAAACCAAACACATAATTACTGTGAAACGCAATAGTCATTTTGATTACAATGTGCGAGAAATACAACAGGAACGCCTGTATTCCGTGTGAGGCAAATATTAACTTTTACTCTGCAGACGCACATAACTATATTAATATACACAAACTTTGCTTTGGACATCTTTCGTTTCGAGTTTCGCCAGATTTGACGGTTGCCATGTCAGAGTTTTTGGTTAGTCGACGAAGGTTTCCATCTGGAACGATTTCCAGATACAAGCCCATGGGCAGGTGTCATCCACAATATCCAGGCATGGCCGACATAGCTGAAAACAATATTAATCAGCACTGATCACTAGTCTGGACATCAGCCGTCAGCTGCGACAGAGTATTGAGACAGGATACTTCAAACTCAACAAGTTCCTGATAGAAGAAAAGCCTACTCAAAGCGAAATACCGATCAATCCTGAAACACATAAAGAAAAACCTTTTAACTGGCATTATATTTATTATATTTTACAAGAGAAACATAAAACATTTCGCACTAAGTCTAACTCGAAGTTATTCTGTCAGAGAGTGAAATATCATACACATGTAAAATCATGCTAATACACGTATGTTTTCATGACTCTATGATAGACCCAAAGTATGTATATCCTGAGACCGCAGATGCCCGCGATTAATTTGTGTATAATTCGACGCAACAGAATTAGAAGGGCGTAAGTGTTAGTTACGCCCTTTTATGAATTATACGGGTTTTTTTTAACTACATACCAAGGGGCATAATCCTATTTAAATTTCTTTTTTGTTACAAACTGATGTGTTGACCAAATTCACCAATAATAAAAGGGCGTAAGTAAAAAGGTTTTCAGAATCATAGTAATACAAGGGCGTATCTGCACTTAAATGTTGTACCAGAAGGGTCGACTTACACCCTTCTGTTACTTCTATAGAATTAGAAGGGCGTATCTGTAATAGATTTTATTTCGTTTTGCCGAAAACTATGATTTTCCTCTTGTGCCCTTCTAATTCTTAGGCGTCGAATTAATGAGCACATTAGTTGAATAAGACGCCCGATACTAAAGTATTAGTAGAGACCAATTATAGCCTTGATTACACGATTTTTTATTCCTTTAGTTTCAAACCTATGCGCCATAAATCGAAAACAAAAGGGTCATATGCAATAATTATCAGCCTGTTAAAAGCAGAAATGAAAAATTCAACAGCAATAAAGAATATTCTGTATCAGTTAATGTTGGAGTTATCAAACTTTTATGATGGTGTTTAGGACTTGTGGAAACGCTACTAATACGACTTAATAGTATAACGGACCGGACAAATAATATCGAAGTATTTTATTTTTTAACAATGTAAAAGTGAAACAAAACACCTGTACCTTCACACTATAAAGAACAGTCCTTGATTTTGTCCGGATATATCAACGTCTTAAATCACAATCTTGTGATATATCTTCTCAGAAGAAATTCCAAGAGAAAATAAATAAACTCTTCATAATTGTTTGTAAATGTTAATGCTAGAGGATATAGCCTTGTCAGTCATAACTAAAATAGAGATACTAACTAACTTGTTGTTGCTTTGCTTAAATTATCTGTAATGATAATGTTAGATAAAGCTTTCTTTCATCGCAGTTTCGTCAATCGCTTAAAACGTGTACACAAAACAGTTCTTTTCAGCTGAAAGCAACGCAAATTTGTGATGCGCCGACCTTTATGCCTATCGTGTTCTAAAATAAGAGGGCAACATATTGAAAAAAATCAAGTGAAACACTATTGATTGACGGACGAAATAGGCCACAAGACAAATATCAAAACAGCTGAGTTCCAGTGGTTTCATAGAGTATACCACATGTTCCATCAGACACAAAGAAAGCAGCTAACTGGGAAAGGGTTTAACATCAAACATGTAGAGTGTCTCAGAACTGTATGTTCACAATCTCTTTTAATAGGACGATTTATCTCTTCACCAAGTACAACTGTAAAATAGATATAGCCCAGACATATGATGTTTGTATATATATCATTCTCTTAATAATTAGGATTCGATAGAACTTTTAGTTACTTTCTTCAGACTTTTAGACAAAGTCTGAGATTAGCAACAAATTAACGCAAGTTATAATAACGGTAGTCCTGTTAAAGAAGATTATTTGTAATATATTAATTACGTCAATTGAACTCCTCTACAAGACTATCCAGCTAACTGAGACACGTGTATTTCGTAAGATATTGCCTGGTTACATCCCCACCTGGACGAGGGAAAAGCACAATACTGAAATTAGAATCATCTCTTATTGTGTTGATAATATCATTGTGTATCAGATATTCAAATCCAAAAACAGATGTAGTTGTATCCAAATTCTTATATATTAGTTGACTGCTTCTTCCAGGTATAAATATTATTCATCATTACAATAAAAAATAAGAATTTGACAAAATAAGGATATCATCGAGCTTGCGTGGTGTACTATCAAACATATTAATTATTGGTAACGTCTACTTGTGCATATGGAAAAAAGGTTCAACATTAAATCCCTCTCATAAATACATAAATATATTTTAGTCAATAAGCGCTCAATTTGTTCCCATAGGAATGCAAGTTACTTGTCGGAAATCTGAATTCTAAATGGTCCACAATGGTGAACGCCTCAGAGTAGCCTCTCCTTGGTATGGTATTAAGTAAATGTAAAATACAACGCCCAAGTGCTGTATTCGTTAAATATTTGTTCCCAGCCAGCATCTATTCTAGCCTTTGACAGAAGAAAGGTTCACAAGGACTTAAATCTGGTGAATAAACGGGATTAACAAAGGCACTTTTGTGAGCCGCAGCTTTGCCATGTATTAATTTTAGAGACCGCGAAAACCATTTCTTGGATGCAGTATCTGTAAATTCGTTTAACAGCTTTCTATGAAACTGTCCAGTGACTGACTTTCCTCACGTTGTAGGAACTGTACAACATTACCCCCCCCCCCCCCCCCCCACACACACACACACCACCACCACCACCACCACCACACACACACATATACCCACACCCTTGATTTAAAGAAGATGGAAAACAAAATCGTTCTGACATTTAGTTCTTTTTGCAATTACTAGTCTACGGCTACCTTTTTGCAATCATTGTTGTCAATGCGACGCTGTGGCTCATAAATGTATACCCAGGTCTCACCTCCTGTTAGGAGCTGTGACATTGTGCGATCACCTCAATTTGAGAACTTTTTCAACGTTTCTTTAACACATTTTACCCTATTAGCTCTTCGGTTAACATATAAGGTACCGACCGGACACAAACCTTTCTTAAACTCGTGCTTGGCGGGCATCTCACGAGTTCTCCCCGTTGTCGTGACAAGAAAAGATCTCGAACACCGTGTACCTGGCGTCTTCATCAATCAAACGTCTTATAGAAGCCGTCACTGCTGTTTTGGGCCTGCCAGGACGAGCCCAGTCTTTAAAGACTGTCTGGCCATTTTTTAATTTACATACGCAACTGGAAACAGTTTTATCATGCCATTACTATAACAACTGCCTGATAAAGCCAGTCTGAGAAAAGCAGGCTTTCTCAAGCCAGTGACTTCAGAACACTTTGCACTGTTTAAACCTATGATTAAATCCAAGGACATCCGATTGTGTCCATTTTGCATTTAAAAATTGTTACGCTCTCATATGACACTTAAGTAGGTCTTTAAAATTCCAATATATAAAAAAGCGGAAAAAAACAACAAATGCTAACCTTGTGTTTTGTAACCACATCTCTGTTTTGCTGAACACGAAAGAATAATTTCAATTTATTGCCAAGTGAAATTTTATCCGAAGTTCAGTTGCTAGACGGATACCCATTCTCACCAAGCAAACGTTTGAAGTGATTTAAATACACACGTCATAACGCCGCTTGGCAGAAAAAAATAGGCAGTACCGTTTCATCTACCGTTGATTTTATTCCATGAAAGTCCATTCCAAATGCAATATCCCATGATGTAAGAGCAGAGAGCTAAAATCCTGAACTAACGCTTTGCACGAGTCATTTTCCGTTTTCTACGAGCGTTTCCGTTACAAAAACTTTTTTGTGGTAATTGCAAATACGATAGGCATACGCTATAGATTAGTGACATGGTCTCACGTACCTATTAAGAGCACGTTTATAAAAATATTGGCGTAAATGTCTTTTAGCAGTTATTCTAAAAACAAGATGGCGGCATTTTGAAGAAAAAAAAGAAGTCCGGCAAAACAGCAAAATTTGGTCCACCCCTATTTTTGCATTTTATTTCGCATAATGGTAGGATAAAAGTTGTTAATAAATTATGGCTTGATAAATAGAATAACAGGTTACTGTCTTTTGAGAAAGAGATTTCTCAGACTCGGCTAGATATGGTTCGGAAGGAGCTCGGAAAGCCTCGCTCCGTCCAGGACCATATCTAGCCTCGTCTGAGAAACCCTTTCTCAAAACACAGTAACCTGTTATTCTCTATTTCTCTGTTAATGCAGACTTCCCACATAATTAAATATGCTGTTCAACAAGTATCTACCTTGCAACTACGTACTTTAATAATGTACGTTCTAATTTAAGATTTTATTCGCTTTTTATAGCTACATGTATTTTGCTTAGTATATAATATTATGACTACACCTGATAAAAAACTAAATATCTACAAAACAGTACGAAAGTTTTCAACAGAACCTTGCAGGATTATACAGAAGTCATTCATGGATCATCCAAAAGGAGTTAACAGGAGTTTCTTGCGTGTCAAACTTCTATGGAAGCGCGCGATTGTCATTATTTTCAGAATGACCCGCGTATCGTGAAATTATCTGTACCGACAGAAGAATCCATGGTTAATTGATTTTAACTTATTTAGGATTTCGCCAGATTCTTTAGTTTGTTTATCGGACATGTATTTAAATTGTTTTAAATTAAAATTATATCAAAACCTTCGAACAATTTTTGGTATATTCTATATACTTTTGTACAGCATTGCAAGAATAAAATTTCAATATAAAAACTTCAATTTAGTAGGAAAAGAAAAAGTATTTCAAACAAAGATAAATAATCATACGTAAGTGCCAGTTTTGAAAATACACACTTCTTTGCAACACCCTACCTCTAATAAGAATTGCAAATTTTCAAACAGGTGTAGTTGTAAACAATATCACATTAGATCTACTACATTAAAATTTTGGCATGCGTTTCTTGATTTTGGCAGCTAAATCATGTTTATATTGCAGCTCTAACATACATTATCTTATTGACCCTAAAGCAGTTTTTCTGATGCTATGTTATTGGAAATTACGTGTTCCATTCAATACCTATACAAACGGTATATAAAGATGAAAAATAATATTGTATTTAATTTTCAGAATAATCATTATAAAATGTAAGTTACTAGTTATAGACTGCTCATATTTTAGATATTAAGACCAATTCTCTGTAAGAACCAAAAAATTAAAGAAGGGGTCGGCAACTCATAGTCTCAGAATTACTTCATATTTGCACCCTTTTTAGTATTCAAGCCATATATGAAGAATCAAGGATGAAGAGATATGAATCAGCTCTGGTTACCATGGAAACGGGAACATTATACTTTTTGCGAAAAATGGCAATTTCTGATAGTCAAATTTTACTAAAATAATACAAATTTCTTCACAAATAGTGGTCTCTATGTCTGAAATACAGCACTTATTTTCATAAATACCCCCTTTTAAGATTTTACATTATCTTTAAAAATTGGTCTGCATGTATACTTTTGAACTAATAGAAAAAAAAAGTGCACGCATCTGAATATAATACTTATATGGATTCAGCAGAGCTATGATACCCATTTCAATTTAAGGAGGAATTTTAGTGGGTCATTCATATTTGAGCTTTTTACAAAAATTTGAAAATTGACAAAAAATGAGTTTTCAGCAAACTCATTTATGCCTAAATTACAGAATAACCTGAAATAATATTACATTGCCAGATACAGAATTGTAGCAAAACATAAGTATTTCATGTAAAATCATTTTACAAAGTTATACTGTCCAACACTTTGTCTAGAAAATAAGGAGAATGTTCCGTTACCATGGCAACGTACAAGAAAATTATAAGTCAGACCTTTTTAAAGCACTTTCTGTATCAATTTTGTATTCTATCAAACAAGAAAAGTTCATCTGCAAACTGTCAATGCATCTAACGCACCTAAAGCACATTCTGGGCAGAATTAAGAAGGATACAACCATAATAATGATCTATGAAACTTAAAGCATTGTCACAAGGTCAGTTCTCAACAACCTTGTATACACTTTTCTTTCTTTTGGGTAAACTAATTTTGAGTTTCAAAGCAGTTGGAAATACTCAAAACCAACTGATACTGGCCTTTAAGGTATTGTATGGTTACTAATCATGACTGTCCAATTTTTTTTTCAAGTTGCCACGGTTACAACATTCATTTTGCATTAAAAAACAGGGATCATCCTAGGTCAAAATTTTAGGGAGAAGTGACTTCTCCCTCCACAGAATTAAGGGAGAAATCGAGGAATTTACGGAGAAGATTTGGCATAAAAATATCTATGTGTGATTGTGAAAAGACAGTGTCCTTTCACCTTTGGAAATCATTTTGTTGCCATGGAAACAAATAGTAGTAAAAGCAAAATTATGTCTACTTCGCCATTTGATTTAATATATACATTTTAAATACAATTCAAAATTATGAACAAATAACATTGTAATCCAAGACTGAAAAATATCATGATATTTAAAAATAATACAGTATGTTCATGTAATAACAATCATGATGCACATTCTTCCTTTAACTATCAAATTAAATCAAATTATCTACAGAAAAGTTTAGTCAATATTTTGCTAGACAAAACTTTAAATGAGCCGCGCCATGAGAAAACCAACGTTTGCGACCAGCATGGATCCATGCTGTTCACTAACAGTTTCTCTGATTGCAATATGCTTTGAAAGGGAACAGGATGGATCCTGACCAGACTGCGCGGGCTGCTCTGGATCTATGCTGGTCGCAAAGCCACTATGTTGGTTTTCTCATGGCGTGGCTCAAATGTATTTAATTCTTACAAACTACCAAGACAATGGCTAGACTTTTTACGGATAGCTATAGATAATGTAGACTTAAGACTTTACTAAGTTTATTCACAAAAACTCTGATCATGCACATTCCAGGGCCTGTACTCAGTTAATACAAACTGCAGTTGCAGACATATCTCCTAATGCTTTTTCCAAAATTTATCAAAATACACAACTAAATCTACTTTATTTATTAAAGTAAATACATGCTGGTAAAATAGGATGTTATATGCCTTGTATATCTTAGAATGAAACCTGTTTTACAGATGACAATTTTACTGGATTTCTGAAGATTAATAGATGTTGTTACATGAATGAGTTCTTAAATTAGTCAGAAAGTCAGCTAGAAACTCAGATGTTCTCTTTAATCATTGGCCATAAGTATATATGGGCTTAAGTTTTTACCTAACACAATATAGGTAAAAAGAGGGAAAAAGAATTGTAGTATTTCAACAGTCTCACAAAATCAAGTATACTAATTCAACCATTATTTTGCTATATTTTCTCAGTAATTTTTAAAGATTTAAAAAATCTATATGAAATAAAATTATCTATGGTAGAAAATATACAGTTAGATCTGCATATGTTTGAGTAATAAGCCTTCATGTATAATTATGCTGTAAATTGGTAACCAAATCGGATGAGAACTGCAAAACGTGTGCTTTTTTACAGATATTCAAAGACTGTCATGTATTTATTCCATTTAGATATGTTCAAGTGCATCTTTTTCAAAAAACATTAAATTTCATCAAATTTAAATACAACAAATTTAATGTTATACATGCAAAAGTAATCAAACAGTATCAGATTTTTTTAATTTTAATATAAAGTCAAGAATAAAGATATTTTTCAATTACAGGGCCTTTGGTTAAACAACATTTTAAGAAATGACATTCTAATTTTTTCCATAAATCTGAAAAAGAAACATTAATGCAAACAATATAAACAACTCTATTTGGAAAACACACACACTATTTTCATACACATTTTGCCTTCACAATGACATACTACATTTCAAACTTGTGTCCTCTACTATAATAGAGATGAAATGTCATCTTGTCAACACTAAACTACCTGGATTAGACAGTTATGTCACAGACTGCACATTTGCAAGTTATAAAAAGTCTTTTTAGCAGTCCTTATTATTTTTATTTGATACAGAATCTTGAGAAGGCTGGCTCTTCGGGTGATATCAGAGGTCTTCTGACTGCATTTACTTTTACCATGACTGTAGCTGTCACTGAAAAATAGAGATGTGAGAGAATATTAATCTGAATGTCTTTCATTTGTCTATGGGTGGTGGTGGGATGGGGATGGGCTCTCCAGTTAAAATATTTGTGACATCATGTTACTGGGTAGAACTACTGATCTTATACAAGCCAGCTGGATGGTTTCCTTTCACAAATTTGGAAGTTAATAAAAATTACATACACTATTTCAATCATTTAATAAATTTTGTATAAGTAAATGTATAATATATACATCTTTCCTTTATTCTTTTAATGAAAATAATTTATCACACAGACCTCCCCCTCCTTGAAATGATTTTAAAAGGAACAATTGTATGAAATACATTAAATACTTTTGAATTGCTACACTTTGATTAAATTTAAGATACATGAAATTCTAAACAAAGTTCATAAATATTCTGTCAAAAAATAACATTCAATCAAGCATTTATAAAGATCTGAAATCAGACCTGATCAGACACTAAGATAAACTATAAATAAAATGTAGATACCTTCCTTCCTTTTATTCCAATATAAGGATGATGATGATCATTCATTCTTTGAAGAATTAGTCTGGAATAAACACAAATCAAACTAAAATGGTGGTTACTGTTGTTACATTTTGACAGATACAGGATTTCATCCTTTTCAACATTATATGGACCACTTTAAAAGTAAAATCTATTTCTCATACATGTGCAGAGGGTCCTTTTCTGAAAAAGGGTATATTTTAAAATTTCAAAAACTTATCAGTATTTATAGTCACAATACAAATGTATGTCAATTTAAGTTATATGAATGCCTACTAGCTATTCTTGTATCATAGATTGAGAGGTCAAGATTTCATACTTGTATGAATATGGGAATGTGGGGGGACCTCATTCTTTATTTAAATACATGTAGGCCTCTAATGTGTAAATATATATTAAAAAAAAACATATTAACTTTGACACAAACCATTTGCATTCAATATGTACTTGTAAAACATTAAAACAGGCATGTGCAGATTAAAACATGCTGACTTATGTGTAGTAATGGATGCAATTAAATGATTTCATTTTTCAGTATTCAGCATGTTCAGTGAGTTTTGACTTCAGTAAGTCTATATTTCTACAGGTACTTTGGCAAACACATACACTGTTGCAAATGACTAAATTATGGTTACCTCTCTAGAACATCCACTCACCTCATTGTTGTTTGAAACTTTATCATCAAGCAGTCATTTTCAAATGAAACAACTCACAGCTGAAAAACAAAACAAATAAATTTACAAAAATATATACATTTTGAAATGAAAATATGTCTTTATCTGCTTTTTACAAATAACATAAAAAGCATGCTAATGGTCATTTACAACTAAAATCAGGGTTTTTTTTTCCATTATTAATCTGCTTCCAATAAAAGGAGGTAATCCCAAAGAAAACAGTATCTTCCCAAGTCTGAATATGAAATTCCCAAATGTGTTACCTTATAATGCTTATATGGGTGTTTGATATATCTATATTCAGGTTATTACAACAACATTTATAGTGTTGCTCAATTACTGAAATGTAATCCATTAAAATTTTACACAAAAAATATCTTTACACAGATTTTGGTAATTTGGAAATTTCCACATTAGACAATTTCTGACAGCATTTTCCCAATTCCACTGGTGTTGGTGCATGGTATTCCCAAAATGATGGAAAAATGCCTGTAAGTTTTATCTTGGTAAAATAATAAGAAATGTCTGTCCAATATTTAAGAAAATAACCTCTGTATGGTCTTTGAATCTGTTGAAGGAAGTGAGCACATATCTTGCATAGCTTGAAATTTTTACATGTCATATTAAAACATAAAATATTATGAGACTCACCTGTTTTCATTGTAGTGTTATCCTTTACCGCTGATCCTTCAGTCAGTTGATACAAACTTCACTTATAGAAATAAACAGACAGATGTCAGACTCTGATGTGTATCCACAGTTTAGACTCTTTTCCGTTTTCTGCCAGAGTATTTTCCCAAACATTGTCGCTATTCAGCAAATTTTAAGCGTGGACTTGGTTTGAAGGGACACATCCAAGCATCACATGCCCATTTAGCATAAAATCTCTGACTGTCATTGTATCTATATACTAAAAATGTGCAAAATCCGAGTAGAAATCTGAATTCAGCATATTCCAGGAAGTAAACTTAGATAAGCTCTTTGTGATTTCCTAAATGAAGAGCATCAAGGGGAGGTAATAAAAATAGGAAAAATGCCACAAATCATAAAATTTGGCCCCAAATCTACAAGAATATGTCTGAATGACCCATTACGATTTATGTTTCTTTTTGAAATATCATCTTCCCTTTATACAAACAAATATACTTTTCTGCTGAGACCTGTGCACTTTTCAAGATGTAGAGCACAATATAAACATATGCTTTGCTCCATAAATATATTTTTTCTTGCAGATAAAAGTCTAGATCATACAAGAATCAAATAAATATTTGGAAATATTAGTTTGGTATGAAACCTTGTTCATTTGCCTTTAAAATTTGCAAGTACGAAAATAAAGGACACTTTCTAGTACTTTCCAGATAACAAAATAGGTATGCACCCCTACTTTTTTGAAAATTCAGCAAGTTGGGGATTTTCATCCTCGTTTCCATGGTAACCGGGAGATATATTGAAAAAATGAAAAACAGGATTTTCTTAATTTTGCACCCTCTTCAAGAAAAAATCGGTTTAAAGGAAATCTGTGACTATGAGTTTCCAACTTTTTTTGGTTCTTACAGAGAATCGGTCTTAAGGTATTAGATCACTAATAGAGAACCTCCTTTTTGAAGAGTATTCAATTCCTACCATAAACCTACTTTTACTGCAATTCTTAGTGGGGGGGGGGGGGGGGGGGCGTAGGTTCAAGCCCTACTGGGACCAATTTTTTTCCCTTATTTTCCTTTTTTCTAGTAAGTTTTTACTTCTTTCAAGACTTATTATTGATTTCTTGTACAAAAATGGAAAAAGATTAATTTTATAAGCGACTTCTTTGTGCTCAAAGTGAATTTACTACTTAAACAGAAGGGGTAGAGTTACACATCTTTAAAAATATTGAGTTACACGCGGTGAAAGTTCCTTATTTTGCTTTCACTCTTAGATTATATATTGTGGAAGAAATTTAGGTAGGTTTTACGTCTGCCCTAAGGTTATTTCTAACTGGAGTAAGCAAAATTCAAAACAGAAACACAGCATTAGACCTTATTTTTTTTTTCAATGTTGAAGTATGAATTCTGTCTCATTAAATCCGTTTACTTGAGGCACCATAGAAAAAAATGATATTGACATTTTTATTTTGTATTTTATAATTGTTTACCGATAGTTTGATGTTTCTTTTATTAAAATTAATGGTCAAATGAGTTCTCTGCAAACGTTTTGGATAGTGGCCATCACTTTGAAATTTGCCTCTACGTGAGCTTGAGGAGATACCATAAGTTATACAAAATTTATAAAAAAAAAAACGGCACGGTTAAAGTTGTTTAAAAATACTGCAAAACACGGTTACCTTTCAGAATATACCAAGCAAAGGCCATTTTGTAAACATTACTATTAGTGCTCTAATACCTTAATAAAAGATGCAAAAGTTCTATGACGGATTTCAAATTAGTAATGAGCACACGCCTATTAAGTGACCACATGCATTAAGAGGCCACTTGTTCAGTTTCTTTTTGTATTCTTAAAGAACAAATTATCTTGTATTAACCTTTAACATGCTAGTGACAACTGATTCTGCCTTTGTAATCAGAGAAGAACATTATCAGCTGCACATCCGTGCATCAAGATCTGCAGTGTTGGCTATTCAGTCAGTATCGTTTCGGAAAGCATCCCTTATAACAGTTAATTGAAAGCTGGACAAGATTTTTTTATAGAAATTGAGAAGGGTAAGGGTTACTATTCTTTGAACATTAACATTAATGTGAGAAACAGCATAGCTGAATACTCAAGATCGTTCTATACCAGATAATCTCTTCTATAATTCGTATTTTCTTAATCTCCTCAGCTCTGATAAGCATTGAGAAATGAAATAGAAATAGTTTGATGATGTTTGAATGGTCTTCTTGGTTGCCTTGACTGATACAAAACATAATATGAATTGTTGGAATATGTTGTCAGTGAAATTAATCATAGAGATAAAGGAATAGGATGATCTTATAATGATAAAATAAATATAGCAACAAGAGACAGGTTTCAGTTGTTTCTTTATCAAAAATATTACAATAGTGATGATACTGAAAGAAATAATTGCTGTTGTATCTCCGTGCTATGCCTTTCCAAATAATTCATCAAGGTTTCAGACGGTCGGTGAGTTATAATTAAATCGACTGTTATTTGCTTTGGTACAAAACAAAAACATATTGCTTTTCTGTCTTGTAACAAAAGGTAAACAACTTCTTTACATACCCAACTGGAAACAGTTTTCTCCGATAATGCAGGCTTCCAATATAATGAAATATTCTGTTCAATAAGTATATGCCTTGCAACAACGTACATTTGTACTTTAAATTAATTAATGTACGCTCTAATTTCAAATTTTGTTCGCTTTTCATAGCTTCATGTGTTTTGCTTAGTATATATGACTACACCTAATAAAAAAACAACAAAACAGTTAGATAGTTTTCAACAAAACTTTGCAGGATTATACAGAAGTCATTGAGGAATCATCCAAAAGGAGTAAACATGAGTTTCTTGCGTGTCAAACTTCTACTGAAGCGCGCGATTGTCACTATTTTCAGAATGGCCCACGTATCGTGAAATTATATTTTATGTACCGACAGAAAATCCTTGGTTAATTGATTTTAACTTATTTTGGATTTCGCTAGATTCTTAACTTTGTTTATCGGACATGTATTCAAATTGTTTAAAATTGTATCAAAACCATCGAATATTTTTTGTATTATTCTGTATTTTGGTATAGCGTTGCGAGAATAAAACTTCAATATTAAAACTTCAATTAAGAAAAGAAACATTCTTTCATACGTAAGTGACAGTTTTAAAAATACACTATTTTTTTGCAGAGCTCTGCCTCTAATAAGAATTGCATATTTTCAAACAGGTGTAAACACTATCACATAACTACACTAAAAACTTGGCATGCGTTTCTTGAGTTTGGCAGCTAAAAAACAATAATGTCTGTATTGCAGCACTAACATCCGTTATCTTATTGACCCTAAAGCAGTTTTTTATGACTCTATGTTATTGGAAATTACGTGTTCCATTCAATACTTACACAACCAGACGAAAAGATGAAAAACAATATTGTCTTTAATTTGTAAAATAATCATTATAAACTTATAAGTTATTTGTTATAGACCGCTCATATTTAAGATATTAATAAAAGATGGCAAAGATTATATGACGGATTTCAAATTAGTAATGAGCACACGCATTAAGAGACCACATGTATTAAGAGGCCACTTGTTCAGTTCTTTTTCGTATTCTTAACGGACAAATTATGTTGTATTAACCTTTATAATGCTAGTCACAATTCATTCTGCCTTTGTGATCAGTGTCTTTTTGGTAAGCACCCCTTATAACAATTAATTGAAAGCTGGACAAGTTTTCTTACAGAAATTTAGCAAGGTAAGGGTTGATATTCTTTGAACATTAACATAATCGTGAGAAACAGCATAGCTGAATACTCAAGATCGTTCTACAGCAGATAATCTCTTCTATAACTCGTATCATTTCTTAATCTCCTTAGCTCTAATAAGCATTGAGAATGAAAGAGAAATATTTTGATGATATTTGAATGGTCTTCTTGGTTGCCTTGTCTGATACAAAACAATATGAATTGATAGAATATGATGTCAGTGAACTTAATCATGGAGATAAAGGAATATGATGATCTGTTAATGATAAAATAAATATAGCAACAAGAGACAGGTTTGAGTTTTTTTTATCAGAAACATTGCAATATTGATAATATTAAAGAAAAAAGCTGCTGTTGTGTCTCCGTGCTATGCCTTTCCAAATAATTGTATCAAAGTTTCGGACGGTCAATGAGTAATAATAAAATCGACTGTTATTTGCTTTAGTTCAAAAGAAAAACATATTGCTTTTCTGTCTTGTAACAAAAGGTAAACAATTTCTTTAATTTTCCCTGCCTCGTTTGCATAGCTTTCGGGACAGTCTTTCAAAATTGGCAGTCAAATTTTCAGAAAGAACGTTCTATTATAGGCCTTACATTTACATCTTAAAAAAATACGTTAAAGATCAAAATTGACATTACTTAAAGATTATTATTATTATTATTATTATTATTTAATCGAAAGGCGAATGGGCCACTCTTTTTGTCTGTTATATCTAAACGTAATGAAAATGGGTGGTTTGGCATTTATTACGATTTCTGCTACAATTGTTTTGTAGCACTCTATTGCAAAGATTGAATGTCATCCGTTACGTTTCAAATAAATGACACATGTGATAGAAGCATTGTACGAATATAACATTTAAATTACATGTCAGTGTGTGTGATGGGTACATGTTCCAGTGAGACCATGTCAAACTTTACGTAATTATGTAATCCCAATGAAATTTTACAACGAAGGGCAATTTATGTATTTATACACAAAAAAGAAGTCAACTCAATATTGATTTGCTCTTGGCTAGGGTTCAAATATTACTTGACTAGTGTTCAAATGCAATTTTAAACATTTGCATGAATCTGATCGTTCAACGCCGCTTGGCATGTCTTATTATTTTAGACATTATTTCTTGAATGTTTGACAAGTTATGCACCTGCAATCATTAAATTAAACAATTTAAAATGTCGATTGCATAATCAGGTTTTCATTACCGGATATTAATATTTTTTCAGCGTCGCCTTTTTTTGACCGGGTGATTTATAGCACAATCAGAAAAGTGTACATCAGTGTGTATTGTTAACCTTTACCCTGCTAAATTTCTAAATGGAGTGGTCCATCATTCAATTTAAACAGTACCGTTTATCATTTGAAGGAGTGTCCATCGAAAATTAACTAACTGAATATCGATCAGTGCACTGCACGGTTTTGCAGGCTGATCATGGTCTGGACTGGTCGCCAAGACAGAATCACTTCCCGACAGCAGGCTAAAGGTTAATACCTACAGATAAGAGATTATTGATGCTATTGGTTACAGGCATGGATGGGAATATCCGGTTCGAAAGAGTGGTAATGAGTTTCTGCACTTATTTCAGTGGACATACGTGTTTTCTAGTGTATCGTAATGGAAAATTAATAGACATCGTTTTTCATATTTTTCTAGTATCAAAAACTTTTAGATGTGTTGCAATAATTACTTGAAATATAGCTGTATTCTGTAACTTCTACATATTTTGCATTTCCTTGAGAATGTATTAGACATTCCCTTATATTTTTTCTGTTCGTTTGTAGTATTAGCGATACCTTTTTGGAGCTTTGTGTAATTATCAAAATTTTTATGTCCGAGAGGACCCGAAATTGAAAATAAAGATATTCTATTCTATTCTATTCTATTTTTTATTCTCTTCCAAAATTATAAACATGCGGAAAATATTCCAGTAAATAATTCTAGCATCTAGGCCATGAAAATTCCAGAAATACATTTATTTCCAAACACATGCCTCTGCAGAAAGTGCTCTTAAACAATTTGCTATACAGATAAGGTGAGCGAATATTTGATAAGTGTAAAATTCTTTTGATGTTGAGTTACAGAACACTAAACAGGTACGTTCAAGAGCAATCTCCGGCATTAATTTTCTAATTTGCTATGCTCAAAAGAAACCTTATCATTCAGAAGAAAACAATGTCAGTCACATCGGCGGCAAGTTTTCAAGCTTTTGAATGTGGAGAAAGACCCCAGGTGCCCCTCGATGCATTATTTCATTACAGACGGACACCAGCCTTCCGTAAGTCAGCAGCTGGATGACTTCCTGACACGAAGAATTCTACACTCAACCGAGATTTCGAACCACATAGACGACGGAGATCCCCCCAAAGCAAAGAACATTAACAATGACAGGATTGGAAAATTGCATTCTTATTTCAACATTTCTGCACATTACATTTAAACCGTCTTTTTTAAGACACAGGATCCTGACATTCACTTGCAGCAGAATTAGAGCTACAGTCATCTCAATGGAAAAACATTATGATTTAGTGACACAAGTGCGTATCCTGTGAAAATTTCATAATAATCAATATATTTTATATAGTTTTGCTTTAGTTACATACGTTATCTTTATGTCTGACACGGACACTTATACTGACATTTAAATTATGCTCTTTATCAGATTATGTAATCAATCGTACACAAAAGGAAAAACTATTTAAATATTTTAAGCAAATCAAATCCTCTAGTATCCAAAACACAGATGCTTGTCTTGCTATTTTTATCACATTTTCACCACTATATTCATTATAATCTTTACATTTACTTAACCTTTTTCTTGCTTAACTCAGCTTTGAAAGTAATATTCTCTTCTTATTTCGTAATAAATTTCATGTATACAATTTGTATCTCAATTCCGTCCTAACTGGTTTCTCTTCAATTACCTAACCGTTTTTATATCCTATCACTATATTACACTGTCTTTGTAGTGCCTATTTCTCTTTAATGATGTTATGTTCAACTTAAAGTTTTTTTCCTGTTATTACAAGAACTTAATTTCATGCAGACTTATTTAGACAGACTCATTAATTAAAGTTGCTCTCTAAAGGTAATCAAACATTTTCCCGTTCTGTTTTTACTCGAAAGAGATTTACGGGTGTTTTTTTTGCGCGCAGATTATAATTAGCTTCTATCTTAACCACTTATCAATGTACAAGTCTTCAATAAAATATCTGCCTGTCTGTCTGTCTGTCTGTCTTAACCACTTATCTGATGTTGCCTAGACTTTAAGTTCTTTTCACAGTTACTAAACTACATGATAGAGTTTTAACGATATTTTCTTGTCCCTAATAATTAGCTGATTAGTTTGTTTGTTTTGGGTTTAACGCCGTTTTTCAACAGTATTTCAGTCATGTAACGGCGGGCAGTTAACCTTACCAGTATTCCTGGATTATGTACCAGTACAAACCTGTTCTCCGCAAGTAACTGCCAACTTCCCCACATGAATCAGAGGTGGAGGAATAATGATTTCAGACACAATGTCGTTTATGAAATAGTCACGGAGAACATACGCCCCGCCCGGGGATCGAACTCGCGACCCCAAGATCCGTAGACCAACGCTCTTACCTACTGAGCTAAGCGGGCAGGCTCAATGATTAGTTGAATCACAAATATGTTAATTGAATGCATTTTAATGCATGTCTTAGATGTCACCGTGTAAATTACGTATGAATCAAGGATCATTGTGTCAGACTTCCTATAATCAAATAAGTTTTCCTTGGTAAATGATGTTCCCTAGAACATTCGAGTTAATGATATATAAATTTGCTATACGTTCAAACTAATACGTTTTCATTAGAAGAATCACAAAAGCAGATACAAAAATGATATATATGAAAGGAAACATCCAATTCACATCTTGTAAATATTATAATAGATAAACGGTAAATCTTTCGCACCTGTTCAAAATATTCAGTCTTGTAATGAAATCCGCAGAAAAAATGGTGGCTTATAACCCAATTATATGCTTATAGATGTTTCCGATACTGCAACTACCGTTAAAGATTGAAGCAGAGTGGTTACGTGTTTACTGATAAGTCTAGTATAATAATGTATCATCAAACAAAGTAGAATGTTTGGAAGCAGAGTAACGAAGCATTGGGCACATTAAACTACACGTAGAAAACAGAGCCACTTTTCCTCATCCACACTGCTGCGCAAGTCTAGTAAGTTGCTTAGAAAAGTGAATCATCACAACACCAGCCCGCCCAAAGTCAACGTCTTATGTCGGATGAATAGAAAAAACAATCAATAAACATCAAAATATGTGCATACAATTTGCAACAACAGTGCCAGACTGTCACAAAATACGCCCGTCATAATTCAAGAGTGCCGGGGTGATTTTGCTAGTTATCGAAGATGGCTGAGATTTCATGTCAACAAACATTATCATCAAGTTTAGTAAAGATCGGATGAAAAGTGTTTGACTTCGAGAGCGGACAAGGCTAAATTTGCAGATTTTAAGTAATTCAAGGGCCATAATCTAAGAGTGCCTGGTGCAATTTGGCCAGTTATTGAACTTGGTCGAGATATTATGCACACAATCATTATCTCCAAGTTTGGGGAAAATCGGAAGAAAACTGTTTAATTTAGAGAGCGGACATGGCTAAATTCGCAGTTTTTCAAGTAATTCAAGGGCCATAATCCCGGAGTGCCTGGGGCGATTTGGCTGGTAATCGAACTTGGCCGAGATATTATGCCAACAAACAATGTCAACAAGTTTGTTTAAGATCGGACGAAAACTGTTCGACTTAGAGAGCGGACATGCTTTTGAACGTTGACCGCAGGCGTTCACATAATTTACGCCTCGCTCTTTCAGAAACGAGCGTATAAGAATTAAATATAATTATGTCATATATAGATGAGGCGAACATAATTTCCTCTATCTGTGTGGTAATTGGATATGACATGAACTGACTTATCGTTAGTAAATTAGCTAGAAACGCAGTCCTGGTCTCTGTGACCGATGGGGTTAAGGCCACTAACTTCGAATCACTTGTCCCTCGCAGATTTTGCTTCGAACCTCACTCCTTCGAGCCTCACTCGGCACATTATATACTTCAATCGGAGAAGCTATCCAGCTGGCTTACGGAAGGTTGGTGCTAGCTGGCTTAAGGAAGGTTAATGGTTCTACCCCGGTGACCGCCTGTGAACAAATAATGCAGTTCCTCCACCATGAAAAGCTTGAAAGTTGCCATACAACCTATAATTGCGTCGGTGTGACGTTAACCCCAACAAAAAACAGAAGCGCAGTATCCAAACTCTTCTTTTAAACGTCCGTTGGACTTACAGACAAGATGACCAAACAACTGTTTGCAGAGTGCTTTATTGCTTAGATACACATGCATTTCACTTTAATATGATTGCTACTCGTTTCTTGTGCATCAAGAAAAAATAAAAATACCGAGCTACTGAATTATTCCATAATTACATAAAGCGGTTACATTAGGGACAACTACCATGTGAATAAATAAGAAGAATTAACATGTAGCATCAATAGAAATCATGGAAATACCTTTAACTTTCAAATTGCTTGTTTAGGGAACCGCTATTGGTTCATTAGTCTACACTGATACTTGAGTAAATTTTAAAGTTTATACATTTACAAATTCTTCTCTGATATTTAGTTTATACAGTATTTATTTCATTCAAGTAAACATAACATAAACATCATTGTAACAAATACAATTAGGATTAGGAAAAAAGTTACAAGTAAATTATCTGAATCCATTTCCTAATAAGCATTTTGTGTACATACAATTAGATTTTGTTATGACAGGTTGCAACAAGATACGTACTGTTGAATGATTAAAACAATGTAGAAAAGTAAACTTAAAGGAAAATAATAGAGGGAAAACTGAGTATTCCTTCAACCTAGTTTAGACGGATGAAAAGAAAACGACACAAAAAAATGAAGAAAATAATGTAAAAATATATACATGTACATAAGTAGTTGGGCACAAGTTCATTTTTCATTTTAAACAAAAGGGAAAGTTTATGTTTTCTACGTCTCTTAACTGAGGGCTCAATACTGGATTCGTTGTAAAGTTTATCTAAGTTACAATATTCTCTGATATTTAGCCTTCCAAACATGACTCGTTTGATCATCATTCCAAACTTAAGTAAAATATTTGTTTAAACAAGAATTCAAAGAGACCAAAATCCGCATGTTAGTTATCATATCAAAGTATACATTTAGCAATTAAAGCGGAAATCTAAACAGTATATAAACAGAAAATAAGAGATCCAAGGCTAGCATGTACGACAGGGAAGATAATTTAGCTGATCCTGATAAAACTGTGTCGGTATGAAACTGGATCCTTCGTTCCGTCGAAGGGTACACTGGGTTACGTTTTCTGAAATAGTCCAATACTGTTGTGACGTCCAGAGTGTCTGAAACATAATAATAATAATAATAATAATAATAATAAATAATAATAAAGACTTATCTAACAAAGAAAGACAACTAAACAGTTCAAACTTCAATGGAAAAAAAATCAAACATATTACAAGTGGGCCATAATGGCCTAAGATCGCTCACCTGAGTTTCAGAGGAACATAATACGCTCCAAATGTTAAAGGTTCCCGGAGCAGTGGAGGTTGATTACCTTAATTAGTGTGACAGATGACAAAGTCAACCTAAATTAGTGTGACAAATGACAAACAGTTAAATGGAAGTTTCTTTATTATAGTTACCTGTATACAACTGTTAATAAGACAAAGTTGTTTATAGGTACTTTTATATGTAAGCTCTACTGACCCTTAAAAAGGGACCGAGTTCTCTCATTTAAGCAACTTTGGAAGAAAACTTTACAATGATTGTAGAAACAAAGTCTGGTGAAGATCCAATAAGCAATAGATGAAAAGATGTCGTTTAAATGTACAGCTATATTAAACTATAGCGGCCCCTACAAGGGAGTGAGTCTACCCATTTGAACAAAATTGGGAGAGGACCTTCATAATGATGTCAGAGACCAAAGAACATGCCTCAAGCTGTTCAAGAGAAGAAGTCAGTAGTAAATTTATTTCTTCTTTAAGCTCTAGTGCCAAGCTCCCACAATGAAAACGATAGAAAGGGAAATTATAATGACGCTACATATAACATCTGATAAAGATACTTCAAACGGTTTATGTTAAGAATTTGTTTAAAGGTATATATAATTTTAATCCAAACGCCCCCATTTGAACAAACTTAAAAGAGGACCTTATAATAATGCTATAGACATAATTTTATGGAGGTCTATCCGTTAGTTCATGAGAACAACCCGTATAAAGGTTTTACCATTTTATTATCAGCGACCCCTCAAACGTGCCAAGCATCCTAGATTGAATGAATTTGGGAGAGGACCTTCTATATGCTGCTACAAACCAACTTTGATGACGATCCATTAAGCACTTCATGAAAAGAAGTCATTTAAAGGAGTTCCTGTTTTTATCTCTGGCGGCCCCTAAAAGCAGCCAGTCTAAACATTTAAACAAACTTGATAAAGAATCGTACCAGGATGCTACTGACTAAAATTGATGGTGGAGACGTCATCTGAGGAAAAGGGGACGAAAGGATGGACAGACGGTGAGCGATTACAATCATTCATCCCGAACACTTCATTCATAACATACGTATTACACACTAAAAAGCTGATGTTTTAATGGCAAAAACTTGTATCCATCGCCGCCACTGAGCAAAAAGGTTGATACGTATATGTTATAATTCTCGTAGTCTTTTAAAGGGGAGTAACTCGGTATGTCGCACTTCAAACATCTGACTTCCGCTGATATAACACGCTGTCCAGGTGGGTTTTGTAGATTATAAACAACATGGAGACCTGAAATAGTAAAACATGCACATGTAAAAGAAATACCAAATTTAAACGATGGATATCTATTGTTGTACACATTTTGATTATCTTGGAATGGCTCTTTGATTAACTTGATGTCAATATCTGGATCTAAGCACGCAACAACCTCTATAGCTTTAGTCATTAATGATTTGATACTCTATCAATGTTTTAAATGAAACAAAAGGCTGTACAGAAACTGTATATAGAAAATATGGCTTTTAAAAAAAAATGTGAAATAAAATTGAATTATATACTATCGGTATGTGACGATTCCTTAACATAAAAGGTACAGACCTCTGGAATAAATGTTATACAGACTCATTTCGGGACTTATGATTTAATTTAGTTCTATAAAATGCAGCCATTGGATGAAACCCAAACAGAATAATTTACCAGACATTCGAAGAAAACGTCCTTCGGATTCCTGACGATTTATTTCGTGCACGGAATGCTCAAGCTGTTCTCTAAAATTTTTACCGGAAACTGTGACCACGTCTATTTCATTTCTAAATGGCATGACGGAAAACACTTCGCCACCAGTAACCGTTCCTATATCCAAAGTGTTTTAACAGTTATTAATCTTAGAATTGCTAGCTGGAATAAGACAACTGTTCATTTAACAAACACAAGCATTAGGCTTATACGCTCGGTCAACTATATGCACAAGATTTGTATATCTACTACTTGCATTACTTCAAACTTATTGTTGAAGCAGGAGGCCACCATGGTCTCCAGATTTCAGAAGTTCACATGACAGTTGTATTCCTTCGTCTTTAAACGGTCTAGCATTTCAACCATAGTAGTGGCTGTAGGCCGGCCAAAAATAAAAACAAAATTGCAGTATGACAACTGTATGATGCAACTAAAATGCAAAAACATCAATTATCCTAAATTACAGGGGACTAGGACAGGATTGCAATGTATAACTTTTTTTAACATGATAGACATCAAAGGTATAACTCAAAGAAGAAATTCATCTGAAAAATAAACAAGAGGACCATGATGGTCCTGAATCGCTCACCTGTTCCCACATGACCCAGTTTTGAGTATGACGTCGTTTTTTCTATTATTTGACATAGTGACCTAGTTTTTGAGCTCATGTGACCCAGTTTTGAACTTGACCTAGATATTATCAAGATAAAAATTCTGACCAATTTTCATGAAGATCCATTGAAAAATATGGCCTCTAGAGAGGTCAAAAGGCTTTTCTATTATTTGACCTATTGACCTAGTTTTCGAAGGTACGTGACCCTGTTTTGAACTTAACCTAGATATCATCAAGGTGAACATTCTTACTAATTTTCATGAAGATCTCATGAAAAATATGGCCTTTAGAGAGGTCACAAGGTTTTTCTATTTTTATACCTACTGGCCTAGTTTTTGACCACACGTAACCCAGTTTCTAAAGTGACCTAGATATCATCAAGGTGAACATTCAGACCAATTTTCATGAAGATCCATTGAAAAATATGGCCTCTAGAGAGGTCAAAAGATTTTTCTAATTTTAGACCAACTGACCTAGTTTTTGATGCAGTTGACCCAGTTTCAAACTTGACCTAGATATCATCAAGATGAACATTCAGACCAACTTTCATACAGATCCCATGAAAAGTATGGCCTCTAGAGAGGTCACAAGTTTTTTTTTTATTATTTGACCTACTGACCTAGTTTTTTTAGATGGCACGTGACCCAGTTTCAAACTTGACCTAGATATCGTCAAGGTGAACATTCTGACCAATTTTCATGAAGATCCATTCAAGGGTATGGCCTCTAGAGAGGTCACAAGGTTTTTCTATTTTAAGACCTACTGACCTAGTTTTTGATCGCAATTGACCCAGTTTCAAACTTGACCTATATATCATCAAGATGAACATTCAGACCAAATTTCATACAGATCCCATGAAAAATATGGCCTCTAGAGAGGTCACAACGTTTTTTCATTATTTGACCTACTGACCTACTTTTTGAAGACACGTGACCCACTTTCGAACTTGACCTAGATATCATCAAGATGAACATTCTGACCAATTTTTATGGAGATTCATTCAAAAGTATGGCCTCTAGAGAGGTCACAAGGTTTTTCTATTTTTAGACCTACTGACCTAGTTTTTGACCGCACATGACCCTGTTTCGAATTTGAACTAGATATCATCAATTAGAACATTCAGACCAAATTTCATACAGATTCCATGAAAAATATGGCCTTTAGAGAGGTCACAAGGTTTTTCTATTATTTGACCTACTGACCTAGTTTGTGATGGCATATGACCCACTTTCAAACTTGACCTAGATATCATCAAGATGAACATTCAGACCAATTTTCATACAGATCCCATGAAAAATATGGCCTCTAGGGAGGTCACAAAGTTTTTCTATTATTTGACCTACTGACCTAGTTTTTGATGGTACGTAACCCACTTTCAAACTTGACCTAGATATCATCAAGATGAACATTCTGACCAATTTTCATGAAGATCTCATGAAATATATGGCCTCTAAAGAGGTCACAAGGTTTTTCTATTTTAGACCTACTGACCTAGTTTTTGATGGCACGTGACCCAATTTCGAACTTGACCTAGATATCACCAAGGTAAACATTCTGACCAATTTTCATAAAGATCCCATAAAAAATGTGTCCTCTAGAGTGGTCACAAGCAAAACGTTTACGCACGCACGGACGTACGCACGGACGACGGACGCTGCGCGATCACAAAAGCTCACCTTGTCACTTTGTGACAGGTGAGCTAAAAAAAACCCGGAAAATCCCTATATATTGCATTAAACACTCTAAATGTGCAGATTTTTCGACTGAATTTGCATTTTTGACGGCTATCTTGGCGGCTATCTTGAATACATTTTGCATTTCAAAATGTTCAATGATGATAAAGTTGCATCATCCAGTTTGTTGTAGAACCTTTATATGCAAACATATTTTGAGCATACGGTATTTTTTTGGTTAGGTAGCTAATTGGCATTTGGCATAGTGATTACTTTGCAATCAGAGAAGAACCATTGGAGAGATTATACAGTATATACAAAATATATATGTATGCAGATGCTCAAATACCAGGCTATATTTGTATAACATCAGTCATTTTCACCATTGATTTTATTTCCGATATAGTCAATGGCAGTGTGTTTTCGCAAAAACAAAAACTCGGTGATACGCCGTTATATTTATTAAAAGTCCTTTATGATGCAAAAGGTGTACGTATATAGCAAATATTCAAATGCGTGAACCAATTACAATATTTTTTTTTATTTTACGAACTTCGAGCCACGCGAAAATATCTGATTTTACAGCATTTGGGACCTATTGTAACTTTGAAAGAAATCTAAATGGCACATGTACTGCACATTAATACCTGTACCCCACTGCGAGGACGAGGGCATTGGAACTAGATTGGAGAAAATCACATGATAGTTACATACCTTTGTCAACAGATGATCTAATACCTCCACCATTCCATATGGCTACTGCGGCAGGGGCCCATTGATCTTCAGGGTGGGAGAAATTAATGTGTTAGTCAATTATCGCATCAGTTATAAGGTTGCCTAAATGAAAAGAAGTCAATATAGTGTCATTTTATAGTTACACAAATACTTAAGAGATATACTCTGAATGTATAGTACCCAAATATCGTTAACGTGGACAAAGGATTAGACCGCGGCATATATCGACCTCATCGCAAACATCTTTTTAGTGTAACCTGAACGGCATTCAACCACTGGGTGTCAGGAAATATTTTAACTATAAGCATGAAATGGTGACCCCTGTTGCATTTTTGTGTCTAAACGTTGGTGAGTAAAGCCACTTCTAAGCTGATGGCCCATGGTGTGGAGGAAGCACGTTTAAACTGATATTAGATATATAGGAAGAGTAGTAGAAAGAGAGTAATACAATGAAACTGCATCTCTAGTAGTATTCTCTACTGTGCAGGGCACGAATTTGACTTCAAAAGGAGCCGAAACCATACATTAACCCTTATAATGATGGACACGATAAAAAAAAATTGTTCGTGCGTTCGTTGTGGAGGGGCACAAGTTAAAAAGAATAACAATAACAGTGAACATTTTAGGCACTTTTCTCTTTTTAAGATCGTAATTAGTATATGAAACGTTACCCTTTTTTATAAAGTCCTTGAAATGAATACATTCCAATGTTAATAGCTAGCCATCCGGCCCTTTGGTAGATAAGTTAAGGTAGAACATGATTTAAAGTATTTCCAAGGTCATAATTATGTCTGAATGGGTGCCATTACTATAACGCAAATGGGCGACTCTGTGAAGAAGTCAGTAAATTAAGTTAGAGGATAATGCAATATACAGAGGACGCTGTAATTCTAGAAGCTTGCCTGATTCTTTGTCATGTGAAGTGCAGCCAGACAGTAGAATCTCATCCGAATGTTACTAACTTTCACACGGGTATGAAACGTTGCCTGCGGCACAAAATGTGCCGCGCTGAAATGAAGGCATCGCGCTTCCGACGGCGCAGGCATTGCGCAGGATGTTTACAAAAATAACGAGCACGGTGAGTAAAATTGAATGTTTTTGGTTATTGTCTTGTTACAGTAAACATATTTTAGAAATCGGGGAATGCAGCGGGATGAATGACTGATGTTATACAAATATAGCCTGGTATTAGAGCATCTGCATACATATATATTTTGTATATACTGTATAATCTCTTTGTCTTGCCGACAAATCCATGCCCAGTTTGTGAAGAAATGTGTAATATTGTTATTTTGCGCGTGTTTTTTTATCGGATACAGTAACGTGAAAATTACAAAAGCAGTGAATATTCCGAGTCATTTCACATCCTGCAGAAAAAGGAATGATGCATTTCTGTAGTATATTATAAAAAGACATGATATCTGATCGATTGAGATAAAATACATGTCAAGGAAAAGGCATATCCCCTCGTTCTGCCGACTTTTCAGTCCAGTGCCGCAGGCATCTCGATGGTGCCGCAGGCATCGTTAGGGGTGCAGTCATCTTGAATACTATTGTAGTCAGTAGTACGTGTAATTTCGACCACCTAACATGTATTAAAGTACAAAAAAATCAATAACAATGTTGTTCCTCCAGTTATTGTGTAAGACAAATCTTCTGAATCCGAACTTTATAATATTAATAGCTATTTTAAGAAGTTTGCAGTATTCTTTCTCGCTGTTTTGGGGAATGGGGCCAGGTCGATTCCAGTTGGGAAAATCACGTCATTTTATATCGAACTTGGATTATTTCCGCCTAAAATAACAATATTCAATTACCAAACATTGCCATTAGTAACAATCATTGATGCTTACTTCAAACCAAGGTACGAAAACCAGCATTAGAGCACAAAAACTGTCATAACTTTGTCATTTTTCAGCCAGTTTTGATGTTTTTGTTTCAACATCAAGTATTGTTGTTTTTATTTTCTTTACAGTTTTGGCGAACTATTTTGATTAGCGATGAGCTGAGTTCCCCCACCCCAACCCTAACAAAAAAGAAAGAAAGAAGAAAAAAAGAAATGGCGAAAAAATCAGTTTTGGTTTTCCGAAGAAAAGGAACTAAACAAGACAAAATAAAAACAACGTAAAACACGAAACTTCCCTTACAACGATACTATTCAGAAATTTTATGTGGAAAAGAAGCAAATTATTAAGTTAACGATTGTTAAGTATCTTGTTAATTTTATATTTTCAGATGAATGTGCATTCAGTGTATATTAAAAGGGAAATGAAAATCATTCAGAACTCCTTATCGTCAGACGTAAACTTTATGTGTACAATCAGTGCACAGACCTAAATCACATTTGAACGACAAAGAGTGAGTAAAGTACGTTAATATTTTAGTAGAATTTCAGAACAAGTTAAGACCCATTTTGGACACATTTTTCGAAAGATCTCAACTTCATTGGTTCTTTTCCACACAAAACTTGGGAACAGTAATTTTAAATATTCTTCGTTCGTATTTAGATAATTCTTTAGGACAATTCTTGACCTAACTGAATTTGGTGCTGATGTACTGCTACAGAAAAAATGGCTCGAGATGAGCCAAAGAAGTTTCACGTTTTTACGATTTTTTGTTTGTTTTTGCGTTCCTTTTTTTTTTTTTTTTTTTTTTTTTTTTTTTGGAACGCTGGAACGCAATAACAGCGATTCTCACCTCTTTTTTTTGGTGTGGGGGGGGGGGGGGGGGGGGGGCAGAGAGAGAGGGATTCAGCTCACCGCTTATAAAAAGTACGCCCGAACTGTAAAGAAAAAACACTCGATGCTGAAACAAAAACAACAAAATTGGTTGAAAAATGACAAATGTTATGACAGTTTTTGTGCTCCAATGCTGGTTTTCATACCTTGCTTTGAACTAAGTATCAATAATGGTTACAAATGGAAATGTTTGGTAACTGAATATTGTTATTTTAGGAGAAATAATCCCAGTTCGATATAAAATGACGTGATTTTCTCAACTGGAAGGGATCTGGCCCCATCCCCCAAAACAGCGAGGAAAAATATTGCAAACTTCTTAAAATAGCTATTAATATTACAAAGTTCGGGTTCAGAAAAATTTGTCTTACACAATTACTGGAGGAACAACATTGTTATTGATTTTAATACATGTTAGGTGGTCGAAATTACACGTACTACTGACTACAATAGTATTCAAGATGACTGCGCCCCTCGCGATGCCTGCGGCATCATCGAGATGCCTGCGGCACTGGACTGAAAAGTCGGCAGAACGAGGGGATATGCCTTTTCCTTGACATGTATTTTATCTCAATCGATCAGATATCATGTCTTTTTATGATATACTACAGAAATGCATCATTCCTTTTTCTGCAGGATGTGAAATGACTCGGAATATTCACTGCTTTGGTAATTTTCACGTTACTGTATCTGATGAAAAACACGCGCAAAATAACAATATTACATATTTCTTCACAAACTGGGCATGGATTTGTCGGCAAGACATAACTAAATCCCGCTGCATTCCCCGATTTCTAAGAAGTGTTTACTGTAACAAGACAATAACCAAAAACATTCAATTTTACTCACCGTGCTCGTTATTTTTGTAAACATCCTGCGCAATGCCTGCGCCGTCGGAAGCGCGATGCCTTCATTTTAGTGCGGCACATTTTGTGCCGCAGGCAACGTTTCATACCCGTGTTTCAGCTGGAGCAGCAAGACCTGGAACTCTCAACCCCGATTTCGTACGCAGGAAGTATATCCCTTGATCATTGTGTCCGCTCTACCCACCCAAGTCATTTTGCTTGTAGAAATATGGTTCATCCAATCGGCGTTATACACTTGCTCATAGAAATATGGTTCAAACGATCGATGTTATACTGTTGTCGACAGAAATATGGTTCACATAATTAGTGTTGTGTTGTTGTCGATAGAGTTTAGGTTAACCCAGTCAGTGTTATAAAATTGTTCTTAGAATTATTGTTCATCCAATCAGATGTCGACAGAATTACGGTTCACAGTGTTGCCGGCAGAATTATGCTTCACACAATCAGGTTACACAGTTGCTGACTGAAGTATGCTTCACACAGTCAGTGTTTTACTGTTGCCGGCTGAATTATGGTTTACATAGTGTTTCACTGTTGCTGACTGAATTATGCTTCACACAATCAGTGTTACACTGTTGCCAGCAGAATTATGCTTCACACAATTAGTGTTACACTGTTGCTGACTGCATTATGCCTCACACAATCAGTGTTACGCTGTTGCCAGCTGAGTTATGATTCACACAATCAGTGTTACACTGTTGCTGGCTGAATTATGCTTCACACAATCATTGTTACACTGTTGCCAGCTGAATTATGCTTCATGCAATCAGTGTTACACGGTTGCCGGTAGAATTATGCTTCACACAATCAGTGTTACACTGTTGCCAGTTGAATTATGCTTCATACAATCGGTGTTACACTGTTGCCAGCTGAATTATATTTCACACAATCAGTTACACGGTTTGCCGGTAGAATTATGCTTCACACAATCAGTGTTACACTGTTGCCAGGAGAATCATGCTTCACACAATCAGTGTTACACTGTTGCCAGCAGAATTATGCTTCACACAATCAGTGTTACACTGTTGCTGACTGAATTATGCTTCACACAATCAGTGTTACACTGTTGCTGATTGAATTATGCTTCACACAATCAGTGTTACACTGTTGCCAGCTGAATTATGCTTCATGCAATCAGTGTTACACGGTTACCGGTAGAATTATGCTTCACATAATCAGTGTTACACGGTTGCCGGTAGAATTATGCTTCACACAATCAGTATTACACTGTTGCCAGCAGAATTATGCTTCACACAATCAGTGTTACACTGTTGCTGACTGAATCATGCTTCACACAATCAGTGTTACGCTGTTGCCAGCTGAGTTAAGCTTCATACAATCAGTGTTACACGGTTGCCGGTAGAATTATGCTGCTTACACTATTGCTGGCTGAATTATGATTCATACAATACATGTCATTACTGTTGCCAACTGAAATATGGTTCACACAACCAGCATTATACTATTGCCAAAAGAATTATGGTCTACATAATCAGTGTTACAATGTTGCCAGTTTAATTATGGTTTATACAATCAGTGTTACAATGTTGCCGTCTGAGGTATGGTTGACAAAATCAGGGTTACACTGTAGCCAACACTTACGGTTCTTTCAGTCAATTTGACACTTTCGCCGACAAAATTTTGATGTTCTTCGCTGATTATGCTGTAGTGCAACCGCCACCACATTCTTAAGTTATTTATATTCTTAAAATTATGTTAACTGTGTGATATTCAAACAAAACTGACTACATACCACTATACAAGAAGGTATCTGAATGTCCTCCTATTACAAGATCTACCCCATCAATAGCTGCCACTTGTTTATCCATGTTGAACCCTGCATGTCCTAAAGCTATAATCTTGTTGATTCCTTCGTTTTGTAGCTTCACTACTTCACTTCGAATAGACGTAATTATGTCATTAAATTGCACTGTTAATCCTAAAAGAAGCAAGCATATCCGATGTGTTAGAATTCGCCGATTGATGGAATGGCATAGAACTCAAAAATAGTCAATTCTTTTACTTAAAGCGGATTCGTTCACTTTTTAAAGCGGCATGCCTCCAGATCGCTCGACAACCAAAAAAATAGCTTTTTTTAGATATCTTGAAATAAATGCTATATTACTTAAGAAGGCTTTAAAACTTAATTACTGACAAACTTTATGTTACGGAAACACATGAGAATTTGCTGTTTTTACTACTTTTTACGATGAAAATTGAAAAGCGTTTGTCACGCTTTTACTCCAGGTAAACTGTCTCGATTATAAATATCTATATTTTGGAGTCATAATTCACTACTTCAGCTATAGCGGTATTGGTTACGACGACGGGAAAATGTCTTTATTGCCGCGGCGGTCCGGGGTTCGATTCCCGACGCGGTAATTTTTTTTCTTGATTTGGAGTTTTTAAAATAATTTAGAAACAAAAATTCATATTCTAATGTTCATAATATGACCAAAACTTCAATTTGAAAGAAAGATTATTTTTTAGCCAAATCTGGAGGCATGCTGCTTTAATAGGTTTTTTTCTGCTCTCAAAATCGATACAATGTGGGTGCTGTGAAAGTAACCTGTAGTATAAACTTTGATTTTTGCAAGATATCCTAATAAATTAGACAAATATTGTGCAGAAATGAGTTTGCTTTTGCAAAAACGGAGAAAATCAACGTAATAATCACTTATTTTCACTCACATGATTTTTCAGTGCAATATATTTATCCTATGCCGAACTTGTTACGGACATTTAGAAATATTTTAACCAGCTGTTGGCGAGTAGCTTGAAAGGGCAATTACTGAGTAAATTCGCTGAAAATTAACATAATAACGAAGCTTGCTTACGAACATAATATTAATTTGGTTTTAACAGTAGCAAGGAAACAACCTTGAACGACTGTAAAAGATGACACTAAATATCATTTAAGATGAACACATACTACAAAGATATATAGTTTCAGGTGGACAAACTAACATTTCTTATCCTTTATCAAAGGATAATAACTCGGGTATATTAGGGATAATTATGTATTTTTACGGATGATAATATGATCTGTCGCTTTACACACTGAACTTTATTAGATAGTTGGGTCAGTATGTGAGAAGTTGATAATAAAAGCATTTTTTTTAATAAATGACCGTTTAAATGATAGATCACTTAGTACTTTTGTATAAAAATGGGGCTTATTATAAAACTGGAAAATGCTTTTGTAAAAAAGCGCATGTCTCCCCCAATGCAAAGTCCTATAGGCAAGAAGTCAATAGGGGTCAGGAGCGAAAGTCAAAGAGACACTGATGGTTGGCTGCAATAGGGATCATCTACTTGGCATGTCCAGTCATCTCGCTAAACTTCAACACTCGTGGCCTAGTGGTTCTCAAGTCACTGTTCAGGCTCCTGTGACCCTGACCTTTGATCAAGTGACCTCAAAATAAATAGGGGTTACGTATTCTGCATGTCCAATCATCCTATTAAGTTTCAATATTTTAGGTCAAGTGGTTCTCAAGTTATTTCCAAAAAATGATTTTACATGAACAGGCCACTGTGACCTTGACCTTTAATAGACTGACCCCAAAATCAATAGGGGTCATCTACTCTGCATGTTCAATCATCCTATGAAGTTTCAACATTCTGGGTCAAGTGGTTCTCAAGTTATTGATCGGAACTGGTTATCAATGTTCAGGCCCCTGTGACCTTGACCTTTAACAGAGTGACCCCAAAAACAATAAGGGTCATTTACTCTGCATGAACAATCATCCTATGAAGTTTCAACATTCTGGGTCGAGAGGTTCTCAAGTTATTGATTGGAAATGGTTTTCTATGTTCAGGCCCCTGTGACCTTGACCTTTAACAGAGTGACCCTAAAATCGTTAGGGTTCATCTACTCTGCATGACCAATCATCCTACGAAGTTTCATCATTCTGGGTCAAGTGGTTCTCAAGTTACTGACCGGAAATGGTTTTCAATGTGCGGGCCCCTGTGACCTTGACCTTTCAAAGAGTGACCCTCAAAATCGTTAGGGGTCATCTACTCTTTATGACCAATCATCCTATTAAGTTTCAACATTCTGGGTCAAGTGGTTCTCAAGTTACTGACCGGAAATGGTTTTCAATGTTCAGGCCCCTGTGACCTTGACCTTTAAAGGAGTGACCCCAAAATCGATAGGGGTCATCTACTTTGCATGTACAATCATCCTATGAAGTTTCAACATTCTGGGTCAAGTGGTTCTCTAGTTATTGATCAGAAA
Source organism: Mercenaria mercenaria (assembly GCF_021730395.1). Classification (NCBI taxonomy): domain Eukaryota; kingdom Metazoa; phylum Mollusca; class Bivalvia; order Venerida; family Veneridae; genus Mercenaria; species Mercenaria mercenaria. The sequence continues at coordinate 89,376,262 of NC_069364.1, read as the reverse complement.
TGGTTTTCAATGTTCAGGCCCCTGTGACCTTGACCTTTGACGGAGTGATCCCATATTCAATAAGGGTCATCTACTCTTTATGATCAATCATCCTATCAAGTTTCAACATTCTGGGTCAGTTGGTTCTCTAGTTATTGACTGGAAATGGTTTTCAATGTTCAGGCCCCTGTGACCTTGACCTTTGACGGAGTAACCCCAAAATCAATAGGGGTCATCTACTCTTCATGATCAATCATCCTATGAAGTTTCAACATTCTGGGTCAAGTGGTTCTCTAGTTATTGATCGGAAATGGTTTTCAATGTTCAGGCCCCTGTGACCTTGACCTTTGACGGAGTGGCCCCAAAATCAATAGGGGTCATCTACTCTTCATGACCAATCATCCTATGAAGTTTCAACATTCTGGGTCAAGTGGTTCTCTAGTTATTGATCGGAAATGGTTTTCAATGTTCAGGCCCCTGTGACCTTGACCTTTGATGGAGTGACCCCAAAAACAATAGGGGTCGTCTACTCTAGCAGCCCTACAACCCTATGAAGTTTGAAGGTTCTAGGTCAAATAGTTCTCCAGTAATTGCTCGGAAATGAAGTGTGACGTACGGACGGACGGACGGACGGACGGACAGGGCAAAAACAATATGCCACCTGGGGGAGACATAATTAAACGATCATACTGTGAAAAAAACTATATATACCTGGGGATGATATTTGTACAGTTTCTGGTGTTGTATATCCTACAATACCAATCTTCTCTCCACCAACAGTCGCTGTCCATGACTTTGAAAATTTGTTGAGTAAGACAGGTCGGTGTTAGCGCTTAAAACTGGGAACTCAACCTGGTCGAGGAATGTTGCCAAGCCTTTGACGCCGAGATCAAACTCATGATTTCCAAGGCACTACAATAAATGCATGTATATTTTACGTTGGTGTAGCGTACATTTACTTATAATATAATGTGCTTTGGCGAGTTCATGGTCTCTTCGACAGAAATATGTGGGTAGATGGGTTGAAACACTGGCGCCATACTATGTAAGTCATCTTGAAGAGATTGACATATATTCCTAGTTTTATGAAATTTAAAGTAGTTAAGAAGATAAGCCAGCTGATATTTGACCTCTAAATGTGCCCTTGACCTTGGACTTAATGACCAGGGTTATGCACTCTGAATGTTAGGCCTAATAACTAATGCTTATTTTACAAAATTCATTTTAGGAGTGGATACAAATTTAAGCTATTCAACATTTAACCTCCGAACGTGACCTTGAACTTGGACTTATTGACCTGATTTTTGTGCTCTGCACATCCTTTTGTTGAAGTTAATAAAGGATGCTAGTTTTATTAAAATCTTCCCATTGGTTTGAAAATATGAGGCCGAAACATATCTTAAACACTCGACATTTCACCTCAAAGTGTTACCATTGCCTTGGGCCTAGGAACTTGAGTTTTGCGGTCTGCATGTTGTCTTGGTGTGGTTAACAACTAATGTTAGTTTCTGGAAACTTCTCCAAGTGGTGTAGACAATATGTAACGTTCGCGAAAAAAATTTTTGACATTTTTTGTCAGGATGACCTTGACTTTAGACGTAGTGATCTGGTTTGTGCGCTCTGCATGCCGAAAACTGGATGGCTAAATGGCATCAGGGAATTTTACATCTGGCGGTACACTATCCAACATACTGGATGGTTTACCGTCATTAGAGAATTTTGCATCTCGAGCGGCTCGCACTAACACCACTTGATGACATTCTGCCATCTGAGAATATAACATATATTTTACATCTGGCGGGAAGCGAACCACCGCTGGAATACTATCTGACATCAAAATAATTTACAGCTTGTGGAGATCGAACCAACATTGGTAAAGGGCGACGAAAACGGCTAGTGGTGCGACAACTTATTCAAACAGGATTTGAAAGTTACACTAAAATTTCAGTTGAATGCAAGTTCAAAACGTTGACCTAAATTATCGATCTATTAACGCTACGCTAACGTTAAGTTCAGTCATGCGATCGCAATTTTGAATCTCTTTCAGTTATGTAAATAGATCTACTTTTTGAATTTCTTTCCCTCTCCAGTTCTTATACCTATCAAGTTAAATCTTAATATCTTTATTTAACCTTATCGACTCAAAATACATGTATATGCGTTTGAAATGTCCTTTAAATGTGGGAATTTGCGGTGATATGCGTAGTCAGAATAAAATGGGAACATTTAAAACAGGAAGCTTGTATAGAGAGGTCAAAGCACACATCTATAAAGTGAAGGCATATAGCTGGAATCCGGACATTCAGGCAGAAAGCTGATCCCGGTATCTAACTATTAAAGCCAGCTTCAGAGCGGATAAAACAAGAGGGCCAAGATGGCCCTAGGTCGCTCACCTAAGAAACACACCATAACAGTGTAAACATGTTTGACCTAGTGATTTCATGGAAAAAAATATTCTGACCAATTATCATTAAAACTGGAGCAAAAATCTTAAGTATAAACAAGTTGTTTTTTTATTTGACCTAGTGACCTAGTTTTTGATCCCAGATGACTCATATTCGAACCTGACCTAGATTTCATCAAGGCTATCATTCTGACCAGATTTAATGAAGATCAATTGAAAAATACAGCCTCTATCGCATACACAAGGTGTTTCTTTGATTTGACCTAGTGACCTAGTTTTTGAGCCCAGACTACCCATATTCGCAACTGACCTAGATTTCATCAAGGAAACCATTCTGACCAAATTTGATGAAAAGCCAGTGTAAAATGCAGCCCCTATAGCATACACAAGGTCGTTCCTTTATTTGACCTAGTGACCTAGTTTTTGAACCCAGATGACCCATATTCAAATTCTATCTAGATTTCATCAAGGCAATCATTCTGACTAAATTTCAGGAAGATCAACTGAAAAATACAGCCTCTATCGCATACACAAGGTTTTCCTTTGATTTGACCTAGTGACCTACTTTTTGGCCCCAGATGACCCATATTTGCACTTGACTTATATTTCATCAAGGCTATCATTCTGACCAAATTTTATGAAGATCAATTGAAAAATACAGCCTCTATCGCATACACAAGGTGTTTCTTTGATTTGACCTAGTGACCTACTTTTTGATCCCAGATGACCCATTTTCAAATTCGGCCTAAATTTCATTTAGGTTATCAATCTGACTTAATTTCAGGAAGATCAATTGAAAAATACAGCCTCTATCGCATACACAAGGTTTTCCTTTGATTTGACCTCAGATGACGCATTTTCGAACTGGGCCTAGATTTCATCAAGGCTATCATTCTGACCAAAATTCATGAAGATTAAAGCTATAAAGCCTGATATTAAGTTAACTGAGTGCGTGTTAAACTTAGGAAGCTATAAAGCCACGTTTTCCATAATTGTTTAAATTGTTTTTTTTTTCTTTTTTTTTTTGTTAGATTTAACGTCGCACCGACACATGATAGGTCATATGGCGACTTTCCAGCTTTAATGGTGGAGGAAGACCCAAGGTGCCCCTCCGTGCATTATTTCATCACGGGCGGGCACCTGGGTAGAACCACCGACTTTCCGTAAGCCAGCTGGATGGCTTCCTCACATGAAGAATTCAACGCTCCGAGTGAGGCTCGAACCCTCATCGATGAGGGGCAAGTGATTTGAAGTCAGCAACCTTAACCACTTGGCCACGGAGGCCCCTCTTGTTCAAAATGTGGCTGTCACATTTTTGTTATAAAGATAAAAATATATTAATTTCTTGCTAATTCCTTTTTAATTATCGTTTTCTCCAATATTTGACAAAAGTCCAAATGTTGATAAACATAGAATAATGCATGGATACATGATTCGTTTTGATTATCTTTCTTTGTGGCAATTCATTTAAATAAACTGATGTTTTAATACAAAATCCGGAACGTTTTATTACTGCACAACCGATAGTTATAGCGCTGTTCCGGGTGTTGAGAGCATCAATGCTTTACCAGTATGTTATCACGAACAAATCTTATATACATATTGTAGAGACAGACCCTAAAATTTTCAATGATAGTAATACATTAAATAAAGTCTAGAAATTGGTTTCCAAGTCCTTGAAATAACCAAAAATGATTTCAAAATTGTGAAGTTTATGATAGTTTTAGTTAATATCAATAACAGAAGTTTTAATTTTTAATTTAAAGTTGTGATCCACAAAGAATGACAACTCTTGCCTTGGGCTAGTACTTATAAGCAGAGATATCTATTAGTGTACTTCCCTTGCAATTACACATTTGAGTGGGAAATGAAAACTGTTTTAGACACAATATCATACTTTTTTGCACAACAAAAACATATAGAATTTATTCATTTGTGTTTGATTTACCCCTCAAAACATGGTTCCTATGATTCTGTCAACTTACATATGGTAAAAGATTAACTTTTAACAAGACAATAATAAAATGAAGTACCAGTAAGTAATTAATAGTGCAGATAATACAGTTTTGCTTGTATCAAAATGTCACACTGCAAGCACTTTTGTAATACAGAACACCTGGTAGGATTAGTAAAGGTGCAATTATATTGATCTCTATTTCCTATGCCTACATACTGAAAGATCTAAAGGGATGAACTGGTAAAATAAATCAAAGCTATTGGGTAAGAAATAGGGTAACATTCGTTTAAACCGTCATCAAAAGGATTGGTACACTCCAGTCGAATCCCTGTGAGCTGAATGTTAAACTGGTGATATTTACATCCATTTAAAATTTCGTATTAGCTGCAATTATTTTAATGTAAAGACCGTGCACCCTTAGTAATAACGTGTCGCTGTTTTTGACGATACCCACTTGTGATCAAGAACGTTCATTAGATGACGTCGCAATAATTCCGTCTGGTGAACAATCCATAAAAAATGAGTACAAACGTAAGAATTTTGAATTTTGCAAGATATTCTTATACACAACCAAAAATATTATGCAGAAAGTAGTAAACCGTTGCAACGCTTTTTAATGATGAAAAAAAAACATTCTTTTTTTAACACTTTTTTATTTCCATCCACTTTAAAATCGTTCAGTGTTATACAAACATACAAAGTATGCCAAATTTGGTAGAAATGAAAATAATGAAAAAGTTTCCCTAAACTGTGCGCGAGTAGCTTTTAGATAAGATCTCAAGTTAAATATCTCTAATACACGTCGTGAAAAAGCGTTTACAATTAATATCAAGGTATGGAGCTGTTGTGGAGGATGTACTTGACAAAATAATCATGTTAATTACACCAACATCGTGAACACCAAACATATTTTCATTTCTTACCTAAAATCAGCAACCACATCTCTAATGATGATATTGACGACAAAGATGTTGTGATAATGATTTAGTAAAAATGTAAATCTCTGCAATTATCATATTAAACTTATATTCTACTATTTAAAATTTAATTAATTTACCATCGCATCATATCCAAGTTGATTCATAAAGAAAGCTGATGCATTCCCTTGATAAACAGTGAACCACGTTGTTCCCATAAACTGGTCTCCCGCATCCAACAGTAACACGTTGTCATGACTACCGCGAATTTCCTGAATTTTCGTATATCTTCTAGCCACACCCCCAAAGCATTTCCCCTCCCTAGCATCATCTTCGGAGCACTGTGACCCATATTTGTTAAACTGTTCAAATCTCGCGTGCACGTCGTTCGTATGTAATATTGTTATTTCATATCCTCGTATCAGGATAAATGTAGAAAACCACACGTAATATAAAATCTTCATTACTGCATACATGATAGTACGAAAATGAACAGTCTTAAATAGGTAAGTCGCTGTGTATTGAACCGCGACTACATTTAAAGATGTATACTATTCCTATGTATAGGGTGATCTATGAATTTACATATGTATAATACAAAATCATTCAATTTATCTAGCAAATACTTAGAACTGTTTTTTTTTTCGATATGGAACATCCTGCCCGTGTGGACAATAAATTCATTTTCAGCTTCAGAATATATCCGTTTTCCATCACGTGGTTCACAGTAAGAAATTTTTTAAAGGATTTTTTATGTTTAGCTCTCTGAAAGCGGCCATGGTGAATAATTTGAAAATGATGGATAACAGGTCCATGCCAAGATTATACTGACCAAGTTTGGTGTAATTCTGACCAGTAGTTTCAGATATGTTTAAGTAACCAAGACAAGACTGTCGAAGGCAGCAATACTCAACTATTCAACAGCCTTGTCAATTGAATTTATTTATTTTATTTGGGTTTTACGGCACACCAACACAGTATAGGTTATATGGCGCCAAACAGGACTACAAATTTTGGTTTCACATCTCATTTACATCGGAATAAATACATGAGGTATGGAATCAAAATTTGCATACCTACTGGAATCACAGAGTTACAGCAAAACCAAGTGTTAAGACCCTATTAGTCGCCTCTTACGATCATGCAAGGGTAAGGCAGTGGTTCCAATTCTTTTCATACACAGATCGTCCCAGAACCACATGGGGCTTGTCAACTGAATTAATATGAAAGTCGAAAAGGGGGCATGATTTTATTTAATAGCTCATGACAATGGACAAGTGTGTGAAGTTTCAATCCATTCCCATTAGCGGGTACTGAGATACCAGCTTACGGAAGATGGATGGCAGACTATCTACCTACACTAACAGCTAACTCTGAACAAATTTCAAGTGAGCTAAAAAGTGCTTAGATTTGCTGGAAAATGAATAGCCATGAGTATTCCGCAATGTTCGTAGCACGTCTTGAACTGTATGCCTTTCTTGATGATAACTCAACTGATAATGATTAAAAAGTCAATTCGTTTCGTTATATTTTATAGCTTTTTTAGGGGTGGGGGTTTGGGGTATCATTATTCAGTTTTCTCTTTTTAGTAACTATGATCTTGATCTTTACCTAAGCAACATAGAAAACAACTTAAACCATGGCCTCCATACAAACTTTGGAATTTCAAGTTTGGTCGCAATACCAAATTCCTAAGTAGAACAATTTTCTATTTTTAGTATATTCCTGTCTCCAAGAAAGCTATGTAGGACAACATTCGTAACAGATCGCATTTGTAACAGATTTCGTACGTATGCGATCGCATTCGTAACAGGTAAAATGTGTTACGATTGTGTTTGTCCAACATGGGGGTTGACAATAGAAGCACATATGTATCATGTTGAGTTTATACTGCAAATTTTCAATTAGTTGGTTGTCATCGCAATATCATTAAAAGAGTGCTGCCATAAGCACCATCACAAGTTAGCGTCGTCGTCGTCGGCGCCATAATATAGAGTTTCCGGAAATTCACGAACATGTTCGAATGCCAATTTCCCGTGATTTTGCTCAATTTTTATTATCATTTCTGCATCCACTGCCACACCACTATAATATGATTACAACTTCAGCTCTTCTACTGTTACCTCGACTAGCTGAAAGGTAACCCTCTGCTCACAGGGTTTCGAACCCGGTGCGACATACATTTGTAGCTATCTTCGTTATCCAGAGCTGCCCTCAAGCTGGGTGACAAACAGGAAGTTGCTATGTCCTGGGACAAATTAATATACAACTTGTCATGGGCGGAGGCGTTAACCTTAAGTCTAGGGGCCCCGACCTTGTGCATGCTGCGAATTTATTTTCTATGAGATTTTAAGAAAATACACCTTATTTTTAATTACCCTAACCCCACTGAGCTCGCTTGTAAGAAATAGGCCTTCGTTTATTATAATCCCGCCGTGAAATAGCGGAAATTGTGCGTTCATGCAGTTATATATAGTTCTTGTCCTTGGGTATAACTTGCCCATGCATTGTTAGATTTTTAAAATTATTTGGTACAAATGATCACATGGATAGAAGGTTTGTTGCGATCATGACCCTGTTGCTATATCCAAGACAAGGTCACAGTTTTTGAACTTAGATTTGTTTTGTTATTTTTGCTTTAAAATATACTTTTTAGTCCGGATCATAACTCCTTAGCAGATTTCCAAATACTTGGTAAAAATAACCACCTTTTAAATTTGACAACTGTAGTGATCATATTACAATATTACTGCAAACGACTCAAAGTTTGGCAACCCTGTAGAATGGTTCTGAGAATATCATGTTTGTTTGTTGGATTCTATTTTCAACAGTATAAGGTAATACAGTTTAGGGCATTTAAAATCTTACCATTGATCCTACAACGACCAGTTCAAGATGATGATGATGATGAAGATGATGATGATAATGATGATAAAAATGTCAAAAATATTAAAATCATACAACAGAAACTTTAAATGTTAGTAACAGACAACTTCCCAGCCGGGAAACACACCGATAGGCGAAAATCGCAACAGATACGAGTACTTACACCCGATCTCGAACGTGTATTCCTCGACACACTAGTCGATGGTTATTTCCCCCATTAGAAATTAACTAAAATAATACCCTGGCTCATATTCGAGTTAAAACTCATACAATCTTTTTACGGTCCTGGTAAAACACACCGATACACGTAAAGTCTTAACTGGGTGGATGAGAGACACATTAGCTCTGGAAATTCCGGCCCTGTCTGGGAATTCAACAGGCTCCGCCGGTTTCGTAATCTGCAAAACTATCCACTGCACTACCCTCACCGATGGAGTTACTTTTGCCGTTCCTATAGAGATAAAAAATAAGAGTATTTCCATTCGAATGCTGACACCAGGCCAGGCAAGAAAACTCTCTTAGTAAATATAATCCAATAAAGTTCACGTCAGGGTTTTGAATAGGACATAGTTCGTTTGATGTATCCAATCGTTTTTTATTGTTGTTTCTTCTTATTTTTGATGTTCAAAGCAATGCGAATTGACAAAGATAAACAAAACAAAAACGAAAAACCTATCTTGCAGCAACCCGCGCACGCCGACGACATCATGATCAGAACAATAACATTGAGCAGTCTTCGAATAGTCAAGCTAGTCACATTTAAAAGTATACAAAAATTACATATACCCGGTTTTTCTATGGAAACAAGCTTTACAAGACTTTCTATGTAGTTGAGACTGCCTTGATCTTGTTTTTTAGTGCATTTAATTTGTTGTTGAAGCGATACACCACGATTTGCGATTATAAAAGTTGAACAGGATTGCATGGGTATGCATCTTCCTCTTTAATCAAAACATATTCATTTATTTATGCATTCAGTAAAAATTAATCTTAAAAACCCAAAAAACCGATATGGGAAATTTATAAGTAAACATGTACATGTAGCACCATGCAACAAATAAAACAGACCAGTCATGATAACGGTATTCTTCCAAGTTTAATTGCCAGATAACAAACCAGTACCAAGATAATTAACCTTACCGGAAATATCCCTCTAACCCAACAAGGGGGTAGCCCATGGCCCACTATCGCTAAATGAGTAATACTACACAAAACATGTTATTAAATCTGCGTTTTTTTTTGCCATTTCAGGGCCAAACTCTAAGACAAATAGCGTGATGTGCTACTCTTCGGGGAAAAAAAGCAAGATATTAAGAAAAATATAAGTTCAATGAAATTTTTGGTCAAATCAAATAAAAAATTTTGATCTATGTCATGTTTACAATGCTAAAGTCACAAATTTTGTTATTTTAGGGGCCATAACTCCAAGACAAATGGTGCTATATAGCTTGTTCTCGCAAGGAACCGAGATGGTGTGATGTAAAAACTTCTATACAAGTTTGGTCAAAATAAAATAATAAATATGGTCTCTATTGTGTTCACAAGACTAAAACAAGCAAATTTTGCCATTTCACGCCATTTCTCCAAACAAATGGCGCGATAGGGCTGTTTTTAAAAGAAAGTTAGATCCTTTATTAGTTATAAATCAAATAATACATGTAGTCTCCATTGTGTTGACAAGGATAAAATCAGCATGTTTTTTGTTTGTTTTTTTAGCCAATTCAAGGGCCTTAACTCCAAGTAAAAGGTGCAATACGGTTGTTTTTGAAAGGAACCGAGATCTTATAGATATATAAGTTGTGTGCAATTTTAGTAAAATTAAAAAAAATAGGGTTTCTCTATCTCGTTTCACAAGGCTAAAATCAGAAATTTATTGCCATCACTGGGCCATAACTTCAAGACGAATAACGTGATAGGGCCCTGGGTTTTTGAAAGGAACCGAGATATCATAGATATTACACGTTCTGTGCAAGTTTTGCCCAAAATCAAATAATAAATGTGTCTCTATGTATTCACAAGAAAAATGTGAACGGACGGACGATCGGACGACGTACAAAGGATAAATCACAATAGCTTACTTTGTTACTTCGTACAAGTAAGCAAAAACATGTTACAAATGTGTTTCAGATGTAAAAATGCACTTTTTTGTTCATTTTTCCGATTGAAAATGACATGTGACAAATGTGATCAGATGTCACATCAAAAATCGGCATCGATCATATTTGTCTCAAAAATTGTTACAAATGTGCTTGATTTCTGTTACATATGCGATCTCATTTGTAACACGTGTTACATATGCGATCGCATTTGTAACACCTGTTACAAATGCGATCTGTTACGAATGTGGTCCTACAAAGCTACATTAGGAGAAAGCTATGCATGTACTATTAACTTGGTCGCAATATCTTATGGCAAAAAATGGGCCTTACTGAAATATCCTTATAGTAACAAGCGGGCCAAGATGGCCCTAGGTCGCTCACCTTAGAAACATACAATAACAGTGTTCACATGTTTGACTTAGTGATTTCATGAAAGCAAATATTCTGGCCAATTTTCATTAAGATTGGACAAAAAATATGGTCTCGTGAGTTTAAACAAGTATTTTCTAATATAGATATGACCTAGTGATATAGTTTTTAACCCCAGATGACCCATATTCAAACTCTACCTAGATTTCAGCAAGGCAATCATTCCGACTAAATTTCATGAAGACCAATTGAAAAATACAATCTCTATCGCATACACAAGCGTTTTCTTTGATTTGACCTAGTGACCTAGTTTTTGACCTCAGATGACCCATATTCAAACTCGACTTAGATTTCATCAAGGCAATCATTCTGACATAATTCTATGAAGATCAATTGAAAAATACAGCCTCTATCACATACACAAGCGTTTTTCTTTGATTTGACCTAGTGACCTAGTTTTTCACCCCAGATGACCCATATTCGAAGTTGATCTAGATACAATCAAGACAATCATTCCGATTACATTTCATGAAGATCAATTGAAAAATACAGCCTCTATCGAGGTGACCTAGTGTTTGGCCCAAGATAAACCATATTCAAACTTGACCTAGATTTAATCAAGGCAATCATTCCGACCAAATTTCATGAAAATAATTGAACAATAAAATCTCTATCGCATACACAAGATTTTTCTATAATTTGAACTAGTGACCTAGTTTTTAACCTCAGATGACCCATATTCAAACTCGACCTAGATTTCATCAAGGCAATCATTCTGACCAAATTTCATGAAGATCAATTGAAAAATACAGCCTCTATCGCATACACAAGGTTTTACTTTGATTTGACCTGGTGACCCAATTTTTGACCCCAGATGACCCATTTTCTGGCTTGGCTTAGATTTTATCGAGGTAATGATCAGTTGAAAAATACAGCCTCTATCGTATACACAAATGTATCCTAGTTATCATTCTGACAAAATTTCATGAAGATCAGTTGGAAAATACAGCCTCTATCGCATACACAAGCTAAATGTTGGCAGACAGATGACAGACGCCGGACATCGAGCGATAATAAAAACTCAAAAATTGTGCAAATACAAATGGTTATACAATACACGTCTTTTTCTTGCAATCAAACTGAAACTTGCAGGGTCACATTTCCAAATACAGGGACGTCGAGAAACAAAGTTCTATATAATTTAAAAATTAAAAGGACAATAAATCATGTCTCCCTCAATCAATCCAAATGGAACTTGTGGGTTTGCATTTCCCTACAGCAGTTAACATTACCAGTTTTATTAAAATCCTTCAAACCATGCCCGTGATGCGACTCTCGACGGACGGCCACTACTGAATGTTCTTAACATAGAAGTATAAAGGCCAAAAAATCTGGTTTTACTAAACAATCTGACTGAAACTTGCAGGGCCACACTACCATGAATTATCAAACAAAATATGAGATACGATTCTGGATTGACGAAATGGAATAGAAACACTACATAATATACCAGCACCATAAATCTTGGTATTCCACAAGCCATGTGACTGAAACTTGTAGGGCCATTTTTGAGAGATGACCCCGGACTGAAGTATTAAGAAAATCCTAGATGTAATATTTGGATATTGGAAAATCTGATTTTCCCAAAATCTTGCGCGGTTTCTATATTCACAAAATATCCTGAAAGCTTTATATGACAAACTGAGCCAAAATCGCAATCAGGTTGAGATTTACTCTGGAAAATGCTGTATCAGATGATTTTTGAATCAATAAATTTATGAACATTCCTAAAAGTTCTTAACGACAAAATACCAGTTGAAACTTAGTTGACTTAGATGTTTTCATAAGAAATTCGCTTCTCGGTCCTCATACAGAAACCATCAGTAAGAGAAGGCCAACCAGTTTAGTAGTTTATTTTTTATTTAATACAAAATAAAATATATACGTAGGTAGGTAAAGTTAACAAGAGGGTCATGATGACCCTGAATATCATGACCCTGAATCGCTCACCTGAGTAATATGAGCCCGTGACATGTTTCAAATGGCAAACTGATGCTAAAATATTAGAAAGTAGGTCAGTAGGTCAAATTCATGGTCACTGAAAGTCAGTTTTAAGGTCGGTATGCAAAACTGCACGTTATCCAAATTTCAAGGCTGTATCTTAAAAAACAAGAAAGTAGGGCAGTAGGTCAAGAGTAAGGTGATCCATAATCACTTGTGTACATCAGGTAAATATAATTAAACAGTCTAGGAAATATGATCTGATATTTTTTTTAAGTATTTTTTCCTATATAACTCATATAACAAGTGACCCTCAGGGTGGGGCCTCTGTTTACCCCAGGGGCATAATTTGAAAAATTCTGTTAGAGGTCCACTAGGCAATGCTACACACCAAATATCTAAAGCCTAGGCCTTTCAGTTTCAGACAAGAAGATTTTTAAAGTTTTCTCCAATATAAGTCTATGTAAAACTTAGGATCCCCGAGGCGGGGTTTCTTTTCAACCCAGGGGCACAATTTGAACAATCGTCATAGAGTACCACAAGGCAATACTACATACAAAATATCAAAGGCCTAGGTCTTGCAGTTTCAGACAAGAAGATTTTTAAAGTTTTTTCCTATATGTCTATATACATGTAAAACATGGGACCCCCGGGGCGGAGCCTCTTTTCATCCCAGGGGCACAATTTGAACAATCTTCATAGAGGACTATTAGATGATGTCACATGCCAAATATCAAGGCTCTAAGAAAATGTTGACGGACACACAACAGACGACGGACACCGCACGATGCACGACGGACATTGACCAGTCACAAAAGCTCACCATGAGCCTTTGGCTCAGGTGAGCTAAAAATGATCATGTATAGCATAATTATGATACGAGTTTAATATTGCCTGTCTGCAAAGACCATTAGTTTCATATTCAATTTAACCCTTACCCTGCTAAATTCCTATGATGGTCTTGTCCATCGTTCAATTAGGACAGTATCAATAACTGTTTAAAGGTGCACCCACCAGAAAGGTACTGACTAAATGGCGAAAAGTGCAGATCATGATCAGTCTGCACTGGTTGCAAAGGCAGAATCAATCTGTCCAGCATGATCAGGGTTAACCATTTCATATTTTCCCCTATGAATAAAGGTCTATTTTGACTCTCCTAAATGGTGTCTTCATTTACTTTGAGATCTGTATTTATCCTTTTACAGGTGCCATTTCAACTATGTGCTACAGTAAAGAAGCTCTAAGGTTATGGGCTAAAACATGCATACTGGGCATGTCTGTAACAAAAAACGTATGCATTATCTGCAGCTGTCAATGGTATCAGCCCATGACAGACACATGTATATTTCTGTAAAACAGACTGGTATGTAATCTAAATAGTTCACTAGAATATCAAAGTTAATTGAAATGAAAATCACATAGTCCAATGTCCATTGATTAATCATTTCTAAATGGCATGCATTTTGTGGGATATGCCAGGTGAACATTAGAAGTCTTGTTCCTCCTCTATAATAGTGGTTTCTGTTTGCTGTGACAGCTTCCTGTGTCTGGTCCCCGGGGTAACAAGACTTTCTTGTGATGTATACCGACTTAATGCACCACCTGAAATAGATTACACACATAAATGAACTTTTACAGTTTGTCCACTTAGGACCTGTTTAAACTGAACATCTTTCTACACTTTCACGGAATATTATTGTTTAGAAACCATGATATAACATTTGCTTGTAAAAATATAAACCAATGAAAGCCTGATGCAGGTAACTACCTACATCGAAATATCATGTGTTGACCTTAAACCTAAGATGACACAATAGGGGTCATTTTCTGCCTACAGGGAATTAATATAGATGGCCCAGTCATCTTCTGTCCAAGCTTCCCAGTCACTCAGCAAGAACCATTTTCTGTCATAGTGTTACTATAAACTTGACATCTGACCTACCCTCCCAGTAACAGTGCCATCTACTGACCACAGATAATCAACATATCAAGTGTGTGGACCATATGTAAAAAGATTCTTTATTTATTGATTGTAAACCATTTGGGGCCTCAATGTCATACACCTGTATACAGTCCATAGTACTGGTCAATTACTGACAACATGAGTTCATCATATGAAATGCATGTCCAAGTGTTTTCCAGCTCAATGCATTGACACTTGAACTGCTTATCCTAAAGATAATTAGGTCCTCTACTTACCACAATTAATTATCCTAATACGTTTTATGGTTGTAGGCATGTTCCCATTTACTGATTAGAAACCATATTTAGGCTCAGTATCTCTGTAACCTTGACCTTTTTCCCTTTTACTCTAAAACACAATTTCAAGGGTCACCTACTAACCATAGGCAATACTACCAGTTACAGAGTGGACGCATGATTTTAGACACAAACTTGCTGACCAATGACTTACCACACCCAAATATTTCAGAATCCATGTACCAAGTATATCAAAGCCAGCACTCCATTGCAATGATGAAGATTTTCAGCCAAATGCAAAAGTCTCTTATGAGTTACTGACTCAAAAACAAAGAATCAACAGATTGAGCATAATGAATAAATACAGACAAGAAAAAACCTTAGCACATGACACATCATCTTGTAATGGTGAATATTTACGCCAAGTTATTTAAATATACATCCACACAATAAAAAAGTAACAGACCAGACAATAATAAAAGGACCAAAATTGTTTCATTTCCAAAGGCCCGAGTCTTACATGCTACAAATCATTTTATTTTGATGACTGTTTGTGTCAAGTTACTTGCATAACCATCCATGCAATGTAACGTTACTGAATAGGCAAAAAAAATGACCTATTATCTTTGACCTCTAAGTGCAACCTTGACCTATGAAACAGTGGCCTGGGTCTTGCATGCATATTGTAAACATTTGTCACATAATTTTGAAATCCCTTGATGAAAGACTGAGTTATGGATCTGACATAAAACTGATGCTTCAAGCCTGTGACCTCAAAGTGTGACCTTTACCTTGGAGCTAAGGGTCTGGGTCTTGCGCATGACACATTGTCTCATTATGGGGAATATCAGTGCCAAATAATTTCAAAATCCTTGATGAATGGCAGAGATATGAACCAGACATGAAACACCATATTAACCTTTGACCTCTAAGTGTGACCTTGACCTTGAATCTAGGAGTCTTAGTCTTGTGTAAGACACATTGCCTTCTTATGGTGAACATTTGTGCCCAGTAATTCTTAACTCCCTTGTTGAAGGGCAGTTATGGACTTGACATGAAAAAGGTCCTGCAAATTTTGAACTTTGGTAACCTAGACCTTGGAGTAAATGATCCAGTCTTAAATATGTCAAATTGTATTATTATGGGGAATATTTGTGCCAAATCATTTCAAAATTCCTTCATGGATGGCAGTATTATGTACTGGACATAAAGTGTGATGGTTGGACAGAAGGACGCAGTCCATTCCCCCTTTTTTCTTTGAAAAAGTTGGGGGACAATCAGACTTATAAGCTGTATATCCCTATCAATAGCATGAAAATAAAACAGCAAAAAATAAACTAATGTTTTGAATAAATCTTGTCTTCTTACAAAATGGATGAATTATAAACCAGTAAGCTAAATGTATTAGGAAGTGGCTATTCTTACGGTCCCGCAAACCCACAGCATTTCATAGCATCTAAATCAAGGTCTGCAACTTTAACCACTCAGGCACCTCTGGTAGAAATTATAACACCACCATCTAAAATTAAGAACAGACACTCTAGAATGCCCCTCCTTAATATCTATGTTATGACATATCTATGTTACAGCACTCACCTGACATAGCTCTTCCAGTAGCAAATATTTTTCTTTTTTCTACTTTTCGTTCCTGAAAAAATCGTACATTAAATAGATAAACATTAGGATTGTTTTGTGAAGCTCGTATGGAAGACTGGGCTTACTCAAATATGTTGCCTTGTTAATTAAAGACTTAAATATTATTATTATTATTATTATTATAACACTAGGTCTTTTTATAAATATTCTATTAAATACCACTTTAAGCAGAATTATTCTGTTACTATAAAATTACCATTTGCGCCGTGCCATGAGAAAACCAACATAGCGGGTTTGCGACCAGCATGGATCCAGACCAGCCTGCGCATCCACGCAGCATGGATCCAGACCAGCCTGCACATCCACGCAGTCTGGTCAGGATCCATGCTGTTCGCTAACAGTTTCTCTAATTGCAAAAGGATCTAAAAGCGAACAGCATGAATCCCGACCAGACCACGCGGATGCACAGACTGGTCTGGATCCATGCTGGTCACAAACCCACTATGTTGGTTTTCTCATGGCGCGGCTCATTTTATTAATTCTTTTTTTTTTGCTAAAAGCATACTTTATGAAAAAGAAATGTGCCCAAACTCATTACTAAGAAATTATTTCTAATTTATATATGAGTAATGTCTTCAAAATTATTGAACGCTTCTGTTTGTTTTGATAAAAAGCATGTATTGATGCAACCATAAAATTTTGAAAATTAGTGTTTGAATCCATGGATATTACAAATGATTTCACAGTAAACTTTTCCCATGAAAACATTGACGTGCAATTTAGTGCTCATAGTTCCAAGAGTATTTTAACAATTGTGAGATATGGACAGGATATCAAACAGAGGCTCCATATTTATTGACATGTACTGGTTAGACTGATTCAACTAATGCTTACAAACTTGAGTTGTCTTCTTAATTCCATAATGAGTCTTTTGTATGATGAAGATTTCACCTTGAAATACACCACAAGCATTCTGCAATAAATATAATTAAGGAATTGAAAAGTTTTCAGTTAGGAACATTAAAAGTCATGAAATCTTCAATAACTGTTTTTAGCTGCAAAATGCACATTTACACAAAATTTCATAAATATACATGCTAATTTCACAATGACAGAGCTAAATGAAAGTTAAGCATTTAGACACAAAATGTGAGGATTACAGGTCTGGAACAGAGACTTACATCATGAGTATCAATACAGGAACAAATACTGCAGGTGTTCCCAGGTAGGTCAGTGCATCCTCCAGCCAGTTTGGTAACTCTCCTACAAGTTCACTGATCACTCTATATGGTCTGTCATAACCACTGAAGGGTCCACAATCCACTGATGGTATAAACCTGTAATGTGTATACAGTTTATCAAAACTCTAGCTTAGAGATACATGCACATTTTATGCAAGACTAGCTTCAAGAAAAAACTTTCAGAAGATGCTTACAAAATTCACTGTATGCTAATTTGTCTTCCTTAATTTGTTACCATTCTCCTTTACATCAGTTTCACACATTCATCATACTAACAATAATTAAAACTAGAAAATGCTTTTGTAAAAAAGCGCATGTCTCCTCAAATGCAAAGTCCTATAGGCAAGAAGTCAATAGGGGTCAGGAGCGAAAGTCAAAGAGACACTGATGGTTGGCTGCAATAGGGATCATCTACTCCCGCTAAATTTCAACACTCTTGGCCCAAGGGTTCTCAAGTCACTGTTCAGGCTCCTGTGACCTTGACCTTTGATCAAGTGACCTCAAAATAAATAGGGGTCATCTACTCTGCATGTCCAATCATCCTATTAAGTTTCAACATTGTAGGTCAAGTGGTTCTCAAGTTATTTCCAAAAAATGATTTTACATGAACAGGCCCCTGTGACCTTGACCTTTAATAGACTGTCCCCAAAATCAATAGGGGTCATCTACTCTGCATGTTCAATCATCCTATGAAGTTTCAACATTCTGGGTCAAGTGGTTCTAAAGTTATTGATCGGAACTGGTTATCAATGTTCAGGCCCCTGTGACCTTGACCTTTAACGGAGTGACCCCAAAAACAATAGGGGTCATTTACTCTGCATGAACAATCATCCTATGAAGTTTCAACATTCTGGGTCGAGAGGTTCTCAAGTTATTGATTGGAAATGGTTTTCCATGTTTAGGCCCCTGTGGCCTTGACCTTTAGCAGACTGACCCTAAAATCGTCAGGGGTCATCTACTCTGCATGACCAATCATCCTATGAAGTTTCATCATTCTGGGTCAAGTGGTTCTCAAGTTACTGACCGGAAATGGTTTTCAATGTTCAGGCCCCTGTGACCTTGACCTTTCACAGAGTGACCCCAAAATCCTTAGGGGTAATCTACTCTGCATGACCAATCATCCTAATGAAGTTTCAACATTCTGGGTCAAGTGGTTCTCAAGTTACTGACCGGAAATGGTTTTCAATGTTCAGGCCCCTGTGACCTTGACCTTTAATGGAGTGACCCCAAAATCGATAGAGGTCATCTACTCTTCATGACCAATCATCCTATGAAGTTTCAACATTCTGGGTCAAGTGGTTCTCTAGTTATTGATCGGAAATGGTTTTCCATGTTCAGGTCCCTGTGACCTTGACCTTTGATGGAGTGACCCCAAAATCAATACAGGTCATCTACTCTTCATGACCAATCATCCTATAAAGTTTCAACATTCTGGGTCAAGTGGTTCTCTAGTTATTGATCGGAAATGGTTTTCAATGTTCAGGCCCCTGTGACCTTGACCTTTGACGGAGTGACCCTAAAATCAATAGGGGTCATCTACTCTTCATGACCAATCATCCTATGAAGTTTCAACATTCTGGGTCAAGTGGTTCTCTAGTTATTGATCGGAAATGGTTTTCAATGTTCAGGCCCCTGTAACCTTGACCTTTGACGGAGTGACCCCAAAATCAATAGGGGTCATCTACTCTTCATGACCAATCATCCTATGAAGTTTCAACATTCTGGGTCAAGTGGTTCTCTAGTTATTGATCGGAAATGGTTTTCAATGTTCAGGCCCCTGTGACCTTGACCTTTGACGGAGTGACCCCAAAAACAATAGGGGTCGTCTACTCCAGCAGCCCTACAACCCTATGAAGTTTGAAGGTTCTAGGTCAAATGGTTCTCCAGTTATTGCTCGGAAATGAAGTGTGACGTAAGGACGGACGGACAGAAGGACGGACGGACAGGGCAAAACAATATGTCTCCTGGGGCAGACATAAATATATAAATGTTTTACAGTTTGAGTCCACATAAGCAAATATGCAGTGGTCTGATCACTGTAGGTACAACCATTCTCAAGTAATTGATCAGAAACTAA
Source organism: Mercenaria mercenaria (assembly GCF_021730395.1). NCBI lineage: Eukaryota > Metazoa > Mollusca > Bivalvia > Venerida > Veneridae > Mercenaria > Mercenaria mercenaria. Next base: position 89,356,537 of record NC_069364.1, on the reverse strand, counting down.
TGTGAAATCATTGTTATTTGTGGGAGATTAATTTTCGTGGATTTCGTGGTTCAGCTCAACCATGAAATTAAGTCCCAACGAACAAATTGTGCTCACAATGATATTAATTGTACACAATGTCACCAACAGACACCACAGCCGTCCGATCTGATTCTTAGTTGTATACATGCGGCACTTTAGTGTAGTTTATGGAGGCTCCATCAACGATTAACATAGGTATGTGTCGGAACAAAACTGACTTTCATTCAGACATTTACCCATGGTTTGTATATGACATGCTCTTCAAAGTAAAGGTAGATACTAAAAATTTGACGTAGCGTCAAGTACAAACCGCACTATTCTGCGGCTGTTATTTGATTTTTTTTTGGTGCCGCTCTGCGATGCTTTATTTTTACTGACATGTAGTTAAGTACTATTACTTTGGGGGACTATCAAATATTATAAATTAATTGCTAGATTTGCGTACGCTGCATTATTACCCAATTCACGTTACACGTTTCTCGGCAGGAAATAACACAATGCGAAAGTTCAACAGCTTGTGATTTCAGATGCAGACGCACATTCATTTTGCAAAAACATTCGGATGAAAGTCTAGTTTTAACACTTTTTAATTGGATCCAACTTTTCTTATTGAATATTTCAGTTTCATTAAGTTTTGCAAATTAGGGGTCGTATAATTATAGATAACACGGTTATTAATTGGCACATGATCACTCGATAATCTCCCATGGCGTAGATTGCAAATTCGGTAACCAAGGTAGCGCTTTTTGACACGTTCAGGTTTCACATGTAAGAACAAAAGCATTTATTAGATATATTCCTGTGGAAGTTATGAAAAAAAATATTTTTTTCAAAAATTTAAAATCCACGTATTTATGTCCCCAAGAAACAGCCATTTTGGCCAAAACCACCAAATTTCATGCAGATGAAATTAAATTATTTCACAGTATTTTCAGTTTAAATGGCACTGTGACCTTGATCTTTGACTCACAGAAATATAAGGTCATCTACTGACCACAGGCAATCATCTAAAAGACTTGACCAATGTGGCAAAAGCCTAATTTCTAGTTACTGATCAGTAAGTCTACAGACTGAAGGACAGTCCAACATGAACAAAACAGTATACCCAATATTCTTTGAAGTGTGCTTATGTTTGTAGGGAGGGGCAGCATAATCAGTCGCTTCTAAACTTACTCTATCACACCATATGCCATTGGAAACAGACTGATAAAAAGGTTCATGAGCAGTATTGCCAGATAGAAGTTGCCTGTACTGGATGCACGAAATAACTGCTGTGGTGGTACCATAGCAACCTGTAATAATAATCATCATAACTGCATATTATACTGTAGCATACTGTAGTAAAATCCGTATCAACATGCTATATGAAATCAAAGCAAATGTGTACAATTTTCAGACATCCTGAAAAATAAAAAGCAACCAACAATAATCAAACTAACTTTTTCTACATATACTAGAACACAGATCACTCACTGAATAAATTGCTCAGGTTATCCGCCACCCTGTGTCATTCAAACATAGTTAAACAAATAGGGATCAAATCATTTGCTCAAATGAACCATGGTACTACTAGGAAAAATTCAATGAATTAACCTGTTGGTTGTTCAAGCAATGAAAACATACAATACAGACCTTTGCAATAAAGTATCTGAAGTAGAAAACAATAAGGAGTTTGACCACACTAACAGCAGCAAGTACTGGAGAGAAATATAGCCCTAACCACACCAGGCACTGTCCATATACCACATCTAAAACACTCGATACAACATCAAACTTACTGTATCCTATCTGAAAATGGAAATAAAATAAAAATAGTAATTAATCTAAATATGCAAAACGATTACATAATAATACATTTTCAATCTCTGTTTACTTACCCTGGAACTAGATACACAATTTTTAGCCAACTGAACGATGTTGGTGAAGGGCTACAAATCAATCTGATGAAGAACCATCAAGTGGTTCCTGAGAAGGATTCATTTAAAGGCATTTCTAATTTCAGCTTCGGTGAAAGGGGCTTTTTATATTTAGTCTTAGAGGTCCCTATAAGGATCCAACTGTCCCATTTTGAAAAAATTTGGGAGAGGGCATTATAAAGATACTACAAAAGATAATAGGTAAGGGTAGATTTCTTGGAAGCCATGCTTGATTAAGATCCATCAAGCAGTTTATGTCGGAGCTAACTACTAATAAATAAAATGTTAAAATAATACATTCAGTTCATAACCTAGGAAATGTGATATCAACCTTGGCCTATTCCCTTCAATGATAGCACTATTAACAGGTAGATATATCCAAATATCATGTCAGCATCACTATAAGGCAAGTACTGTTTAAAAATATTTCAACAAAGTTCCAATTCCATAAAGCTTAAATCCTTAATCAATAAATCACTTTGACTTTCCACGGCTATTTTTTCATCATGCTTGAAACTACATGTACAATTCACATAAAAAAACTTTTTAATTCATCATCATTCTGTTTATGGAATAATGCATGACTGTTAATAAACTTACCATTTTGCAGGTACATTTTACCCATAATGCCCTGTGAAGATGGAACAGTATGCCTACAGCGAAAAGTATGCCAAGGTCAACCAATATGACCTTGAACACTTCCTCCCCGACTTCATTTTCCCAACAACATGATTCGTTGTGTGTCATATCAGCTACCTGTGATACGATAATACAACTTAATTTTACATCAAAACTTATGTATCTTTCAGTATGCCTAAAATTCAGTTACTGGAATATAAACTACACTGCGAGCAATGTTTGCATTTCTTTTATTTTGCCTATGCCCACTTTGCTCAACAGGGACAATACAGACCTATAGATAGTGGGGCTGCAAGTTCAATCCCTGAGCGAGGCTAAATCTGTTCTCCATTAAGACTGATAAAAGACACTGTCTGAAACCATATTGTTTTATCACCCTTATTCATGTGGAGCAGTTGCCAGTTACTTGCTGAGAACAGCTTAGTACAGGTACAGAATCCAGTAAAACTGGTTAGTTTAACTGCCCCCTACATAACTAAAATACTGTTGAAGACGGGCACTAAACCAAATGCAAAAAACTAAAACAAACAAGCAAATTAGATGAATTGGTATCCCCTCGCAGAAAGCGTTTGTGGTGAGGATTGGCAAAAAATTATATCCGGCAACAAGAGTGCCAGAATGTCAATATATGCCCGTCACAGCAAATTTCTTTACTCTAGCTGCTGTATTGCAAATGAATTTTAATTTTGTGGTTGTTTAGTAATCATTGTAAGTCTTTTGTTTTCCTAAGTCCACAAAAAAAATTCCTTACCAGGTAGAGATACCTTAAAATACACCTAAAATTTGAAAGTAACATCTATGTTGTACCACAGAAAAGTGGTCTTGGTTTTTCCCTATGGTCAATTATAAACAAGAGGGTCATGATGACCCTGGATCGCTCACCAGAGTAATATGTTTCAAATGTCAAACTGATGATTTTTAGAAATTTTTTGGAAAATTTTCCGATGTACAATCAAGTAACCCCTGGGGCGGGGCCAATTTTACCCCGGGGCTCATGATCTGAACAAAGTTTGTAGAAGTCGACTAGGCAATGTTACATATCGAATATCTAAGATCTAGGCCTTCTGGTTTATTTTAAGCAAATTTATGAAGATTTCCCTATGTACAATAAAGTAACCCCTGGGGCTGGGTCAATTTGACCCTGAGGGGGTCAAGATTCGAACAAATTTTGTAGAGGTCCACTAAGCAATGCTACATGTCGAATATCTAAGCTCTAGGCCTTCTGGTTTATTTTTAGAAAATACTGAAGATTTTTCTATGTACAATCAAGTAACCCCATGGGGCGGGGCCAATTTGACCCCGGGGTCATGATTTGAAGAAATTTTGTAGAGGTCTACTAGGCAATACTACATGTCAAATATCTAAGACCAAGGCCTTCTGGTTTATTTTTAGAAATTTTTTGAAGATTTTCCTATGTAAAATCAAGTGACCCCTGGGGCGGGGTCAATTTTGATCCTGGGGTCATGATTTAAACAAATGTTGTAGAGGTCCACTAGGCAATGCTACATGTGAAATATCTAAGCTCTAGGCCTTCTGGTTTATTTTAAGAAAATTTTTGAAGATTTTCATATGTAAAATCAAGCGACCCCTAGGGCGGGGTCAATTTTGACCCCGGGGGTCATGATTTGAACAATTTTAGTAGAGGTCCACTAGGCAATGCTACATGTCAAATATCTAAGCTCTAGGGCTTCTGCTTTTTGAGAAGAAGATTTTTTAAGGTTTTCCTATGTAAAATCAAGTGACCCCTGGGGCGGGGTCAATTTTGACCCCGGGGGTCTGATTTGAATAAATTTTGTAGAGGTCCACTAGGCAATGCTACATGTGAAATATCTAAGACCTAGGCCTTCTGCTTTATTTTTAGAAATTTTTTGAAGATTTTCCTATGTAAAATCAAGTGACCCCTGGGGCGGGGTCAATTTTGACCCCGGGGTCATGATTTGAACAACTTTAGTAGAGGTCCATTAGGCAATGCTACATGTCAAATATCTAAGGTCTAGGGCTTCTGGTTTTCGAGAAGAAGATTTTTTAAGATTTTTCTATGTAAAATCAAGTGACCCCTGGGGCGGGGTCAATTTTGACCCCGGGGTCATGATTTGAACAAATTTGGTAGAGGTCCACTAGGCAATGCTTCACACCAAATATCTAAGCTCTAGGGCTTCTGGTTTTTGAGAAGAAGATTTTTAAAGTTTTTCCTTTCGGTTGCCATGGCAACCAGAGTTCTGCATGGAATTCAATTCTTTGAACAATTTTTAGAGAAGACCATCCAAGGAACATCCCTGTGAAGTTTCATCAAAATTGGCCTGTTGGTTTAGGAGGAGATGTTGTTTAAAGGAAAGTGTGGACGGACGGACGGACGGACGACGGACGGACGGACGGACGGACGGACGACGGACGGACGGACGCCGGACGGTGAGCGATCACAATAGCTCACCCTGAGCACTTTGTGCTCTGGTGAGCTAAAAAGTTACAATATAAGTTATTTATAGTAACAACTAAGGGAAGTTAATCTTTAAAAAAAAATCCAAAAAAAAAAAATCCAAAAAAAAAAAAAAAAAAAAATGGAAGTCCACACAAAATCTTCACCAGGTAGAGATTGGTCAAAATACAACTCAAAATTGGATGTAGCATGCGTGTTGTACTACAGAAAAGTGGTCTCGATTTTTCCCTACGACTAGTAATGAAGAAGTTACAATATAAGCTATTTATAGTAACAACAAAGGGAAGTAATTCTAAAGAAAGGAACTGTGCATGACACTTCCTCTCATGATGCTGTATAATTGTGCTAAGTTACATCAAAATCCCTCCATGCATGAAGAAGAAATGCTTCGGACAAAGTCATTCTAGTATCTGACCTTTGGCCTCTAAGTGTGACCTTGACCTTTGACCTAGGGACCTGATTCTTGCGCATGACACTCCGCCTCATGGTGGTGAACATTTGTGCAAAGTTATATCAAAATCCCTCTATGCATGAAGAAGAAATGCTCCGGACAAGGTTTTCATTCTTGTATCCTTTGACCTCTAAGTGTGACCTTGACCTTAGACCTAGGGACCTGGTTCTTGCGCAAGACACTCCGCCTCGTGGTGGTGAACATTTGTGCCAAGTTATATCAAAATCCCTCCATGCATGAAGAAGATATGCTCCGGACAAAGTTTTCTTTCTTGTATCCTTTGACCTCTAAGTGTGACCTTGACCTTAGACCTAGGGACCTGGTTCTTGCACATGACACTCCGTCTCATGATGATGAACAATTGTGCCAACTTTCATCAAAATCAACCCATGCATGAAGAAGATATGCTCCGGAAAAAGTCATTCTTGAATTTGACATTTGACCTCTAAGTGTGACCTTGACCTTAGACCTAGGGACCTGGTTTTTGCGCGTGACACTCCGTCTCATGGTGGTGAACAACTGTGCCAAGTTTCATCAAAATCCCTTCATGCATGTAGAAGATATGCTCCGGACAAAGTCTGTGGACGCCGCCCGCCCGCCAGGGGCGTTCCCATAATACGTCCCGTTTTTCAAACGGGCGTATAAAAAGTTAAGGATGTTACTAAGAAGCAAATTATTTCATAAGTCAAAATCACTTTAACAGGAAATGAATGTTTTAAGTGTACATAATAAATGTATGTTATGTTGATCCTAAGTAATGAAATTATTTTGAATGGAATATGTTTACTGTAATAAGCTAAGCTTTTAAGCATTTAGAATTAAATAAAGTTATTTGAAATGTGAGCTTGAAGTGTAACTAGAATGAAATATTGTCTTCGTGTAGTTTGGCACCAAGTGTTGCTATTTAACATGTTCATTTGAACTTAAAAGAACAGATGCTCTTAAGAGAGCACAACCAAGTAAGATATCTTGAACATGGCTGGCAGCAGGGTGTGTGTGGATGTTGAAGGTTTGAAAAATGTATAAACAAAGGAATGGATTTTTTTTTTTTTGTGGGGTGGGGGGGGGGGAGAGAGAGTTAGAGTGAGGGTTCAAAACTTCACAAGTTGATTATAAATATTGATGGAAAATAAAAAATGAAAGAAAAAAATGTTTGGACGGGGGGAGGGGTGGGGGGGAATGCATAATCAGGGTGGATGGCATGACTGGCTGGAGTAGCGAGGTGGGGGAATGGTACAACTTTTCATGTTGAAAAATATTCATGGAAGGTTTGAAATAAATTCAAAGTAAGGAATGAATGAAAAAAAAATTGTTTTGGGTGGGGGAGGGAGGGGAGGGGTAGGACCAAGGCAAGGGGTTGCCCAGGTGTGGGCACATAACTTCACGTGTTTATTTCATGGAAAAGAATGAAAAAAGTTTAATGAAATTCTACCAATATCGCTCTGGACATGGAATTTTCATTAAATCGAGGGCAATAAGGAAAACTGACCAATTAAAAAACAAGAGGGCCAAGATGGCCCTAGGTTGCTCACCTGAGAAACACACCATAACAGTGTAAACATGTTTGACCTAGTGTGATTTCATGAAACAAATCTGACCAATTTTCATTAAAAGTGGAGCAAAAATTTTGAGTGAAAACAAGTATTTTCTTTGATTTCACCTAGTGACATAATTCTTGATCTCAGATGGCCCATATTTGAAATTGGCCTAGATTTCGTCAGGGCAATCATTCTGGCCAAATTTTACGAAGATCAATTGAAAAATACAGCCTCTATCGCATACACAAGTTTTTTCTTTGATTTGATCTAGTGACCTAGTTTTTGACCTCAGATTACCCATAATCAAACTTGACCTAGATTTCATTAAGGCAACCATTCTGATTAAATTCTATGAAAATCCAGTGTAAAATGCAGCTCCTATTGCATACACAAGGTTTTTCCTTGATTTGACCTAGTGACCTAGTTTTTGACCTCAGATGACCTATTTTTGAACTAGTTCTTGATCCCAGTTGACCCATATTCAAACTTGTCCTAGATTTCATCAAGGCTAACATTCTAACAAAATTTCATGAAGATCAGTTGAAAACTAGAAATTGCTTTTGTAAAAAAGCAGTCTCCCCCAATGCAAAGTCCTATAGGCAAGAAGTCAATAGGGGTCAGGAGCGAAAGTCAAAGAGACACTGATGGTTGGCTGCAATAGGGATCATCTACTTGGTATGTCCAGTCATCCCGATAAATTTCAACACAATTGGCCTAGTGGTTCTCAAGTCACTGTTCAGGCTCCTGTGACCTTGACCTTTGATCAAGTGACCTCAAAACTAGAGATGCTTTTTAGAAAACAGCATGTCTCCCACAACTGCCTAATCATCTAAATAATAAGTCAGTCTTTATATACTGTTTACTGAATCCACATGTGCATGCGCTTTCTTGACACCAAAAGGACCCCTATACTACTAGTAGTATAGGGGTCGGTTTGGAGGTAAAGCTACGCAAGAAATCTGAGTGGTTTTGGTAATTCAAGGGCCATAATTCTGAAGTGCCTAGGCCGATTTGGCTAGTTATCGAACTTGGCCGAGCACTTATTGGCAGACACATTTTGTTGAAGTTTGGTGAAGATTGGATGAGAAATGTTCGACTTAGAGTGCGGACAAGCTTTGTGACAGACAGACACACAGACTGGAGTAAATCAATATGTCTCCCACACCACTGTGTGGAGGGAGACATAATAAATAGGGGTCATCTACTCTGCATGTCCAATCATCCGATTAAGTTTCAACATTCTAGGTCAAGTGGTTCTCAAATTATTCTCCAAAAATGATTTTACATGACCAGGCCCCTGTGACCTTGACCTTTAATAGACTGACCCCAAAATCAAAAGGGATCATCTACTCTGCATGCTCAATCATTCTATGAAGTTTCAACATTCTGCGTCAAGTGGTTCTCAAGTTATTGATTGGAAATTGTTTTCCATGTTCAGGCTCCTGTGACCTTGACCTTTAACAGAGTGACCCCAAAATCGATAGGGGTCATCTACTCTGCATGTTCAATCATTCTATGAAGTTTAAACATTCTAGATCAAGAGGTTCTGAAGTTATTAATCGGAAATGGTTATCCATGTTTAGGCCCCTGTGACCTTGACCTTTAACAGAGTGGCCCTAAAAACAATAGGGGTCATTTATTCTGCATGAACAATCATCCTATGAAGTTTCAACATTCTGGGTCGAGTGTTTCTCAAGTTACTGACTGGAAATGGTTTTCAATGTTCAGGCCCCTGTGACCTTGACCTTTAACGGAGTGATTCCAAAATCAATAGGGGTCATCTACTTTGCATGTACAACCATCCTATGAAGTTTCAACATTCTGGGTCAAGTGGTACTCAAGTTATTGATCGGAAATGGTTTTCAATGTTCAGGCCCCTGTGACCTTGACCTTTGACGGATAGACACCAAAAACAATAGGGGTCATCTATTCTACATGACCTATCATCCTAATGAAGTTTCAACATTCTGAGTCAAGTGGTTCTCTCGTTATTGCTCGGAAATGGTTTTCAATGTTCAAGCCCCTGTAACCTTGACCTTTGATGGAGTGATCCCAAAATCAATAGGGGTCATCTACTCTTCATGACCAATCATCCTATGAAGTTTCAACATTCTGGGTCAAGTGGTTCTCTAGTTATTGATCGGAAATGGTTTTCAATGTTCAGGCCCCTGTGACCTTCACCTTTGACAGAGTGACCCCAAAATCAATAGGGGTCATCTATTCTTCATGATCAATCATCCAATTAGGTTTCAACATTCTGGGTCAAGTGGTTCTCTAGTTATTGATCGCAAATGGTTTTCAATGTTCAGGCCCCTGTGACCTTGACCTTTGACAGAGTGACCCCAAAAACAATAGGGGTCGTCTACTTCAGCAGCCCTACACCCTATGAAGTTTGAAGGTTCTAGGTCAAATGGTTCTCCAGTTACTGCTCGGAAATGAAGTGTGACGTACGGATGGATGGACGGATGGACAGACAGGGCAAAAACAATATGTCTCCCCCAGAGGGGGGGAAACATAAATACAGCCTCGGTCACATACAAAAAGTTTTTCTTTGATTTGACATAGTGACCTAGTTTTTGATCCCAGATGACTCGTATTCAAACTCTACCTGAATTCCATCAAGGCAATCATTCTGACAAATTTAAATGAAGATCAATCGAAGAATACAGTATCTATTGCATACACAAGATTTTTCTATAAGTGACCTAGTTTTGACCTCAGATGACCCATATTCAAATTTCACCTAGATTTCATCAAGGCAATCATTCTGACCAAGTTCATGAAGATCAATTGAAAAATACACCCTCTATCTCATATGTAAGATTCTTTGATTTGACCCAGTGACCTAGTTTTTGACCCAGATGACCCATTTTTGAAATTGGCCTAGATTTCATCAATGTAATCATTCTGACAAAATTTCATGAAGATCAGTTGAAAAATACAGCCTCTATCACATACACCACGTTTTTCTTTGATCTGACCTTGTGACCTATTTTTTGATACTAGATAATCAATTTTTGAACTTGGCCTAGATTTCATCAAGGCTATTATTCTGACCAAATTTCATGAAGATCAATTGAAAAATTCAGCCTCTTTTGCATACACCAGGTTTTTCTTTGATTTGATCTAGTGACCTAGTTCTTGACCCCGGATGACCAATTTTCAAACTCGGCCTAAATGTTATCAATGTAATCATTCTGACCAAATTTCATGGAGATCAGTTGAAACAAGAGCTGTCTCCATAGGATGACACATGCCCCCGATGGCACTTTGAATGAATAGTTATGGCCGATGTTAGAGTTTAGGACCTTTGACCTACGGACCTGGGTCTTGCGCGCGACACATCGTCTTACTGTGGTACACATTCAAGCCCAATAGTTTTAAAATCCATGCATGAATGACAAAGATATGGACCGGACACGCCCATCAATGCACTATCATGAAATATGACCTTTAACGTCTAAGTGTGACCTTGACCTTTGAGCTACGGACCTGGGTCTTGCGCGCGACACGTCGTCTTACTGTGGTACACATTCATGCCAAGTTATTTGAAAATCCATCCATCGATGACAAAGATATGGACCGGACACGAATGTACTATCATGAAAAATGACGTTTAACGTCTAAGTGTGACCTTGACCTTTGAGCTACGGACCTGTGTCTTGCGCGCGACACGTCGTCTTACTGTGGTACACATTCATGCCAAGTTATTTGAAAATCCTTCCATCGATGACAAAGATATGGACCGGACACGAATGTACTATCATGAAAAATGACCTTTAACGTCTAAGTGTGACCTTGACCTTTGAGCTACGGACCTGGGTCTTGCGCGCGACACGTCGTCTTACTGTGGTACACATTCATGCCAAGTTATTTGAAAATCCATCCATCGACAAAGATATGGACCGGACACGAAAATTGCGGACAGACAGACTGACAGACCGACAGACTGACAGACGGTTCAAAAAATATATGCCTCCCTTCGGGGGCATAAAAAACAGCCTCTATGGCATACACAAGCTACATGTTGACAGACAGACGACAGACAGAGGCCGAACATCGAGCAATCACAAAAATTCAACAGTTACTGAGCTCCAGTGAGCTAAAACAAGAGGGTCATGATGACCCTGGATCGCTCACCTGAGTAATATGAGCTACATGTTTCAAATGTCAAACTGATGATAAAATATAACAAAAGTCAGTAGGTCACATTCATGGTCAATGAAATTCAGTTTTATGATTGGGTTGCAAAACTGTGTATGTCATCCAAATTTCAAGGCTGTATCTTAAAAAACAAGTAGGTCAGTAGGTCAAGGTCACAGTCAAGTGACATCATATTACTTGGGGTCATCAGGTAATTATAATTAAACAGTCTTGAAAATAGGATCAAATGATTTTTTAAGTATTTTTTCCTAAGATATAACTCACATAATAACTAAGTGACCCAAGGGCAGGGCCTCTTTTAAGCCCAGGGGCATAATTTGAACAATTGTGGTAGAGGACTACAAGACAATGCATCATACCAAATATCAAAAGCCTAAGTCGTATGGTTTCAGACGAGAAGATTTTTAAAGTTTTTTCCTAAATAAGTCTATATAAAACTTGGGACCGCCAGGGCAGCACCTCTTTTCACCTCAGGGGTACAATTTGAACAATTCTGGTTGAGAACCATAAGACATTGCTACAAACCAAATATCAAAGGTCTAAGTGATGTGGTTTGAGACAAGAAGATTCTTAAATCTTTTTCCCTCTATAAGTCTTTGTAAAACTTGGGACCCCCGGGGTGGGGCCATATTTGATTCTAGGGGGATAATTTGAACAATCTTGCTAGAGGACCACTAGATGATACTACATAACAAATATCAAAGCCCTATGCCATGTGGTTTTGTACAGGAAGATTTTCAAAGTTTTCCCTATATATGTCTTTATAAACTATGTGATCCCCGGGGCGGGGCCATATTTGACCCAAGGGATATAATTTGAATAATTTTGGTAGACGACCACTAGATGATGCTACACACCAGATATCAAAGCCCTAGGTCCTGTGGTTTTGGACAAGAAGATTTTTTAATTTTTTTCCTTTCAGTTACCATGGCAACCAGAGTTCTGCATGGAATTCAATTCTTGAAAGGGGGCCACCTAAGGATCATTCCTAAGAAGTTTGGTGTAATTCAGTTCAGTGGTTTTCAAGAAGAAGATTTTTTAAGAAAATGTTGACGGACGGACAACGGACATTGAGCGGTCACAAAAGCTAAAAAGACGGGCATCACTGAAGCATGTTGGTTCATATCTATTTCAAGTTTCATGAAAATATACCAGCTTGTTACTGAGAAATGGCTGCAGACGTGGATTTTTCATTAAATCAAGGGTAGTAACTCTAATGGAAATTGACCAATCAAAAATAACTTGACGGGCATCATCGCAGTATGTTTGTTCATATTTATTTCAAGTATCAAGAAATTCTACCTACTAGTTACTGAGGAATGGCTGAGTATGAACGGACAATGCAACTTCAAAATGCCCCTCCCGATTTCATCAGTGGGGGATAATTAACTGTCACCAGCTATAGTAGAGTTTATAAGTTTTCAGAAAAAAGATGAAACTAGTAAGAATGTGTTGTCTTGGTAATATCCAATCCTTTTAATTTTTCAGACACTTCAATAATTTTACTACTGTACAAAATGCTTAATCGAACTAGATAACTAAAATCATATGCCGGTCCTGTCAAGTACAAGCAAATGAAGTTCGACTGTATTATATGTATTGACATAAGGAAATTTAACTAAAGGTAATAAAACTATCTTTGGAGCCCGGTCTTTAATGTAAACTTGCCATTAGTCAATTCAAAACTGGGCTTAAAAAAAACAACAGCCAGTCAAACACTGGAGTTTTGGGACAGGTCTCTAAACACAGTTTTAATATCTTATGTTGTTGCCTGCTTCTATCAGTCACCTCCTTACCATGGTAGAGTTAGCAGAACAGTCGTCTGTGACTTCATACAGTGATGTAACAAATATCATCAAACTGGCGATGTAAAACACAGTCGTCCTGTAACAATTTGTGACACCTTAAGTAAGTATATTCCAGCTGGTTCTATTTCAAACTAAAGAACAGCTACGGGAAATTCAGTGACAATTAAGATCGCAACATTTTTTTTTTGTCAGTATTTTTTTACAAGTTTAGTTTTGACGATAGCACTTAAATACAATAGCTAATAAAGAAGAATACAGGTATAGGCCAGAAGTTCTCATATTAAAATAGGAGACCAGTCTAAAAAGCTCTAACTGCTCATTGGTTGCTCTTGAGCTCAGTTTTGACATTGACCAATAGGAACATCTTATTCTCAGACTGGTCACTAATCTAGATTTTTTCAAGCTTGGATTTCACCTTGTGCTATATTCATCATGTTGAGAGTCTGTAATTTTGACAATTAAAAACTTACAAATGCTTAATTTTCATCATCATATTACCACAATCATTTTGATAAAATTGTCTGAATATAAATTGTATACAAAGCACTCTGCTGCATTTCAGCAGCATACATGAAGCATAATAAACAAAATACAAGTATGCAGAAGATCTGGTAATTTATTGGGTGTGTTCAAACTACATACTTAAAATAATGATGAATACAGGTCCAGGTGTTTTAAATCTATTCATCTCTTTCTGTATGAATAGACTAAGCTTACAGTCAGTCTCACCTTGCTAGAGTTAGTTTGGTTTCAATCCTTGGGTGCCATCCTTCTAGCCGTACTAACTGTTCAAATATTGGAGGAACCAAGAACTTCAGCCCAGCAACCACTGCAGTTAACTGAAATTAAAATAATACTTCAAAATCAGATCATACCTATACAACTTTATAACCACCATTTACTAAGTCCAAAACAAGAGGGCCATGAAGGCCCTGTATTGTTCACCTGACCTACTGCCCTAAAGATCATCAAGATTAACATTCTGACCAAGTTTCATTAAGATATGGTCATAAATGTGGCCTATTTAGTGTTAACTAGCTTCCCTTTTGATTCGACCCCGTGACCTAGTTTTTGACCCAACATGACCCAGATTCAAACTTTACCTACAGATCATCAAGTTTAACATTTTGACTAAGTTTCATGAAGATACAGTCATAAATGTGGTCTCTAGAGTGTTAACAAGCTTTTCCTTTGATTTGAACCCGTGACCTGTTTTTGACCTAACATGACCCGGATTCCAACTTGTCCTAAAGATCATCAAGTTTAACATTCTGACTAAGTTTCATGAAGATACAGTCATAAATGTGGCCTCTAGAGTGTTAACAAGCTTTTCCTCTGATTTGACTTAGAGACCTAGTTTTTGACCCCACTTGACCCAGATTTAAACTTGACCTAAAGATCATCAAGATTAACATTCTGACCAAGTTTCATTAAGATATGGTCATAAATGTGGCCTCTACAGTGTTAACTAGCTTTTCCTTTGATTTGACCCTGTGACATAGTTTTTGATCCTACGTGACCCAGATTTGAAGTAGACATTAAGATCATCAATATTAACATTCTGACCAAGTTTCATGAAGATATAGTCATAAATGCGGCCTTTACAGTGTTAACAAGCTTTTCCTTTGATTTGACCTGGTGACCTAGTTTTTGACCCCAGACGACCCAATATCAAACTCGACCAAGACTTTATTAAGGATAACATTCTGACCAAGTTTCATTAAGATAGGGCCAAAATTGTGACCTCTAGAGTGTAAACAAGCTTTTCCTTTGATTTGACCTGGTGACCTAGTTTTTGACCCCAGGTGACCCAATATCGAACATGTCCAAGATTTTGTTAAGGGTAACGTTCTGACCAAGTTTCATTAAAATTGGGCAAAAAATGTGACCTCTAGTGTTAACAAGCTTTTCCTTTGATTTGACCTGGTGACCTAGTTTTTGACCCAGATGACCCAATATCGAACTCATCCAAGATTTTATTGCGGGTAACATTCTGACTAAGTTTCATTAAGATTGGGCCAAAAATATGACCTCTAGAGTGTTAACAGTCAAATTGTTGACGACAGACGGATGGACGGACGACGCTGAACACAGGGTGATCACTAAAGCTCACCTTTGAGCACTTCGTGCTCAGGTGAGCTAAAAAAGGCCATAATTCTTGCAAAAAGCAATGTAGAGTTATGGTACTTGTTGTACAGAGTCAGCTTTTAATGGCGAATAAGAGCTCCAAGTTTTAAAGCAATAGCTTTGAAACGGTAAGGAGAAAAGTTGACCTAAACATAAAACTTAACCAAGAAATCTGATATTTTCCAAAGTCCAAAAGGGGCCATAATTCTTGCAAAAAGCAGGATGGAGTTTTTTTTTCTTGCAGAGTCAGCTAATGATGGTGAACAAGTGTTGCAAGTTTTAAAGCAATAGCTTTGACAGTTTAGGAGAAAAGCTGACTTAAACACAAAACTTAACCAAGAAATCTGATTTTCTAAGTCTAAAAGGGGCCATAAAGTTCATACCGTATAACTGGTTATTTCTGCGGGTAGGTAATTTCTGCGATATTTTGCGGATCTCCTCCAGCCGCAAAAAATAAATTCGCAAATATTTTGTAGTTTCTTATATCGGATCGCCCCGTTTGTCGCCTCTTTTTACTTGTGACTTTAAATTACTTAATCAATACACGTATCCCGCTAGTAGCCCCTCACTTAACTTTGTAACACTAGCAGTAAAGTACAAAAGAATTTATCAGTTTATCGTGTACAATCAATTTTAGCCAGTTTGGTGTTTGTAACAGTTCAAGCAAGATTTGTAAATTAATAGCTCTGCTGAAATACCTTGTTAGAAAGGGCTTGCCAGATCTCAATGGGCCCTTGTCTGATAGCTTGTCGCCACGGGAAATAAATGACTGCAATGAAATTGTAAAGGAATTAACTGACGCTGAAAATCGGTGCGATTCTGAATTGGAAATAACGCAAGTTCATCAAGTAAATTAAATTAACCTCTCTACAGAAATCCGCAGAAGTTAAAATTGCGGAAATTAGTATACCCATTTTCATGCCCAAAACGTAAAAATTTGCACCCACAGAAATAACCAGTTATACTGCAGTTCTTGTTGTACAGAGTCAGCTTCTGATGGTGAACAAGTGTTGCAAGTTTTAAAGCAATAGTTTTGATAGTTTAGGAAGTTGACCAAAACATAAAACTTAACCAGGCAACGCCAACGCCGATCGAGTGATGACAATAACTCATCATTTTTTTCTTCAAAAAATCAGATGATCTAAAAATAAGGCAACCATGAAAAATCCACTACAGCTGAATACACTGTCATAGATCTAGGTAATGTTATTATAACTAAATATTATTTGCCTTCAAGTACCTGATATTTTCTGACATAATCATCTAGTGGTTCAGGAAGGTCCTTCAGTAGGTCCCTGTTTTCAGCCACCTCATATATCAGAAATCCACTCCCTACTAGTAAACCTAGCACAATCACATTGCTTAATATCCTTCCCATATAGTTTGTAAACCTGTAATGTTAAAGAAGCAATATCGGTACAAGTACTGTAGTTAAAGACAAAAGATCTACCCAACACCCCACCTCACTCCCATCCACCTCCAAACAACTTGAAATGTTTAAATGACCATCTTAACAATGTCTTTATGTTGTTTATCTTCTGATTTACCATAGTTCAAAACAAGATATTCAAGCACCTAAATGATAAACAAGAGTGCAAAACTGTCACACTGTTCCACTTAACGACCACATAAGGCTAAATTTGCAGTTTTTTAGTAATTCAAGTTCCTAATAAAGCGATTTGGCTCATCATCAAAGTTGTCCGAGATATCAAGCTCACAAACATTGTCAGACAGTTTGGTGAAGATTGGATGAAAACAGTTTGACTTAGAGTGGGAAAGGCTAAATTTGCAGTTTTTTTAGTAATTTAAGGGCCATCCAGAGTACCTGGGATGACTTAGGTAGTTTAACGCCACTTTTCAACAGTATTTCAGTTATGTAATGGCAGCAGTTAACGTAACCAGTGTTCCTGGATTCTGTTGAGGTACAAAACTGTTCTCCACAAGTAACTGCCTGCTTCTCCACATGAATAAGAGATGGAGGATAAATGATCTGAAACACAATGTCTTTTATTAAATTGTCATGGAGGACATACATCTCACCCAAGGGCTCAAACTCACAACCCCAAAATCCATAGATCTGCGCTCTCCATATTGAGTTAAGCAGGCCGGTTTGATAATGTGTATGAAGTTTCAATGAAATCCCTTCATTTTTTGCAAAAGACTGACAGCAAAGTCTCCTAAATAACAACTTCAGACTTTGTTTGTTGAGTACAAATAACTTACTTTGTACAGGAATCAACTTTAGCTGTGCTCTTTTCTTCTCTTACCATCTCCTAAAACAGTGCAAGACTTGTGTTCATAACAAAGCAGTTGTCAGATTGTCTTTAGCAAAATTAAAACATACAGCTGCTAATAGAAGTGTTCTTCCAAGATAATGCAATCAAAATGTGTTTTCTTCTTTAGCAAGAGTCAGTCTACAGGTTTCTTCCTCTCAGAAAATTTATTTCAAATTTTGCAGTTTTCCATTTAAAATGACGTTGTATCAGGAATTTCATTCCCTTTGTTTGTGGAAAGACCAAGTAATCTTCTCACTTAAATTATAGGATCAAGTCCTTCCATTTTCATACCGTTTAATTAAAGTTTAGGTCAAACATTTTCACTCCAGAATGGAAACAGATCAAGACAAAGATATGACAAAGTATGTCACATACTACCTTTATGTCAGTTCTAAGAGAAGTCCTGTAATCCATGACACCCTGTCTACTGGTTACAGAATAATCCCAGGAACAGAATGTACGCCAAGCAAACTTGTACTCATTACCTCGGTCATCTGAGAGCTTACTTCTGTGATACCGTACTATCATTCTGAAACAGAGTAGCATTTTTAACAGTTATCTAAATATTCTTTCCATCGTCTGAAATCTCCATGAACATAAGCAGTACAGATATTCCAACAGGTAAGGTATATGGTGGCTTTTCTGCTAAATTTGGTGGAGTATAACTTTGCACACTTCAAAGGCTTTTGTTTGTCTGCTTGGGTTTAACATAATTTTTCAACAGTATTTCAATTATGAAACAGTGATTAGTTAAGCTAACCAGTGTTCCTGCATTCTGTACCAGTACGGACTTGTGCTCTAATAGTTACTGACGACTTTTCTCATTTAAATACATTGGAGACGAATGACTTCACACTGCAAGGTTTTGTACTATCTTTTTTTTTCTTTTTTTGCTTTTATTTCATCACACCAACTTTTGTCAAATCTGGCAGCTGGTAAGTCACATCTTCAGGTTGCAATACCAATTAAAGGGGAGAAGTGGTCTAGTGGTTATGGTGCTGTTCAACCTGGTGTGTCTCAAGATCAAGACACGCTCGGGTCATGACCGTATCTTCTAATATGATAAAAGTTCTGGCTCGAAGCTGACTCCAGAATGGTTCTAGTAAGCTTGAACGCTTCGCCACAATCACGCTAAAACATCAGTACAAACTACTCAAACATACACCTATATCTTTTCACTGTAAAACACAAGCTGACTTACATAGTTATTATATAGATGAAACAAACCAGATTAGCTGCCAGCCAGGTAAGAAAGTATGCTAGAGGTAGATTGTATGTCAGACCCAGATCTTCTGTGTACAAACCATAAAACATAAAGCTGTTTGACAGTTCTCCCTACAAATAAAACCTCCTAACATTCTAGCATATCCATTGGTTAAAAGGTTGTCACATGATGAGTCATTGATGACCCCCTATATTTCTATGGAAGGTCAGTAGATTTTTATGTTGATTAAGGCTATAAATAAGAGGTCTGTTGAACAAACCAATTCTAGGGTTTGTTAGCGACCCTCCGCGGAAATATATTGAATCAGTATGATAAATTGCAGGGCGAGGCACAATGCCAAATATTTCCGTGGAGGGTCACAAATCCAATACTTAAAAGTTATTCAGCATATCTCTATGGCATATAATTATTATATTCTTGTTTAACAGATCAATTAACCATTCCTTGCATTAAGATGAAAATTAGTAATACACTGTCAAACCTGTATTTAGCATTCAAAGGAGTGAGGCAATTTGGCTACTAGAGTCACAGTGTAATGGGAACTAAACATTTCAATTCATGAAGTAAACTGACTGGCTGTTTCAGGAAATTCAACTGCTTAATGAGGGTGGCCAGTAAAGCAAGTTTAACTGTATTCTGCACTTTCCTATTACAAACTACTGTCTGTTCAATACAGGATCACAAACACATACTTTGAGTGCAGTTTATGGCCACTGGAATACAAAGATGATCTTTTTTCATTCCTGGGATTACTAAATAAATTCCAAACTTACAAAATGTCCTCCATATGTGACGTTAGTCTGAAAATTTCCTTCTATCAGCTGAAATGAAACACAAGAGATAGAGATATATTACTGTACTGTAGATCTCTAAAACTTTTTTCTTCATTATTTGACAGAAATGGAAAATGTTGTACATGTTTTCATTAGTAATAGACAGTTTACAATAAAAAATACATTCTTTAGTATATTATTACTGTACATAAGAAATAAACATCAAGTCCTGTTGTAAGACTCCTAACATGACATTTTTAACTTCAGTAAACCTAAAATGTGAAAAGTAGAAAGCATCTCATATCTGCATGTTCACGTGCTGTAACCACAATACTTTTCTTTTATTAATTAACTCCTTTAAAGATACTTCATTATTCCTCAAAAAAGAAAATGTATCTGTGTGAACCAGGCTTTTTTACCTCCATGACTTACTTCAAATCAAACACAAAATTAGAACACAAAACTGAATCACTAACCTCTGGTACAATAATAAATCCAACCAATAACAACATCATTAGTATGTTGATATACAACAGGGTTCTCACAAATTGAAAATACGAGGCCACGTTGCTGCCAAAGTATGCTGAAAAATTGTAATTCAACTCATAAAAGTTTATACATTATTAATTTCATCAAATTTATACAGCATCTTTTCATGACAAACATGTTCAATGGTGCTTTACATTACATGATTTCCTAGCCCCTAACCCTCTCTCCAAGAGCTATAACCAATTTTACAGTAAACAGAGTTTTATTTTGACTTATCTAATATCTGCCTTTTACATTTTTAATATACATGTATGATAATTCATATTTTGACCTTTAGCTGGAGTGCACATTATGTCATTCAATTATCAAACATGTCCAATTATGTCCAAAACAGAGCAAAGCATGGTATTAGAAACAACTGCATACTAAAGAGGGCACATACCTGAAATCTTTTTGATTGTATCTTCCCACAAAGTGACCACAGTAAAAACCTTGTCAGCATCCTTCCTCTATAAAACATATCACATAACACTGTATCACATTTTGTTTTATTTCAATGACATACGAGTTTAATGTAACCTTAATAACCTCCTCATCTAACTGACATATTTCTCAAAATAAGTCAGATATAGAAAGACAAATGACTTAAAACAAACTTTCTGTCAATTCATCATTGAGAATATTTCCTACACCAAAGATCAAACTCAAAGAGACAATTGCGCCCAGAGGTGTAAAATTCCACTCGCCCGCTCGCATTGGCGAGTTAAAGTATGGATAGGACGAGTGGATATCGCTGTATACTCGACCGATCGGGCGAGTGGTTTTTACGTCGTAGCTTTAATGAAATTCAGAAATTACATCTTGAAAAACCTCAACAAACTTTGAGATGGTTCAGTTGCCACTTTGATTGACTGGAATTTACCTGCGAATCGTAAAGATATCAAAACGTCATGCCAGTAATTTTCCATTCCTAGAGCACGTGCGACCTTTTACATCTCCGTTACTTTTGTTTATCGACACGTACACAAAAAACGTGCATAGTGCATTCATTTTTTAACATTATCGCTTCAGTTTCGCAACATCGCTTGAGAAGTAATACAATTTGAAATCTACTAAGATTTCAATAAAATATCGACGGAAATGTAAGCAAAATTGTATGAAATCGGTCGAATTTTCATATAATCATTTGTTAAATTTCAAACAGCGCGATCTTAATTACCGATTTCTTTCTAAGAGAAAATAAGTGATACATACTATAGGCATAAAATTCGGACTTTTGACCAGAAAGAACAAAAAACAGAATTAAAAAATCTTAAATAATGAAAAAGCGGCAGTAATTAAATACATTGAGTAAAACGATTTTTTTGGGGTAAAAAGGTCTCGTGGATGTAAATAGAAATGTGGTTTTAAAATAAAACAAAATGATGTTGTTGCGGTTTTTAATAGTTTTAAATGAATCTTTGTACATGTATTTTTTTTTATAAAATATTCTTCTCAAACGATAATGCAAATTCCTTGAGGGCAAATAGGTCACATGGCACGAAAACTGTAATATGATGTAATGCCAAGACAATCTCGTGCAACAATACCGCTTTGATCTCCACTTCAGATGTCATGATACCGACACACTTCTTTTAGCTCTTTGAGAGGATGTTAATTGATGATGAAAACAGGCCAGTTACTTAGTTTATCAACAGAATAATTAACGATGATCGTCAACTTTTTTTTTCGTTTTCAAGACGGGTAGGTGGACGATAATTATTGTGTCCATATTTTTAGGACACTTTTCAAAGTAATTATTTTTCAGGAAATAAGTCTTGAGAAAATGAAAATAACTGATGTTTAATGCTTTCCTGACACTTTGGGAAACTACAGTAGGGGTTAGACTGTGATTATTTTTACTATCAATGCAGTTATTATGGAAAGCAACTTGGTGGTGGAGATGACAAAATTAGTTAAAGAAAAATGTCTGGTGTGAAAAGGAAATTTAAGAGTAACAAAAACGAATAATCAAAAAGGAAACGTAGTGTATGAGCTATGTGTTATATTTGAAATTTGCTTGTACATAATTCTCCTTCCATAAAACGAGACAGTATTAAAAATGTCAATTATTAGGGCGAGTGACTGTTCACTAAGGGCGAGTAGATTTTACTAGCTACTAGTCCTGCAGGGCGAGTGGTGTGAAAAAGAATTTTACACCCCTGGCGCCTGCTGAAATTATTTCAAGTGAATTATATTATTAACATGCTGATTATTTAAGTTTACAAGAAATCTTTAAGTAATGTTGTTTTGTGAAATTAATCCCACTTTTCTGACTTAAACAAGAGCTGTCACTAATGGTGAGAAATGCCTTGAAGTCTGCTCAAAAGTGATACAGTTAAAAGTTTGCGCAAATAAAGTCACACATGATTTGACCTTGACCTGAGTCATAAGCGTGACTAACCTTCTCAATATGGTTAACATTTGTGTCAAATTATTTTCAAATCCCTCAATAAATGGCAGAGTTATGGACCGGACAAGAAACAAAAAAAAAAAAAATTTAACCTTTAACCTCTAAGTGTGACCTTGACCTTAGAGCTAGGGGTCTGGATCTTGCACATGACATGTCAGTCTCATTATGAAGAAAATTTATGCCAAGTAATTTCAAAATCCCTTCATCAATGGCCGAGTTATTGACCAGACATGAAACAGACCCTGTTAACCTTTGACTTCTAAGTGTGACCTTGACCTTGGAGCTGGGGGGGTCTGGGTCTTGCACAGGGCACATCGTGTCATTATGGTCAACAATTATGCCAAGTTATTTCAAAATCCCTTCATGGATGGCAGAGTTATGGAATGGACAAGACACAGACCCTGTTAATGTTTTGACCTCTGTGACCTTGAAGCTAGGGGTCTGGGTCTTGGGCAAGACACATCGTCTCATTATGGTGAACATTTATGCCAAGTTATTTCAAAATCCCTTTATGGATGGCAGTTACAGCCTGAACAAGAATTTGCATGGATGCACACACTCGCGCACACACTAACACACGCATAGATGGACAGACAGTGCGATTTTAATATGCCAACATTTGAGGGCATGAAATTATGATATATAATTTATGGTTAAGTAGAATACCAATAATTTTTTGTTGCTTTGTCACCGCTACAATTCAGGTCACAGCATGCAAGCTTAAACAGTGGAGCAATATCTGATTTGCTGCTTAGTGCATTATTTCAGGGACTTTGAAGAACTAACCAGCTATACAGATTCCTCATGTAGAAAAGTTTACATCCCTAGCAGGATACGACCTAGGAGCAATTGACAAGTGATTTCAAGCCGAAACACTATAACCACATAGCCCAGGAGTTCTGAAGACACGAATAGTCTACATAGCAATAGAGTCCCCGAAGACATAAACAGTCCACATAACAACAGAATCCCAGAAGACATAAACAGTCTGCATAGCATTGGAAGCCCAAGACATAAATAATCCATATAGCAATAAAGGCCCCAAGACATAAATAGTCCACATAGCAATAGCGGCCCCAAAGACATCACCTGTGTACATAGCAATAGGGGCCCCAAAGATATAAACAGAGCAAAATGTCACCAAAGCCCTTAAGTAAATACCTTGTACACATTCTGATCCTTGCCTCTTTTATATCTGATCTTCAAATTTCCTTCTTTGTGTAAAAGCCTGAAAGAGTCAGTTTGAATACTGTCATCACTTTAAAACTGTGTTAACTTTTCTTGTTAATGATTTATGTGCGTGTGTTTGGGTTTAATGTCTTTTTCAACAATTTTTCAGTCATATAAATGACACTGTCTACTTGTAGCAGTGAGCACAATGCCCAACTTTATAGTGCTGCCTCACTAGAATATCACGCCACAGACACGGACATGATACCCCACCCAGTCACATTATACCGACACAGGGCTGACCAGTCCTAGCACTACCCTCTTTAAGTGCTGAGTGCCAAGCAAGGAAGCTACTAGTACCATTTTTTATGTCTCTGGTATGACGCAGCCAGGGATCGAACCCATGACCTCCCGCACTCAAAGCGGACCCTCTACCACTAGGCAACCAAGGCAGTTTGTTAATGATTTAATCCATTTAATTTTCCTTCTGTGGGTATTTTTCATTCTACTGTAATAAGAAGTTAAACGTTTGTAAAATCATGAAAATAACTATAATTGCATAATTTAGTATGACCCTGCATTGTACTGCTAGTTCTGTTTGTTGAACAATATTTTTCGCAAGTATTTCAAACATGTTTAAACTTGGGCAGTTCATCTAACGGAAGTTTCTGGATTCTGTACCAGAACTCGCCTGCTCTCTGTAAGTAATTGCCAAGTTCTCAACATGAAGGTTAGCTTATCAATAAGAGATGAAAAATAATGTAACATTAATCTGAAAACAAAGAGAACTTTTAATATTGAGAATAGAGGACCTAAGCTAGCCAGGATCACTTGCCTTGAAACAGCTAGTTTCTGTTGAATGGTGAGCGGATACGAGTTGAGACCTTGAAGCAGTGTATCTATATCCGACTCATCACAATCCTGTAGCACCTGACGTACATCTGCCTCTACATCATACCTTTAGTCAGATTGAAAACATTTCATAAGACAATTTGTAAATATCAAGAAATCATTCATTGTATACAATAATACGTCATACGGCACATTTCCAGCTTTTAACAATGGATGAAGATTCCAGGTAGAACCAATGCTACTGATTAAGTTTGATGAAGATCCATCAAGCTGTTCATGGAATTTTTAGCTCCTGCTGCCCCTTTGGTTCAGGTAAACAGGTTGCATTTTTTTCAATGAAGTATCCAGATAGTTTGGCAAAATGTTGACAAAATCAATCATATTAACAAAAGTGAAGGGCTTGAATTCTGGTCTTAATCATTTCATAATGACTTCCAAGGTGACTTAAGGTCTTTTTACACAACAGGACAGAAGAAGTGACCTTAAAACTCAGGGTTAATGCCATGCACAGATCCTTCATAAAGAGATTGATCTTATTGCAGTAGACACTTTTCCATATCAGACATAAAATAAAGCAATATTGAAATACTTAATGGGTTAGTCAGGAGCAGTATAACAAGTAATTTCCATATCAGACATAAAATAAAGCAATATTGAAATACTTAATGGGTTAGTCAGGAGCAGTATAACAAGTAATAGACTTACCCTTTATTCAAGAAAGCATACTGAATCCTGTACAATAATTCATCTAGTGTTAAACTGTAGTCTGCAGTCTGACAAATGCTCGCGGAGTCCCCTCTGCTCCCTGTCAATGGATTCTTAAGGTTTTTACATTATAAACTCATGGGTTTTAAGTTTGCAAATCCTATAAAGACGAGCTACACCATGAGAAAACCAACATATTACCTTTGCGACCAGCATGGATCCAGACCAGCCTGTGCATCTTTTTTCAAACCTTATTGCAATAAGAGAAGTATGGACCCTGATCATGCACAGGCTAGATGGTCTGGATCTATGCTGGTCACAAATGCACTATGTTGGTTTTCTTATTAGTAGTGTTTGGATTTCTGAGCAAAAACTCGAAACTAACCAATGGCAGAGCACCTGTTTGGGACAGGTATCCAAAATTAATGCAGTTAATATAAAGATTAGAATGGAACGAGTTTGAGCAAGAGGTTTTGGAGAACAGCAATGTTTGACTGACAAAAACCTTGTCTCTAAATAAAAGCCAAACAAGAGCTGTAAACAAAAATGTGATGGCCTGTTAGAAGCAAGAAGTTAACTTTTATGTGCTGTGACCTTAACCTTTGACCAAATGAATTGAGAAAGAACACCAGAACGGCAGTCATTTAATGAATATAGGCAACCATCTTTTGAAGAGAGAGCCAAATCATTCTTTGAGTTTAGAGAAGGAACTATTTCGAATCTATAGGTCACTGTGATCTAATGCCATTATTCTTTTTATCTCTAGTGTAAACCATTTTTAAAATACTGTCATCTGCTTCTTAGAACAATAATATGAGCCACGCCATGAGAAAACCAACATAGTGGGCTTGCAACAGCATGGATCCAGACCAACCTGCACAGTCCGGTCAGGATCTATGCTGTTCGCTAACAGTTTTCTCTAATTGCAATAGGCTTTGAAAGCGAACAGCATGGATCCTGACCAGACTGCGCAGGTCTGGATCCATGCTGGTCGCAAACCCACTATGTTGGTTTTCTCATGGCGCAGCTCAATCATTTATTTCGGTAAGTTGAATACAACTGAACTGTGCACCTGCATGAAATTGTTTTCTATTAAAGTTTACTTTTTCGACATTTCAGTTTCTAATATTACAAGAAGTAACTTACCATATCCGACATTTGTGTACACTTGATCGTCTTTCTCTGTTTGATCTAGAAGTGCTGTATATTCCAGTGGTTCAGACATCTCCCTCAGTTAACCCACTTTCAAACTTACTCAATTAAGTATTCCACATCCAACACAAAAACAAGAATCAAATATACCCTGTCATTCGTATTTTTAATTTTCCAAGTAGAAGTCCTTTGTTTTAACATCAACACAAGTCTAGAGACATTGATATGTTAAAGTGAACTCCATAATAGATACATATTCCTCATCAGCTTAATCCATTGCATTGATTCAGTGGCTCAACTCAATTACATGTATTTTTGAACATCAAAATTTGTATCAATGTATGTCATACAAGTGCTTTATGAATGTGCATTCATGCCAATGTGCCTTATTTTGATACCTGGTGACATGTGTTTAATCAAAGAACTTGCAAAGAACAGTCTAAGTACATGTATATCCATCTAATAATGATCTATTTACCATTCTGACACTGTCTTGTTAACAACAACATCAAATTATCCTTTTAAAACTTTAATATGAAGATATATTCAACATCACAATTTTACTACCAGACATGTTAACTTAATACATCATTCTAAAACAAAGATATCATCACACATCAATTAATCTAAAAGTACTCATCATTTGGGACAATGTGACAGTTAAACTATTCCATATAAACACAATTTGTTACCAAGAATATATTTACATTTCATTTACTCCCAAATCAATGTAGGAACAATACAGATTACATTATTACAATAATAACATGATTTTATCCCATAGTGTAATACAGTCGAAACTCGGTATCTCAAACTCGCTTACCTCGAAATTCCGCATAAGTCGAAGAAATTTTCAAGTCCCGTCAAATTTCCTTTTTATATACATAATTCAACTCCGGTTACGTCAAAATTTGACTAACGGAGACTTCGGATGTGTCGAAAGGGATTTTCAGTCCCATCAGTAAAATTCAAGTGCATTGTAAACTCGGTTAGTTGAGGTGTGAATAATATGCGATAAAATTTCACACGTCATTGTGAATGTGGTTGTTTTTTAACACATATTCATGTTTATTGCCTTACCAGAAAGCCGCGATGCCGACATATCAAAGGTGCGGCGAATATCAATGTGAGATGATATCATACTTGTCTGCAGGTGCCATAATGATAATTGTATGATGTAAACATTAGATTTCTTTAATGAGCGGTCATTTGTTTTTGAGACGTTATGAAAATTGCTTTTAATTTAAACTAATGCATTAATTAGTTTGAACAGTTGGGATCTTTAATAAGGATTAATAAGAGGTAATCACGATGAGGTTGTATAAAAAATTAACTTCTTTGTAGAAAGCATCATTCGTTCAAAATGTCAGATCAAAATGCTATCCGGGAGAGAAACGTGGTACAAAAAGGAAACTTGACTCAAAAACATTTGCGTTTAGTATCTTAGTATCATTTTTATTCTTCGAAAAACTAAAAACTTTGATAAACACAAACTTTACGGAATCGTGTACGCGTAAAGTACCAAGTGTACTGAATATTGATGTGGATGCGCATATGCCGGAAATGTTACTTGACGAAAATGTACAGATTCTGCATTTCTGATTATGTATACATGGAAATAAAATACAAAATGTACTTTAAATTTATAATCATTTTGTGTTGAGTTTTTTTAAAAGATTTATTGCAAAGTATACTATATTTATAGCGTGCCAAATAGCTGGAGATTACAAAAGATTTTGGAACCAACTTTTTTCATCACTTCGTCAATATACGTCCCTCCTCGATAATGACTCGAATTTCGGTTATCTCAAAATAAAAAGCACGGTCCCTTGGAATTCGAGATACTGAGTTTCGACTGTATGTTCGAAAATATGATCACTTACATCTTTGAGAGGATTTTAAAATCCTTTTACCATTTTTAACCTTTGCCCTACTAAATTTCAAAAATGAACTGGTCCATCATTCAGTTTGTGTTCACTGAAAATTTACTGACTGAATAGCGAACAGTGCATGCAGGCTGATCTTGATCTGCACTGGTTGCAAAGACAGAATCGCTTGCCGCCAGCAGGCTAAAAGTTAAAATCCTTTTACCATTTTCAGTAAGACTTTGTACTGCATATTTATATAAAATTTAGATCATTTTCACTGGTATATAGCCTTTTCATTATTATGATACAGGCAGACATACCTGTTCAATAAACATAAATTATTTAGTTTTCACTATAGCTGACACTACATTACCCTAAAAACAGAGGTCATGGGTTAAAGTTGTACATGTACATGAACATGTTTTCTTGTATTAACCCTCATCATGCAGGACATTATAGATTTTGTCATGGCAACCAATATAGATCATGATCAGCCTGCACATCCATGCAGTCTGATCATGATCTGCACTGTTCACCATTCAGTTGTTAACTTTTTGGTAAGCACCCTTAATAACAGTTAATAGTACTGTTCTGATTGAAAGATGGATAAATTCATTATATAAATTTAGAAGGGTAAGGGTTAAACCAAAACTGGTTTTCCCAGGAAGCATAGTTTACACTTAACATTTCAAGTAACCTTTCAAGTATTCATCACACTGAACTTTGATACATCATTATATAACTAAACTAAATATACCGTAGCATTTACCTAGCTTACACATTACCCTAAACAATCTGTACATAGATAATCAAATTTTAAAAGTAAGGTTATCAATACATAATCATATGATTACAGCTTTAATTGTTTAATGTGTAAAAATAAATGATAACATCAATGACTGTTTCAAATTGTTTGTACTGGAAACAGCCAAGTGAATCTCATCTTAATTAGGGCCGGGCTTTTATTTTTTAAAGTTAAACAATGCACATTTGAGCTGCACCACAAGGATCCAGACAAGCAAGTTACTAGAAATTCAACAGAATTAAAAAAGTTAATATAGAAAATTCACCGCCGTTACCATCATCATCAAACAACGACAAAATCATCAACATCCCGACAATACAACCAACTCACAACCTGTATGACCAGTCAGCGTGAAAGAAAACCACCTGAATTAAAGATTATGTAATACATTGGAATATCGGAATTTAATTAATTATGAGTACTCTGAAGCTGGTATAACAATCCAGCAGATAAAAAAGTTTATATTTTCAGATTTGATCTTGAAGGATAACATCCGACTTGAAATTTAACTTGGCGTATATAGTGTATATATATTTCATTTTATCTGTGTTATCAGTTTTATGAATTTCGTGCATTTATTTCATAAAACAAAAAAAAGATGAGAGAAAGAAAAAAAATGATATTTTGTAAACCCACTACTCCTATAAGACTTCTCAAAACAATTAACTCTGGAATTTTATTGATAAAAAATGAGAATAGGTCAAACATAAATGTTTGGGAATATTTATATTTATACTTGGCGTCATTGAAAAGTTACCACTTAATATATACCTCTTTACTTGTTTATACAATATCGACGTCACTTTTTCATGGCCTGTGCAGGGTCTATTACTCATAGACCCTGTCTGATCATGTCTCCTAACCCATTTCATGACTGTCAGTTGAGAACAGCACATACGACGTGCAATTTCACGACATGAAAGTTCGGCATCAAATGGAGTTAATCGAATCTGACAAATCTTTACACCAGTGATGTCTCAGCTGCGTTAAAAATGTAGTCGTGTTATGCTTTTAACACAGTCCTGTGCAATTTTTAAAATATAAGGGCCATTAGGGTGGTAACTTTTCAGTGACGCTGAGTATACATGCCTTACTACAAGGGCGGTGCATATTGAAGTAGTGGAAGCAATAACCCCTTAACTGCCCTAGTAACCCCGGGCGCTGCTTGTGGTATTAAGTGCTACCTATAGGCCATTATATTGTAACCCCGTGTCACGCTCAGGGTAATTTCATCACACGTTTAGAGAACGATTTTATCTAAGGAAAACTCAATTATACTGTCTGTAAACACGTTCCTAGCATTAACTTTCGCCTTATGTACACTGGTCATGTGATGTCAAAATGGTGTATACATGTTAAATTTTTACGAAAGAAAACCGTTTCGAAGCCAAATTTTGTTATTCAAAGATGGCTGCTTATTGTAGGAATACTAGATCGCGTTTCTCAGTAGCAGAAGTTATTGCCGAAATCCGAAATGACTCAGATAATGGTGACGATGACTTATATTCTGACACAGAAACAGGAAATGAGACAGTTGACAAATATTCTGAAAATTCTCCGCCTTTGTTACCAGTTGTTTTGGATGCACTTTCACAAAATGATGATGCTGAAATGAAAGTAGACATTCTTCCTCATCAGGAAGTGACATGCAGGATGAAAGTGACAGTGATTACACTCAAACTCCCCAGCTAAAATGCCCAAGAGTAAATAATAATGTGTCTAGGGGCAGGGGTAGGGGCAGAGGTCAACCTACACCAAGTACATTGGGTACACCGGCAAGGGGGCGTAGCACCAGGGGACGCAGTAGAGAGCAGCATACGCTAATTTCTGAATGGACTAATGCAGGAATACAGCCACCAAATGACATTCCTTTCTCTGGGAATCCTGGTATTACCCAAGATACTAGTATTATTTTCAGCCGATTGATTATTTAGAACTGTTTTTCAACGAAGATCTTATAAATCATTTGTGCATTCAAACCAACCTGTATGCAGAACAATATTGGGCAACAACCAATCTCAAGCAATTTTCTAGAGTTTGTGATTGGACTGATATCCACAATGATGGAATGAAACAGTTTCTAGCTATTGTTCTGTTGATGGGTATTGTAAATCTACCTTCTATTGAAATGTACTGGACAAAAAAGATTTTATTCAATGTGCCTGTGTTCAATCTGCTAATGACTCGCAACAGATTTCAACTGGTACTGAAATCCCTACATTTTCATAATAACAATAATTTGCTAGACAGGAATGATCCTAATTATGACAAGCTATATAAAATAAGACCAGTGATTGATCACTTGTTGAAAAATTTCAGACAGTTTACGAACCAAGAAAGAATGTATGTGTGAACGAAAGCCTGCTATTGTGGAAAGGCTGGTTGCTTTTCCGGCAATACATACCCCTCAAGCGAGCAAGATTCGGGATAAAAATATACTAGTGCTGTGAATCTGATGGTGGCATCAAGGGCAGCGGTGGTTACTGTTATAGGTTCAAAGTGTATGCTGGTAAAGATGACCCTGTGAATGAAATTAGGCCTGTGATTCCCGAGGATGAGGGTAAAGAAAGCCACCAGACTGTGCAAAGTATGTTCTAAGAAAGGCATCAAGAGGAGAGGAGAGAAGTGTGCTATTACTGCCCAGACTGCCCATCGAAACCAGCCCTGTGTTTATCGCCATGCTTCCAGGCTTTCCATACAAACTTTGTGTATTGGGAGTGAAGTGTTCAAACTTTGTGTATTGAGACCCGGGTGAAATAGTTCCAGGGTCTTCCATGGAATTCCATGGGAAAAAAAAGCCTGGAGTATTCGGACTAAGTTTCCAGCCTTTCCCAGCCTAACCAAATTATCAATGTGGAAAATTTGAAAAAGCCAAGGCTGGAATATGTACCATGATATACCAGCATTCCTGGAAAATATACCATGGTAAAATCTGGAACATCTTCCAGGCTGCCTGGAATAAAATTCCTGTTTTTCCATGAACCTGGAGTATTCAGACCATTTTTTCACTAAAGTCTGGAAAAGCCTGGAACGTTTTCCAGCATAGCCTGGAAAATGTTTCAGGTTTTACCATGGTAAATTTTCCAGGGAATGCTGGAAAATGAGCCTGGTATAACCTGGAAAATATTCCAGCCTAGTTCTAAGGTGACCCCAAAATAAATAGGGGTCATCTACTCTGCATGTCCAATCATCCTATTAAGTTTCAACATTCTAGGTAAAGTGGTTCTCAAGTTATTGTCTGGAAATGATTTTACCTGACCAGGTCCATGACCTTGACCTTTAATAGACTGACCCAAAAATCAATAGGGGTCATCTACTCTGCATGTTCAATCATCCTATGAAGTTTCAACATTCTGGGTCAAGTGGTTCTCAAGTTATTGATCGGAAATTGTTTTCCATGTTCAGGCTCCTGTGACCTTGACCTTTAACAGAGTGACCCAAAAATCCATAGAGGTCATCTACTCTGCATGTTCAATCATTCTATGAAGTTTCAACATTCTGGATCAAGAAGTTCTCAAGTTATTGATCGGAAATGGTTATCCATGTTCAGGCCCCTGTGACCGTGACCTTTAACGGAGTGACCCCAAAAACAATAGGGGTCATTTACTCTGCATGAACAATCATCAAATGAAGTTTCAACATTCTGGGTCGAGAGGTTCTCAAGTTATTGATCGGAAACGGTTTTCCATGTTCAGGCCCCTGTGACTTTGACCTTTAACAGAGTGACACCAAAATCAATTGGGGTCATCTACTCTGCATGACCAATCATCCTATGAAGTTTCAACATTCTGGGTCAAGTAGTTTTCAAGTTACTGACCGGAAACAGTTTTCCATGTTCAGGCCCCTGTGACCTTGACCTTTAACAGAGTGACCCAAAGTCAATAGGGGTCATCTACTTTGCATGTACAATCATCCTATGAAGTTTCAACATTTTGGGTCAAGTAGTACTCAAGTTATTGATTGGAAATGGTTTTCAATGTTCAGGCCCCTGTGACCTTGACCTTTGACAGAGTGACCCCAAAAACAATAGGGGTCATCTACTCTACCTGACCAATCATCCTATGAAGTTTCAACATTCTGGGTCAAGTGGTTCTCTAGTTATTGATCAGAAATAGTTTTCAATGTTCAGGCCCCTGTGACCTTGACCTTTGACGGAATGACCCCAAAAACAGTAGGGGTTGTCTACTCCAGCAGGGGGGGAGACAATTTGTATCATTGTATCAAACAAGTGTGTGAAGTTTGATGTAAATCCCTCTAGTCGTTTTGCTTTCATATGAGATTACATGTTATCAGTACATACATTTGTAACAGCGCCAAAACCACTTTATGTTCCCATATGAGACTGAGGTGTGCAAAGTTTGTGGATTGTTATTGAGATAATACCTGAGGTAATAATTGCCAAAAAAACTAACTCTTAACACCTTTGACCTGGTGACCCCAAAGTCAGTAAGGATGATGTACTCACTCAGTAAGTACTATCAGCATGTGAAGTTTGAAGGTCCTGGGTGCAGTGGTTTGCGAGTAAAGTGCCTTCATGCAAAAAGTTAACGTTGGTCCCTGTGACCTTGACCTTTGACCCCAAAGTCAGTAGGGGTGGTGTACTCAATAAGTACTATCAGCATGTGAAGATTGAAGGTCCTTGGTGCAGTGGTTCGTGAGTAAAGTGCCTTCATGCAAAAAGCTAACTTTGGTCCTTGTGACCTTGCCCTTTGACTTGGTGACCCCAAAGTCAGTAGGGGTGGTGTACTCAATAAGTACTATCAGCATGTGAAGTTTGAAAGTCCTGGGTGCAGTGGTTCGCAAGTAAAGTGCCTTCATGCAAAAAGTTAATGCTGTGACAAACGAAGTAACGAACAAACTAACGAACGGACGGACAGTTGAAAACTAATATGCCTCCCTTCGGGAGCATAAAAAATGAAAATTTAGGTACTTCCAGATGTTGAAAAATTATTTTTATGATAACTTATCAGTACAAAACTTGTTTCAGACATTAAATTATGTGTGCAAATATCTCCAATAGTTTTGAAAATATATGAAATTATGTTATTAGTACGTAATGGCTTGAAAATAGTCTTATGTTTCCCGGCATAAAGTGTGTACATATATAAGGCAGTGAAGGGGTTAACAATTACTTAACTACATGTACCATTTTGCATTTATTTCTCTTCTGTTACATGTTGTCAAATCTCACTGAAAGCTTATTTAAAGATATAATTTAAGAGCCCTTGGTTTTGCTTTTTCACCTTCATTTGTTTACAAAATTGCATTTTACATGGGAAGGGAAAGTTTAGATGGACACAGTCTAAACACCCATAAATATGTAGATAACAGTTATCAGTCACTTTCTACACATCCAAAACATATGCTTAAAAAAATTATAAAGCTTATGATTTTGAAACTTATTACAAAATAAATGTTGGCCATGTTTATAAAACCAGAACATATTCCTGATAGTGTAACGAAAATGCTCAAGCTTGATGTTTCAGACAGGAGCTTACACAAGTCGGACGAAGACCTAGCTGTTGGCAGGTTTGCTTTTGCTGATCTTAACAAGAGCAGGGTTGACAAAGCTCAACATTTCTGGGTATAAAGTCTGTACAAAGATTTGCATACAGGTTACGTGATGGCTGCAGCAAAGCTCCACCAGCTGCCACTGAAAAACAAGACACTGAGGAGGATGTCTGTACTTGATCCAGAATAAGCCTTCCATCACCAAGCCTCACTTGGTTTCAAAGCACTGGCTGACTCACTACCAAATGTTATTAGATTAGAGGAAGCAGGGGAGTTTGCCATGGAAGTCAATAATTACACTGTGGACAGACAGGTGAAAGAGTTAGATAAATTTGAGGAGAGACAACGAACAGATGAGCATTTCTGGAATAAAGTGTTTAAACTGAAGACATTCGATAGACTGCTGTATCCACTACTCACCAAGCTTGTTAAGTCTCTAATGTTAGTATTTAGTGGTCCTCTCATTGAGTCAACATTCAATATAATGGATGACATTGTTGAGAAAGACAGGACAAAGT
Source organism: Mercenaria mercenaria (assembly GCF_021730395.1). Classification (NCBI taxonomy): domain Eukaryota; kingdom Metazoa; phylum Mollusca; class Bivalvia; order Venerida; family Veneridae; genus Mercenaria; species Mercenaria mercenaria. The sequence continues at coordinate 89,321,640 of NC_069364.1, read as the reverse complement.
TAAGCAGCCCTTAAGGCAAGAAATGTCAAAGCCACTGAACTGACAGTATCAAGACAAATGAAGCAGTCATGTATAATGGCCTACGACACCTACCAAAAACATTGCGCTTAAAAAAGGAAATGAAAGAGCAGATAAAACAAAAACAGCTGGATGCTTCAAACCAGCATCTAAAGCAAGAAAAAGCCAAGCATTTAGCAAAACTGATAAAATTAAAGAACAAGAGCTGTCGGATGACAGCGCGCTCGACTATTCGAAAAATTGATTGAAGAATGGGGTCAAAATATTTCCATAGATTTTCAGACAAAAGAAAACATGAGGGCAATGAAAGCTCTGTATCGCTCATCTGACCAAGGAATCATCAAGATTAACATTCTGACCAAATTTCATTAAGATATGGTCATAAATATGTCCTCTAGAGTGTTAACTAGCTTTTTCTTTGATTTGACCTGTTGATCTAGTTTTTGACCCCACATGAGCCAGATTCAAACTGGACCTTGAGATTATCAAGATTAAAATTCTGACCAAGTTTCATGAAGATATAGTCATAAATTTGGCCTCTACTGTGTTAACAAGCTTTTCCTTTGACTTGACCTGGTGACCTAGTTTTTGACCCCAGATGACCCAATATTGAACTCGTCCAAGATTTTATTGAGGGTAACATTCTGACCAAGTTTCATTAAGATTGGGCCAAAATTGTGACCTCTAGAGTGTTAACTAGCTTTTCCTTTGATTTGACCCGGTGACCTAGTTTTTTTTTTAAATGCTTAACAGAGTTATGTACTCTTGCCTATAACTGGACATGGTGATGGTAAACAAGTGTTGAAAGTTCCAAAGCTTTATCTCAAAAGACTGTCAAAATGTGGACTGGTACGAAAAACTTAACCAGGGTGTGACGCCGACGCAATGGTGAGTAGGATAGCTCTACTTATTCTTCGAATAGTCAAGCTAAACAAGAGGGCCATGAAGGCCCTGTATCGCTCACCTAACCTACTGACCTAAAGATCATCAAGATAGTTTCATTAAGATATGGTCATAAATGTTGCCTCTAAAGTGTTAACTAACTTTTCCTTTGATTTGACCTGGTGACCTAGTTTTTGACCCCATATGACTCAGATTCGAACTTGGCCTAAAGATCATCAAGATTAACATTCTGACCAAGTTTCATGAAGATACAGTCTTAAATGTAGCCTCTAGAGTGTTAACAAGCTTTTCCTTTGATTTGACCCAGTGACCTTGTTTTTGACCCAACCTGACCCGGATTTGAACATGACCTATAGATCATCAAGATTAACATTCTAACCAAGTTTCATTAAGATATGGTCATAAATGTGGCCTCTAAAGTGTTAACTAGCTTTTCCTATGATTTGTCCCAGTGACCTAGTTTTTGACCCGACATAAACCAGATTCGAACATGACCTAAAGATCATCAAGTTTAACATTCTGACTAAGTTTCAAAAAGATACAGTCTAAAATGTGGCCTCTAGAGTGTTAACAAGCTTTTCCCTTGATATGACCTAGTGACCTATTTTTGACCCCACCTGACCCAGATTTAAACTTGACCTAAAGATCATCAATTAACATTCTGACCAAGTTTCACTAAAATATGGCCTCTAAAGTGTTAACTAGCTTTTCCTTTGAATTGAGCTAGTGACCTAGTTTTTGACCTGACATGACCCAGATTCGAACTTGTCCTAAAGATCATCAAGTTTAACATTTTGACTAAGTTTCATGAAGATAAAGTCATAAATATGGCTTCTAGAGTGTTAACAAGCTTTTCCCTTGATTTGACCTGGTGACCTAGTTTTTGACCCCACCTAACCCAGTTTCGAACTTGCGCTATAGATCATCAAGATTAACATTTTGACCAAGATTTATTAATGTGGCCTCTGCAGTGTAAATTAGCTTTTTCTTTGATTTGACCCTGTGACCTAGTTTTTTATCCTACATGACCCAGATTCAAACTGGACATTAAGATCATCAAGATTAACATTCTGACCAAGTTTCATGAAGATACAGTCTTAAATGCGGCCTCTACAGTGTTAACAAGCTTTTCCTTTGATTTGACCCAGTGACCTAGTTTTTGACCCCAGATGACCCAATATCGATTTCGTCCAAGATTTTATTAAGGGTAACACTCTGACCAAGTTTAATTAAGACTGGGCGAAAAATGTGACCTCTAGAGTGTTAACAAGCTTTTCCTTTGATTTGACCTGGTGACCTAGTTTTTGACCCCAAATGACCTAATATCAAATTCGTCCAAAATTTTATTGAGGGTAACATTCTGACCAAGTTTCATTAAGATTGGGCCAAAATTGTGGCCTCTAGAGTGTTAACAGTCAAATTGTTGACGACGGCCGGACGGACGACGGACACAAGGCGATCACAAAAGCTCACTTTGAGCACTTCGTGCTCAGGTGACAAAACTGTCCGATTTTCGCCGATATTTTCGGGTTTTCAAGCTGTGAAAAGATGTTTGAAGCTTGACCTTGGTGTATATTACGCAACCCTTTCAGAAACTGAAAAAAAATCATAAAAAAACTGCGTAATATATTAAGAGTTTTTACGGTATATACGTCTATATTGACAGTCATATACTGCCATAAAATTTCTTGTTTTAGCTTTATTTACTTAAGGTTTCGATGGAGGCCTTGAGAAACAAAAATCAAACAACACCAAATCATAGAAAGAAAGAGTTGTTTGACATGAAAATTGAACAGCATGTAAAACATGTATATTACTTTACGAAACAAGTGTCAGTATACTGGTATAAACATTGAATTCCGGAAAAGGGCTGCCTAAAGGGGCTCCACTTCCGGACAGTTAAACGCCTTTAAAAACTCACCATTTTCAAAGAACAGTTACACATGTTTGTTTTGATGCCTTTGCAATAGCGTGCGAGTGGTGAAATTTCACGTAACAAGGTGGAACATAGTTTTCAGCAATTGTTTATCATTTTTTCTTTACAAATGGCATTCATTTTCAAAGGGAGACGACTTTTTCTCAAAGATTACTTAAAATAATCGGAAAAAGTTGTTTCCCTTTGAAAATGAATGCCATTTGTACTTAAAATAATCAGGAACAGTTGTCTCCCTTTGTAAATGAATGCCATTTGTAAAGAAATAAAGATAAACAATTGCTGAAAACTGTGTTCCACCTTGTTATGCGAAATTTCACCACTCGCACGCTATTGCAAATGCATCAAAACGAACATGTGTAACTGTTCTTTGAAAATGGTGAGTTTTTAAAGGCGTTTAACTGTCCGGAAGTGGAGCCCCTTTAGGCAGCCCTTTTCCGGAATTCAATGTTTATATCAGTATACTGACACTTGTTTCGTAAAGTAATATACATGTTTTACATGCTGTTCAATTTTCATGTCAAACAACTCTTTCTTTCTATGATTTGGTGTTGTTTGATTTTTGTTTCTCAAGGCCTCCATCGAAACCTTAACAAGTATTTTATATTAGATTTCTTATCTTCGGTAAAGTAACATTCTTTAAAAGACAAACTACATTATCTTTTTCACACTTAGGCGATAATTAATGAATGAAGGTCCGAACATTTTTGTTTTCTTTTGTTTGGATATTTTATGTTAACCCATACCATAGATATTAGTAACATTTAGTTTAAACTACAAGCATATATTTAGCATTATCTGTTTCGAACCTGAATGGTTCATTATCTATCTTACTACTTTTCAATTACTACTGTACACGTAGTTACTTGGAATGTTGGTCATACAACCTTCACAAGCTCCAAATAAAGTTAAGGCTATTTACAGAATACTAAAGGGCACCAGACTTGCTCGTTTTTACTTTCATTTTAATTCTGTGTTCATGTAACAACAACAGCCATTTATCTGTCAGTCTGCAGACTGTTACAGCTGTTCATAACCTACCAATAAAAATCTAGAAAATGCTTTTGTAAAAAAGCGCATGTCTCCCCCAATGCAAAGTCCTATAGGCAAGAAGTCAATAGGGGTCAGGAGCAAAAGTCAAAGAGACACTGATGGTTGGCTGCAATAGGGATCATCTACTTGGCATGTCCAGTCATCCCGCTAAATTTCAACACTCTTGGCCTAGTGGTTCTCAAGTCACTGGTCAGGCTCCTGTGACCTTGACCTTTGATCAAGTGACTTCAAAATAAATAGGGGTCATGTACTCTGCATGTCCAATCATCCTATTAAGTTTCAACATTGTAGGTCAAGTGGTTCTCAAGTTATTTCCAAAAAATTATTTTACATGAACAGGCCACTGTGACCTTGACTTTTAACAAACTGACCCCAAAATCAATAGGGGTCATCTACTCTGCATGTTCAATCATCCTATGAAGTTTCAACATTCTGGGTCAAGTGGTGCTCAAGTTATTGATCGGAACTGGTTATCAATGTTCAGGCCTCTGTGACCTTGACCTTTGACGGAGTGACCCAAAAAACAATAGGGGTCATTTACTCTGCATGAACAATCATCCTATGAAGTTTTATCATTCTGGGTCAAGAGGTTCTCAAGTTATTGATTGGAAATGGTTTTCCATGTTCAGGCCCCTGTGGCCTTGACCTTTAACAGAGTGACCTTAAAATCGTTAAGGGTCATCTACTCTGCATGACCAATCATCCTATGAAGTTTTATCATTCTGGGTCAAGTGGTTCTCAAGTTACTGACCGGAAATGGTTTTCAATGTTCAGGCCCCTGTGACCTTGACCTTTCACAGAGTGACCCCAAAATCGTTAGGGGTCATCTACTCTGCATGGGCAATCATCCTATTAAGTTTCAACATTCTGGGTCAAGTGGTTCTCAAGTTACTGACCGGAAATGGTTTTCAATGTTCAGGCCCCTGTGACCTTGACCTTTAATGGAGTGACCCCAAAATCGATAGGGGTCATCTACTTTGCATGTACAATCATCCTATGAAGTTTCAACATTCTGGGTCAAGTGGTTCTCTAGTTATTGATCGGAAATGATTTTCCATGTTCAGGCCCCTGTGACCTTCACCTTTGATGGAGTGACCCCAAAATCAATAGGGGTCATCTCCTCTTCATGACCAATCATCCTATGAAGTTTCAACATTCTGGGTCAAGTGGATCTCAAGTTACTGACCGGAAATGGTTTTCAATGTTCAGGCCCCTGTGACCTTGACCTTTGACGGAGTGACCCCAAAAACAATAGGGGTCGTCTACTCCAGCAGCCCTACAACCCTATGAAGTTTGAAGGTTCTAGGTCAAATGGTTCTCCAGTTATTGCTCGGAAATGAAGTGTGACGTACGGACGGACGGACAGACGGACAGGGCAAAAACAATATGTCTCCTGGGGGAGACATAATTATCTGGGCACATACAAAACTGGTTTACTCAGTATGCCCGCCCATTGCACATATATTTAGGTAGGATGTTTGTGGTCTGACTACGGTATACCACCCCTATGTTTTGCTGTTGTAATTTACTTATTTTGAGCACCCCGTTATTTGCAAGTCATTTTGCTTCCATTCCGCTTAGGCCAGTTGTATACAATTTTGAAATAATTTCAGGCTTTACAATCTTTTAGTAAAACAACATTTACATAGTCATTTTGATATAATTCATGCATCAAAACATCTTGTCTCAATTTTACTACATATTCTTATATTTTATTTAATTCTATTTTCCTTACATCATAAACAGAATTGATAATGTATCATTATTTTTCGTAAAGCCTTTCGGCTTTTCGCATGTATATATAGCATTCCATTCTGGACGTTTAAACCTTATCGCAAATTAAAAGATTTCAAATTTACCGCCTGATGACGTCGTAACCTGCGCATGCGCTGCACATCACCCACAATACACCAAATCCCATGAGATTCACTTTCCATTTTGCGGCGTGTTTGAATAGACGTGTCGTATAGAGTTTAAAAAATTTCTATTTTTATGACCGTACCTTTCGGTCTTTAAGTAATTTTCTGGTAACATACGTATATGTAAGTATGTCTGATGATGACCGTACGAGTCTACACCCCTCCGAAGAAGAATTTGAGGGCCCTTACAGAAGCAAGCCTCTGTGGCGTACATGCTGCGTATTTGCTGTGTATATGCCGCGAACACAGTAGTACGCCAGAGGAGTACATTTTACATACACCGCATGCCGCGTACATGCCGCGTACTATTTCGACGAGTACACAGCATGTACGCAGGAGGTCACTAGTACACTTCAAGTACGCAGCACAGACTCTGAAAATTTAAGGAGTACACTGCATGTACGCAGGAGGGACTTGTACAAGAAAATAGTACACTGCATGTACACCGCAGATACTTCGAAATTTATAACACTTTTATTTAGTTGCATTAAAGTTGTTTCCCCTTAATGCAGTTACGCCATTTTCTTCAGATGTTTACCAAATTACATGCTACAAAAATTGATTTATTTCATTGAAAAGTGGATGAAGAAAAGCATACTAATTTATTTGATAACATCAATCTACATTATTTTGGTAAGGGTAAATACTTATTGATGCATGTCACTTATCTTTTTTCTGTTTTTTTCTGTCCAAATGATCAGCATTTGCATAAGAAAGTTGGTGGGGTAAGGAATTTACATTATCACAGCAGTTTCGCCACAAGAGTACACAGCATGTATGCAGCAGGAGTACACAGCATGTACGCTGCAGGACTCGGGCCAGGAGTACACAGAATGTACGCCGCAGGAGTACACAGCATGTACGCCGCAGGACTCGGGCCAGGAGTACACAGAATGTACGCCGCAGGAGTACACAGCATGTACACCGCAGGAGTACACAGCATGTACGCCGCAGGGGTAGTACACCGCAGGCTCATTTGCATGTGAAAAGTGTATGTGCCGCGTACATGCTGCGTACTATTTCCCGCATACTAAATTCCTCCAGCGTACATCCTGTGTACTATGTAGTCCACAGCATGTACGCAGCAAGTAGTACGCGGCAGAGCTCATTTGCATGTCAAAAGTGTACTACAAACGTACTATCGGTGTATGTGCGGTGTATATCCTGCGTACTATTTAAAGCCCTTGATTTCAGTACACATCATGTACGCATCATATACGCTGTATGTACACAGCAAGAGTACGCAGCAGGCCTTTTTTTTCTGTAAGGGGGGTTTTCAGCCGATGACCTACCCCCACCCACTGACGTAAACAACAACGAGACTAAGAAAACCCAGGCTTCTACTAAATTGAAGTCGGTAGTAATTGATCCAAAGAAAAAAGGTAAGGCTCCTGTAAAGGGAAAGGCTGCTGTTAAAACAAGTGTTAAACCTTCGGGCTCTAAAAAATCAAAACCCTCGGGTTCAAATACAAGGTCGGGTACTTCGGACCCACCTGGTCAGTCTCGGAGTCAAAATAGTAATTTGTTTGACATTTCCAAGTTGTCTCCAGAAGATATAACGGGACTTCGGTCAGCGCTAGGAATTGTTGATCAAAATGACAATCTTTATTATGAGATGGATGATTATGATGACTCGTATTTTGATTCTTATGATCAGAATTTTCCAGGTAGTAACCTTAGGGTGACAGTAGATTCTAACGATATTTCTTCGGATGAAAATGAAAATTTATCTGATAAAAGGTTTAAGATTCCAAAGTTAGCATCCAGATTTGATACAAATTCTGCGTTTGGGGATACTAACAGCACCGCTAGTGGTGACTGTGATGATTACACATGGGACTTACCAAAAATGAAAACTCCAGAGCGTGGGCAGCCAATAAGTGATTCTCTAGCCGAGCTAATTAACACTGCGTGTACACAACAGTGTGACACTGACCCTTTGTTCTCAAAATATCCAGTTCCGGCTAATTGTGACAAAGCTATTCCGCCGTTAGTGAATCAGGAAGTTTGGCGGTTTATGGATAAGAAAGGTCACTTAGGTGACAAGGCATTGGTAGATATTCAGAACTTGTTGAGTACTACTTTAGTGCCTCTCAGTAAGTTGGTTGACTTTCATAAAAAGAGTAAAACTATGACTAAAGAAGTAAAGGGTTTATTCTCGGATGTCATTACTGGCTTAGGTCAGGTTCAGTACAGTATCAGCTTGAGAAGGAGATACCATATTAGACCTTATTTGAAAAAGAAATATTCCCCTCTTTGCAATATGACAATGCCTATCACAACTAAATTGTTCGGTGATGATATTTCAAAGGAAGTGAAGTCGTGTGACAATATTTCTTTCTTAGGAAAGGATCCTTACTATCAGAGTAATTTCAGAGGGGCTATTCGTAGTAGAGGTAGATTTCGTGGTCGTCGTGGATATGGTAACTTGGGTTTTGTACCGCAGGGCTTCAATGGTCCTCAGTATGGTGGTTATCAAGGACAAGGATATCGCCAACAGCCATACCCTACAAGGGGTTTTTCGGTACGAGGTGCCGGACAGTATGGTGGACGAACAAGGGCTCCTAGGAGACGTCCTACAGCTACTGTTACATCTGCGTCACTCAGTCGTGACCCAAACGAGGAGGAGTAACAGAAAGGGTAAGTCCTGTTGGACGAACACAATCTTGTTTAGATACATGGACAAGATTTACATCTGATCCTTGGATTTTAGGTGCAGTTTCAGGGTACAAGATTGATTTTGTTGAACAGCCTGTTCAAGATAAAATTCCTAGAGAGATTCCATTTGATATGGATCAAAAAGTAATTGTAAACAATGAAGTTATGGAACTTTTGAATAAGGGTGCGATTGTAGAGTCTGAAATGGAACAAGATCAGTATATTTCTACCATTTTTATTGTGAGTAAACCTGGCAGAAAATTTAGGCCAGTCATTAATTTGAAACATCTCAATGCTTTTGTGCAATATAATCATTTCAAGCAAGAAACATTTAATATTGTACTTGATTTGGTCCAACAGAATGATTATATGACAAAAATAGATTTGTCAGATGCATATTTTTCAATCCCAATACATCCTTCACATTGGAAGTATCTGAAATTCTCTTGGAACAATAAGCTTTATTCGTTTGTTTGCCTACCATTTGGGCTCACAATTGCGCCATATTTGTTTACAAAAATATTACGTCCAATTTTTGCTTGGTTCAGACAACAAAATATTCGTTCGTCATATTATATAGACGATTCAATTAATCTAAATCAAGAAAAGGCTGTTTGTCAAAATAATTGCGTCACTATTGTAGAAACTTTAGAAAGCTTAGGATTCACTTTAAATCGCAAAAAATCTGTTTTGATACCATGTCAAAGATTAGTATTCTTTGGTTACATTCTTGATACTGTGCAATTTAAAGTATTCCTGCCAGATGATAAAGTTCAAAAGATTTTGTCTAAAGCTCATGTTTTGTTGAAGGCAGATTTAGTTGTAGTAAGAGACCTTGCTTCATTTATTGGGCTTATTATTAACGCTTTTAACGCTATATTGGAAGCTCCTTTGCATTATAGGGCTCTTGAAAGGGACAAACTTCTTGGCCTTGGTGACAGTATGGATTTTGATAATGAGATAAGATTGTCTTTATTTAGTAGACAGGAAATTACATGGTGGATAACAAAGATTAATGATACAAATGGGAAAAGAATAAGACCTGTCAATGTATCTAAACGATGTAGAACTGATGCATCATTTCTAGGTTTCGGGGGAATAGACTTGGAAACAGACATTCATACCAATGGTAGATGGAATAATGAAGAAGTTCTTAATGCTAGCATAAACTACCTTGAACTCCTTGCAATTTTCTATTGTTTACAGGCTCTTTATGAAGATTGTAGAGACATACATATAGAGGTGCAGTCTGATAACACTTCTGCCATATCTTATATCAATAAGTTTGGTGGTATGGAGTCTATAGAAATGGATAAGTTGGCTAAACAAATATGGGAATGGTGCTTGCTTAGGCAGATTTATATTTCAGCTGTGCATGTTCCTGGCAGGTTGAATACAGCAGATTTTTATTCCAGGAATTTCTCTGATTCAACCGAGTGGATGTTAAAGCAAGATATATTTAATAGGCTTTGTAGGCATACTTTTTTACCTGATGTAGATGTGTTTGCATCAAGGTTGAACAAACGTTTGCCAAAATTTGTTTCATGGTTCCCTGAACCTGGTGCTATGGCTGTAAATGCATTTTCCTTGTCTTGGAACCAGTTTGTTCCATATTTATTTCCTCCCTTTAATTCAATTGGGAAGGTAATAAATAAAGTAGTATCAGATAAGGTAGACAAAGCTCTCATGGTTGTTCCATACTGGTTTACACAGAGTTGGTTTCCTGTTCTCTTAGAAAATATGTCTGATTTTCCTATCAGATTACCAAGACATCAAGATTTGCTGGCATTACCCCACAACAAAAAGTTTCATCCCTTGGGAAAAAAGCTGAAGATGATTGGCGTGGTTCTATCCGGAAGAGCTTGCAGAGTAGAGGAATTCCAAAAGAAGTTGCTAACTTTATCACAGAGTCATGGTCTGGAGGAACAACCAAGCAGTACGGCAGTGCTTGGAAAAAGTGGTGTATGTGGAATAGTATTAGGTTTTCCAGTCCATTTTATTCGTCTGAAACGGTAGTATTAAGTTATTTGTACTATCTATTTAGAAGTGGTAAGTCATACTCTATTATAAATATACACAAAGCAATGCTGCTTCAGACTTTACAAATTTTTGGAAATTCTTGGTGTAAAGAAACTGCTTTGATTTCTCGTTTTATGAAGAGTGTGTTTATACATAAACCCTCAAAGCCTAGATATGTTATGACATGGAATGTGTCTACTGTGTTAAGGTATTTGCAAAGCTTGATGCCTTTATCCAAGTTGTCGTTAAAACTGTTGACATTGAAAACATTAGCTTTGGTTGCATTAGCAACAGCGCCTAGAGCTCAGACATTATGTGCATTAGATTTAAATAATATGATTGTTCAAAAACAAGCAGTTGTTTTTACCTTTTCTGAAATTCTGAAAACGTCCAAAGCAGGACAGTGCTATTCTCTGAAGGTAGAACACTATACAGATGAGAGAATTTGTGCAATGCATACTTTGTTGTATTATGTTCAAAAGATGGCTTCTATGAGGAAAAGTGACAGAGTTTTTGTTTCTTTTGTAACACTTGATGCGGTAACAACTAGTACGTTATCAAGATGGCTCAAAATTGTGCTTGAACTTTCTGGTATAGATACTTCTATTTACAAGGGACATTCATATAGGGGGGCATCAGCCTCAGCAGCTTATAGTAAAGGCTGTAGTATTAGTAATATTATTTCGCAGGGTAACTGGAAGTCGGATAAGAATTTTAAAAAATTTTATTGTAGACATTCTGAGAGTGATGTGTCTTACAACGATGCTGTATTTGGTCATGAATGATTATTTGATGAATAATAAATTAAGGCATTGTAAACTGTATTTTTGTTGCCTTTAAAGATGCTATATATACATGCGAAAAGCCGAAAGGCTTTACGAAAAATAATGTGCCCCCATCCCAGCTTTAGTGCAGGATGGAGGGCATTATTTGAGTAAAGCCGGAGGCTGAGCATGTATATACCCTGCCCTTTGTGTAGTGAGTTTGAGTCACATTGTGTTGGAAGCTTTTTAGAATTGGTGTTGTTATATGCCCTCCCTTTTTGTATTATGTTTTTAAGCAACAAAAATTTTCTTTAAATTGTGAATCTCATGGGATTTGGTGTATTGTGGGTGATGTGCAGCGCATGCGCAGGTTACGACGTCATCAGGCGGTAAATTTGAAATCTTTTAATTTGCGATAAGGTTTAAACGTCCAGAATGGAATGCTATATATACATGCTCAGCCTCCGGCTTTACTCAAATAATGCCCTCCATCCTGCACTAAAGCTGGGATGGGGGCACATTTTATGCAAATGTTAACATAAGACCAATACTGGCCCACCGTTACAGTTTACCGTTTAAGGCTTATATTTATTATTTCACTTCATTGCCCATGTTGAGGACAACTCTGTAACAACAAACACTACCAACAAATCAGTGATGCACAAAACTTCTCTGAATACAGGCAGCCATCCAAAACAAAAACTGACGAAAACACACAAACATTTAACAAGAGTGTACATAGCACACAGCACATAGCACTGTCAGTCCTTTGAATCAGAATATGGACAATGCTATCTCTACTTCAGCACACATTAATACAACCCATAAAAGAGTGACCCTTCCATGCAACAATGGGCACCCTCCAGTACTTAACAGTATAGCTAACCCTGATACAAGCATGAACGTTGTGAATTCCTCGCAAATTCCTGTTTTCTCAGTGACACAAACAGCTCAGGATCTGCTTCTGCTGAAGATGTCAAACGCCTGGCTGCTAATTAGGAAGACAAGGAGCCTACTGACGCTGGATTCTGGAGTAAGGTATTTGTCCTTGAAAGTTTCAACAGAACAAGATATCCAGCACTCAAAACACTTGTGTCATCATTGCTGACTGTTTTCAGTGGACCACTGGTAGAATCCAGCTTCAACATTAAGGACGATATAATTGAGAAAGACCAAGCAAGTTTGCCTGTTGAAAATTATGAAGCTGTAGCAATTGTAACTAGAATGTGTCTGTAGGACACAGGGTGTGCCCACACTGGTACATTTGTCATAAATGAGGGCCAAAAATTCAAATATTTGCAGTCTTAATGGGGTATAGCCTCAAAAATCATTTTATGAAAAGGATTCATTATTCTAGGCCCTTTACTTTTTGAGCTATGAGCATCACAAACAAAAAATCCACTATTTTTGTTATTTCACGGGCCATAACTCTGCAATAAGAGCTAAGATTCTCAAGAGGAATGCCAAGTGTGCAAATTCACATCATGATAAAGACTCCAGCATGGTTTCCTGAATTTACATCTGATACTTTTTGAGCTAGGCACATAATTAGGTGAAAAAGTGCATTTTTTTTACTATTTCAGGGGCTATAACTTTATAAATAGGGGTGGAGCCAGCCAAAAAATTAGAGGTGTGCAAGATTATATCATGATAAAGACTTATGCAAGTTTTCAACCATTTATATTTAATACTTTTTGAGCTAGGTGCATCACAAGGTGAAAATGTGTATTTTTGACTATTTCAGGGGCCATAACTCTAAAAATAGGGGGCGGACCCAAATGAAAACTAGAAGATGCTTTTGCAAAAAAGCGCATGTCTCCCCCAATGCAAAGGCACGAAGTCAATAGGAGTCAGGAGCGAAAGTCAAAGAGACACCGATGGTTGGCTGCAATAGGGATCATCTACCTGGCATGTCCAGTCATCCTGCTAAGTTTCAACACTCTTGGCCTAGTGGTTCTCAAGTCACTGTTCAGGCTCCTGTGACCTTGACCTTTGATCAAGTGACCCCAAAATAAATAGGGGTCATCTACTCTGCATGTCCAATCATCCTATTAAGTTTCAACATTCTAGGTCAAGTGGTTCTCAAGTTATTTTCCGGAAATGATTTCACATGACCAGGCCCCTGTGACCTTGACCTTTAATAGACTGACCCAAAAATCAATAGGGGTCATCTACTCTGCATGTTCAATTATCCTATGAAGTTTCAACATTCTGGATCAAGAGGTTCTCAAGTTATTGATCGGAAATGGTTATCAATGTTCAGGCCCCTGTGACCTTGACCTTTGATCAAGTGACCCCAAAATTGATAGGGGTCATCTACTTTGCATGTACAATCATTCTATGAAGTTTCAACATTCTGGGTCAAGTGGTACTCAAGTTTTTGATTGGAAATGGTTTTCAATGTTCTGGCCCCTGTGACCTTGACCTTTAACAGAGTGACCCCAAAAACAATAGCGGTCATCTACTCTACATGACCAATCATCCTATGAAGTTTCAACATTCTGGGACAAGTGGTTCTCTAGTTATTGATCGGAAATGGTTTTCAATGTTCAGGCCCCTGTGACCTTGACCTTTGACGGAGTGACCCAAAAATCAATAGGGGTCATCTACTCTTCATGAACAATCATCCTATTAAGTTTCAACATTCTGGGACAAGTGGTTCTCTAGTTATTGATCGGAAATGGTTTTCAATGTTCAGGCCCCTGTGTCCTTGAACTTTGACGGAGTGACCCCAAAATCAATAGGGGTCATCTACTCTTCATGACCAATCATCCTATTAAGTTTCAACATTCTGGGTCAAGTGGTTCTCTAGTTATTGATCGGAAATGGTTTTCAATGTTCAGGCCCCTGTGACCTTGACCTTTGACAGAGTGACCATAAAAACAATAGGGGACGTCTACTCCAGCAGCCCTACAACCCTATGAAGTTTGAAGGTTCTAGGTCAAATGGTTCTCCAGTTATTGCTCGGAAATGAAGTGTGACGTACGGACGGACGGACAGGGCAAAAACAATATGTCTCCCCCAGAGGAGGGTGGGGGGGAGACATAAATAGAAGGTGTGCAAGTTCATATCATGATTAAGACTCATGCAAGTTTTTCATGAATCTATATCAAATACTTTCTGAGCTAGGCATGTCTCAAGGCGAAAATATGCATATTTGACTATTTCAGGGGCCATAACTCTGAAAATAGGGGGCTGACCCAAATGAAAAATAGGAGGTGCACAAGTTCATATCATGATTAAGACTCATGCAAGGTTTCATGAATCTATATCAAACACTTTTGAGCTAGGCATGTCACAAGGTGAAAATGCACATTTTTTACTATTTCAGGGGCCATAACTCTGAAAATAGGGGGCAAAGCCATATGAAAAATAGGAGGTGCACAAGTTCATATCATAATCAAGACTCATGCAAGGTTTCATGTATCTATATCAAATACTTTTTGAGCTAGGCATGTCACAAGGTGAAAATGTGCATTTCTGACTATTTCAGGGGCCATAACTCTAAACAAGAGGGTCATGATGACCCTGGATCGCTCACCAGAGTAATATGAGCTACATGTTTCAAATGTCAAACTGATGATTTTTAGAATTGTTTTGGAAGACTTTCTGATGTACAATTAAGTAACCCCTGGGGCGGGGCCAAGTTTACCCCGGGGGTCATGAATGGAACAAAGTTTGTAGAAGTCTACTAGGCAATGTAACATATCAAATATCTAAGATCTAGGCCTTCTGGTTTATTTTTAGCAAATTTATGAAGATTTCTTTATATACAATCAAGTAACCCCTGGGGCTGGGTAAATTTGACCCTGTGGGGTCCAGATTTGAAATTTTTTTGTAGAAGTCTACTAGGCAATGCTACACGTCAAACATCTAAGATCTAGGCCTTCTGGTTTATTTTTAGAAAATTTTTGAAGATTTTCCTATGTGTACAATCAAGTGACCTCATCGGGGGTCATGATTTGAAAATGTTTTGTAGAAGTCTACTAGGCAATGCTACATGTCAAATATTTAAGATCTAGGCCTTTTGGTTCATTTTTAGAAAAATTTTGAAGATTTTCCTATGTAAAATCAAGTGACCCCTGGGCCGAGGTCCATTTTAACCCCAGGGGTCATGATTAGAGGTCCATTAGGCAATGCTGCACGTGAAATATCTAAGCTGTAGGCCTTCTGGTTTATTTTTAGAAAATTTTTGAAGATTTTCCTATGTAAAATCAAGTGACCCCTGGGGCGGGGTCAATTTTGACAGATGGGGGTCATGATTTGAACCAATTTTGTAGAGATCCACTAGGCAATGCTACACGTGAAATATCTAAACTCTAGGCCTTCTGTTTATTTTTAGAAAATTTTTGAAGATTTTCCTATGTAAAATCAAGTGACCCCTGGGGCGGGGTCAATTTTGACCCCGGGGTCATGATTTGAACAACTTAAGTAGAAGTCCTCTAGGCAATGCTACATGTCAAATATCTAAGCTCTAGGTCTTCTGGTTTTTGAGAAGAAGATTTTTTAAGATTTTCCTATGTAAAATCAAGTGACCCCAAGGGCGGGGTCAATTTTGACCCTGGGGTCATGATTTGAACAAATTTGGTAGAGGTCCACTAGGCAATGCTTCACACCAAATATCTAAGCTCTAGGGCTTCTGGTTTTGAGAAGAAGATTTTTAAAGTGTTTCCTTTCTGTTGCCATGGCAACCAGAGTTCTGCATGGAATTCAATTCTTTGAATAATTTTTAAAGAAGACCATCCAAGGAACATCCCTGTGAAGTTTCAGGGGCCATAACTTTGAAAATAGGGGGTGGAGCCAGACGAAAAATACGAGGTGCGCAAGTTCATACCATGATAAACACTCATGCAAGGTTTCATCAATTTGTATCAAATACTTTTCCAGCTAGGCGCGTCACGAACTTCGGACGGACGAACGGATGGACGGACGCACGCATGGACAAGACCAAATCTGTATGCCCCCACCACTCATGGGGGGCACAAAAACAACTCTAAGGAAGAACAAGAGGGCCATGAAGGCCCTGTATCGCTCACCTGACCTAGGAATCATCAAGATTAACATTCTGACCAAATTTCATTAAGATATGGTCAAAAATGTGGCCTCTAGAGGGTTAACTATCTTTTTCTTTGATCTGACCTGGTGACCTAGTTTATCACCAAGATTAAGTTTCTGACCAAGTTTCATTAAGATATGGTCATAAATGTGGTCTCATGAGTGTTAACTAGCTTTTCCTTTGATTTGACCTAGTGACCTAGTTCTTTATCCTACATGACCCAGATTCAAACTGGATCTTGAGATCATCAAGATTAACATTCTGACCAAATTTCATGAAGATAAAGGCATAAATGTGGCCTCTACAGTGTTAACAAGCTTTTCCTTTGATTTGACCTGTTGTCCTAGTTTTTGACCCCGGATGACCCAATATCGACCTCGTCCAAGATTTTATTGAGAGTAACATTCTGACCAAGTTTCATGAAGATTGGGCCAAAATTGTGACCTCTCGAGTGTTAACAAGCTTTTCCTGTGATTTGACCTGGTGACTTAGTTTTTGACCCAAGCTGACCCAATATCAAACTCGTCCAAGAATTTATTGAGGGCAATATTCTGACCTAGATTCATTAAGATTGGTCCAAAATTGTGACCTCTAGAGTGTTAACAGTCAAATTGTTGACAACGGTCACGGACACAGGGCGATCACAAAAGCTCACCTTGAGCACTTTATGCTCACGTGAGCTAATAATGAGAAAAGTACAACCATGAAGATAGATACAAGGATGAAACAGTCTTGTGTTAATGCATATAGCACTTACAAACTGTATTTGAAGAAGAAAGAACAGAAGCAGCAACAAATGCAAGACAAGTTGAATGCCTCTTTGCAACTTTTGAAAGCAGAAAAAGCCAAACAAGATGATGGCCCTATATCGCTCACCTGAGTACCATTGCTTTCGCCAAAAACATAAAGAAAAAATTCTTACAAGGTACAGATATGTCAAAATACACCTAAAAATTGGAGGTACCATCCATGTTGTACCACAGAAAAGTGGTCTCAGTTTTTCCCTACGGTCAATAATAACAAGAGCTCGTCGAACACGAAATGTCCCACTTGATGCATTCAGTAATTGCACAAGGAACAGAAATTATATGCTCACTGTAAACAAAAGTTCTACCATTCTGGTTTAATCTGACCTTGACCTTTAACCTATTAACCTAACAAGCGATTACAGAGTGATCTTTGCGCCATCCACTGAGCCATTTTTGAATGTTCCAAATTTCAAGACCTGCTCAACGCCAAAATCAATGTCAAATTTCATTTCGGTACAAAACAATGTGTATGTGGTCCAAATTTGAAAGCTGTGGCTTGAGAAATGTGAAAGCAGGTCACTAAATCAATTTCAAGGTCAAAGTTCATTTTGGTAGGCAGAACTATGCATGTGCTTCAAATTTGAAGGCTGTAGCTTGAGAAATGTGAAAGTAGGTAATAGGTAAAAATCAATGTCAAATTTCATTTCAGAACACAAAAACATGCATGCGGTCCAAATTTGAAGCCTGTACCTTCAGAAATGTGAAAGTAGGTCATTATGTCAATCTCAAGATCAAAGTTCATTTCGGTACACAAAACTATGCATGTTGTTCAAATTTGAAGACTGTAGCTTGAGAAATGTGAAAGTAGGTCACTAGGTCAAAATCAAGGTCAAATTTTATTTCGGAACACAAAACTATGCAAGTGGTCCAAATTTGAAGCCTGTACCTTCAGAAATGTGAAAGTAGGTCACTAGGTCAATCTCAAGATTAAAGTTCATTTCAGTACACAAAACTATGCTTGTGGTTCAAATTTGAAGGCTGTACCTTGAGAAATGTGAAAGTAGGTCACTAGGTCAAAATCAAATTTTATTTTGGAACAAAAAACTATGCATGTGGTCCAAATTTGAAGCCTGCACCTTCAAAAATGTGAAAGTAGGTCACTAGGTCAATAACAAGGTCAAAGTTTTTTTCGGTACACAAACCTATGCATGTGGTCCAAATTTGAAGGCTGTAGCTACAGAAATGTGAAAGTAGGTCACTAGGTCAATATCAAGGTCAACTCGTGTCAAGGTTCATCTTGCCACTCAAAACTATACATGTGGTCCAAATTTGAATGATGTAAGTTATGGACGTGAAGGTTCTAATTTTTCCCTATATAAGTCTAAATGAACCATATGACCCCTGGGGCAGGGCCATATTTGACCATAGAGGGATAATTTGAACAAACTTTGTAGATAACCACTAGATGATGCTACATTACAAAATATCAAAGCCATAGTCTTTGTGGTTTGGACAAGAAGATTTTCAAAGTTTTTCCCTATATAAGTCTCTGTCAACCATGTGACCCCCAGGGCGGAGCCATATTTGACCCTAGGGGAATAGTTTGAACAATCTTAGTAGAGGACCACTAGATGATGTCATATACAAAATATCAAAGCCCTAGGCCCTGTGGTTTTGGACAAGAGGTTTTTCAAAGTTTTTTCCTATATAAGTCTATATAAACCATGTGACCCCCGGGGTAGGGCCATATTTGACCCCAGGGAAATAATCTTAACAATCCTGACAGAGGACCACTAGATTTTGCTACATACCAAATATCAAACCCCTAGGTCCTATGGTTTTGGACAAGAAGATCAGAAACTGTTTTAACTGTTCCTGGCCAATGTGACCTTGACCTTTGACCTAATAACCTCAAAATCATTAGGGGTCATCTGCTGGTCATGGCCAACCTAACTATCAATTTTCCTGACACTAGGCCCAAGTGTTCTAGAGTTATTGCCTGGAAACCATTTTACTGTTCCTGGTCACTGTGACCTTGACCTTTGACATACTGACCTCAAAATCAATAGGGGTCATCTGCTGGTCATGACCAACCTCCCTATCAACTTTCGTGACCCTAGGCCCAAGCGTTCTTGAGTTACCACCCAGAAACCGTTTTCATGTTCAGGGTCACTGTGACCTTGACCTTTAACATACCGAACTCAAAATCAATAGGGGTCATCTGCTGGTCATTACCAACCTCCCTATCAACTTCCATGATCCTAGGCCCAAGTATTCTTGAGTTATCATCCGGAAACCGTTTTACTATTCAGGGTCAATGTGACCTTGACCTTTGACATTACAGACCTCAAAATCAATAGGGGTCATCTGCTGGACATGACCAACCTCCCTATCAACTTTCATAATCCTAGGCCCAAGCGTTCTTGAGTTATCATCCTGAAATGGACTGGTCTACATTCCGACCGACCGACCTACTTACCCAACATCTGCAAAACAATATACCCCTCCTTCTTCGAAGAGGGGGCATAAAAAGGATGGAACTGGGGCAGTTTTGTTTCATACATAGAACAATAGCATACTTTTAGCCCAGGACTAGATGATTGCTTGCGTTGGTATCAACTCGTCTGACCAACCTTCCCAGCAAGTTACGGGCTTTAGTCTCGCTTGTGTCATTTTTGAGCAAATCTGAAAGACATAGTCTAAGGTCTATGACGATGATCATGAGCATTATTTTCATTTCATTGTAAAATTAGGTTTTTCTTTGAAAGTCAACAGGTGTACGACTCCAAAGTAGTCTTGTTTATTTTATTACAAACACACTTTTTGTAGCTCGACTATTCAAAGATTTAGGGAGCTATCCTACTCGCCCCGGCAAAGTCCATTGAGATATTGCTTACATATTTTGCATATTTGTTTATTATCGTGACCCCAGTCTGTAAAAAAAACTAAGCAAAGATATCAAGCATTTTGACTGAATTTGACATTGGTTCCTTTTCGACTTAGATAGAATGTGTTTATTGTAATGTTTAAGTTTGCATACCATCCCAAATATTTTCAAAGTCCATTGAGATATTGCTTTCATATTTTGCATACTTGTACACCATCATGACCTCAGTCTGTAAAAATGAAAAGGCAACTCTATCAAGCATTTTGACTGAATTATAGCCCCTTTTCAATTTAAAACATGCTTACTGTAATGTTAAAGTTTTACTCAAAGCTTATATTATACTATCAAACACTGTGAATAGTCGAGCACATTGTCCACTGGCAGCTTTTGTTTTACAAATTAATTACTGATATTCCATTAATTGAACCACATTCTACTGGTGTAGCCAGTTTGCACCTATTTTCGCGGTACTAACTTACTAAGAGAATAAATGATTATGGAAAGAAAAACAATATTATGTTGCTGTTATTTCCTATTTACTTAATAAACCTTTTCTTTTCCACTATTATTTCAAGCAGAAAATCATTTTTCTAGTCCTTGTTTACTTTTAAACCCATCATGTTTCCGGTACCTGTGACTTTCACTCTCACCAAGGGAGTTAATTCTAATTTCGCTGTACAGCATCCAACTTAATAAAGCGCTTCTTGTGAAAATGTAAAATGTATAGGACTCCTAAATTTTCATAATAAATTCGTGTTTTAGACTTTAAAAATTACTGCAATGTAAAATTAACACAGTGGAAGGGTAATTCCATCAAATATATGGACAACAAACAATTCATTACCGATTTTACTTAGTCAAAAAATTGACGAGGAAATTTAACAAGAGGACCATGATGGTCATGAATCGCTCACCTATCCCCACATGACCCAGTGTTCAACTGAGTATGACGTCGTTATTTCTATTATTTGACACAGTGACCTAGTTTTTGAGCACATGTGACCTAGATATCATCAAGATAAAAAATTCTGACCAATTTTCATGAAGATCCATTGAAAAATATGGCCTCTAGAGAGGTCACAAGGTTTTTCTATTATTTGACCTAATGACCTAGTTTTTGAAGGCACGTGACCCACTTTTAAACTTGACCTAGATATCATCAAGGTGAACATTCTCACCAATTTTCATGAAGATCTCAAGAAAAATATGGCCTCTAGAGAGGTCACAAGGTTTTTCTATTTTTCGACCTACTGACCTAGTTTTTGACCGCACATGACCCAGTTACGAACCTGACCTAGATATCATCAAGATGAACATTCTCACCAATTTTCATGAAGATCCATTGAGAAATATGGCCTCTAGAGAGGTCACAAGGTTTTTTCTATTTTTAGACCTACTGACCTAGTTTTTGACCCCACGTGACCCAGTTTCGAATCTGACTTAGATATCATGAAGATGAACATTCTGACCAATATTCATGAAGATCTCATGAAAAATATGGCCTCTAGAGAGGTCACAAGGTTTTTCTATTTTTAGATCTACTGACCTAGTTTTTAACCCCACGTGACCCAGTTTCGAACTTGACCTAGATATCTTCAAGGTAAACATTCTGACCAATTTTCATGAAGATCCATTGAAAAATATCGCCTCTAGAGAGGTCACAAGGTTTTCCTATTTTTAGACCTACTGACCTAGTTTTTGACCGCACGTGACCCAGTTTCGAACTTGACCTAGATATCATCAAGGTGAACATTCTTACCAATTTTCATGAAGATTCATTGAGAAATATGGCCTCTAGAGAGGTCACAAGGTTTTTCTATTTTTAGATCTACTGACCGAGATTTTGACCCTACGTGACCCAGTTTCAAACTTGACCTAGATATCATCAAGGTAAACATTCTGACCAATATTCATGAAGATCTTGTGAAATATATGGCCTCTAGAGAGGTCACAAGGTTTTTCTATTTTTAGATCTACTGACCTAGTTTTTAACCCCACGTGACCCAGTTTCGAACCTGACCTAGATATCATCAAGGTCAACATTCTCACCAATTTTCATGAAGATCCATTGAGAAATATGGCCTCTAGAGAGGTCACAAGGTTTTTCTATTTTTAGACCTACTGACCTAGTTTTTGACCCCACGTGACCCAGTTTCGAACTTGACCTAGATATCATCAAGGTGAACATTCTGACCAATTTTCATGAAGATCTTGTGAAATATATGGCCTCTAGAGAGGTCACAAGGTTTTTCTATTTTTAGATCTACTGACCTAGATTTTGACGGCACGTGACCCAGTTTCGAACTTGACCTAGATATCATCAAGATGAACATTCTGACCAACTTTCATAAAGATCCCATGAAAAATATGACCTCTAGAGTGGTCACAAGCAAAAGTTTACGGACGCACAGATGGACGACGGACGACGGACACCGCGCGATCACAAAAGCTCACCTTGTCACTTTGTGACAGGTGAGCTAAAAATAATTAACCTACGTTTACAAAAATAGAATGTGAACGTAATAGCTTTCCAAGTACTTCAAATTTGTTTACTGTAGAGAGCGCCGAACATTGTTGTTCTCGCAAAAATCAAATACCGTGAGACCAGATGTAACGCGAAAATAGCAGCAATATACACTGAAAAACAAAATGTTTGTGCAAGAAATACCATAAGTTCTGTTGATGTTTCTCCGTTTGACTCGCCAATTTCGAAATCAATGATAACCGTATGTCAGTGATATCCGTAGAATTCCATAAACCACATGACTGATTTTACTTTCCCAACCTTTTCTGTGTCAATTAAATCTTAATTGAGAAAGGAATCAACTATTTTAATAGTCAGAGTTTTTCTGTAACAAACTAAATCTTAATTAAGAAATAAATTAACATTTTCTAGAACACATTTTGAACAGAGTATTTGCTGATGTTGATACAGTTTGTTTTTAACTTCACCTATTCTATTTCAATCAAGAATTTTCAAAAAAACTGCTAATGAGTGCACCTGTGAGATTCTTGTGAACATCAGTAAATAGATCAGAACAAAATGCACAATAAGGAAGTAATGTTTAAAATCCGTCTAATATTACAAACTTGCTGACTCCAAAACTAACGATTTCTCACAAAATCAAACCACAAAAAATGCAGAAAATTCATATGAAGTCCAACACGAAAAGTGACTCTAAATTTCAACAGAGTTGTCCGCCCCCTCCCCCACTTTGAAACAATTATTGACAACAAACACATACAGTTGAATATCGTTACCTCGATATCTGTTAGCTCGATACTCCGGTTAGCACGATGTGTTTTAGTCGGACCCTATTTTTCCCTATATATTTCAATGTGATTATTTATCATTACCTCGATATAATTAGCTCGATATTTTGTTTAGCTCGATGACATTTTTCAGTCCCGTCAACTTACCTGTACTGTTTTTACACCTGGTTTCGTCGATATCACAGCTTGTCAAAAATATCAATGTTATGTGTAATGTGTGAAAATCAACCTATTGTTGTCTAGCGATGTATTAATCATAATCAAGTTAGATTGTGTGTTTTTATTTAATCTTTAAATTCAATTTAAATGTCAGGAAGTTTGCATTTAATTCCCAAAAATTAATCTAGTCTTATAAAACTATGTGCAAGCGGGCAAGCTGTTTTCCAATATAACAACTAAAAAAATCTGCCATTTAGGGTGGAGTAATTGTAATTCTTTCTTTATTTATTTGCATTTAAGGCCACCGGCCCATACACAATAGTATAATACAAGCATAAATAATAAAATATGTGTATGTTGTCATGACAAAATGTTCAGGTAAAGGTATATGGTAATACAAAACTAAATAATTAAACAAAACGTAAGTGATGACAAAATGTTACATCTAAACAAAATTACATGACATTATAAATATACACTGTGCTAGGTCACATTGCATACCTAATAATTTAAAGTTACGATATTATTTCAGAGCGTAATTTCATGGCATAATATATAAACTGTGAAAGGTTACGCAGTAACAAGCAATTCTTACTAGACATTAAAACATTAAATTTGTGTATAGTTGGATGGCGCCAAAACTTATCAGGTATATATCGTATGCGAATTATCTCATAAAGTGGACATTCCAGCAGGAAATGAAACTCGTTCTCAATAACATGATCACAATGAATGCAAAAACGGGTTTCTTTTGATAAGCCCATATATCTACCTTTTTCAATCATTAATTGATGAGATGATGTTCTAAAAGACACAATACTACGTCGGAATTTAACAATATCTATGTGTTCAAGGTAATCTTCAAAAACAAATCTTTGCTTAAACCCTTTATATAATACCAGTTTCTTATTGTTAACCATTTCAACGTTCCAAATTTGTAAATATTGATCTTTTAATCTAGTTGTATATTGTTTTAAGAATACATTTGGATTATCTATTGCTTGTTTCTCCCATATATATCCATAGCCATTACTATACAAATTATTTCTCAATGTAGTAACCCAGTTTTTATAACCAAGATGGTCCCAGTGTTTAAGCATATTGTAACATTTCTTAACATATCTATCTTCAGGCATATTAACAATACGAATCCAAAATTTTATACATCTCTTTGAAGCCCATATATACATAGGAAATCTGGCACAATCACCTAAAACAGCAGCATTGCAAGCATACAATAATAGGAGTAATAATATGCGTATTTAACTGGCAAATTTTCGTTATCGAAGCACAGTCCAAATGACTATTCATCTAGGAACATTACTGCTACATTCAGATTTGTTTAGGGAAGGAATAAAAATGCGAATGTCTACACGTATTTTTTTGAAAAATTAAAAAATTATATGTGTGTATGTACTATTTAAATAGGGTGTTTTATTTGTCAATAAAATTAAAATCGTATTTACGTTTTATATTATTTCTTTCCCCTTTCAATCCCTTTGAAATGCATTGGATATTATGACAATATAGACGTCCGACACAAGTACAAAGTAGTCCCAGATAGTGGATATCGTTACGTCGAACTTTGGGTACGTCAATGCAATTTTTACAGTCCCTTGAATATCGAGGTAACGGTATTCGACTGTATTTTGGTTTAATGCTAACATTTGTGTTATGTACACCTAATGCAAGCTAAATGAAGCAAGTGATTAAAATGAAGCAACTTTCTTTCATGTTATTGATTTCTTCTTTTATGTCATTTTTGTTGAACAATCATTCTTTGTTATTTCAGGTCTCAGTTAAACTTTCAAATGTGCTGAAAGTAGCCAGTTATCGCAGATTAGGAGCTTTTGACCTCAAAATCCATGGAAAATCATTAATTACAGAACCTAACGAAAAACTGAACTTCACATTTCATGCTCCAAAGACAACTGACATCCAAACATTGACAACAGCAGAAGTGAAATTGACACCGGAGAAGACCAGGGTAACACTTGCATTAATTAAATTTATTTAATTAGTATGTCTGTCAAAAAAGATAATAATTATTATGTCTTCTTCCACTCTTGATTGTTAGTCAGCATTTTCTCTCACTTCCTTACATAGTGGAACATAATGACTTCAAAAGCTTTTGTCTACAACTCTAGATTTAATGATGTTATTTTGCTAACTTGCAGAAACTTGGTGGCTCTACTCAAGTGCCTTAAACAATGCCTGGAGCAACGCCTGGTATTTTATGACACCATGAAAGGCTATAAAGACACCATATGACTCGAATTGTGTCCATGTGATAGTATGCACCCAACAAAATAAATAGAATAATCTGTTAAACATTTAAACTTCTTATATGAAATAGTGAAAAATGCTGAACCACTCAGTATAAATTATTCATTATGTCTTCTAAAAAGTGAGGGATACATTTTGTTTTTGCCTTTGTCATCCGTTCATTGTCATTAACGGCATCTAAACTTGACATGGCCAATGCTTTGTATGATAATAATGTTATATTTATGGTTTGGGAGTGAGAGGTTAGGACTAGGGGAAGGGAGACAATTCTGTGCTCTGATCAAAGACCTTAGTAGAGGATTTGTTTCCCTTGCCTAATATTCTGAGAATAACATCCGAGTTTTGCCGATTGTGAAGGGAAGGAGAAAAAAAAGTAAAAATGTGTTGAAACATACTGCGGTTGTTTTCTTCTTTTATGCATGAACAAGCTAATTCCCTACATTCTAACATGGTGGAGAATCCGAAGGAAATACTTTGAAACTGTCTTATTACGTTTTTCCCTTGAACTTTTCATCATATGGACATTTTTGTGTGGAAACTGTCATCTGAGTTTCGACCACATTGATTTTCGGCAGGACGCCATGTTGAAAACTGCAAAGTAAATGGGACAAATACTATTAACTGTGGTTGCAGTGTGTGTCATGAATTCCTCGAACAATCCGTTCATGCCTGTGGCTGCTGACTTTGATCCCAACGGTTTCCTATTTATGTAATGGCACAGGAGGTGCCCATCCATTCACTGACATATTTTTTCCCGGACAGCAAAGCACCCCATTTCATCCACTGGAGCAACAAAGTGTGCAACCCACCATTTTGGTACAGCAATCACCTGTAGTTACAAACAAGACTATAAATCATTTTAGTGGATTTACTCACAAGGATGCTTCTAAATTCTTGTCTGAATTTGAATCCTACTTAAACTCTCTCATCAATAGACCCAGGATCACCTCGTGCCGTAGCGGCATTTCATCTGCATTTGACAGGACCATCAAGAATATGGCTCAACAACTTGCTGTCAAAAGACAATTGGCAAACAGTTAAGGCATCGTTTCTTAATGAGTACTGTTATATTCTACAGAGCCCTTCGTTGATCGCCGAATCTGTAGCATTCGACAACTTAACTCCTTGGGGCCGAAATGCGACTAAAGGCGCTATATTTTCTACCCATGTAGCGTCGATATCCGACTATACGCGTGTTATCAGGACTCCCCAGGACGGTGATTGACGAGTATAGTCGCGGCACCGAGATCATGCTGATTGCGTCACATACTTGTTAATTTTTGATAATCCTGATGAAAGCAAAATTATTTTGCATACCGAGAATAATTTCTTAGATGTTATAATTATTAATTATGCTAATAATTAGTTTCCTTGATAAAATAAATGTTTGTAAATATTCGGTAAAGGAAATAAAAAAGAGGAACTCCGCTGTGTTTCGTTCATACTGTATTTCAAAAGATTAAAATAATGTCGGCTGCCCGAGACTTTTTTTTACATTGAAAACAATATTCATTATCATGCTGATTTTGACGTATCAGTCCGTCGGATGATGATTCCGACGATGAAATTTCATTATCAGAGAAATGAATGGTCAGAAAATGTTAACTTTTAGAAAGCTGAAATATTCATACACTTACATCGCATTAAATTCAAATGGATAAAAATGACACAGCAAAACATGTTTCATACATAAAAACGTTTGTAAATAAACGCTTTTTGTAAATTTAATAATTCTTCAAAGATAGGTGTAAATTTTACAACTTAACTGTCTAAGTGCGTGTCACACAACGTTTGTGTACATGTTTAGAAATAAATTATACATCAAAATAAACCATCGATATTCACTGAAAAATGAGTGTTAATTTTGAGTAATGCTGATGTAAATACTCTGTGTTAATAATGTATTTCTATTTATTGGAATTTGTTGTGTTTACATGTGAAAAAGTAATAAAATTGGAAATGTTCAAATATTTATTAAACGCAATAGGTGTGTAAAAATGATGAATGCTTCGAAGTGAAATTATAATTCTATTTGAATATAACTTACGGACGAAAGTGGATAAATATAAATATTTGTTCAAACTTGGAAGATTTTATAAGTATAGTGTAATAATAACACCCATGTTAATAATATTTCCATGCATGATTTCAATTGACTGCCTGCGAGTGTGATTATGAGAAAATCAGATAATGTTCTTCGACGTCAGGTGGTAATTCTTATCTCGCCGCAGCATGTATATTATGATATCGGCCTCAGGGAGTTAAGTTTATCTCCAACACAAGCTATTGAAGATTTTCATTCTATTGTTTTGGACAAGGGACGGAAACTTGATCAATCTGAAACTGACATGTTGAACAAATTCATTGGAGGGTTACCCCCTCAACTCGCATTTTTTGTACGAGCGGGTCGTATTCACACTTTCCGAGAAGCTCTAGTCAGCCAAAATTGGGGAGGCACACGGTTATCAACAGGGATCTGCCTCTGTTATTATTCCTACTCCTAATCAAGTGGTTTCTGACAATTCCAGATCAGTTAATGTTGTCAGCAGTATTGATGGCAATATCAAAACTCAGTTGGAAAAAATCAACAAGCGACTAGATGATCCTCAGAAGCATCGGGCGACATGTGCAGTGTGTATTCCGCACACGTAACCATCATTTTCCCTAACTCGCGTTATCTACTATCAGGTAAACATCCGCAGTTCACTATACATAGTAACAATCCTCATTCCATACTAAACTGGTACCCGCGGTACTGAATTTATAAATGGTTATAGGCATAAATCTACAGTAGAAGATCAAATAGCAAATGGTCATGAAAGGGTGGAACTACTATTCATTCTAATATCTGTGGTAACTGATGATTCACAGTTTCGGTCAATGTTAGCAGCTACATGTTAGAATCTCTCCAGCGCGCACATTACACAGCGTATACAGACCTATCAGCATTGTAATGAGGCGATACCACAGGTTAACAGTGCCCCAGACTCGGGACGGGCCTGATTGACGCCGCAGGACTTAATAGAACTGCACCAGTGGAAGTGCACAGCATGTTATGCAGGGGAACAGCAATCCTACATTCATAAAAATGAGGCGCGATAAAATGCATGGACTATTCCGCAAACTAAATATACCTAAAAGCGAAGCCATGTGTCTTTTCCTAGCATTAGATGAATTAGTAGAGCGACTCACATGTGAAACAGTGTCTCAAATATAGTCGGAGATTGTGATGGTGCATATCCTGCGTCATCTTGTTGTAACAGTGAAATCTGTATAATATGAAAATTTACACAGCACGAAGATATTAAGCATCAGGTTCAGAACTTAGTGATGGCAGGAATGACTCCTTTCTTAAGTTGGTGGAAGTTTTGAAATTGCAAATTATGTCTAACAGTGAAGCTAAAACTCTTCTTTCTGATGCCCTTACTCTTTTGGGGCAGGTTCAGTTTAATCTTTCAGTGAGAAGGCGTTATCTCATCAGACCGTCATTGAATAAGAAATACCATCCACTCTGTAATATTTCTATGCCAATAACAACATGTTTGTTTGGTGACGATATGGCGAAAGAGATTAAAGCTTGTGACTCCACATCTTCTTTGAGCAAAGCTGACGGTTAAAGGTAGGCCGACTGGCCATTTTCCTAGACGTGGATTATACAGAGGCAGAGGTTTTTATTCTGGACCTCAAAATAATTCGCCTTATTACTCCAGATATCAGCCTTACCCTCAAAGAGGTAGGCAAGAAGCAAGGCAACAATACCGCATTCAAAAGAAAGCGCCAACAGCAACAGTTACTTCCCCAAACGGGAACTAGCTCTCAAGGAAAATAATGTAGGTAAGCTTAAGTCACATATTTCAAAATGGCTGTCTATTACTAAGAATACATGGGTAATTAATGCCATATCAGGTTATGGTATTGAATTTGAAAAAGAACCATATCAAAACAAAATTCCAAATGAGATACCTTTTAAAGAAGAACAATTATGGCAGATAGTAGATAATGAAGTCAAAGAACTGTTACGCAAAGGAGCTGTAGAAACTTCATTTCACGAAGAAGATGAATTTATTTCTTCAACATTTATAGTACCTAAACCTAATGGCAAAATTGAATTTGTCAAATAAGATCATTTTAAGCAAGAAACATTCAAATTTGTTATTGATCTCTTGCAGAAAAATGATTTTATGACTTCAAAATATTTACAGGATGCGTATTTTTCAGTCCCAATTCACCCTGATTCTCAGAAATATTTGAAATTTTATTGGAATCACAGTCTCCTGAAATTTGTTGCACTCCCTTTTGCTTTAAAATCAGCTCCTTATGTATTCACCAAAATTCTTAAACCAGTGTATGGGTGGTTACGGTACCAGAATGTCAGATGTTCATATTATATAGATGATTCTCTCAATATAAATCAAGTTAAAACTGTTTGTCAATACAATACATGTACAATTGTTGACACACTTCAGGATTTGGGTTTTGTCATTAACAGAAAAGTCTGTTTTAGTACCTATGCAAAAAATTATCTTCTCTGGTTTTCTCATTGATTCAGTACAGTTCAAAATCTTTTTAACAGAAGAAAAGATTAAAAAAATTAACTTAAAAGCAGAAAATTTAATCAAAAAAGTATATGTCGTTGTTAGGGAGTTAGCTTCTTACATTGGGTTAATAGTTAACGCCTTTTACGCTATTCTTGAAGCTCCACTTCATTACAGATCTTTAGAGAGAAATAAGATAGCAGGCTTGGGTTTAGATAGGAATTTTGAAAACAAGGTTACTTTGACAAAGGATGCTATTGAAGAGTTAACCTGGTGGTCAAAAAATGTTTAGGCAAGGAATGGTAAACCTTCAAGGCCTAATCCTGTTAATTTTAGATGTAGGACGGATGCAAGTTCTCTTGGGTTTGGTGCTATAAACCTGTCTAATCTACAGCATGCTAGCGGTAGATGGAACTCAGTTGAAGCAAGAAACAATATTAATTATCTCGAGCTTCTTGCAGTACCGTATTTTGGTGTGTATTGGTCGCGGTAATGTATAGTCCGCATCTAATTTTTGCTCTGGAAATGGTCGGAAAATTGAACTTCTAGCGTATTAGTCGCAGTAAATTTCGGATTTTTTCCCCAGCAATATTTAATATTTACCGGCAAAAAAGTTATGGCGGCGGCCATATTGATACCGCGGACTGAATTATTATCAGAACCTGATTGGGGGAAATCGGACAGTGTTGTTTTCGTTCCCAACCGTTTCGTACCAACAGTAGTATCGGTAACAGATTATATCAAAGAAAAGCGGCTTTTTGACACTAATTGGCAGCAGACGGTTTGCGTTTACATTCTGTTATCATGCAAGTTTAAGTGTGAATTGTTTGCACAGCAATTATAACACCTTTCCGTGTCATGTAATTAACCGCGTTCTTTTGATTCTGAGTAAAAAGATTAACAAAATATCTCTTTTTGGATTTTTTTCTTTTATTTAAAAATCAAAAGTAAAAAATTATCTTTCAAGTTTTTTAATACGCTAAGAATTAGTATAAACAATGTTTGGAATGGAGGACGGATCTGTCCAGAATTTATCCAACCCGGAGTACATGTCAATGGCGTCCAGTAAAACGAAAGTAGAAACAAACGTAATTCAGTCTGCAAAAACATCTTTGAATTAAAGTCATTCGTAATTTTAATAGTCTGTATGGGTTATTTACGATATATTTTATTGAAAGTAACCGCTGTTGGTTGAAAAGCCACCGATATTGATATTTTTTATCCATTTTGTTCGTTCGTAACAGATGCACGTAATTTTGCGAGAGCTACGGTCAGAAAATTGGCCCGAAAAAAAAAAACTGGTGGCAATGTTCTGTCGTATAGGTCGCAGGAACTTTTTCAGGCAGCAGAATGGGTAGAAAAAGTGCGACCTATACACACTGAAATACGGTATTCTATGGTTTACAGTAATTATTTTCCAATAATAGATCAGTGTTGTATCCAGTGACTAGTTAAGTAATGTTAGTACTTTGATACTTAAAGGCGTTTCACACTGTGTTGTTCTCACGATGTAACCGACCGTATATCCGGTTTAGTTAATGAGTTGAATCTGCAATATTAAAGACTCATTTTACACACGTGCTGTGTTTATTCTTATTATTATACATGGTAATTCTGGTTCGTGCAACCAAACAACATAAAATCTGGCGACGAGCGGTTAAAAATGGCTACTTCATTACCGAACTTCAAGAAGCTGCCAGAAACTCTCAACCAAAAGACCAATGCAGGAACTGTGGGGGCAAACGCAGTCATCCATAGTGCCCCGCACAAGGACAAGAGTGTAGATAGAGTGGAAAATTAAACCATTGGGCGAGAGTGTGTAAATCTTCTGCCAAACATGTTAACATTGCCAGTGCAGACAAGCCAGACGACAACAAGGACAATTATAATGTTTATGACAGAGATTACAGCTCTGATGATTCTGACTTTGTGTTTACTGTAACCAATGATTCAAAACATAAAATACCTCTTGTACATGCAAAACTGTTTGATACTGATGTTGAATTTCTAGTTGATACAGGGTCTAGCTGTAACATTATAAATGAAAGCATATACAACGAGTTAGAGTGCAAACCTAGTCTTTGTAGTCCAACACCAGTTATTTATGCTTATGGTACTAATACTCCATTACCATGTCTAGGCTATTTTGTAGGCAAAATTTCATACAAAAATCAGGCAAAAATCTGCAATATTAAAGACTCATTTTACACACGTGCTGTGTTTATTCTTATTATTATACATGGTTATTCTGGTTCGTGCAACCAAACAACATAAAAATCAGTCCATATAAAAATTGAGTCAGATAATATCTGTGCAGTGACATATATAAATGATATGGGCGGCATAACATCAAAATGTATGGATCAATTGTCATACAAAATTTGGGATTGGTGTATACAGCCAGATATTTTCATTTCAGCTGTCTATATCCCTGGTAAAGACAAGAGGACCATGATGGTCCTGAATCGCTCACCTCTTCCCACATGACCTAGTTTTGAGTATGACATCGTTTTTTCTACTATTTGACATAGTGACCTAGTTTTTGAGCTCATGTGACCCAGTTTTGAACTTGACCTAAATATTATCAAGATAAAAATTCTGTCCAATTTTCATGAAGATCCATTGAAAAATACGGTCTCTAGAGAGGTCACAAGGTTTTTCTATTATTTGACCTATTGACCTAGTTTTCGAAGGTACGTGACCCTGTTTTGAATTTTACCTAGATATCATCAAGGTGAACATTCTCACTAATTTTCATGAAGATCTCATGAAAAATATGGCCTCTAGAGAGGTCACAAGGTTTTTCTATTTTTATACCTACTGGCCTAGTTTTTGACGGCACATGACCCAGTTTCGAAACTGACCTAGATATCATCAAGATGAACATTCAGATCAATTTTCATGAAGATCCATTGAAAAATATGGCCTGTAGAGAGGTCAAAGATTTTTCTAATTTTAGACCTACTGACCTAGTTTTTGACCGCAGTTGACCCAGTTTCAAACTTGACCTAGATATCATCAAGATGAACATTCAGACCAACTTCCATACAGATCCCGTGAAAAGTATGGCCTCTAGAGACGTCACAAGGTTTTTTATTATCTGACCTACTGACCTAGTTTTTTAAGGCACGTGACCCAGTTTCGAACTTGACCTAGATATCATCAAGGTGAACATTCTGACCAATTTTCATGAAGATCCATTCAAGGGTATGGCCTCTAGAGAGGTCACAAGGTTTTTCTATTTCAAGACCTACTGACCTAGTTTTTGATCCACTTTATTTGTTTTATTTTGTATTTTTAATTACTAAGAAATGAGTGTCTTATTTTTAATTTTGATTTTTCTACATTAATCTGAAGACGTGCCTATTTAATGGCAAAGGATGAGGAATATTTAAGACAAAACAGGCACATGATTGTGTAGAATAACATTTCTTCTGAAACACAGTTAAATGGCTTTCACACATGAACAAATTTGTGCCCCTAGTGGAACTCCAACCCATACAGGTGACAGGGGAAGTAATAAACCATTTGACCAGTGAGACCAAACAGAGTTGGGCATACAGATGCTTCAACATTGCTCGAATCCCTTTGGAATAATTTCTTAACAGATCATGATCAGGCTAGCTTAAGCTTTTGTGGTAGAGATTCATTTCAGGCAAAAATAATAACAGACGGACAAAGAATGATCCCAATATGGCCACCCTTAAAAGTGTTGTTTGTTGTGCTTTGACGCAACTTGAAATTTAGAGTTGGGGAAGTCTGTTTTTTTTTCAGTTTCTTTCGTTCAATCAATTTACAGCCAATTTTAAATATAGCCTGGCGTCATGTGTACAAACAGGCAAAACTGGGGTTACAAAAGGACAGATTTTGTTTGAAATTATTTTCATATCAACACTACTTATTTGAAAAGCTTAACAATTTTTAAATTGACTAAATGCGTTTTGATAGAATATCTGACTGCTGTACTAAAGAAGTTACGTTCAAAAAGATTTGGGCCGAGACAATGTGATAGGTCGGTCAGGATCTGTGAACAAATATTTTTTAAGATAGTAGTTGGCCTCAGCTTTGGGCTCTAGATCTAACATGCTGAATTAAACAACTGATAACAAATGGTTTGAAAACTTTATATCTGAACAATATTTCCAAATATTTTTAACTGCATACCCGTGCACGTCTTACAAGTCGGGCTTCGTTCTTTTCACTGTATTGAACAAAAGTAGAATGTGCCTATTTCTTTACCTACCGGCACATCGAAGGCCATGTGTGGCACTAACACAGACACTCCAGATTTAAAACAAATAATGAACAACACCATATTTCCTGACTTTTTGAGTTTGGATCATCAGCTACATGTATTACGGACGCATGAAATCCGATCAATATCACTTTGACGCATTAAAACAGCGATAAAACCTGTTTTGCCGTTATTATTCTGGACCGCGTAATCGAAAAAAGAAAATTTTCGGAGATTTTTATGTACGTGCGGGCGGGTAATTTTTATTTTTTTTCTCGGGAATGAAATTATTGATGCGGTAGTTCCGACGAACAACATATCAATTTGGTATGGCCCTAGAGTGTTAACAGTCAAATTGTTGACGACGGACAGAAGGACCATGACGGACATAGGGTGATCAAAAAAGCTCACCTTTGAGCACTTTGTGCTCAGGTATGCTAAAAAGAATACCCAAGTTGATTGAAGAATGCATTTGAAAAACGAAGCTTTGGAAAACAGTGGGCAAGCTACACAATTGATATAACAGGTGTTTTGATGAAAGACAGCAAAAGGGTGTTGGAGGACTCAGAAGTGGAGAAGGTATTGAGAAGCGTGCACAACCAGCCCGATGGTGGGCACTTAGGTATAAACAAAACTTAAGTGCGACTATTACAATTTTCATTTAACTGTCTTGTAATGGCGCTGCCGCTCTGCCTCATTTGTCGTATCAACAGTCTTATATTTTGCTCTAACGTGTTGTCGTTAAATGCGCAAAAACGATAAAAAGACATGACAGAAATCAGGCATCTAACGTAATGGTGTGTCATGTTGACCAGTTTTCAATGAGGGTAAACTTTTTATGCGTGGGTGGGTCATTAAATAACAGGACGGGTCAGTTTCAACGTTGAAAATTGGTCATTAATCCATTGAGAAATGACCCATGGGGTCAATTTTCAATGGGGTCAAAATAAAGACTGAATCTGATGTAAAATCTTTGAATGATAGCTCTGTAAACAAGAGCACCGCCTTGCGGGTGCTGACGCTCATCTGATTTTTTTTGTATAATAGAAATATTGTCCTACCCATGATTTTCTAAGTCTAAAAAGGGCCATCATTCTTGCAAAAAGCAGGATAGAGTTATGTTTCTTGATGTACAGTGTCCACTTATGATGGTGAAAAACTGTTGCAAGTTTTAAAGCAATAGCTTTGATAGTTTATGAGAAAAGTTGACTTAAACATAATTCTCAACCAAGAAAATGCTTTTCTAAGTCCAAAAGGGGCAATAATTATTGCAAAAAGCAGGATGGAGTTATGTTGCTTGCTGTACAGGGTCAGCTTATGATGGTTAACAAGTGTTGCAAGTTTCAAAGCAATAGCTTTGATAGTTTAAGAGAAAAAGTTGACCTAAACATAAAACTTAACCAAGAAATCTGATATTTTCTAAGTCCAAAAGGGGCCATAAATCTTGCAAAAAGCAGGATGGAGTTATGTTTCTTGCTGTACAGGGTCAGCTTATGATGGTGAACAAGTGTTGCAAGTTCTAAAGCAATAGCTTTGATAGTTTAGGATAAAAGCTGACCTAAACATAAAACTTAACCAAGAAAACTGATTTTCTAAGTCAAAAAAGGGCAATAATTCTTGCAAAAAGCAAGATGGAGTTATGTTTCTTCATGTACAGGGTCTGCTTATGATGGTGAACAAGTATTGCAAGTTTCAAAGCAATAGCTTTGATAGTTTAGGAGAAAAGCTGACCTAAACATAAAACTTAACCAAGAAATCTGATATTTTCTAAGTACAAAAGGGGCCATAAATCTTGCAAAAAGCAAGATGGAGTTATGTTTCTTGCTATACAGGGTCAGCTTATGATGGTGAACAAGTATTCCAAGTTTCAAAGCAATAGCTTTGATAGTTTAGGAGAAAAGCTGACCTAAACATAAAACTTAACCAGGCAACGCCAACGCAGACGCCGACAACCACTCAAGTGATGACAATAACTCATCATTTTTTTTCAAACAAGAGGACCATGATGGTCCTGAATCGCTCACCTATCCCCACATGACCCAGTGTTGAACTGAGTATGACATCGTTATTTCTATTATTTGACAAAGTGACCTAGTTTTTCAGCACATGTGACATAGATATCATCAAGATAAAAAATTCTGACCAATTTTCATGAAGACCCATTGAAAAATATGGCCTCTAGAGAGGTCACAAGGTTTTTATATTATTTGACCTAATGACCTAGTTTTTGAAGGCACGCTACCCACTTTTAAACTTGACCTAGATATCATCAAGGTGAACATTCTCACCAATTTTCATGAAGATCTCGTGAAAAATATGGCCTCTAGAGAGGTCACAAGGTTTTTCTATTTTTAGACCTACTGACCTAGTTTTTGACCCCACGTGACCCAGTTTCAAACCTGACCTAGATATCATCAAGATGAACCTTCTGACCAATATTCATGAAGATCTCATGAAAAATATGGCCTCTAGAGAGGTCACAAGGTTTTTCTATTTTTAGACCTAATGACCTAGTTTTTGACCCCATGTGACCCAGTTTCAAACTTGACCTAGATATCATCAAGGTGAACATTCTGACCAATATTCATGAAGATCTCATGAAAAATATGGCCTCTAGAGAGGTCACAAGGTTTTTCTATTTTTAGACCTACTGACCTAGTTTTTGACCCCACGTGACCCAGTTTCGAACTTGACCTAGATATCATCAAGGTGAACATTCTGACCAATATTCATGAAGATCTCATGAAAAATATGGCCTCTAGAGAGGTCACAAGGTTTTTCTATTTTTAGACCTACTGACCTAGTTTTTGACCCCACGTGACCCAGTTTCGAACTTGACCTAGATATCATCAAGGTGAACATTCTGACCAATTTTCATGAAGATCTTGTGAAATATATGGCCTCTAGAGAGGTCACAAGGTTTTTCTATTTTTAGACCTACTGACCTAGTTTTTGATGGCACGTGACCCAGTTTCGAACTTGACCTAGATATCATCAAGGTGAACATTCTGACCAATTTTCATAAAGATCCCATGAAAAATGTGACCTCTAGAGTGGTCACAAGCAAAAGTTTACGGACGGACGCAAGGACGGACGACGGACGACGGACGCCGCGCGATCACAAAAGCTCACCTTGTCACTTTGTGACAGGTGAGCTAAAAATCAGATGAGCTAAAAATGATGAAGATACTTCAATTATTAATGTTCCAGTCAATGTGAAAAAGGTAATAAACGAAAAGAAGCATGTAAAAAAAAGATCATAATTGAAGTTTAAAGTTTATAATTTCAGACGGTGAACTTCCCTTGAAAACTGAACAGTTCAATTATTTTTATTATCAAAACTATAAATTCAGTGAATATTACTGGAGGGCAAGGTGATTTTGGAGTATTATAATATTATATTTTAAGGATATTATTAGATAAGGTAAGCTGCTTTGGTTTTAGCTGTTTAGGATCTACTGTCCTGTATTAAAGTTTGTGGTTTTATTTCCTTTCAGCCATACCAAGTTCTTACAGTTATTCTCACTTTATTGTAATACCATTAATTTTGTCTTATTTTATACACGGGAAAGCCCCAGAATGTTATCACTTGTACATGCCCATCACTTTGCGGCGTTTGCTGAATTGCGCATCGTCATTGCGCATATTTGTCCCTCCCATTATGAATACATTTATAGAACTGCGGTACTATGTTTCATAGTGCGTTCTATGAACCATTTTTTACATAGTAAACAACCTTGTTCGTTCTATGGTATTGAGAACTCTGGAAAATTATAAAATACAGGAATTTCATCGGCTGACAAATAAAGCTGCACACTAAAGATTGCTAGGTAGTAAAGCTCCTCCCTTCATACCATATTGTTTATAACTGCTGCCTGCTGGCATTTCAATGAACTGATACCCAGCCTTTAAACAACATTACACTCAACCTACATAACATGTGTGCTCATCTTGCTTTCTATGTGAGACAGTTAGGACCAATATGGGCATGGTTGTGTTTTCCATTTGAGGACATGAACGGTTCAGTGTTGGAAAAATTACATGGTTCTGTCAGCAGATTCTATGGAATGTTCATATACAGAAAAGACTTATTATTGATGCACAATACATTTTAAATTTTCACAGAAAACATGGCAAGTTGTCAAAGACAAGTAAAGGTGAAGTTTTTAGCGCAGACACTTGCAAAATAGCTGGTGGTCTGTCTGTTTTAAACCTAAATAATAATGATGAATTAAAAAGGAAAATAGCTACAGTGTTAGATATTGGACTGGATGATATTGGAAAAGTATTTATAGTGATTAGAATTATATTAAATGATCATGCAGGTAGTACACTCAAGAGAATATACAAGAATGGAAAGCAGAATATCTAAAGTTGCAGTAATCAAACTGACACAGGCATACTGACAGCTGCAGTGCAGTTTTTTCTCTTAGGCAAACAAAGCAACAAGTGCATTCCCCAAAACAAGACTTTTGTTAAGAAGTAGAAAAAAATCCTGGGACAATCCTCAGATTTCCTGAGACTTCCTGACAATGAGAAATATTTTCTGCATGTGATATATTAAAATGTAAAATGTATTTCCAAAATTGACAAATTACAAAAGAGTTAAATTGGTATTGTATGGTATTACAAACTTTATACAATTGCTGGCTTGTTGGCACAGGGGTTCAATCATGCATCAGTCCTAAGATTTATTTAACTAGATCCCCTGTAGACAATAAGAAAACGTTGCACCGACACATGACAGGTCATATGGCGACTTCCCAGCTTTTAATGGTGGAGGAAGACCCCAGGTGCCCCTCACTCAATGCCAACTGTCATAGAGTGTAGAAACATCCCAAATAACTGAGGAGATCCCTACTAGAGAGGTTACCAAATACCATCCCCATCTACTGATATACTATTGTCATCAGAGGGAGACTTATCACAGGCTAATCACATCTTAGAGCAGCTTACTGGTTCAAGAGGTTCGCCATATGCTCAAACCTAGACTGGGTAATAATTGGCCAATTTTTAAGGGGCCATCAATGACCAACAATTGCTCCGAATCACATGCTGGTCAACCAAAATGGCCCCTTCAGGGTCCCCCCCCAACCCCTGAGTCGAAAACAGCCCCCTATTCACTTTTGGGCTACTAAAATGGTCCGTAAACCCAGTTTAGGCACACGGACTGACAACAGATGCTGAGCACTCACAATAGCTCACTCTGGGTCTTGGCTCAGGTGAGCTAAAAACCAAGGGCAAACCACCAAAACCTAGAGATCACGGTGGGTAGCCCCTGAAACAGGTCAGTCCAAAATGCACTGAAATATGTGGCAGTGGTGTTAGAGGCAAATCGTGTGCAAAAATGGTGTTGGTGACAGTGTATACCCAGAAGGGGAGAGACACAAGGCAGTAAAATGTTACACGATCATTGATGATCAAAGCAATCGGACTCGAGGCAAAAGTGAACTTTTCGTATGTTTTAGTGATATTTTTGTACCTGTACAAGAGGAAAACTACATGTTATCTACATGACTTTTGGTGGAAGTTTTGCGACAGTTGGGAAATGTACCTCTGGACTTGTCGCTGAGTCTCATGATGAGACATGTGTTTAAAGTGCTGCTGGTTCTTGAGTGTAATGATATTCCAGACATTAAAAACAAAATCCCCATATCAAATATAGCAAGACTATACCCTCATCTGAAAGACAGTGCTGAAGTTGTGTCCACAAGCAAGAATTCTAGTACTTGTAGGAAGGAAAGGAATCAAGATCTTTATGTGACTTAAGTTGTGTGTAAGTGTGGTTAAAATCGAATATTAAATGTCACTTTTATTGTGTTCACAAGGTAAAAATTACAAAATTTTGGCTCTTTGAGGGGTCAATCAGGGGTTGTAATTCCAAAACCTACAACTGGATCTGACAGATTCATCATGGAATCCAAGATTTATTGTTGTTGAAGATATTTTGCAAATTAGTATCAAATCAAACCATAAACGAAGTCTCTATGTGGCTGCAAAAG
This sequence comes from Mercenaria mercenaria, assembly GCF_021730395.1. Taxonomy (NCBI): domain Eukaryota; kingdom Metazoa; phylum Mollusca; class Bivalvia; order Venerida; family Veneridae; genus Mercenaria; species Mercenaria mercenaria. The sequence goes on along the minus strand of NC_069364.1, from coordinate 89,281,192 downwards.
CCAAAATAGCAAATTTTGGCGCTTTAAGGGACCATAACTCTAGAACCAATGATGGGATCTGGCCAGTTTTCAAAAGGAACCAAGATATTATGCCAATACTAGTTGTGTGCAAGTTTGATTGAAGTTGATTGCAAATTAACAGTTGTCTGTATCATGTTCAAAAATATTAAATTTTGGCCCTTTAACCCTTTTCCAATCATTATCGCCCCGAACCGCCCTTATCACTTATCTAACGAAACGCCTCAATCCGCCTGTGCTGCCTACAAACGAATCCCCCGAAACTGCCCGGATAATGAACTGTTTAATATTCGTCTTTTTCCGATTGAAAACGACGAAATTTCATTGCTTTAAAAGTTTAATTGAGTTTGGAAAAGTTCATTTTACGATTACATCCGAGCCTTGCTTTCAAAACGTTACTATTTATGCAACAAATTTTGGAAATCCCCAACACATTTTCAGAAAATAAAATTGTACAGATACCAAAATGGTGGATAGCGATAGTGAATTCTAAGGATTTTCTCCAGAGGATACTAATGAAATTCCACATCGGGATCCCGATTCAGATGTGGATATTAGTGATATTTCGTCGGATGATTTATTAAGTGACTCCGATTCGTCGGAAATTGAGGAATTACACGTGTGGCAATAAGAAAATGACTCGGACAGTCACACCCCTTTGGACAATCTACGACCGTTAGTGAATTATAGAAATTGGACTCTGAAATATTCGATCGCGGTATGTTAGGGACTTTATTCATGATAGCAGACCAAATTTGACTGAAATTCCAAATCAACAACATAAATTTTTTGACATGATGTTTGATCCAAATTTTTTTGAAATTATTGCTGAAGAAACCAACCGATATGCAAGGCAAGAAATTCAACGTAAACAACAACAGAGTGGAAGGGGTGATGATGTTTGGGAGGCTCAGGGAGAAACAACAGCAAATGAAATGAGGGCTTTCTTTTCGGTAATGATTATTATGGGAATTTACATAACCTCACACGTGTGGAAGATTTCTGGAGCTCCGATGACCGACTTAGAGAGTAGAGGGTGTTGCCAAAATCATGCCTATTTAACGTTTACATAAGTTGAACCAGTATATTCATCTTACAAAGAACCGTGACCAGCCTGATCCTACTGACCCTAATCGCGACAGGTTATTCAAAGTCCGGCCACTTATAGACATGTGTAACAGAAATTTCAAGAGTGACATTTACCGTCCAAGTCGTAACCTGTCTGTTGATGAAGCAATGACTGGTTTCAAAGGCCGGTCATTGCTGAAACAGTACTTACCAAACAAGCCGACAAAATGGGGACTGAAATCGTGGATGTTAGCAGACTCTAAAACTGGTTTCTGTTTACAAGTCAACATACACTGGCGCGAAAGGTGGTCAAGGTTCGACTGAAGGTTTAGGGTACCAAGTTGTTATGGGTATGGCTCAGCATGTGCAAGGAAAGCATCACCATCTATTCTTTGACAATTATTTCACCTTGCCAAAACTGTTGATAGATCTTGTCCCCATGCAGATCTATTCTACAGGGACGGTGAGGCCAACCAGGAAAGGACTACCACCAAATTTTTCTGAGAAAGATAAAAAGGCTGACAGGGGAACGAGCGCTTTCTGGCAGAAAGGTGACATTGTAGCAGTGAAATGGAAAGATAACAATTTTGTTCATCTAATTTCAACTAGCTGTGATGACACCAATAATTATGCTACAGACCTCAGGAGGGTAGGCAGCCAGCTTGTGAACATCCCTCGTCTGGACATGGTGAAGACCTACAACAAATACATGGGTGGCTTCGATCACAACGACCAGTTACGTTCATACAATCCAGTTGGATGCAAAGCCAAGAAGTATTGGAAGTACATTCTTTGGTTTTATGTGGATTTGTGTCTTATCAATTCATGGATCCTATATAAGCTTGCCGTGACCAACAAAACAAAGAACACGTATTCCCAACAAGACTTCAGGCTGTGTGTGACGGACTTGTTGCAGGGTTAACCTCATGTAAAAGGAGGCTTTGCCAAGTCCATGTACTGTCAGCCATTGTCAATCAGGAAAACGCAGGTGGACATGTTCTTGTCAAATTTCAAGATCGGAAGTGCGCGTGTTATGTTTTCAAGGAAGAAACGTAAAACAGACAGCGGTCGTCCAGTCGAGTCTACATTCGGATGTCAACAGTGTTCAGTGAATCTTTGTAAAGATGGATGTCATGTGGAATTCCATGCAGTAAGTGAATAAGTGTTCAGTGTGTCTGCAAAAATTTGTGTTGGATCTATGTCTCAGTGGATTTATTCATGTTGGAGTTATTTATGTGGATTTTATTTGAGCCATGCCATGGGAAAACCAACATAGTGGGTGTGCGACCAGCATGGATGCGCAGGCTGGTCTGGATCCATGCTGGTCGCATACCCACTATGTTGGTTTTCCCATGGCACGGCTCATTTATCTATTTATTTAATATAGTGAGTGTAATGTGATTATTTTCAAAATTAATGAATCCATCCTTAACTTAGAAGCTGTGAGGTGATTGAATTTTTTATCAATTTTATTGCACCAGGAATATGGATTAGAATGAAGACTCTAAAGTTTTCTTATATATGCAGATACATGAAGATAATAGGTACTTTTACTAAAGACTTTATCTTTTTTTAGGAAGGCAAGTGTTTTTATCTTGTTGAAGAAAGCAACTTAGTTGGTAAAGGGGCAGACAACTTGTGAGCATGGTTCATCATTACCTGTATTGGTATTCCATTTTGACACTGCTGCTGGCCAGACTAGAAATAACATCTTGCTGTGGTATGGTCTGTTATTAGTTATCAAAATCTGCAAGCAAAGTACATTTTATATACTGGCAGCACCCTGTTGTCAGTCTGTTTGTCAATTTTAATGCGTTGGTTGTAAGAATAATCTTTTATCAAATAGTGATAACTCTACTTCTATTAAATTTACAGGAAAAACCAAGTGACTAACAGGTTAATTATTTAAAATAAAATGTTTTACTTATTTGTTACAGGATATCACAGATCGTTTGAATATTCAACAATGATCGCAGGCCATGCAAAGTTTGAATCTGACTGGCACTTTTGAATTTAGAAGAATCGATGGAGGAGGGTGAATGCTGAGACCTTTTGTAGTACATGATATTGCAGACACAGTGTATCAGTCATCAAAGAAAGGTCATAACATTGCACAGTTTGTCAACAATGATTTAAATCCTGTCACATTCTACCAGTGGAGAAATTTCTTATCACAATATTTTAAACCTTTGAAGAACATAACCAAGTTTCACCACTTTGGAAGAAGCAGTTGGAATTGTTAGTGTTAAAAGTGACAGTCCAGTTGAAACAGTCAGCTTACAAAATCTACTCCCTCTAAGGGTGCAATGCCAAAGGAGTATTATTGACATGGAATGATACAAGCCAGACAATGGTACTATATGAACACATAAGAGAACACTGTTTGTCTGAAAAGTCAAAGGATTCAGTTTGTCCCAAACCACTTGTACTGAAAACTGAAATTGTGATTGATGAGGATTTTTCTGAGAACTGGAAAAAAAGAAGTGGTTGTAAAAGATAGAAATTGTTGTTGAATTCCAAAGTTTTAATACACAACACTTCAGCCTGTTTTGTTGTTCATATAGGTGTGTTTAGCTGTTAAGGTTACACATCCTGTAAAGGTTATAGTTTCAGTTACCTACATAAAATAATACAAGAGGGTCATGATTACCCTGGATCGCTCATCTGAGTAATATGAGCTACATGTTTCAAATGTCAAACTGATGATAAAATATTAAGAAAGTCAGTAGGTCACATTCATGGTCAATGAAATTCAGTTTTACGATTGGTGTGCAAAACTGTGTATATCGTCAACATTTCAAGGCTGTATCTTAACAAGAGGGCCATGATGGCCCTATATCGCTCACCTGTTATCATTGCACTTAAGGACAAGTCTTCAAGGTCAAAAGATCATAATAGAAATCAATCAAAAGAATTATGAGAAAATATAGTTGAAATTTTCTTTAAGTAACTTTAAAAACAAGATTTGAAAACTTTTTGTAGAGGTCCACTAGGCAATGCTACATGTCAAATATCTAAGCTCTTCTGGTTTATTTTTAGAAAATTTTGAAGATTTTTCTATGTACAATCAAGTAACCCCATGGGGCAGGGTCAATTTGACCCCAGGGGTCATGATTTGAATAAACTTTGTAAAAGTCTAATAGGCAATGCTACATGTCAAATATCTAAGATCTAGGCCTTCTGGTTTATTTTTAGAATTTTTTTTTAAGATTTTCCTATGTAAAATCAGGTGACCCCTAGGGCGGAGTCAATTTTGACCCCGGGGGACAAGGTTTGAACAAATTTTGTAGAGGTCCACTAGGCAATGCTACATGTCAAATATCTAGTCTCTAGGCCTTCTAGTTTATTTTTAGAAAATTTTTGAAGATTTTCCTATGTAAAATCAAGTGACCCCTGGGGCTGGGTCAATTTTGACCCAGGGGGTCATGATATGAACAAATTTTGTAGAGGTCCACTAGGTAATGCTACATGTGAAATATCTAAGCTCTAGGCCTTCTGGTTTATTTTTAGAAAACTTTTGAAGATTTTCCTATGTAAAGTCAAGTGACCCCTAGGGCGGGGTCAATTTTGACCCCCGGGTCATAATTTGAACAACTTTAGTAGAGGTCCAATAGGCAATGCTACATGTCAAATATCTAAGCTCTAGGGCTTCTGGTTTTTGAGAAGAAGATTTTTTAAATATTTTCCTATGTAAAATCAAGTGACCCCTGGGGCGGGGTCAATTTTGACCCCGGGGGCCATGATTTGAACAAATTTTGTAGAGGTCCACTAGGCAATGCTACATGTGAAATATCTAAGCTCTAGGCCTTCTGGTTTATTTTTAGAAATTTTTTGAAGATTTTCCTATGTAAAATCAAGTGACCCCTGGGGCGGGATCAATTTTGACCCCGGGGTCATGATTTGAACAATTTTAGTAGAGGTCCACTAGGCAATGCTACATGTCAAATATCTAAGCTCTAAGGCTTCTGGTTTTTGAGAAGAAGATTTTTTAAGATTTTCTTATGTAAAATCAAGTGACCCCTGGGGCGGGTCAATTTTGACCCCGGGGTCATGATTTGAACAAAATTGGTAGAGGTCCACTAGGCAATGCTTCACACCAAATATCTAAGCTCTAGGGCTTCTGGTTTTGAGAAGAAGATTTTTAAAGTTTTTCCTTTCGGTTGCCATGGCAACCAGTGTTCTGCATGGAATTCAATTCTTTGAACAATTTTGAAAGGGGGCCATCCAAGGAACATCCCTGTGAAGTTTCATCAAAATTGGCCTGTTGGTTTAGGAGGAGATGTTGTTTAAAGGAAAGTGTGGACGGACGTACAACGGACGGACGTACAACGGACGGACGGACGGACGGACGCCGGACGGTGAGCGATCACAATACCTCACCCTGAGCACTTTGTGCTCAGGTGAGCTAAAAAAACAGGAAAATAGGTCAGTAGGTCAAGGTCACAGTCAAGTGACATCATATTACTTGGGGTCATCAGGTAATTATAATTAAACAGTCTTGGAAATAGGATCAGATGATTTTTAAGTATTTTTTCCTATATAACTCACATAATAACTAAGTGACCCCAGGGCAGGGCCTCTTTTAACCCAAGGGGCATAATTTGAACAATTTTGGTAGAGGACTACTAGACAATACATTATACCAAATATCAAAAAAGCCTAGGTCATATGGTTTCAGACAAGAAGATTTTTAAAGTTTTTTCCTATATAAGTCTATATAAAACTTGGGACCCCCAGGGCAGGGCCTCTTTTCACCCCTGAGGTACAATTTGAATAATTTTGGTTGAGGACCATAAGACAATGCTACAAACCAAATATCAAAGGTCTAAGTGTTGTGGTTTCAGAGAGGATTTTTAAACTTTTTTTCCTATATAAGTCTATGTAAAACTTGGGTGTCGGTGCGACGTTAAACCCAACCAAAAAAAAACAACAACAAAGAGATCACAGAGTGATCTTGGCGCCCACCATTGAGCCATTTTTTAATGTTCCAAATTTCAAGACCAGATCAAGGTCAAAATCAAGGTCAAATTTCATTTCGGTACACAAAACTGTGCATGTGGTCCATGCATGTGGTCCAAATTTGAAGCTGTAGCTTGAGAAATGTGGAAGTAGGTCACTAGATCAATTTAAAGGTCTAAGTTCATTTCTGTACACAAAACTATGCATTGAAAGCTGTGGCTTGAGAAATGTGAAAGTAGGTACTAGGTCAAAATCAAGGACAAATTTCCATTCAGAACACAAAACTATGCATGTGGTCCAAATTTGAAGCATGTAGCTTGAGAAATGTGAAAGTAGGTCACTAGGTCAATCTCAAGGTCAAAGTTCATTTCGGTACACAAAACTATGCACGTGTTCCAAATTTGAAGGCTGTAGCTTAAGAATTGTGAAAGTAGGTACTAGCTCAAATTTCATTTTGGAACACAAAACTATGCATGTGGTCTAGATTTGAAGCCTGTACCTTCAAAAATGTGAAAGTAGGTCACTAGGTCAATGTCAAGGTCAAAGTTTATTTCTGTACATAAACCTATGCATGTGGTCCAAATTTGAAGGCTGTAGCTACAGAAATGTGAAAGTAGGTCACTAGGTCAATCTTAAGGTCAAAGTTCATTTTGATACACAAAACTATGCACATGGTTCAAATTTGAAGGCTGTAGCTTGAGAAATGTGAAAGTAGGTCATTACGTCAAAATCAAGGTCAAATTTCATTTCAGAATACAAAACTATGCATGTGATCCAAACTAAATGTGAAAGTAGGTCACTAGGTCAATGTCAAGGTCAAAGTTTATTTAGGTACACAAACCTATGCATGTGGTCCAAATTTGAAGGCTGTAGCTACAGAAATGTGGAAGTAGGTCACTAGGTCAAGATCAAGGTCAACTCATGTCAAGGTTCATCAAGCCAATCAAAAATATACATAAGGTCCAAATTTGAATGTTGGAGGTTATGACAAGAAGACTTTTAAAGTTTATCCCTATATAAGTCTATATAATTAAACCATGTGACCCCCGGGGCAGGCCATATTTGACCCTAGGGAAATAATTTGGACAATCTTGGTAGAGGACCACTAGATGATGCTACATTCCAAATATCAAAGTCCTAGGCCCTGTGGTTTTGGACAAGAAGATTTTAAAAGTTTTTCCCTATATAAATCTATGTAATTTATTTATTTCCTGAGTTACTGTCTGGAAACTGTTTAATTGTTCCTGGCCAATGTGACCTTGAACTTTGACGTAATGACCTCAAAATCAATAGGGGTCATCTGCTTGTCATGACCAACCTCACTATCAACTTTCACGATCCTATGCCCAGGTATTCTTGAGTTATCATCCGGAAACAGTTTTACAGTTTCGGGTCACTGTGATGATCTTTGACTTCAAAATCAATAGGGGTCATCTGCTCATCTTGACCGACCTCTCTATCAACTTTCATGATCCTAGGCCCAAGCATTCTTGAGTTATCATCCAGAAACAGTTTAACTGTTCCGGGTCACTGTGACCTTGACCTTTGACATACTGACCTCAAAATCAGTAGGAGTCATCTGCTGGTGATGACCAACCTCCCTATCAACTTTCAGGATCCTAGGCCCAAGTGTTCTTGAGTTATCATCCAGTCTACATACGGACCAACCGACCGACATCTGCAAAACAATATACCCCTCCTTCTCCGAAGGGGGACATAAAGATGACATAATTGGGGCATCTGTGTTCAGTGGACTCATTTCTAGTTAATTTCTGTATCTGTTGAGGTATGATCTCTTTACATGATCTTTTGATTTTTTTTTTCAATGGTCAAGATACAGATGCAAACACGTCATTACTCTATATTCATCAGACTGAGTCAGAATTTCAGAAAGGCCTTCTGCATAGATATGGTCAAGAAATGGTGGTTATTGATAGTATATATAAAAGTACCAAGTATGACATCCCGCTGTTTATAATTTGTGTGGACACCAATGTTGGATACTATCCAGTGTGTTTTTTTTTGTACTAAGTAGAGGAACCATAGAAGGCATCTCTGAAGCATTAAATGTACTCAAAAGCTGGAATAAAGATTGGGAACCACATTCATTTATGTGTGATTTTGATAAAGCCGAAGTGTCAGTGTTTTGAAGGTAATAATGGACACCTTACATGTACTAATGAACACATTATATGTGCAAGAGGGATTATAAAAGCATTATTTATATTAACTAACATTGTAAGACATTGTTTTAGCAGTGTATGACTAAATTGTGTTCTATACCCACATGATCAGCTTTCACTAACGTCAGTAACAATTATTAATACAGGGTTCGCACAGGCTTGAAAAGTACATGAAAATGAAGGGCAGTCTTGAAAAGTCCTTGAAAACAAAATTTGTCTTGAAAAGTGCTTGAAAATTGCCTAAAGACCTTGAAAAGTACTTGAATTTCTTATTTTCTCGTATGCTAGACAATTAAAATTTCCCTGAAAATCAAAAGTAAATCTTTTAGAATAAAATCGGCAAGTTTCGAGCAATGGGCAGAGCTACGAAAACGCCGTAATAAAAAAGGTCGAATGTGTTCGGGACGAAAGCGAAGTTTGGGTACAAATGTTTCATACTTTCTGTTAGCGTTGTCTCCCCTGACTAAAATGGCGTCAATTCATCACAGAGCATGAATTGCAATTCTTATCGTAATGGGAAAGTGTGTTTTTAGCAGAGAGTGGTCGAAACGATATTCTTTGGTAAAGGAAACGAACAGTCGATATAAGGCACACTGTCGAGCATGTAGGAATGACATTGATGTTGCGCAAATGGGAGAAAGAACTTAAGGGGCATAAGAAAAATGAAAAGTCGATGTCTGGTTCGTTTGTAAATTTCTTTGTTAAGGAGGAAACAAGGTTAAAGCAGAAACTACAACCACAACTTCCGGACCCGGTGACAGTCTTACGGTACCCCCACCCCAAACAGTTACCATTGCTGGGCATGTTGCATCATCGAGTGCTAGTATTTCAAACTATGTATCAAAAAATAATGTACTTAAAGCAGAAATTATATGGACAATGCAAACCATAATGACACATGCTTCAAACAAGTCCAATGAAAACATTAATAAAATATTTCAAACCATGTTTCCAGACAGTGAAATAGCGAAAAAGTTTGCTCTTGGTGAAAGAAAAACTGCCTATATCTGTGTATTTGGTCTAGCAGACCACTTTAAAAGCTTACTGATTGAAAAGATCAAGGGACCATTTGTCGGTCTGTTTGATAAATCTCTACACAAACGTTTAGTTTTAAAATAGTTCATTGTGACATTATTTTGGCAGAAATTACCAGTTTTTTAACCCAAAGTTTTTCACTGGATGTAGACACTAATGAATGGCGGCTAGAATTTACAAATCTGTTAAGTATTATTCATAAATAAGTCCTTGAAAACTGTAGGACTAGTGCTTGAAAAGTCCTTCAAAAGTCCTTGAATTTGACTTGGCCTTGTCTGTATGAACCTGTAATAGAAGATTTGTAAAGGAGCAGCTTGAATCATTATTTTTTAATAAGTATAGAAGACCTGAAGTAAGGGCAAAATTCCTTAAACTTAGAATAAAACTAGAATGTGTCTGCAGGACACAGGGTGTGACCCCACTGGTACATTTGTCACAAGTAAGGGGCAATAATTTAAATGTTTTCAGTCTTAAAGGGGTATAACTTCAACAAAACTTTTATAAAAATGATTCATTATTCTAGGCCATATACTTTTTGAGCTATGAGCATCACAAACAAAAAATCCACTCTGTAATAAGCGCTAAGATTCTCTTATTTGGTAAAAATGTGCATTTTTGACTATCTCAGGGGCCATAACTTTAAAAATAGGGGGTGGAGCCAGTCAAAAAAATAGAAGGTGTACAAGTTGAGGTATGATCTCTTTACATGATCTTTTGATTTTTTTTTTCAGTGGTCAAGATACAGATGCAAACACGTCATTACTCTATATTCACCAGACTGAGTCAGAATTTAAGAAAGGCCTTCTGCATAGATATGGTCAAGAAATGGTGGTTATTGATAGTACATATAAAAGTACCAAGTATGACGTGTTTGTTTATAATTTGTGTGGACACCAATGTTGGATACTATCCAGTGTGTTTTTTTTGTACTAAGTAGAGGAATCATAGAAGGCATCTCTGAAGCATTAAATGTACTCAAAAGCTGGAATAAAGATTGGGAACCACATTCATTTATGTGTGATTTTGATAAAGCCGAAGTGTCAGTGTTTTGAAGGTAATAATGGACACCTTACATGTACTAATGAACACATTATATGTACAAGAGGGATTATAAAAGCATTATTTATATTAACTAACATTGTAAGACATTGTTTTAGCTGTGTATGACTAAATTGTGTTCAATTCGCACATGACCAGCTTTCATTGACGTCGGTAACAATTAGTGATAGAAAATATGTAAAGGAGCAGCTCGAATAATTATTTTTAATAAGTATAAAAGACCTGAAGTAAGGGCAAAATTCCTAAAACGTAGTGCATAAATAAAACTAGAATGTGTCTGTAGGACACAGGGTGTGACCCCACTGGTACATTTGTCACAAGTAAGGGGCAATAATTTAAATGTTTTCAGTCTTAACTCATTCAGGCCTAATCCCTTGAAAATCCGTGATATGAGATAAGCGCTCCAAGTCGGATCCCTTATTAATGCATGATGATAACAATATAGTGTAAGTCGGGTCCCACATTTATGCGTGATCAACCCCTTGTTTAAAAACGTTTGATTGGTTTAAAATTATAAACACAAAGGGCTTTCCCAAATATTTAGACAATCAGATAAAAGCTTTAACTTCGCAATGATGTAAAAAATATTTTGATTGGACAAGTATAATCTGTTTTATTCTTATGTATTAATGCGGTAGTTTAAAACGAAAGAAAAACAAAAATTGTAAACATGGCGAGCTTTCATGACGATGATTTTTCGGATATAGACGACACAGAAATGGAATATATGATGGGATTTAATGAAACCGTGAATGATTTGGTTATTTCTATGACTAGTGACGATGATTCTGACGACGATGTGCCTTTAGTTGACTTAATTCAGCGACAGAATGTGAACTGACGTGACGAGAAAGTGGGTTGGGTACAAGAATGGAGTGCAAATTTTAGACTGATAGATGTTAACGCTTTCAATGGAAATCCGGGACCTTCCGTGATTATGGATGTAAATAAAATTGAAATAGGTTTTTTTAATTTATTATTCACACCGCAAATGATTCAACAAATCGTGGATGAGACCAACAAATATGCAACAAAAAAGCAGCTGGAGAAACCTGATGACAAATGGAGGAACGTTACCTTTAGTGAAATAAGAGCTTATCTTGGATTTCAGATTGTGATGGGGATTATTGCTGCACATTATTTTGATATGTACTGGTATAGTGATCCTATGTTTAGTCCATATGGAATAAAAGAGAGGATGACACGCGATCGGAACGATAAAATCAGTAAGTACTTCCACGTAGCTGACACATCATGCAGTACTGCACGCGGACAACCAGGCCATGACAAACTTTCACATGTTCGACCGATTCTTGAAGCCGTGCGTGCAAAATTGATGGCCAATTATAAACCGCACCGTGAAACGACAGTTGATGAGGCTATGATTGGATATACCGGTCACTTAAGATTCAAACAATACATGCCACTGAAGCCGACTAAACGTAGGATCAAAGTGTGGGTAAGGGCAGACCCTCACAATGGATATGTGACTGACATTCAAGTGTATTTAGGTAAGGAGAACCGTGACGGAGCAAGGGTTTTGGGGAACGAGTTATGATGGATTTAGTGACACCAATGTTGAATCGCGGACATCAGGCCAACATTTTTTTATTTTCTGGTTTACGGGAGATTTTTCAAAAATTAGGGTGGGGGGGGGACAAATAAAAATAAAAATGAAAGTCCCAATTTTGAGCAGTCGAACAAATAAATAAAAATAAAACATCCAAAAGGATATAATTTTTTTATTTTTTGTAAACCACAGAAAACGAAAGCTTGCAAGCTTAAATTGCATACACACTCACAAATGACCTATTCTGAACTGGTTTATATCTCATCATCTCAGTATACTGTTTTTTTCTTTATGTGTAGCTTGTATGAATAATGCCATTTTCAAGTCTACATCAAGGATATGCACTATTTGTGTTTTTGTATGTATCTATTTTGAAGTAAAAATAGACTTGTGGAAACATTTTTCATTATTAAATATACATATATCACAGTTGACATTATCATATCTTAAGACCCCTGCATAATATTTATTATTTAACCCTTAACCTGCTATATTTCTATAATGGGCTGGTCCATCTTTCAATTTGGACAGTACCACTTATTACTCAAAGGGGTTTTCACTGAAAATTTACTGGCTGAATAGCGAACAGTGCAGACCATGATCAGACTGCACGGATGTGCAGGCTGATCTTGGTCTGCACTGGTCGCAAAGGCAGAATCATCTGCCGCCAGCAGGCTAAGAGTTAAACATGAATAAAAACTGCTTTAAAATGGGTATATGCAATGACTACTTTAGGTCTGCATCCTGCATATATGCATATTGACTGGCTGGAGATGGAGCCTTAAAAGACAGGCATTGTCAAACTAGAAATGAACAAGAGCTCGTCGAACACGAAATGCCCCCCTTGATGCATTTAGTAATTGCACAAGGAACAGAAATTATATGCACACTGTAAATAAGTATATGTAAACCATGTGACCCACAGGGCAGAGCCATATTTGACCCTTGGGGAATAATTTGAACAATCTTAGTAGAGGATCACAAGATGACGTCATATACAAAATATCAAAGCCCTAGGCCCTGTGGTTTTGGACAAGAGGTTTTTAAAGTTTTTTCCTATATAAAGCTATATTAACCATGTGACCCTAGGGGTGGGGCCATATTTGACCCCAGGGAAATAATCTGAACAATCTTGGTAGAGGACCACTAGATTTTGCTACATACCAAATATCAAAGCCCTAGGCCCTATGGTTTTGGACAAGAAGATCAGAAACCATTTAACTGTTCCTGGCCAATGTGACCTTGACCTTTAACATACTGACCTCAAAATCAATAGGGGTCATCTGCTGGTCATGGCCAACCTAACTATCAATTTTCCTGACACTAGGCCCAAGCGTTCTTGAGTTATTGCCTGGAAACCATTTTACTGTTCCTGGTCACTGTGACCTTGACCTTTGACATACTGACCTCAAAATCAATAGGGGTCACCTGCTGGTCATGACCAACCTCCCTATCAACTTTCGTGATCCTAGGCCTAAGCGTTCTTGAGTTATCATCCGGAAACTGTTTTACTGTTCAGGGTCACTGTGACCTTGACCATACATGTGATAAGTTCAGAATCCCAAAACTGGAGGTTTGCCATTTTTCAGCTGGAGTTGGGGTCTCAAAACTGGAGGTTTTTTATCGACATAAATTAAGCGCGCGGACACATAACGTAGAGACAAAATCCAACATTTTTGGCCACAAAATAATGTATTTAAGTCTACACCAGAAGAAACAATCCTCATAACTCTTGATTTGAATTTTGACAGAGTTATGCCACTTTTCAAGTTCATTTTTTTTTTGTTAAAGTTTTATATAATGTCTAATATCTCTGTTACATTCAAAGCTATTTACTATTATGCCCCTTTTACTGGCAAAGCTTTAATTGCCCCTTTTACTGGCAAAGCTTTAATTCAGAGTCAATCACTGAAAAAAGTCGAGCATGCTGTCTTACATAAGCTCCCTCTTGTTCTAACTTTAAACTTTCTTAACAGATATTTGTAGAAACAAAGTCTCAATTTAGGTCTGAAATGAAGGTGAACATGTATTCTACTCGAGGACTTAAAAAAACGAAGCTCTAAATTGGTCTGAACACAACTCATAAAATATGTGAATTCCTTACCCCACCCACTTTCGTATAAAAATACTGATGATTTTGACATGAAAAATAGAAAACAGAAATGCATCAACATGTATTTACCCTTAATACCAAAATAATGTAGATTGATGTTATCAAATAAATGAGTGTGTGTTTTCATCCAATTTTCAATGAAATATGTCCGATTTAGTAGCAAATTAATTTGGTAAACATTGGAAGAAAATGGCGTAACTCCATAAGGGGAAATAACACTCCTGTTCTAAAAATAGTAATGGGTTGGTTTTTCCAACAATTATTTATGTGATTTTATTAGATCTACCGAGCAAAATTTTTCTTTGAATAATCAAAATTCATTTCAGTTGGGAATTAATTCTTATGACTGGGAGTTTTTTGCTTTAAATTGGTAAAAGATGGAGCTTAATTGGCAATGAGAATGGGCAGATATTCGGCCCCGTGAGACAGGTGGAAAAATGCCCTGCTTGTCTAATCCCTTATCAAAACAAACAATTAATAATTCACCTGTGAAAAACAACTCTTTCCTCCAGCTACATGTGTGTCAAACATGTATAATACACAACAGTCGGTGACACTTTGATTTACTGTGCAAACATGTTTGGCACTCCTCGGTAATTATCAACCCAGTCATAATACTGATTTTTTTTTTTTGAAAAGCGGGAGAAACATGGTTTTTGTCGGGAGACGGGAGGCAAGGTGAAAAAATCGGGATTTTGACCCTCCCGCGCGGGAGATCACATGTATGCCTTGACCTATAACATACTGACCTCAAAATCAATCTCAAAATCAATAGGGGTCATCTGCTGGTCATGACCAACCTCCCTATCAACTTTCATGATCCTAGGCCCAAGTGTTCTTGAGTTATCATCCGGAAACCGTTTTACTATTCAGGGTCACTGTGACCTTGACCTTTGACATACAGACCTCAAAATCAATAGGGGTCATCTACTGGTCATGACCAACCTCCCTATCAACTTTCATGATCCTAGGCCCAAGCGTTCTTGAGTTATCATCCGGAAACCGTTTTACTATTCAGGGTCACTGTGACCTTGACCTTTGACATACAGACCTCAAAATCAATAGGGGTCATCTACTGGTGATGACCAACCTCCCTATCAACCTTCATGATCCTAGGCCCAAGCGTTCTTGAGTTATCATCCGGAAACGGATAGGTCTACATTCCGACCGACCGACCGACCGACAGACCGACCGACATCTGCAAAACAATATACCCCTCCTTTTTCAAAAGGGGGCATAAAAATTATGAATTGATGAATATTATGCACACTCAGTAACACTGGCTTTAAAATTAAATTGCTTTGGTTAAGTTTCAGTGGCTTGAATATTGTTTTATATTTTGCTGACTGTCAGTGCCACCTATATTGTACGACAAGCCAAAACAATCTGAATTTTGGTTCAGCTAAAATGTGTACAAAATAACAACCTTATTGGCCGATGTTCAGACAAAATTATCAGAGATTTATAAGACCCTTCACTGAGATGGGACTTGGAATTAATACGTTATGAGTCCGAAAAAAACATTTATTACTGGATATGTCATTATGTGTTCCTCAGTGTCAAAGACACATGTGGCATATAGTGTCTGAATGTTTGTCCCAAACATACTTTCAAAGGGTCTTCTTACAGATTTTGTTGATGTATACTTTATTAAGTGAACATGACAATATATTGCTCGGAGTTTCATGTTTCATAATTATCTTTTGAGTTATAGTACCTGGCTAGAACTTGATCCTAGGAAATATTGAGATAATCTTTTATATATGTCCAATATCTCCACTGGATTAGATTACCTGTCACAAATATTAAACAACCGTTAATCTGACGGTCCAATTATTTTGACTAGTTTGAATCTTTTATCACATGTATCACTGGGGTGCGACACCTTACATGGTTCATACAGGACTTGGCAAAAAAAATTCAAGGACTTTTCAAGGACTTTTTAAGGACTTTTTATGGATTTTCAAGGACTATTTTAATCGCTTTAAATCTTAAATTACAAAACCATTTAGGCTCTTCATAAGGCATTATGACAGAAGAAAAGTCACAGAACAGTTTTATTTTCCATAAGCTACAATAGCATATCTTAACCTTTATGAGATCTTCAATGGGATTACCTTTTATGAGCTATATTTGCCTGTATACATACTTAGTACATGTTTCTTATAAGTCTTTCAAGCTCTCAAGACTACATTTGTAGTTTTCAATTTGTCCTCAAGGGACTTCACTTCTTGTTTTCGCGTGTGATTTCAACGCATTTTCTCCCATAGTTCCGACATCAATGAGTTTATCACATACACTTATGCTTGTCTGACTTAAACTTCTTTAACCACGATGAATAATCATCCTGTGTAAGCCATTTTATGGCGAAACTACATTTATTTTTTGGGCCACTCATTGTTGTTGTTGATAGTCACGCTACAATGACCTTGCGCATAATATTTTAATGTTGTGAAAATCGCTATTCCATATACCGAAACGGTGTTCAACTAGCGTTCCCTACGTGGGTGTGCATGTATTTTCATTTTACACCGTTTTTTCGCTCGTTTTGACTTATTATTTATTTTTTGTATTTATCCCCTACAATACGATTGCACCCCCGTTTTTAGCAAAATTTAAGGACTTTTCTACCTTTTTTTTCAAAATTCAAGTACTTTTTCAGGGGATTTTTGGAAGAAAAAAATCAAGGACTTTTCAAGGACTTAGGATCAAATTCAAGGACTTTCAAGGACCTGTGCGAACCATTAGCAGGGACATGTCATTTTACATTGAAATTGCACTTTGTTTTGAACAGAACTACTGAAAATTGTGGTATTAGTATTTTTTCTTCTCTAACCCTCAACTTGGGCTCAAGACTTCAAAGTAAAAAAAGATATGTTTAGCAAGTTGATACTCACTTTTGCTCTCCCATTTTGCCATTTCTTTGGTTTCTTTCCTTTTTATCAATTGTGGTATTTTTCTGGCAGTCCCACATGAATTCGATCCTTGTCCAATTATAATATACAGACAACAAATCTTGTACATGTGATACGCCAGATTTTTCAACATCTGTACTGATAGTGAAGGCCATTTTTCGTAGGTGATTACTCCTAATGTTGGGCTTTAGATGCCGTAATTTCTACTCAGATCCAATTTCTTTACAACACTTGTTATCTCTGCCAACTCATTCCAAAGATTATTGTCTGTAAACTTGTATATTTTTCCAATTAATTTCACACAATTTACATTTATGCAGGCCGCCATTTTTCATGCGTCTACTGATCTAGATTAAAAACCTCTACCATACAGTTAAACTTTTATTTTTGGCAGCAGCAATTACGGACGGTCGGCGGGTAAAATGAAAATAAAAGTACTGAAAATGACTTTTATTTTTATTTTGTTTTGTCAAAAAAATAGGGTCGGCGCTCCCGTAAACCAGAAAATTAAAAAATGCTGGCCTCATGTGTATTGTGACAATTATTTCACTACAGTAGGACTATTCGAGGAATTACAACAGCAAGGAACTTAAGCGTGTGGAACATTTAGATCCAACAGACGAGGAATTCTGGACGAAATAAAACAGTAGAAACTGAAGGAACAAGGGACATCTATCATGATGCAGAAAGGAAACATGGTTGCGACAGCTTGGAGGGACAAGAAGACTGTATTCATTTTATCTACAAACTTAGATCCAACAACGCCGAGGACAACAGTTCAACAAAGGCAGAAAGATGGAAGCCAGAAAGATGTTTCTAGCCCACAGACCGTATGAAATTATACAAAGTATATGAACAGTGTTGACCATGCGGATCAGCTACGGGCAATGTACAGTCTCGCGTGCAAGTCACCCTTGTGGTGGAAATATCTTTTCTGGTTTTTAGTTGATCTTGCCATAGTGTTGGAGCCTGTATTTTGATGAAGGAATCATCAAATCACAAACAGAAGACAAGAACAGGAAAACCTAAGCCACTGACACAACTGGATTTTCAAAAGAAACTCGCGAAGCAGCTAATTGGGGACTTTATGCAGAAAAGGAAACACGACGTGCTCAAGAAAAATATTCAACTACAAGGCAGGATATGCTGGCCGGCTAATTTGTGAAAAAGGTGAACCTGTAAGATGTGTTCAAAAAATGGAAAGCGATGCGAAACACAGTATGGTTGTGAAGGATGCGGAGTGAATCTTTGTGTCAAGTGTTATAAGCCATACCACGTTCAAAAATTTCCAGAGCGATTTGGGAAATAGTGCTCAAAATCAGTGTGTAAATAAATCTCTGAACATCAAGAGGGCTTGTAATTCATTAACAAAATATCAAATAAAATAAATATAAATATAAAAATCCATAAATTTGCTGCACTAACTTCTCTATTTACAACAGCATCCGTGTATGTATGAGTCGCACCATGAGAAACCCAACAGTGTATTTGGAAGCCATGCTGGTCGCAGACGCACTATGTTGGTTTTCTCATGGCGCGGCACCTATATGGTATCATCATTACCTGTCAATCAACAAGAATGACATTTGATGTAAAAATATTTTTCGTTATAAAGTCTATCAGTTATTTAACATTTCTACATTTGAAATAATTCAAAATAATTAGAACTTCGGATGGGCAGGCGGACGGACTGATGGATGCACGGACAAGACTAAATCTATATGCCCCCACCATTCATGGGTGAAGGTAGGTGGTGATGAGACTGACTATATGTATGGTACATGAACTAGAGTGGCAGGTCAAAGGTCAAATCTGCCCATCATATAACATGTCCTGAGCATGACATAAAAGATATTAAAAGTATTAACTAGAAACTTTGATAATAGGCTGGAGTTGAGACAATCTGCAGCCTGTCACCACCACTGCATACACACTCACATGGGCTAGCACACACAACACATTCACGCACTCCTCCTGCTTCACCTCATCTTCCACCATCCACCCCTCTCACCAAAAAATAATTCTTGGAATTCTGTTATTTCTTTAAATTAGGCTTCTGTGACGCTCTGATACAACCTTTTGTACATATATTTCTTCCATCTCATTACACTCTGGTGGGAAACATAAAAGAAATTGATACAAATTGCATAATTTAACCTACGGTAATATATTTATTTTATTTTCAGGAATTAAAGTATATATTAATTTTGCAATTTTAATTGGGAACAGTCTTGGCAAAGATGGTTTACCAGAAGTGAAAATGGTGCAGGCAGCCATAAAGAATCAATATTGAAGCAGTAAGTGCAGTTTGTTGACCTAAGTTAAAGAATGAACCCATTAAAAAATATTTATGTTTATTAGCTCAACTTATTCTACTCATCCTGGCATCCATATCTGAATTGAAACTGCAGGCTGAACAAAATAATATGTAGCACAGTTCATTTCTGCACAATGGCTGATAGTGAGACATGAGGCTATAAATAGAAGACAGTTTTCACCTGTTGAAGACATCGATTTATTGGACTTTTTAAGTAGAAAATTACATTTAGTATTTTTCACTTTCTTTTTCAATAACAAGAGGGCCATGAAGGCCCAGTATCGCTCACCTGACCTATTAACCTAAAGATCATCAAGACAGTTTCATTAAAATATGGTCATAAATGTGGCCTCTAAAGTGTTAATCAACTTTTCCTTTGATTTGACCCGGTGACTTAGTTATTGACCCCACATGACCCAGATTCGAACTTAACCTAAAGATCATCAAGATTCATTAATATAAAGTCATAAATGTGGCCTCTAGAGTGTTAACAAGCTTTTCCTTTGATCTGACCCGGTGACCTAGTTTTTGACCCCACCTGACCCAGATTTGAACTTGACCTATAAATCATCAAGATTAACATTCTGAACAAGTTTCATTAAGATATGGTCATAAATTTGGCCTCTACAGTGTTAACTAGCTTTTCCTTTGATTTGACCTGATGACCTAGTTTTTGACCCCAGACGACCCAATATCGAACTCGTCCAAGATTTTATTGAGGGTAATATTCTGACCAAGTTTCATTAAGATTGAGCCAAAATTGTGACCTCTAGAGTGTTAACAAGCTTTTCCTTTGATTTGACCTGGTGACCTAGTTTTTAACCCCAGATAACCCAATATCAAATTTGTCCAAGATTTTATTGCGGCTAACATTCTGACCAAGTTTCATTAAGATTTGGTCAAAATTGTGACCTCTAGAGTGTTAACAAGCTTTTCCCTTGATTTGACCCGGTGACCTAGTTTTTGACCCCAGATGACCCAATTTCGAACTCATCCAAGATTTTAATGAGGGTAACATTCTAAGTTTCATTAAGATTGGGCCTAAATTGTGACCTCCAGAGTGTTAACAAGCTTTTCCTTTGATTTGACCTGGTGACCTAGTTTTTGACCCCAGATGACCCAGTATGGAACTCTTCCAAGATCTTAATGAGGGTAACATTCTGACCAAATTTCATTAAGATTAGGCCAAAATTGTGACCTCTAGAGTGTTAACAGTCAAATTGTTGATGACGGGACGACGACGGACACAGGGCGATCACAAAAGCTCACCTTGAGCTAATAAAGACGGAAATTGAGGCAGAAATTGGTTATCTTCGTGATGCTTTCCCAGCTGCCCTGATCATTTGAATAGATATCTTACCCAGGAGAGTCTGGAGAGGGGCATCTGGGTTGAAGCAATTGATGATAAACGAATAGAGTTCAGACAGTCCGAAAGTCGGGCAGGAGTGATGTCATAACACCCGACATTGATGTCGAAACAAATTTCTTTCGGAATGATGGCATTCGCTTGAATGAAGTAGGATGTGAACTTTACTTAGACTACCTAAAAGATGCCATTCTTTGAAATATGTAAAAATATTTTAGAATTTTTGGGGGATAAATTTAAATTCATTGTGGCGAAAAAATTCTATCCGCCAGAAGGTGATCGGGCATCAGTTATTACATGTTAACTTTTTACATTCTGTCGATGGAACCTATCAGTTGGTAGGAGCTTAAACCACTATTGACTGACTTTCTCGAGCGGCCATTATATATGCCAAACTTTTCTCTATATTATATGAAATAGCAACCCTTTTTTATATTATATGAGATCAATATGTTACAGTCATTATTAGATCAATAATAAATATTGAGAATATTGCACGTTTTTATTTTTATTTCAAGTAATCTTAAATAATGCCAAATTTAACAGGTGAAAGATATAGGGTTATCATGACCCTCTTGTCTATTATAATTCTTATTTTTGTTATTATTATCATTATTATTATTATTATCATTAATTACAATGAAATTATTATATAGGGCAGACAGTTAAGGAGGAGAGAAGAGGTGATATTGTGAAACAACTGATGGATGGAGTTTTCAATGTTGAGGATTTAACATTGGGTGGAACACGTGTTTTTGCCGACAACAAGGTCTTCATTGCCTTACAATGTACATATAGGAAATAGGGCATTGTTTAAGCCACAATTGAGTTGCAGCAGAGATAGCTTAAATTATAATCAATTTTTCAGATTATCAGATCTTATTTTCAAAGGCAACTTTCAGCTCGATTTTCTTTGGCCATTTTTAATTTCTTTTACAGTCTTGTTTTTGTTGATACTGAAATCTAAACAATGCAAGAACATCAGATATGTGCTGATCTGACTTTCAATAAAAATTGGAAGTATTTTCTTAAATATAGTTATCAAGTATATCTTTATTTATATATTTTTTAGTGTATGCAACCCATCATTTATGTATGTCAGTGGCAGAGTTTAACAAGTGTTGGAAAGACAAAATGACATCATCCAGACAAACAAAGAAATGTTAAGATGAGAAAAATGGACCAAGTGAATAGGACCAAAATTCATTGTTTAAATGCATCCAGACAAACAAAGAAACGTTTAGTTGAGAAAAACAGACCAAGTGAAAAGGACCAAAATTGATTATAATTATATTAAGTGTATTTGGGATCAATGCAAGATTTTTGAATACATAAAAAAAACTGTCAAGATTGTATTAAATGTAGCAAATAGGTATTTGTGTAATCTTAAAGTGTTTTGTCATCTTTTAAATTATGTGAATGCAGTGAAATTCAATAATTGCATGTACTGAAATATTTTTTTACATTACTCTTTTCACCATAAACGTATGTATATGAACAAATGTAGTTACTTGTCAATTGTGTTTTATTAATGTTTTCTTAACCCTATCAAAACTTAAATAAATGGCAGTTTATGGTATATCTTTTGTTCATGTTTTGTTACTATGAACACAATATAAATAAAAGGTCTCTGCCTTTTATTTATGTTTTGCTTCCTATATTTTATTTGCAATTTGTTTCCCATGTAATAAATATAAATGCCCTTTGTTAGTATTTTGTTACTGCCTTTTATTCACGTTTTATTCACTTTTTGTTTCCTCATTTGCATGTCATTTGAAAGGTCTTCAAAACATAATATTTTATTTTCCCTTTGTTTAAGTCTTTTGTTACCGGTTTGTTTTTGTATGGGTATATATAGAAGAATGGAAGGAACACCAAATGCTGTTGAAAACTTTAAAAAAATATATATCTGAAGAAAAGCTAACAACTTCATTTTTTTACCATTTGTTTACTGCATGAAAATACAGTTACTGTAAAATTGTCAGTATCTATGAGGGATTAAATTACATGCAATACTCGGGCAAGTCAATCTGCGAAGTCTAATCCTAACAAACTTGAATATTGCTCTTTCTTTTTACATTTAAATTAAAAGTCATTTTGACAAAAACCATGGAATTTCATGACCCAGGAATCTAAATGATTTCACAATAATGATCAATGCTTTGTGGTTGTTAACATGTCAAAAAACAAACATACTGCTTCTTCAAACAGTTAAGCACCTGAAACAAGTTGTAAATGAACTAGATTATAAATTATTGTATGATTTTAGCAACAATAAAGAAATGCTACTTTTCCAAGACAGAAATATCACTTTACATGGTAGGTTGCTTGGCTTCCAACTATGTATGATTTGTGTAGACAATTTCCCCTGTAGTTACTTTGACCTACAGTGATTTTCAAAAATGTTTTCATGGCACTGGCAGGTACATTGAACTGTACTGAGATACCTGTGAGCATCTGTAAGTTCCAGTGTTTGCAGCAATTAGTTTGAACTCTTGAATGACCCAGTATCAAACTCATCAGATATTTTATTGAGGAAAACATTCTGAACTAGTTTCACTAAGATATCAAAATTGTGACTACTACAGAGTTAACACATAAATTGCTCATAGCAATACATGACAAAAGACCCAGGACCCTCACGATGCTCACCTTGAATACTTGTGCTCAGTCAAGCTAAAAACATGATTTTACAGCAGTGTAACAGAAAAATGTTCAAATTTCAATCCCCAAAAACTGCCAGACAAGTGCCTGTATCTGGCATCTTAAAATGAAAAATATTTGAGTGTGATAATTGCATTTACTGCAATACCGGCTGTAAGCTGGTGAAGATAAAATGCAACGTTTTCAAAATATAATTCATCATAAAAAAGAACATGAAAAGTTGGGATTCACAAACGGCAACCTTTGGTGTATATAACTGTTAACACAAAACACACACATAATGTATACATTAAAAATAGACAAGTTACAAATAACTGAATCCAGAAACCATTCACAATCGCCACTCACTGTATTCAGAATATACTAGATTAAACAAGGAGCTGCGTTCAATAAACGCTTGATGCCCCCGGTGGCATCCTTGTCGATACAAAGCAACCTAAGTCCAAAACGAGGCCAAATTCAAGGTCAAACTGAGGTCAGGTGATGTCTGAAGATGAGGAATGGTCACAGGTTACATCTGCATTAGTATCAAGTAATTCTAGTAAGAGGTATTGATGCTAGACGAAATGGTCCCATTTGGTTAACCTCGTACAGACAGACGAACAGACAGGACAATCACTATATGCCTCCCGCATCAGTAGATGCCGGGGGCATAAAAAAGATTCTATAGAAAAGCCATTCAGGGATACATTATTATATACCACTAAAAAGATATATCCCTTAAAAGTATCACAAAAAACTTTATACTTAAAGAGTTGAGCAGAAAACTGTTGCAACATAAATTAAATGAAGGGGATATTACAGTTTTCTGTTCAGCCAATGAAATACAGAAAACAGTATTATCAAAAACATGAATATTCAGAATTCCTTCCACAGCAGTTAAGGAACATAGGATCTACACCGAAACATAAATACAGTAACACTGGTCGGAAAATTTGACTGATATGTGAATACATTAATATATCCAACTGTCGTTGAGAAACCGAGACACAGATATCTCAACCTGCTGCTGTAACGTAACACACTGTTATGTAGAATTGTTCCCAGAATGTTCACAAACTTTCTAAGTTTACAATTTCAACCCTCACAGTTATCCCAGGTAAACTGGTTATGTAATACATTCTGACCTTGCTCTGTGGTGAGCTTCTATCAGTCCATACCACAGCATCAGCTTCTTTCAGCAAAGCCTATCTCTCCAAACCAGTGATCACCTTGACAAGTTCTAGTCCATTCCTTCTCACAGAGCCAGCACCAGTCCTTACTACATCTGCTACACTTCATGTGCATACAACCTCCTATAATACATACAGACTAAACTGAAAAAATACATGTATCAAAAACAGTCTCTGTCAGAATTTCATATTTGTTTTACATTCAATGAGCTCTTCTTTAATATGTGATCTCAATGTTTTAAACACAGAACTACATAACAGCCTCCGAGAGTTATGAGACCAGTCTAAAATCCCAAGTATCTGATTAGTTTGTTCTTAGTTAGATGTTGAAATTAACCAATGACACAGCTGCATTTTAAGACTGGTCTCCACACTCAGTACAATAACCTTGGACCAAAATCATCATTATGCCCAAGGTTATTTGACCTCCACTTCTAACTCATACAGGGAAGATGTCAGTTCCTTGTGGAGAAGAAGAAAATACAGGACAGAAACAAGAGGGCCAAGATGGCCCTAAGTCGCTCACCTAAGAAACACTCCATAACAGTGTAAAACATGTTTGACCTAGTGATTTCATGGAAACAAATATTCTGACCAATTTTCATTAAGATTGGACCAAAAAATTGGTCTCTTGCGATAAAACAAGCATTTTCTTAGATATGACCTAGTTTCTGACCCTAGATGACCCATGTTCAAACTCAACCTAGATTTTATCAAGGTAATCATTCTGACCAAAATTCATGAAGATCAACTGAAAAATACAGCCTCTATCACATACAGAAGTTTTTTCTTTGATTTGACCAAGTGACCTAGTTTTTGACCTCAGATGACCCATATTCAAATTCGAACTAGATTTCATTAAGGCAATCAACCTGACCAAATTTCATAAATATCAACTGAAAAAAACAGTCTCTATCGCATACACAAGATTTTTCTTTAATTTGACCTAGTGACCTAGTTTTTGACCTCAGATAACCCATATTCAAAACTGACCTAGTTTTCATCAAGGCAATCACTCTGACCAAATTTCATGAAGATCAATTGAAAAATACATCCTCTATTGCAAACACAATGTTTTTCTTCGATTTGACCTAGTGACCTAGTTTTTGACCCAAGATGACCCATTTTCGAAATCAGCTTAGATTTTATGAAGGTAATCATTCTGGCTAAATTTCATGAAGATCAGTTGAAAAATACAGCCTCTATTGCATACACAAGGTTTTTCTTTGATTTGACCTAGTGACCTAGTTTTTGACCCCAGATGACCCATTTTCGAACATGGTCTAAATTTCATCAAGGCAATCATTCTGACCAAAATTCATGAAGATCAATTGAAAAATACAGCCTCTATCGCATACACAAGGTTTTTACGTGATATGACCTGGTGACCTAGTTTTTGACCCGAGATGACCCATTTTCGAACTCAGCCTAGATTTTATCAAGGCAATCATTCTGACCAAAATTCATGAAGATCAATTGAAAAATACAGCCTCTATCGCATACACAAGGTTTTTCTTTGATTTGACCTAGTGACCTAGTTTTTGACCCGAGATGACCCATTTTTGAACTCGGCCTAGATTTCATCAAGGTTATCATTCTGACCAATATTCATGAAGAATTGAAAAATACAGCCTCTATCGCATACACAAGGTTTTTCTTTGATTTGACCTAGTTTTTGACCCGAGATGACCCATTTTCGAACTCGGCTTAGATTTCACC
Organism: Mercenaria mercenaria; assembly: GCF_021730395.1. NCBI lineage: Eukaryota > Metazoa > Mollusca > Bivalvia > Venerida > Veneridae > Mercenaria > Mercenaria mercenaria. The sequence goes on along the minus strand of NC_069364.1, from coordinate 89,255,034 downwards.
AAGGTTATCATTCTGACCAATATTCATGAAGATTAATTGAAAAATACAGCCTCTATTGCATACACAAGGTTTTTCTTTGATTTGACCTAGTGACCTAGTTTTTGACCCGAGATGACCAATTTTCGAACTCGGCCTAGATTTCATCAAGGTTATCATTCTGACCAATATTCATGAAGATTAATTGAAAAATACAGCCTCTATCGCATACACAAGCTAAATGTTGACAGACGACGGAAGACAGACGACAGACGGCGGACACCGGACATCGAGCGATCAGAAAAACTCACCTGAGCATTGCTCAGGTGAGCTAAAAAGGCAAACTGACCAGTGTATTTAACAGAAATTCTATTGAAAAACAGTGTTTATAACAGTATCTTTTTTACATAATAACTGATTTTTATACACATGGTTCATACAGGAGAGCCGAGACAACTCAAGTACTCTTCACCTGCTTTTTTTTATTGTTTCTTTAAATCTTCATATTAATACAAATTTAATCAGCTACTTCTAACAACAGCATTTTGCAGAAATTGCACTAAAATGTGATCAGACTTACTTTTATCAGCTACGGGTGGATTTATAAGTGAAGTAATAACACATTTTCTTTCAAATGATCTTTGTTTCTTTATTCATTTTCAAAATCTTGTCTTTTCCCAAAGCAAGCTGCTTACATAATGTTCTTTAAAAAGTTTAGGGAGAAATTCAATATATTCAAATTTTACTTATTCTAATTTGTTTAGGGTTTTAACAGTTTTCAAACATTTTCAGGGATTAACACTGAATTCAAGTATTTCTATGGTCTCTGTGGAGCAATCAAACAAATCTATTTTCTATTTAATTATTATATAGTTGAACCTTCCTTACATGCCCCTGTATAAAGTAGCTGTCAGGTAACTTTTATTATTTCAACTAGTCTTAAGCAGCCACTTGACTTAAGCAGCTAGACTGCCACTCCACTGGGTGGCTGCTAGATTCAGATTCTCTGTTTAGGAAAGTTTTAAAATATGTTAAAACTAGAGTTGTCACAGGAGTGACGAATTATACCCCCACAATATGGCCTTGTCACAGGACTAAGCCAATGTCAAAGCCGAACTTGCTTGACCTTTGACCTACTGACCACAAAATCAACAGAGGTCAGGTCACCTGCTAGTCATGATCAACCTCCCTATGAAGTTTCATGGTCCTCTGCCCAAGCGTTCTCAAGTTATTGTCCGTAAAAGGTTTAAATGACCTTTGACCTTTGGAACTCAAAATCAATACGGGTCATCTGCTTGACATGACCAACCTCCAGATTAAGTTTCCTGATCCTAGTCCCACGTATTCTCAATTTAATGTCCGAAAACTGTTTAAAAGTTCCGGGTCACTGTGACCTTGATCTGTGACCTACTGACCTCAAAATCATTAGGGGTCATCTGCTAGTCATAACCAACCTCCCTATCAATTTTCATGATCCTAGACCTAAGCATTCTCAAGTTATCATCCGGAAACCGTTTAAATGTTCCAAGTCACTGTGACCTTGACATCTGACCTACTGACCTCAAAGTAGAACTTACCTGTATTTCATGATGTTACACCTGTGTACAAAAATTTATGACCCTTGGCCCAAGCGTTCTCAAGTTATCATCCGGAAACCATTTAACTGTTCCGAGTCACTATGACCTTGACCTTTGACCTACTGACCTCAAAGTAAAACTTGACCTGTATTTCACGATGTTATACCTGTGTACCAAAATTTATGATCCTAGGCCCAAGCGTTCTCAAGTTACCATCCGGAAACCATTTAACTGTTCCGAGTCACTGTGACCTTGACCTTTGACCTACAGACCTCAATGTCGAACTTGACATGCATTTTATGATGTTACACCTGTGTACCAAAATTTATGATCCTAGGCCCAAGCGTTCTCAAGTTATCATCCGGAAACCATTTAACTGTTCCAAGTCACTGTGACCTTGAACTTTGACCTACAGACCTCAAAGTCGAACCTGACCTGCATTTCATGATGTTACACCTGTGTACCAAAATTTATGATCCTAGGCCCAAGCGTTCTCAAGTTATCATCCGGAAACCATTTAACTGTTCAGGGTCACTGTGACCTTGACCTTTGACCTACTGACCCCAAATTCGAACTTGACCTGTATTTTCTGATGTTACACCTGTGTACCAAAAATTATTTAAACTGGTCAAGCCTTTCATGAGTTATCATCCGAAAACCATGCAAAACCAACGGACCAACCGACCGCCAAGCTCACTCCTATATACCCCCCCCCCCCAAACTTCGTTTTGTGGGGGTATAATGAAGCAGCAACATAATTCATCAGCTATTCATTCTTCCAACATGTAATTAATATCGCATTATGTTGTTATTTTTGGGTTTGACACATAAATACTACCATAGACCATAAGGCCACTTTCCAGCCTTAGATTGTAGAATAAGACCCCATCTGCTCCTTTGGGCATTATTTTAGGAACTCAGGATAGAACCACCCACCACTGGTAGGCCAGCTAGAAAGCTTCCTTACAGGAAACAATTATACACTCAAAGCAAGGTTTCAAAACCACAGCATTAAGTACAGTGATGCAAAGCCACTCAGCTGCAGAGGCCCTTCATTTTACACTCAAAGCAAGGTTTCAAAGTCACTGCAGTAAGTATAGTGATGCAAAGCTACTCAGCTGCAGAGGCCCTTCATTTTACACTCAAAGCAAGGTTTCAAAGTCACTGCAGTTGGCAGAAAATGATTCAGTTGGTGGTCTTAACAGCTTGGTCATAGAGGTCATTCAACATCTTAAACTCAAAGCAAGGTTTCAAAACTACAGCAGTAAGGGCAAGGTGGTAGTCAGGTATCCTTAACCACTTGGCGATGGTATCCCTATCAAGCTATATCAATGCGAAGTTTTTACATAGAGAAGTAATCAAAGCATTTTTACCACTTCTCTCTGTTTTGACAGAACAATGTGGACAGGATTTTGTAGTTTCCTGTATCGTTTCCATAGACGCAGATTCCCATCTCGCCCTCAAAGCTCTCTCTGAATCCACATTTAATGTCTGCAATGATACAAAATACTTCACTATTCATACTTAACTGCTTATTCTTAGTACAGTAATGTCAGCCATGTGATTTGAATATGTAAATCTAAAAGACATTTAAAGTATTAGTTTAATCTGTACTTATTTCAGGTCAACTGTGCAACAGGTTTTACAACTTATTAAACTCACTTCATTATGTCCGATCAAAGTAAAACTAGTGGACCTATAGCCAGATATTTCCTGTTCACACTTGCCCTGCTTAATTTCTATTATAAACTTGTCCATCTTCCAAATTGGACAGTTCCATTAACTGTTAAAACAGATGCTTACCAAAAAGATACCGACTGAATGGTGAACAGTGCAGTCTGATCAAGATCTATATGGTCGCAAAGGCAGAACCAATCATGTCCAGCATGATAAAGTTTAAAGTTACCGTAGTTGCCCGAGCTGAGGCATCATCCGGCTGACAAGTTCCACTGTGAATCTCCCGTGTACAGTGCCGGCAAAATTCCAGCTAAAATGTAACAGGTATTACTTTATTACACAATAACATTAAACTATACAACAGGCTGTCCACAAGTCCTCTCACAGAAAGCTGAGTACCTAAGATTTTTCAGTCACCAAACTATCTAAATATTAAACTTGACTGCAAAAGAAGCTTGATGAACAGGCCCACAACAAACATTTCAGTGAAAATTACTGCAACTACTCTTGACTGTTTTAGGCTTTGAATCTGCTCTATATGCTAGGTATCACACTGACTACACAACTTTGTAGAACCTGTGTACTTTCCATGTAGGACTTTTATAAAGGCAATTTCCAACCATCAGTCTCCTATAGCATGACGTTTTCTATCAGAAATTTCGGGTGTAAAAGAACCAGTGTTGTGATTTAATCATATTAAAAGCAAAACTGCAACACAGCAGACTTTTGTTTTTGTATTTGGATGAGATTCCTTTCTAACATTTCTTAACTGATTTTCATAAAATTGAAATTTAAATGAATTAGACACTTGGCCTAGTTGAAAGTATGCTTTTAACAAAAATTTATCAAAATATTTGACATACGTGACAGGTTCTACACTGCACATTTCTTGCATCATCTTCCACTATGATACCCTCTCCACAGCCAGTGTTTGGACACAGTATACCTCCAGACTGTAACAGACATTCCTCAGCACCAAAGTCTTTGTAGCGTTCATACTGCAATACAAAATGTTTCCAGTCTAAGAAAGCAACACATCCTTATACCTGTCCAGAAGCGATGAAAATACTATGATTTTTTCCTTAGGGTAAGATTTTAGGGAGTGGGCAACATCACTCCATCACAATTAGAGGTTACAGGCCTTTTTTTCAACTTCTGATAGTGAAGCAAGAGGTGTCACTTCCAGCATTATTTCAAACCACATCTAAGTGCAATTACCTTCAATACTTTTCAAGTCTTAAATGCATTTAAAGGATTTCAAAGTAAGAGGGCAGAACCAAGTAACAGGTGAATAAACAACATTTAAACAATTACAGAACTTGTCTCCTTCTGTTTGCTTTATTTTGGATTCAATGTCACTTATCCTACAGTACTTCTGTATTTACTTAGTTTCCCACATAATTCTCCATATGAATCAGATGTGGCAGTCCTCTGTTGTAGCACTGCTTTGTTGCTTATCCATGTTGGGTTGTGTTTCTTACTGTAATGCAGCAATGTGTTGGGTTGTGCTGCTTATTGAAATGTGGTTATTAGAGCTGTGTTACTAACTGTAATGTAGCATCATTTTGTGTTGGTTATTGAAATGTGAGGTTATTTAAGTGTTATTTTGGATTGTGTTACTTACTATAATGTAGTGCAGAGTTGAGTTTAACTTCACAGAGTTGCACAGTATAGTAACCCTACCTGTTTATTTCCCAGCAGTTTGAAGTGGTGTACATCATCCATCAGAGAATCTTCACAACCAACTGAAAACATGTAACATGCTAATAATGAAAATACAACTCTATTTAAGAGGCCAACAAAACACAAAAAGTTTCAAGATATGCTAAACACAGTTTATGTAGACTTCCAGGCTTCAATGCCCAAAAAATACTTCAGACACCCTTCAAAAACAATTCTAGGCAGGGGCGAAGAACAGTGTAGAACCAACAGCCTTCTACAAACCTGCCAGATAAGCATAACAGTGAAGAGAGTTTGCTACTTTAACCCCCTACTCTGTCAAAGAGCCAGCACCAAACATAACATTATTTTCACACTTTTCACACTTTACTTCATTTCTCATTTGAATAATGACCATTGGACATTTTAATATTGTTATGTAACAGAAATGTACTACTCCCATAAAACCCTGTAAAGTCACTCAATATTGAGGTGAAGTCTATGAAATATGGCAAGCCATGTTAAACTGTGTAGTCTCAGCATAAAACTGTTTTAACTACATGTAGAAGCAGATTAAAAAGTTGCTGTCAAGAAGAAACAAGACTACTCAGAAGTCATCTGAACACTTGTAGTATGTTCTAGTTTTCTTCTGTAAATTAGTTGTTTTGTTTACCTGGACAAGGCAAAGAATATCCAATGTTAGCATCCTCAATGAATGATCTCTGATCCAGTGAAACCCGAGCGTAAGATTTGAAGCATTCTACACAGATACATGTTTGTCCTGCACGATACCTAAGGGAACTTATGACGAATAACATGTCTCTACACAATGATATCCATTTGTCAATTTGTCACAACATTGCATGACGTGTATACATCTTGATGTTAAACGCAATTCTTTATTGATCCGAGTAGAAAAATAAACAAAAATTGATAGTATAAAATTTACTAACACAAAATTATATTATTAATTACATTGGTCCAGAAATTTTCGTGATATAAGCAATTTAATCAATATTTTGTGGCATTTATTTGGTAAAATTATGTAGCTTTGGATCAAGAAGAGCCATTTTACAGGGATACAAAATCAAGAAGACAAAACAGAACATTGGTGTCAAGTTTCTTCAAAACCTTCAAATGGTTCACAGTTACAGAGTGATGACCTTTGACCCATAAGTATGACCTTGACCTCAAAGCCAGACATCCAGAACATGCGCTTTGCACGTCATCTTGATGTGGTAAACATCTGTGCAAAGTTTCTTTACAATCCTTCAAGCAGTTTAAGAGTTACAGAGTGGACACGAAACACACACAATGACTATTGAACCCCAAGTGTGACCTTCACCTTGAAGTCAGCCACCCAGAACATGAGCTCTGCATGTTGTCTCAATGTGGTAAACATTTGTGTCAAGTTTCTTTGAAATCCTTCCGGAGGGGGGGGGTAAAGACTTACAAAGCAGACACGAAACACACTCATATGACCTTTGACCCCAAAGTGTGACCTTGACCTTGAAGCGAGCCATCCAGAACATGCTCTCTGCAAGTTGTCCCAATGTGATGAACATTTGTGTCTTTTCTTTGAAATCCTTCAAGGGGTTCAAGAGTTACAGAGCGGACACGACACTGCTACCGGATGGACAGACAAACAGACGGACACCTGGGGGTTTAACACAATACGTCCCTGGTTAGGGGGAATGTTATAAGTACACTTTGCAACTTGTAATTAAATGCAATTTCACAGTTGAATCTGGCTTACTCCTTTCAATGAAATGGACATGCTTGTGGAATTTACCACTTGCCACATCACCATGTGAAGATCATTTTAAAACAAGAGCTGTCTGTAAGACAGCGCACTCGACTTTTCTCAGTGCTTGACTCTGAATTAGGGCTTTGCCAGTAAAAACTTTATAAAACTTAACCAAAAAGTTCTAAGTTAAAAAGGGACATACCTCTGTCAAAGTTCAAATCAGAGATATGGGGATTGTTTCTTCTGGTGCAGACTTCGATAGTTTAAATTTACTATTTCAAGTTTCAAGTCAATAGCTTTGATAGTAACAGAGATATCTGACTTTATCAAAAACTTTAACAAAAAATTCTAAGTCGAAAAGGGGTATAACTCCATCAAAATTCAAATCAAGAGTTATGGGGATTGTTTCTCCTGGTGTAGACTTTGATGGTAAATAACTATTTTAAGTTTTACGTAAATAGCTTTGATGGTAACAGAGATATTTGACTTTATCAAAAACTTTAACCAACACCGACACTGGAATGAGTGCAATAGCTCTACTTTTTCTTTTGAAAAGTCGAGCTAAAAATGGTTGTAAAAACATTGTCAAAAGTCTTATGCATCTGAATAAACGTGATGTCCTGTGTTCCAAACGTGCCAGCTCAAAGAAGCATGCATTTCACCAGTACCAAGTTAATCACTTACTTAATTTTATTTACCATAAACGGCCGAAAATATAGGTCGCACTCGTGTATAGGATGCAGTGAAAAAATATCAGCAGAATTCTGGAAAAATGCTTATACCCACTTATCACATATCCGAATTTATGTTTGTCCGAAATTCGCTATAGTTTCTACGAACTCCCGGTTTTTGCTTAATCATTGTCAATGTTTTTGGATGTTGTGGCAAGTATTTAAATTGAAAAAGCATAAACTCTGTGTAAGCACTAAACTGCAGCAGAATCTGACCACTCCATGAATATTGACGCCAGTGAAAACGGAAGTACACTTTGGCACGTGGCGGAAAAATGGCGTAATTTTAAGACTGGTTTGCAAATTGTTTTAAACATTACGGATCAGAGACTATGATCATATTGGATCATTCTAAAATCTCGCATGCACCTTTTTACAATTGCCTCCGGGTATGATTAATGAACAGTTAATTGTTTGCAGATTGTGACAGTAGGTGTAAGATGAGTAATGCCTCGGGCGTGAATTTCTGGATGAACAAGAGGATTATAGACAACTATCAAAATTATGTTTGAAGATTAGATAATCGATTTCCGGGCTACCTGATATGGAGTTTCAAGTATTTTAATGCAAAATGTGTGAAAATGCGCCGGGAAAGTTTTACACAGGTCTTGTTAAAAACTTAATAATCTGTTACAGAAATGCATTGTAAAATATATATTAATGAAAAACAGCATTTATTTATCTTTTTTACGCGAGCTCTAAATTTTACATTTTATACAAAAGTAATTTAAGACGCCGGGTCCCGATACCGGCTATTAGCTATGCCCAAGTCATTGGTATTTACTCCCCTTGAATTCTCTTCAATATAGAGGTACGCGGGGTAAACAAAGATCGATTTTCTTAATTTTTGAGTTGGGGGAAATGTTTGGTCTTTTTCTATACCCATATATTGGACGCATCAGTCTTTCGAGACCAGAATCTCGTAAAAAAATGTGCGTCTTATATTTGTAGGATGACGGTAATAGTTCCTGCATATCTTTTGTAACCAATAACTGACAAATTATCAAAAAAATATGTCTGTCATATCAATATGAAGACATGCATCATTCAACTTTCATGTGCACATACCGAACAAATATGTGTCAAGTTTTCCCATTTTTTATGTATACTTTCTTTTTCTTTTTGCACATAAATATTCTCAAATTTGTATGTACCCCTTTTGAAGATTTCCTCATTTACCTGTCTGTTGGACAAGTAACACATTCTTCACTCATCCACTATACCTGTCACAGACTCAACACTTACCTGTCCACTGTACAGGTACACACATCCAACTTAACTTTTCACAGCACAAGCAACATACTCCACACTTAACAGTTCACTGTATATGTAACATACTCCTACCTGTCCACTGTGCAGATAAAACACTCCACACTCACAGTCACTAGTCACCTGTACAGACAAGACATTTCATGCTTATACAGTGAATGAAAAAATCCACACTCACCTGTTCACTGAACAGGCAACGCTCAGTGAACACACACTATATTTACCTGTCCCCTGTACAGGTAATTCACTTCATACTTACCTGTCCGCTGAACAGGCAACACATTCCACACTTATCTAAGCAATGTACAGTCAAACTTGTGCTAGCGACCACCCGTGAATAGCGACCACCTGTCGACAACGACCGGTCTCTGGTCCCCCCCGTAGAAAAATGCTCATTAAAAGGCTGTGAATAGCGACCACCTGGCGACCGCGACCAGCGACTGGCCTAATTCATTACCAAGGGTCATATTTGCCCCCAATAACGACCAAGCTGGACCGTTCCGGCATATAAATATTTGAAATCTGCCAGATTTTCATGACTTTCGCATTATAGCAAAGATAATAATAACTGCTTGATTGAAAATTTGCAAGTTTGCACCGGCCGAATTAATACATAGAATATAAAGAAAGAAAGAAGCTGTAAAAATACTTTTTATCAGCATGATAATGGCTAACTGAGAAGTGACCCTTCCCCCCGAATAAAGACCACCTGTGAACAAAGACTACTTTTGCTTGTTCCGAAGAGTGGTCTTTGTTCACAGGTTTGACTGTGCTGGTAACAAAATGCACACATATCTGATCACTGAAGAGGCAACACAGCACACTTACCTTCCACCGTACAGGACAAGACACTTTAAGCTTACACTTGCAATGGGTTACCAATTCCACACTTACCTGATCACTATACAGGCAATACACTCTGAATTTACCTATAAACTGTGCATGCAACACACTCAACACTCATCTGTTCACTGTAAAGTAACATACTGCACACTTAAATGTCTGATATACAAGTAACATGCACACTGAACAGGCTCCATACTTACCTGACCAATGAACATGCAACCCACTGCACACTTACCTGTCCTCTGTCCAAGCTATACAGGAATATATCTTACAAAGACAAAGTCTCCCTCTTAGAACACTTACCTGTCTACTGTGCAGGTAACACACTCCACACAGCGTCTATTGGGACGTATATACTTTAATGGTACACATTCTTCCTCTCCGTCATGTTCACAACATTTAAAGTAAAATTGCTGAAAGAAAATGATATTTTTTTTTTTACTGGAAGCAGTCACATGACTGAAAGCATTTAATCTAGTTTTATGATTCATTAAAAATTCCTTTGACATGATCTGATTTGTTTTTATATTATTTTCTCCTGCAAATGTATTAAATTAAAATCATTGTTTTCATATTATATTCCCTTGCAAATGTATTAAAAATTGTTGTTTTCATATTATATTCCCTTGCAAGTGTATTAAAAATCATTTTCATATTATATTCCCTTGCAAATGTATTCAAAATCGTTGTTTTCATATCATATTCCCTTGCAAATGTATTAAAAATCATTTTTATATTATATTCCCTTGCAAGTGTATTAAAAATCATTTTCATATTATATTCCCTTGCAAATGTACAGTATTAAAAATTGTTGTCTTCATATCATATTCCCTTGCAAATGTATTAAAATCATTTTTATATTATATTCCCTTGCAAATGTATTAAAAATCGTTTAAAAGCATGACTGAATTAAAGGATGCTCAATACAAGAAACGCGCAATGCCACGAAACCAGGTTTTCAACACTTTTCGTAAGAATAAACAAGAGTGCCAGAATGTCACAATATACGCCCGTCACAGCAAATTTCTTTACTCTAGCACCTGTATTTGCAGATGTAATTTTAATTTTGTGGTTGTTTAGTAATCATTGTAATTCTTTTGTTTTTCTAAGTCCACAAAAAAACTCCTTACCAGGTAGAGATACCTTAAAATACACCTAAAATTAGAAAATAACAACTATAATGTTGTACCACAGAAAAGTGGTCTTGGTTTTTCCCTATGGTCAATTATAAAAAAGTTACAATATAAGTTATTTATAGTAACAACTAAGGGAAGTTAATCTTAAAAAAAAACAATAAAAAAAAAAAACCAAAAAAAAAAAACAAGAGCTGTCTCCATAGGATGACACATGCCCCCGATGGCACTTTGAATGAATATATAGTTATGGCCGATGTTAGAGTTTAGGACCTTTGACCTACGGAACTGGGTCTTGCGCGCGACACGTCGTCTTACTGTGTCACACATTCATGCATAGTTATTTTAAAATCCATGCATGAATGACAAAGATATGGACCAGACACGCCCATCAATGCACTATCATGAAAAATGACCTTTAACGTTTAAGTGTGACCTTGACCTTTGAGCTACGGACCTGGGTCTTGCACGCGACACGTCGTCTTACTGTGGTACACATTTATGCCAAGATATTTGAAAATCCATCAATGGATGACAAATATATGGACCGGACATGCCCATCAATGCACTATCTTTTAACTTCTAAGTGTGACCTTGACCTTTGAGCTTTGGACCTGGGTCTTGCGCGCGACATGTCGTCTTACTGTGGTACACATTCATGCCAGGTTATTTGAAAATCCATCCATTGATGACAAAGATATGGACCGGACACGCCCATCAATGCACTATCCTTTAATGTCTAAATGTGACCTTGACCTTCGAGCTACGGACCTGGGTCTTGCGCGCGACACGTCGTCTTACTGTGGTACACATTCATGCAAAGTTATTTGAAAATCCATCCATGGATGACAAAGATATGGACCAGACACGAAAATTGCGGACAGACTGACAGACCGACAGACTGACAGACGGTTCAAAAACTATATGCCTCCCTTCGGGGACATAAAAAAATACAAAAAAAAAAATTGTAAGTCCACACAGAAATCCTTTCCAGGTAGAGATTGGTCAAAATACACCTCAAAATTGGATGTAACATGCATGTTGTACTACAGAAAAGTGGTCTTGATTTTTCCCTACATCTAGTAATGAAAAAGTTACAATATAAGCTATTTATAGTAACAACAAAGGGAAGTAATTCTAAAGAAGGGAACTGCGCAAGACACTTCGTCTCCTGATTGTGTATAATTGTGCCAAGTTACATCAAAATCCCTCTATGCATGAAGAAGATATGCTCCGGACAAAGTTTTCATTCTTGTATCCTTTGACCTCTAAGTGTGACCTTGACCTTAGACCTGGTTTTTGCGCATGACACTCCGTCTCCTGATGGTGAACAATTGTGCCAACTTTCATCAAAATCCCTCCATGCATGTAGAAGATATGCTAACCCTAACCCTAACCTAACCCTAACCCTATTTTTAGTAACAATGACCTTGACCTTGATCCCAGAAACCCCAAAATCAATCCCAAGCTACAACTTTATATAAGTTTTCTATACACCAAGTTTCATCATGATAGCTCATTCCTAAGTTAAGTTATTGACCGGAAACCCTTTTTTTTCTATTTTAAGTAACAGTGACCTTGACCTTGACCCCAGAAACCCCAAAATCAATCCCAGCCTTTGTCTTGATATAAGCTACATATATACCATGTTTTATTCAAATATCTTTACCGAAACAAAAGTTATTGACCGGAAACACCAGTTTGATGCCGCCGCCCGCCCGCCCGACCAACATCTACCCCAATCTAATAACTCAGGTTTTCAACGAAAACCTGGTTAAAAAGCTTGGGGCAGAATCTTCTTAAAAATTATGAATGTTCAACAAAGAGACTGGTACATGGTCTGCCAAACTTTTACCACTAAGAATGCAAGAATGACTCACAGCAGTGCTGGTTTTATTGCAAGTTGTACAGTGACCACTGAGTCTCCCTGGTAACAGTACATCATCCCAGTTACATGGTTCCTGTAACAACCAACATGAAGTTAATCAATAAAAGTTTTATTATTTCAGCTTAATTCTTGCCTTCAGCTTTAGGTGTGCTTAACAAAATCTGCCACTTCGTATCAAACAGTAAAGCAGACCTGTAAATTTCATAGGAGTTTTTATATTTTTCAGCATTAACAATGTGACATCATGAAGCAGCAAATGTAAGATCTGAGTTTGTTTTTCAAACTATCGTTTAATTGTTCATCTCAGATTTTACATTGTACAATAACTAACGCGTAGTGTGTAACAACATTATTTTGATCTATTCCTTCTGACAAAAAAAGGATAAATATGCATATTAAAAGAAGAGGATTGTTATAACGGAACCTTGATCTGCAACGCTGGATTCAACTCTCGTCACAGTCTCGTGACATTCGCCAGGCCAGGATCCCTCAAGGTATCTGTGTGATCTATCCTGGCAAAAATTTTAACCAACGCCGACACAGACACAGACGATCCGGTGACGACAATACCTCAATGACATTATTTTCAAAAATCAAGCTAACAATAGCTGTCAGTAAGACAGCTAGTGCTCGACTATTCGAAATATTGTCCCAGAAGCAGGAAAATATTACCCTAAATGTTAAAATATCGATAGAGTTTCAAGCCAGTATCTGCATTAGTTTTGGAGATAGTAACTTGCATGCAAAACTTTAACCAGAAATTTTAAGTTCAAAAGGGGACATAATTTGACCAAAATTCATGTCAAAGTTATGGGACTTGATGCAATCAACTTGATTTATAACCCTGAAGGCACAAGTGAAGTTTCAATTGAATATCTGCATTTGTTCTGCAGATAGTAACTCACATGTAAAACTTAAACCAGATTTTCTATGTCCAAAAGGGGGCATAATTTGCCCAAAATACAGGTCAGAGTTATGGGACTTGATGCTATCAACTAGTTTTATAAATATGAAGACACACATGAAGTTTCAATTCAATATCTGCATTAGTTTTGGAGATAGTAACTTGCATGTAAAACTTTAACCAGCATTTTCTAAGTCCAAAAAGGGGCATAATTTGCCCAAAATACATGTCAGAGTTACAGGACTTGGCCCAGTGAGGTTGGTAATTGATCTAGAAAAGGAAACAAGAGGGCCATGAAGGCCCTGTATCGCTCACCTGACCTAATGACTTAAAGACCATCAAGATTAACATTTTGACCAAGTTTCATTAAGATATGCTCATAAATACGGCCTCTAGTGTTAAATAGCTTTTCCTTTGATTTGACCTAGTGACCTAGTTTTTGACCCTACCTGACACAGATTTGAACTTGACCTATAGATAATCAAGATTAACATACAGAACAAGTTTCATTAAGATATGGTCATACAAGTGGCCTCTACAGTGTAAAATAGCTTTTCCTTTGATTTGACCTAGTGACCTAGTTTTTGATCCTACATGACCCAGATTCAAACTGGACCTTGAGATCATTAAGATTAACATCCTGACCAAGTTTCATGAAGAACAGTCATAAATGTGGCCTCTAGTGTTAACAAACTTTTCCTTTGATTTGACCTAGTGACCTAGTTTTTGAATCCACCTGACCCAGATTTGAACTTGACCTATATATCATCAAGATTAACATGCTGACCAAGTTTCATGAAGATATAGTCATAAATCTGGCCTCTACAGTGTTAACAAGCCTTTCCTTTGATTTGACCCGGTGACCTAGTTTTTGACCCTGGATGACCCAATATCAAACTCGTTCAATATTTTATTGAGGGTAACATTCTGACGAAGTTTCATTAAGATTGGGCCCTAATTGGGACCTTGACCTTTGACCTTGTGACCCCAAAGTCAGTAGGGGTGGTGTACTCAATAAGTACTGTGAGCATGTGAAGTTTGAAGGTCCTGGGTGAAGTGGTTCACAAGTAAAGTGCCTTTATGCAAAAAGTTAACATTGGCCCCTGTGACCGTGACCTTTGACTTGGTGACCCCAAAGTCAGTAGGGGTGGTGTACTCATTAAGTACTATCAGCACGTGAAGGTGCAGTGGTTCGCGAGTAAAGTGCCTTCATGCAAAAAGTTAACGTTGGCCCCTATGACCTTGACCTTTGACCTGGTGACCCCAAGTCAGATGGGGTGGTGTACTCAATAAGTACTATCAGCATGTGAAGTTTGAAGGTCCTGGGTGCAGTGGTTCGCGAGTAAAGTGCCTTCATGCAAAAAGTTAACATTGGCCCCTGTGACCTTGACCTTTGACCTGGTGACCCCAAAGTCAGTAGAGGTGGTGTATTCAATAAGTACTATGAGCAAGTGAAGTTTGAAGGTCCTGGGTGCAGTGGTTCGCGAGTAAAGTGCCTTCATGCAAAAAGTTAACGTTGTGACGAACAAACGAACGGAGGGACTAATATGCCTCCCTTCGGGGGCATAAAAATAAGATTCAAATCTATATGCCTTTAAGTAATAGCTATATGTACTTGCACACAAAACTTTAACCAGGATTTTGTAAGTCCAAAAGGGGGCATAATTTGAGTAAAATGCAGATAAGAGTTATAGGACTTGATGCTATCAACTAGTTTTATAACCCCAAGACGCATGTGAAGTTTCAATTCAATATCTGCATTAGTTTTGGAGATAGTAACTTGCACGTAGACCTTTAACCAGGATTTTCTAAGTCCAAAACGGGGCATAATTTGCTTAAAATACATGTCAGTCAGAGTTATGGGACTTGACCCAGTGAGGTTGGTAATTGACCTAGATAAAGAAAAAATAAGTTTCAAAGCTATATGCCTTTTAATGATAGCCATATGTACTTGCATGCAAAACTTTAACCAAGATGTGACGCCGATGCTGACGCTAGGGGGAGTAGAACAGCTGGACTATTCTTTGAATAGTCAAGCTAACAAGAGCACCGCCTTGCGGGTGCTGACGCTCATCTGATTTTTTTTGTATAATAAAAATATTGTCCTACCCATGATTTTCTAAGTCTAAAAAGGGCCATCATTCTTGCAAAAAGCAGGATAGAGTTATGTTTCTTGATGTACAGTGTCCACTTATGATGGTGATCGAAAAACTGTTGCAAGTTTTAAAGCAATAGCTTTGATAGTTTATGAGAAAAGTTGACTTAAACATAATATTCAACCAAGAAAATGATTTTTCTAAGTCCAAAAGGGGCAATAATTATTGCAAAAAGCAGGATGGAGTTATGTTGCTTGCTTTACAGGGTCAGCTTATGATGGTGAACAACAGTTGCAAGTTTTAAAGCAATAGCTTTGATGGTTTAAGAGAAAAAGTTGACCTAAACATAAAACTTAACCAAGAAATCTGATATTTTCTAAGTCCAAAAGGGGCCATCATTCTTGCAAAAAGCAGGATGGAGTTATGTTTCTTGCTGTACAGGGTCCACTTATGATGGTGAAAAACTGTTGCAAGTTTCAAAGCAATAGCTTTGATAGTTTAGGATAAAAGTTGACCTAAACATAAAATTTAACCAAGAAAACTGATTTTCTAAGTCCAAAAGGGGCAATAATTCTTGCAAAAAGCAAGATGGGGTTATGTTTCTTGATGTACAGGGTCTGCTTATGATGGTGAACAAGTATTCCAAGTTTCAAAGCAATAGCTTTGATAGTTTAGGAGAAAAGTTGACCTAAACATAAAACTTAACAAGAAATTGATATTTTAAGTACAAAAGGGGCCATAAATCTTGCAAATGCAAGATGGAGTTATGTTTCTTGCTATACAGGGTCAGCTTATGATGGTGAACAAGTATTCCAAGTTTCAAAGCAATAGCTTTGATAGTTTAGGAGAAAAGCTGACCTAAACATAAAACTTAACCAAGCAACGCCGACGCAGACGCCGACGCCGACACCGACGCCGACGCCGACGCCGACAACCGCTCAAGTGATGACAATAACTCATCATTTTTTTTCAAAAAATCAGATGAGCTAAAAATGGTCTGAAATGGTTAACTTTTGAATGCATGGAATGTCAAGGTAATAGTCCTACCACTGAATATTTTTCTCTATCCACTGGAGATGAACACAAGGTTTTATCAGTTCATTAAATACAAGCTGTATTTCAGACCGACCATCTGCAGGTATATAATAAATGTGTATATAAAAATTGTGTATATACCTTGTCTAAAAGAATTGCACCCTGCATGCAATCTGAACACCTAACTCTCAACTTGCCGGGAAATAAACCATCACATTTTTTACAGTACACATAATACTGGTATCGCTTCTTATCTGAAAAATAGGAACATCTCAAATTGATTTAGGTCAAGAAATGTTGGTACAGAATGTTTCAATATAGTATACAAGACCTACAAGTAACAAGGCCTGCAGCATGAAACTTGTATATTTCTAATTCAGTCAATGTCTGTGAGTTCACTCTCTGCCCTCAGTAAGTCTTATCAGAAGAAACATTTTCTCCGTTCAGTTAACGCTTTCTTTTAAAAGTTCTCTTTTCCTTAAGTATGGTAAGAGACTTCATGAAACCTGTTCTTTCCAACTTATTTGGGATAAGGGCCAGGGCCTTTCCAACTGGGAAACAAGAGTGGCAGACTGTCACAAAATACGCCCGTCTTCCAATTTGGCCTAATTCAAGGGCCATAATCCAAGAGTGCCTGAGGTGATTTGGCTGGTTATTTAACCTGGTTGAGATATTTTGCCCACAAACATTGTCAGCAAGTTTGGTGAAGATCGGATGAAAACTGTTCAACTTAGAGAGCGGACAATGCTAAATTTGCAGATTTTCGAGTAATTCAAGGGCCATAATCCAAGAGTGCCTAAGGTGATTTTGCTGGTTATCGAACTTGGCCGAGATATTATGCCCACAAACATTGTCACTAAGTTTGGTGAAAATCGGATGAAAACTGTTTGACTTAGAGGGCGACAAGGCTAAAATTTGCAAATTTTTGAGTAATTTAAGGGCCATAAATCAAGAGTGCCTGGGCGGTTTTGCTGGTTATCGAACTTGGCCGAGATATTATGCCCACAAACATTTTCACCAAGTTTGGTGAAGATGCTTTTGGATGCCGACCGCCCGCCCGTCCGCCCTCCACAGGTGTTCACATAATACGCCCCGCTCTTCCAGACAGGTGTATAAAAATGTCATAAACCGGTGTATAAAAATGTCATAAAAATCAAAATTAGGATTTTTTTTTTTACATATGACAAGAATATACTCGATATAACAAGAATAGACTCAATAATGACATTAGTTAGCACACTGCCCTGTGTTTCATTTCTTTATGTTTCATAGGTACAATATTGCGTGATATAGTCAAACTTCATTCATCTGAACGCCACCTTTTGCTCAAAATCATCCTCAGGTCAGGTCCATACAAAATCCCTCTATAATGTATAATTTTCAATGGCTCAAACTTCTAACAACTCAAACGAATTTTGAACAAAAAGTTCTACCATTCTGGGTCAATGTGACCTTGACCTACTGACCTCAAAATCAATAGGGGTCAGCAGCTGGTCATGATCAACCTCTCAATCAAATTTCATGATCCTAAGCACAAGCATTCTTGAGTTATCATCAGGAAACAATTTAACTGTTCTGGGTCACTGTGACCTTGACCTTTGACCTACTTGCCTCAAAATCATTAGGGGTCATATGCTGATATGATCAACTTCCCTATCAACTTCCATGATCCTAGGCCCAAGCGTTCTCAAGTTATCGTCCGAAAACCATTTAACTGTCCCGGGTCACTGTAACATTTATCTTTGACCTACTAAACTCAAAATCAATAGGGGTCATCTGCTAGTCATGACCAACCTCCATATCAACTTTCATGATCCCAGGCCCAGGCATTCTCGAGTTATCACCCGGAAACCATTTAACCGTTCTTGGTCACTGTGACCATGATCTTTGACCTACTGACCTCAAAATCTACAAGGATCATCTGCTGGCAATGACCAATCTCCCAACCAACTTTCATGATTCTAGGCGCAAGCATTCTTGAATTATCATCCGGAAACTGTTTAACTGTTCTGAGTCACTGTGACTTTGACCTACTGATCTCAAAATCAGTAGGGGTCATCTGCTGTTCATGACCAACCTCCCTATCAACTTTCATGATCCTAGGCCTAAGCATTCTCGAGTTATCATCTGGATACCATTTAACTGTTCTGGCCAATGTTACCTTGACCTTTGACCTACTGATCTCAAAATCAATAGGGGTCATCTGCTGGTAATGACCAACCCCTATATCAACTTTCATGATCCTAGGCCCAAGCATTCTTGAGTTATCATCCAGAAACAGGGACTGGTCTACATAGACAGACTGACCGACCGACATCTGCAAAACAATGTACCCCTCCTTTGAAGGGGGGCATAAAAATTCAGGGACTTTTCTTCTTTCATTGTCCAGACAACAGTTACCAACTATTTCAAGCAGATTTTATTCACCGCTATAAAATGTATACAGACCAAGCCTTTAAAATTTGGACTGCTGTTTCAGCAATGTTCATATACTTTCCATGTGGATGCCGTCTGCCACCGCAAGTAATCAAGTAGGAAGTATTAACTTTGCTTTTGTCATGCAGCTTTTAAATGTTTTCAGCCAAGGTTTATGGCCAGTCTTATAATATATCCAATTTATTCCAGTACAAACAATTTATTCCAGTACAAACAACTGATTTTCCTTATCATAGTCTTGTTACTTATTCACTAAAAGGCTTTTAAAATTGTGCAGTCTATTTTCGTTATGGAAACGGGAATGTCCAAAAAGGTAGAAATTTCAACTCATGGTCATTGGATGGCAGAATTATAGACCTGACATTATTAAGAGTGCCATATTTCTTCGGACAGGCAAAGGCCAAAAAGAGAATTAACAGAAAAGACTAAATCTAGCAAACAAGATTTGTTCATCCCAGACAACTTCATAAATGCAAGTGCTTGGGTTATAAAATTTGTCAATGATGCAAGGAACTGGGGTCTGGGAAATCCGTGTAGAAATATAGAAGACTAAGCAAACCTGTATCATCTTTCTGACGCACTGACAGTAACGGCTTTGCCTGTCCCACTACACCAACCCTATATAAGTGAAGAACACTTCCCTGACCAAGATTCAAGTCCTGAAAAACATAAACAAGAGACCCAAATAGGCCCAAGTTGCTCACCTGCAGAAAACCTTAAACATCTGACTTTGCTTCTAACTAGGTTTGGTGAAAACCCTTTAAGCTATTCATTAAAACAAAAGTTGTTTAAAAGTTGATTTTTTTCTATATTTTGCTGTCACACACCAACAAAATCGCTTACCTGAGTAACATACAATAACAGTGTAAACATGTTTTACCTAGTGATTTCTGACCAATTTTCATTAAGATTGGACCAAAAAATGTGGCCCCTTGAGTGTAAACAAGCTTATTCTTTGATTTGTCCTGGTTACCTAGTTGTTGACCTTACATGACCCAGATAAAAATTTATGTGATCTTTCATGCACACAAACATTCTGACCAAGTTTCATGCACATCAAATGAACAGGAGTATTAACAAGCTTTTCCTTTGATTTGATCTGGTGACCTAGTTTTTGACCCCATATGACCCAGTTTCGAATTTAGCCTAGGAATCATCAAGATAAACATTCTGACCGAGTTTCATAAGATAGGGTCACAAATGCACAGGCACTAGTATTGGACCTTGAACAAAATATATGACCAGACTGAATCAAAAATGAAAAAATGTAGTGAAATATGAAATACCCTTCAAAAGATACATATGTCTACTGAAGGCCAGAATCTCGGGATTCGAGCATGCGAGCAATGGGTTAACTTCCCGGGCCGTTGTGAAATAAATTCTCAAGACAATAAAACAAACTACCTATCACTATTTCATAGAGACTTGGGGTCGGTCTCATTTTGTAGCTAAATGTACACGTGAAATAGTGATAGATAGTTTGTTTAATTGTCTCAAGAATTTATTTCACAAAGGACCGGGAAGTGAACCCATTGCTCGCAGGCTCGAATCTTGAGATTCTGGCCTTCAGTAGACATATGTATCTTTTGAAGGGGGCTCATATTTTACTGTATATTTTTAATTTTCGACACATTTAGAATTAAAACAAGGATTTTTATCAATCTGGTCATATTTTTTGTCTCAGGTCTGATATCGTGCCTGTGCATAAATGTGGCCTCAAGAGTGTTAACAAGCTTTTCCTTTGATTTGACCGGGTGACCTAATTTTTGACCCCATATGACCCAGTTTCGAAAATGGCCTAGAAATCATCAAGATAAAAATTCTGACCAAGTTTCATGAAGATAGGGTAATAAATGTGGCCTCTAGGTTGTTAACAAATTTTTCCTTTGATTTGACCTGATGACCTAGTTTTTGACCGGACAAGACCCAGTTTCGATCCAGGCCTAGAAATCATCACGATAATCATTCTGTGCAAGTCTGTATCAAATCAAAGCATAAATGAAACCTCTATATGGCTGAAAGGGCCAAACTAGAAAATTTTGCCCCTTTCAGGGGCAGTAACTCCAGAGACCATGATTGAATCTAGCCGGTTTTTGAAAGGAACTGAGATCTTATTGTGCTTAAGTTGTGTGTAAGTGTGGTTAAAATCAAATATAAAATGTCATTTCTATCGTGTTCACAAGGTAAAAATTAACAAATTTTGGCTCTTTAAGGGTTCAATCAGGGGCTGTAACTCCGGAACCTATGATTGGATCTGACAGATTCATCATGGAATCGAGGATTTATTGTTGTTGAAGATATTTTGCAAGTTTGTATCAAATCAAACCATAAATGAAGTCTCTATATGGCTGCAAAAGCCAAAATAGTAAATTTTGGCCCTTTAAGGGGCCATAACTCTGGAACCCATAAAGGGATCTGGCCAGTTTTCGAAAGGAACTGAAATATTATGCCAGTAAAAGTTGTGCGCAAGTTTGATTAAAGTTGATTGCAAAATGTGGCCTCTATCGTGTTCACAAGCCAAAAATAGAAAATTTTGGCCCTTTAAGGGGCCATAACTCTGGAACCCATAATGGGATCTGGCCAGTTTTCAAAAGGAACCGAGATATTATGCCAATACAAGTCATTTGCAAGTTTGATTAAAGTTGATTGCAAAATGTGGTCTCTATTGTGTCCACAAGCCAAAAATAGCAAATTTTGGCCCTTTAAGGGGCCATAACTCTGGAACCCATGATGGGATCTGGCCAGTTTTCGAAAGGAACCGAGATATTATGCCAATACAAGTTGTGTGCAAGTTTGATTAAAACTGATTGCAAAATGTGGTCTCTATCGTGTTCACAAGAAATTGTGAACGGACAGATGGACGACGGACAAAATGCGATCACAAAAGCTAAGTGACAGGTGAGCTAAAAACATGGTCAAGGTCCTTTTAATGAACCTCCAGACAAGGTTTGATGAAAACTCATCAAGCAGTTCATGAAAAGAAGTTATTTAAAGGTACACTTATTTCTATTTTTTAACTCTAGCAGCCCCTAAAAGGAGCCAAGCACTCCCCACCCCCACCCTCCAATTGAACAAATTTTGGAGAAGACCTTATAATGATGCTACAGAATAAGTTTAATGAAGATCCGTCAAGCAGTTAATGAAAAGAAGTTGTTTAAAGGTATTCCTAGTTTTAGCTCTACTGCCCCTAAACGGGGCAAGTTGCCCCAATTTGAAGAAATTTGGGAGAGACCTTATAATAATGCTACAGACCAAGTTCGATGAAGTTCCATCAAGCGGTGAATGAGAAGAAGTCGTTTAAAAGTATTTCTAGTTTTAGCTCTAGTGGCCCCCCAAAAAGGGCACTGTGCTCCCATTTAAACAAAATTGGAATGATTCTACAGACCAAGTTTGATAAAGATCCATCAAGTGGTTCATGAGAAGAAGTTCTTTAAAGTTTTTTTCTATTTTCAGCTCTGGCACAAACGGGGACGAGGTGAACCATTTGAACAAACTTGATAAAGGTCCATGCCAGGATTCTACTGACCAAGTTTAGAGTAATTCTGACCAGTAGTTTCAGAGATGTTTAAGTAAAAACGTTGACGGAGGCTATCCACCTATATACTAATTGCTCATCCTGAACCAATTTCCAAGTGCAAAAAGGGCCATAATTCAACCAAAATACTTGACAGAGTTATTTACTCTTGCCTACAGATAAAGACTATTACAATAGACTAGTGCTCCAAGTTTGAAGTAAATATCTTCATATGACCATTTCATAAAAACTTTAACCAATGCCGATGAGGGGTGAGCCATAATCTTCAAATAGTCGAGCTAAAAATGTATTTGCTTCTACTGGCTCTAATAACCTTCAAAAGTCTACTATAGATATAAATTGAGATTCCACAGAAAATCCAAATTCTACCAAAATGTCTTTGAAAGAAAATATAAAAGAAAGTTAAATTCTTAACCAATACTGATTGTGAAGAAACAAAAGCTCATAGACTACGAAATGCCTCCCTTGATGCATTCAGTAATTGCACAAGGAACAGAAATTATTTGGTCACTGCACAAAAATGTTCTACTGTTCTGGGTCAATGTGACCCTGACTGACCTTTGACCTACTGACCTCAAAATCAAAATCTGCTGGTCATGATCAACCTCCCTAAAAAGTTACGTGATCCTAGGCTCAAGCAATATCTCAAGTTATCATCCGGAAACGATTTAACTGTTCTGGGTCACTGTAACCTTGACCTTTGGCCTTCTGACCTCAAAATCAATATGGGTCATCTGCTAGTCATGACCAACCCAACTTTCAAGACCATCCCAGGCCTAAGCGTTCTTGAGTTATCATTCGGAAACTGTTCAACTGTTCCTAATTACTGTGACCTTGACCTTTGACCTACTGACCTCAAAATATTTAGGGGTCATCTGCTGATCATGATAAACTTCCCTATCAAGTTTTCTGATCCTAAGCCTAAGCCTTGACCAGTCTTGACCAGCAGATGACCCTTAATGATTTTGAGGTCAGTAGGTTAAAGGTCAAGGTCACAGTGACCCACAACACTGGACAATAACATATGAAGGCTTAGGCCATATATAATTATGTTACTATTTTTCACACTTATTAATACTGTTTTCAATCATTTCTATCAAATGTACACTTACTAATAATGTTTTCAATTATTTCTAACAAATTTTTATGTAACTACATTGCAGCAGTAACCTTCCATAGAGGCACTGTAATATAACCATTTGAAAGAGAGTTCATTTTTTTTTTGGTTTTTCAGGGGAATATTCTTCTGAGAAAGGGGAAAAAAAACATATTATTTTATGAGGGGAATGGGGCCCATATTCGGCCCAAAAAATGGCCAAATGAGTGCCCTGGTGAAGCCGCTTCTACTGGCAACCACAGCAGCAAGATGTTGCATAGCAGATACCATAGGATTCCGGCCCACTCCTGGTGAAGCGCTGAGCACTATCAGTATCTGGACATTGGCAGGCTGCGGTTGACATTGATGTATCCCCCGTCCAAGGTAATACCAGGTATGTTCAATCGGTTTGCAGTCCCGTAAGCATGCCAACCAAGGCAAAACCTCAATTTTGCTTGTCTGTAAAAAGTTTCTGGTGACATGTGCAAAGTGAGATTGCGCGTTGTCATGCGGAAAGACCAAGCCTTGACGTTGACAGAATATAATAGGGACAACCATAAAGGACGTTATTTCTGGCTGATGCAATGCCTGGCTGCGAGATTACCTTGGAACACGACAAGTTGGAACTTAAACTTATGGCTGATGGCTGCCCAGACCGTAACTCCGCCCACATGTAAAGGTTCTGCTACAAAATGCAGTTGTTTGCTTAGCATTCACGACATTGTGACACAGATACCTCTGTCTGAGTTCTACAAGTTGAAAAGTGACACATCACTAAACACTACATTCTGCCAATGCTGACTGCGATGGTTGCTCACCCAAATCAGGTATTGGTGACAGTTAACGTTGCGCAAGAACCAGACCAAAAGTAGGGCCTGCTGCAGATGATTTCCCATTCTCTAAGACGATTTCTCACTGTATGTCAACTTACTGGCCGTCCACGGTTACCTATCACTAAACCTGTGATGTCAAAATCCTGTGGTTGACTGTGTACCATGCAAGTGAATAATTTCTGTACATTACCGATACTGCATTATCGACTTTTCATACCTGTCATTTATGTCACGCATCTGGGTTTCCAAAATAGAAAGTAAACTGTCTTGAATAAATATATTTTTATTAGTGAACACAACAAAGGTGATATTAACAACAGCGATACTAAGGAAAATTGATTGACAATGATGTGTTTTTTAAAAAAAATTGTGCATGATTTCACGCTCAGAATAATTTTTTATTATGTGAAATCTGTGCATGAAACATGTTCACACTGACGTGAATGTATTCACCAACATTCGAGCATGGCCAAAATTTGGGCCCCCCTCTTAAATTTAATTTAGCCTTGGCATTATCAAAAACCGATTGTCAGAAAACCTCTGAAAATATGGTCCTATGTTGACGAGAAGATGTTCCTGTGTAAAATTCGCTCAATGAAACCACATGGTTGATACACACAAGCTGAACAAGAAATCAGAAGCAGGTGCATGAATTTAACAATAGGCTGAATAAAATCTAGTCCAACTCGTGATGTAATTATCACTTTCATTTCATTTCAGTCTGATATTACGTCCAAATCAGCCACGTCCAAACGCAGGCGTAATCATTAGTGATTAAAATATGAACATAAATTAAAAGCTTCACAGTATGAAAAACGAAAGAAATATTTTAATTTGCTGTAGGTAATACATTTATCTTGTGAAAAGAAAAGTTATTTGACATGTTCTGCACAAAAAGCTATAGATAAACTGCTATCAAATATATGCTAGTGTTTTTCCTAGGCATTTTCAGCGTGGCGCCGCGCCATGCCCCTTTTCCCGGGCGCCACGCTGCCCTCCAAGAGGATCGTATGCGCCACGTGCCTTTTGAATTGCCCACTTACAACTAATTATCATAAAATTGTCACTGTGTTAATAATGTCTTACCCGTAATTAATGAATGACACACGACACAGGAAGCCGGCTCGTGTATTTCATGATTCGCATAGCGGGTGACATGAATCGAGTGACGTAATCATGACAGCGTGTGCTCGCTTTTCGGTCACTTTATCTTTGATCAATATTGATAACAATTATCTAATTCGAAGTTGAAATTTAATGATTCAAGCGTTATTTTTTCACACTTCGCTATTTGGAAGTTTAATGCGATATTGCAATATTAATTGTAATAATTAGTTCTGTTAAGATTCAAACATGCTGTCTGCTAAACGTAGGCTCTCGCAATTGGAAAAAGGAAACGCAAAAATTGCCAAAAACAACATGTCAATGTTTGGATTTTTGTCACGGAATGATTCCGAGTAAGTATCTTTTAAAACCATTTTTTTTTTTCTCGTAAAACGATTAATGAATTGTTGTTTTTATTGTCTTTGTAAAATTCTGGAAAACTGTTATTGATACATGATATCTACAGAGACGCACATACACACATTTTTCTTTTCTTTTAGTAAACGTATTATTATAAATTATGAATATTAAATTAAGCAAATATGTCAAACAATAGAAAAGAAAATGAACGCCGTGAAATATAAATGCCGGCATCGAAACCGCAAATGATTGTTAGCATTTTCTTTCGTAAAATATGGGAAAACTATCATTCCTACAAGATATTTACAGGGACGCACATACATACGAATTTTTATTCTTTTAGTAAACGTATCAACATAAATTAAGAATATTAAACTAAGCAAATAGGTGAAAATAGTAGAAGAAAGATATATATTATGAAGCAAATATTTGTCAATTTTCTTCTACACTGCATTTTCTATAAAATTTCAAATAATATTTAATATTTACAGAATACCTACATGTTTAGTATCAAAATGTTTGTCTTTTAAAGTTAAAGTTGATTTAATAATTAGTTTTTGTAAATTCTTATGTTTATTTCAGTCATTGGAAATTTTCATTTTCTTTTACTATAGGGAATTACTTAAGTGTCAGATTATGTTAAGCTGACTCTCAAAGTCTCAAAATGATTGTTAAGCCAGGAAGCCAAGCTGTCAACTTGTAAAAATGCTTTGTGTTGTTTTTCCTGTTCTTCTGTTTAATCATCAATTACCAGCAAAATATTGTGTTATAATGACTAAATAATTACTTAAGCCATAGGTGTAAAAATGTCACATGTCATTTCACATAACCAACGAGAATCCTTCATATATTTTAACATGAGGTTTCTTAATTTAAAATAGCGTATTCTTACACTTTATTTTTAGATGTCAAAGTAGAAGGTGTTCCTTCATAAAGATTAACTTTTCTATTTTTATTTATGGTGTTCCACATGGACTTTAGCATTTAAAATTGTGTTTGGTGTTCCAACATATTCTGGTGAACCAGATAAATATCTATAGTGCTTAAATATTGGAACTTTAGTATATTAAAACAGATAAACTACACTGGACTTGATTTATTTTTAATGTAGTGCGAATCGTCGCATAATAGTTTGGTGGAGAATCCGGGTAGATGACTTTTTAGCTCATCTGACTTTCCTAGTACCTCTGCAGACATAAGCCAAGTGAGTAACTCATCTTATATTCCCCACATCTACAAGTATATATTTTACTGGACTTAAAGTGAACTTGAAATGAAACTGCAAGGAAACATGTTTGGATTTACCAGAAGAACTCATAAACATGGAAACTGGATCTACCTAACTCCTATCAATCAGAACTACAGGATACCTCAGCAATCACAACAACCATATCACACCAGTGTGCACTATAAGTCACCATCACTTATTCAGAAACAAAAGAAATTAAGGGACACTGCCAGAATGACAGCATTCCTGAACAGAAAGGATGCTGAAAACCTTCCTTTCTATCAAATGGAGGAATCAGAACTACAAAAACAGTGTTTCAATTCATTAGAAAGATTCCATTTGGAGAATATCTCAGCTAAAGCAGAAGATGTCAAATCAGTTGTGTTGACGATTCAGCAGGAAAATGTATCTAAAAACGAAATGATTAGGTCTCTAGAGGATGAAAACAAATATGTGACTCACAAGTCTAAAATCCAGTCTGAACTCATCACAAAATTACGCGATCAGACGAAAGAAATGGAACTAAGCAAAGACACTTTACTAAATGAACATTCTAAAATCACAGATCAATGCTCAGTGCTGGAACAAACCATCAATACTTCAAAACGTGTTGTTGCAATGTTAAACATACAGAACAATTACCTTGAAAACATCGCAGAAAATCAGTGTGAGAAAATTAAAGGACTAGAGAAAATAGTTTGGGCTTGTGAAAGAGAAATAAAAACCCTGGCAGATGAAATCATAAAATTAAATAAAACAGATAAAATTGAAGGACATTCCATCTTCCTGTATGCCTGCACACGATGCACTGGTAACGTAAGTCACACCCAGAATGAGTGTCCTTCCATTGGAACAACATGCAAGCTCTGTGACCAACAGGACCACTTCACTGTTGCATGCACCTCAAAAGAAGAATTCATTAGACCTTTCTTCGTAGCTCCTTCAGGCCCTTATGGGTTGTGACTTTGAACTCATAGAATAATAAAAAAAAAATAGTGACTTGAACTGATACACATACTTGATATTTTATAATATTTTATTTGACTTTGGGGACCAAAGTAAAAGAAGCAGGGGGAAGTTATTATGAAGCAAATATTTGTCAATTTTCTTCTACACTGCATTTTCTATAAAATTTCAAATAATATTTAATATTTACAGAATACCTACATGTTTAGTATCAAAATGTTTGTCTTTTAAAGTTAAAGTTGATTTAATAATTAGTTTTTGTAAATTCTTATGTTTATTTCAGTCATTGGAAATTTTCATTTTCTTTTACTATAGGGAATTACTTAAGTGTCAGATTATGTTAAGCTGACTCTCAAAGTCTCAAAATGATTGTTAAGCCAGGAAGCCAAGCTGTCAACTTGTAAAAATGCTTTGTGTTGTTTTTCCTGTTCTTCTGTTTAATCATCAATTACCAGCAAAATATTGTGTTATAATGACTAAATAATTACTTAAGCCATAGGTGTAAAAATGTCACATGTCATTTCACATAACCAACGAGAATCCTTCATATATTTTAACATGAGGTTTCTTAATTTAAAATAGCGTATTCTTACACTTTATTCTTAGATGTCAAAGTAGAAGGTGTTCCTTCATAAAGATTAACTTTTCTATTTTTATTTATGGTGTTCCACATGGACTTTAGCATTTAAAATTGTGTTTGGTGTTCCAACATATTCTGGTGAACCAGATAAATATCTATAGTGCTTAAATATTGGAACTTTAGTATATTAAAACAGATAAACTACACTGGACTTGATTTATTTTTAATGTAGTGCGAATCGTCGCATAATATATACACTATAAAATGAACGCCGCAAAATGTAAATTTCGGCATCGAAACCCGCAAATGATTGCCTCTTACGGAACGTGTGCCTGTATGTGCATAGTCCGTATTTTTTTTTTTTGTTTTTTAAATTCTTCTCATGTGGTTGTTTTTAATATTGAGAAAAAATGCATAAGACTGATTAATTAAAGTAGAATATACGACGTCGTGCGTAAGAAGAAAAAAAAACGGGAACAATGGCAGCATTCGCTGAGTTATCTTCCCAAATGATTTGACAGGTGTCGCTACGGGCGAATAGGTCCTATCATGCGGTGTACTCTCGGCTTTTATCATAGTGTTAAACTCTTTTTCTTAACCTTTCATGCATTTGATAGCTGAATAATAAAATAATTAAAGCATTTAAAAAAAAAATTCTAATCATGTAATTTATCAATATAATCTATCTGGATAGCTGTTTCTTTGGTATTAACATAAAATTTAAAGCCTTGTAAAATTTTCATCATTTCAAAATGCTGGCTAGTAATATATAACTGAAATTATTATTTTAGCATTAATTTAAGCGAGTCACATTTCCGTATAATTTATAAGCAAAGTGGGGCTAGCTAGTAGCTAGTTGAAAATATTGTTAAATTTTACCCCTGAATGGAAGCTTTGTTTCAAATAGACAATGGTTACTCTGGAAACATTTAGTTTGCATAAAATTTCCTATCCACCGGCTGCATACTGATTGTTATCATAACAAGAGATCACAGAGTGATCTTGGCGCCCACCAATGTGCCATTTTTGAGTGTTCCAAATTTCAAGACTTACTGACTACCTCAAGGTCAAATTTCATTTCTGTACACAACACTGTGCATGTGGTCCAAATTCGAAAGCTGTAGCTTGAGAAATGTGAAAGTAGGTCACTAGGTCAATGTCAAGGTCAAAGTTTGTTTCGGTACACAATCCTATGCATGTGGTCTAAATTTGAAGCCTGTAGCTACAGAAATGTGAAAGTAGGTCACTAGGTCAATCTTAAGGTCAAAGTTCATTTTGGTACACAAAACTATGCAAGTGGTCCAAATTTGAAGGCTGTAGCTTGAGAAATGTAAAAGTAGGTCACTAGGTCAAAATCAAGGTCAAATTCTATTTCGGAATACAAAACTATGCATGTGGTCCAAATTTGAAGCCTGTACCTTAAAAATGTGAAAGTAGGTCACTAGGTCAATGTAAAGGCCAAGGTTCATTTCGGTATACAAAACTATGCATGTGGTCCAAATTTGAAGGCTATAGCTTGAGAAATGTAAAAGTAGGTCACTAGGTCAAAATCAAGGTCAAATTTTATTTCGGAATAAAAAACTATGCATGTGGTCCAAATTTGAAGCCTGTACCTTAAAAATGTGAAAGTAGGTCACTAGGTCAATGTAAAGGTCAAAGTTCATTTCGGTACACAAAACTATGCAAGTGGTCCAAATTTGAAGGCTGTAGCTTGAGAAATGCAAAAGTAGGTCACTAGGTCAAAATCATGGTCAAATTTTATTTCGGAATACAAAACTATGCATGTGGTCCAAATCTGAAGCCTGAACCTTAAAAATGTGAAAGTAGGTCACTAGGTCAATGTGAAGGTCAAGGTTTTTTCGGTACACAAAACTATGCATGTGGTCCAAATTTGAAGGCCGTAGCTTGAGAAATGTGAAAGTAGGTCACTAGGTCAAAATCAATGTCAAATTTCATTTTGAAACACGGAACTATGCATATGGTCCAAATTTGAAGCCTGTACATTCAAAAATGTGAAAGTAGGTCACTAGGTCAAAATCAAGGTCAAAGTTTTTTCCAGTGCACAAAACTATGCATGTGGTCCAAATTTGAAGGCTGTAGCTTGAGAAATGTGAAAGTAGGTCACTAGGTCAAAATCAAGGTCAACTCATGTCAAGGCTCATCTTGCCACTCAAAAATATACATGTGGTCCAAATTTGAAGGCTGTAGCTACAGAAATGTGAAAGTAGGTCACTAGGTCAAAATCAAGGTCAACTCATGTCAAGGGTCATCTTGCCACTCAAAAATATACATGTGGTCCAAATTTGAATGTTGTAGTTATTGACAAGAACATTTTAAAAGCTTTTCCCTATATAAGTCTATATGAACCATGTGACCCCTGGGGCGGGGCCATTTTTGACCCTAGGGTGATAATTTGAACAAACTCGGTAGAGAACCACTAGATGATGCTACATTACAAGTATCAAAGCCTTAGGCTTTGTGGTTTGGACAAGAAGATTTTCAAAGTTTTTCCTTATATAAGTCTATGTAAATCATAATTGAGCCATGCCATGGGAAAACCAACATAGTGGGTTTGCGACCAGCATGGATCCAGACCAGCCTGCGCATCCGCGCAGTCTGGTCAGGATCCATGCTGTTCGCTAACAGTTTCTCTAATAGCAATAGGCTTTGAAAGCGAACGGCATGGATCCTGACCAGACTGCGCGGATGCGCAGGCTGGTCTGGATCCATGCTGGTCGCAAACCCACTATGTTGGTTTTCTCGTGGCGCGGCTCATATGACCCCCAGGGCGGGGCCATATTTGACCCTAGGGGTATAATATGAATAATCTTAGTTGAAGACCACTAGATGATGTCACATACAAAATATCAAAGCCCTAGGCCCTGTGGTTTTGGACAAGGGGTTATTCAAAGTGTTTCCCTATATAAGTCATTATAAACTATGTGACCCCCAGGGTGGGGCCATATTTGACCCCAGAGAAATAATTTGTATCATCTTGGTAGAGGACCACTAGATGATGCTTCAAACCAAATATCAAAGCCCTAGGCTCTGTGGTTTTGGATAAGGTTTTCAAAGTTTTTCCCTATATAAATCTATGTAAAATATAGAAATAAACAAAGGGCCATAACTCACTCATAAATTGTTGAACCAGTCTGATTTTCAGGGGGACACAACTAGGGTACCAATACATCATTCTGACAAAGTTTGGTCAAAATCCCCCCAGTAGTTTCTGAGGAGATGCGATAACGAGAAATTGTTAACGGACGGACGGACGGACGGACGGACGGACGGAATGACGGACGGACGGACCACGGACGCAGAGTGATTTTAATAGCCCACCATCTGATGATGGTGGGCTAAAAATGTGCATGCCATGTGTCCTGTTAACTCTAGGGGGTTAAATTCAAGACATGGTTCATACAGGACATGGCAAAAAAAATTCAAGGACTTTTCAAGGACTTTTTAAGGACTTTTTATGGATTTTCAAGGACTATTTTAATCGCTTTAAATCTTAAATTACAAAACCATTTAGGCTCTTCATAAGGCATTATGACAGAAGAAAAGTTACAGAACAGTTTTATTTTCCATAAGCTACAATAGCATATCTTAACCTTTATGAGATCTTCAATGGGATTACCTTTTATGAGCTATATTTGCCTGTATACATACTTAGTACATGTTTCTTATAAGTCTTTCAAGCTCTCAAGACTACATTTGTAGTTTTCAATTTGTCCTCAAGGGACTTCACTTCTTGTTTTCGCGTGTGATTTCAACGCACTTTCTCCCATAGTTCCGACATCAATGAGTTTATCACATACACTTATGCTTGTCTGACTTAAACTCCTTTAACCACGATGAATAATCATCCTGTGTAAGCCATTTATTGGCGAAACTACATTTATTTTTTGGGCCACTCATTGTTGTTGTTGATAGTCACGCTACAATGACCTTGCGCATAATATTTTAATGTTGTGAAAATCGCTATTCCATATCTAACTTCCGTACCGAAACGGTGTTCAACTAGCGTTCCCTCCGTGGGTGTGCATGTATTTTTATTTTACACCGTTTTTTCGCTCGTTTTGACTTATTTATTATTTATTTTTTGTATTTTTCCCTTACAATATGATGCACCCCCGTTTCTAGCAAAATTTAAGGACTTTTCTACCTTTTTTTTCAAAATTCAAGTACTTTTTCAGGGGATTTTTGGAAGAAAAAAATCAAGGACTTTTCAAGGACTTAGGATCAAATTCAAGGACTTTCAAGGACCTGTGCGAACCATGCAAGAATATGTCCTTAAAGCAGACTTAACACTTTCTGCTCCCACTTAGGTGTTAAATATCGGTCAGATGTTAATGTAATGTGTATAATAAGTTTTCTTAATACATTGCAATTTGAAATAATGTCTAAAAGGTCTCACAGTTGTTTTTATTTTTAAAGCTTCACAAATTTGTGGTCTGTGTATTAAAAATCCTACGGGTGTTTTTATTAAATGTAAAGATTTATATTTTAACTTTATGTGGGCAAGTTACTGTGAATTTGAATTGACTGAAAATTAAAGAGGCAGCAACATAAAATTAAATTAACACGTGGTATGTCAACTTGTCAATAGAGATCATTTATGCCTCATGGATGATATTTTGAAATATATGAGAAAACACCTATAATAAATTAATTGAGCTGATGGAAAATTGAAGGTACATCTTATCACAAAGGCATATATTCTAACATTTAACAGTAATTATTATTATAATTTCTATATTATTCAAGATCTCATTGCATTAAGCTGTGTATGCAGATCTTTCCGATTAATTTTGTAACTTTAGGAATATATACTGTCTAGTATATTGATCCTTATTCTAAAAATATAGTCTGAATACTTGCACAATGATAAAATGATTATCCAAGGAGGCATTTCAATATTGAAAAATACTTTAAAGCTGAATAAAAGCATTTATTGTCACAATTAACAAACATAACAATCATGCAGTCCATATATAAACTGACACACAGAAAATGCACTTTAAAACAGTCCTTACAGCTAGCCTCATATTTTTTAAGGCACAGAGTATCAATAAATATAAATAAAGCTCTTTCCTCAATTGCTCAAGGGATAAACAGCTGAATTTTGATTACATAATCGGATATTTTCCAAATCTACTAATATAGTTTGAAATGACAGCGACTGAATAATAATGTAATTAATGTAAACAAACTTTTCTAGGACCTATTCGCATGTAGCGCCACCTATACGCGCACCTGTTTAATCAGGGGAATTAACTGACCGATATCGCCCATTCAAGGCCATTTTTATGATTTTTGTATACTTTCTAGAATTATAAAATCTATTATTCCGTCTATGCAATTAATGTTTTTTTTTGTGTTGTTTTTTTTCTCCAGAGCCAGTGCAGACACAACAAACGACAATGCGTCTGTCCCGACCACTGTGCAGCCGAGTCAAGGTACAGAATATCCAGACCTTGATCAAAGAAAGAAAAATTCTGGCCATGGTACCCAGTTCAACACGAAATGGCAAGATGGTCGCCCTTGGCTACAGTGTGTTAAAGAGATGAGCCCAGATGGGCATACATTTGAGGCAATGTACTGTTCTGTGTGTAGCAAGTGGTCTTTAAAAAACCGCGGTCCCTGGGTGAGCACAGGCTGTACATCTATGCGACATGATGTCATCGTCCGACATGAAGACTCGGAGCAACATAAAAATGCTATCTCTCAAGAACTCACAGCATCTGCCTCAATTGACAAGCTAGCAAGAAACATTGATAGCCGTGAAAAAGAAGGCTCTGATTGACGCACAGAAGGTGTTGCACTTCCTGATACAACACAACTTACCACACACCACTCTCTTCAAACCTCTGGTTGAACTTTGTGTGGCGCTTGGGTTGAGAATCTTTCACATCTCAGCAAGGGCAAGAATGCACAGTACACCAGCCCTAAAATCGTTGATGAATTCTTGCCATGCCAAGCAGAAACTGTAGAGGAGGAAGTAAAATAGAAGATTAAGACAAGTGATGCTTATGGTGTTATGACAGATGAGTACACAGACGTCAGTGCTCGTAAACATCTAGCAGTGGTGGGAAAGTATGTTTATAACGGTGAAAGCAACCTTTCTTTTCTTCAAGACATACAACTTCCCAATGGTAGTGCTGACATCATATACCAGTCATTGAAGAAGTATCTCCATGATGCATCAATCTCCTTGGATTCAATGACATCATTTGCTAGTGATGGTCCCTCAGTTATGACTGGAAAGAAGAATGGGGTTGTAGCAAAACTCAAAAAGGACAATCCTAGAGTAATCCCTGTTCACTGTCTAAATCACCGTCTTTAGCTTGCTGTGTCTAAGGCCTTTGGCAGTGTCTGTGAAATTGATTCAGTTGATGAAATACTAATTGCTATCTGGAAGTATTATCACTTTAGTACAGTAAAGTCTGGCAGTCTTGACGCTGTTCAGGATCTACTCCGGGAAATGGGCACATCTGACACTAAGCAGAATCTGACAGTGAAAAAGGCAGTACATACCAGGTGGCTCAGTCATGAGAATGCCCTACACTCTATAAGGAAGTTATATGTAGCTATCTGCCAGGACTTGGAGAATGCTGTCGTCTCTGGAAGAGATAAGAAACTTGGTGAAAAGTCTGGTCCCTCTGCAACAGCACTGCTGAAAATAATGAAACAGTATGACAAGCTTTTCTACATCCTCCTCCTCTGTGATATGTGCACAACCCTTGCCAGACTCACACTTCTGTTTGAAAGAGCTGACATTGATTTAGCATCAATTCAACCCCAGATACAGTCAGCAGTTGCCAACCTGCAAAGTATGAAGAAGCGTCCTGGTCCCTACCTGTCAAAGGTCACAACAATGGCCGAAACACTAGGTATCAGTGTACAAGGTGAGGACAAGATTTATCAGGTCAGAGACAAATTCATTGATGCTGTAGTTGACCACATGGAGGAGCGTTTGGAACACTCTGAGCTTATATCTGCAATGTCAGTATTAGACCTTAGTCACATTCCAGCTGATCAAGCCACTTTTCATGGAGACACTGACATTTCACAACTTGCACAGCATCTAGAACTCTCCGAGGACGATCTTCTATTTGAGTGGAATGACATCAAGGAGAAATTCAGTGGTGTGTTGGATAAGTGTACCCCGAAGTTCATGCTGGCAAAGCTGTTCGAGACAAAAGAGACTACTGGATCCATTTTCCCTTTGATGACTCGCTTGTTGTCTGTACATGAGTCACTAATATTGTCTACTGCCCCTGTAGAAAGAGTATTCTCTCAAGTCAAATTAATTGTTACAGACCACCGCAACAGACTTGAGGTTGAAACAACTAACAAACTTCTCATGATTAAATTGAACACAAAGTCAGCAAGTGATATAGACATGGGCAAAGTGATCAAGAAATTCTTGGCAAAGAACAGACGCTTAATGTGAAGAGTCATGTTTTATCTAGTGACTAAGACTAGTCATAAACAGATGATTATGTTTTTAAGTTAAAACACTTATCTATTTTAATAAGGTTTCTTGACCAGAATCTGCTAGATACATATTTAAACTGGAAATATTTGCATTAAATTGTGTGTTGAAGAAAGTTTAGGAAGTTAACTAAACAAAGTCAGCAGATTGTATTAACTTCAATATAATTAATTATAACTGTTTAAAAAATGGCTGTTTAATAAACTATAGTTGGCACAAGGTCAGAAAGTCAGCAAATTGTATTAACTCATATGTTCCATTTGATATGATGAAGTATTTACAATAAATGATCAATTGTAA
The DNA here is from genome assembly GCF_021730395.1 of Mercenaria mercenaria. NCBI lineage: Eukaryota > Metazoa > Mollusca > Bivalvia > Venerida > Veneridae > Mercenaria > Mercenaria mercenaria. The sequence goes on along the minus strand of NC_069364.1, from coordinate 89,218,560 downwards.
TAACTTTGATATAATTAATTACCTGTTTGTAAAATGGAAAATGAAATTGTGTGTTTAAGTAGGCCTAAGTTAAGAAAGTCAACCAATAGTATTAACTGACATGCTTTATTTGATAGGTCTTCTGTGTACTATATGAAATAATGTTCTTTTTGTAAAAGAGTGAATTAAATTGTGTGTTTAAGACATTGTTGTTACTTTTTGTTCATCAAAGTTCAATGATCTAAAATGACTGATAAAATGCCCTTTTTGCAAAGTGAACCGTGGAAAAGTGCCCTTATGCCCTAGCAGCACCACGCCCCATTCTGGTCCTGGGAAAAACACTATATGCATGAACGTACAGCATTTAGCACAGTGTGAAGTCGTACTCGATTTGTTCACCAAAGTTTAATCCGGGTGTTATGGAAGGTACAAGCACATGAGAATATATAATAGATCTCTCCCAATATCTGTTTTGTTTTCAAATTTTGTAATTTAACTTTAGATCATAGTAAATGTACAAATTATATTGCACTAATTCATTTAGAAATAGCCAGAGACGTTTTGCTCATCCGGTACCTGTACCTGACTATGAATGAAATGCACCAATAGTGACGTAATAAAGCTGTGACGTCATGAAATGAAAAAAAACAAATCAATAATGTAGGTCAGTGGGTCACTTTCTTCAGGTACTACGAAGTGCTCATGACATGACATATATTGTATATTTCACAAGACAAGCAAAAGAATAAATCTGCTATTCCAAATAATTTTCTTTAGATTGGGACTAAATAAAATCGTACAAATTTTGGTTGGTTGTGCTTGTAGACAAGCTTACTGTCACTGAGTGACTGCTTTTTAATTTCTGACTTTTGCAGCCACCGCGACAAGCCAAAGTATGTCAAAAACCTGGGATCTGCTGCGAGCAATATTTGCTCTCATCTCAAATACATGAATGGAAATTGTTAAACACTATGAAATATATACCATGGCCACGAAGAAAGACCCTTTTTCTCGCGATCTGCACCAATGATATTCTTGAAATACACAGCATTACTTTATACCGGCCATAAATCCACAGCTATCCCGCAATATTGACCTTGTTTTTCAGCCATGATATTTTATGATGCGTTGTTTTGATCCTTATCGACCAATCAGAAAACGCGCACCTTACAGCATTTACATTTCAAGTATTGGAGAATCTGTGGAAACCTGTACGCTGAATTCTCGTTTTTTACGTCATTATGAATTTAAAAGAAATGAACACGAAATATGGTGTATACTGTGTTGTTTATTATTTAAAGCGTATGAACAACAGACAGAAAAAAATATATATACATAAAAACAGCCTAGAGAATATAAAAAGTCACTTTGTCTACGTGTGCAAACCTCACGGTGTGTATTTAAAGTTACTGTACATATTTTTTCCAGAACGGCCCTCTTCAAACAATTTTCAGATCCCGTTATTGTTTTCATGTCGCTGTCAGTAAAATATTTTACTAAACTTCTTGCACAGGCAAATATTAAGACCAGTTAAGTAGGGACGACATGGGCGTATTTATTGAAACGCTCAAAACCGGAGGAGCTTACACCCGTGCCGTCCTGGGAAGAAGTAACATGGTTTCAGACTTGAGTATGGATCACACGTTTCACCGTATTACACCTTTATTTTTTAAATAAGTTAGTTTTGAATTTTTGAGAGAATTCAATAAAATACTTTCATAAATAATTTACTTACGAGAAGAATATAAAAAAAAAAAAACATTCGCGCAAAAATATTTTATATGAGATTGAAATTCGGCAAGCGCGCGGGAAATTTCATTAGATCTACCGTATTTCCTTTGATAACTTGAACGTGTTATCAATGTATGTCTCTAATCAACTTGATTTTATATTGTTGACTGTATAATGTATGATGGTGACACATGTTACTAATGTACTAACTAACGGACCTTAACAAACGAGCTCCTTTCTGTTGTACATGGGCACAGTAATACTTATGCATATTTTAGTGTTTTTTTTTCTTCAGATAACAAAATCAAATAAATATGTGTTGTTTCTTATAAATATAATGACTTACAAATTATATATTTCGCGTAATATGCGTATCTTTTGTAAATCGGCATAGTGACTATATTTAAAGAAAACTTGCGACATTCAATATTTCGCCAACAATGCGTTGTTAGAAGTCGTTTTTTATTTCATTATTAATTAAAAAAATAACTGTTTTGTTGTCTGGAGAATCTAAGGGCATTTACTGAAGTAAAACTTATTGCAAAGAGATGTCAATTAATTTGCAAACAAATTCAGCTTAAAAAGACTTACTATATCAATTTGCACCCCTGTTGCAATTATTGGTAATCTATCTGATTGTGACAGACGATTAATTACAATTATCTAATATTCAAAATGTAATAAAAATTATTTAGAATAAATAAAAAAAATCTATGCTTCGAACTTTCAAAAGAATTTGCCGATTTGGAATCGGTCTTGTAACCGGTATCAATACATTATTTAACTAACAAGAGCTGTCGGAGGACAGCAACGCTCGACTATTTAACAGCCTTGTAGCTTGAATGAATAAGAAAGTCGAAAAAGGGGCATAATTTAGTAAAAATGTAAAATAGGGTTATGGAACCTGCATAGTGCTTATCAGCTCATGACAGTGAACTAGTGTGTGAAGTTTCAATCCTTTCCCATTAGTGGATACTCAGATACCAGCTTACATACAAAAACTTAACCAAAAATTTCTATGTTGAAAAAGGGGCATAATTTTGTAAAAAAGCAAAATAAAGTTATGGGACCTGCTTTGGGCATGTCAGATCATGACAGTGAACAAGTGTGTGAAGTTTCAATCCATTCCCATTAGTGAGTAATTCTAAGTCAAAAACGGGGCATAATTTTGTAAAAAAGCAAAATAGAGTTATGGAACCTGTGCAATGTAAGTCAGTTTATCACAGTAAATAAGTGTGTGAAGTTTCAATCCATTCCCACAAGTGGTTACTGAGATACCAGCTTACATACAAAACCTTAACCAAAAATTTCTAAGTCAAAAAAGGGGCATAGTTTTGTAAAAAAGCAAAACAGAGTTATGGAACCTGTGCAATGTAAGTCAGTTTATCACAGTGAATAAGTGTGTGAAGTTTCAATCCATTCCCACAAGTGGTTGCTGAGATACCAGCTTACATACAAAAACTTAACCAAATCGGGATGCGGACGCCGACGCGGACGCGGACGCCGACGCAGGGGCAGTCCAATAGCTCTACTATTCTATAGGGCTGTCATTGATTGGGTCTTTGGCATATCGACGATACCGATATATCGGAAGACAAATATCGACGATACATCGATATATCGATTATTAAGTTTGATTAAAAACCTGTTTGTTCATGGGCATGCTATATACCTTCTTGTTAATATTATGTTTAGTTTTATTGCCTACTTTTTATATTACTGTTTGATTGTGTTGTATTTGTATCTGTGAAATAAATAAAATAAATGAAAATTAATGAAATCTTTTATAGATCTTCACTGTGCCTTCATTCCTCTTTTGCATTTATCCTACTTTACAACCTAGTGAACTATAATACCAGGCACTGGAGTCGGGTTTCAAACAGCTAAAATTCTGCATTTCTCTTCCACAGATATCTATTTATTTATTAAATTAATTAATTTATTTATTTACCATGTTTTTATTTATTTTTAGCCTGTTTCATACCCTGTCTAATTTTTACCTTGCACTTACATTCGGTACTGGCATCGCGTGTTTTTGTTGTTTTTTTTTTTTTTTTTTTTTTTTTTGTTTTTTTTTTGTTTTCTTTTTTAACTTTTGCCCAAGTTTTCGATGGGCCTCAAATGTGTAGCGTTGACTGTTTGTTTGTTGTACTGAAAGACATGTTTAAGTAACACCTTGTGTTTCTACGAACCCAAACAAAGCTTTTCTTTCCGTCTTTCGACTCTTTTTCCACTATTAAGCCAGCGACGGCTTCCTCTTCGGCCATCTTTGATTGTTATTGTTACGGACACTAGCTAAATTCTGTACCTTTTTACTGAGTGATCAGCTATACGCGAACAAGTAAAAAGCCGAGATTGACGTAGAAACAGTATATACACTATGTTTTTACATGCACAAACAACGAAGCGACCTTTCAAGACAGGACAACTTAACTTTTTGCAAATAGATTCTGAAGTTGAGCCCTTTTTACTTCTACCCATATAGGTAGTGCCGGCTAGTGGGAAAAGACTGCTACGGTACAAGTTTAGACATGACCTTTTTTGACAACTTCCGTTACTTACGGCACATTTTTGCAGGCAGAAAAAGTTGTTTTAGAGGGTCTGAGTGTTTATCTAGACAGTTGTTTTTTTCTCTCTGTAAAATATCGATTTTTGAAAATGGGAATCGATAATCGATCGACCAAAAAATATCGTTGATACATCGATATCGTTTCTATCGATGACAGCCCTACTATTCTATGAATAGTCGAGCTAAAAAAGCACGTGATGGGTATTAAAAAATCTTTCAAAGTAAACCAGAGTAGTCAAGATGATGATCAGAAATAAACATTTATTTCTTGGAGATATCTACTCTTACGTCGCGAACACCATTTTCGTAGATCTCGTATACAGAAATAACTTTCAATATACTTCTCTCAGTTATTTTTTTTCTGATTGAACAGGGTTATAGATCTTCCAAAAAATAATTAAAACAGTTGTTTATATAAGAGAAGTTTAGGTAATTTGAGTTCATATTTCCCTTAGGCTCTCCGATTTTCAATGTGTTATAAAAACGTTTTGTGTGCATATATTTCATTCTTCTTTTGTATTTCAATTATTCATTTTATATACGAATGAATTTTGTCATAAAGCCAACAAAAATACCACTTACTTAAAAAAAAACGGGTGCATTACGGTTATGGAAATTTCCTGGCGCTCACCGAATTTCAATCTCGCATAAGACCATTTTGCGCGAACGTACTTTATTTTCGTTTCAAAAATCAGTTATTTTTATTATACGTTTGTATGTGGTTAAATTCAGTCATAAACCCTGCAAATAAAACATTTATTAAAGAAAAACAAAACAAAGCAAAACATAATGTCAATTTAATGCATGGGTCCTTTGACTTTTCTTTTACATTTTGTTGTTTGGAACGATAATACATTTGTGAATTTAGAAGATTTCTTTTAATTTCATTGTAACAGACAAACAAACAAAAAAACATGGAGAAAAAATGATTTTACAATACTCACTAACGTTCAACAAATTCAAAACATGTAAGAGGTGCATTACGAAAGAAAACGGGAGACGAAATTGACCGGTTCACCGGTAGGGCGATTTGACGCGGTACATAATTCACCACAGTTGGGCGGTTGTTTACATAGGATTTCACCTAACGTGTTTCATTTTGAAACTAACATATTTTTTTACTGACTTACAGAAACAAGCAAGATTATCAGGTATTCGTCTGTATATATTATGTATAACAAGTAGAGTGCAGAAACATGTGAAAATTTGGTGTTAAATGCAAACTTCATAAAACTCAATTTCCACTCGGTTTTTAGCATATTTTGGCCCGACGTTGCAGTTTGACCGTCACAATATAAAAGAAACTGTATACGTCGGATTAGTTCGACTAGTTGTGCTTGTCACTCAATGTACACTTCTGACATTGCCAAACAAATTTAAACTAAGGAATGAAAATAATGTAATATTTCTATTAGGCATATCTTTATCTTGTCAGTGTATAAAATATAAAATATCTGAACATAAAACAAGCCATCCCAATACTGAAATCAAATGAGCAAGGCTGGGATGCATCTTGGGCTGACCTGGAAGTGTCTGTGCAGTTAGGTAGGTTTTCTAATCAATTAGTTAACTTTGTATTAAATTATGTCAACTGTTGAAAATCCTAACTTTATACTAGTCCTAAACCATTCATAACTTTATCATGACATCACAGTACATTAGGGGTTCTAACTGACCAATCAGAGAGCTGCATTTTCGAGTACCTGCCAGTTTCCACTTGGGTATAAACGAAGTATATTTACAATGAACATATAGTGACTTAAGCAATTAATATCACACTATCGTAGAAATCAAATTAAGATTTTTCACTGCATATGCTCCAGATAATGCTACAAACAACAAAACTTTGAAGTTTCATCAAAATATCATATCGATTTAATACCTTTATTTTTGTTAAAATTTTGAGATTTTACACAGGGAGTCTATGATAAAGTCCGAGTAAAATGTAATCAATACCCAAGTGAAATTAGTATCATTCCACAACGTTTTGGACATGTTAAAATTATGAATATTATTCTCTCTGCAACCAGAATCTAAAAATACCTTCAAGGACGCCTCTGCAGATAAAAGCTTTCCACAAAAAATTAAATCAAACTCATCAGTATTTAGGCCAGTTTTCCTTGAGATTTCGGTTTTAACGTCAAGAATTTGCATCGCACATGTGATGTCAATCATTAAATGTTTATCTTTAGCCAACTGAATATTAAGTGATGTTGACATTTCTGTGTGTGAAAAATGGCGGATATTTTGCGGGAAAACTGACAAGTAATTATACAATAACATTTTATTAATTTCAGTTGTTATAGCTCTTATTTTTTGATGAAGAAAAGTCCAGTTTGTTTAATTATGGTGTTTTCTCACCAAAATCAACTGTGACAGATATATACATTACAAATTTCTCATAAAGATTTAATGATTATCCCTTCGAAGATAGATCCAAAACATGGTTCAAGTTTATATTCATACGCCTAAACATTTTCCTGCTTTTGTCACACTGTTGGATTTCCCATATATGAACTATACCTGTCTGTACTTCTAAACTTAAAACATCGGCCAAAACATCATACCAGGAACTTGAAGTAAAACATAAGATTTATTTGACAACTGCACTATTTCGCAGGGTGTTCTAAATTGTTATGAAAACATATAAAAAATGGCCGTCTTTCGCAACCTTCAGAGAACTTTCTTGCAATTTGAGAAAAATCTTGGATCACCAGTGGCACTTTACCACAAAAACGTAAATATTTCGTTGCATAAGTATATGTTAATGTCAAATTCTTGCCAACAAAAGATGTAGTGCTGACAGTGTTGTACATTGTTATCTTCAATTTTAAATGAAACGTACCCAAAACATTTCGTACCATGGAATTAGCTTGCTCATCTTTTAACAGTCTGTCCCTGACAAGCGCCTCCCAGTCATAATAAAAGTTGATTGTTGGACAGTACACTGTATATATAAATATATCTAGATATAAAATACATGTTCTGTTTATATGTTTAACATTCAGGGGTGAAACTGTTGCAAGTTGTCGCAGTTTATAACCCATTACTTTCATAACTTGTTTCAGTTATCATAAAATATTACAAAGCCCTCCTGTGCCAATTCCTCATCTTGAATGAGACTAATGCAATTATTTCTTGAATCCTTAAATTTTTATCTTTCCAGCTATGCCATAAATTTTTTTACACAAGGCTGTTAAAGTTTTACGCAAAAGTTTTAAAGCTATAAAACTTTTAACATCCCATTATGCTTATCAGGTCATGATCAGACTAGAAGAGAATTGGATTAACCACAATTTGCTACTAATTTCATTTTAAAGGTCACTCTGTGAGAACAGCAAAAAGTCTTTTTTTGAATAACTTACCTGAGTTAACTATATTTTATAACTAATACAGGTTATAAAATGCTTGAATTATGTTGAAAAAGTAACTGAAATAGGTTACATAACTTGAAACAGTTACACCCCTGACTGTTTAATTAACAGGTATTTATATGTATAAATTTACATGTCCAAGCAGTGGGGTACTGGTTCCTCTCCAGGAGCCACCCGACCAGGGTTCCCGAGGCGACGGCTTTGCGGGACGGACGACGGGATAGGCAATTCCGGTTTAAAGTGAATTGGATTAACCACAGTTTGCTGCTAATTGCATTTTAAAGGTCACTTTGTGAGAACAGCAAAAAGTCTTTTTTTGAATAACTTACCTGAGTTAACTATATTTTATAACTAATACAGGTTATAAAATGCTTGAATTATGTTGAAAAAGTAACTGAAATAGGTTACATAACTTGAAACAGTTACACCCCTGGCTGTTTAACAGGTATTTATATCTATAAATTCACATGTCCGAGCAGTGGGGTACCGGTTCCCCTCCAGGAACCACCCGACCGGGGTTCCCGAGGCAATGGCCTTGCGGGACAGACGACGGGATAAGCGATTCTGGTTTAAAGTCTGGAGTCAATTATTATAGGTTATTAGATTTGTATCGAGAAATACGCATGAGTTCTGCAGCGGAAATATTGCGCGACTTTAGTATCGCAGTGTTATTCCGCGAAAGAACGAATGCCTATTTCTTGATGCAAATCTAATAATCTTTTTATTACATACGCATCTACACCTAAAGTTATTATATAAATGATGCAAATTTGTTATTAAGCCTGATATCTTCGTTATTGAACTTAAGTATGTAATAATTGTATAATGTCACATGTCAAGTGTAATACACTGGCCTATAGATTTTGTTATAGCATTAGGGGTGTAACTATATGCTAGTCTCATGCTACAGTATATATCGGATACGGGATACAGAATCAATGATACAGTAAATTTTGCAATACAAATTGAGTACCATAAGCCAGCATTCATGTCAAAAATTGGGGAAAAAATCAATGTTCCTACAATAACAATAGGACCTACATGGAAAGTACTTGAAAATTAGCTTTTATTAGTTAAAGAAATTTTCATAAATGATAATTAGATAAAGGCTTTGTTTAGTTACTGTCTTTAACACTGATAGTATGAATGTTTTCATTCTATGTTTCAATTTTGACTGTATCATGAAACAGGCCTATGATATGATATGATACATATGTATTGTAATACAGTGAATTTCAATATACTGTTATATAGCTTACATGCCAATGAAGAGGCAGAGGGTAATTTCCATTGCATTAAGTCCTGAAGTTATAACAAAGTTGCAGATGAGCTTATTCATGTTTAGGTCACATATTTTTTTAGTAATTATTAAAGGGGTAAGAACAATACTACCTTTAGAAAAAGGTGAAGTGGAAAAGGAAAAGAACAATTTGATAAGTCAGAAATGTCTAGACGATAGTGTTTCTTGTATGTTGCCATACAATTTGTATGACACATCATTATAACAGTGCCAGCATATATTGTAACCGCTGTTTTCATTCTTTTTTTCTATTTTTTCCTTAATCTAAAATGAGTGCATATTTTGGTGATTTTAAGTTCAGCTGACACCATGATTGTTGATTATTACTTTCCACATGTCCGAGAAAAGTAACGTGCCATGCTGTACTGTATGGGGTTTGTTTGGAGGGGGAGGATATGCATTTTTTGACTTTAGGAGGGTCACAAACATAGGGTAATGGAGGTCAATACATATTGGCAATATGAATTTCCACAGTGTACAGATGAAGCAGCTAATATTAGATCATTTGTGCATAACTTATTTCCACTCTTCAAAACAAACTCTAAGACAAAAAATAGACATGAATTTTCTTAGTCAAATAATATATAGTCAAACATATAATATGTTTTTGAAAGATAGTGATACTACTGCTTGAAGTGGCTGAACTCTATGATTAGACACATTAACAAACCAAAATGTCAAGAGTTGAGGCCAGAGGCCAAAGAAGGCAGATTGAAAGCCAGAAAGTTGAGTATGTATAGCACAAGACTGAGCTACAAATCATGGGTACCACACTTGGTCAACGTGTATGTTCTCTAACTGTTTGACAGTTTTAAAACAATGTGCATGAAGTCATTAATTTTGTTCTTGTCCTTTTATTCGAGTGAGGAAATTGTTAAGACATATGTGGAAAAAAGTCTGTACTGGACAGGACCTGGTGTAGAATCCAGAAACACTGCTTCCATTGCATAACAGAAGTACTGTTGTCAGAATCATCAATGATGTTGAACCCAGAGATCAGTAAACAAAAACGGGTTAAAATTACAATGCAGAGTTTAATGACATAAATGCATTGCCAATGTATATATCATTCTGTAAGAACCCAAGTCATTTGGAAAAGCACAATGGTGGATTTACAGCATTTTCATATATTTGAGAATATTTTCCCTAAAATATCTCTCTCCTTTTGATTACAGGTGATTGATCACTATGAAAACCCACGCAATGTTGGATCCTTGGATAAAAATGACAAGAATGTTGGTACAGGGTTGGTAGGAGCTCCAGCATGTGGAGATGTCATGAAACTACAGGTAGGCTTGACCATTGAAGAAATAAAGGTGGATTTTCTCCTATACAGTGTATTTCAAAGGCATTTAAAATGGTTTACTTCCTTCTGTTCAATACTTTTGATAATTAGGGTATCTTTCAAAAATGTATCAGATTTGTACCACAGGTCATTTTAGCAGTACTGGCATATTATCGACTTCTGAGAGAGAAAAAAAATGCCTGAAACGTGTTAACAAGCTGCTTTAAGCTCAGAACCAAAGATAGACTCAAACTGAATTATTAATGTACAAGGTGGGTATTCTGGCAATGCAGTCCATCTGGATCATTGTGTTTCTTTTAAACATCTAATAAACCTCTGTACCTGGATCTTTAAACAAACTTGGTTCTCAGAAAAATTTTTGCACAGACTTCTCTCAAATACGTTCAGATGGTTCACTTAACTAAATGTTGGGGATTTTCAGGACTAGAAAATAGGAAAAACATTATGGCTTTCTCTTGTGTTATTAGTGCTTGAATACATTGTATATAATGCTCAGCAGAATCGTCGGGAAGTATCACTGGATAAATAGTGTGGTAAATTGTTTTATAAATCAGTACATGAAATATTTGAATATTTTGGATGGGCTAAAATGCTTCAGTTACATTTTCAGGTAAAAGTAGATGAAAATGGAAAGATAATTGAAGCAAAGTTTAAAACATTCGGCTGTGGATCAGCTATTGCTTCCAGCTCCTTGGCAACAGAATGGGTTAAAGGCAAAAATGTAAGTAATTTAACAACAGAAAATTGTCAATATCTCTTTCATACCTATGCAAACTAGGTTAAGGATTTTCAGAGCCCATCCAAAGATAGTACAGTTGTGTGCCTTTTAGACTAGCCACTAGAACGACAGTTTTTCACAATTTTTTAGATTTTTTACGAAATGTTTATATGCCTGAAGGGACATATTATGTTATGGTGCTGGTGTCCGTCTGTCTGTTCGTTAGCAATTTTGTGTCCACTTTGTAACTCTTGAACCCCTTGAAGGATTTTGAAGAAACTTGACACAAATGTTCATCACATCGAGACGGCATGCAGAGTGCATGTTCTGGATGGCTCGCTTCAAGGTCAAGGTCACACTTAGGGGTCAAAGGTCATATGACTTTGTTTCGTGTCTCTGTAACTCTTGAACTGCTTGAAGGATTTTAAAGAAACTTTGCATAAATGTTCACCACATCAAGGCGACATGCAGAGCGCATGTTTTGGATGGCTCACTTTCAGGTCACACTTAGGGGTCAAAGGTCATACCAGAACCCCTTGAAGGATTTCGAAGCAACTTTACACAAAATTTATGTTCACCACATCAAGACAGTGTGCAGAACGCATGTTCAGGATGGGTCACATGAAGGTCACACTTAGGGGTCAAAGGTCATATATTTCTATGTTTCGTGTCTGCTCTGTAACTCTTGAACTGCTTGAAGGATTTTAAAGAAACTTGGCACAAATGTTCACCACATAGAGACGATGTGCAGAGTGCATGTTTCGGATGGCTCGCTTCAAGGTCAAGGTCACACTTAGGGGTCAAAGGTCATACCTTCAGGCATATATTGCTCCGCATTGCGGTGCTCTTGTCATACCTTGTTATTTTCTGTCATAACAGGAAAAACATGTCTATTTTAGAGATTTTCTCATACAAAGTAATTGTAAGATTATGATATTATTAGACATAAAATGATGTAGACTGGCACATTGGCTACTTTTGTAAAGAAAATACAAAAACTGAATATATTATGGACCAGGATCTAGTCTATGCACCCTTGAACTTACACAACATTTGTACACCAGTATTATTGGTAGATACAAATTTTTGGTGCAAAATGCTAATGGATTCCAATGTAACATCCTGCATGTAATCACCATAAAGTGTAAATGTGCATGATTTCTTTTTAGGTCATTTGAGGCATTGCAGAGTTATGCCTCCCCTGGAAGTTCTTAATTCCTATGGTAAAATGGGAATACGGAGGTAGAAGTCACATTCATTAATAGGTCTAGTTTATTATACACCTTCAAAGACAAGGGCATAACTTGTTTGGCTTAAATTGTTTGGTTGGTTGGTAGACAATAGGTAGAGAATGACTGTAGTTGTCAAAGCTTGAAGGTCAGTGCCACAGTGACCTTCAAACTGAAAGGGTTTTCAATAAATGTGGAATGCTTTGTCCTGTGACTGTCAAACTTAATAGAGTGATTACTTAGGGTCAGTAAAGGACCCCTAATTACTTGTGGCCAGTAGGTCAAAGTATCAGTGGCACCATGAACACCATGTAAGTATATATGTTCTGTGATATCATTAATGTGTAGTGTAGATTATAATTTTATTTTTATGCCCCCGAATGGAGGCATATAGTTTTTGAACCGTCTGTCAGTCTGTCGGTCTGTCAGTCTGTCCGCAATTTTCGTGTCCGGTCCATATCTTTGTCATCGATGGATGGATTTTCAAATAACTTGGCATGAATGTGTACCACAGTAAGACGACGTGTCGCGCGAAAGACCCAGGTCCGTAGCTCAAAGGTCAAGGTCACACTTAGACGTTAAAGGTCATTTTTCATGATAGTTGGGCGTGTCCGGTCCATATCTTTGTCATCCATGGATGGATTTTCAAATAACTTGGCATGAATGTGTACCACAGTAAGACGACGTGTCGCGTGCAAGACCCAGGTCCATAGCTCAAAGGTCAAGGTCACACTTAGACGTTAAAGGTCATTTTTCATGATAGTGCATTCGTGTCCGGTCCATATCTTTGTCATCCATGGATGGATTTTCAAATAACTTGGCATAAATGTGTACCACAGTAAGACGACGTGTCGTGCGCAAGACCCAGGTCCGTAGCTCAAAGGTCAAGGTCACACTTAGACGTTAAAGGTCATATTTCAACATAGTGCATTGATGGGCGTGTCCGGTCCATATCTTTGTCATTCATGCTTGGATTTTAAAAATATTGGGCATGGATGTGTACCACAGTAAGACGACGTGTCACGCGCAAGACCCAGGTCCGTAGGTCAAAGGTCCTAAACTCTAACATTGGCCATAACTATTCATTCAAAGTGCCATCGGGGGCATGTGTCATCCTATGGAGACAGCTCTTGTTTCATGTATAAAATGCACTTTAGTGTATGCCACCATAGCACATATTACATTATTCTCATGGAAGACCTCTTGTCGTATAAAAAAAAGATGTGTGTAAAACATAAAGCTGATGTTTAGCACATGTAGACTCACATGTAGCAATCAGTGTGATTTGTTTTCTTCACAGTTTCAGCAAAGACTTAATAATGCATATACGGGTGTTCTTAAAAGCTTTAATCATTTTAAATTTTACAGGTAAGTGAGGCAGGAGACATAAAGAATACAGATATTGCTAAGGAGTTATCCTTACCTCCGGTCAAGCTGCACTGTTCTAGTAAGCATGCTTTATCATTGTCACACGTATATAGATAGAACACTTGATAATCTGCACTTTGATGTAAAAATTAAATTATTTTGATGGAACAACATTGTTAAGTAAAAGAACAAAGGCTAATGCCTTGAGTTAATAGACAGCATGGTTGAGTTTTTAGCTCGACTATTCAAAGAATAGGTAGAGCTATTGGACTCATCTGTGCATCTGCGTTTTTGTTTGTAAGCTGGTATCTCAGTAACCACTTGCAGGAATGGATTGAAACTTCACTCACTTATCCACTTTGATAAACTGACCTACATTGCACAGGTTCCATAACTCCGTTTTGCTGTTTTACAAAATTATGCCCCTTTTTTCGACTTAGCAGTTTTTGGTTAATTTTGTGTATGTAAGCTGGTATCTCAGTACCTGGTTAATTTTGTGTATGTAAGCTGGTATCTCAGTACCCACTAATGGGAATTGATTGAAATTTCACACAATTGTCCACTGTCATGAGCTGATAAGTACTGTGCAGGTTCCATAACTAAAAACCCTGTTTGCACTTTTGCAAAATTATTCCTCTTCAGCTTTTGTATTCATTCAATTGACAAGGCTCTTGAATAGTCGAGCATTGCTGTCCTCCGACAGCTCATGTTTCTATTTCTTAATAGATGTAAAAACATTGTATCATTTAGATACATCATGTTAGTGCAGTGTCGGATTTCTTTCATAATTATGATCTCTCAGGAGGGTCAGTATCCCAAAAATTTCACATTTATTCTTCCAATCGGCAAAATAATGGAAACAACATTTTGGTGCACAGTCATCAAGAACTTTTTATTCATGTAACTGGTTACGGTACATTTTGCTGGTCATTTGCTCCAAAAGAGCATTGAGTCATAGTTAATAATAAATATATACCAACATAAAGCAAAGTTATCAATGATATTTTGTATATAGCTGGAGGATGGGGATGAATTCTTTAATAAATTTCAGCTTAGCTCTGCATACAACTATTAGACACCAGCCTGCATAAGAAACAGTTGCATTTTTAGCTCAGCTTTTCGGAAGTTAAAAATTGTAGAGCTTTCTTTGTCACCCTTTATTTGGCGTCCATGTCACAAAAGTTTTGCATGTAAACAGGTTTCTCTAAAACTGGTAGGCCTAATGCTTTCAAAATTCACACATGAATTTTGCATTAAGAGGTGGCCTCACAGGGAAAGTTACTTAACTCTAGCTTTTATTTTGTCAAAATGGTGACTATGATTGTGCAATGCCAGAAAACACACACTCTCTAAAACGATTTCTTACATCAACTGTCTATTCATATTGCTACATGGTTTGGAAATAATCGTCACATTACTTCATATACTTACATTGTTAATTTAATGTTGCATTGTGTAGAAGATATCAAAACTAGTTTAACTTTTCAATACATGTAAGCTGGCAACATGCCCCATTTCATATTGAAAAAATCTGTCTTCAAACTGTGTCAGACCCGGTTCATGCAATGACAGTAAAATGCTGACTATGCAATAAATGTCATTTCAGTGGAAGTGTGATGTGGCTAAAATTGTAACTATTCTTAAATTTGCTTCAAAAATCCAAAAGGATAAGTCCGTAGTCATATTTTAAAGATATTTTCGTCTAATGATTTTAATGATTTTAGAGGGTTGAAAAGTAAGGATCAAGTTACCAGGACCACCACTCTCTCGACTGACATTCTCTCTTGTAATACTTGTATTCACACCAGTTTGCTGAATGTATCTATTATTGTTAGTTTCAAAGTATGGAAAAATACTGTAATTTAGTATTATAATTAGAGCCCACATAGAGTCTTTTCTTTTTATCATCATATGTGACACTTGTAGGAAAATTTATGCTCTGTTTTACTGAGTAGAACACTTTTAATTCTAAGGTCTGTTGAGAGTCTAGAAATGTTATGTGGATTTTCTTCAAAAATATCAGAGATAGAGTTTTGTCGACATAGATACACTCTTCCTGCTGTATCATATGCAAGTCCGGGCATTTGTAGTATGTCATCATCCTCATAGATGGCCTTGACCTCTCCATCAAAGGTCAGACTGGTGATAGAATTACTGACAATGTCAGACACAAACATGATCTCACCTGGTATGTAAAGGGCAACAAAAACTGGAAAGATGAAAAGTTTGTTGCCATCGGTGTCTTGAGTAAAGCTTCGAATTATATCCCCCTCCATGTTCAGGATATAAACACCGGACTCGATTTCAGAATTTGCAATAACTGCAAAGAGATGTTTTGTCCCAATATTCAATATCAATGGGTTTTCCTTTACTGTAATGTTTCGCTGGATTATTAGTATTACAGTGTGACCTTCAGGAGTATGATTAATTGATAATAACTGTATTTTCTGAGCCTCCGGAAGTGAAACTGCAATTTCGGAGTCTGTAACCTTAGCAACACTCCATGGTTAAGACTCTGTATAAAAAGTAGTTAAAAGTTTCCGTTGACTTTTGTCTACGATTTTGACAGATTTGTTTGCCAGATCAGCCATTATCAGAAGATTTTCAGAAAAAATGCACAAACCGTAGATAGATGAAAGGTATCTTTCATCAGAATTCACTGTAATTGTACCTTTGGTCAAGTCTGTGTTTATGTAGATGTACCAAAAAAGGAAAAATAAAAGAAGTAAAATCCCTATCAGAAAAAGATTGCATCTGATTTTGGTCTACTGTTCAGGAGAAAGTACTACTGATGTGTTCTGTAATATCTTCTTCGGAACTTTCTCATTTTTTTGCTCATTTCTTTGTCTTCTCCTTAGCCGACTTTTTGTATGGATTAAATTTTGGTTGCCTGGCACTAGATTTTGGTCAGACATATTGAAAAACATTTGTTCATTCTACACACTACATCAGTTCACTGGACACACTGCCAGTTTGTTCTACACTACATGTTTATCAGTTCAAAGTTGTGTGTATAGTTTTTAAACAGTAATGAAATATTAATGTTATACACATTCCAATAACTCCAGTTAATTATCCAAGTTTATTTCACTGCTTCACTGGTCACCTTGTTAAACTTTAAAGCTTTATTGATTCATCTCTGCACCAAGAAAACTGGATGTGCTCTTCTATTTGACCTGTACTACCAGTATTATGTAAATGTACTCCCTTTAACATTCTGCATAAATAATTACCCTACTTTCGCTTTGTAAAATATTTGCTGGATCTATATTTAGATAATGAATGGTAATCTGATATGGTTGTATTTTCTCTAATATTCTCAAACTGTGTGGCAAGCAAAATAGAACAGTGGTATTATCTTAAGTATTGAAAGCTGTGTATTGCAATTCTTAGTTTATACTGATGTAATTTTAGTTTATATTAATTTATTTAAGCTCAATTATGATAAAAGATTCATGAATATTGAACCACTTTTAAATTCGCTTCTTGGAACAACCAGTACTGGTGTCATGTGAGAAGGCATGGTCACCCTCTAAGGGCTCAAACCCACGGGCCCTGGTTGAGTGGCTGACACTTTGACCACTCGAAAACTGCTCCCCTCACAAATTCTTATTGAAGCAAAAATAGCTTTTGTCTATCAAATGGGGAAAGAAATGTTGAGGGGAAATAAATGTTGGGCGAAAAATCTCAAGTTAAAGTTATGTATCACATTTCAGAAATGTCCAACAGAGCATTTAAGCTCTATCATTTTTGCATTTGTTTGAATGCAAATGGAAATGGTATGAAAAAAGAAAGCAAGAGACACTATAAAGATGTTGCTGTTGTTAATTTCTGTCAGTTAGACTATATTAAAGATGTAGTGGTCTTGAAAATCTATCATCGTACAAATATCATTATAGCTCAAGCGATCAATACCCAGTTCAAATGATACAAAAATTGTTGCCCATCTTTAAAGTATGAATTAAAGTACCGAGTCATTTTGTAATAGTGAAAACTTTGATTTTGTTACCAAAATTCGAACCAACATAAAGTTTCTGGGTTTTGTCATTGAATGCAGCACTGACAGGTGAGAAAACACCATCTGATTTATTTAACAGTACTTCGCCTTCCTTCAGGTCAGGTTCCAGTCGAAATATTTCGTGTAATTGTGTTCGACATAGGTATACTCTCCCATCTCTATCAATGGAGATACCAAGAAATAATAAAATGTCATGAGCGTCGTAGAATGTCCTTATTTGCCCATCTAGAGTTAGACTGGTTACCAGGTTTGTGGCAATATCTGTCACATACATTACATTGCCTTCAGGATATATTGCCAGAAGGTATGGAAATTTGAAGAGCTGGTCACCAGTAGAAAAGTGAGTGAAGTTTTTCAGTACTATCCCTTCCATGCTGACCACATAAACTCCAGGCCCTGGGTATGCAATAGCAACTATGAACATCCAGTTCCAGTATTCTAGTCCGATAGGTCGCCCTTTTATTGATATATTTCGATCAATGGATAGTGATAAGGACTGAGTTTTGGATATTTCATTAATAGAAAGCAACTGTATTTTACTTGCATCAGTGAGTGTTATGGCAACTTGTCTGTCTGTGACTTTGGTAATTCTGTAGGGTGTTGTTTCTGCATACATTATTGAAACAACAGCTTGAAGATCTATATCAATTACTTTTACTGATTTGTTAGCACTATCTATACCCACTAGGAGACTGTCAGACAGGAGACACAAGTCAAACAAAGAAGATGAGTATTGCTCATCAAAATTCACTGGAATTACAGTTTTGTCATTCATAAATTTTGTGTGCACTTGTCACACTGCCAGTAACAGGAACACTAAAATTACTATAAAGCACAGATTATTTCTTAAAATTATTTTCTCTTCTGATGAAATAAAACCTGTCTTCTGCTTCTCTTCAGTGGAGAATGCTTAATTAGCTTTTTTCCAAATCATCTGTACGTCTTTGGGTAAGCCTTTCCTCTGTTTGCAAAATCCTTTCATTGATGGGCGTGTCCGGTCCATATCCCTGTCATTCATGCATGGATTTTAAAATAACTACGCACGAATGTGTGACACAGTAAGACGACGTGTCGCACGCAAGACCCAGCTCCGTAGGTCAAAGGTCCTTAACTCTAACATCGGCCATAACTATTCATTTAAAGTGCCATCGGGGGCATGTGTCATCCTATGGAGACAGCTCTTGTTTTTTATCACATGTTAGCTTTTCCTGCCAAAACATCAGAAATTCTTCTTTCTTTAACAGTTATAAAAAGGTCAATTTGACCAACATCTCCTATACTATAAATGGTGTTGACGTCAAAGCTTTATTACACTAGTGTATTATCAATTTTATGTGATGCCTTTATTTTTCTCCTGCAACATCAAACAATTGTGATAACATAAATAATTGTATAGTCCTCAAATAAATAAAAAAAAAAAGCCAGGTAGTTGTACATAAAAGCTACCTATACAGTTCATTAACTTACTTGAAGTAATGTACATTACAGCTATGTGTACAGTGTATTTATGTGAAGTAATTTTGAAAAAAAAATTAAACTAGCCTATGAAAGAATTGTAAAGTGAATAATCTTGTAGATTAAATGCTTGACTTTCATGTTTAAGCAATGACAGTGTATAATTTCAGCAGTATTTCCTTTATGCTGTGAAAAACAAGTGCCCATTAAAATGACTTGAATGAAGCAACACTTTTTTGTTGCTTTTTAGCTCACCTGAGCAATGCTCAGGTGAGTTTTTCTGATCGCTCAATGTCCGGCGTCTGTCGTCCGTCGTCTGTCAACATTTAGCTTGTGTATGCGATAGAGGCTGTATTTTTCAATTAATCTTCATGAATATTGGTCAGAATGATAACCTTGATGAAATCTAGGCCGAGTTTGAAAATGGGTCATCTCGGGTCAAAAACTAGGTCACTAGGTCAAATCAAAGAAAAACCTTGTGTATGCGATAGAGGCTGTATTTTTCAACTAATCTTCATGAATATTGGTCAGAATGATAACCTTGATGAAATCTGGGCCGAGTTCGAAAATGGGTCATCTCGGGTCAAAAACTAGGTCACTAGGTCAAACCAAAGAAAAACCTTGTGTATGCGATAGAGGCTGTATTTTTCAATTGATCTTCATGAATATTGGTCAGAATGATTGCCTTGATGAAATCTAGGCTGAGTTCGAAAATGGGTCATCTCGGGTCAAAAACTAGGTCACTAGGTCAAATCAAAGAAAAACCTTGTGTATGCAATAGAGGCTGTATTTTTCAATTATTCTTCATGAATATTGGTCAGAATGATAGCCTTGATGAAATCTAGGCCAAGTTCAAAAATGTGTCATCTCGGGTCAAAAACTAGGTCACTAGGTCAAATCAAAGAAAAACCTTGTGTATGCGATAGAGGCTGTATTTTTCAATTGATCTTCATGAATATTGGTCAGAATGATTGCCTTGATGAAATCTAGGCCGAGTTCGAAAATGGGTCATCTCGGGTCAAAAACTAGGTCACTAGGTCAAATCAAAGAAAAACCGTGTGTATGCGATAGAGGTGGTATTTTTCAATTGATCTTCATGAATTTTGGTCAGAATGATTACCTTGATGAAATCTAGGCCGGGTTCGAAAATGGGTCATCTGGGATTAAAAACTAGGTCACTAGGTCAAATCAAGGAAAAACCTTGTGTATGCGATAGAGGCTGTATTTTTCAACTGATCTTCATGAAATTAAGCCAGAATGATTACCTTGATAAAATCTAGGCCGAGTTCGAAAATGGGTCATCTGGGGTCAAAAACTAGGTCACTATGTCAAATCGAAGAAAAACATTGTGTATGCAATAGAGGATGTAGTTTTCAATTGATCTTCATGAAATTTGGTCAGAGTGATTGCCTTGATGAAATCTAGGTCGAGCTTGAATATGGGTTATCTGAGGTCAAAAACTAGGTCACTAGGTCAAATTAAAGAAAAATCTTGTGTATGCGATAGAGACTGTTTTTTTCAATTGATTTTTATGAAATTTGGTCAGGATGATTGTCTTAATGAAATCTAGGTCGAATTTGAATATGGGTCATCTGAGGTCAAAAACTAGGTCACTTGGTCAAATCAAAGAAAAAACTTGTAAATGTGATAGAGGCTGTATTTTTCAATTGATCTTCATGAATTTTGGTCAGAATGATTGCCTTGATAAAATCTAGGTCGAGTTTGAACATGGGTCATCTAGGGTCAAAAACTAGGTCATATCATAATCTAAGAAAATGCTTGTTTTATCACAAGAGACTAATTTTTTGGTCCAATCTTAATGAAAATTGGTCAGAATATTTGTTTCCATGAAATCACTAGGTCAAACATGTTTTACACTGTTATGGTATGTTTCTTAGGTGAGCGACCTAGGGCCATCTTGGCCCTCTTGTTTATTCTATGGAGACTTTGTTAGTGTATAGCTAAGCCTGTTGTTAATGATACAGTTAAATTTATTTATAGTCAAAGTCAGAAACTTTACATTTTGTATAAATGGATGAGTCTTCTATGCCAGGTGTATGGGGCAGTGGTTTAATAACTGAAAACACACCTGTTACCCACCCAACTGTAACATTTCAGACATAAAAACAAACTTCATTGTAATCTGTTTGACAACAACATTTCAGTATTAAAAAAAACAAAACTACTGGTTAGGAACCATTTTCCGGACAGAACCAGTTTCCGGACACATGCAATATACGATTTATTTCGTTGTTATTCATGTAAGTGTTTTATCTAGAACATTTAGATGTTTGTTCTTCATGTCTACAACAAACCACTGTTTTATAAGGCTGTATAATGTTTGGGGTTTTGATGATAACCCACCTGCGTTTACAAAACAACCTTCTGTCTTAACGGGGCATGAAGATAGCATTGCGCATGCGCAGTAGTTCACACATGCCGAGGTATCAAGTGTGGAAGAAAGAATCAAACTTCATAATGATAGTCTGCTTATAACTTGTTCTACTTTTAATTTCACACTAAATGTTACGTAAGATGCATTGCTGTCGATTTTCGCACTAATTTTATTCTATTTCTATTGAAATTATCAAGGATTCGTGTTAGACGAAATTCGATTTTTTATAGTCAACCTCGGTTTGCTTTCGTAGCTGCTATTGAACGTCGGGTCATGTTTCAAGTGCAATTTTGAAGAGATGGGTGATTAAGAAATGTGTTGAAATAGTTTAATTACTTATTTTGATATCAAATTAACAACAAAACACCGTCAAAATATTTGTCCGGAAACTGGTTTACCTGGCGGGAAAAATACCTTATTTTAGTGACCCCATTTGAGGCCCCACGGAGCCCAAATTTTACGTCACAACGCGATGCTGATTACAACATCGGATGCGGAAGGAGCTGAAGTTTGTGCAGTGTGGACTTCATTTATGTCAAATATATTTTTAGGAATTAATGGAGCCGAAATATGAAAATGTGTCCGGAAAATGGTTCCCAACCAGTACATTGTGTTACAAAGTGTGTTTATATATTTTCAGTGTTGGCAGAGGATGCTATCAAGGCTGCATTGAATGATTGGAAAGTTAAGAACAACAAATCGGAGGGATAAACAATATATTAAATGCTGACACAACTAGAATTTGGAAATGGGAAAACTGATATTGTGATATTATTTTGAATGAGAACTGGACTTCAGTGCATAGTTGTATCGGTTATGTTGTAAAATCATCATAATTGCATTTGTGTTACATGCAAGAAAAACATTTTATACCAAACTTACATGAATAGTTAGAGACAAGTGATACAAAGATGTATACAGCTTGTCAGAAGTGTGCTGTGGATAACAATTGCCATTGTTAAACTTCATGAAAACCTCACTCAAGAGATGTTTGGTTTTTTTCACCTGTATAATTGTCCTAAATGTGACACGGCAACAAAGGTCTACCATGTATTTTTAGCTTGACTATACAAAGTATATGGAGAGCTATCCTACTCGCCCTGGCGGTGGTGTTGGCATCCCTTCCGCGTCCACACCTTGGTAAAAGTTTTGATGCACTTTTTCTCTGTATCTGTTATTACCAAATATATTTGACTCAAACTAAAAACAGTTGTACCTCAGCATCACCCATATCACATGACATAAGGACTATAACTCTGGCACCAATATTTCTGAATTATGCCCCCTTCACACTTGAATTTTAGGTTAAAGTTGTTGCACTTTCACTTTATCTTTGTAATTACTAAATGAATTTGATTCAAACTAATTTTTCTTTCACATTGACTTCCTCATCATATGACACAAGGTTGATAACTCTGGCACAAATATTTAGTGACTTATTTCCCCTTATTACTTAGAATTTCAGTTTAATTTTTATGCTTTTTCACTGTATCTCTGTTGTTGTGGATTTTCTTCAAACTTAAAACAGTTGTTCCACATGATCAACCACATAATATGACATTATGTTCATGATGCTAGCACCAAAATGCTATTATGCCCCCTTTTTACTGGAATTTCAGGTTCAAGATGTGATTTACGTCTGCTCTATCTGACTTATTTGATTCAGACTTCAAATAGTTGTTCCATATTATTAGCCACATGATGTGACACATGGTGCATTATGTTTGCAGAAATTTTCCATGAATTATGTCCCTTTTATACTTATTTGATGTTTTGATACACTTCTCTATCTCTGTGATTACTAAATACACACAGACTTAAGCTATTGTCCAATATCTTAATCCAAATTGGAGTAATTCAACACTCCAGTGACAGCTTTAGCTTCCTCAGATGTGCCCAGTTTCACTGTCCAGCATCGAAATAGTCAAGTGTGCTGTCTCCTGTGACAGTTCTTGTTAACTTTCCTTTGACCCCTAGTCAAATCCAAGATTACCTTTCAGGTGAAGGTCAGAGCCCGTACATCTTGGTGTGCTCCACAGTGACCTTTAACTCAAAGGTCACTTCGAGTTTTAACTATTTTTGTGACAGTTTGTTCATACATATTCAAATTGATTATGTATTATGCTTTAGATATATGTAATTCAGTGTGTTATTTGCATATGTTGTAATATATTATTAGAGAAAAAGGAGACTCTGGTTTATATGTAATATACTGACAGTACTTTTTACCTAGAGGCACATTTATGCAGATGGTACCCCTCTGTAATGTCTTCAGTATTCTGATATTCAGGATTTTTTATGTTTGAAATTTTTAAACAAAAAGTTTGGAAATCCAGACATGTAAAGTAATATGCATGTTCAGGTTTAATCAGTGATACAGTATTACTTACTATGCAGACAAAAACCTTAAATTGGGAATAGGTTATAAAAATTTCATATTATCCTTTGAATGCCCTTTATAGAAAATAATAGCATAAACAATCCTGTCCTCTGTCTTTTGCATTTGAAACAGTTGACCATTTAGTTAATATATGTATTAATTAAATAATTAAATCACACACCAATCAGAGTCCGCTGCTTTGACTTGCAGTGTTAATAAATGCCAAGGCAATCATAATCTCCTGATTTTTCACTTCTGTGTTTAGTCGTCATGAGGGTTTTTGCTTTCACTTTCCTGTCTCTCCCTGATATGATGAAACTGAAAAAAATAATGTGATAACTGGGAGATGATCTAAAACTATACTGGTAGTCATTTAGAAACTTAGAAAAACGACCATGTGAAAAAGGTTGCAAGGTATTTTTAGTACAAAAATGAATTAAAGAAAACATAAGGACAGTGTTTATTTTCTGTTATAGAAAATCAGTTTTTCTGTCAGAAACATTCAGTTACCAATTGGAAGGTTATTTTTCGGGTGCTTTCACTTTTGTTTATAATGATCATTGTGTTATTATGCATAAATAAATATAAAGAAAGCTAAACTGGCTTGGTTATATACTTAACAAAAAATGAGTACCCGGTTCATAAAAAGGTAAAATGCCAGTTCAATAGAATCTAGAGATTGTTTTTCATGAAAAATGTATGCCTCCCACCACTAACCATGCAGAGATTGCAAAATGCCACAAATTAACCCTTACCTTGCTAAATTTCTATAATGAACTTGTCCATCTAATTTGGACAGTACCATTAACTGTTAATAGGGGTGTTTACCAAAAAGATACTGACTGAATGGCGAACAGTGCAGATCATGATCAGACTGCACAGATGTGCAGGCTGATCATGATCTGCACTGGTCGCAAAGGCAGAATCAATTGTGTCCAGCATGGTAAGGGTTAAGACCGTAACTCTTGGGAAAATACTGAACCATAAAATTTCAATAACACAACTAGGCTTGGCAGTAGTAACTCCCGTGAAGTTTGGTGGAATTCCAACCAGTGGAATAGGAGAAGTAGCGAAGAGTAAAGAATTAGACAAATCAAAGGTCAGAACGCCGCTGAAAATAATTTAGTCTGAACACAATGATAATTTGCACAATTTCACTTCACACTAATCACTTGTGAGGTTTGGTGAAATTCAGCTTAATGGTAAGCAATAGTGTAAACACTGTAAAATATGACATATCAAGGGCCATTACTCTGCTGAAAATCACTGAACTAGAACATGCTGATGATAGGTATAACTAAGTCTGGCACTAATAACTCGTGTAAGGTTTGGTAGAAATCTGCCCAATGGTGTAAGAGAAGTTGCCAAAATATCATACAGACAAAGGGCCATATCTCCCCTAAAAATCTCTGAAGCAGTACATGCCGATAAGATGCATTATAAGACATGGCACTTATCACTCCTGTAGGGTTTTTTGGAAATCTGCCCAAATATAAGAGAATTTGATATCTCAAGGGCCATAACTCTGCTGAAAAAACACCTAACGGGAACATGCCCAAGATATGTGCAACTAGGCTTGGCACTTATCACTTTTACAAAGTTTGGTGTAATTCCTCCTGGTTGTATTGGAGCATTTGCCCAGGCAAGGTAAAATATGACAAATGAAGGGCCATAACTCCACTGAAAATTCTTGAACCAGAACATGTTGATAATATGTATAATTAATTTTGGCACTGATAACTCCTGTAACAAGCAAGTTTTGATGGAAATCCGCTTGGAAATATAAGAGAACTGGCCAAAACATCATAAAATTTGATGAATCAAGGACCGTAACTCCTCTGAAAATCATCACACCAGAAAATGCCAATAAAATGGACAAACTGTGACAGACGGATGGACGGACAGCACTTAATGTCTCACCCACCTTACGTAGGAATCCTAATTTACTATCAAGTTACTGTCCTTCCAATATTGAATTTATGGGGAAAAAAAGAATTAATTACCTTACATGTTAAAAAAATGTACCCAAAGACAGGAAGAATATATAAGGAAGCCACCTCACATGTCAGTATATAAGTCCCCAATGCCTTTCTGGAAGCAGATATCTGAATTTCATGTTGATCATGACAAAGGTCACAATGTCATGGTCACATATGGGAGATCACTGGTCCAACAGCTTTATTTCATATGCAGAATAAAACCTGAAACAATGCCGTCTGTTTACAAAGCAATCTGTCAAATTATCGCTTTAACTGGGATATTAGTCTTAAGCTATTGACTCATTTCAAGTGAAATACGGTCAAACATGTGTTAAAGACCACCTCTGAACAGAGTCCACCTGGCTCTAAAGACCATGTTTTTTCTCTCATTTTAACATTTACAGTGTTTTTAACCTGTGAATAAAGACCACCTCTCAATAAAGACCATATTTTGGCTCTCCAAAGGGTGGTCTTTATATACATGTTTGACTGGAAATTAACTTTTAGCTGTAGATCACATCACCATTGCCTGGAGTTTGTTATTTTCCTTTCTTCCATCAAGTTTGCAAGACTTCCAGACATATGCAGGTCACGGGAAATAGCTCCAGGATGTTGCTTTGCAAACATACCAAGTTATAGTTGAACATAAACACTCAACAAGGGTGCCATAGTCACAAAATTTGCCCTTCAATATTAGAGTTATACCCTGTACAAAAAGAATGAATAAAGTCGAAGTTTCTTCTACACTGTACTTCCTTCCAATGTCTCCTCTCATTATGTATCAACAATATCCTTTCCGTAACAGGTGTATAAAAAGGGCTTCGAATTGGGTGTCACGGGTGATCTACATAGAAAGTTTGGTGACAACACGTGAAGCACTCACCTTTCATAATGCGTTTCTATAATAAAAGTCAGTGACCTTCACATTTTACCTATTGACCTTGACCTCCAAATTGGTGTCATTGGTGACCTAAAATGAACTTAAAAGTCAATAGGTGTAATCATTCACCTTTCATATGCATTTTAATAAAAGAAGTCAGTGACCTTGACATTTGACCTAGACCTGAAATGAGTGTCATGGGTGACCTGCATATAAAGTTTGGTGACAATAGGTGGAAGCATTCATCAACCCACTAAAAGGCCATACAAGAACAAGAGGGCCATTAAGGCCCTGTATCGCTCACCTGACCTATTGACCTAAAGATCATCAAGATTAACATTTTGACCAAGTTTCATTAAGATCTGGTCATAAATGTGGCCTCTAAAGTGTTGATTAGCTTTCCCTTTGATTTGACCCGGTGACCTAATTTTTGACCCGACATGACCCAGATTCGAACTTGACTTAAAGATCATCAAGATTAACATTCTGACTAAGTTTCATGAAGATACAGTCATAAATGTGGCCTCTAGAGTGTTAACAAGCTTTTCCTTTGATTTGACCTAGTGACCTAGTTTTTGACCCCACCTGACCCAGACCTAAACTTGGCCTAATTAGATCAAGATTTACATTCTGACCAAGTTTCATTAAGATATGGTCATAAATGTGGCCTCTACAGTGTAAACTAGCTTTTCCTTTGATTTGACCCGGTGACCTAGTTTCTGACCCCTGAAGACCCAATATCAAACTCATCCAAGACTTTATTGAGAGTAACATTCTGACCAAGTTTCATTAAGATTGGGCCAAACTGTGACCTCTTTGAGTGTTAACAAGCTTTTCCTTTAATTTGACCTGGTGACCTAGTTTTTGATCCTAGATGATCCAATATCAAACTCGTCCAAGATTTTACTAAGGGTAACATTCTGACCAAGTTTCATTAAGACTGGGCCAAAATTGTGACCTACAGAGTGTTAACAAGCTTTTCCTTTGATTTGACCTGGTGACCTAGTTTTTGACCCCAGATGACCAAATATCGAACTCGTCCAAGATTTTATTGAGTGTAACATTCTGACCAAGTTTCATTAAGATTGGACCAAAATTGTGACCTCTAGAGTGTTAACAGTCAAATTGTTGACAACTGACGGACGATGGACACAGGGCGATTACAAAAGCTCACCTTTGAGCACTTTGTGCTCAGGTGAGCTAAAAATTCATTTCTATATTTGACCTCCAATTGTGTCCAAGTGCGACCTTGCCCTTAGACCTACGGAAATGGTTCTGGCACATAACACTCTGTCTCATGGTGGTGAACATTTGTGCCAAGCTAAATCAAAATCCCTCCATGCATGAAGAAGAAATGCTCTGGACAAAGTTGTCATTCTTGTATCTGACCATAAACCTAGGGACATGGTTCTTGCGCATGACACTCACGATGGTGAACAATTGTGCCAAGTAACATCAAAATCCCTCCATGCACGAAGCAATGCTCTTTACAAAGTTGTCATTCTTGTATCTGACCTTTGATCTCTAAGAGTGACCTTGACCTTAGACCTAGGGACCTAGTTCTTGGGCACGTTATTATCTCATGATGGTGAACAATTGTGCCAAGTTACATTAAAATCCCTCCATGCATGAAGAAATGCTCTGGACAGTCATTCTTGAATTTGGCTTTTGACCTTTTAAGTGTGACCATGACCTTAGACCTAGGGACCTGGTTCTTGCGCATAACACTCCGTCTCATAATGGAGAACAATTGTGCCAAGTTACATCAAAATCTTTCCATGCATGAAGAAATGCTCGGGACAGTCATTCTTGAATTTTACTTTTGACCTCCAAGTTTGACCTTGACCTTAGACCTAGGGACCTGGTTCTTGCACATGACACTCTGTCTCATGATGATGAACATTTGTGCCAAGTTACATCAAAATACCTCGAAGAAATGCTCTGGACAAAGTTTGTGGAAGCTGCCCGCCTGCCCTCAGGCTAGACAGGCCTATAAAAATAAAAGCTTCCAATTTATACATAGCTGCTAACAAACAATCAGATGGCAGGAAACATAGATAACTCTGAACTAAATCTTACCTTTTCCTGCAGGTAATAAGAAATTGAGAAAAATACAAGATAAAGGAGTTTAGCTTTATTAAATAAGATGAAATAAAACAAATCAAAATATCTGCTTAAAGTTTTAGAATTAGATCCTAAAACCAACATTTGTAAGGAGTCTGTTACAAGAGTTCAGTGTTTGTTCTGAGAACAATTTAAAATATTCACTGTATTTTTTACTCTGTTACAAGTTTAACCAATTAAAATGAAATACATTTCAGAAACACTTCTGCTCTCTAGAAGAGAATCCAAATGAAATGTATATACTCCAGAAGATTTGTTTGTTTCTTTGATTTGGGTTTAACGCCGTTTTTAAACAGTATTTCAGTCATGTACGGCGGGCAGTTAACCTAACCATGTGTTCCTGGATTCTGTACCAGTACAAACCTGTTCTCCGCAAGTAACTGCCAACTTCCCCACATGAATCAGAGGTGGAGGACTAATGATATCAGACACAATGTTGTTTATCAAATAGTCACGGAGAATATACACCCCGCCCGAGGATCGAACTCGCGACCGCGAGATCCGTAGACCAACGCTCTTACCTATTGAGCTAAGCGGGCGGGCATATACTCCAGAAGAGAATCCAAATGAAATGTATATATTCCAGAAGAGAATCCAAATGAAATGTATATACTCCAGAAGAGAATCCAAATGAAATGTATATAAGTTTGAAATCTTAAATTTTTTCACATTTTTTTCCTGTACACAATCACTGACTCCAATGTCAAAGGTATTCTGTGTACAGAATAAAACCTGAAACTTTGTTGTCCATCACCAAAGCATCCTATTATCATGTTTATAATTCAACTAGTATAAACATTCAATCAGCAACCAGTGATTTCCAAATTTTCGATTCACTTATTGGTTTATAATGTCAGGTAACATAGTACCTATTAAGTCAATCCATTAAGAAGATCATTTAGTTGGCAAATATGGATTGTGCTAATTGTTCCTGTAGTTTTCCTTCTTAAAGTATTAATTAAGAAATAATTTATAGCAAAACAGTGCTTTATCACTATTCATACACGATGGGCGGTTATATGCTGGGCGTAATAATTTCACGAGGGCGCAGCCCGAGTGAAATTATTTTGGACGACGTATAACCGCCCGAGTGTATAAATAGTGATAAAGCACTGTTTTGCTATAAATTATTTCGATTCTAATATGTTCTTTATTGTAAAATTTATATCAAATATGATTGAACTGTTTCTTCGCGCAAGCATGGCGCCAATAGTAGGTATTTGTTAAAACACACCAGGACCGGAAACGGTAATACGTCTTGCGACAGAATTCTGTTCAAGCGAAAATTATTGCGAATTATTCAGCAAAGAGAATAACTAATTCAGTATGTGTATAAATTAATCAAAACATTTGTGCAATGTGACATTTCGTTAAAAACATTTTATTAAGTAAAATATTTCATGAAATTTGAAAGCGCTATTTCTTGATGCGTACATGGCGCTAAATATCACGTTGATGTGACGTCAACATAACATTGTTGTGATGAATGATGATTAAAGCATTGTTAGCCATATCAGAATAGGTTATAGATCACCAATTGACCTTATAATAAATTACATTCTTGCTTTCACTTCTCAGTGCTTTGTTACTGCAAAACTTAAAACTGATTTATAACCTATAGTGAAAATGATATTAATTTATAGCTACCTGCTCAGTTTGGCTGAAAAACTTGAAATTCTTACTGACATCATTTAATGTAAAATGCATTCCTGGTAGAAATAACATAATCTGGTGAAAACTGGTACTACATATTTGAACAATGTATTTCAAAAGCATACTACTTTTATTTCTTTGGAATGCTTGCAGACATGGGGTCGACTGTTAAAAAAAGCAATTGATTAATTTACTGATTATTTGGGGTTTTTTTGTACTATTATGGTATACCTACTGGTAGTAAAATTTACATGTAAATAATTTCATACTAAATATAAAGTTTAATAAATTAGAGGCTTCTGTTTTTACCAAAAATAAAATTGCTTTAAAACCCCATACATGTACACTGTTTTATTATTTCAAACAGCATAATAAATAAAATACTATGATCCTTCCTGTCTTACACTGAAATTTCGATATTCAATGTTTTAAATTAATGGAGAAATCTTTAAATATCATTTCATTATCTACTTTCTAAGCCCATTGAATTATCTTACCCCTGTCCCTTGATTCAACTCATATCCATTCGTCAAAAGGCATAAAAGCCAAGAAACAATGATAGACTATAAAATAATAAATGTAATAATATGCAAATGATGGCAAAAAAATGTTGCTAAATTATTTTCATTGCAAAGAGCTGCGTAACATAAAAGAATAGTCTGAAGAAAAGCATCCCATATGCCTAATTGCAAGAAAGCTTAAAATATATTTCATTTTTAAAATAATAACAATAACAATTATATATACATGTAAAAGTATGCATATTTTTCACTTTTCTCCTTCACAGTATAGAAGATAATTACAAAAATTTGACATATCTGGGCAGCAGATTTTATTTCATTTTAATGTAGCTGTTATCATTTTCAGATCAAATTTAGCACGAGGTATGTAATATTTTATATTTTTTCTTAAAATTTCAATTCGAGTAGTGATTTTTTCTAGCTGTCATGTAAAAGAAAACAGTGATATAAGAGTCAAAAGTTGCGATCCAACTTAAGAGGTATCATAATTCAAGAAACACTATAACGTTCACCTAGAACCTTAATTAATACAAACTTCGAAGTGTTCAATTATCTTTAAGATTTCCTAGTTCTGTTTATATAATGTAACCTTTGTAAACATTTCTGGGAAGACCTAATTTGTTTCTTGTAAACTGACTGTTTATAATCTGGATGTACAGATGGATCAGAGACACTTAGATTTCTTATGAAATATTTCATGAATAAAACCTGCTAGCCTGATAGATACACTTTAATAATGACAGTTTGTTCCAAATCACTATTTCATCAGTCTGCACTCATTTGCAATAAAGCATTTATCGTAGAGTCTTTATTTCCACTATTTGCAACAAAAACAGATCGAATGATGTCATCATCCATATTTGGAAACATGTCCTTGACCTGTTTGAAATCTTCCTCTGTGAAGCCCGGCTGTCTCTGCTGCACTGCCATTTGTTGCTGAGGTGGGTACACTATAAAAACAAGAGGACCATGATGGTCCTGAATCGCTCACCTCTTCCCACATGACCCAGTTTTGAGTATGACGTCGTTTTTTCTATTATTTGACATAGTGACCTAGTTTTTGAGCTCATGTGACCCAGTTTTGAACTTGACCTAGATATTATCAAGATAAAAATTCTGACCAATTTTCATGAAGATCCATTGAAAAATATGGTCTCTAGAGATGTCACAAGGTTTTTATATTATTTGACCTATTGACCTAGTTCTCGAAAGTACGTGACCCTGTTTTGAACTTTACCTAGATATCATCAAGGTGAACATTCTCACTAATTTCATGAAGATCTCATGAAAAATATGGCCTCTAGAGAGGTCACAAGGTTTTTCTATTTTTATACCTACTGGCCTAGTTTTTGACCACACGTGACCCAGTTTCAAAACTGACCTAGATATCATCAAGGTTAACATTCAGATCAATTTTCATGAAGATCCATTGAAAAATATGGCCTCTAGAGAAGTCAAAAGATTTTAATAATTTTAGACCTACTGACCTAGTTTTTGACCGCAGTTGACCCAGCTTCAAACTTGACCTAGATATCATCAAGATGAACATTCAGACCAACTTTCATACAGATCCCATGAAAAGTATGGCCTTTAGAGAGGTCACAAGGTATTTTTATTATTTGACCTACTGACCTAGTTTTTAAGGCACGTGACTCAGTTTCAAATCTGACCAAGATATCATCAAGGTGAACATTCTGACCAATTTTTATGGAGATCCATTCAAAAGTATGGCCTCTAGAGAGGTAACAAGGTTTCTCTATTTTTAGACCTACTGACCTAGTTTTTGACCGCACATGACCTTGTTTCAAACTTGATCTAGATATCATCAAGATGAACATTCAGACCAATTTTCATACAGATCCCATGAAAAATATGGCCTTTAGAGAGGTCACAAGGTTTTTCTATTATTTGACCTACTGACCTAGTTTTTGAAGGCATGTGACCCACTTTCGAACTTGACCTAGAAATCATCAAGATAAACATTCAGACCAACTTTCATACAGATCCCATAAAAAATATGGCCTCTAGAGAGGTCACAAGGTTTTTCTATTATTTGACCTACTGACCTAGTTTTTGATTGCACATGACCCACTTTCAAACTTGACCTAGATATCATCAAGGTGAACATTCTGACCAATTTTCATTAAGATCTCATGAAATATATGGCCTCTAGAGAGGTCACAAGGTTTTTCTATTTTTAGACCTACTGACCTAGTTTTTGACCGCACGTGACCCAGTTTCGTACTTGACCTAGATATCATCAAGACGAACATTCAGACCAACTTTCATACAGATCCCATGAAAAATATGGCCTTTAGAGAGGTCACAAGGTTTTTCTATTATTTGACCTACTGACCTAGTTTTTGATGGCACGTGACCCAGTTTCGAACTTGACCTAGATATCATCAAGGTGAACGTTCTGACCAATTTACATGAAGATCTTATGAAATATATGGCCTCTAGAGAGGTCACAAGGTTTTTCTATTTTTAGACCTATGACCTAGTTTTTGAAGGCACGTGACCCAGTTTCGAACTTGAACTAGATATCATCAAGGTGAATATTCTGACCAATTTTCATGAAGATCTTGTGAAATATTTGGCCTCTAGAGAGGTCACAAGGTTTTTCTATTTTTAGACCTACTGACCTAGTTTTTGAAGGCACGTGACCAAGTTTCGAACTTGACCTAGATTTCATCAAGATGAACATTCTGACCAACTTTCATAAAGATCCCATGAAAAATGTGACCTCTAGAGTGGTCACAAGCAAAAGTTTACGGACGCACGCACGCATGGACAAACGGACGGACGACGGACACCGCGCGATCACAAAAGCTCACCTTGTCACTTTGTGACAGGTGAGCTAAAAACAAAGCCAGAAACATTACTATTACCCTGTTCAATTATACCCACTTTCAATTTTTGCTAGACCTATGTGAGGTGCTCAGGAAGTTTTTACAGTCCTGTCATTTCTTTTCAGAACTTTACCCTGCTAAATTTCTAAAATGGACTGGTCCATCATTCAATTTGGGCAGTACCACTTATTATTCAAAGGGGTGTTCACTGAAAATTTACTGACTGAATAGCGAACAGTGAAGACAATGATCAGCCTGCAGGCTGATCTTGGTCTGCATTGGTCAGAAAGGCAGAATCACTTGCCAAGAGCAGGCTAACAGTTTGCAAAAATGATGTTAAATTTTTATATAATTATCACCGTGAAATAATTAATATTCATGGGAAGCTTATATTTGTGGTGGCAACAATCCATGAAATTATATCAACACAAATCAAAAGCACCTCCAGTGGGTGTTAATGCTCAACTGTTATTGCTTGACATTACACAATATGCCAGAAAAGAAAGACGGTTTTTGGCCCTTTTAATCATCTTCTTGGATAAACAAGTATATACAATTTCAAAGCTTGTATCTCTTACAGTTTTCAAGAAAAAGTGTGCCTAACAACACCAAAGCCAACGGAACTTCAATTAAAACAAAAATCTGATGAGCTAAATACACTCATTTTAATCTTATCTTTAGAATAAAAATAGACAATTTTTATGTCCTAACAAAACAGCCCATTTGGATGAAACCACCACGTTATCTTACTGACAATGAAATAAACTGATTTTACAGGTATAAGTCTTACCAACGCCTGGCATCACAACTCCTGGGTAGGGCTGTACTTGTGGGAAGACCATAGGTGTCTGCATCACAGCCGGCGGCAGATTTTCTACTGGCTGAATAAATCATGTATAATATTATCATGCAAGTACATATACAACGCTTTTACACAGAAATATCTTGTACTTTCTACATTTGAATTGATCTGTAATGTAAAATTTGAAATTACAACAAGCGGGCCATGATGGCCTTAGCTCACCTGAGTTACTCTGCTATCTTGAACAGTTTTGGGAGATGGTTACATAAGGAAAATGTCTATGAAATTATTTTGAAATAGCGCCAGTGTTTTGAGACAAGAATATTTCAGAAGTTCCTACTAGATAAATGTAGGCAGGTAATGGGTGTGTATGTTTGTTTGTGTTTTGTGAGGGGAGGTGTGGTAAGAAGTTCAGGGAATGACGACATAGGATACTAGGAGACAATATCAATTATTTTCCACTAAATACATATTACCGTATAAGCACTTTTTTCTGCGGAAACTTTATTTCTGCGTTTTCTGCGGAAGACAGTAAGACCGCAGATTTAAAATCCGCAGAAAATTTTGTACTGACATGCCGTGATAAGACAATACAAGCCACCATTAAAATCCGGTCAAGTATAAGTCGATGTCCGATAGCGTTATCGGCTTTTGTCCCACATGTAGGCGAAGATTAAAATTATGCAGTAATGGTAATATACATACATTACATAACCGTTTTATTATTGTTTTGCTGTTGAATAAACCATAATAAAAAAACATCGAATTTGTTTTGATTTTCATTCACTATTGAGCAGTCAGCTGTCATTTTCAATTTTCTTAAATTATGTGACAAAAACAATCCATTCTATCCTTTGTGTCTATTGTTAACCGATCCGTCTGGTGTTTACCGTTATCGTATGGGACTTGAAAAAGGCGTGATTAACAAAAAGTATCATACCATTATAATGCATAGATGAGAATGTTTGCAAAATATAGATTCGGGCATTTTTTGTGTGTGTCTGTTTGGCATGACCGTAGTTATAAAATGACTTTCTCCTTGCGTTTAGCACTCAACATTATGTGATGATGACGATGTTACATCAGTATCCGTCAACTTGTATTTTCAAACCGGAAACTAACATAACTGTCAAAATAACAACAAAATACGTAACTGTCTATTTGAAATTAATTAAACAACCGGTGACACCGCAGAAATAAGGTATGCAGAAATAAATACCATCTCATTATAGAAAAAATCGCAGAATATTGTGCCCGCAGAAATAAGTACTTACAGGGAAAAGTGACCACACACCCTGTCGGACATGGGTTTTTTTACGAAAGAGAATAATTTTTACAATCTTCGTAAAATGTCACCCAAGAACATTTGTGCAAAATTATTTTAAAATTAGGCCTGCTGTTTCTGAAAAGAAGATCTTTAAAGTTTCCAATATATACATATAGGGAAAAATGACCACGCCCTCTGGTGGCCATGTTTTTTGACTAATCAGAATAATTTTAACAATCTTGATAGATTGTCACAAAAGGACCATTTGTGTGAAATTAATTTAAAATTGGGCCATCAGTTTCATACAAGAAGATTTTTAAAGTTTCCACTACATGTATATACATATTGGGAAAAGCGACCACACCCTGGGGCAACCATGTTTTTTGACAAATTGGAATATTTTTTTTACAATTTTGGTAGACCTTCCCACAATTTGTGTGGAATTATTTCAAAACTAGTAGATGCTTTTGTAGAAAAGCGTATGTCTCCCCCAATGCATAGTCATATAAGCAGGAAGTCAATAGGGGACAGGAGCAAAAGTATAAGCAACACTGGTGGCTGGATGCAATAGGAATCATCTATTTGGCATGTCCAATCATTCCACAAAGTTTCAACATTCTGGGCTAGGTGGTTCTCAAGTTATGAATTGGAAACTGTTTTCCATGTTCAAGCCCCTGTGACCTTGACCTTTGATCGGGTGACCCCAAAATCAGTAGGGGTCATCTACTCTGCATGTCCAATCATCCTATGAAGTTTCAAAATTCTGGGTCAAGTAGTTCTCAAGTTACTGACCGGAAAGGTTTTTCCATGTTCAGGCCCCTGTGACCTTGACCTTTGTTAGAGTGATCCCAAAATCAATAGGTGTCATCTACTATGCATATCTAATCATCCTATGAAGTTTCAACATTCTGAATCAAGTGGTTCTCAAGTTATTGATCGGAAATGGTTTTCCATGATCAGACCCCTGTGACCTTGACCTTTAACGGAGTGACCCCAAAGTCACTAGGAGTCATAAAAAGTTTAAAGTTTCTTGTTTAACGTGGGTAGTCGACGAAAGTCCCCACCTGGAATGGATGGAACAACTTATTTCCAGTCGGGCCCACGGCAGGTGTCATATTTACCTCCCCAGCATCCAGTCTAGGCCGATATTGCTGGAAACAGTACCAATTTAAGCATATCACCCAGCACTGAACACTAGTCGGGATATCAGACGCGACCGGGAATCAAATCCGAACCGCTGGCATTGTAGTCCAACCTGCTAACCACTGCGCCATCTACTCTGCATGACCAATCATCCTATGAAGTTTCAATATTCTGGGTCAAGTGGTTCACAAGTTATTGATCAGAAATGGTTTTCCATGTTCAGGCCCCTGTGACCTTGACCTTTAACGGAGTGACCCCAAAATCAATAGCGGTCATCTACTCTGCATGATCAATCATCCTTTGAATTTTTAACATTCTAGGTCAAGTGGTTCTCAAGTTATTGATCGGAAACGGTTTTCCATGTTCAGGCCCCTGTGACCTTGACCTTTAATGGAGTGACCCCAAAATCAATAGGGGTCATCTACTTTTCAACATTCTGGGTCAAGTCCTTCTCAAGTTATTGATCGGAAATGGTTTCCCATGTTCAAGCCCCTGTGACCTTGATCTTCAACGGAGTGATCCCAAAATCAATAGCGGTCATCTACTCTGCATGATCAATCATCCTATTAAGTTTCAACATTCTGGGTCAAGTGATTCTCCAGTTATTAATCGGAAATGGTTTTCCATGTTCAGGCCCCTGTGACCTTGACCTTTGATGAAGTGAACCCAAAAACAATAGGGGTCGTCTCCTCCATAAGCCCTGCCACCCTATGAAGTTTGAAGGTTCTAGGTCAAAAGGTTCTCAAGTTATTGATCGGAAATGAAGTGTGACGTACGGACGGTCGGACAGGGCAAAAACAAAATGTCTCCATAATCATGCAGCCCTTTGTGCAACTGTTTGGATAACTTAGAAAGAAGACCACCCAAGAAACATCCAGGCCAACTTTCATTAACTTCCACCTTTGGTTTCAGAGGAGATGACGTCTGAAAACAAGAGATCACAGAGTGATCTTGGCGCCCACCAATGTGCCATTTTTGAGTGTTCCAAATTTCAAGACTTACTGACTAGCTCAAGGTCAAATTTCATTTCCGTACACAACAGTGTGCATGTGGTCCAAATTCGAAAGCTGTGGCTTGAGAAATGTGAAAGTAGGTCACTAGATCAATTTCAAGGACGAAATGTGAAAGTAGGTCACTAGGTCAAAATCAAGGTCAAATTACACTTCAGAACACAAATTTATGCATGTGGTCCAAATTTAAAGCCTGTACCTTTAAAAATGTGAAAGTAGGTCACTAGGTCAATGTCAAGGTCAAAGTTTGTTTCGGTACACAATCATATGCATGTGGTCTAAATTTGAAGCCTGTAGCTACAGAAATGTGAAAGTAGGCCACTAGGTCAATCTTAAGGTCAAAGTTCATTTCGGTACACAAAACTATGCAAGTGGTCCAAATTTGAAGGCTGTAGCTTGAGAAATGTGAAAGTAGGTCACTAGGTCAAAATCAAGGTCAAATTTCATTTCGGAACACAGAACTATGCATGTGTTCCAAATTTGAAGCCTGTACCTTCAAAAATGTGAAAGTAGGTCACTAGGTCAATGTAAAGGTCAAAGTTTGTTTTGGTACACAAAACTATGCATGTGGTCCAAATTTGAAGGCTGTAGCTTGAGGAATGTGAAAGTAGGTCAGTAGGTCAAAATCAAGGTCAAATTCCATTTCAGAACACAAAACTATGCATGTGGTCCAAATTTGAAGCCTGTACCTTCAAAAATGTGAAAGTAGGTCACTAGGTCAATGTCAAGGTCAAAGTTTGTTTCAGTGCACAAAACTATGCATGTGGTCCAAATTTGAAGGCAGTAGCTACAGAAATGTGAATGTAGGTCACTAGGTCAAAATCAAGGTCAACTCATGTCAAGGTTCATCTTGCCACTCAAAACCATACATGTGGTCCAAATTTGAATGTTGTAGGTTACTGACAAGATTTTAAAATCTTTTCCCTATATAAGTCTATATGAACCATGTGACCCCCCAGGGCGGGGCCATATTTGATCCTAGGGGGATAATTTGAACAGACTTGGTAGAGAACCACTAGATGATGCTACATTACAAATGCCAAAGCCCTAGGCTTTGTGGTTTGGACTAGAAGATTTTCAAAGTTTTTCCCTATGTAAGTCTATGTAAACCATGTGACCCCTGGGGCGGGGCCATATTTGACCCTAGGGGGATAATTTGAACAAATTTAGTAGAAGACCACTAGATGATGTCATATACAAAATATCAAAGCCCTAGGCCCTGTGGTTTTGAACAAGAGGTTCTTCAAAGTTTTTCCCTATATAAGTCTATATAAACCATGTGACCCCAGGGGCGGGGCCATATTAGACCCCAAGGAAATAATTTGAATCATCTTGGTAGAGGACCACAAGATGATGCTTCATACCAAATATCAAAGCCCTAGGCTCTGTGGTTTTGGACAAGAAGATTTTCAAAGTTTTTCCCTATATAAATCTATGTAAATTATAGAAATAAACAAAGGGCCATAACTCACTAAAAAATTGTTGAACCAGTCTGATTTTCAGGGGGACACAACTAGGGTACCAATACATCATTCTGACAAAGTTTGGTTAAAATCCCCCCGGTAGTTTCTGAGGAGATGCGATAACGAGAAATTGTTAACGGACAGAAGGACGGACGGACGGACGGACTGACGGACGGACGGACGGACGGAAGGACGACGGACCACGGACGCAGAGTGATTTGAATAGCCCACCATCTGATGATGGTGGGCTAAAAAAGTGTGAATGGACGGTGGACAGACAGATGCCAAACAGTGAGTGACCACAATAACTCACCCGGAGCACATTGTGCTCAATGAGCTAAAAAACGACTTACACATTATCAGTAAAGAAAATACATTTGTATAATTTCTCAGTTTTCATATTATGTATTTTGAATTCATATTTCTGCACTTAATATCAGTGAAAATTTAACCACCATGAACATGACTCAATCTACAATAGCTAGACAGGCGATTCAAGGTAAACGAAAGAAACAAATAAGAAAATATCTTGAACACTGTATGTCATTCAATGTACCTTTTGGTGCACAATTCCTTACATCAGATTAAGTACTGCAAACTTTGAAAAATTAAATACTAAACTTACTGTAAAAGTTATGACAAGATTTAATGTTCCTTCTTTCTCGTCACCTTGTTTACCGCTGAGTGGGAACCATTCATCAACTGTCTCCCCATTCAGAGCTGCGTGTGGTATGTTGACATATGCCCATGCTACACGGTCATCAGCAGTGAAAGATTTCTGAAATACATATGAATTTTTTGGTCGGAAGTTGTTTCAGACATGACTTTATTTAACAACAATTACTTAACTATCTATGTTTGGTGTGAACTTACCTGTACATTTGTTCTCTACAAGTACCTGACAACTTACCTACACGAAACAGAGATGATGGGTAAATGGTGATAGTCCATGCATGTAGTTCTACCAATTTGTCTATCTGAACCGTAAGACAAGAGCTGTCGGATGACAGCGTGCTCGACTATTCGAAAAATTGATTGAAGAATGGGGTCAAAATATTACCATAGATTTTCAGAAAAAATAAAAAATTGATTAAACACAAAAATATTCCTGTACTTGTGAATTTTGATTTAATCAAATAGTCTTGCACTAAATGGCAATGTGTGACCATGATGGCAAATATGTTATGTTATATGTTAGGCAAAATATGGACTTCTATGAAAAATTTAACAAATTTCCAAGTCCAAAAAGGGCCATAATTCAGTCAAAATAGTTGACAGAGTTATGTACTCTCGCCTACAGATGGATATCATATTGATAAACCAGTGTTAAAAGTTTCAAAGCCACAGTTCAAATAGTTTTGACAGAACGCTGACTTGAAAGAAAACCTGAACAAATTTCAAAGTTCAAAAAGGGCCATAATTCAGCCAAAATAGTTGTCAGAGTTATGTACTCTTGCCTACAGATGGAAATCATGATGATAAACAAGTGTTTAAAGTTTAAAAGCCATATGTCAAATAATTTTGACAAAACATGGACATGTACGAAAACAGAACCAATTTCCAAATCCAAAAAGGGCCATAATTCAGCCAAAATAGATGACAGAGTTATGTACTCTTGTCTACTGATAGAGACTATTATAATGAAAAAGTTATAAAAGTTTCAAAGCCATATGTCAAACACTTTACACAAAATATGAACTGGTACGAAAAATTTAACCATGATTTCTATGTCAAAAGGGGCCATAATTCAGCCAAAATCCTTGATGAAGTTATGTACTCTTGCCTATAACTGAACATGGTAATGGTTTACAAGTGTTGAAAGTTTCAAAGCTTTATCTCAAAAGACTTTGTCAAAATGTGGACTGGTACAAAAAATTTAACCAAGATTTCTAAGTCAAAAAGGGGCCATAACTCAGCCAAAATCCTAGATGGAGTTACGTACTCTTGCCTATAACTGGACATGGTGATGGTAAACAAGTGTTGAAAGTTTCAAAGCTTTATTTCGAAAGACTTTGTCAAAATATGAACTGGTACGAAAAACTTAACCAAGATTTCTAAGTCAAAAGGGGCCATAATTCAGTCAAAATGCTTGACAGAGTTATGTACTCTTGCCTACAACTGGACATGGTGATGGTAAACAAGTCTTGAAAGTTTCAAAGCTTTATCTCAAAAGACTTTGTCAAAAAGTGGACTGGTACGAAAAACTTAACCAGGGTGTGACGCTGACGCCGTGGTGAGTAGGATAGCTCTACTTATTCTTCGAATAGTCGAGCTAAAAAACTAGAAATGTGTCCATAGTACACAGATGCCTTTGCTGTGTGATGTTGGGAATTGTGTTGTAATGGCATTTTGACAACAGAACATTGTAAACTGAAGTTATGGACTGGAAAAGAAATCTGACCATACAAATCTATTTCATCTTTAAACAAATATACACTATGTCTTGTTATGGTGAAAGTTTGTAATTAATTATATGAACACCCTTCTTTGCATATAAAAATTAATATTTGACATCTACCAGTAAGTGATCTTGCCCTTTGAATTTGGGGTCCAAGTCTTGCTCTTGACACGTTATATTATCATGGTGATGTTTGTCCCAAGTTATTTGAATATCTTTCCATGTGTATAACAATACAAAACTTGCAGTCAGAACAAGAAAAGTTAAGTAAAATTATTGACTGCTAACTGCGACTTTGACTTTTGAGCTGGGAGACTAGATCATAAAATCAACACATCATCTTGTAATGCTGGACAGATGTGCCAAGTTGATTCAGTATACACCTATTCATACAAAAGTTATAGACCAGACATGTAAAATGATGTATTTTTTTTTTAATTCTTAGCGTGACCTTGACCTTAACGGATGTGCAGGCTGATCATGATCTACACTGGTCGTAAAGGCAGAATCAATCGTGTCCAGCATGATAAGTGTTAACCTCTTAGTGTGACCTTGACCTCTGAGCTGGGGACATACAATTTGTCATATTATAGTGGTTACTTGTGCCAAGTTATTTCAAAATCAGACAATGCACAACAAAGTTATAAGGCCAGACTGCACCTCCAAATACCTAGCCAGTACTGGTTTTCTGAAAGTGATTAAAAATAGTATTACACTTTCTTCACAAATCAAGCTAATTTAACTCGATACCAATTACGCAAAGACAGATGTCAGAGATCTTCCTCCACCAGCATTGCAGAAGTGGCATTATTACTTTGGATAATCTACAATACTCCAAAATAGCAAACACGTCAAAAGTCAAGCAACCTACCTCATCAAAAATTTCGACATACATATTTTCAACACCACTGGGAAGATAACTGAAATTTAACAAAAGGAAAACAAAGTTGAACAAAGTTCTGAATATAAATATTATTCATTCCACATTACTTAAAATGTAGGTCCAAGTTGCCTCCCTTGCAGACTGATATAATAGTACCATAGACAGTTGATAGGGCAGACATTTGAAAGATATGTCGTCGCCGCAAGGGCATAGGATCAGCACAATGCTGTTGTCATATGTGTTATAAATATATAGGAAGGACTGATGCGAAGAAGAAGCCACCTTTGTGATGTGTTTAAGAAACATCACAGAATATAACCCTATAAACAAGAGCTGTCTGTAAGACAGCCAATGCTTGACTATTCTAATCATTGTCCCAGAAGCAGGAAAATGCTACCCTTAATGTTAAAATATCTATAGAGTTTCAATCCAGTATCTGCATTAGTTTTGGAGATAGTAACTTGCATGCAAAACTTTAACAAGAAGTTTTATGTTCAAAAGTTATGGACATAATTTGACCAAAATGCATGTCAGAGTTATGGGACTTGATGCTATAAGCTAGTTTTATAACTCCGAAGGCACATGTGAAGTTTCATGAATAGTCAAGCTAAAACCAGTTGAGGGGCAAAAATGTATTCAGGTAAGCCAGTCATGGTTTCATTGATATATCCACATAATCCCTAGTTTTTCTGCTTTGGACCCTTCACCCTTGATCTGCTTGTCCCTTGTTTTATCAAGAGCACCGCCTTGCGAGTGCAGACGCTCATCTGATTTTTTTGCCTCTGTATAATAGAAATATTGTCATACCGATGATTATCTATGTCCAAAAGGGCCCATTATTCTTGCAAAAAAAAGCAATGTAGAGTTACGGTACCTGCTGTGCAGAGTCAACTTTTAATGGCGAATAACTGTTCAAGTTTTAAAGCAATAGCTTTGACCGTTAAGGAGAAAAGTTTACCTAAACGCAAAACTTAACCAAGAAATCTGATATTTTCTAAGTCCAAAAGGGGCTAATTCTTGCAAAATCTAGATGGGGTTTT
This sequence comes from Mercenaria mercenaria, assembly GCF_021730395.1. Classification (NCBI taxonomy): domain Eukaryota; kingdom Metazoa; phylum Mollusca; class Bivalvia; order Venerida; family Veneridae; genus Mercenaria; species Mercenaria mercenaria. The sequence continues at coordinate 89,174,723 of NC_069364.1, read as the reverse complement.
GTTTCTTGCTGTACAGAGTCAGCTTTTGATGGTAAACAAGTGTTTCAAGTTTTAAAGCAATAGCATTGGTAGTTTAGGAGAAATTTGACCTAAACATAAAACTTAACCAAGAAATCTGATATTTTCTAAGTCCAAAAGAGGCCATAATTCTTGCAAAAAACAGGATGGAGTTATGTTTCTTGCTGTACAGAGTCAGCTATTGATAGTGAACAAGTGTTGCAAGTTTTAAAGCAATAGCTTTGACAGTTTAGGAGAAAAGCTGACCTAAACATTAAACTTAACCAGGCAACGCCGACGCCGATGCCAATGCCAACGACGATCAAGTGATGACAATAACTCATTTTTTTTTTTTCAAAAAATCAGATGAGCTAATAAAATACCAAAAATTCTCTATTTAATAAAACTGGTCCAACTTGATTTCATCAATTTTACAATAATTAATTATCTATATACTCATTATTAGGAACTATTTGTTTGTTTGAGATTAAGACCAAGATATCTTTAACCAAGTGACCGGCAGATGATATATTAATATGTCCATGACTGCTGCAGCCAAGATCTTGTTTTCACCACTGAAAGATATTTTGATCTTTAAGCGTGAAAAAATAAACCCATTTTCCTTATATTTCATGTTTGTACATCACCTTTTACCAAAAATATGGTTCACGTAACCTGCTAAATACTACGAAATGAACACTTATATTAATATATTCAATAAATCATTAAAACACGCAATAAATGGACATCTTACCACTGCACATCCTTGCACCATTGTGGATTTTTGCCACCATTGTAGGCTGTCGGTGTCTCGAATACAGTATGGCCCACTCTAATCCTACAGTATGGATCCATACGGGTGAGACCATAGTTTTTTATAAGTTTTGCCTGGTGTAAAGAAACAAAACATATCTTTAATAGCAGTTAATTCACTTTGATTTTCATCCCTTCATTATCAGCTATATTTCTACGGGTAATAAAATAACTTTGTTTTGCTTTGGGGCTGCCTCCTTTCACCAAATGTATAAAAAGCCCTCCGTATTTAGACATTGAACTTAAAGATAAAATGAAATTATGTACCTAAAATTGAAAGCATAACTACAAAGGACAATGATCATGATATTACAAATTACACCTACAACTTGCTTTGTTTGTGGAAGTGGCACCTGGGTTTGCAACAGGTTAAAAGAGAGAATAACATATGACAACAATAACACTCCTACAGGCAAATAGACACCATGTCACATCTGAATGTAAAGAAGTATTCATGCACAGCTAAACTCTGAGATAACCCACATGGTAACTCCACAGGAAACTATGGTGTGGAATTAACATGTACAATTAAAGATCACCTGAATGGTATCCACACAAAATTTCGGTATGGACAAACATGTACAATTTTAGTTCACCTGAAGGGTATCTACATAAAATTATGGTAATACTACGGACAAAATCTGAAGGGAATCCACAGCCATTACAGTATGGACAAACCTGTACAATCTCAGATCTACAGCCCACAGAATATCTACAGGGTTTAGTTATGGTATAAACAAGAGGACCATGATGGTCCTGAATCGCTCACGTCTTTCCACATAACCCAGTTTTGAGTATGACATTGTTTTTTCTATTATTTGACATAGTGACCCAGTTTTTGAGCTCATGTGACCCAGTTTTGAACCTGACCTAGATATTATCAAGATAAAAATTCTGACCAATTTTCATGAAGATCCATTGAAAAATATGGTCTCTAGAGAGGTCACAAGGTTTTCTATTATTTGACCTATTGACCTAGTTTTCATAGGTACGTGATCCTGTTTTGAATTTAACCTAGATATCATCAAGGTGAACATTCTCACTAATTTTTATGAAGATCTCATGAAAAATATGGCCTCTAGAGAGGTCACAAGGTTTTTCTATTTTTATACCTACTGGCCTAGTTTTTGACCACACATGACCCAGTTTCGAAACTGACCTAGATATCAGCAAGGTGAACATTCAGATCAATTTTCATGAAGATCCATTGAAAAATATGGCCTCTAGAGAGGTCAAAAGATTTTTCTAATTTTAGACCTACTGACCTAGTTTTTGACCGCAGCTGACCCTGTTTCAAACTTGACCTAGATATCATCAAGATCAACATTCAGGCCAACTTTCATACAGATCCCATGAAAAGTATGGCCTCTAGAGAGGTCACAAGGTTTTTTTATCATTTGACCTACTGACCTAGTTTTTCATGGCACGTGACCCAGTTTCAAACTTGACCTAGATATCATCAAGGTGAACATTCTGACCAATTTTCATGAAGATCCATTCAAGGGTATGGCCTCTAGAGAGGTCACAAGGTTTTTCTATTTCAAGACCTACTGACCTAAATTTTGATCGCAGTTGACCCAGTTTCAAACTTGACCTAGATATCATCAAGATAAACATTCAGACCAACTTTCATACAGGTCCCATGAAAAATATGGCCTCTAGAGAGGTCACAACGTTTTTTCATTATTTGACCTACTGACCTATTTTTTGATGACACGTGACCCACTTTCGAACTTGACCTAGATATCATCACAATGAACATTCTGACCAATTTTTATGGAGATCCATTCACAAGTATGGCCTCAAGAGAGGCCACAAGGTTTTTCTATTTTTAAACCTACTGACCTAGTTTTTGACCACACATGACCCTGTTTCGAACTTGACCTAGATATCATCAAGATGAACATTCAGACCAACTTTCATACAGATCCCATGAAAAATATGGCCTTTAGAGAGGTCACAAAGTTTGTTTTTTTATTTGACCTACTGACCTAGTTTTTGAAGGCACGTGATTCAGTTTCGAACTTGACCTAGATATCCTCAATATGAATATTCAGACCAACTTTCATACAGATCCCATGAAAAATATGGCCTCTAGAGAGGTCACAAGGTTTTTCTATTATTTGACCTACTGACCTAGTTTTTGATGGCATGTGACCCACTTTCAAACTTGACCTAGATATCATCAAGGTGAACAATGATTCTGACCAATTTTCATGAAGATCTCATGAAATATATGGCCTCTAGAGAGGTCACAAGGTTTTTCTATTTTTAGACCTACTGACCTAGTTTTTGACCACATGTGACCCAGTTTCGAACTTGACCTAGATATCATCAAGATGAACATTCAGACAAACTTTCATACAGATCCCATGAAAAATATGGCCTCTAGAGAGGTCACAAGGTTTTTCTATTATTTGACCTATTGAACTAGTTTTTGAAGGCACATGACCCAGTTTCAAACTTGACCTAGATATCATCAAGGTGAACGTTCTGACCAATTTTCATGAAGATCTTGTGAAATATATGGCCTCCAGAGAGGTCACAAGGTTTTTCTATTTTTAGACCTACTGACCTAGTTTTTGATGGCACGTGACCCAGTTTCAAACTTGACCTAGATATCATCAAGGTGAACATTCCGACCAATTTTCATGAAGATCTTATGAAATATATGGCCTCTAGACAGGTCACAAGGTTTTTCTATTTTTAGACCTACTGACCTAGTTTTTGATGGCACGTGACCCAGTTTCAAACTTGACCTAGATATCATCAAGATGAACATTCTGACCAATTTTCATAAAGATCCCACGAAAAATGTGACCTCTAGAGTGGTCATAAGCAAAAGTTTACGGACGGACGCACGCACGCACGGACGACGGACGCTGCATGATCACAAAAGCTCACCTTGTCATTATGTGACAGGTGAGCTAAAAAGAACTTAGAGTATTTGTAGTAAATTAAAGTATGAACAAACCTACATAGTTAAACACTGATGTTAATTCTTCCTTTTATATTTGCAAGATTTAGTTACGGTGTAGACAAACCTGAAAACCAATAGGGTATTTGAAGGAAATTAAAGGACAAACCTGTACAACACTGATGTTAATTCTTCCTTTTATATTTGCAGGCATTGAATAATAGCCCGCTTGTTGCTGAGCCTGGAGAATCTGTGCAACTCTTTCATCAGCCATACATTGTTGCTGCTGGGGTGTTCCATTAACTCGGAGAAAATCACTCGGCAATTCGCCTACCATCACCTGTAAAACAAAATAAGAAAACATTCAGAAAGAATAACAATGGAGAAAATGTCGTTTTAATTTTCACTGAGCATGAGTCAGACATAATGGCTTCTTATTAAAGTTTTAGTGAACAACATACTTGGACTCAGTTTATTTCATTCTTGGGACAATGGAGTTCATTTAATCTGTTTTATAAACAAGAGGGCCATGATGGCCCTAGATTGTTCACCTGAGTTTTAGGGCTTAAACAAGCTAGGGAGTGTGCAACTTTGGAAGACCATAATATTCTCCAGGTGTCGAAAGGTCCAAAGGCAGTAGAAGTGGAGTGCATAAATAAGTGTGATAGAATTTGATGACAAAGCCACATTTAAAATGTCTTTGTTTGCTGTCTCCCGACCCACCTTTTAAAGTTGGGTAGGAGATTTTACTTTTACCATTAAATATATGATCGTTCCTTACAGAATATTTCTTCTGTTAAAATAAGACAAACTTACTGTATATGTTGTATAAAAGGATGAAATTAAATAATACAATTTAAACATTCTTTAAGTACTTATAAATATTATTTTGCTTACTTGAAATATATGCGGCACTTGTCATATCGCAACTTAAAAAAACATTTGACCAGCATTATCCAATAAAAACTTTCGGGGCGCAGCATTTTAAGTGGGTAGATAGCAAGACAGCAAACAAACATATTTTTAATTTTGGCCCAAACAGTTAAAACACTACTGGTATATGGGTCTTTGGTCTTTAAAATTGGGTGGATAAATACACACAGACCACTTGAGCATGGAGATGGTGTTTTGGAGGTCTCTTTATAATGGTTATCTGTAAAGGTACTTCTATTTTTAGCTCTAGCAGCTCCTAGAATTGACCAGGTGCCCCCACTTGAACAAATTCGGGAGCACACCTTACAATGATGCTACATGAAGATCCATCAAGCAATTCATGTGAAGAAGTTGTTTAAAGGTATATCTATATTAAGCTATAGTGGCCCTTAAAAGAGGCCAAGCATTTGAACAAAGTTGGGAGAGGAACTAACAATGCTACTGACAAAGCCTGATGGAGATCCATCAAGCAGTTTTTGAAAAAAATCATTTAATGGTATTTCTATTTTTAGCTCTAGAGGCCCCTATAAAGGCCTGGTATCCTCATTTGTTTTAATTTTAAAGCAGACGTTACAATGATGTTACAGACCAAGTTAATGAAGATCCATCAAGCTGTTCATTTTAAAGGTATTTTTATTTTTAGTACAAGCAGATGTAATTGAATGTAATTGGGAGAGGACTGTACAATTACGCTGCAGACCAAGCCTGATAAAAGATCCACCAGTGGTTCATAAGAAGAAGTCATTTAAAGGTATTTCCATTTTAAGCTCTAGTGGCCCCTAAAAGCTCTCTCATTTTAACAAATTTTAAAGAGGACTTTATAATGATGCTACAGATCAAGTTTGATGAAGATCCATCAAGGGGTTCATGAAAAGTTGTTTTCAGGTTTTTTTTATTTTAACTCTAGCAGCCCCTAAAATTAATTTTTTGCCACAATGCCACACAATGATAGAGCGCAGGTTTTCAGTTAATTCATCATTGTGTTTATTTCATCTGATATTGTTTAGGGTTGAAAATTCAAATACTTCCTAGAAATACTAATCATTTTGTTTACATGTTTAGGTTATTGTTGATATTTACTACTCCAGTAAATTTCGTAATGGCGGAATGTTTTATCCATAGAACTTTTGGACTTAGAAGTATAAAGTATTTAAACATTTGGCGTGGGACAAAATTGTTTAAGAAGGCTGATGTATTTATACCTGGATTGATTCTCAGAATAGTTCATCTTGTAAATAAACCTGTGTGTCTTAAAAACTGCCGACTTTCTTAATCTATGCAAACTACAAAGAGGTGTGTGGTGTTACAACCTGAATATGGGAATTCTTTATTTAATTTGGGGAGAAAAACAAATCCATTACCAGTACTTGGGCAAATCCGATTAATCACCTTAAACATTTAAAACGTGTTCTCATCCCAGTAAGTGTCCAATTATACTTCTTAAAACAGTAGTGACTTTTTATTAAGTAATAAACATGCATTGGAGTAATTGATTTAAATTTGAACATGACAAAATAAAGCATGACAAAACATTTTTTGTGTGATATGTAGTTATTTTGATGTGTTGTTTTATTGGGCATACAGCATTTCCTACTTCTATTGCTTTCAATTTCAGATAACAGCTGAGAGGCCAGGGATAGTATTAAATGACTATTATGCTTCACGCAACTGCTAATTCTTTTCCAAAAATCATGCCCTAACTTCATAAAATTATTCCATGTTACTTAATTTAATAAAACAGATAATACTGTATCACAGTAACAATAATATTTTTGGGCGACAATAAATTTTGTGGAGCTGAAAAATTGTACTTTCGCTTTAAAAAATTGCCAAACCTTTTAATTTCTATAAAGATATATATTGGTTTTTCTACAATAGGTCTACGGATGTTGATAGAATAAAAAATGCCTGAAAATGAGCCTTAAAGCCCCAACGTTTACTACCCTGGCAGTAAGTTTTGTAGGAGGAGCCTATCAAATAACAACGCTACTCTAGGTTGTCTGTTAGCTAAAAATAGCTCACTTTAAATGATTCACAGGCAAATGTAAACAATGGTCAATTGTAGAAGAAATTTGAACTAGTTTGCATGTTTTGATGGTAAAAAACTATTATTATCCATATTGTGCATCCATATCAGTATCAGTCCTATGAAAAATTGAGTCAAGACTAGCATTCCTGATTTTTAATCTTGTTTATGTAAATTTAACAATGAAACTCAAAATCAAACATTCATTTACTAAAATTCTGTCATTGCTGGCTGGTCCATTAATTGAGATAACCTAGCAATAAATGTAGAAATAATAAACTTAAGTCTGAGATGCAGAACAATACACACAAATTAGTAAGTGCTGCTGTGATAAGGACTAATAAAAATGATAAGCTATTTGAAATTATATTTATCACTGTATGTCTGTAATTAGTAGTTCCCTATTTCTTTAAAACATTTTTTATGATATGACATATAAAAATATAACTGTAAAAATGACTATGATATTCTATTTGGGTTAAAAATTCAAAATTACTTTCTGGAGAAGTTTTGCAATGCACTCTAGCTAGGTGTTAATTCCATTGATACATATGAAGCCTTCTGACGTAAAATTAGCCACGTGGGAATTGTTTACATTCTCTGTTCCTCTAGGGTTCATGACCTCATTAGCTCCTCCCGGCAAATTCAAATTTTTGGCAGTTAGGTTTAAATAATTTTTTGAAACTATACTTCAACATTTTGTTTTAAAAAATAAAAACACCAATTGAGAAAGAATATTTCAATGTGTATTTATGCAATTTTTCATAACTTTTTATTCAGTGGTTTATTAAAAATTTTGAAAAAGGGCTCTCTGATGTGAAACATGCATAATTTATATAAAAACCTGCCCCGGCACCATCTTGTGGCTTTTATATGGCAGTTGGGGGTTTAATTAAATGCAGTAACCATAATGCATATGCGCAGTGTCAAAATTAGCCGTAGTCTAATAGCCTGTGGCTACTACCGTTTTTTCCTGTGATTAAAAACAAGAGGGCCAAGATGGCCCTAGGTCGCTCACCTGAGAAACACACCATAACAGTGTAAACATGTTTGACCTAGTGATTTCATGGAAACAAATATTCCGGCTTGGACCAAAAATGTGGTCTCTTGAGTTTAAACAAGTATTTTCTTACATATGACCTAGTGTCCTAGTTTTTTACCCCAGATGACCCATATTCAAACTTGACTTAGATTTTAACAAGGCAATCATTCTGACCAAATTTCATGAAGATCAATTGAAAAAATACAGTTTCTATCGAATACACAAGGTTTTTCTTTCATTTGACCTAGTGACATACTTTTTGACGCCAGATGACCCATATTCAAACTCGACCTAGATTTCATCAAGGCAATTATTCTGACCAAATTTCATGAAGACCAATTCAAAAATACAGTCTCTATCGCATACACAAGGTTTTTCTTTTATTTGACCTAGTTTTTGACCTCAGATGACCCATATTCAAACTCGACCTAGATTTCATCAAGGCAATCATTCTGACCAATTCATGAAAATCAGTTGAAAAATACAGCCTCTATCGCATACTTAAGGTTTTTCTTTGAATTGACCTAGTGACCTAGTTTTTTTACCCCAGATGACCCATTTTCGAATTTGGCCTAGATTTCATCAAGGTAATCATTCTGACAAAATTTCATGAAGATCAGTTGAAAAATACAGCCTCTATCGCATACACAAGGTTTTTCTTTGATTTGACCTAGTGACCTACTTTTTGCCCCCAGATGACCCATATTCAAATTCGACCTAGATTTCGTCAAGGTTATCATTCTGACCAAAATTCATGAAGATCAATTGAAAAATACAGCCTCTATCGCATACACAAGGTTTTTCTTTGATTTGACATAGTGTCCTAGTTTTTGATCCCAGATGACCCATTTTCGAATTTGGCCTAGACTTTATCAAGGTAATCATTCTGACAAAGTTTCATGAAGATCAGTTAAAAAATACAGCCTCTATCGCATACACAAGCTAAATGTTGACAGACAGACGAAAGACAGTCAAAGGACGCCTGACTCCATCGAGCGATCACAAAAACTCACTTGTGCATTGCTAATTAAACGCGTATAGCATTGTCATTTCATAATGATCTCCATTAATCAACACTTATTGTTCAAAAAAATGGTTAATCAACAATTTCTTTATAAAATGTTGTTTTTTGCACTCGCACATGTTGACAATCATATGCAAAGTCTCAAAGAGAATAGCATGCATTTTCTCTACAATCCCTTCCCCTTATTAGTATCTATCTGTGTCAGATTTTTTTTATCTCTTCAGTATTTCATAAGCTTGCTTTGAACCGGGGCTCTAATTGGCTGAATACAACCACCTCTGGTGCAACAGATAGTTTGATTCGCTTTCACACTTAGGCTCTCGTGAAAATCTCACAAGTACCTTAAGTAGGCGGAGCTTAAATTATGACATCTTGCAAATTGTCCAAGTAGCGGTAAATAGCAAATGCGGATCCTAAAAAATCGGGCGACTTGAACTTCGCTTTGAGGTTAGATTTTGTCTGGCAGACTCAGACTCATGGAGCGATGTGTCCGATGATGGGGACTCCAACGATGATATGGTCTGCCATTTATAGACTTCTTTCTCTGTACAGCCGATAATAAGTAGTTTGAAAACATGGCAAACATCGGTAAAACAAAATGTTTTATGGTGCAAAAATTAGATATTTAATGTAGTCAAAATAATTTGATGTTCAGATTGTTTTATATTTGTGACTAGCAATCTAAACGCCAAAACTTTGAAAGACCAAAATAATGGAGGATAAATCACAGTACACGGTCGTGTAAAGTTATTGGTTTTATCACTTGCGCATACAGCATACAATTACACGGTAAACGGTATGTTTAAATCACCAGAAAATTTGTAGTTTTGGATATTATATGATAATTTTTACATAAATCAATGAGGAACTGAATCCCATTTTGATACATGTAAGTTTTATTTGAATTAATGACCAATTCAATTGTGAAATAATCGGCATTTAAACCTATCACGTGTAAAGCGTCGGCAGCAATGAAATTTCATTGGAAATGGGTCTTTCGAGTGTTTGACAAGAGTGGGGATATTGCCCATATGAAAAAATTGTCTCAATAAATTGTATGCACCATGGTGTTGGGCTTGGAAAATGAAAATTTCCTATCTGGTAGCCCGAACAGGTTAGTGGATTCAAATCTAAATTTCATACACTGTATGCTGAAAAGTCAATCAACAGTGTTATTTCTCTACTGACATCAAATAAGCCATCTAATTTAGCTGAAGCCTGAACGGTCTAGCTCTAAAAATTATCTAATATCTTCCGACATTTTTCACAGCTGGAGGCTGGCCTAAACTTGTAAATTAAACAAAAACAGCTTCAACTGAGACATTTCTTACATGGCTTCTCCTGTCACTAGATCCTGTATTGTTTGTACCGGCTGTCTCTGACATCTTTATGGTTTAAACAACGCAAATATCTCCGTCGTCTTTTGTTTACCAAAAATATCAATTTCAACAGTTCTTCTTCCTGGAAGGGAGGTTACTCTAAATTGACTAAAATTTAAAGGGGAACTACGTAATATCGTGACGCCATGAAAAAACGTCACTGATATTTTATAGCAACGACGTCAAATACAGCAGATAAGCAATTAGAAAAGTAAAAAAGAAAAATCATGAAAGCATAAGAAGAATTACATGGAATACATATTTGGTAAAAGACAACAATTGAGAGGTAAAAATTTACATAAATTATTATATATCTATCATTTATGGCTAAACAGTAATCCAACAGGCACGTTCAGCAAGGTTGATATATTCAATGTTGAATTTTTGTTGAATTTGTATTTGATTTGAAAGTTTAAACAACTCTGTTGCCTCAGTCTGTTTTCAACGTTGATTTAAGTGTGGTTCTGTAGAGCTTTTGAGTCGCCCTATTTTAAGAATCAACATGGTGTTCAGGGCACCACGTTACAATGGGTCAAGTCTTTCTTGATTGGCAAGCGCCAATCCGACCTTGTGAATGGTGAAGCATCAGATGAAGTTCCAGTAACGTCCGGAGTCCCACAGGGCACCGTCCTATGCCCCCTTCTATTCTTACTCTACATAAATGATTGACCTGCCTGAAAATCTGATTTCACAGGTCCGTTTATTCGCCGATGACACTGCTGTCTATTTAATTGTAAATAGTCCTGCCCAAGAAAACATCCCCCAGCAAGACTTGAATAGGTTACAATTATGGGAAAGTAAGTGGGACATGGAGTTTAACCCCTCAAAATGCACAGTTGTGAACATAACAAGGTAAAAAAACTTCAAATCAAAGTATACACTCCATGGCCAAGTCTTGGAAACAGTCCTGATGCAAAGTATCCTGGGATCACTATATTCTCAGATCTTAACTGGACTAAACACATCAATTTAGTCACGTCCAAAGCTAGCCGAACACTTGACTTCATTAAGCGAAATACCCCATGCAAAAACCCAAAAGTTCGGGAAGTAGCTTATAAAGCTCTAGTCAGACCACAGATGGAATATGCTAGCTGCGTCTGGAGCCCTTATACCCAGCATAACATCCACCAGATCGAAATGATTCAGCGGAGGGCAGCGCGATGGTTAATCATGACTACTTCCCTTACAGCAGTGTCACAAACATGCTAAGTCAGCTGAGATGGCGTACCCTTGAAAATAGGAGATCTGATTCATGCCTCCTTATGTTCTACAAAATAGTGAATAGTTTGGTTGCTGTACCACTTCCTCCCTATGTCAACCCCCCATATCCCGTCTAACAAGACATATGCATCCCCACTCCTATACCCAGATCCTCACTTCCTGTAATTACTATAAGTTTTCTTTTTTTCCAGCCACCATAGTGCTTTGGAATTCCCTTCCAGTACAGCTTGTGCAAGCCCCAACCCTGAAATAGTTTAAGCAGGGTGTGACCAAACTTGCACACAATACTTAACATGATAAACGGGTTTTTAAGCTGCTTTATCTGTAAATCCTTTTTGTTTTTAACACTATCAACTGTATTTATGCTTGCACTACACATCGTGTATTACTTTTATTCTCCTGTCCATTCTACTTTTGAATTTCTTGTACAGGCGCGCAGCTGCACGTAATACTCGTAAAGAGGAGTGATGCATATTTATTATAAATAGATAGATAGAGTTAAAATCAATTATACCTTACCTCCAGCAATTTGCTTGTACCCATTTACAGTGAGGTCGACTGAGGCAATCGTGAAAAAGTACCTTGCCCAAGAACACCGCTATGGGAATAGCCAGGAATAAATCCAAAGACCTTCACCTTCGTAGAAAACGTCTTAGCCCTCTCGTCCAGTGCGTCCACCATATCTAATTAAGGCTGAATAATTATTGTTTAATGCGCCATCCTGCATCGTCAGTGGTTAATGTGTATAGACTTAATGTTGAACTAATACTGGAAGATCAATGACTTGACTTACTTCTACTTCAACGTCCAACAATCAACTTTGATTTAATTGGAAGGTCGTGGCACATAAGTAAAATCTTACTATCAGAATGAAAATAATCAAGATATTCTTGTGGTTTATTGTCTTATATTTACCACGGTTCATCGTTCAAATGCTTAATTATAGCTATTTAACAACTTGAGCGTCCTATTTCTACGAATTTAAACTCTACACCGTGATAACACTCCAAGGTTTGACTATTTTTTAATTGAGACATACGCCTGTTAATTATGAATTATAGTTACGCATGTTTGGAGTTACACACATTATATAAGAGATGTATATTTACTATGTGTTAGAATTTGTAAAATAACTCACAACCCAAAGTAAGTCGAAAATACAAAATTGAACGAGTACAACAATCTGCAGCTCGATACGTATGTAACAACTGTGGTCAAACAAGCAGTGTAACCAAATGCTGGCAATTCCTTGAACAACGCCACATAAAAAATCCCTTATTATGATTTACCGGTACCTTGATGTTGATAGCCGTCTTTGAGATGAAACTCGTGTTGGTCCAATTTTAATCTGATTTCCACAGTAGAAAGTTATATTACACATACGCACACATTAAGGATGATAATATTTTGTTATAGTCTACTGAAGAGTAAACGTATAATCTCTATCTTTCCCAAAGAAGTGTAAAATACAATATATATTTTAGCTGTTTGTCTTCAAGTCCAATCAGTGTTAAGCGCACTCTTAAAGGCATTTACGATGGGCGGTTATACGTCGGGCGTAATAATTTCACGAGGGCGAGTGTATAAATAGTGTTAAAACACGATTTTGCTATAAATCATTTCAATTCTAATATGCATGTTTAATCTAAAACAGTAGATAAAATATAGTAGTGCTCTTGTTTTCGTCGCAACAAAAACTTTGACGTCACCGCACGTTAACGTGACGTTATTCTAGCGTAAGTGTGTTTTAACAGAGACAAGCATATTAGAATGTTTGTTGAGACATATTGTTCCAGTGATTGATGACTCTGTAAGAGAACCTATGTTGACCTATGTTGACTCACTAGACTATTTACGTGATTTTTTGATAACTTGTAACAGTGTCCTCTGCTCTTGTAGGCGTAGATGTTGAAAATTTAATGTTTGGAATGTAGGCTTTAACATATCCATGCATTATCTTAAAAAGCTGTATGACATCGGCTCGTTCACGTGAATAATACGAAGTGGCTGGACCTAATTTCCTGAGTCTCTCTCCGTATGTTAAGTCCTTCATTCCGTTCACATGTTTTGTAGCACGCCTCTGGACATTTTCAGTTGAAATGATATATTTTTAAAATTATATACATGTATTTTATCTATATATTTATTCTTTTATTATGTTTTTAAATTAAAGTACAGTTTTATTGCAGTTGACCATAACGTACACCTTAGTCACACCTACAAGAAACCTGAATTTCTTGGTCCCACAATCTCATACGTAATACCATTCTAACTTCTTTCTTCCAAGAACAATTCGTTCCTGGAATGGTCTTCCCCTATACATACAGTTCTATGCACTGAGAGGCTGGCGAATGTAACCTTCTAATCTATATCTATGTTTTTAATCTTAGTAATTGCAGTTCTTTTTAACTTTGCACCTGATGAGCTTGCTCATCTTTTGAAGGGTAAGGAAAGCCTGACAATAAGTTAATTCTTTTCCGCAGCCTTAACGTACTAAAACGTATTAGCGTCTGATGGTCCTTTCACGCTTCCGTAGAAAGAACATTTATTACACGAAACCTATTTTGAAAATATTTCTGAATTGTCTAGGTTTGCAGCTCTCAAATACGGTTATGTCTTACATCTGAGGCATGTACTGACACTCTCAGACAACATCAAAAATGACAATTTGAGCGATTTGATGATGTTCAGAAATTATCAATGTACCCTTGGTTCGTTACGGACCCCTGTTGAATTTGTGTTTATCCAGAGCTCAAATACTTTTTAACAGATTAAAAGCTGACATGCTGTACTAAAGCCCAGGTAATTTCAATTCGTGATAAAGTGCTGAAAATTGGCTCCCTTATAGCAAAAAAAAAAAATGAAAAACATGATAATTTCTTTCATTTTAGCTGGAAAAATTAGAGTAATTATTTTACAGAAATAAGTAAATCAGTTCAAATATGTATCTAAAAATTTAATAAATCCGCCATTTTGTTTTTTGTTGCCATGGAAACAAAATGGCCACCAGTTTGACCAAATATTTAAATGCTTATAACTTTCTCATTTTTACTCCGATTTTAAAAATTCTTTCACTTCTTTATGATTTAAGAAGCCCCAGCTGACATAATTCACATAAGAACAACGCTGCCTTTCCCTTTAACCGTCTGTCCCAGACAAGCGCCTCCGAGTTATAATCAGAATTGATTGTTGGGCAGTACTGTATACAGTACAGTACGTGCCCAAACCAAAATAAAAGTAAAATGTACCCGAACATTGGGATTTTTTTGTTGTATTTTTATCTGCAAAAAAAAAAAGGAACCGAGTGTGAAATGAAATAAAGTCACTCAAATTATAAGATTTGACTGAACAGGCTTCTGTACTGTACTGTACATGGACTGTACTAACATCTGAGGCATATACTGACACTCTTTCCTGGCACCACATATCAATAAAATAACAAACAAAGCTAGTCAAAGTCTTGGTTTCATAAAACGTAATTTACATTCATCTAAACCAGAAACAAAAGAGGCAGCAAAAAATCGATAGTAAGACCTTCTTTCGAGTACTGCTCATCAGTTTGGGATCCATATCATGTACCGTAAGTGATAAACAAAAACTTGAAAATGTTCGGAGAAGAGCTGCCCGTTTTGTCACTAATAACTACTCCAAAACACCGGGTACAGTAATGCAAACACTAAACCAACTTCAATGGGAATCATTAGAGCGCAGAAGACAGATTGCACGCCTCAGTCTCTTTTACAAAATCCACTATGGACTTGTTGCTATCTCACCGCTGCAATACATGACCCCAATTACAAGACCATCCAGACACCACCATCATCTGGCTTACCACATTCAGCACACTTCAACAGATTATCTCAAATACTCTTTTTTTCCAAGGACAATAGTTGTATGGAATTTACTGCCGGTATAGATTTTCTACTTGGTCAATGCTGACTCAAACTCTGCGTTTAAGTCAGGATTGACTAGTTTGCCCCATATCCCCTAGACAGTACATATGCTTTTATCTTTTAACAGTACTAACACTCTATTTCTTCACCGTGTACATAGTGATTATGCAATGTATAGGCTATTAGGGCTAAAGTAGGGTTTTTTTTTCTTTAATGCACATATTTTTTATCACATTGTCAATGTCCAACAGGGTGGATTGAGTAGCTCTGGAGGCTTGACAATTCTTTTACTTTACTAACCCCCACACATGGCCATTATAGTCCAGGAGGACTGTTTGCCATTACTAAAGAAGAAGAAGAAGAAGGATACATTATAATTTGTATTTTGTATTTTCGGTAGTGTGTCTTTACAATGTGCATGGATACATTTTGGTACCGTACCACTGGATTTGCATCATTGCCCCTTTAATATTAATTATGCCAGGTATGTTTGAGAGTGGTCTCCCTTAGTCAGATAAGAAAAAGAAAAATGCTTTCATGTTTTTATATTTTTGTAAGTAATCACAGCAGATCATATAATTGTTTTTCTTTTTGCTGTTAATGTTGACATTTTCTGAGTTTCTAGAATATTATCTTGTGTTAAACTTCTTTAAGCTAAATAATGAGACCAAAGGCACCACCCCAACTATAGTTTTATAGTGATAGCAGGTTTATAGGCCACTTCTGTTGGGTTATAACTCTTTAGCGAGGTGGTTAGTGTCTGCCTACGGATTACGAGGTCCGGGGTTTGAGCCCCAGTAGGGACCTTGGTATTTTCTCTCCTAGGGTTTACTTTAGTCAAGAAGTAATAGTTATAGTATGTGTGAGAGTGTGTTACCAGGCTATATCAGAGCTAGGGGTACATCGAGGGTATTTTTCTCTGCACATATCGTCGAGGCCGGTAGGCCGAGACAGATATGTGAAGAGAAAAATAACGAGATGTACCCCTAGCTCTGATATAGCCTGGTAACACACGAGCACTACATATTATAACTGTTTTATCGCATAGTTTATCATTAAAATTTATATATTATTTTCATTTAAATTTGTTTATTATTATTTTTACTATTTTGATTCCCTTTCTGCGCCTTGCTGACTGAAACACTAAAACTTCTGTTTTAGAAATGTACCAGGCTCTAGTTAGACTGGCTCGAACCTCAGCTGGGAATATATCTTTATGTAGAATGATGGGTGATCGTATGTGGTAGAACTGATTTATGATCTATAATGACCGATATATTTCTGGGGAATTTCTCTAAACTACAATGAAGACAAGAGTCAACAACTTAGTGCTACACTTTTATTTATAGAATTAATCTAGGCTATATAAATCTATATTTATTCAGAATTTATTTAAATTTAAATAAACAAAGAAACTTAAAGAATAAAAGTAGAATTTTAATTATTAATCTAAAGAAGAGAAGGGAAATTAATCTGATGTTTCAGTTTTAGAGTTTTGCTATAAGCAAGTATTATGTGAGAATGATCTCAATTAAACAAATGAAGCTCTTAGGCTTCGGTGACGTACCGGTTGCCCGGTACAGCCTATCTAACTAACAAAATACTATGCACGGGTATATAAATGAAATTTCCCGCGCATAGTCACATGACAGGTATAAACAATTAATAATTGGATCTAACATAAACCAATGAAAATACTTTAAACATTATTATTAACCAATGAATTGATCCGTAGTAAAACACATTCGGCGAAGAAGACAATATGGCGGCGCCCATGAATGACAACAACAAATGAAACAAGAATAGTTAAAGAAAATATTTTAAGCGTAAATCTGACCTGTTACATTCCTTTCTCCTTAAATAAATTAAAATATTGCAAAATATTTTAATATGTAATGAAAAATCTATGTGAATAAGGAATGAAAGTAGATATATATTTAATGATGACTTAAGTCTTGACTTAAGTTAAAAGAGTTACTTAATCATAATCAAAACCAAAAATGCAAAGAACAAATAATGCTAAAATTAAATTATAAAGTACTTTAAAACCTACTGACATAACATTTAACTCTTAAATTATAAAGTAGTAAGTAATAACTATAGATTCTTTAAGTAACAATTTATTTATAGTTCTATAATAAAAAGATAGAAATTTCAATATGGAAATAAATCCAAAAATAATTGACAAAATAGTGTGTTCCAAAAAAACATTTAACTGTAGCACTATAAGTAAATGAAAAATAATAACACTTGACACTACCAGTGGCTAATTTCGTCATAATAATCTAATTCAGTAGGTGACATTGCATTTAGGCCATACAGTTCTACGCGTTGAACATTTCTCCTAGCCTCCCTATCTTCCTCCTTCCTGTGTTGTTTTTCTCTCTCATTTTTGACCTGCCTTTCTTCCTCCATATCCCTCCTTTCTTGATGTGAGGGGAAGCGTGGCTTACTGACTCCTGCCGGGCTAATATATTTCGGATTTGCAATCCTAGACGCCTCGCACAAGTGTTGTGACCCGTTGCGTTTACTGTGCTGCCGAGCCTCATTACCCCTGAAGACTACAGTGGAACATTTCATACATTTGAAAATGTTTACTACTGGCAGATGTACCCTTGCCAATGTTCACTGAATCTGTCATAACGACTGAAAAATTTCCCTGCTGAGCAGTGGGGTACAGGGCATTCCATCCCTTGTTCCGGCCATAAAGGTCTGTCAGCTGCCTCTAACATTTGTTGAGCCATGATAACTGAAATTGGCAAGGAAAGATTTAATTTCAAACAGAAATATAATTAGAATGAATAAACAAAATACATACTGTTTAATTTCCTTATTTTCAAACTTTTTAAAGCATTTTCATACTAATTTATACCTTATTTATTGATTTTTATTTTACATTAATGATTATATTTATACATCATCTTTTATTATTATTATTATATTTTTTACATAATTTATATACATTTTATAGATAAATAATTTTTCAAGAAAGACAACTCTTTTAAACTTGTATTTATAGTTGCAGAATTTATCTCCCTTTGAGTTTTAACTCGACATACTATTGTATGTTGATTTTTTTTTTTTTTTTTTTTTTTTTTACACACAAGTATAAAGTAATACAACATAATAATCAGCATCATTAAACATAAAACAAGTTCCATGACTGGTATACAATTATAAATTTACAAGTTTCATGACTTATTACATTTACATATAATGCAATTTCATGAATTTACAAATAACATTACATTTTTACACAAAATTGTGCTGATATGTTTACTTTTAAAATAACTGTATTTTAAGCAATAGATTAAAAACATCTGTGCTGTATTGAATACAACTTGTTTTAAATTATCTTTTATAGATAATTTTAGTCAGGACTATACATTTGTCTTGGTTTGACGCTACGTTCCCTTCTTGATCTTGGAACAAATGGCACTGTGTAATCACTACTCTTAGATTGACATGTATCTGTCTCATTTTGAGAAATGTCAGAATTCGTGACATCATATATGACATCATCTACAATTGTGACATCATTATTCACTTCATCAGGATCAATGGTAAGGTTATCTTCTAACCAATTCTCAGGTCTGGGAATACCCTCATAAGGCTTAAGGTGATCAACATGGACTACTATTTGCTTTGAGTCCTTGGATTTTTGTATCCTGTATGTTAAGTATGTAAGTTTTTCAATAATTAGGTATGGACCCGTCCACCCCAAACATAATTTTTGATTTGCGGTTGGAGGATACCATCTCCAAACCCAATCACCAGTACAAAATTCTCTTGGTTTTAAGCCTCTATCATAGTATCGTTTCTGTCTAGTGGCAGATATGCCTAAATGATCATTTGCGAACAAGAAAGCATCGCGCATTGTAGACTTGACCCACTCAATGTATTCAATGGGACATTCAGTGTCATACTGACCAGGAGGGGGACCAACCATTAAATCAATGGGGTACTCTATGTTTCTACCTAGCATGAGTAAATTTGGTGTACATCCTGTACTGGAATGTTCAGTGGCCCTATAAGCTGCCATAACATAGGGGAGGTGGTCATCCCAGTCTCTGAAATTTATTTCAGACGAAACAAAGCTGGTTAACATTTGTATGAGTGTTTTATTACAGCGCTCTTTCATTCCATCTGATTGTGCGTTATAGGGACAGGTATGTGTTTTTTCAATTTGCAAGATATCACACATTGCAGAAAATAAACGGGATTCAAAATTTCTCCTTGGTCAGTATGTAATTGTGCAGGAAAAACCATACTGAAGGAAAAAACGTTGGTGATAAGTGTGTCAGCTACTGTATATGCAGTTTGATCAGGTAATGCAAAAGCCATCTTCCACTTAGTAAAGTAACAACCACAGACAATTATGTATTCATTGTTGTTCTTTGTTAAGGGTAAGGGACCTAAAATATCTACAGCACAAATTTCCATAGGTCTGTAGGCTCGAATCTGCTTAAGTGCTGATTTACCTTTACCAGGACCAGGTTTACAACGTGCACACATTTCACACTGACGAACCCACATTGCAATATCTTGATTCATACCAGGCCAAAAGAAACGGCGCTTAACAGCTTCAATTGTACGGTCTCTCCCTAAGTGACCTGCATACCTTTGACAATGTAATGCTCAAAAATGTGCTTTCTAATCTTATCAGGGGCTACCAGTTTGAGAGAACCCTGACCACTACAGTCTGTACTTTTGAAGTAAAGAAGGTTTTTATGAACTTCAAGCACTTCCCAGTTTTGCCATAATTAATTGTATCACAATCTATGATAGACAATTTTGATTTTTCAGGTTTTTCAGATTGTTCTTGTTTAAGTCTGATAATTTCTTTTATGGCTACATCACTTTTCTGTAAATTTATCAGCTCTTGATGAGACCAGCAGTTTAACCAATTAACCTCAGGATTTGATAAATCACAAGTAACATTTGCACTGACTGAATTTATGCATGAGCAAGGACTGCTGAAATAGTACATGTCACCTTGACCTTCACAAGTTTTAGTCTGTGTGTGTACATTGCATTGATCTTGCTGAATGTTATTTTCATCTTTTGACTGTACTAAAGATTTTACTCTTGAGCTTATTTCAGTTTAAATCACCTGGCTTGTTTGAAGTCATATCTGCATTTTGATCATTTTTATGCTTACAGTTTGTGCATTCCGTACAACCATATATGTTACAGCGTCGTTTAATTTGCCTTGTAAGACTATCTGCATATAAATGTTTTGAACCTTCACGGTACTCAATATCATACTCATATGCTCCTAACACATTAAGCCAACGAGCTATTAAGCCTTCTGGTTCTTTGAAATTGTGTAAGTGAATTAAGCTTTTGTGATCAGTCCTGATAAGAAATTTCTTTCCTAATAGGTAATGTTTGTAAGCTTGTACAAAATGAACTACAGCTAAAAGCTCGCGTTTTGTGACACAGTAATTCTGTTGAGCATTATTTAATGTCTTACTACCGTACGCAATAACTCGTTCTTGCCCATTTTGTATTTGAGAAACAATACCAGAAATGGTGTCTGCGCTTGCGTCTGTATCTAAGATGAAATTTCCATTTTCATGCGGAAAAGCAAGAATTGGCGGGCTTATTAAGGATGCTTTTAACTTATTAAAAGCTAACTGCTTAGCATCTTCCCATTTAAATTTTGCCTTTTTTCTTGTCAACCTAGTGAGAGGTAAAGCAATCTCTGCGAAGTTTTTGATCATTCTCCTGTAATAACCACAAATTCCTAACCATGATTTTACTTCATGCTTATTTCCAGGTACTGGCCATTCTTTAATACATGTTATTTTTGAAGGGTCAGAATGATGTGATACCTTGACTTGATACTTGATGTCCTAGAAATACTATCTTAGTTTGAAAAAGTTTACACTTAATAGGTTTTAACTTCAAGTTTGCTTGTCTGAACCTTAGTAAGACTAGTCTCAGGTTTTCAAGTGCTTCATAAAAAGATTTGCCCATAATACAGACATCATCCAAATAAACTAGTACTTTATCAAAACCAAGACCAGCTAAGACAGCCTCCATCAGCCGCTGAAAAGAAGCTGGTGCGTTTTTTAATCCGAAGGGGACAACTCTGAACATAAATTGACCACGTGACGGAATTCTAAAACTAGTTTTTGGTGCATCAAACTCATTCAGTTTCAATTGCCAATATCCCGAAGCTAAGTCTAGACAATGGTAAAAATGGTTGTTTGCAAGTCTATCTAGAGTTTCATCAATCCTAGGTAAGGGATATGCATCAAAGATTGTCACAGAATTCAAGGCTCTCAGATCCACACAAAACCTGACAGAGTTATCTTTCTTTTTCACTAAGCAGATACCTGAAGACCAAGGAGAATTACAAGGCTCAATAACTTTTTTCTCCAACATTTTATCAATTTCTTCATCAACAACACCCTGTAAATGTAAAGGTATTCTTCTTGGTTTACACTGAACTGGCTTAGCATTTCCGGTGTAAATGAAATGTTCTGCAATATCTGTTTGACCTAGTTTGCCATCAGGTCCGACAAACACATCTTGAAATTGGGTTAATATTTTTTCAACCTCAACTTTTTGTTTTGAATCAATGGTTGAGGGTAATGAATCAACCAAGGGTCTTAAATGCTCAGGTAAAGTACTTCCAGTACTTTGATCTGGCAATGTCTCATTGCCAAGAAATATCTCATTGACTGGACTCATGTTTCCCATAATTGTGTTGATTTTTATTCTGAATGGAGAGTCATTGACATTCATAACTGACAAAGTAAGATTTTCATCACATGTGTCTACTAATGAATGTGCAATATAGATTCCTTTGCTAATAAAATCTCTGGAGGGATCTAACATATTTATCTTATTTGTATAGTTCCCATTTATATGAGCTGGTATAAAACATCTCAGACTGAGCTGGAACAAGTACAGATTCAGAGATTTCTATTCTAGCACAACATAAACTCTGATACCTGTGAAGTTTGACTTTGCCGAGTTTTGTTTTTAAAAGGCGTTTAGGTATTTTCAAGCTAACATCATACCATTCAAAGAAATCAAGACCTAAAATGCCTATCGTTTCTTCCACATTGGCGACATACACATCTAGGCTTACAGGAATATGTTCAATATGAAACACAAGTTTACATTTACCCTTTATTTGTAAACTAGTACCATTTGCAGACGACAATGTTTCATTGACTGGGTCTAAGTTTGGTTTATTTTTCATTCTGTCATATGCCTTACTAGATAAAATTGATACAGGACTACCTGTGTCAATAAGCATGCCTCCTTTAATTTGATCGAAGGAACATTTGACATAGTAGCATGAAGAAGTTTGAGGGCTCTCTTTATAATCTTCATTTGTAATTGTAAAGGTACTACTTTTAGATGTCAAGTTCTCATTTTGAATCATTTGTGAACATCCCTTTTTGCTTTTACTACTTGATGAACAACCCTCTGTCTCAACAACATTCAAGTTTCCTAACATGCAACTTTCACTATCAGTTTTTGAACTGATTGGTCGACCCACACTATCAATACTATTAAGCTTTTCTGTCATACAGTTTTTATTTTCAGTTTTTGAGCTCTTTAAACAGCCCTCATTCTCATTTGTCATATAACTTTTATTTTCAGCCTTTGAAAAACCCTCATTCTCAGCTTCACCTCTCTGTCTCAAAATTTCTGTATTTTGCAAACTTTTCTCTATCATAGAAACATTCATATTTGTTGAACAACCCTCACTATAAGTACAATCCGACCTTGACCTTGACTGTAATATGTCATTATTTACTGACTTTTGATCTTTTACGAGTGCGTTTGTACTGCTACTCTCACACTGTGTGTTTACGGGAGGGGTTATTATAATTTCAGGTATACACTGATTCGCAAGCATATTTGTAGAACCTGCGGGAATCTGCGATTCCGAATTTTGCTTGGAACAATCTGACTTTTTATTTTCTGGCCTATTTGAAACAATATTGACTGAATTTTCGGCCGCAAACCCAGTCTCAATTAGTTCCCTGGTACAATTGAGGCTGTGTTTGTGAGTAAAATTCACGTCCTTGGAACTTTGGTCCGTAACCTTGTCTTGGTTGGGGGCCCTGCGGGGTATAATAACTATATTGCGGTTGAATTGCTGCTGGGTTATTATAGCAACGTGACTCTACATGCCTTTCTTATTACAATAACCACACACAATATCCGACCTTCTACTTGGGCCTTGTCTTGGTTCGAACCCTTTACTCTGTTGCTGTGCATTTGCGCCGTACGGTTGCACAGGATCGGTCCTTTTTGGGCTTTGATTACGTTTATAAGCGTTACTCTGTATATACGACAATTTTTCAGTCAATTTTTTGTCTAATGTTTGATCAAGCAGAGAGGATAACATCTTTTGTAAATCATCTAAACTGCAATCCGCTTTAAGATTTTTCGATCTAAGAGACGCAACTTGATCTTTTTCTAACAAGGATGATGGAGTTGTCTCCCTGACTTCAGTGTTTTCAGGCTTCGAAATCTTATCTACTGAACCCTGTAAAGCACAATACTCAACGGCTGCACTTATTGCCTTATCTAACGAGTCAGGATGTAAAAACTGAACATGTTTTTGTAAATCAAAATTGCCTAATCCGTGGATGTACTGATCAATTATACATGTTTCTAGCGCAGTACTAGGCATAGACGGAAAAGCTTTTTGTCCTAGCTTACGTAATACATATCCATAATCGGCAACAGATTCACCCTTTAGTCTTTTTCTAGTTCGAAATTCACACCTGAAAGCTAATTCTCTCTCCTGCGGGGAAAATCTTTGAGTCAGTACTTTCTTAATTTCAAGGTAGTTTGTCATTTGTTCGGGCTTTAATGTAGATAAAAGCCTTTGTGCCTCACCCCTAAGGTTTATAGACAACATACACGCTTTTTGCCTTTCGTCCCAATTATTCCAGCTAGCTACCTGCTCAAAATGAACAATATAATCTGGCCATTCACTAGAGGTACCATCAAACTTATCTGGCTTAATTTCCTTAGTTTTCTGAGGAGTATTATAGTTTGACTGCGGATAAACTGTATTTTGCATACTGTCATCAAACATTGTATGTTTGGTAGGCTGAAAATTACCAACATTGTACATTGTATTTCCTATCCTATCGTGTGAAGAAGGATCTGTCTGAGCATAAACACCATAACTCCGATCATTGGGTATATACAGGTTATTCATAGAGCTACCTGTCTGTACACCTGTAGGTACAAACGTGTTTGTTTGTGCAATGGGATGGGATAAAGGTGTCTGTATTGTGTCTACAGTTATCGGTGCTGTATATCTGTTTGTTCCGAGAGAATCAAACTGTGTTCTGTTAGGTTCGAATACCGGGTTCCTGGCTTGTGTATTCATATACTGACGGTTCTCATTCAAAATTGTGGGCCTATGATGCGGAGACATATTGCCCATACAGTCAACAGGTTTGTAATAATCTTCTTTGCCTATCATAGTACCTGACTTTTGGTTCTTTACTGCTATGTAGCAACGTTTGACTATTTAAATAAGTACTAACAGGTCGAGAGGTAGGACGACTTTCAATGCTGTTATGTGTTTGTTGATGCCCTAATTCAAAAGTAACGCCATGTTCTCTGCTTCGATACAACCTAGTTGTGTCACTTGCAATGGGTTCTTCTATGTAAGAACCAGCATAATTTATATTCCGTAATCTAGCAGGTAATTCATAATACGTTTCATCAAAGCCAATTCTTGGAGAATTTACATGAGAAGTTACGATACCTTCAGGTCTTCTTATAGGCGAAAACACACAAGTATGTGGATAACTTTCACTCCTTGGTAAAAACACAGAACCCGTGCACGCACTAGCATACATATGACTATCTACATTTGTATAACCGATACCGTCGGTATGAAACGATGTGCTTTGTTCTGCCATACTAATACACAATAACTTTACCCTACTTTATACATGTACTGTATACACAACCTATTTATAATTTATCTTCTTGATACACTTTATTTAAGCGTACATGTATTTTATACAAATTTAACAGATAGACGTTTTATTTATTATAGTAGTAGTCATTGTAGCACTGATTTTCCTTATTTATATAATTTTATTTGATAATTTAAAGTTGTATGACTCTGTCCTGTATGTAGAGTTTATAAAATCGGCGAAAAATGAAAAAGTTACGTTATATTTCTACTAGCAAATTTGTAATTATTCTACACCAGCTATTTGGTCGGTTTTATTACTAGTCAATTGGTCACGGCACCAATGTACCAGGCTCTAGTTAGACTGGCTCGAACCTCAGCTGGGAATATATCTTTATGTAGAATGATGGGTGATCGTATGTGGTAGAACTGATTTATGATCTATAATGACCGATATATTTCTGGGGAATTTCTCTAAACTACAATGAAGACAAGAGTCAACAACTTAGTGCTACACTTTTATTTATAGAATTAATCTAGGCTATATAAATCTATATTTATTCAGAATTTATTTAAATTTAAATAAACAAAGAAACTTAAAGAATAAAAGTAGAATTTTAATTATTAATCTAAAGAAGAGAAGGGAAATTAATCTGATGTTTCAGTTTTAGAGTTTTGCTATAAGCAAGTATTATGTGAGAATGATCTCAATTAAACAAATGAAGCTCTTAGGCTTCGGTGACGTACCGGTTGCCCGGTACAGCCTATCTAACTAACAAAATACTATGCACGGGTATATAAATGAAATTTCCCGCGCATAGTCACATGACAGGTATAAACAATTAATAATTGGATCTAACATAAACCAATGAAAATACTTTAAACATTATTATTAACCAATGAATTGATCCGTAGTAAAACACATTCGGCGAAGAAGACAATATGGCGGCGCCCATGAATGACAACAACAAATGAAACAAGAATAGTTAAAGAAAATATTTTAAGCGTAAATCTGACCTGTTACAGAAAATATGTTCCCAAGATAAAAGTACCCAACAAATTTCTGCATTGGTTTTAAATCTTTGCATTTCATTGGCCAGACATATTGTAGAACTTGTTGTTTTGTTTGTAAAAAAAATCAAAGAAAAAGAAACATTTGAGAAATCTCAGAATTTCATATATTTCATGTATTTCTGAATTTGGCAATAACTATCAAGTTTTTGAAATATTCTAGTTTATTTATTCTTTTACTTTATAAATGTAGGTGTTTGTGACAATTCTTTCTCTGTGAACTGTAAATTGGAGCTAAAATCATCTTTTCTTTGAAAGGAAAAAATTATACTCCCTTGATAGGACCTCAATAGAGAAAAAGTGTTCCGATATATATCGGAACAGTTTTACTGTGCTGATATATATCGGAACACTTTTTTTCTTATGAAACTCCATAATGATTTCCGTGTTGATATATATCGCAACAGTTTTGTAAGATATCAGCACAGTTTTGTAGTAATAATGTGTGTTACTATGTATAACATGCTGCAAAGATCAAAGGAAAATTGCCGCACTATGCGATAATGTGAAATATCAGAATGTAAACAGGTCTAGGAAAGTGGTATATATTTACAGATTATCAGACTTCGATCTATAAGTTTACATATCAATTGTATACCTGGTACTTCCCTAGACCTGGTAAAATTGGTCGACCTCGGTCTACCCGAGGTCTCATTTAAGAAATAAATGGCTATTTCTGCAATACAGCATTACTAAATTACTGCCAGTGTGATTTTCACAAGTGATACATTTTATCGCAAACAAATGCTATATATTTAACAAATAATCAAGGCCTTCGAGTGGTTTATCGTCAAATTTACCACGGTTCAGAGTTCGGATGCGTAGGAATTGAAACACGAGGGCGTTTGCCCGAGTGGTTAAATACTGAAGCATCTGAACGATGAACCATGGTAAATTAGACGATAAATCACAAGAAGGCCTTGATTGTTTTCATTCTGACATGCTCATTGACATATTTTAATAAATATTACTGGTACTGATCAATGATAAACCTGAACAGAAAATGAGGTTTTTTACCAGTAACTTTTTTATTTCTGCAAATTGTAATCAATGGTCGGTATCAAAATAATGCTTAAACTTTGCTGAAAACTTTACGTAATTCAAATTTATATTTAGTTAGCAAACTCACATGAAGTGAGGTCCTGAAAGGGGTATGTAAAATGGGCACTGTATGAACGTTGACTGATGATAAATTCGAACACTTTGTCATTTACAAAATTTTCTTGGTATTATTATATTGAAACTTTCCCCAAAAAGCTGCAACAGTCATTCCTGATCAAGTAATGAACAGTTACCAAATGTCAGGCCGTCATGTTTCGACACTGAGCATGCGCAAAAAAACACCCTCTTCCCCAGTAATTTTGGATAAGTATTTTCTATACAAATAAATGTAAGTCATTTATTTATACAGAATATTTACCAGTTTTGTTTTTGTTTACACCAGTTGGTGTTTTAAGTGGAAACTATTAGATGGTGTGTTCAATTTTATAAATAACCGATTGCAATCGAATATTTCCAAGGTGGTCGGCTTTATCATCTGTCCGGGTTTATCATCAGTATTAGTATGTTGGACTTCATTTACCCAAGGAGTAATGTATCAAACGTCATGTGGCAGTTTGACGTCATAATGCTGTCTTACCGGTCCATGCACCAACTGTTGTTTATCGCAGAATATACAGAGCTTGATTTCCTTCTTTGTTTAACTGGAAATTCATTAAAAAACTAGAATTTTATTCAAAATATGACAGCAAAGATGTTGGTTTTGTGTATTTATTGTCTTTCATCTTATACAGGTTTAAAATATTGGGTTGCGATAATGACCATTTTGCATTTAATTTTGACATAATATGCTCAGGTGAGTTTTTGTGATCGCTGGATGTCCGGCTTCCATCGTCTGTCTGTCGTCTGTCTGTTTGTCTCTCGTCTGTCAACATTTAGCTTGTGTATGCAATAGAGGCTGTATTTTTTAGTTGATCTTCATAGTAATTACAGTTTGATCAGAATGATTGCCTTGATAGCGAGCTCGAAGAGCAGGCCCAAAGGGCCTGCTCGAGAATCGAGCTTTACGGTAACGCAAGTATACTTCCACACTTGGTGATGGATTTGAAAAGTTTCGTCGGAAGTTCTTAAAAAGCGCACCCTAACGGATAGGTGCTCACAGGAAGTACTTCTTTCCGGAGTGAATACAGATTCAATTGCTAAAAAATATTCATCACTCAACAATAATGAAAGAATGCTTTCCAGTTGTTTGAAAAAATTTTTTATTTTCATTTAAAAGATGAAGCATCGGCCAGAAAATGGAAAAAAATGTCATTAATAAGCAGAAAGAAACGGGAACGCGGTAATGACGTCACCGTGACACCGGCTTCCCATAATTTTTGCAACGTATGATATTCACTGTTACAGGTATGGTGACACTAAATGTAGACTTTTTCAAGTGAATAGGTTCTCCTGAATTCTTGTGAGTAGGGAATAGCTTCTTTGTGACAAATAAATGATGCATAATATTTTTAGCTAAATCCGATTTCTTTGAGCTCGCTTTGAGGCATTGCCTTATTTCATATTAATAAGTGTAGGCCGAGTTCGAATATTGGTCATCTGGGGTCAAAATCTAGGTCACTAGGTCAAATCAAAGAAAAACCTTGTGTATGCAATAGGGGCTGCATTTTACACTGGATTTTCATAAAAATTTAGTCAGAATATTTGCCTTGATGAAATCTAGGTCAAGTTCGAATATGGGTTGTCTGGGGTCAAAAGCTAGGTCACTAGGTCAAATCAAAGAAAAACCTTGTGTATGCGATAGAGGCTGTATTTTTCAATTGATCTTCATGAAATTTGGTCAGAATGATAGCCGTGATGAAATCAAGGTCAATTTTGAATATGGGTCATCTGGGGTCAAAAACTAGGTCACAATACTTGTTTATACTCTCTTTTTTCCAATTTTAATGATAATTGGTCAGAATATTTTTTTCCATTAAATCACTAGGTCAAACATGTTTACACTGTTATGGTGTGTTTCTCAGGTGAGCGACCTAGGGCCATTTTGGCCCTCTTGTTAATTTAAATTATTGTACCCCCCGACAACAAAGTTGTAAGGGGGGGTATACTGGTTTCAGGTTGTCTGTCCGTCTGGCCGTCTGTCCGTAGACGCAATCTTGTGCGCACCATCTCTCCTTATCCCCTTAACAGAATTTAATGAAACTTCACACAAGTGATCAGTACCAACAGTAGTTGTGCATGGGGCATGTTAGGTTCTTTTAGAAAAAAAAATTTGCAGAGTTATGGGACTTTGTTTTTAGCTCACCTGAGCAATGCTCAGGTGAGTTTTTCTGATCGCTCAATGTCCGGCGTCCGTCGTCCGTCGTCTGTCGTCTGTCGTTCGTCATCTGTCAACATTTAGCTTGTGTATGCGATAAAGGCTGTATTTTTCAATTAATCTTCATGAATATTGGTCAGAATGATAACCTTGATGAAATCTAGGCCGAGTTCGAAAATGGGTCATCTCGGGTCAAAAACTAGGTCACTAGGTCAAATCAAAGAAAAACCTTGTGTATGCGATAGAGGCTGTATTTTTCATTTAATCTTCATGAATATTGGTCAGAATGATAACTTTGATGAAATCTAGGCCGAGTTCGAAAATGGGTCATCTCAGGTCAAAAACTAGGTCACTAGGTCAAATCAAAGAAAAACCTTGTGTATGCGATAGAGGCTGTATTTTTCAATTAATCTTCATGAATATTGGTCAGAATGATAACCTTGATGAATTCTAAGCCGAGTTTGAAAATGGGTCATCTCGGGTCAAAAACTAGGTCACCAGGTCAAATCAAAGAAAAACCTTGTGTATGCGATAGAGGCTGTATTTTTCATTTAATCTTCATGAATATTGGTCAGAATGATAACCTTGATAAAATCTAGGCCGAGTTCGAAAATGGGTCATCTCGGGTCAAAAACTAGGTCACTAGGTCATTTCACGTAAAAACCTTGTGTATGCGATAGAGGCGGTATTTTTCAATTAATCTTCATGAATATTGGTCAGAATGATAACCTTGATGAATTCTAAGCCGAGTTTGAAAATGGGTCATCTCGGGTCAAAAACTAGGTCACTAGGTCAAATCAAAGAAAAACCTTGTGTATGCGATAGAGGCTGTATTTTTCAATTGATCTTCATGAATTTTGGTCAGAATGATTGCCTTGATGAAATCTAGGCCTAGTTCGAAAATGGGTCATCTCGGGTCAAAAACTAGGTCACTAGGTCAAATCAAAGAAAAACCTTGTGTATGCGATAGAGGCGGTATTTTTCAATTGATCTTCATGAATTTTGGTCAGAATGATTACCTTGATGAAATCTAGGCCGAGTTCGAAAATGGGTCATCTGGGGTCAAAAACTAGGTCACTAGGTCATTTCACGTAAAAACCTTGTGTATGCGATAGAGGCTGTATTTTTCAATTGATCTTCATGAATTTTGGTCAAAATGATTATCTTGATAAAATTTAAACCAGGTTGCGAAAATGGGTCATCTGGGATCAAAAACTAGGTCACTAGGTCAAATCAAAGAAAAACCTTGTGTATGCAATAGAGGCGGTATTTTTCAACTGATCTTCATGAAATTTAGCCAGAATGATTACCTTGATAAAATCTAGGCCGAGTTTGAAAATGGGTCATCTGGGGTCAAAAACTAGGTCACTAGGTCAAATGGAAGAAAAACATTGTGTATGCAATAGAGGATGTATTTCTCAATTGATCTTCATGAAATTTGGTCAGAGTGATTGCCTTGATGAAATCTAGGTCGATTTTGAATATGGGTTATCTGAGGTCAAAAACTAGGTCACTAGGTCAAATTAAAGAAAAAATCTTGTGTTTGCGATAGAGAGTGTTTTTTTCAATTGATTTTTATGAAATTTGGTCAGGTTGATTGCCTTAATGAAATCTAGGTCGAATTTGAATATGGGTCATCTGAGGTCAAAAACTAGGTCACTTGGTCAAATCAAAGAAAAAACTTCTGTATGTGATAGAGGCTGTATTTTTCAGTTGATCTTCATGAATTTTGGTCAGAATGATTGCCTTGATAAAATGTAGGTCGATTTTGAACATGGGTCATCTAGGGTCAAAAACTAGGTCATATCTAAGAAAATGCTTGTTTTATGGCAAGACACCAATTTTTTGGTCCAATCTTAATGAAAATTGGTCAGAATATTTGTTTCCATGAAGTCACTAGGTCAAACATGTTTTACACTGTTATGGAGTGTTTCTTAGGTGAGCGACCTAGGGCCATCTTGGCCCTCTTGTTTTGTTACTATACTATATTCATAGACACAATCTTGTGCGCACCATCTCTCCTCATCCCCTTGACACAATTTAATGAAACTTCACACATGTGATCAGTACCAACAGTAGTTGTGCATGGGGCATGTTAGGTTCTTTTAGAAAAAAAAATTGCAGAGTTATGGGACTTTGTTTTTTGGTACTATACTATATACATAGACACAATCTTGTGCGCACCATCTCTCCTCATCCCCTTGACACAATTTAATGAAACTTCACACAAGTGATCAGTACCAACAGTAGTTGTGCATGGGGCATGTTAGGTTCTTTTAGAAAAAAAATTTGCAGAGTTATGGGACTTTGTTTTTTTGTTACTATACTATATACATAGACACAATCTTGTGCGCACCATCTCTCCTCATCCCCTTGACACAGTTTAATGAAACTTCACACAAGTGATCAGTACCAGCAGAAGTTGTGCATGGGGCATGTTAGGTTCTTTTAGAAAATTTTTTTTGCAGAGTTATGGGACTTTGTTTTTTTGTTACTATACTATATACATAGACACAATCTTGTGCGCACCATCTCTCCTCATCCCTTTGACACAATTTAATGAAACTTCACACAAGTAATCAGTAACAACAGTAGTTGTGCATGGGGCATGTTAGGTTCTTTCAGCAACAAAAATTGCAGAGTTATGGGACTTTGTTTCTTGTTAACATACTATGTACATACAGTCTGCATATGCAATCTTGTGCGTGCCTAATCTACCAAGCCCTTGCACACAATTTAATGAAACTTCACACAAGTGATCAGTACAAACCCTAGTTGTGCATGGTGCATGTTACATTCTTTTAGATAAATATTCTGCATAGTTATGGGACTTTGTTTTTTTGTTACTATACTGTATACATACAGTCTATATACATACAGTCCACATAATTATGCAGTCTTGTGTGCGTCAAATTGCAATGTACTGTGTCAGTGCATGAGGGGGGTACATTCATCACCTTTAGTGATAGCTCTAGTTGTTATTGGTTTTATAGCAAATTCTAACAATATATAGATCTACTTAGATTTAGCAAAATAGTAACTTTTGACATTTCTGAGATCTATTTAGTACACATGTATTAGGCACTATTTTTTTTTGTTAGTAATGCCTCAGTCACAAATGGCAAACTGCAACTGAACTGCAAGTATTTTAGGATAATTGGGCAAAATCTTCTAGTTTTACATTAATTTTTGTATTTGATCAATATTGGGATATTTCAACTAGTTTTAAAACAGTGTGTAGCTTCCAAATTCATTTTTTTTAAAGTGTCTTGGTTGCCTTACCAAGATAGGTAAAGGGAGGTTATAATATTTTTATAAACTTATATTTCTAATGAATTTTGTCTAAATATATATTTATCAATGTAAATCTTTGACAAATATAATACAATAGTTCTTATATTTATATCATTCCATAGGCAAAATAGATTTATTAGATTTATGCATAATTATGCTAAAATAACTCTACTTTGATTGGGCAACCAGAGTAGGAAAATCAAATTTTAAGAATACCGAATACCTCATGTGAAAAGCTAACATGTATTAAGCGCTCGGTGAATGCAACTAGGTGTAAATGATCATTTGTTAAACTTTCCAACAAATAAAATCTGATTAACCACTTTTAATGTAATGTTTGAAGTGATTATTTTCAAAATTTGCATGCAGTACTTACAGTAATATCCAAAAATATATTACTGCACACGATTATCATAGCCTGCATCATGCTTCCAAGCTCATGGTGGAAATAGTTGGTCTAGTCACATTTATAATGGGAGATGTCATATTTCCAATGTTTGACTATAAAGAAAATCAGTCAGTCACACGATCTGCTGTATAAAATGGTCAAACTGAAGCACAAGATGAATTAGGCTGAAGTCTTTGACAAGCTTGAAAGTGGTAAACAAATTGATATTACTGAATTTAATATGAATTTTATTAATGTACATGTACTTTACAAGGTTGATAGCAACAGGCTTGTTTATAATATTTGATCAGCTGTGAGTGCATCCTCTGGCATCATGATGAATAATAAAGACCTTCTTAAGGACTGTACTCAAAAACTTGTAGTAATTGACTGCAGTTAGATACACTACCTTTCCCACACGGCTCTATTCTTGGCCTTGTTGCTGGCTCTATTCAATCAACCATCTTGATTAAATAAAAAGTAAAGCCCAACATGTTCACATATAGTAAAATTGTATATCTTACAGTTACATCCTTCATAATTAAGACTCAGAAATCCAGAACAAGACTGGTGTAACACTCATACACTTTACAGTCATCTTGTTCAATGAATTCAATGCTGGTAAGTGTGAGTGTTGCAGACACCTTGAAATAGAGAACTTGTTATTTTTTCTACATTCAGACATTCCATATAGCAAAGAATCTTCTTCGATCAAGGCTGGAAATATTATCTGATCTTGAAAATGAATTTCACCATTTTTTTTTCAGGGTATGGTAGGAAACGCACTCCCAAAATGCCAGCTACAGAGACATTGAAAGATGGGGAGGGTTCCAGTGGTGACAGCCATACCAGTAGTAACCCATCCCTGGAAAACATACACAATGATAAACTGTTTGTGGAGAGATTTACCTCCCTTTACAATAATGAAAAGTTGAGTGATATCATCCTTCATGTTGGAGATGAAAGATTTTATGCACATAAATTCATGCTGATTGTCTGCAGTGAGGTTTTTGAGTAAGTATAACAGCTATTTTAAACTATTTTTGTATATTTTCATGTGAATATTCCCATTATGCTGACAATAGAGAGAAATTATTTAAAAACAGCAAATTATTACTTAGCAGACACAATTTTACATTGTTTATTCTTGAAAATATTTTTGGAATTACATGTACAATTATTTCCCAAGTTCGTGAGTCACCAGTTCTTCTGGTAATATTATCCAAAAATACATTAGCGCACATGAATTTTGATATGGTAACTATGTATTGCAATCAACACTGGTAAAACTGGTTCATCAATGAATACAACACATCACTAATTAATACTGTGAATTTTGAACATTTAGGACCCTTTAATTGATGAATATGTTGGTCAACTATAGCTATGTCGTTTTACTTAGCATTTTTTAGCTTCACTATTCAAAGAATAGTAGAACTATTGGACTCACCTGTGCGTCGGCGTCCCAATTTGGTTAAGTTTTTGTATGTAAGCTGGTATCTCAGTAACCGCTAATAGGAATGGATTGAAACTTCACACATTTGTTCACTGTCATGATATGACATGCAGTGCAAAGGTTCAGTAACTCTAATTTGCATTTTTTCAAAATTATGCCCCTTTTACAACTTAACAGTTTTTGGTTAAATTCTTATAATTATGTAAGCTGGTATCTCAGTACCCACTAATCATAATGATTGAAACTTCACACACTTGTCCACTGTCATGAGCTGATAAGCACTGTGCAGGTTCTATAAGCCTGTTTCCCATTTTTACAAAATTGTGCCCCATTTTCGACTTTTGTACTCATTCAACTGACAAGGCAGTTGAATAGTCGAGCGTTGCTGTCCTACGACAGCTCTTGTTTTGAAAAAGTTTTCTCTTGAAAACTTACATGACGTGTTTGATGAGATTAAAATAATTTTTCAACAGTATTACAGTTGTGTTATGTAAAGGTGGTAATGCTTCTTGGTCCTGTGGAAGTATTTAGTTTTCTTCTTGACAAGTATCTTAAGTATAAGTACTAAAGATGGAAGGTGAATTATATTCAGATCTGTTGGTGATTGTTTCCATTGTCTGGGGATTGAAATAACAAACCTTTTCATAGTCTTGTTCTTCACTACTGACCTAGGGCCTCTGTGGCTGAGTGGTTAAGGTTGCTGGAATGAATCACTTTCCTGTCACCGATTTGGGTTTGAAACCTCGCTTGGGGTTTATGGTTCTTTCATATGAGGAAACCATCCAGCTCTACCCACATATCCACTTGTGCCTGAAATAATACATGGAGGGGAACCAGAGGTTCTTCACCATTAAAAATGGAAAAGTTTAAAACTTTTATCGTGTCTCGATAAAACTAAACCTGTTGAAAACATTAATCAGATCTGAGCTAACTCAAGGGGCAGATAACTTACAATTTTTGTTGAGCCCGCTTGCGGAAGCGAAGACATAGTTGTCCAAATGGCAGTTCAGTGTATGTGTATGTCCGGACCATAACTTTGACATGCATGGAGCAATCTCGTTTGTATTTGGCATGAATGTTAACCTCAGTGAGACGGTGTGTCATGCGTAAACAGCAGATTCCTATCTCAAAGGTCAAGGTCACACTTGGAGGTCAAAGGTTAAATTCAATAATGACTGTCCGGAGCATTTCTTCTTCATGCATGGAGGGATTTTGATATAACTTGGCACAAATGTTCACCATCATGAGACGGAGTGTCATGTGCAAGAACCTAGAATTACTTCCCTTTGTTGTTACTATAAATAGCTTATATTGTAACTTTTTTATTACTGGTCATAGGGAAAAATCATGACCACTTTTCTGTAGTACAATGTGCATGTTACATCCAATTTTGAGGTGTATTTTGACCTATCTCTACTGATAAGGATTTTTGTGTGGACTTAGATTTTTTAAAAGATTTACTTCCCTTTGTTGTTACTATAAATACCTTATATTGTAACTTTTTGCATTTTTCATTTGGCATAAATGTTTGCCTCAAAGAGACAGG
Organism: Mercenaria mercenaria; assembly: GCF_021730395.1. Lineage (NCBI taxonomy): Eukaryota > Metazoa > Mollusca > Bivalvia > Venerida > Veneridae > Mercenaria > Mercenaria mercenaria. The sequence goes on along the minus strand of NC_069364.1, from coordinate 89,138,488 downwards.
GTGTCATGTGCAACTCCTAGTCCTTTTGACAGCTGGCGGGCTCGACATATTGCCCGTGGGCATCTAGTTTTATATGACACATTTGCCTGTCAAAATGTGAACTGCAGCAAGTCATATGTGCTCAAAATAGCTATTATTATTATTATACCAGATTTGTTGAGCGCCCTTTTCATATGGAATATACGTTCAAAGGCGCTTTACAATTAAACATGTGACACATCGCAGATATGTAGGAAAATAACAAAACATGACATATGCAATCACAAAACTGAAACTGAACAATTTGATTAAATGCCTTTTTAGCTCACCTGTCACAAAGTGACAAGGTGAGCTTTTGTGATCGCGCAGCGTCTGTCGTCCTTGCGTCCGTTAGTCCGTGCGTTCGTCCGTAAACTTTTGCTTGTGACCACTCTAGAGGTCACATGTGGTCCAAAACTAGGTCAGTAGGTCTAAAAATAGAAAAACCTTGTGACCTCTCTAGAGGCCATACTTTTCAATGGATCTTCATGAAAGTTAGTCAGAATGTTCACCTTGATGATATCTAGCTAAAATTTGAAACTGGGTCATGTGGTATCAAAAACTAGGTCAGTAGGTATAAAAATAGAAAAATCTTGTGACCTCTCTAAAGGCCATATTTTTCATGAGATCTTCATGAAAATTGGTGAGAATGTTCATATTGATGATATCTAGGTCAAGTTCAAAATTGGGCAACGTGCCTTCAAAAACTAGGTCAATAGGTCAAATAATAAAACAACCTTGTGACCTCTCTAAAGGCCATATTTTTTCAATGGATCTTCATGAAAATTGGTCAGAATTTTTATCTTGATGATATCTAGGTCAAGTTCAAAACTGGGTCACATGAGCTCAAAAACTAGGTCACTATGTCAAATAATAGAAAAAACGACATCATACTCAGTTCAAAACTGGGTCACGTGGGGACAGGGGAGCGATTCAGGACCATCATGGTCCTCTTGTTTATAAATGATATATTCAATGGCGTTGTACATAATAATAAAAAATAATAGTTATTACAACAATATCATAAATGAACAATGATAATATTTACAGCCTTATTGTAACAAACAGCCATGACCGCACCCCCACCCTTGAGGTCGTTTTACCCCTATTGCCAATTCCAGTGCTTTAAACATCTGGTACGCCCAGACAGGCTGCATATAGTGGTTCAACCTCCCGGTAAATGGTGCCATCATGTACTGAATTAGATAGAAATACCACACACTTCAAGTGAAACTCAAGTCTTGCGAAAAACACACACATAGAACGTCATATTCATAACCCTTAAAATTATGGCTGAAACTATGTAACTTTTAAGATTAAATTGTCTTTGCAGTATATATTTTATGCTTGATTTATTTCAGAGCAATGTTGAATGAGGAAAGATGGAAGGAAGCCAGCCAACCAGAGATCAAACTGACGGAGGAGGAGGAATGTGTGCCAGTGTTCTCTCTCTTTCTCAGGTAAAATGGAACATCCAAGATACAATATTTGTGCGTGTTGCACAGACGGTGAAAAATACTCTTAATTACTCGTACATGGTTGTTTAGTCTTGGAAAATCCAGATAAGGCCTAAAAAAGAATTGTTTGTTTCCGGTATATCCCGACCTACCCTAAATTTTTGGCACGACCCTAAATGTTTTTATGGCCTTGAAGAAATTTTTTTTTCAACTTTTTAACAGAAAGTTGCAAAATTGCACATTTTATGCTTTAAACATGATCATTGATGTTAGAAATCAACTTACTGATACTATAAAGGCATAAACCCCTTATTTGTATTCATTTTTTGACAAAAAAATAATTTCCGAAAAGTCCCATTAAAAAAAAAAAAATTACCAACCTACCTACCCTAATTATTTTGGGCATGTTACCGGAAACTAACATTTTTTTTTACGCCTAAGTGACTTTCGTGTATTTAGCAGCCAACCAAGGGAGCGACATAGTCTGGCTGATTACACATGAACTTGTATATTTAGGGCCATAAAGAGAAGTAATCATAAACAGTTGATTCGATATCATTTTTTGCTATGTTAATCAGTATTCAAACTTTTGGTAAATATATGAGAAAGCAATTATTGAAATAGGATTTAACAAGAATAGATATGTCTATTTTATATATAGATTTTTTATATGTCTGCCCTGATGATTATAATATGGAACCGGTAGGTAGAAAAAAATATAGAGGAAACCCATTGGATGTTTTTTTCTTTTTTATTATTATATATATATGATAATAAATATGGCAGACACATTTAAGACAATTTGAAATGAGAACAAAACAATGTCAATTTGAGTTGGTTAATGGCTGCTTAAGGCAAGTAAACATTGGAAGAGGTATAAAAATTAGTAGAACCTTTATATGTATAATCCACTTGTTACTTTCAGGTACATTTATACTGGTTCTGTAGGCCTGACAACTGACAACGTTTTGCCAATCTTGCTCTTAGCTGACAAATATTGCATCCCTGCTCTAAGTGTAGCTTGTGTAGAATACATGACCCGTCACATCGTAGAATCTCCAGACACCAATCGAACCCTTTCTTGGTACCAGTACTCCAAGATGACGGGAAACACCCTGCTAGTGGATAAATGCCGCAAGTTCATCTTGTCAAATTTCGATATTATTCTGAAGACAGCAGACTGGATGGATCTTTCTAAGGAAGAGGTGATTGAGTTTTTGTCGAGTAGCGATCTGGTGGTGTCAAACGAGTTTGATTTGTGGCTTAGATCGGAGAAATGGTTAACCAGTGAAAGTAATAGGCACGCCATTGCAGACAATGTCAAGGACGTTGTTCCGCTGTTGAGGTTCAAAATGATTCAGCCAAAACAGTTGTTAGAGATTGAGAAATCTCAGTTGTACCAGGATCACAAAGAGATCTTTTCTGAGAAAATAAATGCTGCTTACCGCTATCATTCTCTCATAATGAACGAAGTGCACCAAAATGTACGAGACGAGATGTTCCGTAACTATATGTGTAATGTTTATGGCTTGTGTATAGATCTCACCTTACTTCATTACAATTATGTGGAGAAATACGAAAGCAAAATCAGTCATAAGGTAAATATCCCGGTTGACGTTGCAACATCAAACCAAAGTTACATGAAAGACGTCCAGTTTGAGGTCACTTTCTGGCCCAAAGGTCCCTTCAAAACATTCAGTTGGTATGGCTACTTATCACCCAATGCCACAATGTCAGTGAAAATGCTGTCGAGAAATTTGTCATCAGTACAAGCATCAATGTCGCTTATTCTCTTTGGTATCAAGAATGGCATCAAATATGTTGCCTTTTCATACAATAATAGCCACAAGTTCACAGCATCGTCCAGCGTGTTCACAGAAGATAACGTTGTGCCACTGGAGCGCCTTACTGCGGAAAACTCTCCCTACATCCTCCACGGCAACCTTGAAGCTAAACTGTTCTTAAAAATACAGACTGTAGAGTGGGATAAGGAGAACTAATATTTGATATTTATTTGTACATGTTTTTCTATAATTATATTCTATGTGTTAAGCTTTATGTGCAATATTTGAAAATGCTTACTGAAGCAGTTTATAGACTTTTTTTATATGAAATACATCAAAATTATATTATTGGCATTATTTAGTGATAAAATTGTTTAGGTTAATTCTGTTCCCTTACTGCTGGTTTTTTTCATATATGGCAATTGCTGTGTAATTTAGTATCTGGTCTTTAAAAAACATATTTTTATGTTAACAAATACAAAGTCATAAAAACTGCATTTATACATAAGTGATGAAAGTATAGTTTGTTTTTCCCACAATGTTTGTTAGTTTGACTACCAAGTTTCTTTCTGCTATTTATACATGTTATTTGATGTTTTTACATTAATCGCTTTACATATATTATACATATCAGTATCATTTAGTGATAAAATTGTCTTCTCTTCTTTTTAACCAACAATTCCCCTAAAGCCAAAAAAAAAAGTAAAGAGAACAAAGTTAAAAAAATCACTTATGATTAAGGTACTTCTGCAAATTGAAATTAGAAATTTATGTGAAAAATCAGAATCCTTGATACAGCTTTCGAAATGCATGGACACAAAATATATATGATAAAAGTTGAAAAGATATATCTGTAGGTAAACTTGCGAGCATGAAAGCTACGCTGAACCCTATCTCCACAGTGCTTTGGAAGAAAATGAGTGAACATTTTTGGTGCAATATTTTGGTATCGTATGCAACCTAAATTGCTATAAATTATTTATTTACAAATCAAAGAAATGCCAAATTAGTGCATACGAGCGTTACTTTTTCAAGAAAATGTCGTTAAACATTCTAATGCGCAAAACACGTGCACAGTTTTTCTAAAATATTTCGCCGCCATGTTTATTTCAAGGAATAAAATATATGATTGTTCTTTTACCTCAGATTTCCTTACTGAAATATGTATGTCTCCTTATTCATGGTTAGAGATATCCATTTAGTATAGATTTTCACTGTCCTATCTCCTTAATCTGTTACCGATCCTTCACATTTAAAGAATAAACGCAATGTGTAATGATAGTTTTTCGCTTTACACACCTCTCTTGGACAAGAAAGCCGTTTCACTTAAAATTTGTAAGCATCCGCTGACAAAATATTAATGAAAGATCGGAACTTTTTCTAAAATAAAGTTGAATTTCAATCATTTTCAAAAACTGGAAATATTGCACATTGTGTTGAATTTATAAATAAAACAAAAATCCCAAAAATAAACCATTTTAGAACTTTTCCGGGAACTATACGTTTCAGCCGAACAACACATTTCAAGGTGACACAAAACTGATTTCTCTTCGTAAACAATGTCAAAGTTCACTTGAGGAACACTGCTGAAAAGGTAAAAGTGCTTACTTGTTTCAGTTTTACGTCCTGTAGAAAACAATCAACTTTCAACTTTAAATGCATATATGTTCTATAATTATTCCAATATAAAAAACTGTCCGATCTTTTCCGTGAGAAATAAAACGAAGCAAATTTAACTATTTGTTTACACTTCAACCATGTGAAGTTAAAGGCATGTACTATCACGAGACTCCGTGCATTTTGAACCTCGTGGTGAATAAATTGAATTTACTTTAAAGTATGGTGTCTCAGTTGAGCAAGTTATTTGTTAATTTCAGAGAACATACATTAAAGAAGTGTTTATGAGATTATGCATATGTACAAATATTTACTAGTCTACTTTATATTAAAGACGATAGAAAACAAGTGTGCACTCGGCAAATACCAAGTCTATTATTTTCAGGTGTATACTGAACACTGATCCCAATGTTCGTAAGGCTTTTCAGATAAAGAACTCCTTATCCTTGGTTTCGTAGACAATCTTAGTAATCACTAATGTAAAGTCAGTGTCCATTTCTATGCCGGAATTTCAATACACATTTATTATCAGTTTAAATCTATGAAAATTTGAAAAAAATATCATTGTTTTACGAAGAACCAAGGTACAGAAAAATCACTTTTGAGATATTGCTGATTTTAATCATCAGGTTTTCGCGTGAGAAGTTCAACTGATTGCATTTTGTAAAATGTTTCGTAGTTATCTACAGTTGTATACAAATATTATATTACCTCCTAACATATTTGGCTGTACATTATCTTCTGCGATTTATTACATGCTGCATAAATTCTCATATTGTATATTAAAAAGTCGATAGTTCAAAATTGGTTAGTTTACGACGCATGAAACATCTAATAAGGAATCACTATACATATCGAACTTGCCCCGGACCAGTATGCAGAAATACTGTGGCCAAATGTTTCAAGATTGTCTAAAAATATTTGCATATATCGTGATTTAGCAAATATTTCGATTGTTTTTATAATTTATAAATATACAATCACGTATGTGTGAGAAAGTTACTTGCACAATCCTTGAAAAGAATTTTGGATCATTGTCAAATCTTGTTCACATTAAGTCTGAGACTTGTCTTACAATTTTAGGCAGTTTGGTACACCATACGTAGAAAACATCAAACTGAAAATAGCAATATGTGCAGATTTATTTTCCTTTTAATACATGAGGTGGTCGGATTTGAAAACAGATTTTGTACTAAGTTTAGTTCTATTCAGCAAGACAATTCTCCTATGCACTAATTTAAACTTTGAACTAACTTTTGCCATTGAAGTATTTTGAAAGGATTTATAAATCTAACCAAAAATTTGGAAAAATACAGGTAAAATATCTAATTTGCTTATTTCCAAATTTTAGTTTTACTTTTTATACAGCTACTTTAAGTTCAGGTCTTGCAAACTGAGCTGTTTTTGTACTCTGGAACAGCTGCATTTGAAAGCTTTTGTTCACTATATTTTCACACCTCAAATGAAGGTCACCCTAAATTCAAGATGGCGGAAGTACCTTAAAATGTCTTTGAATTGTAATCTATTGTATGAAAGTTAAAGCATGCAGGATTGCTTTTATTATGTTCAGTATACAGTTATAGTTATCTTGATATTTAATAATGTGTTTCCAACCTAAAAATTGCAGAGAAGTTAAAAATGTAGGAATCGTTACTCAAGGGCAAAAAGCAAACTGCTTGAGGCAGCAACAATATCTATGCTTGTTTTCAGGTTCATAGACAGACAATTTCGCCTATGTTCAAACAGAAATCAAATTTTAAGGTATTATCCAGGAATAGTCCCCTCTATATACGGAATGAACAAAAATAATAAAGGGAGGTAAAAGATACGTTGATTTAGAAACCTTTCTGAATGTCATAATAAATATCTATAAGATTAACACACTCTTAGGGGTGGTGGTCGGGGATAACACTTCATTCCGTAGAGGGGGCTATTCCTGGATATTGCCAATTTTACTAGTTTTACCTATACTTCAAATAGTTGTGGTGTTCGTCGAAATCCTCAATCCATTTAAGATTTTTGTATGTAAGCTGGTACTTCAGTAATCACTAACGGGGTTGGATTGAAACTTTACATACTTGTTCATTGTCATGAATAGACACATACAGCATTGGTGCTCGTGGTGACCCTGTATCAAGCAGTGTCCATCTTGCATCGTCAACAATTTGACTGTTAATTCTTAATGAAACTTGGTCAGAATGTAACCTTTAACAAAATCCTGCAAAAATAATGTTCATTACCAGGTCATCTGGGGTCAAAAACCCACCACTCCCTCAGAGTTCAAAAACAAGGTCACATCAGTGATTTGTCAAAATTACAGAGACAAACTTCTGATTTACATTTATATTTCTTGTTTATCTGGGTGAGCATGCACACTCGTAATTTCTACCTGGAATGGATTCAGCCAATATTCGCCATTATTTGGCACGCAGAGTTTTAAATTCAAACAACATCTCAGCAAAATACTTGCTGAAAATTAGACAATATCACATGACCGTAATTAATAAAGATAAATGCCTGTTATAGGATGTTTAGAAATTTACCTCGAGAATTTAGGATATTCCTTGTAATTTGATTCGATACTGAAAAGGATGTGGTCACGCTTTTTCATGGCCGATTTGATTGCAAGGCTCAAATTTGTGTCCACTATACCTTGTAAACCGCTTGAAAAGATTTTCATAAAACTGGCGTCAACTATTGACCTCATCAAGCTGACATGCAGACCACGACCCAGGTCCCAAGGTCAAATGTAACGGTAAAGATCAAATAGCTTAAATTTGTGTCGACTCTTTTAAAGCACTGAATGAACTTTATAAAACTAGAGCTATCACTAAAGGTGATGAATGTACCCCCCTGCATGCACTGACACAGTACATTGCAATTTGACGCACACAAGAATGCATAATTATGTGGACTGTATGTATATAGACTGTATGTATACAGTATAGTAACAAAAAACAAAGTCCCATTACTATGCAGAATAATTATCTAAAAGAATGTAACATGCACCATGCACAACTAGGGTTAGTACTGATCACTTGTGTGAAGTTTCATTAAATTGTGTGTAAGGGTTTGGTAGATTAGGCACGCACAAGATTGCATTATGCAGACTGTATGTACATAGTATGTTTACAAGAAACAAAGTCCCATAACTCTGCAATTTTTGTCGCTGAAAGAACCTAACATGCCCATGCACAACTACTGTTGTTACTGATCACTTGTGTGAAGTTTCATTAAATTGAGTCAAGGAGATGAGGAGAGATGGTGCGCACAAGATTGTGTCTATGTATATAGTATAGTAACAAAAAAACAAAGTCCCATAACTCTGCAAATTTTTTTCTAAAAGAACCTAACATGCACCATGCACAACTAGGGTTGGTACTGATCACTTGTGTGAAGTTTCATTAAATTGTGTCAAGGGGATGAGGAGAGATGGTGCGCACAAGATTGTGTCTTATGTATATAGTATAGTAACAAACAAAGTCCCATAACTCTGCAAATTTTTTTCTAAAAGAACCTAACATGCCCCATGCACAACTACTGTTGTTACTGATCACTTGTGTGAAGTTTCATTAAATTGTGTCAAGGGGTTGAGGAGAGATGGTGCGCACAAGATTGTGTCTATGTATATAGTATAGTAACAAAAAAACAAAGTCCCATAACTCTGCAAATTTTTTTTCTGAAAGAATCTAACATGCCCCATGCACAACTACTGTTGTTACTGATCACTTGTATGAAGTTTCATTAAATTGTGTCAAGGGGATGAGGAGAGATGGTGCTCACAAGATTGTGTCTATGTATATAGTATAGTAACAAAAAAACAAAGTCCCATAACTCTGCAAATTTTTTTTCTAAAAGAACCTAACATACCCCATGCACAACTACTGTTGGTACTGATCACTTGTGTGAAGTTTCATTAAATTCTGTCAAGGGGATAAGGAGAGATGGTGCGCACAAGATTGCGTCTACGGACAGACGGCCAGACGGACAGACAACCTGAAACCAGTATACCCCCCCTTACAACTTTGTTGTCGGGGGGTACAATAAGCATTAGTTGTTAACTCATCCAGTCAAAATGCAGAGTGCACAATCCAGGTCAACAAGTTCAAGGTCACACAGAGATTAAAGATCAAGTTTTAATTCCTGTCCACTCCACATCTTCTTTACCATTGGAAGAATGTTCATAAAATTAGCAACAAAGTTAACCACATCAGGCAGAGTTCAAAACCCAGGTCACTAGGACTAAGGTCACAATTGAAGGATAGGGTCAGGGTCATAACATTTTACTATCCCTGTATTAAAGTGGCATCTCAAGTGATAGCTCTAGTTTGACAGAACAGGCAAGACATTTGCCTCACTGTGAAAAGCTAAACTAAACAAGGCAGTCTGAAAGACAGCTAAATCCCCCGCCATTGCTATGGATAGTGAAAGGGTAAAACCTTTGATTTTAGCTGTGACCTTGACCTTGAACTGACACGGCTGACTCATGAATTCTGCACAACGTCTTGATGAGGTGATCATTTGACCAAAGTTTCATGAAAATCCTTCAAGGGGTTTAGGAGATACAGAGCTGAAACCTTTGACCTTCAGTTGTGACCTTGACCTTGAGTTGACATGGCTGACTCATGAGTTCTTGATGAGGTGATCATTTGACCAAAGTTTGATGAAAATCCTTCAAGGGGTTAAGGAGATACAGAGTGGACACCAAATGGAAGGCTCAAACCTTCGACCCTTAGTTGTGACCTTGACCTTGAGCTGGCATGGTTGACTCATAAGTTCTGCACATCGCCTTGATGAGGTGATCGTATGACCCGAGCTTGATGAAAATCCTTCAAGGGGTTTAGGAGATATAGAGCGGACACAAAATGGAAGGTTCAAACCTTTGACCCTAAGTTGTGACCTTGACCTTGAGCCGGCATGACTGACTCATGGGTTCTGCATATCGTCTTGATGAGGTGATCATTTGACCCAAGTTTTATAAAATTCCTTCAAGGGGTTTAAGAGATATAGAGCGGACACAAAATGGAAGGCTCAAACCTTTGACCATGAGTTGTGACCTTGACCTTGAGCCAGCATGGCTGACTCATGGGTTCTGCACATCGTCTTGATGAGGTGATCATTTGACCCAAGTTTTATAAAATTCCTTCAAGGGGTTTAGGAGATATAGAGCGGACACAAAATGGCAGGCTCAAACCTTTGACCTTGAGTTGTGACCTTGACCTTGAACCGACAAGGCTGACTCATGGGTTCTGCACATCGTCTTAATGAGGTGATCATTTGACCCAAGTTTCATGAAAATCCTTCAAGGGGTTTAGGAGATATGGACTGGACACGAATTTGTTACGGACGGAAGGACGGACGCAGACCATTCCTATAATCCCTCCGCCACGGCGGGGGATTAACTAGAATGTGTCTGTAGGACACAGGGTGTGCCCCCCACTGGTATATTTGTCACAAATAAGGGGCAATAATTCAAATGTTTGCAGTCTTAATGGGGTATAGCCTCAACAAACTTTGTATGAAAAGGATTCATTATTCTAGGCCCTATACTTTTTGAGCTATGAGCATCACAAACAAAAAATCCACTATTTTGGCTATTTCAAGGGCCATAACTCTGTAATAAGAGCTAAGATTCTCAAAAAGAATGCCAAGTGTGCAAGGTCACATCAGGATAAAGACTCCAGCAAGGTTTCCTGAATTTGCATCTAATACTTTTTAAGCTAGGCACATAATTAGGTGAAAAAGTGCATTTTTTACTATTTCAGGGGCCATAACTTTAAAAAAAGGGGGTGGAGCCAGCCAAAAAATTAGAGGTGTGCAAGTTTATATCATGATAAAGACTTATGCAAGTTTTCAACCATTTATATTAAATACTTTTTGAGCTAGGTGCATCACAGGTGAAAATGTACATTTTTTACTATTTCAGGGGCCATAACTCTTAAAGTAGGGGGCGGACCCAAATGAAAAATAGGAGGTGCGCAAGTTCATATCATGATCAAGACTCATGCAAGGTTTCATGAATCTATATCAAATACTTATGAGCTAGGCACGTCACAAGGTGAAAATGTGCATTTTTGACCATTTCAGGGGCCATAACTCTGAAAATAGGGGGCGGACCCAAATGAAAAATAGGAGGTGCGCAAGTTAATATCATGATTAAGACTCGTGCAAGGCTTCATGAACCTGTATCAAATACTTTTTGAGCTAGGCGTGTCATAAGGTGAAAATGTGCATTTTTGACTATTTAAGGGGCCATAATTCTGAAAATAGGGGGCAGAGCCAGATGAAAAATAGGAGGTGCGCAAGTCCATATTGTGATTAAGACTCATGCAAGGTTGCATCAATTTATATCAAATACTTTTCCAGCTAGGCGCGTCCCGGACTTTGGACGGACAAGACCAAATCTATATGCCCCCCACCACTCATGGAGGAGCACAACAAACAAGAGGGACATTGACCCTAAAGCGCTCACCAGTGTACAAGGCTTCAGGAGTGTTCAAGTACAGTTAGGTTTCTTCTAGGTTAGCCTCTATGCCATCTAAACAGCTGATCGCATGTATTGACATGCTGCTGTTTGACTGAGGCCCGATATGGGTAGCCGAATTCAGAGCTCTATGTATAGATCTATGTTAGCCTATATTATATTCATGTCATACACCTCCGTAGCCTAGTGGTAGAGGGTCCACTTTGAGTGCGGGAAGTCATGGGTTCAATCCCCGGCCGCGTCATACCAAAGATGTAAAAAATGGTACTAGCAGCTTCCTCGCTTGGCGCTCAGCATTAAGGGGATAGTGCTAGGACTGGTCAGCCCGATGTCAGTATAATGTGACTGGGTGGGGTATCCTGCCACGTGTCAACGGCATGATATTCCAGTGAGGCAGCACTATAAAGTTGGGCATTGTGCTCACTGCTACAAGTAGACACCGTCGTTTATATGACTGAAAAATTGTTGAAAGACGTAAAACCCAAACAGACACACATTTTTTGAACCTAGGGCAACTAGAGCTATTACTAAAGGTGATGAATGTACCCCCCTCATGCACTGACACAGTACACTGCAATTTGACGCACACAAGATTGCATAATTATGTTTGTTTGTTTTGGGTTTAACGCCGTTTTTCAACAGTATTTCAGTGATGTAACGGCGGGCAGTTAACCTAACCAGTGTTCCTGGATTCTGTACCAGTACAAACCTGTTCTCTGCAAGTAACTGCCAACTTCCCCACTTGAATCAGAGGTGGAGGACTAATGATTTCAGACACAATGTCGTTTATCAAATAGTCACGGAGAACTCACGACCCCGCGATCCGTAGACCAACGCTCTACCTACTGAGCTAAGCGGGCGGGTGCATAATTATGTGGACTGTATGTATACAGTATAGTAACAAAAAACAAAGTCCCATAACTATGCAGAATATTTATCTAAAAGAATGTAACATGCACCATGCACAACTAGGGTTGGTACTGATCACTTGTGTGAAGTTTCATTAAATTGTGTTCAAGGGTTTGGTAGATTAGGCACGCACAAGATTGCATATGCAGACTGTATGTACATAGTATGTTAACAAGAAACAAAGTCCCATAACTCTGCAATTTTTGTCGATGAAAGAACCTAACATGCCCCATGCACAACTACTGTCGTTACTGATCACTTGTGTGAAGTTTCATTAAATTGTGTTAAGGGGATGAGGAGAGATGGTACTCACAAGATTGTGTCTATGTATATAGTAGAGTAACAAAAAAACAAAGTCCCATAACTCTGCAAATTTTTTTTCTAAAAGAACCTAACATGCCCCATGCACAACTACTGTTGGTACTGATCACTTGTGTGAAGTTTCATTAAATTGTGTCAAGGGGATGAGGAGAGATGGTGCGCACAAGATTGTGTCTATGTATATAGTGTAGTAACAAAAAAACAAAGTCCCACAACTCTGCAAAAAAAAAATTTTCTAAAAAAGAACCTAACATGCCCCATGCACAACTACTGTTGGTACTGATCACTTGTGTGAAGTTTCATTGAATTCTGTCAAGGGGATAAGGAGAGATGGTGCGCACAAGATTGCGTCTACAGTCAGACAACCTGAAACCAGTATACCCTACCTTACAACTTTGTTTTCGGGGGGTACAATAATTTGAACACTTACGGTAGACATTACAAATCTAATATCACACAACAAATAACCAAGACTCGAGCTATTATTGATTCAGAGAAGATTTTCCAAGTTTCTTAATATACACTTAAGGTAGACATTACAAATCTGTTATCACACACTAAATAACCAAGGCTCTAGCTATTATTGATTCAGAGATGATTTTCAAAGTTTCTTAATATATAAAAGCCTATAGGCAGTACATGTCAGACATGGGTGTGGCAATTATTTTTTACCTTAGGGCCATAATTTGGAGTAAAACCCTTACATCACATGCCAAATATCAAAGCACAGAAAAGGATTTTTAAAGTCTGATAGCTGAAAACCTATTTTTAACCAAACGAGACCCATATTTTCAATGAAATGGAACCATTTGAACAACTTTGAAAGAGATCAGTTGTGTAAAGTTTCATCAAAATCCATTAAGTGGTTCTGGAGATGTTTAAAGAAATTGTTGATGAAAAGTGACCATGCCCTATGGTAGCCATGTTTTTTAAAGAGTCAGAAAAATTTGAACATATTTGTAGGTCACACAAGGGCAATTTGTGTGAAATTATTTTAAAATCGAGCAAACGGTTTTATACAAGATTTTCCAAGTTTCCACTAAATACATAAAGGAAAAAGTGACCATGCCCTCTGGTGGCCATGATTTCTGAGGAATCAAAATAATTTGAATGACTTGGTAGTGTCACAAAAGATTTTTTTTAATTTTCCACTATATACATATAGGGAAAAGTGACCACACCCCTGGCAGCCATATTTTTGACGAATTGATATTTGAACAATCTTGGGACAAATTGAACAATCTTGACCAAGGTTGTTCAAATTATACCGATTCGTCAAAAATATGGCTGCCAGGTGGCGTGATCACTTTTCCCTTTAAGGATCATGTGTGAAATTATTTCAAAATCGGACCATCAGTTTGAGATGTTGTTAGATTTTTCTATTTTTAGCTCTGGCAGCCTCTATGTGCAACCAAGCGCAACCGTTTGAACAAATTTGGTAGGGGACAACAGGTTTCATCAAAATCCCTTCAGTGGTTTTGGTGAAGACGTACTTTAAACACAATTGTTGACAGATGGATGAACAGCAGATACAGCATGATCACAATAGCTCACCATGAGCATTGCACAGAGGAGTTAAAAATTATGTGACACTAGCACTTGATATATACTTGTCCCAAATATAAGAACTAATTTGTTGTTACATGGGGGCTTTGAGGACTAAATGATAGGACTTGTGTGCTGATTTTGTACACTAAAGATTCCATTTGAACAGCACTCAATAACTTTCTATCCATTTTTCTATTGACTACAACACAGCAGTTTTCTCTGGTCAGCTTTATTTTATGTGTTTTAACAGATAATGTGACATTTATCTATAGCCGTAACCCTCAATCACTTTCTGGTATTGCGCAATCTTAGATGCAACATTCACACGTGCCTTGGCTCTCAGGTTCTGGAAATATAAAACATTTATTTTGCCATGTCACTGCGAATTATGTACATATTTAATGATTAATCAATTTAAAGTTTGTTATGTTTGGTATGACATGGTCTTCCAACAGATTTTCTGTTACACACATTGGTGTGTTAACTTAACAATTGCTCCAGAATTCCTTACCAGTGTTAATCTATTCTCCAGAAGTGACCGACAACTGTCACACATTAATAAACGATTGTGGATAAATTATCTTCAGTAAATATTGATCTGGGTTCAAAACTGTGACCTCCTAATCAAGTGTCTTGCATTCTGCCTTTTAAACTAACCAGACAGGCTATTATCTGTATCAAACTTAAAGGCTTATAACTTTTGTATAAGAAATATATCATTGCTTCAGCAAACTTTTAACATCATTCTTCATCAAGAGTAGCAAATATTGTATGTCAACATCATCAGCAATGACTTCAAGAAGTATTCATAATGGTAACTTGATGGTTTTTATATCTCCCCATTCATTTAATTTCACAGGTTGTCTTTTGTAAAAAGATATTGTTTTACATAACACATGTTGCTACAAATCAAAGCGCCTGTCCCCAGCCATACCTGTTCATCAAAATTTTATCAGGAAATGAGAACCCTGGCCTAAAATCGTCAGGTGGATACAGCACAAAAATCAGCAGGTATTCAGCAACTTAAGCAAAACTTTGAGCAAACTATTGATTGCATTCAGAAATTGTGTATAAACTTGTAGAACAAGAGGGTCATGATGACACTGGATCGCTCACCAGAGAAATATGAGCTACATGTTTCAAATGTCAAACTGATGATTTTTTTGGAAGATTTTCCGATGTACAATCAAGTAACCCCTGGGGCTTGGTCAATTTTTGTAGAGGTCCAATAGGCAATGCTACATGTCAAATATCTAAGCTCTAGGCCTTCTGGTTTATTTTTAGAAAATTTTGAAGATTTTTCTATGTGTCATGATTTGAACAAATTTTGTAGAAGTCTACTAGGCAATGCTACATGTCAAATATCAAAGATCTAGGCCTTCTGGTTTATTTTTAGAATTTTTTTTGAAGATTTTCCTATGTAAAATCAAGTGACCCCTGGGGAGGTGTCAATTTTGAAGAGCTCTAGGCCTTCTGGTTTATTTTTAGAAAATTTTGAAGATTTTTCTATGTACAATCAAGTAACCCCATGGGGCAGGGTCAATTTGACCCCGGGGGTCACGATTTGAACAAATTTTGTAGAGGTCCACTAGGCAATGCTACATGTGAAATATCTAAGCTCTAGGCCTTCTGGTTTATTTTTAGAAAATTTTTGAAGATTTTCCTATGTAAAATCAAGTGACCCCTGGGGCTGGGCCAATTTTACCCCAGGGGTCATGATTTGAACAAAGTTTGTAGAAATCTGCTAGGCAATGTTACATGTCAAATATCTAAGATTAGGCCTTCTGGGGTTTTTTTTAGCAAATTTATTAAGATTTCCCTATGTACAAAGTAACCCCTTGGGCTGGGTCAATTTGACCCTGGTGGGGGGGGGGGGGGGGGGGGTGTCAAGATTTGAACACATTTTGTAGAGGTCCACTAGGCAATGCTACATGTCAAATATCTAAGCTCTAGGCCTTCTGGTTTATTTTTAGAAAATTCTGAAGATTTTTCTATGTACAACCAAGTAACCCCATGGGGCATGGTCATGACTTGAACAAATTTTGTAGAAGTCTACTAGGCAATGCTACACATGGTTCATACAGATTATCAGAGACAAAATTCAAGTACTTTTCAAGCACTATTTTTTTCAAAACCATGACCTAATCTGAACAACTTTAATTATGAAATGCAAAAATAAAACAACCATCACTTGTCACATCTTTGAAAATGACGTTATTCGATTGTTAGACTGATGTGATTCACTATTTTGCTGATGTTCAACGCTTTTCTTGTGATTTTTTTAGAGCACTCCCACTAATGATATGTCAAAATTTTGTCACATGACGTACAAATACACTTCGTTCTGTCTGCTCTATAGGGCTTCAGCCACTGTTTATATTCATCCTTTGTCTCCCACTTACTTGAGTAAACATGTTTATTTTTCTTACTCATTTTAATTCACTGGAAATTGTGAGTTATCATTCCCCGTATTTTTTTAAACGGAAATGGAAACATGCAAACGGTGATACAGTAGAAACAGCACTCTGTAAATATCGATAAAGATGGCCGTAGACCACTATAATAGCATACGAGTGACCCGATCCTGAAATTTCACAAATTTATTTTCATTTTCTCAGATTTATTTTAAGCCTTATAAATTCTTTTAGCAAAGCAAAGTTACGGAGAGAATATTTTCAAGGAGTGAAAGGTCAAATTCAAGGTGTCTTTTTTCAAAATTCATGTACTTTTCAAGGTCTTTTAGGGTTTTTGTCATTTTCAAGGACTACCATCGAATTCAAAGACTTTTCAAGGCCTGTGCAAACCCTGCTACATGTCAAATATCAAAGATCTAGGCCTTCTGGTTTATTTTTAGAAATTTTTTGAAGATTTTCCTATGTAAAATCAAGTGACCCCTGGGGCGGGGTCATGTTTGAACAAATTTTGTAGAGGTCCACTAGGCAATGCTACATGTCAAATACCTAAACTCTAGGCCTTCTGGTTTATTTTTAGAACATTTTGAAGATTTTTCTATGCACAATCAAGTAACCCCATGGGGCGGGGTCAATTTGACCCCGGGGGTCATGATTTGAACAAATTTTGTAGAGGTCCACTAGGCAATGCTACATGTGGAATATCTAAGTTCTAGGCCTTCTGGTTTACTTCAAGAAATTTTTTGAAGATTTTTCTATGTAAAATCAAGTGACCCCTGGGGCAGGGTCAATTTTGACCCAGGGGGTCATGATTTGAACAAATTTTGTAGAGGTCCACTAGGCAGTGCTACATGTCAAATATCTAAGCTCTAGGCCTTCTGGTTTATTTTTTTTCAAAAATTTTGAAGATTTTCCTACAGAAATCTATGCAAAATCAAGTGACCCCGGGGTCATGATTTGAACAACTTAAGTAGAGGTCCACTAGGAATGCTACATGTCAAATATCTAAACTCTAGGACTTTGGTTTTTGAGAAGATTTTTTAAGATTTTCCTATGTAAAATCAAGTGACCCCTGGGGCGGGGTCAATTTTCACTTCTGGGTCATGATTTGAACAAAATTGGTAGAAGTCTTCACACCAAATATCTAAGCTCTAGGGCTTCTGGTTTTTGAGAAGAAGATATTTAAAGTTTTTCCTTTCGGTTGCCATGGCAACCAGAGTTCTGCATGGAATTCAATTCTTTGAACAATTTTTGTAGAGCTTCACCCAAGGAACAATCCTGTGAAGTTTGGATGAAATTGGCCTTGCGGATTATGAGGAGATGTCGTTTAAAGTAAAAGTTTACAGACGGATGCTGGACACCAGACGGTGAGTGATCCTAATAGCTCACCCTGAGCTAAAAACAACTAATCTTTTTTACAATAAAAGGTCTGACATTCAGTTGGTGACCAGAGTCATTACAGAAGTAAACACTCCCTAAACTCTATATACATGTCTCAAATTACTTCCACAAGTAATGAAAACCTATACAATTTAATATGCAATGAAAAGACATTTCTAGAGTCACTAATTTAGTCACCCGATTAGAATTTACAATACACATATCTTCTTAGCAAAGCATTTTAATGTGACTTTGTACTAATATAAACAGAGATCATCTCTTAATAAAAACCATTTCAGATAGTTGTGAGTTTTCATAAAATTCTCAAGTTCGGGAAATGATCGTCATCAATGGTTTATCATACATTCATCTATTACATCATTATTCAATTTACTGTCTTTAGTAATATATCGGAGAGAATTTTCCTTATTTCTTTTAACTGATACATAGAAAACTAGAGCTGCTTTTGAGAAAAGTGCATGTCTCCCACAACTGCCTAATCATCTAGATTGGCATTTCTTCTCCATTATGTATCTGAGCCATCCATGCACTAAGACCTGTATCACTGGCATCAGTATTTTCGGTAATTCAAGGGCCATAATTCCAAATTGCCTGGGCCTATTTAGCTAGTTATTGAACTTGGCTGACGACTTATTGGCAAACACATTTTGTACAAGTTTGGTGAAGATCGGATGAGAAATGTTCGACTTAAAGAGTGCAGCCAATATTTGTGACAGACACACACTGACAGGAGTATATCAATATGTCTCCCACTACCGTGGTGTGCGAGTCATAATAACAGCAAATACCAGAATTAATGTCACTGCCTCAGTGTAATGTTTACATCATTCTGAATCAAGAGTAGCAAATATTACAATAGCATCATCGGCAATGACTTTTATACACTTCACCATTTTGTTGGGTTTTATGTCATTTTTGCAGCAGTGTTTTCAGATAAATACAGAGCTCTGCCAGTTAAGGTAATGGACCCATAATAACAACTGGCAATTTCCGTTCATTTACGTATTCTCCACAGGTATTGGACTTTGGTATTCTCCGGTTCTTACGGAAAATGACTGTCTGTTATGGCCAAAGAAGGCTGAAATCGCATACTGAGGATACCTGCTTGCATGTTAGCAAGTTCACCACCTTAACCTGCACTTTTGCTTTCCCTACCACTGATCTAGAACTATTTCTTCTACCACTGATCTAGAACTATATCTTTTAAAGTAACTGAAAACTTCCCAAACACGAATACGAACACAAATGAAACCAAGTACTCCAGTGTGTCATTCTTTTACAGAGAATATTGACCTTGGCACATACTGTAACTCTATTGGGTTAGCACCGATTTCCCAGACTGAGTTTTTTTTGTTTTTTATTTTGAGGATTGCAAAAGATCCATTAGGGGAAAATCAACTCCAAAAATTAAATGGAGGGCAAATTGCACCTAAATGAAGGTGGTCTTTTACTTTTTTTAAGGGATTTTTTTTTTCAAATTAGAGAAGAAAATTATTTTACAGAACCAACTTAACTTATGAATCAGAAGTGAAGACACAAGACAAGCGATACAGTCTGCTACAACAGGTACTTTAACCAAGAAAGCTCACGACGACGCCAGGGGGAATAGAATAGCACCCCTATTCTCTGAATTCATCGAAATCTAGGTCGGGAAATGATCGTCGTAAGTGGTTTTAACAGAAACACTGTGTATGTAAAAGCCAAGGCTACCTTCTACAGCAGGGCCATTTACAGGCCTTTCCATTAAAACTGACTTCACATCCAGATTTTTCTTCTACATTTGCCAAAATACCATTTTTTTCTCCCCTTCTTCTATCCTATGAGCTAGATATACCCATTACCGAACCACCATTTTGTTCAAATACTTACATCAGCAACTTTTCTGTTTTCATAGAATTTCTTTGACTTGGCTTTTCTCTTTGCCTCAAGTGTGCCAATTACACCCTGGTACTTCCAGCCAACTTCATGGGCTAGTCTGTTCAAATCACAGTACTGAAAAACATCCAACTTGTTGTTAAACTCCACGAAGCTTACCCACAACTTGAGGAAAATTCATTTATCTGGACCAACATATAACATTGCAACATGGCTAGTTTCTAAGTTTAAAAAGCATCAAACCATATGATTATGTACATGAAAATTGATCTGAACAGAAGTACCATGCAAGTAATAATGCACATATTTGATAAGTTATTCTCATTTGATTACTGTAAAGTGTAGGCTTTATTTTTGCTGTATTCATTAACTCCATTATCATAAGCTGAATTACATACTCACAAATGTGTAACTGTTGCAAATAGGCCTACATGACTCACAATTTGGCAATATTATCACACATACTCTACTATGTAAACTAATTCAGCTACTAGTCTAAATATAGTTGGGTGTATAACAAATATAAATTGCTGAAAACACTGCAATTTCATTATCAAGACTACATTAATTTTGATTCCAGCTTCAATCTGTATTAATTGGGACATAACCAGGCACCCAGGTAGATCCACTGACCTGCAACCCAGCTGGATGACCTTAACAAGGTTCTAACCTATAGACGCGAGGGGCATGTTATTCGAACTTGGTGTCCATAAGCCATAGAGACTCTACCCAGGTTGCTGCATCATTTGTATACAAGGTATAAATGTTTTATAATCCAACAAAGTTATACCCTTCTGTTTTGTTTCAGTCTGAGAACACGGAGAGCTGCTGGTACTACTTTCCTCTTCTGTTTGTCGTATGGGGGTGGGACACCCTCAAACACCTTCAGACGTCCAAGAGCCTCCTTGCCACGGGTTGTGGTGTGGGGGATCATACCTATCAATACAATAAGCAGATAAGTTATTAACCATACCAAGACTGAAGTTCACCAAACAACAAAATTTAGAATTCTGTGCACTTTTTCATTTTGACATATGAACTTACTATTAAATGTTACGTCTGAAAAACACTCCCAAACAGAAGTTATAAGAGTTTATGATAATCATACAAGAAGCAAACAGAGATAGCTATTTACCCTTCACGGCTTTGAAGAAGATCCTGGATGGAGCACGGTAATGGAAAGGTCCTCTTGAGGGATTGACATTACATCTGTATTTCAGATACTTCAAATACTTCACTGAAATACATAAAATTTACATAGAAATTTAACAAAGTATATTACACACAGGTTTGTCACACAGAAATGAGGTTTCAAATACAGATATATTTATAGACATTTCATTTATAAAGAAGCAAGATCTAATGCCTCAATATCTAGTGTTTTAAAAATTAAAACCACATCAGCTGGTAGTGCATGTAATTAGTTTCATGACACATTCAATGCCAGTGATTTATCATCACATGTAGTTTTATTTAAAACACCCACAGTAACAGGTATTCAACTGAGGTATGTCCACATTTTTTTTGGGTTAAAAATGAGAACCAAGGATACAGTCAGAAACTGCATGTTAATTTTCCATTCGATAAAACTTGATTTTTGCTAAATTTACATTTTCTGACGTGAAAAAAAGATTTTAAGTTTCACCTAAGACGTGAAAAAAAGATTTTAAGTTTCACCTAAGTACAAAGTGGATAAATACATGTTACACTAGTTCTGTACATTCTGATCAAACTATTTTCTACAATGTAGAATTTAATTAAACCTTCATTTTTCGAAATGGACGTGCAGGATGATCTTGGTCTACACTGGTAGCATAGGCAGAATCACTTGCCGCCAGCAGGCTTAAGGTTGAAGAGATCCGCACATTCTAAAACTTATTTTACATCATTACTTGGAATTATTTAACATGTCAGATGTTTTAATACCAATATCTGGGGTAAATGATGTTACATGACTGCTTCCAGTTTATAAAACGTGCAGAACTACCTAAATGCTATGTGGACTGATGCTAGTTAAGATCCACCTAAATACTACATGTATGTGGATAATTTTTATGCATGTCAAGTTCCGACTCTATGCAAAGTGGATGAATGATACATGTACTGCTCGTAAAGATGAACAGTTCAAAACCATATCAGCTGGTAGTGCATGTTAATAGTTTCATATTACAATCAATTCCAGTGATTTATCATCATAAGTGGCTTTGTCAAACTAATCTGCTAATTTATACATGTTGTGGTAGAAAGAGACATTGCCATGAATAAGAAACTCTTTCATTCACTTTTACAGGTATGAAAAGTAAAGTTAACAAGAGCTGTCCGTAAGACAGCCAAGCTCGACTATTCGAAATATTGTCACAGAAGCAGGAAATTATTACCCAAAATGTTAAATATCAAAAGAGTTTTAAGTTCCAAACGGGACATAATTTGACCAAATGCATATCAGAGTTATGGGACTTGATAGTTTTATAACCCCAAAGAAACATGTTAAGTTTTAATTCCATATCTGCATTAGTTTTGGAGACAGTAACTTGCATGTAAAACTTTAACCAGAATTTTCTAAGTCCAAAAGGGGGCATAATTTGCTCAAAATACATGTTAAGAGTTAAGGAACTTGACCCAGTGAGGTTGGTAACTGCCCTAGAAAAAGAACAAAGAAGTTTCAAACCTATATGCCTTTTGGTAATAGCTGTATGTACTTGCACGCAAAACTTTAACCAGGATTTTCTAAGTCCAAAAGGGGGCATAATTTGCCCAAAATACATGTCAGAGTTATGGGACTTGATTCTATCAACTAGTTTTATAACCCCGAAGACACATACATGTGAAGTTTCAATTTAATATCTGCATTAGTTTTGGAGATAGTAACTTGCATGTAAAACTTTAACCAGGATTTTCTAAGTCCAAAAGTGGGCATAATTTGGCCAAAATACATGTCAGAGTTATGGGACTTGACCCAGTGAGGTAGGTAATTGATCTAGAAAAAGAAAAAATAAGTTTCAAATCTATATGCCTTTTAGTAATAACTGTATGTACTTGCACGCAAAACTTTAACCAAAATTTTCTAAGTCCAAAAGGGGATATAATTTGGCCAAAATGAAGGTCAGAGTTATGGGACTTGGTGCTATCAACTAGTTTTATAACCCCGAAGACACATGTGAAGTTTCAATTCAATATCTGCATTAGTTTTGGAGATAGTAACTTGC
Organism: Mercenaria mercenaria; assembly: GCF_021730395.1. Taxonomy (NCBI): domain Eukaryota; kingdom Metazoa; phylum Mollusca; class Bivalvia; order Venerida; family Veneridae; genus Mercenaria; species Mercenaria mercenaria. Next base: position 89,115,457 of record NC_069364.1, on the reverse strand, counting down.
ATGTAAAACTTTAACCAAAATTTTCTAAGTCCAAAAGGGGGCATAATTTACTCAAAATACATGTTAGAAATATGGAACTTGACCCAGTGAGGTTGGTAATTGACCTAGAAAAAGAATAAATAAGTTTCAAAGCTATATGCCTTTTAAATGATAGCTGTATGTACTTGCATGCAAAAACTTAACCAAGGTGTGACGCCGACGCCAGGGTGAGTAGAATAGCTAGGCTATTCTTCGAATAGTCGAGCTAAAAACCACATCAGCTGGTAGTGCATGTAAATAGTTTCATATTACAATCAATTCCAGTGATTTATCATCATAAGTGGCTTTGTCAAACTAATCTGCTGATTTATACATGTTGTGGTAGAAAGAGACATTGCCACGAATAAGAAACTCTTTCATTCACTTTTACAGGTATGAAACGTAAAGTTCAAAACCACATCAGCTGGTAGTGCATGTAAATAGTTTCATATCACAATCAATGCCAGTGATTTATCATCGTTAGTGGTTTTGTCAAACTAACCTGCTAATTTATACATGTTGTGGTAGAAAGCGAAATTGCCACGAATAAGAAACTCCTTCATTCACTTTTACAGGTATGAAAAGTAAAGTTCAAAACCACATCAGCTGGTAGTGCATGTAAATAGTTTCATATCACAATCAATGCCAGTGATTTATCATCGTTAGTGGTCTTGTCAAACTAATCTGCTAATTTATACAAGTTGTGGTAGAAAGAGAAATTGCAAGGAATAAGAAAGTTTAAAGAAACTCTTTCATTCACTTTTACAGATATGAAAAGTAAAGTTCAAAACCACATCAGCTGGTAGTGCATGTAAATAGTTTCATATTACAATCAATGCCAGTGATTTATCATCATAAGTGGTTTTGTCAAACTAATCTGCTAATTTATACATGTTGTGGTAGAAAGCGAAATTGCCACAAATAAGAAACTCCTTCATTCACTTTTACAGGTATGAAAAGTAAAGTTCAAAACCACATCAGCTGGTAGTGCATGTAAATAGTTTCATATTACAATCAATTCCAGTGATTTATCATCATAAGTGGCTTTGTCAAACTAACCTGCTAATTTATACATGTTGTGGTAGAAAGCAAAATTGCCACGAATAAGAAACTCCTTCATTCACTTTTACAGGTATGAAAAGTAAAGTTCAAAACCACATCAGCTGGTAGTGCATGTAAATAGTTTCATATTACAATCAATGCCAGTGATTTATCATCGTAAGTGGTCTTGTCAAACTAACCTGCTAATTTATACATGTTGTGGTAGAAAGCGAAATTGCCACGAATAAGAAACTCCTTCATTCACTTTTACAGGTATGAAAAGTAAAGTTCAAAACCACATCAGCTGGTAGTGCATGTAAATAGTTTCATATCACAATCAATGCCAGTGATTTATCATCGTTAGTGGTTTTGTCAAACTAATCTGCTAATTTATACAAGTTGTGGTAGAACAAGAAATTGCAAGGAATAAGAAAGTTTAAAGAAACGCTTTCATTCCCTTATACAAATATGAAAAGTAAAGTTCAAAACCACATCAGCTGGTAGTGCATGTAAATAGTTTCATATTACAATCAATGCCAGTGATTTATCATCATAAGTGGCTTTGTCAAACTAACCTGCTAATTTATACATGTTGTGGTAGAAAGCAAAATTGCCACGAATAAGAAACTCCTTCATTCACTTTTACAGGTATGAAAAGTAAAGTTCAAAACCACATCAGCTGGTAGTGCATGTAAATAGTTTCATATTACAATCAATGCCAGTGATTTATCATCGTAAGTGGTCTTGTCAAACTAACCTGCTAATTTATAAATGTTGTGGTAGAAAGCGAAATTGCCACGAATAAGAAACTCCTTCATTCACTTTTACAGGTATGGAAAGTCAAGTTCAAAACCACATCAGCTGGTAGTGCATGTAAATAGTTTCATATCACAATCAATGCCAGTGATTTATCATCGTTAGTGGTTTTGTCAAACTAATGTGCTAATTGATACAAGTTGTGGTAGAACGAGAAATTGCAAGGAATAAGAAAGTTTAAAGAAACACTTTCATTCACTTTTACAGATATGAAAAGTAAAGTTCAAAACCACATCAGCTGGTAGTGCATGTAAATAGTTTCATATTACAATCAATTCCAGTGATTTATCATCATAAGTGGCTTTGTCAAACTAACCTGCTAATTTATACATGTTGTGGTAGAAAGCGAAATTGCCACAAATAACAAACTCTTTCATTCACTTTTACAGGTATGAAAAGTAAAGATCAAAACCACATCAGCTGGTAGTGCATGTAAATAGTTTCATATTACAATCAATTCCAGTGATTTATCATCATAAGTGGCTTTGTCAAACTAACCTGCTAATTTATACATGTTGTGGTAGAAAGCGAAATTGCCACGAATAAGAAACTCCTTCATTCACTTTTACAGGTATGAAAAGTAAAGTTCAAAACCACATCAGCTGGTAGTGCATGTAAATAGTTTCATATTACAATCAATTCCAGTGATTTATCATCATAAGTGGCTTTGTCAAACTTATCTGCTAATTTATACATGTTGTGGTAGAAAGCGAAATTGCCACGAATAAGAAACTCCTTCATTCACTTTTACAGGTATGAAAAGTAAAGTTCAAAACCACATCAGCTGGTAGTGCATGTAAATAGTTTCATATTACAATCAATGCCAGTGATTTATCATCATAAGTGGCTTTGTCAAACTAATCTGCTAATTTATACATGTTGTGGTAGAAAGCGAAATTGCCACAAATAAGAAACTCCTTCATTCACTTTTACAGGTATGAAAAGTAAAGTTCAAAACCACATCAGCTGGTAGTGCATGTAAATAGTTTCATATCACAATCAATGCCAGTGATTTATCATCATAAGTGGCACTGTCAAATTATTTACTACTTCCTTCTACAAGAAATATGATTGCAAAAACAAACACACAGATCAATTAATAACTATAAAAAAAATACATTTCGAGAAGTTCCTCTGCCCCAGCTGGAAAAAAAGCTTGTTTTTCAATCTCAAAGTGGCTGAATATTGACCTCTGTGATATAACATGAAAAGCCCCGATTTATCATCATTAGTGGTCTTACTGGTCTTGCCATACTTTATCTTCGAAATAAATGTTGCGTCAACAGTTTAAGATGCTCATTTTATTCTCTGTATACAGAACCACTGAAAACCCTAAAATGGACATGTTAGAATTAACTCATTTTTGAGTTATTAAGAATGAAATATTCAGGAACAGTTTCTTTAAATTCCAAGGATATGTCTATCCTTATTGGTTTCACACTTCTATGCTCTGCTCCACGGCTTTTCAGCATTTTGGGAAAAGGTTCTTTACCCTTGGCTTTGAGAATTTAAGCAGCCACTTTAACCCGAATTTCTCAACATAGAGAACCACATCAGCTGGTAGTGCATATAAACTGTTTCATTTTTACAATCAATGCCAGTGAAGAATCATCATTAGTAGTACTATCTCTCACCCCTTTAATCAGGCTGTAGTTCCTGGAAAAAATTAACAAGAACAAGAACAAAAACAACCATCTGTAAACCTGTCTCTGTCTACTAGGTATACTTACACTTATTTCTGTAGAAGTTTCCAGAAATGTTAATGCCTTCACATCTGACAATAACAACACGCTGACCTAGATGAAGAAAAACAAAATTATGTTACACTGAACTACCCTGCATTTTTAATTTCAAAATAAGACTTATTTCATTTTAGCGAATCTCTCTGGAAAGTCATCATCAGTAGTGACTTTGTCTGGATTGATGTAAATGTATATTGCCTTCCATTCCTTTAATACACATGTCATGACAAACACAAAATGACAGATCCATCAATGGATAGTCATACTCAATAGTTCAGGCAAGGGAGCAGCTTTCAATTTTGGTGAATTCTTGATCATGTATGATGTAAAGCATTACAGACCTCTTCACCTATTTGCTTCTTTCTTGACAACACATTGATGCTATTAATCATCTTCTGTCACAAATGTATGAAACATAAGTTTATTTCATCCCATTATGTCATATTCCAACAAATGCGACTGCATGTTTATAACGTATAAAAATCAGTTTGAAACTTTTTTTGCAAAAACTGCTTAGAACACTTTCCACTTTCTGTACCAGTTCTATTATCATGATATTGACAGACAGTTACCTCAACAAAGCCAAATTATCAGGTTTTCACTACACTGAACTTTGTTGCATTTTTATGAAAATACTTATCAGAAAGAAACATCTTAATTTTTCTTGAATGCTTTTCCAGACTTGCTGAAAAAGATGACTGTGTGTTTACAGTTTATGATGTAGACTGTGGAATAATGAAACTTACCTTGCAGGATAGTCTTGGCCACAATTGCTGCAAGTCTTCCCATAAGATGCCCTCGGGCATCTATGAGAATGGGCTGGAAAAAAAAGAAAAGATGGTTGCCATTGTGGAATATACACATTTGTAAAAAAACTACTTTTCATTTCAGAGTATATATTTATCTTTCCAACTGGATTTACTTGAAGTCTTGCAAAGTGGTATAGCTTTAACTTTTTTCATCTGGGGAATCCCTAGGCCCGAGTCTAGAGGGAAGTATTTTGTGTAGTGTGGAAGCAGTTCTCAAGCCAGGGGAGGGGGTATTTTACAGGTATGTGTGTGTGTGTGTATGGGGGGGGGGGGGGGGGGGGGGGTAAGTTAATTTGGAGGGACCCGATAGGTAAGTGGGTATCCTTGAGGAGGAAGTGGCTATGAGTCTGGTAACCGGACCTCTAGACCCAGAGTCTAGAGGTCCAGTTAGCGGAGACCTCTAGTAGTGTTTCCTGCAGGCCGTTTTAACATGGCACAGCGCCATGTCCCTTTTGAAGTGCCGCCACGCTGCCCTTCTAACTGCCCTTTTATATTATCAGCCTTGTGTATTTATCTTGACAAGTGCCCTTTCAAAACCAGCCAGTATAGCAAATGTATGCCGGATATGTTCCATGTACTGTACCATCGATTAGCAGCTTCGATCAACAGGCTGACACATGGATGCATCAACCGTGAATACTGTTACTGAATGCTCGTCATGATCTTTTGATGACCCTGATTAAGAAGTTAAAGAACTGACAGATTTATGCAGTCAATAACTGTTTTATGACACTTTAATTGGGAACAATAGACGAAAATTTATTTTTAGCACGTCAGCGGTGAAACTACATGTAGCATTTTATGGATGAGATGATTGAGAACGGCCAATTAAAGGATAATTATTCTAAAAGGCTGTAATCATTTAAAATAAAGACTGATTGTCGCACAATTTCGATGCGCTCATTAGGCCTAAATTAAAATATTGAATGTTTGCCCTTTGCCGACAGACCCATGAAAATTGCCCCAACTCAAATTCATATCAATTTTATCTACAAGATTTATTTTATATCACGGATTTCATTTATATAAACAATTAGATAAATGTTTAAGCTTTAGAATGATACCAAATTCATTAAAATTGACCAATGTCTTCACTCCAGCATATTGATTTATAAATACAAAGCCATATGTCTCACCATGCAAAAGTCGCCGCCATCTTGAAAATTTGAAAACATACATCGGTATGAAAATAACCAATAGCTAAGCGATAAAAGTTATGAAAACTTATTGAGATTTCAAAGAATCATTTACAAATGCAAGGCCCTAGTATTGTTTTCATAAATAATTTGTCAAAATGTTAGGGCAAAATTTAAGTTGAAAGTGCCTGGTTGCAAGCGTCTCTATATGCCGAAATTTCGAATTATTACTCGCAGTAAGTATCCACATTTATGTTTATAACACTGAAATACTGTACGATTAGATGGAAAAAAAAAACAAAACAGATTCATACAGTCAGTCATTTTGATTCAAACTTGTGTATTTATCGCAGAAATGTTCGAGCAACGAGGGAATGATAAAAAATAGTGGCAGACGATCTAATTTAGCAAATTTCACAGCATGTACTTTTTACGTCGCATTCTACTTTCGTTTTAGCATGCCTAAAAAACACCAGAAAATAAAACTTTCCATGTCGATTTGTCGTCTTAAATCTTACTGACAACGAAGACAAATTGGTTTTATCAGCGATATAGGTACAAAGTCATCGATTCCATGTAGATTTAACAAACTGCCTAAGCTTTTAACGTAAATCAAAGGTGAAATGATTTGTCGATGATTGACAAAGCATTTGATAATAGGCAATTAAAAGTTGTTCAATAAAACTTGTTGCATATTAATTATCAGCTGATACATGTCTCTGAAAAATGCAAGCCAACATTTCATGAAGGTAACAGTGGCATTTAAAAAAAAAACCTCTTTGAACAAAAGAAAGGAAAGCTCATTCACAAAATGGTAGGCAATTATCTAAAGAATAATACTAAATATCTACCAGGAGTATGATGAGATATGAAAGATTCTCAGATGCAATGAGAATAGTATGAAAAATGATGCGGGCAAGCGCACTTGGACGAATGCCCTTTCAGTACCAAACTGCGTGCTAAAGTGCCCTTTCTCTGGGGAAGCACCATGCCCTTTTAGAGTTTGCAGGAAAAACTTCCCCTAGACAACCCATACAGGGCTGTGTAGAGGTCCAGCAATCAACATGAATACTGAGAATGGTATTTACAAAGACAGTGACTTTTTTTTGCTATTTTTGGGGCTATTCCCCTATTTCTGAAGAAAAAAAATCCCCTAAAAAACAAAAACTACTTTTTTAAAAAAATACAACATGGACAGACAAAACTACAGATGTTGAAAGACAAAATACATATAACCAAACAAGGTGATCTTTAATATAGAAAGTATTTTCTACTTCTAAACTATTCCGTATTTAAAATATGTTGTGAATATTACTGTCTGTCAGGCATAATTTCCAAAATGAAAATTTACCCAAGGGGTGGTCTAAAAAAGCTTTACATGATCCTTAAGACATCGATTGTGTGTGCTCATGAATTGTTGAATTCGTTTTACTGCTCGAGTGCATAACCAGGTCTAGGAAAGTGGAATATTTACAGTTTATCTGTAAATTTACAGAATATCTACAAATTTACAGATTTTTCAATCTGTAAATTTACAGATTGTGTGTATGAAAACTGATGAAATTACATTTATTCTCAAAACCTCAGCTTGGAATTAATTGGTTTATTTACAGCATGCATAAATCAGGGCTCACACTGGCCTCCAAAAAATAATAGCCAACTTTTTAACCTATGAAAAATTAATAGCCAAAATTGATGCGGATCTTTGGGTGCAATTTTTAAAAATAAAATAGATAACTTTCAACATATATATCTTCTTAATTACTTTAAAAAGTAGCAGGCCCCAACAGGGGGTGTGGGAATCGGGGATTCTGGGAAATTACCTCCTAATATTGGTGGTGGGGTCCCACTATAACAGTTTAAAATGCTATATTCTGATGGATTTTGAAGGCATTTACAGGACACATAGTTAGTTTGTGTAAGGCAGTTGAAATTGGTTGATATTGACTGACTTATGGATGGGCAATGGCTCAATTACCCCATTCATGCACACACATTAAGGACAAGTTGCACAATGGAAAGTTTACCAAGTCTTTGAGTATCATTCATGTTATACTTTTTCATGATTCTTTTGACCATAACTGCACTTAAATAGTGTTATTTCTAGACTCAAGGGCAGGGTGCAGCCTTAAAATAGGGCAGGGTGCTGTCCGAAAGGGGCAGGGTGCTCTTTTAGCCATGAAAGTTACCATAGCAATAGTTGCATTTCTAGATGTCATAGTTAATACGTATCCATTTATCTTTATTGCACATGAAAAGAAATGTCAAGAATAAAGTGGTAAATCTTCCAAAACCAGTAACACAGTTTAGTAATTACAAAGGCTTTTTACTTATAATATACTTTATAGTTTAGTTTGAATCATTCAAGCCTTGTCTTAAAAATGTCACCAAGATGTCAACTTATTCATTGAATATGAAATAGTGGAGAGGCCTTAATATAAGCTTAATCTTGAAACCAAGACATGTTGTAAACAAACATATGATGTTGTAAACATATAGTAAAAAGACTGTTTCAGGTCACATTGTAAACTAATAATTATCAAAAGCCATGTTGTATTGATCAGGTCTTTCACCAATATTTCTTAACAGAAAAGGCTATTACAGTCAATTAATTTACTTAACGCATATCAAAATATACTACCGGATACTGGTACACTTTCGGAAATTGTCTGAAGTAGCTTTTTTACCTGCCAGTTTTTACTCAGTTTACGTGACCACTAGGGTAAACCAGAAGATAGGTCCTCAATTCTGATGTTTCTCATCATAAAAAATACACAGTCAGCTTTTTGAATGGAAATATGGAAAAATTGCATACGAACGGGAGAAATAAGACTCGTGAACGACATTCTAAATTACTTTTACTTTCGATATTGACATTAAAATTTGTGTATTTTCTAGTTGAAATTACAGTAGAATCAAACTGCATTAATTGATATACTTGTTATTATACTAAACAACGGTCTAATTTTAAATTTTGCACCAAAGAAATCTAGGGCACTTTTCATGCTCGGTAATCAGGCTGGGCTGCGAACGCCTTTGGGACATTACACGGATCCTTAACTTTATCAATTTAGTTTTAAACTTCATTGATTCTCATTACCTGTGTGCACTCGCAATGAGGTATTTGCTAATCAAAAATCGTCGAGGCATGTCATCAGAAAATTGGCGGGATATAGCAGAAGATCATGAGGCACATTTTCAGGCAGCGTGGCGCAGTAAAAAAAGGTGCATGGGCGGGGCGCCCCGCTGCGTCGCTCTAGAATTAAACTATTAAATTGGCTCGAAATTACAAAACAATCAAGTCCGCGAAAATACGTGATATTGCATCTATGCACACTATGAATTCAGCTTTTTGTCCATAAGTTTTGATGCTTTATTCAATAAATATACTAATTTTTAAGTGTTTTAGAATTTTTTACTTACGCTAATTACAGTATGCAGCAATTTATATGTTGATTTTTTTTAGTTTGCCCGTATCGGCCATGTTTCTAAAATAGAAACAGGACTGGGTTTTCCGATATTTTTTAATTAATGTGCAAACAAAAACATTTTATTATGCCAGATTGTCTTGGTAAAAAATGACTATTAAAATATCTGCCTGTATTTTCAACAAATTCGCGTTCTTTACAATTCTGAAAATTCGAAAAAAAAAATTTTTCGCTTCGAACAATTTCATTTAGATTAAAAACACATATAGATCTAACTTGATCCTGATTAAAGACATTTTGAAACGTCGACAGTTAGGTCAGTTATAATATGTTTTTAAAGATAATTAAATTAGCGGTAACTATAGATGGCAATTTAATTTTCATCAGGAAACTGCCCATACAAATTGGTTTAATTGTCGTCTGCTGAATAGAGTTGAAGAAAATTTGCGCTAGCGTTTTAAAATGTTCCAAAAAAGTAGCCTGCCAGTTCAATCTGATTGACAGCTAGATAAGTAAGATTAACTTCCGGTTTTAATCGGCCACATACCTTGCATACCAGAATCAGTCGTCTGCATCATACCGCCTTGGGCAATGTTATCGGATAGTTGACAGTGTTTGGAATACACGAGGTAATAACAGTCCACTCTATTGATTTTCTACACTAGCTGACGCGGGTTACTGTTCACTTGGCATAATTATTTATGTAGCTATTAATAAAATAATCGCCAGTTCCTGTCGCCAAAATGAAAAAATATTCGCCATTTAAATAAAATAATCGCAAATGGCGATAATGGCGACTGACAGCGTGAGCCCTGATAAATTAAGGTCATTTGTGGGTTTCAGCAATTTTTGTTGACTTTTGAGTTTTTGACATTATAGGTCAGAGACCACCAATTCAAAAAAGTACAGGGAACTTACTGGGAATGAGGTAAGTGTATACCTGGGAATAAGGTAACATCTGTGCATTCTGATTGGTCAGTCATGTAAACAAACCCAGGAAGTGATTATTTTTTCAAAACTGATATTTTTTCACTGCATTTACAGTATTTGATATACTTTGACAAAATTTGCTACATTTTATGTATTGAAAAGTTTATCAAACGAATTTCTCCCGCCTTGTCAATGATGTAAACCGGGGTCATTCATTCACACAAATTATTAAATAAAGTATCACTATTCATATGTTTCGTCCGATATTTTGGTAGAACTAAGATAGTTCTTGAAAAACTTGTAATAAGATATACATGTTTCGATGTATGGAAGGCCGTACACGCCATAATGTTACAATGTAAGTCTATGGGAAAACAATTGGTGGTCTCTAACCTTTAAGAAAAATCGAAGTCAACAGAAATGACTGAAAGTTACAACTGACCTTTATTTATACATACCATAAGTAAATCAATTAATTTCAAGCTGCGATTTTGTGTCTAAATATAATTTTAGCAGTTTTCAAATGAATACAGGCTGATTCGGACCATGGCTGATTCGGCCCATATTTCTTTGGCTTATTCGGCCCAAATTGTTTAAGTTTTCCTTACAATGATATTATGTGTAAATAAACCTTTTTCTTTTCTCGCTTAACAATCTAGTGAGTTGTGATCCAAGATAAAAAAAAATCGAATATGCTCATTATCTACTTTATTTCAAAATAGTGGTCCGAATCAGTTAAAATTATGCACATTATTTACAGTATGTCGTCCGAATCGGCCAACAAATATGCTCATTATCTATTCTTATTTTAAAATACGTTGTCCGAATCAGTTAAAATATATGCACAATTATGTACTATTATTTCAAAGTATGTGGTCCGAATCAGCCAGATTATTTGGTCCGAATCAGCCAAATATTTGGTCCGAATCAGCCTGGTCCGAATCAGCCATGGTCCGAATCAGCCTGTTTCCTTTTCAAATACTTGATCTGTAAATTTACAGATTAAAAAATCTGTAAATTTATAGATCATCTGTAAATTTACAGATAATCTGTAAATATTCCACTTTCCTAGACTTGATAACAGGCCTGTGATTCTGTCAAGAAGCAAAAGCTTGAAAATCTACATTCTAAAGCCTGAAAAGTGTTTTTTTTCCATAGAGTTATACAGGGAAATCCTGGCTGCCAAAAGCCTGTAATCAGCACCAGTCCTGAATAATCCCAGGCCTGTACAAAAACAACAGTGATTACCGGAAATCATCAAATGGCCGTTAGAAATACACACTCAATATGCCTTACGCACTGGTAATTCAGTACACAATAGTACATGTTTATTGATTACTGGACCCCTAGCCACTTCCTTTTGAGGAAGGGGAGGGGGGAAGTAGGAGGTAACAGGGTTGTGGAGGTAAAATGTCTCTGGGAAGGGTAATTTTCTTAAAAAAAACAAACTTCTTCCACAGGGAAGGGGGGGGGGGGGGAGATATTTTCTGGAATTGTCCATTATATGACATTTTCCTTGTGAAGTACTGGAAAAAAACATACATTACATATAATTTCTTTGAACTGGAATGCAGGAAAAGTTTGTAGCTACCCGTTATACCCTAAAGCACTGTACAGAGATTAGGAAACATGACTAGATATAGCTGTATTCAGGAGGTTACACCAAATTGGCATGGTCTTCGTGCATGCACAGGAATTTTGTGATGAATTTTCGCGACTGTAGAATCCGTCGTTTGAAAAAGTTTTCCCATAAATTTATAAGACAAAAGAAATAATGTTCACAGTTTCCTTCCTTGCTGCTTTTGTTATCATTTTAAAATATTACTGCCACTGCTGAAATGCAAATATTGTTTGCCAAAGTAATTTAATTTTTCTTAATTTTTGAGGGACTAGATCTACCTACCGCCCATTCAATTTCTTTTTTCTATCAATTAACCTCCACTGAACTTAGATTTAATTTCTTAAAACAAAACAGCTGTCTTCAAATTTATATCAATAAGTCCAAATTGTTCAATCATTGAACCTGGCAATGCAAAATTTCATTTTATTTTCAGAACTAGTTTTACCTTAGTTGAGAAACCCATGTTGAAAAGAAAGAGGAAGTAGCGTGGGGACACGTTTTCCGGCGCAGAGCGCGATTCGGCTAGAACCCGTTATTAACGTGATCATCCGGACAGCAGGTTCATTTCACTTTCTAACGTTATAGATGCTCAGCAAAGTTTCAGTAGAGCAAATTTTCTTTTATAAAAGTGGGGACAGTTTAACATTCGGTGTTCTTAAGGACACACTAAGCAGTAGCTGATATGATTTATCTCGATATTTGGAAGATAACCAAAATAAAGAAGAAAGAATGGGTATTGATATGATACTTGTTATGACAGTCTGTTTATTACGTTTCTCTTGAGATAGCAATAAATGTTAAACTCCAATACCGTTGTCTTCATGATGGAATCTGCTCTCTGAGTTTTACCAATACTTCAAATGAGCCAAACTTTATCATGTGTCCAGTGTGGAGTTCCACGAAATACCAAATTGTATCATAAGTTTTCCTAAATTATCAGAAAAAAAGATTTAAAAAAAAAACAAATAAGTTGTTTTCGGACACCCGTTACACTCACAGCTGAATTGAAAATTCATCTAAGAGCAGATGAATTAATTCGAAAATTTTGATACCCTTTTTACAAACACTCTTTCAAAGATTTTATGAAAATTCCTCCATAAATAAATGAATTTAATCACATTTTTATTTCACAAAGTTGCAAATCTGCGTTCTGTGACACTAGGAAATACCGTATACCCTTTGGTCCCTTCTTCGCTAAAGTCGGGAATGTCCTAATATCAGAAAACTTTCATGTCAAGTCAAGTCAAGTCAAGTCAAGTCAAGTTTATTTGCAATTCGGCAGTTATCTGCCTTTGGCAATATACGAATATGGCAAACATACAATTCGTACAATATGAAATAGTTCTAGACTATTAACAAGGAAATTTCATATGTTACATCATGTAGTTTATATAACATATCAAGTGCTTTGTAACAACTCTGCTCTACGGCTAAAATTTACATAGATTATATACAAACTTTACTTGCTTTTTCTTAGAATTTAACATAACTTGAACAAATTTGTCAACAGTCGGAAACGATGATGGTATCATATGAAGAATTCTTAAATCTCTATATACTGGACAACATAACAGGAAATGAAATTCGTTTTCAACAAAACTTTGCGAACACAAATTCGTGTATTAATTACTTGAGAGTTCATTCAATATTCACATTTAATTGTTCATGTAGCCGAGAAGAACCAGTCATATATTTTTTCCTCATTACCGCCCAATGCGCAGGTGCCCTCGGGACGGATATTTCTATCCGATTCGTAAACATATGACAGATATTATTATTCCGTAACAGAATCACAAATACCAAAAAATGACATTGGCTGGCCTTAATTAAACGTGAGTCTTGACTTTTACACATGAATTTGAAATTAAACTCCGTATATTATCCTTACTGGAGGTTTGAAATAATTGTAAAATTTGCCGAAAATAGAATATGGTTCCCCTTTAAAGGTAAGAGTAGACCCCCCCCCCCCCCCCCCCCCCCTCCACCCAACAACGCCAATGAGTATAACAAACACACTCAGAGTTAGACATCGCAAAATTGGCTAGCCACAAATAAATGCTGTAGTGGAGTGGGAAGATATAGCAGACGGGTTCTTTCAAATATCCATCAACAAGTACATTTTAGTTATATGAAAGATTAAAGGGTAAGATGGAAAAAAAACAGGTAAAAAAAAGTGATACAAAAAGGTGGAGCATAAAGAGGGCGGGTGAATGGAAATATGGAAATAGCACCAACAACATACACGGCAATGTACATGACTTGTTAAACAAACGGACAAAAGACAAATTGAAAATATGGCTATCATTTTTTCTAAATCTACTATCAAAGAACATAAACAAGTAATTACATAAATAAATAAAAAATGTAATTATATAGATTGCAGCATAGTTTACTCTACTCCGTTTACTTCTAAAATGAACTGGCCATAAAAACTGTTTCCGAATGGGAACTTCTCCTTTCATTTAAAATATCATACACAACTAAATACCTTATGTTACAGCGCCATTAGACATGTTAAAATAGAGAAAAGAAGTGAAAATATCTCGTGATACAGTTAAAAGACAACGGATAGTTTGCTGATAACTGAAAAACATTCAACACCCTGGAATTAAATGTGCACTGGCACCACATCTCGTCCTTAGCGGCACATCTGCAGCACTGGCTCCTCCTCCTGGCCACTAATGCACATAAGTGGATAAAACTCGTCAACAAATCACGTATACAGTTACAAGACATTTTAACAAGATATGTACGATGACTCTGGAATCTCTAATTTGTGTAACTTAAGACGATATAATATATTATATATATATATAGAGAGAGAGACCGATGGCCACTTTCGGTTTGAACCGGTCCTATTTCACAAATTTCAAAGATCCTCAGCCAAGAAATGCTTTGGGTCTGCAAATCGACCTGCATCCATAAAAAGTATAACCATTTTTGAGGGGAACTACGTTGACCGTTTTGAAATAACTTCTAAAATTGTTACATAAAGTAACAGTTCAACTTTGTTTACATTTCTTGTATAGTTCCGGTCATGAGCGCTGCGTCGGAAATATAATGGGCTCTTCTTTTTAAACTCACCCCAGAAAGAGGGGGAACAAATGTTTACAGGCCATCAATAGCAGAGATGAATTCCTGGCTTCACGTAGATCCCAACATTTTATGAGACATTTTATTTTTGGAGCCAGTGAGCGAAGAAGTGCGTTTTTTTTCTGTAACAGTGTAACAGTAAGTGTGTGACCTGCTTTTACTCCAAAAACTTATTACATGCATGGTATAAACTTTGCTAAGCAGGGCTTTGCACCCTAAGGGTTGATATGGGTCCTTTTGGATCATGGAGTCCATTCTATGTTTATGAATAACAGAGTTCCGCTTACACCGGTTCTAGAGCGCGAGAAGGTGTTGCCCATTTCATTACCTCTCATAAACAGTCTCAATCAAACCGAGTTCGCTATTTGTTTTTGCTTGGTTGCGTTCTATGCTTCCAGAGGATCTTTGTATAACTTTTATTAACTATTACAACAGCAGTCTTTAAGTGCCATGCTGCGGCCGTAAAATGTCTTCCTTTACATTCCATCAGAGCTGTTTTATTTCGATCCACTTGGATCATTCATCACGACATTTATGTTGTGTTAATGACACTATTTAGTTTTTCAGCTTATTAACATTTCGGCATAGGTTTGGGTGGCTCCAATACTCCCGCTTTCAGAGCTTTGAGTATTTTCTAATCACCCCTTAGATAGGGTGCCTGATTTTTAATTTTGTCTTTTGGCAGTTTCTGTGATATGCAGGCTCCATTACCTCAGATGCCCTCGCAATAGTGAATCACTTGAAACATTAAAGAAAATTCTTAAGACACTGTATTTCAGAGACTTCATGGCATTGTTTTAAACTTATTGATAATTGTTTTATATGCGATAACAGCAGGTGCTATGTGTAACTTAGTTTTAAATTTCATATGAGTTTTTACATTTTTTTCGTTAATATTTTAAGGTTCGTTTATGTAAAACGCCATTGAATATGACATTGTATAGAAACAGGCGTTAAATCAAATAAATCAGTTTCAGTTTTCAGTTTTAACTTACCTTCCCCGTCATTCCAATCTACTCGAGACCATTCTTTCGGCTACATGATTTCATTCGATAGAATTGATGTACTGATTCCTCTTCAGTTAAATAAAAATCCATATACATTTTTTTGCATTTAAGTTGGCTGTGTAATTACCTGGCGGCATTTATGGAACGCCGTTTTTGCAATATAGCTGGCACTATATATGATAAATAGTGAAATGTTTGTGACCCGAATTCCTCATTCATTATTTCATATAATTTAATCAAACTTTCAGCAATGATCAATATTGATACCTAGTTGTGCATAAGAGATTTTTTTTTTAAATTGATCTTTAATTTCCTGGATTATGGTCCTGTGTTGTGCTCTATCTGTCAACGAAATCCAGGTGAATGCATGAATCACATTTGTGATAGCTCTAGTAAAGAGGAATGTGACCAGTTGAGCTAAAAGTTATGTTATACATGAAAGGGAAATATAGTTATTTTTGCTCAAAACAAAATAACTTTCAGAATTAAAAAAATACATATAAGATCTACTTGTAAGTCATGTAGAATGGAGTAATATTTCCTACATTAAAGCGTAATGCTATCATAAAAAACATGCACGTTATTCACCCATAAGTTACTTATAGGCTGTATAACTTCTGGCCACAGGAAATCTTTCGACTTGTTGCAATCTATAAGGTGGTTTACATCACATTTATGCAGATCGAAGGCAGACTTGCAATAATAGCACTAATAATTCTTCATGGGTATCTGTAATACAGAAATACATGTTCATATATTATAGAGCTTTCAATATTTGGTTTAGAATATATAACGACTTGGGAATTAGAAACTTTTACTTATATAAACTAGTCTATAAATTTAGAATTTACAACATATACCTTAGATATTCAATTGTATGGACAAATTGTCAAAGAAACACATTTTCGATGTAAATCATGCAGTAATATAGTTTCTATCCAGAGAAAATGTAACAAATTATAGCCTGGCTCTTCAACTCTATATAAAAGAATGTAAAAACAGAGAAATCAATGAAAGAGCGATTTCGTATTTCTGTCAAATTATTAGCCGTTCTCTAAGCGTTTCTGTCATATAAGGCAGCCCTTGAAAAACGTTTCTGCCAATCAAGGCAGCAATTTGTCTTTACCCGTACTAGTTTGGAAGCCTGTAACTTTTTCCAAAAGAGACTTCTATAGTCTATATTTGGTGTACATGCTCCTGAGGGATGAATGTGGTCTGCAAAATTTAATGTCCGTCATCCTGGCAGTGATCTGTCATCACTCGCGTCGGTAATCACACTGGCCATAGCTTTATCAGATCAAGTGGTTTCAACGTTGTTTGAGCGGTTAATTTTACGCAGAACAGATGGTGAAATATGACCGAATGTATAAATTTCCGGTTTTGAAAGTATGATTTAAAGGAATTTCTAAATTGAATGAAAACGATGGGTGCACCTGGAACGCACATGTCTCCGTTTCTTAGCACATGTGTCCATTTAGCTGCGATTTGTGCCGTTTATTCAAACACTTCTGTATAGTCCGGCCGGGGAAGGAATTTTTTGGAAAGTTTCGACAATATCGCATCATAATATAGGGCCGAATACTAGTACAGCATCCCATATCGAGCTACTATTATGATAACCCTATTTGTTTATCATAATTTATGTCGCCATGGATGAGAGGGTTTTTTTACACTTTTTTTGAGTATCGTTTAGATAGATAAGTATTATACTGAGTGAGAATATGTTTTATGACCCTGACAGAACGCCATACTTTCACATCATCTGACCATTTTATCGACTAGACGAGTTTTAATCTTCACAGTGAGATGTCATTGTCTGATTACTGCCGCTCAAGATCGATCGCAGCTTGTTTTATAAGAAGACCAGCGACTCCAATGTTTTTCTTGTTTCGGGTCAAAGGGATTTTCATTTCATTGATTACGAAATCCCACAATATCTGTAAAAAATATACTAAATATTCATACGTGAACGTGAAAAGTAATAAAGCGCGTGAATGAACACAAAGCGTCGTTTCTCAGAGAAAAAAACATTGGCCTACAAAAAGATTCTCAGCGTGACGGTATTCGTTCCAAATGATGTGACGTCAATGACGTTAACACTGCTTGATAACTATTGACAACGTCGTTAATGTGTTTGATGAAAATAATGCACAGAACGTGTTCATGTAAATCTAGCTAAAATTAACAAAAGAAATATCATGTGGAATGATGGACGCGGATTGTGACTCTTCCATAGAGAGAGTACTCTTTCGTGTTCGCCTGGATGAAAACGGAATATTTAACGAACATTTTGAGAAAGGTATTTACTTTGATTTATGTATTTATTGATAGGGTAAGGGTTTGGGGAGGAGGTAAGGGGAGAACTGGGGGGTGCGGGAGAGGAATGCAGACAACATTGGACTGGTAGGTTTCATTGTTTTTAATCAGACACATTTGAAATGTATACGGATCCGTAAAATTCTAGAAATATTTAGGAAATAAAAATAAAATGAAACTATTATTTTCTGAAATGTAAAATTAAAAGGAAAGCTATTAAGGAAACACCTCAGCTAATTGAAGGTGTGCAGTATTGCTTGTGTTTTGTATTGCATAGCTATCTATCTCAATTACGGTAGACAGTACAACTCTGATTTCACACACCAAATATCAAGGCCTAGCTATTATTGATTAGTTTAATCATATTTTATTGCTCTCTGTTTCAAAGATACACACAGCAGTACATACATTTTTAACACATAACAAAAAAGAAAAACAACAAAAAACACAAAAGGGCCGGGCTACGAGTTATTTCAACATCAGCATACAGCCCTTCCTATATATTATTGATTCAGAGAAGAAGATTTTCAAAGTTTCTTATATATAAGCATATAGTAAGTACATGT
Organism: Mercenaria mercenaria; assembly: GCF_021730395.1. Taxonomy (NCBI): domain Eukaryota; kingdom Metazoa; phylum Mollusca; class Bivalvia; order Venerida; family Veneridae; genus Mercenaria; species Mercenaria mercenaria. Next base: position 89,096,934 of record NC_069364.1, on the reverse strand, counting down.
CACACACAGGAGCGTGGCCATTTTTTTTTACCTTAGGGCAATAATTTGGACCTGTATGGTAGAGAGTCAAACCCTTATAACACAAGCCATATGAACAACTGAAAGAGGGCTACCAAGGGACCATTTTTGTAAAGTTTCATCAAAATCCATTCAGTGGTTTTGGAGGAGATGTTGTTTAAAGAAATTGTTGATGAAATGTGACCACGCCCTCTAGCGGCCATGTTTTTTGACGAATCAGAAAAATTTGAATAACATTTGTAGAAGATCACACAAGGACAATTTGTGTGAAATTATTTTAAAATCGGGCTAACAGTTTTATACAAGAAGATTTTCTAAGTTTCTACTATATACATATACGGAAAAGTGACCACGCTCCCTGGCAGCCATGTTTTATGACGAATCGCTCAAAATTAGAACAATCTTGGTAGATGGTCACACAAGAACAATTTGTGTGAAATTATCTTAAAGTCGGGCTTGCAGTTTCACACAAGAAAATTTTTTAAGTTTCCACTATGATACATATAGGGAAAAGTGACTACGCCCTCTGGCGGCCATGTTTTTTGACAAATCAAAATAATTTGAACAATCTTGGTAGAGGGTCACACAATGACCATTCGTGTAAAGTTATTTTAAAATCGGGCTAGCAGTTTCACACAAGAAGATTTTTAAAGTTTCGACTATATACATATAAGGAAAAGCGTTTACGGCCTCTGGCGGTCATTTTTTGACGAATCAAAATAACTTAAACAACCTTGGTAGAGGGTGACATAAAGACTATTTGTGTAAAATTACATCAAAATCGGACCACAGTTTGAACAACTTTAGTAGAGGACCATCCAAGGAACATCCATGCCAAGTTTCATCAAAATCCATTCAGTGATTTTGAGGAGATGTCTTTTACGGACGGACGGACGGACGGACGGAGACGTACGGACGGACACAGCGTGATCACAATATCTCACCATGAGCACTTTGTGCTCAGGCGAGCTAAAATCGCCTGTCTATTAAAAAGTCGCGTGTTCCATTGTACAGGAGACAGTATGTTTAAAAAGAGTCTTTCATTATGTTGAGAAGTTGTCGGTTTGCCGGTAAATGATACGGATTCTATCAACACTGGCTGTATTTTTGGAATTTAGACCCAGTTTTCGACCAGGCGGCCCTATTTTGGCCGATTTAAGGACCTAGAGAGTGCCTTTTCTCTCATTTAGCACTGCAATTGTCTAAATGATATTAACATAAGCATGTTTCTGATTGAAAATAACAAATATCTTAGCAATCAAATTGATCTTGAATCAAAAATAATGTACACATAATAAAATTTGAGATATTGCTTGCAAAGGGTTAAATTTCGCGTATTTGTTTGAAAGGGGGTGACCTGTAATAAATGCTAATTTTTCTAGATTTTCCTAATATTTTGCAAACAAACTAAGCAGATCATTGTGAATTAGGAATGCATTGAGAATGGAAGCTAATTCTGGAAAATTTCGAACAAAAAAAGTTTAAAAGTTTCTTATAATGAAAAATCAGTTTTCTGTTATGACCGGAAAAGCATAGTATTACGAAGAATACACAATCGCACGGAACTTGCCGATTGGAATTACGGGTCCGCTACCTTAAGGACTTAATGTTAAAGTAAAGCTCATGCATTCAACATTTTTAGATACATTTGATTGTAACATTTTATTTAAAATAAAAATTATTAAATTTTAATAATTTCATTTTTTTGCGATTTGTTATTATTACATAAATTTGCAATATCCAAATGAACACATATGGTTAAAATACTAAGTGTCATTTTTTATCATCATTATTATTATTATTATTATTATTATCATTATTATTGTTATAACAGATTCATATAGATACACTTAAGTTCCCGTTGCTATAAACATCTATCTTTGGAATCTATCAATTACGGAATCATATTAGTGTCATTGAATATTTGTGTTTTGAAAACATTAAAAGGCTAAATTTTGTGAAAATAGAATATAGCGCTATCTTTGCTTTTTTTCATTTGAGTATGCAGCGCGAAACACTAAAATTCGTATTTGAACGTTTCTAATTTGATGTAGTACTGGGACAATGATATTCTGGTGTACACTTTAGATCACATTTATAAAGGTAGCATATTTATGCATAATAAAGATTTTAGCCCTGTTACGCTTCCGTATAAATGATATTTATAACCCGGTCAACATTTGCTATCCTTGTGTGCGCAATACTTAAGCAAGTTTTAGTACTCGGAATACATCATTGCTGTGAACGTAGGAAACAAATGAAAATGGCTGTGAACGCATGCAAAGAATCCAAATTTAGAATGAATTCAGGAATATCGACAAGAAATCAGGTCTTGAATGAAACGCGGGGAGATTACAACTCGTGATTAACAATGCATACGTATCTTTGGGACCGAGGCTTAAAAATAAGGACGACTTTTTAATGACGTTTGGATGTAACTCACTTAAGTTTTGAATTAAATTTCTGCTTTTGCCTGTATATGTGAAAATACAAATGAATTTGAACATATTTCTTTCGCTCTAATTTTAGTTCTTAAGGACAAGGCAAAACTGCGGAGAGTACTACGTCCACCTTCAGAGATATATATGCAACGAAGATTACCCGGTCCTACAGCAGCACAGAAAGTTAACTTCCGGTTGGCACCACTTCTTAATGTACAGGAAGGCCACATGAAACCCCTAATCGCTGATGCAAATGCCTGGACTGCGACAGGAAAGTTTGGCAAACTTCCAAGTTTTCCATACAGGGCATCAACGCGTGAAACATGGCTGAGACTTTTCTCTAAATGGGACACGCTTGTTAGCCCTGCTTCTTCGTCATCGAGCACTTCACCCAGAATGCATTCTGGTTTTGGGTCGTTTTCGACTAGTGACTCTTGTACACCACTTCCGGTTTTAAAAAGGCGTATGCCAACTGAAACATTTTTACCCCGCCGTCCTACTATTGAACGTCCGATCCCACTTACTGTTAATGATGAATTATTTGAGGCTATTGTTAAATCTTTTGAACTGAAAGCACTTCCTTTTAAGAAAACAACTGACTCATACACATTCTACAAAACTCACTTCCCGCTTCTTCTTACGAGGATTACACAGTCTGAACGCGTTTCTTCTCCAAAACGGAGGTCAATGAGTCCGGATCCAATGTGCGCAATGATAAACCAGGAGAGACTTATGCACGAGCGAATTGTGGAACTTGAGTTCATGATGGCCGTAATGGAAAAAGAAACCGATACGGATTGCGAATTTGTTACAGAGCTAAACAGTCCTGTATTTGACCCAACCACGTGGCCTTGGACTAAGTTAGATACGAATGTACTGAGGCGCCGGTATACCATTGCAGCGTCTTTGAAGGAAGTGTAATTTATTCATGAATATGAAAATAAAATTGTTCAATTATTACACATTCATACTCTTATATTTTGAAGATTTGCTTTTTTATGTTAATTTTGTCAACTGCTTGTTGTTGTTGTTTTTTGTCTCTGAAAGAAAAACAAATCAATTTCAACAAAACTAAAATTGAATAATTTGATTAAAACGCCTATTTTTACACAATGATATATTCAATGGCGTTGTGTATAATAATAATAATAATGATAATAATAATAGTTATCATAACAGTATTAATAATGACAATAATAATAACAGCCTTATTGTAACAAACAGTCCTGATCGCACCCCTCCCCCTTAAGGTCATTTTATCCCTATTGCCAGTACCAGTGCTTAAAGGATCTGGTACGCCCAGACAGGCTGCATATAGAGGTTCAACCTCCCGGTTAATGGTGCCATCATATACTATTTAAGAAAGAAATACTACACACTATCCTACTCATAGAGCCTTACCAACAAGTGTGTTTATTAAACAAACCTTGGAGATATAAATGTTGAAATGTAAAACCTTTTACAAAAATTTAAGAACTATCACCTGCTGTTTTCGCATGACATTTAAAACAATGCCGCGAAATCTCTGAAATACTGTGTCATAAGATATTTTTTTAATGTGTCAAGTGATTTACTTTTGTGTAGTTCTAACGGCAGTTCATTCCAAAGTTTTGGACCAATAGTACAGAAACTTCTATCATTGAATGTTTTGCACTTGTTGTATGGAACAACATAACCACATTCAGAATTTTCAGACGATTTCAACCTTGTCTACTAGGAATATACTCTGTAAGCAATTCTGTTAAATACGGAGGTGCTCTGCCAGTGTGACAGCTATACATGAAAGAAAATATCTTGAACTCAATTCTTGCTTTCACCGGCAACCGATGTCAGTGGTACAATGCTTATTTAGAACTGTCAAATTTCCTCCTATTAAGGACAAGTTTTGCGCACATGTTTTGAATACGTTGCATCTTGCGCACCTCACAGTTAGCTACACCATACAGTATGACATTGCAATAATCCAGATGTGGAATAACTAGAGACAAAACTAAAATTTCAGTGGCTGCTTTTGTTAAGTATTTTCGGATGTTCTTAATTCGTAGGTAATTCAACATGGCTGTACGACATTTGCGATTTACATGATCTTTAAAGTTCAAGGTTTCGTCAAGAAATGCACCGAGATATCTAATTGTGCTTTCACGTTTGACATCATCACCAGCAATGTTAATGGAATTTGAAAAACATTTGTTCACATGAGGTCTGCTAACAAACACAATAAATTCAGTTTTGGAAGTGTTCAGTTTCAGTTTGTTTCTATTCATCCAGTCATTGATTATAACTGCGCACCTTTCAAGGTCTCCGATCGCTTGTGATTCTACGGAAACAGATGTAGGAGAATGACCATCAGAGTGTAATAAAATCAACATCGTTCATGAAACTAGTTCATATTTACTCGGAGTCTTAACCAAATTACTTAAATAACTGACGCAGATTTTGTATACACCTGTGATTCAGTAGTTGTCGGCGCACATAAGAGAATGATATAAAGTGCTATTTCATGTACGCTATGACAATAACTAACTGATTGATGTGTCAGTCCTAAGACAAAATTGGATTCCAACTTTTTAAAACAATTTACAAAATAGTGTGATTGTAAATCTTCATTTATGAAAGAATCGCGGCCTGTTAAAGTTACAATTGGATCCTGTAAACATGGCACACTTCGGCTTGCGTGACAGGCCGCAAAATAGTAGAGAAACCTACGGATATGGTCACAGGTGGCTGTAACATACCTGGGATACAGTATGCGTCCATGAGCCATATACACTTAAATATATTACAATTATAATGTTTCCTTTGAAAAAAAATGCAAAAAGGTCAATTTTGAAATTGTTATTTTGCCCCTGTGACAATGAGCCATTAGAGAGGTGTTTATGAGCGTTTTGACATCTCTCATGAACATATTCGATCAAACCGAGTCTGCTTTTATTATTCTTGGTTGCATTCTTTGCTTCCAAAGGATCTTTTTACAGATTTTATTGACATGTACATTGCTTCCAGGTTCGTATTTTTTTCAAAAGAATATTTCTTTATGAATGGTTGGCCGTCTTTTGGGCAAGTGAATACTCTTTCAGAAAAATCTTACTTCAAAGCTCAGTTGCAAGCCGTTTACGCACAACGAGCGAGAAACGGCGTAAAAACGGTAGTTTTTTTCTTTTTTTCTTTCTCCAAATAAATCTCACACATTTTACACACCGAAGTCTTCCCACTAGAATACTAGAACTCTTTTACTGAGATAACGTGTAATAATGGCAATGTAAATAAAGACTCAAGTTAAATGTTCATAAACATTGAAAAAAAAAAAAAAAAAAAAACAGAATGGTAAGGGGTGTTTTAGGAAATTTTCACAAAGGATGCTCTCGTTTTTCTCCCTACAATGACATGCAATGCACAGCTATGGCTTTAGCTGCATTTTGTTTTTCAAATCGAAAGAATTTCAACAATTACGTCTTATGTTGTTGATGACATATTGCAGGAAGGAAACGAGCTGTACTGTGAAATTGTTCAATCACTTCAGCACATTAGACACTTATCACACCATGATTTACCAAATTCTGCAATATTTAGAAACGAGTTATACGACAATCAATATTTCCATGATAAATTCTATAGGCAGTTGTTGTTGTGTCATTTTCATCTTTTGATGAGCTGATGAAATTCATTCTAGATAATTATTCACACTTATGAGTTAACGCCAATCTGTTTAGCGCATAGTTCAAGAGACCGCCTCCCTTATGTCTTGCTTCAAACCCCTGGTCCTTACCAGTACGATGGACAACCATTATCACACGTCGTTGATACTATTTATTTATTTATTTGGGTTTTACGGCGCACCAACGCAGTATATGTTATATGTCGCCTAACAGAACTACAAATTTTGGTTCCAACTAGTCAAAATTTGCTAGATAGAGTAGATCTACAAAATAATGCTCAATTAGCCCAAAGCTCAAAACATGATTTTGTACAAGAAGATAACACTTTTTTCCTTTATATACCGCATATAGAATTACTGACTCAGATTATATCTCGCTTCAAGCCACTGGTCCTTACCAGTATGATGCGCAGTCTGTACCACATACTGAAAATCAAATGATCAACTCGGTTGGTTATTAGAAAAAGAACAATGTAATGTCAAAAATCAGTCAGCATCTTGTAACCCAGTCACTGCAGAAATGGTTTGCTATGTACAACCTAAAATTTCAAACATTCAAAGTCAAAATTTAAATCTCGCATACTATTCTCGGAAGAATGATAGTTTGTCAAAGAAACCTAAGAAAAGGAAAGCTACATTGAAGTTACCAGTGTTGCATGAAATAAATGACACAATGTATTGATCTAACAATGTGTCAAACTTAAATATTTCAATGTTAGATGTTTGTTATGTTTGCGATGTTTCTACATCTATTGATATGACATTCATTGATTATGAAATATGCTCTTTTCGCATTACTGATTATGAGAAAGAACTGTGATTTAGACCCGGCAAATTTTACTTGTTGCTGTCATCGTATTCTGTTCAAAAATCAAGCATGTATGTTCAGAAAAAGAAAGGATGCTAATGCACAGTTACAATTGAATTTGCCTTGTGTTTTGTGTCAATCTTGTCTGAAAAAAACAACAACATTTAATCAATTTCCAGGCATTTCATATACAGGAAATTATTTAGATCCAGAAAAGCTACCCGATGAATCGATTGGTTTATCCCGTCTTGAAAAACGCATGATTGCTCGGATGAACATATTCATGTCTTTAGTGATGTTACCTGGTGGTCAATATGCGGGGAAAGGTCTCATTTTGAACTTAGTCGCAATGACTGCACAAATCATTTATAAACTTCCTTTAAATTCATATGACATTTCTCACGTAATTGCAAGTTTTGAAAAAATAATTCTTGTACATCACAAAAGTCAGGAAATCCAGTTTGTTTGCAAAATATACGAACCTCTTTGCAATGGCTTCAGCAAAACAATCCATTGTATGCGGATATTAATATCTGTCTGCCAAATCATGTACAAAGCCTTGATTCTTCTGCATGTTCCCATATGCCGCAAAATGTTGAAGAGGATATTATAATAGGTGTCAATCCATCTGGTGACTGTGTTGTACCGATGGTTTCTAAGAGCCAATCTGTTACTTTCGGTGGCCGTGCTAATAATGAAACGCCTGTTGACATCTCCTTTGAAGATGGAGAAGAAATGGCCTTTCCCTGGCTTTTCCCATATTGCTGTAATGGATTTATTATGGATAGACCAATGAAACTAATTCCTAACATACATTTCCATCCACGTCTATATCACAGAGATGCTAGGTTTAGAAAAGACATAGGCCTAACTTAACAAATATGCCTTATGTTATTGATGTTGCAACTGTAACAGTATTTCTTCATTACAATACCAGATGCTAACGAGGATTTAAAACTAATTGCATTAGTAAAACGAATACAAACTTATCGCCATTTTTCATATTGCATCAAAGACCAAAAACAAATCTCAATGTCGTTTCGGGTTTCCTAAAAGATGTAGTACAACTACACAAATTAAAAAAAAAATGATGTTCGAGTAAGAAACAGAAGCAGGTTTTACATATTAACAAGACGTAATTCTAGAAGTCTCTTTGTGAATGATTATAATCCAACTATTTTACGTCACTGGAGAGCAACCATTGACATTCAGGTAATTCTGAAGTGCAGAGGGTGCAGCATATAATGTGTGCTCATACTTGTATAAAGCTGAATCTGATGATGTGAAAAATGCATTAGGGGTATTAATTCATGACATTCTTAATCAGAAACCAAACATTCCCCAAGAAATGTTCGTCTGTTAAAAATTGGTCTTTGTGTCTCAAAACATAGGCGTATGAGTAGTCAAGAAGCTGCATTTCGAATTGGTTCATTTCAGTTAGGACACGTTTGCCGTGGTTTTGTGTACTTGAATACCTTTCTTCTACATAAAAGAATGAAAATACTGAAGCCATTTCATGAACTTGAAAATTTAGCAGATAACGATACTAATGTTTTTCAGCATAACATCATAGACTATTATCATGACAGACCTGCTGAACTAGAAAATTTCAGTCTCTTTAGGTTTGTTTCATTGTTTGTCAAAATACAAGAACTTCGAAAATAAGAGAACTACATTTGTACTATTTGTGTCCTACATTTAATGTCTGGTTTCGTAAGAAAAAAAAAACATTTAATGTAGTTCGGTCTACCTCGAATGACATCAATATTTGTGATGAACAAACATTGCAGTTACATTCCCTTGAATGTAGTTCTATGTCTGTTAGTGAATTTTATAGGCTTAACGTCTGGTTGCCAAAAGGAAGTTTTACAGACTGTACAAGCATTTCACGTCTATGTCAGCCTTACCATATTTGTATACCAGGTAGATCTGGTACTGGTAAAAGCCATGTTTTAACAGTCATTATTGCATATCTACAACCTTTTACTATATAGTAAACAAATGGGAAAGTCCCCAGTGGTTGTCTGTTCTCCTACAGGTACTGCAGCACAACATATACGAGGAACTACTATTCATACGTTGTTGAAAATCCCAGTCACAACATTTACTGAGTATGTGTCCCAATCAGATTTTGCATTGTCTACAGCGTAAATGTAATGGTGTTTCTAGTAATAGATGAGATAAGTATGGTGAGTGACAGTATGCTAACTTACATAAGAAGAAGTCTATCACAGATAAAAAAAAAACGACGATTCACCATTTGGTGGTATTAATATGATTACGGTGGGTGATTTTTCTAATTGCGACCCATTCGTGGTAAATTTGCATTTTGCAATAACGTATTATGGCATTTGTTTCAGCCTATATTTTTATCACAGAATATGAAACAATGTAATGATAGAGAATATGCTTCACTTTTGAATAGAGCAAGAGTCGGTTATTTACGTGACATTGGTGTTGAAATGTTGCTGTCTAAGCTTAATTTCAGACACGATGCTGTTGAAAATGTTTT